>NC_081290.1:50892500-52142500 GCF_030435805.1 Mustela lutreola
GTTTGGGCTGCTGTAACAAAGTACCACAGGCTGGGGGTTCATAAAGAACAAAAATTTATTTCTCACAGTTCTGGAGGCTTGAAGCCAAAATCAAGGTACTAGCAGATTTGGCATCTGGTGAGGGCCCGCTTGTTGGCTTATAGATGGCATCTTTTCCCTGTGTCCTCACATGGTGAAAGGGCAAGGAAGCTCTCCGGGGTCTCTTTTATACAGGTACTAATCCATTCATGAGGCCACTCTCATGTCCTGATCATCTCCCAATAGACCCCACCGCTTAATACCATCATATTGGGGATTAGTATCTCAACATATGATTTTGGAGGGACACAAACATTCAGTCTATAAAAGTGCCCTTGTCCTTTTCCTCTTAGTGCTGTCTTTTTATGAATAGAGTTTCTTAATTTTTCTAAGGTTTTGCTTCTTATATGCTATTTAAAAAATCTCTCTCTACCTCAAAATTAATATTTTTTATCTTTTACATTTAAATCCATGATTTGACTAGAATCGACCTTTGTGTATGGTATGAGGTAAGGGGAGCAAAATCTTGACATTCTTCTTTTTTCCTTAGGGGAAAAATTTAAAAACCATAGAAGTCATAGTCTTCCCCCCTCCCCCCTCCATTTCTGATTTCAGATCTATTTTTAAACTTTATTTTATTGGTAAACTTTTTAATAATTCTTTGAACTCTGACAGTGTATTTCTTTGGATTTCCTTCCATTGTTCAGGTCCTAACAGGTTTAGATAGTTACTGATTTATAATTACCCTTATTACTACTGTAATGACAATGGATTATTTAAAACTGCCATTGAAGGGTACCTGAGAGATGGACATTAAGGAGGGTACTTGGAGTCATGAGCACTGGATGTTGTAATATACAACTGATAAATCACTAAAATCTACTTCTGAAACTAATAATACACCGTATGTTAATTGACTGAATTTAAATAAAAAAAATTTTAAAAAACTGCCAGTGGTTTTACATTTAGCGAGTCTCAGTTTAGAAGTAACACATAAATATGTGAACCTCTGTTTATTAAGTTAACAAAAATTTTTCAAAAACTCGTCTTCTAGTTGGGGCCTTATTCATCTTTGTATGGTTTTTTTTGTTGTTGTTTTTAACCATATTGTCAAGTGTTTGGATACTCTACATTGGGCAAATTAACTAATGTAAAAAAAACTATACTTTTCACTTCCTTTCTCCTTATTTTCTTAAACTTTGTGCCATAAAGAAGACTGACCGATATGAACATTTAGTGATGGGCTGTTGCATAAGCACTAGAAGCAAAGTCTTCCCCATTTCCTTACTGTGTTGCAAAGTTTTTCTTTTTCTTTTCACGGGCGCCTCCTGGTGGTCACACTCAGACAGTGTATTTAGTGATACTTCTGTTACAGTATTATAAAGCTTATGTGTTTACTAGTATGATTGAAAATAATTGTGATTCGGATTTCTGCTTTGTTGCTTTAGATCTTTAACTTCTCTAGCATCTTAATCTTCTCAGTTGTCTCAGATAACCTTGTATTCTCGTCTTCTAGCGTCATCGAGATAGGTTTTCTGGGGTACCTGGGCAGCTTAGTCATTTGAGTGTCTAACTCTTGGGTTCAGCTCAGGTTGTGATTTCTGGGTCGTTAGGTGGAGTGTCCCATCGGGCTCCGTGCTCAGCCTGGAACCTGCTTGGAATTATTTCTCTACCTCTCCTGTTCTCTCCACCGTTCCCATACACACTCACTCTCTCTCTTTCAAATAAATAATCTTTTTTTTTCTTTTTAAGGATAGGTTTTCTTAGTTTGTTTTCTTTATACCTGAGGTCTGTAAACCATTGTGAACATGTGACCCATGGGCCTAGTCCCATGATCTGCTTTAAGAGGTTAATGGGCCCCTTCACAGTAGCCTCAATTTCCCTCTTGGCCCTCAGAGCCTAAAGTACTTCCAATCTGGCACTTTATCCCCTTCCCTGGGTCAGTCTCTCAGTGAGGGTTCTCTTCCCTTTGGGCGGGTCAGTTTGTGGTGACAATCCAGAATGCCCCAGAAGAAGCATGCCATGCAGGACCAGTGACAGGAGCATCTGTGCCTTCTTCGATTTGTAACTTGGAATTACAAGAGTCTTTGCCCTTTATTTTCACCTCCAGTTTCTTTCTTATACTGTATTCTCTTCACTTGACTTTTGAAAAATACTAATTGCTTTTAAATGTAAGTACTATATACAGTATATTTTGGGAACTGAGTTGGCGCTTTGTCTGACGTTCCCT
The DNA here is from genome assembly GCF_030435805.1 of Mustela lutreola. Classification (NCBI taxonomy): domain Eukaryota; kingdom Metazoa; phylum Chordata; class Mammalia; order Carnivora; family Mustelidae; genus Mustela; species Mustela lutreola. Next base: position 50,894,749 of record NC_081290.1, read on the forward strand.
TAGATATCATGTGGCCACCTGCATTGGTTCCTCTCCTATGAGGCCCGTGGAAGGCACAGTAGGGTGCCCTCTCTGGCCCTGACCCAGATCCCACCAGGTGACCGGTGGTGTCTTCACTTTATAGGCAGGCAATGGCTCCAGACTCAGGTAGCCAGCAAGAGAGGGGTGATGTTTGAGGAATGTTACGTATGTGGTGTATGAAGGGTATCTAGAGGCCAAATCCTGGATATTGGAAGTTTATCTTCTGTTATTAATTCTGATTGGGAAGAGTAGCTCTTTGTAGAAATTGAGAGGAAATGTGTCTGCTTTTACTAGCATCTAACTGCTTCTCATTGCCCCAGTGTTTGTTTAAATTTTCCCATGGATGTTCTAGACTCTTGGCACATAGTGAGGGCACTGAGGCCCTGTACCATAGACTAATCATGGGAGCATCTCACAGGGGCAGATTGTGCTGACTTCGTGGTGATAGGCTTTTTCTCCTGTATTTTCCCTTTTTTGGTTGTCCATTTACAGCCTGTCAGCTCTCGAGGGCTGGGACTACGTTCTGTGTTTCGCGGAGTATCCGACGCTTGGCGTTGTGCCTGGCCGTGGTAGGTACCCAATTAACATTTGTCAAATAAATAGATGAATTGCAGGCTTGAGATTCATCACGACACCCGGGTGCTCTCAGACTAGAATTCAATTTCCCATGTTGTATCTCCAGTTTCCTATTAACCATGAATTTGGTCAGGCTCTGTGAGCCTCTCTTCCTCATACGTTACAGTGAGGGTCTTGTTAAGGTATTCTGATAACGACCTTGCTCGATCTATAATTTGTATATTGGCCACTTCCCGATTCTTTTTTTTTTTTTTTTTAATTTATTTACTTGACAGACAGAGATCACAAGTAGGCGGAGAGGCAGGTAGAGATGGGAGGAAGCAGGCTCCCTGTGGGGTGGAGAGCCCGACGCGGGGCTCGACCCCAGAACCCTGGGATCATGACCTGAGCCGAAGTCAGAGCCTTAACCCACTGAGCCACCCAGGTGCCCCCACTTCCCGATTCTTTAGGAAAATATGCCCCCTGTTCCATCTAGCTTTTCTAGATGTCTTGGCCATCTCTGGTTGAAAGATGCATTTACTGTGAGTGGCTTCCTCCATCCCGTTGTCCATTTGCACCTTCCGCAGTCCATTCAGAAGGGTCATTTCAGGACAGGATCTGGTGACTCTGCAACCCCTGTTTTCTGGCACGGCAACTGTGGCCAGGGCAGAGGCACCCGCCCAGCCTGCTGTGGTCCTTCACAAGGAGGAAGCCTTGGGGTGTGGAGTGTTTCCATTTGAGTCGGGCAGTGTCTGCTTTGTGTTCGGGAACAGAGACTTGGCAGCTACGTTCCCTTGGACCGAATCGTCATGGCGCTTAACCTCTCTGTGCCTCACTTGCTTGACCTCTACGATGGGGCTGCTAATACAGCTACAGCCCACAGAGTTCCTCGGTGTAAAGTGGGGCATGGTGCCTGCGTCATGGTCAGTGCGATAGCAGTGACTTGCTGCTATTTCCAGTGTAGATTTTTGAGCTCTTTGCTCCCAAACCCTGTTGCCTTTACCATCTTCAGACATCACTGTGATCTGATTGTGGGTCTCTTTCCCCTGTGATGGGCGGCCCTTCGAAGGCTGGAACCATGTCTTACCATCCCGTTCGCAGTGCTTTACACAGTGGTCAGTCTGCTTGTATTTGTTGAACTCAGAGTTGAATTTGACCTCAGATGGTCAGCAAGGCCCGTTGAGGCTTGTTTGTCTTGGCAGAACTGCTGGGCCTTATCACAAGGCTGCTGCTGTGTTTCCATGACCCTCGGAGCCAAGCCAGCATTCAGTTTATCTGCGGCTCAGATGCAGAGCAGGTGTGTGTGTGTGTGTGTACACATATGCATGTGTGTATGTATATACATACACACATGCATATAGACATACATATACACACACACATACACACCATATGTACATACTCTGTAAGTAGCTTACACATTGGAAGTTAGGAAGGCAGAGTAAGGTGTGAAGAAGATAACATGAAACACTGGTTCTTGAGTAAAACAGAGATGTGAGGGTCAGCCTGTGTTTGTCCCTGGAGGTAATATCCGTGTGTCATGTCCGGAAACGTGCAGCTGGAATGGGCTTTCTCTTCTCTCTCAGGACTTGACAGGATCCGAACTCTACACCCAGGCAGCCAGTCTGCTACACCCCGTGGTTTATACTACCGCCGTCATTCTCCTCTTAAGCCTTCTGGCGGTCACCATCAGCTACATATACCATCACAGGTAAGAAAGGCCACTTGGCAAATGGGGGATTTCAAGTCTCAGGGGAGTTTATTTCACATGGAATTAGGGCAAAAGGGACTTTAGAACTCTGCTGTCCCTCCAAAGGAAGAGTGGTTATTTCAGGACACATTCAGGGCTCCTTCAGTTCATGGAGTTCAAGACATAAGTAACGAGTCCATGAAATGGCAAATTCATCTTTTATAGCATTCAATCTGTTTGTATCTAGGAAAGAATATAGGAGGTATGTGTTGGGGGCTGGGAGGTGGAGCAGGGGGGCAGCAGCCGGTGGGTGAGGTGAACTGGAGACCTGTTACCTGTGGAGGTGTCTTCCAGAAGCTGACTGTGGTGGGACTTCTATTTTTGACTCTGTGCATGTTGTGATATTCTTTATGTTATAGATGGCACTCATAAGGAAGTTTGTGGCATTTAAGCATGGATATGGTTTCCGTTAATTGGAGGCAAAGCTACAGAAACTTTTATTTTATGGTAGGAAATAACAAACTAGAAGGATTTGCTAAGTAGAAATTCACTTTGCAAGAGGTTTTGCTAGAATGTATTTTCCTATTTAAGTTGGACTTATATGGCATTTCTTGACATTTAGTTAAGAAACAAAAGGAGATTTTGATATTAAAAGAAAGAAAGACTTCAACATTTTGTTATGAAAGGCCAGAAGGAAATGTACTGGGCATTTAGACCGTGTTATCCTAGTAGGTCAGGAAAAGCAGAGATTGGCACCTTGCAGAAATCTCTTGGAAGCAAACAAGTAATCCAGCTGTCAAAAGACGTGGTGACTAGAGAAGCCCAGATATTTCTTATTATGGAGAATTTGTTTAGCCTTTATGGGTGCAGTAGTTCCATAAATGACTTGTCTTTTTCAGTGCATGAAGTGAAATGTTAAGAAACTGTATTGAGTTAAATGAGGTCTCAAATCCTGTGTGTGTGTGTGTGTGTGTGTGTGTGTGTGTGTGTCTAATAGTTCATGCATTTTAAGTAAAATGTTTAAGCATAAAACATCTACATTTGGCCTTTTATGCAGTTGGATTGCTAACTTGTGGTTGAATATCATAGCGTCCTGCTTCATATGAACTAGCCTGAATATTAATGTTTTTCCTTTTAACAGCTTGATTAGAATCAGTCTCAAGGGCTGGCATATGCTTGTGAACTTGTGCTTTCATATTTTCCTGACCTGTGTGGTCTTCGTGGGAGGAATAACCCAAACCAGAAATGCCAGTGTCTGCCAAGCGGTAAGTCAGGGTGAAAACCTGAAATGGGAAAAAATAATGGTATTAGAAAGTAATTTCATGTTTTTTTAACTATAAAAGGAAGCATGTTTTTTAAAGTTAAACCATGTATGTTCTTTAAAGTTAAACCAAGTATGTTCTTTAAAGTTAAACCAAGTGTCTGTCACTCACACGTTTTTTGAACTATTATTTCATAGCCGAACATGTGACTTAGGAGCTTGTCTCTTTATCCTTGGGAATTCACTGCTACTTGTTACATCTTTTATAATGCTAAACATTTACTTTTAAAAAGTTGTAAAACCCTGTCTTAGGCTAAGAGAAAAGTGGTATTTTTTTTGACAGTACGGTTTTATTTATTTATTTAAAGATTTTATTTATTTATTTGAGAGCGTATGAGCAAGAGGGTGAGCAGCAGAGGAAGAGGGAGAAGCAGGCTCGTCGCTGACCAGGGAGCTTGACTCGGGGCTTGATCCCAGGACCCTGAGATCATGACCTGAGCTGAAGGCAGATGCTTACCTGACAGACAAAGTCACCCAGGTGCCCCAATAGTAGGATTTTTAAAATTGTTTCACCTATTTATGGAAACAATAGGAATTTGAAAAGATTTAACTGTAAGATATAAAAATCAGAAACTTCCCAGGGCACCTGGGTGGCTCAGTCGTTACGTGTCTGCATTGGGCTTGGGTTATGGTCCCGGGATCCTGGGATTGAGCCCCGCGTCAGGCTCCCTTGCTCCATGGGAGCCTCCTTCATCCGCTCCCTCTGCCTGCCTCTCCCTCTGCTTGTGCTCTCTCTCACTGTCAAATAAATGAATAAAATATTTAAAAATAAATAAATGCATACATACATACATACCAGAAATTTTCCATGTATGGTAAATATGAAAAATTAAAAATAGTCAACTTTTAATTTCAAATAAATTATTATATATATATAGCCTCAGTGAACAGTATTCTTCTGGAACATGTGTAAAAAAAACAACTACTCAACATGTGAATACACATAAAAAATTGTGCATATTTCCTCTATTCGTGTACTGTTTTCCATATGCATGATTGAAGTGGTGCCGTGTAGTCATTGAGTTCAGACTGCCTGGATTTGGGTCTTAGGTCTCCTTTGCTGTTTCTATGGGCAATTCATTTAACTTCTGTTTTAATTGCCAATAAAACGTAACAAAAGATTTACCTCTTCACAAACTTTTAAGTGTACGGTTTAATATTAAATAGAAGTGCAGTGTTGCACAGCACATTTCTAGAACTTTTTCATCTCGCATGACTAAAACACTGTGTTACCCCACCGTGTTACCTTCTGAGGCTTGATTACTTAGATACCTCGTCTAAGTGGAATTATGCAGTGTTTATCATTCTGTGACTGGCTTATTTCACTTGGCATAACGTCCTCAGGGTTCATCTGTGTTGTAGCATGGGACACGAGGTCCTTCCTTTTTAATGGCTGAGTAATATTCCATTGTATGGTTACACCAGCTCTTCTTTATCCATTTATCTGTTGATGGACATTTAGGTTGCTTCTGTCTCTTAGCTGCTGTGAACAATGCTGCAGTGAACAATGGGGTGCAGATACCTGTTTGAGATCCTGTGATTTCAGTGTTTAACTTTTCTGTGTTTTAGCTTTCTCACCCATAAATTGGGACTAACATTTACGTTGTTGTCAGATGATGTGATATATGTATGTGTGTGTGTGTTTATATATACATGTGTATATATATATATATATATACACACACACGTATATAAATCCTACAGGTAATTTACAGAGAAATGATTTGAAGTAATGGGAAGGTTTAGCCAAGAGTGAATATGAGTTTAACATACAACTACAGAAGTTGGATGCAGAAATGCAGCTATGAGAAAACATAATTAATGTCAAGATGCCATTTATATAGTAACGAATATCAAGTGCTAAGAAAAGATAAAAGATGTTCATGATTTACAGGCCAAATTGTAATAGCTATTTAAGAAGATGTAAATAAATGAAAGGTATACTAGGCTCAAGGACGGGAAGTGTTAATATCAGAAAGATGGCAGTTCCTCTGAAATTAATATATACGTAAGAAGGGGGTTTTTCACAAAATACAATAAAATGATTTTTGAAATTCTGTTAAAAGCAAAGGATCCAAGATGAAGATAGCCAGGACCTTTCTGCAAAGGAAGAGGGGAGCAAGGTGACTGTCTTTCTGATCATCAGAACTTGGGAGGCTCTTGTCATTAACATTGTAGCATTTGGTGTAGGGACAGAGACATGGACCAGCAAGTAGAATGGAGACTCCGAAGCAGCCCCATGTGGGACTTTGGTGTGAGACCAAGGTTTGCATGCTCTTCAGTGTGGGGAAGAGACACGTCTGTGCGGTGTAGAGGAGCTGGGGAAAATCCACGTGGGAAAACGTTACAGTGGATCTGTAGTCGTGCCTCGTAAAAATGTCAACTCTGCATGGATTAAAAAACTAGCATGGCCAAGCCAAAATGTTAAAATTCATATTAAAAAATACCACAGTCCTTGGGGTAGGGATTTCTTAAATACAACACTAAAAGGCATTGACTGGAAGAGAGATAATTTAACCAAATTAAAAATAAGAGCCTTTGTTAATTAAGATTCCTTAATGAAGGTGGAAAGACAAGCTAACAAATTGGAAGATGCTTTTCTTAATACATACCCCTGAAAGGGCACTGGAATAAAAAATACACAAAGAACTGTAATCAGTGAGAATGCCACAAACAGCCCAGTAGGAGAGGTGGTGAGAGTGAACAGGCTTTTCAGAGGAGAGGATAGGCAGAGTCCGTACGTACGGGAGAAGGTGCTCAGCATGACGGGTGGTCATGGAGATACAAATTAAGACAATGAGGTAGCATTTATGCCTTTTCTGTCAGCAAAAAATTGAGCTTGACAATGCCAAGTCGTGAAGAACATGTGGGTCCGCATGTTTTCTGCATCGTGGGTGGGAATGTTAAGCGGATGATTCTGGGAGGCTTTACGGTCTGAGGTTAAACACACACGGACCCTGGGACCCGGCAGCCCTGCTCCTGACTCTGAGAGTCCGCTCGCCCATATGTAACAGACGTGTGTCTAGGAGTATACGTGTGTCCATGAATATTCATAGCAGCACTGTGCCCAAGAGAGAGAACCTGGAGGCAACCCAAGTGCCCATCAGTGACAGAGTGAGTGAATAAACTGTGATATTATGCAACAGTCAAACTAATGAATTACAGCATCGTCTAACAGTATGAGTAAGTCTTAGGAATATATGTGAAAAAATTAAGTCCCATAAATTACATCCACCCTGCTTTTTTTTAATAAAGCGAGAAGTAACTACAATGAAACAGCTCACTTTTAATGAAAATATGTAGATCCACTAAAACTGTAGAAGGAAAGCAAAGGGATGATAAACATAAGATAGAGAGTAATGATTCCCTTGGGGGAAGTGGATTATATTGTTTGATATAGGTTTTGGTCAAGGTCTTGCCTTTTGTCTTGCTGATAAATTCTTAGACACTTAGGAATAATAACTAATTAAATAAAAGCAGGACGTGCCTGGTCCGATCACTAGAATGTGTCCTGAACCTAAGGTTGACAACTAATCCAGTGTCATACAGCTGACACCCAGCTTAAAATGAAGTGTGCAGAAGACTCACAGAAAGGATTACAGCACAAAGAGTACCTGGTATACAGTAAGTGCTCAATGGGGAGTGGCTATTACTGCTACCATCACTACTGAAAAAATGCCCTCTCTGCTGTGCAGAGTATTTCTGTTGTAGGCCATTAGTATATCCCACTTAATTGGGGCGTATGAGAGGTCAGGTAGTGGGTTTCAAGTCAACTGAATCCATGCATAGAAGATAATCTGTTTTCTCAGTTACTACCCCCCACCCCCGATTCCTTTTCATCCTGTTTGTAGGTCTTGGTTTACTGTTACTGTTTGAAAGATACGGTCTCTCCCTTCCGTCCCCTCATTATCCTGTGGTGTTCATTCAGTCTCCATGATGCCTACAGCCCATCACAGTTGACTGGTGTTTACCTGTTTTCTGTCTCTGGACCAGACGCTCTGCAAGGAATCCCATTAATCTGATTCACCTGTGTGTATCCTAGGATCAGCACGGGACCTGACCCAGAGTGGGTGATACTAGATGTTTAGCAAATATTTATTGGGCAAATGGACAAAAATGGCCTCGGTTTACAAATAGTAGAAACTCATTCGACTCTGGAGCCATTTTGAGCAGAGGCTGTGGGGAGAGAGTGCGGCACACGGTGGTGGTCATGGGAGTCTCGGTTTTGTCTAGAAGTTTTCATTGTTTTCACGAAGCAGACACATTGATTTCACTAAGGAAATGAACAGGAAGAGGCCATTGTGAAGAGGACTGCCTTTCATTGTCCTGAGTGATATTTTATACCTTTTCTAGAAAGCTTTAAAAGGAGGTGAATTTGTAGGGAGTGTTCAGAATCTCTATGTTGAATATCTGTGGCTTAAAGATGTATTTAATTTTTTTTTTAAGGGAAAGGCAAGGCAAGGCTTTAGATGTTTTTACATTTCATTTTCTTCTGTTTTCCCACTGTTCTCCCTTTTATGAGAAACATAACACTCTTGCTGTTTCTGACTCAGAATGACTGGCTTCTCTTTGCTGTTGCGATACTTCAGGTAGGTGCCAGCCAAGAGGGGAGTCAGTGGAAGGCAAGCAGCACTGGCCTGGGGTTCCAGACACTAGTAGGTAGGTTTTAATTCTGTGTCTGCCGGGATGACGAGTGTTGATGTAGGAAAGACTTTAGGGTTCGAAGCTGACAGCCAAGGAAGAATTCTTGAGACGTCTTTGGTGCAAGAAGGTGGTTTTATTAAAGCACAGGGACAGGCTCCGTGGCAGGACAGGCGGCACCGGGGTCATGAGGAGTGGTCCATTATATACTTTCAAGTTGGGAGGGGGTTAGGGACAGCAGAAGTCTCTAAGGACTGTTGGAAGCAAGATTTCTAGGACCTTGAGGGGACTAGCTATTGTTGGATTATTATTATTGTTACCATCTGGTAAAGCCTTAGTCATGAGATTTTTTTTTTTTAAAGATTTTATTTATTTGAGAGGGAGAGAGTACATACATGTATTACCAGGTGCTGAGGGGAGCAGCAGAGGGAGAGGGAGAAGCAGACTCCCTGCTGAGCAGGGAGGCTAATGTGGGGCTCCATCCCAGGACCCTGAGATCATAACCTGAGCTGAAGGCAGATGCTTGACCGACTGACCCATCCTGGCGCCTCCTTTGCTCATGAAATCCTTTAGATGTATATTGGTGGGTCACATACTTGGGAGATGATTGCCAACATGTATATATATTGGGTGGTAGAGATAAAGGAAGTTTCCAAAGAAATTTTTCTAGGTTAAAGTAGGGTTACAGGATCCCGGGGGTTGGGCCAAGCTTGCCTTTTGTCCTTAGCAAAGTGCTAACATCGAGGCAGCTGAGTCCATAGAGCAATGTCTCTCTGCCTGTTGAGGGACTGGGCAGGGGGCTGGAGGTAGTAAGGAAGTATAATAATTTTTCTTCTGCCTTTGTTTTCCACAGCAGTATGATTAGTCACTCAACCTTGTAGTGGCTTAATGTTTCCTCTATAAAATAAGGGGTTGGGCTAGGTAACTTACATGATCATTAAGGTTCTTCTAGCTGAGCCCCATGTGCACCTATTAGAATCCTCACATGTGCATACCTTACATGCTTTTTTATGTGTGTACACATAATCGGTATAGGTTTATGTTTCTTATTTCCCTCCCAGAGCTCGTAAACTTTATGGAGGGTGAGAACAGCTTCTACGGTACTTTCCTCCCCACAGTGATGGGTTGAACTTGTTGGGGGTGCCGTGAGGCACTTTCCTTCCCACTCTGAGTCTTAAGTCTGTTCCTGGGGACCACGGGTGCGTTTTTGCAGGTCTGGACTCTCTTTTGCAGCAGGAGCTAAAGGAGAGCTGAGCAGCCGAGGGACAGAGTAGCCAGGGCTGTTGACTCCCGGTTGGAAGGGTCCTGGGTTCTGGGTCATGATGTGCAGCCAAATGATTGTGTGATAATTAATTTTCTGGTCCTTGGTTTCCTTACCGATGCAGTGAAAAGATTTGGCCGGATCTTACTTAAGTCACCGTGTTGCTCCACCACTCCATGATTTAATTTATTAAATCCAGAGCCGGCTAACCTTCTCTGCTGTCCTTTTGTGTCTCTTCTCCAGAGTTCTGCCATGGCACGTGAAATGCCTTGGGGACACTTAATCAGTGAGTTTTAAGACATTTTACTTGCCAACTACTTGCCGATGTGTTATCTTAACTTTCATATTAATCCCAGGAGGTACTTGTTACTCCTCTGTTTTACCAATACAGACATTGAGTCTTACAGAATTAAAACAACTTGTCTTAAATCACTAGGGCTGTTGGGTGGCAGAGGCGAGATTCAGATGCCAATGTCGCTGACTCAGGTGTCCTCCGTCCCTCCCCTGGGGTCATTGTGCTTCACTGTTTAGTGAGGACCAGCACTGCCTAATAGGGGCATGGCTTTTGGAAACCAGCACACATGGGTTTGAGCTGCAGCCCTGCCACTGACCAGGTGATCTCCAGGGGATGATTGCATGCCTTGCTCAAGGTTAATGCCCTTCACTGAATAGTGACATCAGGAGGATAAAACGGAAGCACTTACAAATTGTCTTCATGCGTTTTGGGGCACAGAGTGGGCATTCAATAGTGGAAGCTGTTACTATTTTGCATATATTCATATGTGATTGTATGAATATAAAGATCATTTTTTTTGCACACTCACTATGCATGCTGTACTATCTTAGGGTTATTGGTGGTTAAAAATAGGATCGTTATAATGTCCGGTCACTAATTTGTGAGAGCTTATGGTTCAGTAACATGAAGTGCAACTCTCTAGGACAATTATTTTATTTTGCAGTTTTGGAAATTGATGTCCTGAGGTCAGATGACTTTTTTAAAGTAATCATCTGTTGCGTTTAATTAATCATTTAAATTCCCTATGAATTGGATTCCTTATTCCCCAACTACACACTTTCCAATTGTGTATTTCTGATTTATGTGAAAGAAGTTTGACAGTGAGGTTGCATTTCAAGTGTCTGATGGAGAAAACAGTAGGAAATATCCCATTCCAAAAGAAATACCATCTCTGCCAGTTCTCTGCTTTCCCTTTATTCTGGTTCTTGTTGAATATCTGACGATTTGTTTACATAATGATTACTAGGTGACATCAGACCCCTAAAATTCTACTGTTGGTAATGATTTTGTTTGACTGAAGGCTTTTTATTATCTTTCAAGTGTGAACACTCTGGAAATTTTGAAATGCCTTAGAAAACACTTCAGAATCTAAAGGTTAAGTTTTCCCTCTTAGATCCAAAATCAAAAAATGCTCTATCTTGCACCGCCTGTGTTGAAAATGTTTTCACTCCTATTTTTTTTTTTTTTTTAAGATTTTCTTTATTTATTTGACAGAGAGAAAGATCACAGGTAGGCAGAGAGGCAGGCAGAGAGAGAGGGGGAAGCAGGCTCGCTGCTGAGCAGAGAGCCCGATGCAGGGCTCGATCCCAGGACCCTGAGATCATGACCTGTTCCGAAAGCAGAGGCTTAACCCACTGAGCCACCCAGGTACCCTTTCACTCCTTTTTTTTTTTTTTTTTTTTAAAGATTTTTATTTATTTATTTGAGAGAGAATGAGTGAGAGAGAGCATGAAAGAGGAGAAGGTCAGAGGGAGAAGCAGACTCCCCAAGGAGCTGGGAGCCCGATGCGGGACTCGATCCCGGAAGTCCGGGATCATGACCTGAGCCGAAAGCAGTCGCTCAACCAACTGAGCCACCCAGGCGCCCTCACTCCTATTTTTTAAACTAACTTCGCCGCTCGGTCTCGTTCTTCTGACCTCCGGTTCTGAGGAGCCTACCGTTTTGAGTCAATGTCAGGCATTTGTCTTGAACGTTTCTGTGTCTGTGTACCAGATTCATTTATAATATTTTTACTTCTAGTAATGGGTATGATTCCATATAGCCTCAGGTTTATTTTATGCTTTTTGTTCTACTTTTCTCTGTAAATACTGCTTTTAACCATACAGACAGTAAAACTAATAGAAACCAAGGAGCCACTTTTTTCCTAAAGAAGAAAATAACTATGAGTTTTCTAGTTTGGCCAAGCTGGATGCCCACTTCCCGGGTCAGAGCAAGAGTCACACTGGACAATGACTGTCCTCATTTTTGCCCTGCAAAATAAGACTTGGGATTTCATTTGCCTGAAAATGAACTCTGGGCTGCAATCTAAATGCTTTTATCACTGCTCTAGGTTTGATAATGTCAATCAGTCTGATTTTCTTGAGACCTGAGAGCCATCCTCTTAGAATGAAAAAAATTTGTCTTAAAGATTTTCATTAGAAGGATTTTACCTGTGGTAATTATAAAAAAAGAAATGATCGAGCAGATAGTAAGTAATTAGTCAGATAAGAAAGCTGAATAGTGTCCTTGATGCTCCAATGACAGATATACTTTTCCTAAAATGGATTTAAACCTTTCTTAGGTCCATATATAGCTTTGTCTAGAATTTTATCTCCAAATAGAGTTACTTCACACACAGGTCACCTGTAAACATGTCCTCCATCACCCCCTTGGGAAAGAAAGTTAGTGTGAGCACTACATTTATTGCAGATTTCCAGTATTTATTAGGTTAACCTGTTAACGTCTCAAATACTGTGCCCATACAGTCCCTACAGAAATGCTGGATTGAGATGGTTATTGATGATATTCCCACTCTTCTAATGAGGAAAATTAATTTAGAGAGGTTACATTATTTACTTAAAAGCACACTTTGAATAAGTAATAATAAAAATATAGATATCATTTTTCTTGATTGCTTCTCATCTGCCAGTCAATGTGCTAAATGCTTTATGTAGATGATCTTAGCCCCACAGTACTTTCGTCTCCCTCTCTGTGGATGAATGAGGAAATAGTGCTTGAGATGTTACACACCTTTGCTGAGGTATCACAACAGATAAAGGGGGAGGGTCTTGGTTTTAGCACCAGATAGAAGTTTTGATTCTAGACCTCATTGTCTTACCAACAGTATATTATATTGCTGACCTACCGTTGCCATATATGAAAGTTCTGAATTAGAACAACTCAAGTCTGTCACACGAGGCTTGGTGTGCTGTGACTTCTGGCTACTCTTGCCCTCTGCCTTCCTCCTTACCACGGGCCTCAGAAACCGAACTCTGATTTAGAACATGGCATCTGAGAGAAACACACTTTTGATTTAATGTTGTCTAAGAGTCCATTCCATGAGGTATGAAGGATTATCTTGGGTGTACATTTTATGTGGTCTGCGGGCCTCCTAGATTCAAATGTTGGTTTGTTCTGTGAGAGCACCTCATCCTCTGTTCTATGTCTGTTTGGATACTTTGTTTCATTAGGGGGCAGAGGAATCCGTCTTTAGGATATACCTTCATACGGTTTTTGAGTTCTGTTTTCGAAAGTTACATACCAGGTATTTTTGGTAAACCTTGGAGGCAGCTATTACTGGGGATTTTTTTTTTTTCCTTTAGTTTATATATTCTTCAATCTTCTTTCTAGGTTGGAATAATTCTTCATTATTCCACCCTTGCTACAGTACTATGGGTGGGAGTGACAGCTCGAAATATCTATAAACAAGTCACTAAAAAGGCGAAAAGATGCCAGGATCCCGATGAACTGCCACCTCCACCAAGACCAATGCTCAGGTATCTAAGATCTTTGTTTATTATATTAAATGTCCACTGAACCGTTGAGGTGAAGTTACTTTAAATAAAACAAAACAATGCTGAGTAAATTTTGGAAAGTCCAGAAGGGACTTTGGAAGCTGGGCTTCCTGGGTTTGAGTACTGGCTGCGTAGCCTTGCAGCTGGGAGCCCTTCGTGAAGTTCTCCACCCTTTCCCAGCCTCTCTCCCTCATCTGCAACGTGGGAATAAATAAGTGCCTTAAGGTGGGACTGGCCGTCTAACAGGCTCTGAGAAAATATTCGCTGTTTTTATTTCCTTAGAGGTCATGTTGGAGATTTTAATCTCCATAAGTATGTTTCAATTTAATTATTCTCTACAAAAGACAACACAGTTTTGGAGTTACACTCTTCTTCCCAACTGTAATAAATAATGGATTACCGGGCTGGATGAGTAAAAATTGACCAGTGCCGACCTTGTGGATCCACCGCTGGCTGTGTGGCTGGCACTGGGCCAGGCACCCAAGCCGCCCTGCCTCTGAGGAGTTTACAGTCTGCTTGAGGAGACCGTGAAGAAGCCCCTCAGGGCGGTGTGGGAACTGTAGCAGGGATAGGTTCTCATGAAAGTGCAAACAAAGGCGCCCTTAATTTGGGGCGATGGTGGGTATTGGGAAGTATTAACCATTAGGGATGACCTTCCTGAGTGATTAGGGCAAAGGGGAGAAGCGATGCTGCAGACACAGGATTACGTGGAGACCTGAAGGAACTTGGAGAAATAAACTTTGGGTGGAACCAGGGTGAAAGCTCCGTGTCAGGCCTGTGGGAACCGTGTGAAAATGTGGGGCTCCGTGGAAGACTTTTATCTCAGGGAATGGCTGGACGAGGTATCTTTCTAGAAGGACAGCCTTGCATTAGGACGCCATATAAACTGGAGAGCCTGAGGATAAGGAATTCTGCTGAGGTTGTTTGGGTGGTCCGCGTGAGGACTGAAACTACAACAGTTCCCCTCATAGAGAATGGAGGGGGTGCATGTTCAGGACACTTGAAGCAGCCTCTCTGGGATGGATGACCAGTTAGATTTAAAATTGTGGGAGGGAGAGAAATTCAAAGATTGTTTCAGATTACTCTCGTTCACCAAGGGCACCTTAGCACATGGCACTTTTACCGTCTGAGAATATGGAAAATGTAGAATGGGGGGCAGGGAGGGTACATGCAGAGGAGGTAGGCTCACTAGTTCTTTCTGTGAGTAGATTACATTTTTGGAAACAGGGTGCTCCACGGGGAAGACGTGTTAGGCGTTTTGGAAACAGCATAGGATATGTTCTCACATGTAGTCACTGAAGCAATGATGATGAACCAGATGCCACAGGGATAACTTAGCATGGTCCTGGGGCCATAATGACATTTAGTAGATGGGCCATAGCCAATCAAGGGAAGAACTGAAAGAGAACACCTGAGAACATACAAAATTCAGGGGGCGAGTGGTGCGTGGACGACGGGCGGCAGCAGGCACGCTCGGCCACAGAGTCAGATTATAGGACTCTATTCGACACCTCTGTCCCTGGCCTTAAAAGAACCGAGAGATGGTGTTTGAAGAAGAGGTTTGGGGATCCCACCCTCCTTCCTGTTAGGTTCCGAGGGGGGAAAAAAAGAAAACAAAAAACCAAAAAACACAAAAAACACCAAGCACAGGTGTTAAATCCCCAATGCTATCTTCAGCCAGCCAACTCAGGACTCGGGCTGTGTCTCTAGAAGTGGCAGATTCAGAGTTAGGATTATGACCCAGCCTGGGAGGAACTGGCCAGGGCACAGAGTCCCTACTAACTCTTTTCAGAGAGCTCAAAGAAGCTCTGGCTGAGAAAGGATGTTTCTCTGGTAGGACCTGCCACCACTTCTTCTCCCTCTGTTATTATGGCACCGTCATTTTTTTCTGCTGTCCCCAGTGTGTCCACGGGGGAGGGTCAGGAAGGGCCTGCGCACGTGTGTAGCTGCTGGGACCTGGCACCTGCTTTACCTGAGTGACGAGGGACAAGCATACACAGCGTTAGGGTGTCCCAGAACACGCAGGCTTAGCCAGACATTAAGAAACAATTAATGTCATGTGTTTAGTCTGAACTATGGCACAGCAAGACATTCAAGTCTACTTGGTAATGGGCTGACTTTCTGGTTGGAAGGCAGTTCCGTCGGCAAGAAAAGAATGAAAACCTTACCTGCAGTAGCCTGTCCTGTCCACAGGGTGGCAGAAGCTGACCAGCTTTCCTTCAGTTGGAAACTTGGTAGCCTGTTCTTTAAAAAAAAAAAAAGAGCTATCCAAACAAAAATTTTTTAAAAATTTCAGAAACTTATTGTTAACCTAACAGCCTCCAAAAGTTAACCTCCAGCTTGTTAATGGGGATAGGAATAATAATGAGTCACGAAGGAAGGGCTTTTGCAGGACAGGGATACTGGGATGTGTACACCCTGATAACTTGGGAGTGATGAGCTGATATTTGCATTATTCCTCCTTCCAGGTTTTACCTGATCGGAGGTGGCATACCCATCATAGTTTGTGGCATAACGGCTGCGGCAAACATCAAGAATTACGGCAGTCGGCCAAATGCACCCTAGTGAGTGTTTTGTGTTCTCTGTGTACCTGGACCCGATTGCTTCCCTTTTTAATGATTTTCCCAGGCCCTGACTTGATTGCAGTTTCTGGAACAGCTCGTTGGTGTGTCGCCTCTGACCCGTTTCTCGTCTTCTCTTCTAGCTGCTGGATGGCCTGGGAGCCCTCCTTGGGAGCCTTCTATGGGCCTGCCAGCTTCATCACCTTCGTAAACTGTATGTACTTTCTCAGCATATTCATTCAGTTGAAGAGGCACCCTGAGCGCAAGTACGAGCTGAAAGAGCCCACAGAGGAGCAGCAGCGGCTGGCGGCTGACGAGAATGGCGCAGGGCGTCGCCAGGACTCGCTGTCTCTGTCTCTCATCTCCACGTCAGCACTGGAAAATGAGCACACGTTTCATTCTCAACTGCTGGGGGCCAGTCTCACCTTGCTCTTCTATGTCGCCTTGTGGATGTTCGGGGCCTTGGCCGTTTCCCTGTATTACCCTCTGGACTTGGTGTTTAGCTTCTTTTTTGGGGCCTCGTGTTTAAGCCTCAGTGCCTTCATTGTGGTTCACCACTGCGTGAACAGGGAGGATGTTAGACTCGCGTGGGTCATGACCTGCTGCCCCGGCCGGAGCTCGTACTCCGTGCAGGTCAACGTGCAGCCCCCCAGCTCCGGTGGCACCAACGGAGAGGCCCCGAAGTGCACCAACAGCAGCGCCGAGTCCTCGTGCACCAACAAGAGCACGTCGAGCTTCAAGAATTCCTCCCAGGGCTGCAAACTGACGAACCTGCAGGCGGCCGCGGCTCAGTGCCACGCCAACGCTCTGCCCTTGAACTCCGCGCCTCAGCTCGACAACAGTTTGACAGAACATTCGATGGACAATGATATCAAGATGCACGTGGCGCCTTTGGAGGTTCAGTTTCGCACAAACGTGCACCCGGGCCGCCATCATAAAAACAGGAGTAAAGGACACCGAGCGAGCCGACTCACAGTCCTCCGAGAATACGCCTATGACGTCCCAACAAGCGTGGAGGGCAGTGTGCAGAACGGCTTCCCTAAGAGCCGGTCGGGCAGTAACGAAGGACACTCGAGGAGCAGAAGGGCGTACTTAGCCCACAGGGAGAGACAGTACAACCCCCCGCAGCAGGAGAGCAGCGACGGCTGTAGCACACTCCCCCAGAGCAGCAGAAATTTCGAAAAGCCCATTTCAAACAGTAGTAAGAAAGATGCCTTAAGGAAGCCAATTGTAGTTGAACTTGAAAGCCAGCAGAAGTCTTACGGACTCAACTTGGCTGTCCAGAATGGACCAGTCAAAAGCAACGGGCAGGACGGCCCCTTGCTGGGTACAGAGAGCACTGGCAACGTTAGGACCGGGCTGTGGAAACACGAAACTGCTGTGTAGCAGTGGGGGAGCTGGGGTGGGGGGAGTGGTTCTGAGGCAGAAACCCAACAAACTGTGAGTTTCACATTCCTTTAAGCTACGAACGTGTGCAAACGGTTTACAGCCACCTTAGGGATTCGAAACAGTTTTGAATAAACTTCTACATTTGGGATTTTACATATTTTATATCCCCCGATTGTTGCTTTTTTTTATGAATTAAAAAAGAAAAGAAAAAGCCCTCCGAGCACTGTTTTAGTTGTAAAGCACCAGCAGGACTTGGAGAATCTGAAATGTAGTTTTTTGGAACCTGTTCTATCTACTTAACATTTCAGGCTTGTATTTAATACAATAAATAGGTGTTTGTCCTTGTGTCAGTCTTACATTTTTGTGTTTTATAAGGGAGGCATGTAGTTCTAACTATATTTACACATGGGGATGTCTTAATAAGAACTATATGTAAAACAGTTCTCAGACTTTCACATAATTAACTCCAGCGATTATAACCTATAAATCAAAGCTTTTTTGGGTGGATGTATTTTATAAATACACTTTTAAATGCTACAAGGTTTTTTTAAAGATCTCATGGAATGTTTTTTTTTTTTTGGAAATCAAAATGCCTAAAAAGCTCTTTCTAAATTGCCTTACTTTGCTGTATCACTTCAGTCCTATTAATATTGTTTTGTCACTTTTGTGGCTTTTCAGTGATTTATATTTTGGTTTAATTTTGTTATACATTCTGCACATCTGTTATTCTTGAATGTAAGGGAGGAGCAACCATAAAAGTAAGAATCATACTCACTTATTCTGAGTTCTTCAGTACTGGCCATTATGTTGGCTCTTACCCTGCTCTTAAATAGAGCTCCTCAGGTTCATGCTGAAGTACTCATCTTTCAGTTGCTTTCAGAGGGCAAAAACTGCCCTGATCCAAATGTTGTCATTGGTGTTGATTCACTGCAGTCATCAAACATCCCTGGTCCCTAGTCTCACTGGAGCCCATCTCTGAAATTTTGTTTTGCCTTTTTTTTTTTAAAGTTATTTAATATGTTGCATTTTAAAAACAATTTTAATGTCAGTATAGTTAATGTGCACTGTTACAGTACTTTACATTAGTATATATTCCTCAACACATGTCATAATAAATGTGCTCTTAATCCCCTTCACCTGTTTCACCCATCCCCCACCTCCCGTTTGGTGACCATCAGTTTGTTCTCTGTAGTTAAGAGTCTGTTTCTTGGTTTCTCTCTCATTTTTAATTTGTTTGCTTGTGTTGTTTCTTAAATTCCGCATATGAGTGAACTCACGTGGTGTTTGTCTTTTTCTGACTGACTGACTTTGCTTAGCATTATACTCTCCAGATCCATCCATGTCATTGCAAATGGCGAGATTCCGTTGTTTTTTAAGGCTGAGTAATATTCCTCTGTGTGTGTGTGTGTGTGTGTGCGTGCGTGCACGCGCTTGTACATACCACCTCTTCTTTATCCATTGATCTGTTGATGGAAACTTGGACTGCTTCCATAATTTGGCTTTTAAATAATGCTACAAAAAACAGAGGGGTGTATATATATATCTTTTAATTAGTGTTTTCATATTTTTTCATATTCTTTGGATAAATACCCTGTAGTGGAATTACTGGTTCACATGGTAATTCTATTTTTAATTTTTTGAGGGTCTCTGTACTGTTTTCCATAGTGGCTGTACCAGTTTGCATTCCTACCAGCAGTGCACAAGTGTTCTTGTTCTCCATATCCTTGCCAATACTAGTTATTTGTTGTGTTTTTGATTTTCGCCATTCTCACAGGTGTGAGGTGACCTCATTATGGCTTTGATTTGCATTTCCCTGATGAGTGATGTTGAGCATTGTTTCATGTGTCTGTTGGCCATCTGCATAAATTCTTTGAAGAAATGTCTTCATGTTTTCTGCCCATTTTAAAATTATTTTTATTAACATATAATGTGTTATTTGCCCCAGGGGTACAGGTCCGTGAATCATCAGGCTTACACACTTCACAGCACTCACCATAGCACACACCCTCCCCAATGTCCATAACCCAACCCCTTCTCCCAACCCCCCTCCCCCCAGCAACCCTCAGTCTGTTTTGTGAGATTAGGAGTTTCTTAAGGTTTGTCTCCCTCCCAATCCTGTCTTGTTTCATTTTTGCTTTCCCTACCCCCCCAACCATCCTGCCCTGCCTCTTAAATTTCTCATATCAGAGAGGTCATATGATAATTGTATTTCTCTTCTGCCCATTTTTTAAATTGTATTCTTTGTGTTTGGGGGTTGAGTTGTTTCAGTTCTTTATATGTTTTGGATATGACCCTTTATTGGATTTATCATTTGCAAATACTTTCTTCCATTCAGTAGGTTGTCTTAGTTTTATTGATTCTTTTGCTGTGTAGAAACTTCTTATTTTGATGTAGTTCCAGTAGTTTATTTTTGCTTTTGTGTCCCTTGCCTCAGGAGAAATATCTAGAAAAATATTGTTATGGCTGATGTTGGAGAAATTACTATCTCCGCTCCTTCTAGGAATTTTGTGGTTTCAGGACTAACATTGAGGTCCTTAATCCATTTTGCATTTATTTTTGTGTATGGTGTAAGACAGTGGTCCAGTTTTATTCCTTTTGCATGTAGCCGTCCAATTTTCTGAACACCATTTGTCGAAGAGACGGTCATTTTCCCATTGCATATTCTTGTCTCCTTTGTTGAAGATTAATCAACCATATAATTGTGCATTTTTTCTAGACTCACTGTTCTGTTTCATTGATCTTGGGTCTGTTTTTGTGCCTGTGACCTACTGTTTTGATTACTACAGCTTTGTAGTGTATTTTGAAATTTGGGATTGTGATTCCTCCAGTTATGATCTTCCTTTCCAAGATTGCTTTTGTCTGCCTACTTGTGATCTCTGTCAAATAAATAAAATCTTTAAAAAAAAAAAAAAAAAGAAAGATTTCTTTTGCTCTTGGGATCTTTTGTGGTTCCAAACAAATCTTAGGAGTCTTTGTTCTAGTTCTGTGAAAAAAATGAAAAAAATGCTGTTCATATTTTGATAGGGATTGCATTAAATCTATGGATTGCTTTGGGTAGTATAGACATTTTAACAGTATTTGTACTTCCAATCCATGAACGTGGAATGTCTTTCCTTTTGTTTGTGTCATCTTCAGTTTCTTTTGTCAGTGTTTTACAGTTTTCAGTCTATAGATCTTTTGCCTCCTTGGTTAAGTATATGCTTAGGAATTTTATTACTATTATTTTATTACTATTATTACCTTGGTACAATTATAAATGGTCTCTTTTAAGATATTATTTATTTATTAGAGAGAGAGCACACACAAGCAGGGGGAGTGGCAGAGGGAGAGGGAGAAGCAAGCTCCCTGCTGAGCAGGGAGCCAGACATGGGCTGCATCCCAGGAGTACCGGATCATGACCTGAACAGAAGGCAAATGCTTTACCCACTGAGCCACCCAGCTGCCCCTGGGATTGTTTTCTTAATCTCTCTTTCTGCTACTTCATTTTTATTGTATAGAAATGCAATGGGTTTCTGTGTATTGATTTTGTGTCCTGTGACCTTGCTGAATTCATTTATCAGTTCTAGTTATCTTGTGGAGTCTTTAGAATTTTCTTTATCTAGTATCATGTTATCTGCAAATAGTGAAAGCTTTACTTCTTCCTCACCAATTTGGATGCCCATTATTTCTTTCCGTTGTCTGATTGCTGTGACTGGTATTTTCAGTACTGTGTTGAATAACAGTAGTGAGAGTGGACATCCTTGTCTTCTTGTTCCTGACCTTAAAGGAGAAGTTATCAGTTTTTCCTCATTGAATATGATGTTAGCTATGGATTTTTCACACAAGGACTTTGTTATGTTGAGATATGTTCCCTGTAAACCTTTGTTTTGAGGTTTTTTGTTTTTTTTTTTTTAATCACAAATGGGTATTATACTGTTATAATAATCATATGATTTTTATCCTTTTTCTTGTTGATGTGACTTATCATGTTGATCAACTTCTGAATATGAAACCATGCTTGCCTCTGAGGAATAAATCCTGCTTGATCATGGTGACTGATTTTTTTTTTTTTTTTAATGTATTCTTGGGTTTAGTTTGCTAACATTTTGTGAGGATTCTTGCATCCATGTTCATCAGAGAGATTGGCTCAGAGTTCTCCTTTTGTGCAATGCCTTTATCTGATTTGGTATCAGGGCAATGCTGGCCTCATAGAATGAATTTGGAAGCTTTCCTTCCTCTTTCATTGTTCGGAAAGGTTTGAAAAGAATAGCTATTAACTCTTCTTTAAACGTTTCATAGAATATACCTGTGAAACTGTCTGACCCTGGTCTTTTGTTTCTTGGGAGTTTTTTGATTACCGATTCAGTGTCATTGTTGGTAACTGGTCTGTTCAAATTTTGTATTTCTTCCTGGTTCAGTTTTGGTAGGTTTTATGGTTTATCCATTTCTTCTAGTTTGTCCCATTTGTTGGCATATAATTTTTCATTACATTCTTTTATAATCCTTCGTATTTCTGGGGTAGTATTATTTTTCTTCTTTCATTTCCAGTTTTATTCATTTAAATCCTTTCTTTTCTTTTTTCTTATTCTGGCTAAAGATTTATCAATTTTGTTGACCTTTTCAAAGAACCAACCTGTGGTTTCATTGACCGGTTCTATTGTTTTTATGTTTTAGTTTCTTTTTAGTTTATTTCTGCTCTAATCTTTATTCTTTAATTCTACAGTTTTGGGGTTTTGTTTGTTCATCTTTTTCTAGCTTCTTTAGGTGTAAGGTCAAGCTGAATTTTTTCTTACTTCATGATGTTGGCCTGTAAACTTCCCTCTGTTGCTATAAACTTCCCTCTTAGAACAACTTTAGCTGCATCCGAAGATTTTGGACCATTGTTTTCTTCCTAATTTGTCTCCATGTATTTTTTTTTTTTTTTTTTTTTTTAAAGATTTTATTTATTTATTTGAGAGAGAGACAGTGAGAGAGAGCATGAGCGAGGAGAAGGTCAGAGAGCCGAGAAGGTCAGAGAGCGAAGCAGACTCCCCATGGAGCTGGGAGCCCGATGCGGGACTCGATCCCGGGACTCCGGGATCATGACCTGAGCCGAAGGCAGTCGTCCAACCAACTGAGCCACCCAGGCGTCCCAAAGATTTTTTTATTTATTAATTTGACAGACAGAGATCACAAGTAGGCAGAGAAGCAGGCAGAGAGATGGGGAGAAGCAGGCTCCCCGCTGAGAAGAGAGCCCGATGCGGGGCTGGATCCCAGGACCCTGGGATCATGACCTGAGCCGAAGGCAGAGGCTTTAACCCACCGAGCCACCCAGGCGCCCCCCAGTCTCCATGTATTTTTGATTTTGTCTTTGATTTCTCAGTTGACCCATTCATTGTTTAGTAATATGTTCTTTAACCTCTTTATATTCTTTCCAGATTTTTTCTTGGGGTTAATTTTTGGTGTCTTAGTGTTGTATTAAAAAAAAAAAAAAACACATGTTATGACTTTTGATCTTTTTCAATTTGTTGAGATTTATTTTGTGGCCTAGTATGTGATCCATTCTGGAGAATGGACCATGTGCACTGGAAAAAAATGTGTATTCTGCTAATTTAGGGTAGAATGTTCTGAATATATCTGTTAGATCCATGTGGTCCATTGTACCATTCAAAGCCATTGTTTCCTTACTGATTTTCTGTTTGAATGATCTGTCCATTGATGTGAGTGTGGTGTTAAAATCCTCTACTATTACTGTATTACTACCTGTTTATGTTTGTAATAGTGCTTTATGTATTAGGGTGCTCCCATGTTAGGTGCATAACATCTATGATTGTTATAGCCTCTTGTTGGGTTGTCCCCTTTATTATTATATAGTGCCCTTCTTTGTCTCTTGTTACTTTGTTTTAAAGTGTGTTTTATCCAAGAATTGCTACCCTTTCTTTTTACATCCATTTGCATGATAAATGTTTCTCCTTCCCTTCACTTTCAATCTGCAGGTGTCTTTAGGTCTGAAATGAGTCCCTTGTGGGCAGCATATGTATGGGTCTTGTTTTTTATCCATTCCATCATCCTGTGTCTTTTGATCAGAATATTTAGTCCATTACATTCAAAGTAATTATTGATAGGTATGTACTTACTGCCATTTTGCTATTTGTTTGATGGTTGCTTTTGCTGTTCTTGCCCTCTTTTCTCATGGTTTGCTGTCTTTATTGATAGACTTGGATTCTATTCTCTCTCTCTCTCTCTTTCGTTTGTTTTTTGCAGCTCTGTTACTGGTTATTGATTTGTGGTTACCATTAGATTTGTGTATAATTACACATAGTAGTCTATATTAAGTTGAAGGTCACTTAGGTTCTAACCTCTATTTTTACTTCTCTCCTCTCCCACATTTTAGGTATTGGTATTATACTTCACATCCTTTTATTTTGTGAATTCTTTTTGTTTTGTGAATTCCTTGACTGATTTTGGTAGCTATACTTGTTTTTCTATGTGCTTCCTACTTTTCTTACTCCTACTTACGGTCTTTCCCTTTCACTCAAAGAGTCCACTTTACATTATTTGTAGAGCTGGTTCAGTGATGATGAATTTCTTTAACTTTTGTTTGCCTGGGAAATTCTTTTATCTCCTTCTATTCTGAATGATAGCCTTACTGGATATAGTATTCTTAGCTGTAAGTTTTTTACTTTCAGCACTTTGAGTATAT
This sequence comes from Mustela lutreola, assembly GCF_030435805.1. NCBI lineage: Eukaryota > Metazoa > Chordata > Mammalia > Carnivora > Mustelidae > Mustela > Mustela lutreola. The sequence continues at coordinate 50,918,638 of NC_081290.1, forward strand.
CATGCCACTTTCTTCTGGCCTACAAAATTTCTGCTAAAAAATCAACTGATAACCTTATGGGGTTTCCCTTGTACATAACTGCTTTTTTTTCTCTTGCTGCTTTTAAAATTTTTCTCCTTATTACTACTTTTCACCATTTAATTACTATGTCTTAGCGTAGATCTCCTCAGGTTAATTTGGTTGGGGCCTCTCTGTACTTCCTGGATCTGGATTTCTGTTTCCTTCCCCAAATTTCAAAGTTTTCAGGTATTAGTACTTCAACTAAAATTTCCACCCCCTTTTCTCTCTTTCCTCCTTCTGAAATCCCTATAATACAAATGTTATTACACTTACACTTGTTGGTGTCACTGAGTTCCTTCAGTCTGTTTTCATTTTATATTATTTTTTCCCCTCTCTCTTCTATTCAGCTTTGATTGCTTTCCATTACTCTGTCCTCCAGGACACTGGTCTGCTCTTTGGCTTCCTCTAGTCTACTGTGTGTTCATTTAGGGTATTATTCATTTCAGCAAGTTCTTCATCTCTGGTTCTTTTTTGTTTTCTCTCTTTATGATCTCACTGAGGTCATATAGTCTTAAGTCTAGTGAGTATCTTTAGGAACATTGCCTTAAATTCTCTGGCAGGTATATTACTTACCTCCATTTTGTTTAGCTCTCTTGCTGTCATTTTGTCCTGTTCTTTCATTTGGGACATACTCCTTTGTTTCCTCATTTTGTCTAACTCTGTTCTCTATGTTAGGAAAGTAAGCTATGTCCCCTGCTCTTGAAAGCATTGGCTTTATGAAAAAGAGTTCTGTAGGGTCCTCTAGTACAGTGTCCCCTGTTATTCAGAACCTGGTGCTTCAATTATCTGCAGTGGTTCCCTTTGCCTGTTATGGGCAGGATTTGGTCCCTGTGTTAGTGGGCCAGTGTGGGGCCACCTTGGGCTTAAGTTGAGTCAGGCCAGTTATTTGCCAGAGTTATAGTCATGCTGAACTGCTGGGTGCTTTCCCTATCTTGTTCTAGAAGTGTTCAATGTAAAACAGGGCCTGCCATCAGACCTGATGTCTGCCACCAGCCCATTGCAGTCAGACCAGTGTGTGTAGTTATCTTCCCCTCTCCCTTGGGCAGGGGTCACTTCGGAGTGGTGCTGGCCCGTCAGGGCTGCTGGCATGCTGTCAGGCTTGTGGCACTGCTTTGTATGGGCTCTAGACAGGAGTAAGTGGAGGGGGTTCATTGGCAGAAAACATGGTATTGGGGCACATAGTACCAGTAAGGTCTGCCTTGGTCCCCTGTGGGAAGGTCAGGCGGAGGGAGTGGATCTGTAGAAGCATGGCAGGTAGAGGGGAGGTCGGGTGGGCTTGTGGTGTTAGCAGGTCTTGTGTGGGTCTGCTGTGGTAGGGGAACTTTTCTGTACCTGGCTGGAGGGGGTGTGTCTGCAGGAGAACATCGGGGTGGGGCATGGTGTCAGCAAGTTAGGAAGTGAATGTTGACACTATGCTGGTTCTCACAGATGTCCATGTGTCTAGAATGAGGTGTGGGGGGGAGGGCGGACATGGCACCTGCCAGCTCCTTTTTTCTGGAGAAGTCTCCCAAAGATCCCAGGTCCTCCAGCACATGCTCTGAGGTTAGTAAACAAATCTATCTCCTGTATGCCCCAGGAATGTTTCATACTGCTGCTTCTATGCTGCATCTCCATGGGGCTGTTTGCTGTACTGTCTCTTTCACAGTGGTAGGAATTCCATCCTCTGCTGTCTTGGATTAGAGCCTGCTGATTTTTTAAGTTCTGGGTGTTAAGCCCTGCTGAATGTAAGAACTCGAGATTTGGCCACTTGGTTTTCAAAGCCAAACATTATGGGAATTCATCTTTCCCATGCATACTTCCTGGGTTGAAAGTCTGCTTCTCTCTTCTCTCTCCACCTGTGATGCCCCTTCCTCCTGGGGAGAATCCTGCAGGTTTAACTCCCAACCTTGTCTCTGCCCTTCCTACCCTTTTCAGTGGGTCCTCTTCTCTACATTTGGCTGTGGAGAGTCTGTCCTATCCGTCTTTGGGTTATCTTCTGGGTTATTTACACTGACCTGGCTGTTACCTGGTTGGGTCCATGGGATAGGGAGAGCTTAGGGTCCTCCCACACCACCTTCTTCCCTGAAAGTTCATTCCTACAACTGCTTTGAAGATCAGAATGGGTCTGCCCTGACTCTATTATGCATCCATGCCCTCAGGCAAGACAACACTGGAGAAGTGAGGCACACAGCTCAGATCTGTGACAGCTAACTAAAGGTTTGAATCAAATCAGATTCAAAGTATACATTCAAGAAATGCTGAGAGTCAAGTTTAGCTTGATACCTGAGATGTACTGTTTCACTTAGAGTAATTCTCAAGAGACCTCACAAGATCACTTATTAGAGTGTGAATGTTCACTTGTCATTGGATTACTGCATTAGATATTATTTTGCTTTGTAATAATAAAACTGGTAGTTCTGTTTAGCCTTTTGTCAGATATTAAAGACACTTTTGTTTTTGTTAGGGGAAACAAGGAAACCAAATGGATAGACTTGATACTTGCATGCTGAACCTCTGCCTGGCCCAGGGTCTCCAGGGAAGTTGATGTATATGTGTAGGATAATGTTCAGAAATAACAAAGATAAACTAGTAAGAGATGGAGTGAATAATGCTTATTTCCTTATCACTGTTTTAATTTTGCCCTTATATTTTGCAGAGCATTCTTACAATATTTGACCTCTTTTTCTGACCCATAGGTCGACTCCATATAGACAAAGAACTTTGTTCCTCTGCTTTTTCCTACCTCTTCACAGGAAGTGAGGAATTTCCCTTCCTGGACACATTGGCCATTCCGTAAGCATCTGTTAAACATAACTTTTTGTAGGTAATAGAAGACAGGAAACCTGGGCCTAGGAGAGGGGTGGAAGACAGGAAAAAAAACCAATACTTGGAATAAAATGAAGATTCCATTAAAAATATTTGGAGTGTGTTGATATTCAAAGCATAGAGAGTGGGGAGCATTGACTTTATGCTTTCCACACAGTATTTGATGGAATCTGAATGTTATGTTTGTGTATAGGATATGAAGAACACATTGTATCCCCCCACCTTTGTCATTTATGATTTATGGCTCATTGCTGGATGAGGTTTCTCTATTTTTCATAGAACCATAAACTGTGAAGAGGTGTTTTGGTTTTCTCAGAGATTGGCTAATTCATTTTCCCCATTTAAAATTTTTGGCATCTGGGCCTCAAAGAATTTCTGACTTGAACGTGCTGGCCAGTTATGCTCTAGTGTCTAGGAGCAGGACCCATCTCTGATGTGGTCACCACACTTGGCAGCACATGGCCTTGCTTCCCTGGAGGCAATGACTTGGGCTCTGCAGGTTTTTATGATCTATAGTTTAACAAAATTTTCTCATCCCTGTTATTTCTTTTGAGTTTTAATTTCATAATGAGTTATAATTGGTCATGTCCTGCTCAAGAAAATGCATGTGATTTATTATTTTATTCCATGAAAGGTTTTTTAATCCTATGGTCATGCACTGTATAATATAACATAATAAAGTGATGTTATTTACTAGTGTTAAATGCTAGCCTATGTTTTTAGGGTAACAGTTAAAAATCAGGTTTGTGCTTAAGTATTTCTGTGATGAGATTTATATAAGTGTACAAATGTATATTAATATTTCAGGTCAAAATAGGTAGCAATTAATTAATTTAGAAATTTGGAATTTTTTGCACATGCAATTTAATGTAACTCTGCACCCATATTCAATATATTTATATAAATGTAATTTATGAACAGATGGCAATTTATATATAGATGCTGAGGCTTACATTTTGCTTATTATTGAAAAATTAGAAAGTTAAAACATGCAAACCTACGTGTTTCAGGTATTGAGTTCAGAATGCCCAAGCTGAAGTTGATTGAGACCATAAAAAATGCGAAAGTAAGAAAAAATTAACTGAAAACATTTCAGCCAGGAATTAAACTAAATCATCAAGAAAAGTAAGTCCTTCAACAGCAATCCAAATATTAAAACAATTGTTAATTCTCTTTCTTTTCAGATTCCCAGAATCATTTAATTATTTTAATAGTCACTCCAGTGCTTTTATCTGAAAAATTATTTGATTATTTATAGCACTTAGGATAGTGTTTCCCAAACTTGGGTCATTCATCACTCTCGCCAATTTTGCCATACTTCTCCAACATTTATATTAATACTGGCATGTGGGTCTACTCACTTTTTTTTCCAGCAAAATACAAGTGATGATAAATCCAATACATTTATTTATATCAATGAAGCCTACTCCTCTGGGAGAATTTGTAACTGTTTATTTTGTGTACTCTAGTCACTCTAGGCTGGCTCATCCTGTCTGGTATATGTGAAACCCTCAGCAGCCTTTGGTCATAGCTTTCTTTCAGCTTCTTTTCACTGGGGATGCCAGTGCCTCAGAGGTGGACACCGAGTGTGAACTTACAGGAGCCCTATTATAGTAAGAGATGGACCACTACCTACACTTATAGAGTTGGATGCTTAGAATTAATTCCTGGCTGAAATCTTGTTAGATTCTTTCCAGCCAACTTTTGCTTTATATTGCCTGAAACACATGTTGTCCTTCTAATTGTGTTATGTCTACAATATGGTGGAAGAAAAGTATGTATGAGTGTATATGTTTAATCCATACTGGCTGCCATCATCTAGTTTGAGAAGGTCCTGATGAAAATTTTTACCAGAATATTCCATGCACTTTTTTTAAAAGTTCAAAATCTTTCTAAAGGGTTCTTTAGATGAATTCACAATGTAAAGACTCTAGCTAATGCCTTCTGGAATGTTGTGATCATTGTGTTCAGTGTCTTTGAATATAACATCAATGAACATTGGTTTGTATAGGTAGTGTTCACATGAGCAAATAGTGATTGCTCACAAAGCCAGGAGAAGTCATGGGTCCCCAGCTAGGTGATGAATGGCTCTAGGAAAATATTCTACATGGAAGTAATGAACCTCCACTACTAAGCAGAGTGTTTGTTTTGTGATTGGTGTCCATCCCTACATAATGCTGAGTAAAAATGTTTAGTGGGCAACCATGATCAACAATTTTTACTGCTTAGTTAAGTATTTTCTTTGAAACTTTGTATTTTAAAGAATGCATCATTTTAAGGGCTTACTGCAGTAAGAATTTCTTGTGAAGCAGTGCTCTCCTATATATGTCACTAGTCTGGCAGCTTCCCTCAGGGGTTTTCACCCCAGCTCTGTGCTCTCTAGGCCTTTCCTCAGAGGGTGAGTGGTAGCACATGGGAGGGTTGTAGGGATCGGGCCTGGAGATGGCCTATGGCATGTCACATTGACCAGAGAAAAGTTGTGGCCACAACTAAGTGCAGAGTGGGCCAGGAAACCAAGTCCAGCTGTGTGACTCGGAAGGAAGGAGAGATGGTTTGCTGAACAAATAACCAGGTAGCCATAGGGATAGAGTCCTAGGATAGACAAGAGCGAGCTCTGTTCCCACCCAGTCTTCTTAACCTGTTACAAATTTTACCTTCAAAAAAATCCCTATTATGAGTTCCAAACAAAAGTGTTAGATTTCATGTCAGTTCCCAAATTACGTCATGGTCAACATTTTTTTTTTAAATTTTAAATTTTTTATTTTTTATAAACATATAATATATTTTTATTCCCAGGGGTACAGGTCTGTGAATCACCAGGTTTACACACTTCACAGCACTCACCAAAGCACATACCCTCCCCAGTGTCCATAACCCCACCCCCCTTCTCCCAACCCCCCTCCCCCCAGCAAACCTCAGTTTGTTTTGTGAGATTAAGGGTCACTTATGGTTTGTCTCCCTCCCAATCCCATCTTGTTTCATTTATTCTTCTCCTACCCCCTTAACCACCTATGTTGAATAACCACTTCCTCATATCAGGGAGATCATATGATAGTTGTCTTTCTCCGCTTGACTTATTTCGCTAAGCATGGTCAACATTTTTAAAAGAATTCGGTAAATACGTGGAAATTCAGTGTCCATCCTGATCTATGTCCTTAATATTCTTATTTAACAGGAATTATTGCAAGGCTTATTTGCTAAAGGGGAAATACATTCAATGTAATTAATCTCCAAAATTTTTGGTCTTGCAGAACTGAAACTTAATGCCCATTAAACAACTCTGCATTTTCCCTTCCACCCAGCCCTTGACAACTACTGTCCTACTTTGTTTTCTATAGATTTGATTACTCTAGGTACTTCTTATAAGTGGAATCATACATACTTGTCTCTTTGTGACCGGTTTATTTCACTTAGCTAATGCCCTCAGGATTCATCCATGGTGGGGCATGCATCAGAATTCCTTCCTTGTTAAAACTGAATAATATTCCTTTATGCATATGTTCCCTATTTTCTTTATTTGGATCGCTTCCATCTTTTCACTCTTCTGAATAATGCTGCTGTGAAAATTGGTGTACTACAAGTAACCTCTTTGAGACCCTGTTTTCAATTCTTTTGGATTTATATCCAGAAGTGGAATTGCCATATCATATAGCAATTCTGTTCTTAATTTTTCGAGAAACTGCCGAAATATTTCCCTGGGGGCTGCACCAGTTTGCATTCTCACCATTTGCCCAAGGGTTTCAATTTCTCCAGATCCTCACCAACACTTGATTTTTTTTATTCCATAGCAGTCTTCCTATAGGTGTGAGGGGTAGCTCATTTGGGTCTTGATTTGTACTTTGCTAATGATAAGTGATAGTGAGCATCTTTTCAGATTGTCACTGGCCATTTTGTGTATCTTTGGAGAAATATAGGGATCCTTTCTCTATTATTTCATCGATTTATTAGGTTTTTTTGTGGTGGAGTTGAAGGTACTTTAATATTCTAGATAGTAACCCCTTAGAAGATGTATGATTTGCAAATATTTTCTTCCATACTGTAGGTTGTCTTTTCATTATGTCACTTGTGTCTTTTGAGGCACAGAAGTTTTTAATTTGATGTCCTATTTATCTATTTTTAGTTGTGTTCCTTATGCTTTGGTATTATATCCAGGAAATTTCTGCGAACCTAATGTAATGAAGCTTTTCCCCTGTTTTCTTCTAAGAGTTAAGATCTTACAATTAAGTCTCTGATCCACTTTAAATTCATTTTTGCATTTTTTTTTTCACTCGTTAGCATTGAATGAACCTCCCTCCACGTGGCTTCAAGCCACCAGGACACAGAACCCTCAGTGCTTAATCTTCTCCCCAGCTCTCATGATATTAGGCTGTTTTGGAAGCTCTCCCTGCTCCAAAACTCCGTAGTAGCCTGATTGCACCACACGAGTGATAAGAGCAACTCTAGTTTTGTTTCTGGCCATATTTACCCATGGATCCTTGCTGACCCAGGTCCACAGTTTATCAAGGTTGACAGTTGGGCAGAAGCTCGAGTTACTCTTCATGCAGCAATACCTCATACTGACTTTTCCAAAGCAACATGGGTTGTGTTTGCCAAAGTTGATCCTGTGGCGATGCACACGGCCAGCATGACCTAGGCCTCCTGGGTCCTTCTGGTGTTTGCCGAAGCAGCAGTGGCCCTGGCGTTGATGGCGCCGAGGTTTCTGTGTCTTCCTTAGTCTGCATGACATGTTGGCAGCCCAGATGAAAGAGCCATTTTTGTGTGGTTTACGGTAAGGATCCAACTTTCATTTTTTGTGTGTGGATATTTATTCTTTCCTACCTGATTTGTGGAAGAGACAGTCCTTTCACTGTTGAATGGTCCTGGCACACTTGTTGACAATCATTTGACCCTGTAACTGAGAGTTTATTTCTGAGGTCTCCATTCTACTCCATTGGTCTGTATGTCTGTCTTTATGCCAGTACCATACTCTTGATTACTAGAGCTTTGTAATAAGTTTTGAAATCCTAAACTGTGAGGCCTCTAAGTTTGTTTTTTTCAGGACTGCTATATTAGTTAGCTAGTAATTAGTTAGCTACTTTGTAATTGTCGTTACAAAGTAGCAAAAAACCAGACTGTTACAAAGTAGCACAGGCAGGGTGTGTAGCGGCAGAATATTTTCTCACAGTTATTTAATTTATTTATTATTTTTATTATTTCTCACATTATTTTATCACCGTTCTGAAGGCTAGAAGTTTAAGGTCACAGTGTCTGCAGGTTTGGTTTCTTAAATGGCCTATCTTCTTGGCTTTCAGATGATCCCATTCTGTTCTGTTCTCACATGGCCTTTCCTCTCTGTGGGTACATCCCTGGTGTCCCTGTTGATCTGAATTTCCTCTCAGAGTCTGACTGGATTAAGACCCATCCAAAGGCCTCATTTTAACTCAGCTCTTTAAAGGTCCTATCTCCAAATATAGTTACATTCTGAGCTATGTGGAGAGGGCTTGGGGGAGGCTAGAGCTTCAGCATAGGAATTTGGCGGGTATATAATTCAACACAAAGTACTTGGCTACTTGGTACCCCTTGAGATCCCTTATGATTTTTAGAATTGCATTTTCTATTTCTGCAGAAAATACTTTTTGGATTTTGAGAAGGATCTTTAGATCATAGGGTGCCAGAGTGGCTCAGTAGGTTAAGCATCTGCCTTCAGCTCAGATCATGATCCTGGAGTCCCGGGATTGAGCCCTGCATGGGGCTCTCTGCTCACTGGGGAGCCTGCTTCTGCCTCTCCCTCTGCCTGCCACCCACCCCCCTACTTGTGCTCTTTCTCTCTCTGTATCAAATAAATAAATAAATAAATAAATACTTAAAAAAAAAAACTGTAGATCACTTAGAATGGTGATCATAATATCCTGACATCCTAATACAGAGCCTTCCAATCCATAAGCGCAGAATGTCTTTCCATCAATTTGTGTCTTCTTTAAAATTTCTTCCAGCGGTGTTTTGTAGTATTCAGTGTAAAAGACTTTTACTTCCTTGGTTAAATATATTCCCAAGTATTTTATTCTTTTTGATGCTCTTGTAGATGGGATTGTCTTCTTCAACTTATTTTTGGATTATTCATTGTTATTGTGTAGAAACAACTGATTTTTGTGTCTTGGTATTATTGTATCCTGCAACTCTGCTGAATTTGTTTATTCTACCAGGGTTTTGTTTCAGTTTTTTTTTTTTTCCCCCAAATCTTTAGGGTTGTCTGTATATAATATCATGTCACCTGGAAACAGATAATTTAACTTCATTTCTAATTGGGGTGCCTTTTGTTTCTATTTCTTGTCTAATTGCTTTTGGCTAGGACTTCTAGTACTATATTGAATAGAAATGATAAAAGTTAGCATCTCTGTTTTGTTCCTGATCTTAGAGGAGAAAGTTTTTCTTCACCATTGAATGTGATTTTAGTTATGGGCTTTTCATAGATGGCCTTGACTATATTGAAGTAGTTTCCTTATGTTCCTAGATTTTTAAAAGAATTTTTTGTTAGAAGGGGTACTTAATTTTGTCAAATGTGTTTTCTGCAGCAATTGAGAAGATCATGTCTTTTCTCTCTTCATTCTGTCAATGTGGTATATTAACACTGATTGATTTTTCATATGTTAAATCATCCTTTCGTTCCAGGAATAAATCCCACTTGGCCATGTTGTATAATCTTTTTGATGTGCTGTTGAATTTTTGTTGCTAGTATTTATTGAGGATTTTTGCCCTGATAATCATAATCTTTCACCTTTTGACATATGATTTTGAAATAGGTGTTCTGTAGATACCCTTCATGATATTAAGAAAGTATTTTTAATGCTTAGATAGCTGAGTTTTTACCATGAATGGGATCTGGGTTTTATCAAGTGCTTTTGTTATATTTTTGAAATGCATGGTTTTCTTTTTTATTCTATTACCATAGTCAAGTACTCAGCTGCATTTTGAATGCTAAACCAACTTTGCATTCCTAGAGTAAGTGTTATTTGGTCATATAATATTACCCTTTCTTTAGAAAACTGGATTTGGTTTTCATATGTACTTTTTGCATCTACATTTACTAGAGGAATTGGTCTATACTTTTCTTTTAATATCCTTATTGAAGGGTTTTAGGTGAATGTTATCCTGGTCTCTTAACATGAATTGTGATACTTGATACTCCTCTGTTTTCAGAAGGAGTTTTTATGAGATTGTTTAGTTTTTCCTTAAGTACATGAAAGTATTTTCAAGTGATGTTACTTGGGCCTCAAGTTTTTGTTTTGTTTTGTTTTGTTTTTCTTTTTCCATAGGTATTTCTTCAGTTACAGATTGAAATTTCTGAAAGATCTTGAACTATTAAAATTTTTCTGTATTTTCTTTTTCAGTTGCATCAGATGTATATTTTCTTTCTTTTTTTTTTTTTAAGATTTTATTTATTTATTTGACAGACAGAGATCACAAGTAGGCAGAGAGGCAGGCAGAGAGAGAGAGGAGGAAGCAGGCTTCCTGTTGAGCAGAGAGCCCGGCGTGGGGCTCAATCCCAGAATCCTGGGATCATGACCTGAGCCGAAGGCAGAGGCTTTAACCCACTGAGCCACCCAGGTGCCCCCAGATTTATATTTTCTTAAAGAATCCAGCCATTTCGTCAAAGGTTGACAAATTTAAAAAAAAAATGTTGACAAATTTATTGTCATAAAGATTTTTTTAATTTCGTCTGATCTTTTAAAATGTATACTAGGGATGCCAGTGTTTTTCAGTTGATTAAGGGACTGCCTTCAGCTCAGGTCATGATCCTGGAGTCCTGGGATGGAGTCCCGCATCGGCTCCCTGCTTAACAGGGAGTCTGCTTCTTCCTCTGACCCTCTCCCTTCTCATGCTCTCTCTCTCCCTCTCTCAAATAAATAAATAAAATCTTTGAAAAAATTATTTTTTAAAGTGTATACTAATTTCACCTATTTTATTCCTGATAATTCTACTTGGATTTTGTTCATTTAGGAAATTCTGTCATAGAGGTTTGTCACTTGTGTTAAACTTTTCAGAAAATCAGCTCTGGTATTATCTATTTTATGATTGCTTTCTCCTGCTGTGGCCTTTTGTTCTTCATTATTCCTTCTCCCTTTTTTTGTGGTTTGCATTGCTATTCTTTGCCTGGGTGTCTATCTTTCTACTTACTCACTCACTCACTTACTCACTTACTCACTTACAGCAGGCTCCACAGCCAGTGTGGAGTCCAACACGGGGCTTGAACTCACGACCCTAAGATCCAGGAGTCAGATGCTTAACCAACGGAATCACCCAGGCACCCCTTTCTCTGACGTTTTAAAAGGGTTTTTAATGTTTTCCATTAAAAAAAAAAATCTACAGTTAGAGCTGTGTGTTTCTCTGTGAATGTTGTTTGGAAATAATAAGGACCATAGGATTTAGTGATTGAAATCTTGTAAACTTTGTGTAAATGCCTTCATGTTTTCTTTTTTGTTTATTTTAAATAAAATAATAGGCTACTTCTGCTTGCCTTAGAGTATAGTGAGAAACTATTTTTTTTAAGTTTATTCATCATTTCTGTTTTTAACCTGCCCATGAAGGATCCCCTTACATGCTTAAATTTCATAACTCCTCATTTTGACAGGTTTTCTTCTTTTTCCATGCCATTAGATGTTTCTAGGGTGAATGGCATGTAGTAAAGATGCCAGAATGTGCTTCCGTTTGAGGATACATTGCCTGAGAGACTCCTTGGTGTTGGCAAAACCCGAGGAAAGTATCTCGCTGCAGAACAGTTCTAACTATGATTCAGGAGACACATAGATGATTTTCTCACCTAGAATATTCCCTGAAGTAGTTTAGCTTTATGAAAAAATAAAGAAAACCCTGAAACTTTAGAAATATTATAACGCAACTTGAAAGTTCTTAGCACTGAAAGCAAACTATGTTTGATGAGTTGCGTTTATATGAGATCTCCATACCTTCTACTGACATCAGGGTTCCATTGGCAACCTGACCCCATGGCAGGCCTGAAAGGTTTGGCTGGTTGTGTTGACAGAAGACCTTGATACCTACAGAGGCAGGAATTTGCAGCCAAGATTACCACGCAATACTGAGTGCCTCAGGGACTCTAGCCACATGAAGAAATCTACCCACTTTTAGAGATAGAAAATAGGTTTATCTCCTCTGTGAGTTTATAACCACATGGGTTCATATTTAAATTTTTACTGCCTGCATCCTTCTATGAATATCCCCAACTAGCAATAGTAAAATAAATATGGCCTTGCTTGATGCCAATTCCACAGATGGAAGAAGCAAACATAATACAAGCCTGAAATTACATACTCTCGGAGACCTATAGGATTTATGAGTCCAGATGTGGACTGTCTCTTAGCTAATCAGCATTATTCTATCCCAGCATTTTGGAGTGACCTGTTACAGTTACATTCTTATAGCTCTCCATCTCACGCTCATCTACAGTGAGTGACATCTTCAAGCAGTGTGATCTCCTGGCCATAATTAATTACTCCAGGAATGGCTACATGACCCCAGCCAGGGTTACCATTGCTTCTTTGGGAATTTGAACTCTCTTGAAATCTCTTGGATGCCTTTGTGGCTCAGTTGGTTAAACATCTGCCTTCGGGTCAGATCATGATCCCAGAGTGCCAGGATTGAGTCTGTTCCCTCTGCCCCCTACCCCCCTCAAATAAATAAAAATCTTAAAAAAATAAATAAACAAAAGAAATCTCTTCTAGTCACTTGATGGGTAAAGACTTAGGATCCCCTTTGGCTGTCCTATATTCTGTCATGTCATCCTTCAGCCAGAGAGAACAATGCAGAAAACCAGAGGCAGTGGAGACAAGAAACAGAGTTTAGAAATTTCCTCCAGTCCAACTGCATTCCCTGCCTGCTGAGTTCTGTGTGATACATTCTATCATTGTCTTCTGCTCCCCCACTCCTCTTTTTTTTTTTGGCTGAAACTATAGTTGATTTGTTACTTGCTTCCCAGAAGAGTTCAAACTAATACACCAATAGGGCCTCCATCTCAATTTTTGGTGTGTTCTCAGAGATTTGACATCTCTGTTTTGATGGAATAAATACTCCAGATCTGACTATCAAATACTGTAGTTTCATTTTTGCATAAACACTCCATTCATTCTTATCATTTGAGTAGAAATGCCTAATAATGGATATATGTAAGTTATGGCACCATTATATTGTGCATTTTATAAATGTTTTAGCTATCACATTATGAGAGATAGGCTTAAGAATGAAAAAGTACCTTTCTTTAGGCAAAATAGAGTACACCAGCATCCAACATACACATTTACTGTTTTGCAGGTGACGTTTGCTCTCTAGCTCAAATTACTCTTTTTCACATGAACAGAAGATTGAGTGATAGCTCTTAATTCAAGAAGGAACAGTATAACTAACTGAAAAGCTATTCAGAAGCAAAAATACTCTCCTAAAAGTATTTTTGTGTTCTTTAGAATGTTACTCATTTAATATTCACCTTTGAATATTGAAATTCCCTTTGACTCATTAAATACATTCTGTCACCAAACAGAAGACAAGCTTTAAGAATTTAACAATTCATGAGGATCTATTTATAGTTTCATGTTTCTGCTTTAGGGAGATAGTTATGTACAGGATGTTAGAGTGGAACATTCCACGCCTCAGTTTCAACTAAGGTGCTGATTCTATGAATATCAAGATACCAAATGGAGTGAGAGCATTGCATACAAATTCTGTAGAAGAAGTGTGAAGGTACCTATTCCACAGCTCTGTGTCTATCTGACAAACTAAGGATCAGAGAAGAGGCCAGATAGCCCTTTGTGTGGGGACAGAAGAAACCAGGGAAGGCTGCTGTGTGTTCTCTGAAATGGAGGTATAATGAATTCGGGTCCAAGTCATCCCAGCCCCTGAGAAACATAGACAGCAGGATGTTCCCTCAAAGGTGTCTACATCTTAATCCCTGGAATTAGTGAATATGTTACCCCACTTGGCAAACAGGACTTTGCAAAAACGGTTCAGGATTTTGAGGTGGTGAGATGATCCTGGATAACCAGGTGGCCCAGACCCTGGATAGCCAGGATCCTCTGGAGAAGGAGATGGGAGGGTCAGCCAGAGGTGACGTCATAATGGAAGTAGAGGTCAGAGCACTGTGGCATGAGCCAGGGAACGCAGCTAGCCTCTAGAAGTTGTAAAAGGCAAGAAATGGGTTCTCCACGTTTCTTCAGAGCCCTTCAAAATAATGCCACCCTCGTGGCTCCTTGATTTTGAGCTCAGTGAAACTGATTTTGGACATCTCATCTCCTGAACTGTAAAATAACGTGTTGCTGTGTAATTGGAAACTAAGACACAGGTTGCTGCTTTGGGGAGAGAGCTCAAGCATGCTGCTGCTGTGATGTAGGTTGACAGGCACAGACTGGGGGGAAAGGAAGGGTGAATATTTTCTATGGATCAGATACAGGCTTTGCAGGAGAGATTGCTGGCATGTCCAGGACTGCCCTCTGTGGGAGTAGGGAGTCTCTGCCAGAAGAGTCTGGAACTGGGCCATTGACTTTCTGTGGTTTAGGAAGGAATTCCAGGGGACCGTATGCATCCATCTGTGTCAAGGAAACTGTGGCTGAGTTGGTCCCAGAGAGCTCAGGGCCAACATATGACAGTTCCTGTTCCAGTCACACCTTTCTTGCTCTCTTCCCCCAGTATGTCCATTTGGATCAAAGCTAAAGCCACTTGTAGATAGACAGGGAGATGAGGCACAGCAGTGGGGAAGCTGGCTGGCTTCTTTTTCTATGGCAGACGTGGAACTATAGTAGAACCAGCAACCTGGAAGGAAGTGGAAGATTGCACATTAACTATCTTTATTATCATTGTCTTGAGCTGTCATTTCTAATAATCTAGAGATTTTTAATGGTATAATGGGACCACAGAACCTTCCAGCATTTTCTATTTCTCACTAAATCAAGTATAAATACACAGGAGTCAAAATACAGTTACACCTTCTAAACCTGACAGAAGTTTTCAAAATGTAAAAATTTAGAAATGATAGTATAATGGATCCCCCTGCTGTGGATAGAATCATGTCCCCACCCCAAATTCATCTGTTGAGGCTCTCACCTTCAATGTGACTCTAGAAATGGGGACTTTTGGAGGTGACTAAGGTTGAACGAGGTCAGAAGGATGAAGTTCTCCTCTCTCAGGACTGTAAGATGAGGAGCGAGATCTCTCGCCACATGCATGCACACAGGAAGACCACTTGAGGACACAGAAGGTGACCCCCTGCAAGTGGGGAAGAGGGCTCTCTCGCCAGCAGTCAACCATGCCTGCACCCTCACCTCAGCTTCCAGCCTCCAGAACCGTGAGAAAAGAAATAGCTATTGTTTAAACCACCCACCTGTGGAATTCTGTCATGACAGCCCAAGCACGTGAATGTACTCTGTCCACACCCCATTGTCAGTAATTATCACTCTTCTGCCACACTTCTTTCATCTGTCCCTCTACCTTCTTCCTCCTTTCCCTCCTTTCCTGTAAGGACTATTTTAAGTGAAAACTTAGACATCCTATCATTTTTTCACCTAAATATATCCTCCTGTATCTCTAAAGAACCAAGATGATCCACAGCCTAACCCCTGAAGCATAGAGCATTACTGTTCATTAGAAGCTTACTTCCCACAACTGCTGGGGACACTGGACATCGAAGTGAGTTGTGGGCATGTGATTTGCTTTTACTCCTGGAACGAGAACAGGAGTAACCTGTACCAGTTAGATATTACTGTGTTATAAATCATCCCACAACTTAGTCGCTTCATGCAAGCATTATTTCTCATGATACTGGGGTTTGGGTAGGCATGCTTTTTGGTCTCAGCTTGGCTTATCTCAGCGGTCAGCTGTCAGCCCGGTTGTAGCTGGAGGAGGGCATCGGTTGGCATCGTCTCTTTGCTCTGTGTGTTCGCTCATCCATCAGCAGGCTAGCTCTGGATTCCTCATACAGGAGTCCCAGGGTTCCAAAGACAAGGAAGAGAAAGTAAACTCCAATGCCCAAGCACTTTTCATGCCTTTGCTGCTGCTGCCGCTGCTGCTTCTGCCTCTTCTTCTTCGTCTTCATCTTTGTCTCCTCCTTCTCCTCCTCTCCCTCCCCCACGTTTCCCCCTTCCATTCTTCCTCCCCCCCACCCACCTCCTCTTTCCTACCTCCTCCTCCTTTTTTTTTTTTCTTCTTTGATTTTACTTATTTATTTGACAGAGAGAGAGAGAGACAGCAAGCAGGGGGACTGTGAGAGGGAGAAGCAATCTTCCCGCTGAGCAGGGAGCCCAACGTGGGACTCGATTCCAGGACTCTGGGATTATGACCTGAGCCAAAGGCAGAAGCTTAACAACTGACCACTCAGGCACCCTAGTGCCTTTGCTTCTGATGCATTTTCTGAGGTTCAGCTTAACAACTAAATCATGTGGATAAGCCCAGATGCAAGGACCTAGAGAACAGACTATGTGCTGATGAGAAGAGCTACAAAGTCATACTTCAAAGGAGTGTGCATACAGATAGGAAGAGGAATGGCCATTTTTGCAAGCTACGGGTAATAAGAGACTCCTCCTGAGCTGTGGTTAACTGAGTGTTTTGATTTGAATGTAGTACATGAAAAGACTGGATAACAAATTAACAGTTGGGAATTGCAACGGAACAAAGCAAAATGGGATTAACAGGAAGGAAAAGAAGTAACAGTTTCTAATTATTTATTGAGGTAGATAGAAAAATAATACAATTTTATGATTAATAAATCTTGCAAACTTGCTAAATTTACATGGCAATTAATGGTAATTTTCTTGTAGACTCTGTAGGAGTTTCTATATATGTGATCATGTTACCTGCAAGTAAAGACAGTTTTAATTTTTCTCATCTGTAGGTGTTTTATTTCATTTTCTTAATGTCATTTCTAATCTGAAAGGAAAACCATTTATTCTTTCACCATTAAATATGAGTTAGGTATATGGTTTTCATACATGCCTTTTATTAATTCAAAGCTATTCTTTTCTATTCTTGAAATGGAAACTCTTCACCATTGTTAGATATTGTTTCTTCTTTCCTAATGTAAGCATTTAGAGCTATAAAATTTATCTTAAATTCTACCTTAGCTGGATCCCCTCAATTTTCATTTTCATTTTGAAATATTTTCTAATTTTCTTCATTATTTCTTTCACCCATGAGTTGTTTGGAAGTATGCTGGAAGATTTTCCAGATGTGATTATTTTTTATGGATTCCCTAATTCAATTCCTTTGTTATCAGAGAACACGCTTCATAAGTCATTAGGCCTTGTTGATTTGAGGCTTGTTTTATATCCAGCATGTGATCTCTCTCATTGAGTGTTTGGTGAACATGTGTAAAGGATGTATATTTTACTGTTTTGGATAGAATGTTTCATAAATGTAAGTTAGATTAGTTAGATTGACAGCATTACTAAGGATGTCTACATTCTTACTGATTTCTGTCTACTCATTCTTTTACTGGTTCAGAATATTCAACCTATCTGCCTTCTGTTCTGTCATTGTTTTCTTCATATATTTGAAACTCTGTAATTAAGTGCATATATAAACTTAGAGCTGTTATGCCTGTTGATGAATTGATGATTTTTTTAAGTAAAATATTTATCTTTTTGACTACTTTTAAGATTTCTGTCATTAGTTTTCAGCAGTTTCATTATGATGTGTTTGGTGTGTCTGTCTTTGTGTATATATTCCTTGGATCTATGTGTTTAGTATTTTTATCAAATTTGTGAAATCTGCAGGCTGTTCCTTTGATTTTTCTTTTCCTTACACATAAACCAGCATGACCTTGTCCAAAAATCATTGGAGTTCTGTTCATTTTTTATCTATTTTTCTCTCTGTACTTCAGTTTGGATAGTTTCTATTCCTCTATCTTCAAGTTCACCCATCTTTTATTCTAAAGTATCTAATCTCTGTTAAGCCCATCCAGCTTTTCACTTAAGATAGTGTATATTTCATCTCTAGGACTTAATTTGGTCTTTCTTTGTATTTTTCATCATGTCTATGTTTCTCTTTAGAATAAAATATGGAGTGTATTTACAATAGCTCCTTTAAGTCTTTGTCTGATACTGTCATCCTATGCCATTTCTAGTGATTTTTATTGTTGGCTTCCCACCCACCCACCCCCCATCATTCCTGGGTGACATTTTCCAGCTTCTTAGTCTGTTGACTTTTTTTTTTTTTTTTTTTTTTTTTTAAGTCTGTTGACTTTAAATGAAGGATGTACACTGTGATTTCTATGTTGAGTGCTGGAGTTTGTTGTCTTAAGCACTAGAGTTTTTCTTCTTGAAGACAGTTAAGACTCTGGAGGATTTATTTAATCCTCAGCAGGCTGTTATTTCAGGGGTTTGTAGTGTGGACTTCACCATGAGGCTGGTTTACCCCTAAAACTTAACAGTAATTTACCAGTAACCCTCAGGTGTTTATTCTGGGTGGGTATTGTAGCCCCCCTGCTGTGCCTGGTTAAAACCCAGACATCTGTCAGTTCCACGTAAGAGTTCTTTCAGTTTCTCAAATGCTCTTTCCTGACTAGGTGAAATTTTGCCTCATGCCTGCACAACCTAGCATTCAGTTATTATCTGGAGCAGATCCCCATGCAGATTCCTGGGGCTCTTTCTTTGTATATTCCTCTCATTTCTGATTCTTTTCTACAAGTACAACCACACTGGCTTCGCTGAGTGCCAGTCTTTCCTTTCTGGACTCACTGACACTCCTGTGCTCTGCTTGGGGTTCTCTTTTCCAGCACAGTTGAGACAGTGCTACCAGGCAGAAAGCTGGGGTGACTGTATCACCCTCCTAGATGTTGCCCCTCCTTTAGGGATTGTCCTTTGCTGCATGTTCTCTAATGTCCACAAAGAGTTTCACATGTTTTCTCCATTTCCCTACTTCTTTACTGTGTTGCACAAATCTGATCTCAGTTACTCTAGCATTGCTGGAAGTGAAGCCCTCTTCCCCATTAGATTTGAAGACAACTTGCAGTGTCATTTGTTCATTCCCTATAGAGGTGACCAAGGTCTATCAAACAGTTTGCTCAAAATACATTTTCTATTCATGAAGTGCAAATTTTATCAACTCTTTAGAAAATTAGAAGAGCTAATTGTGATAAAGCTACAGCTCTTAAGGTAGAAACAGAGTTGTTAGTAGCTATTAAGAATGTTTCTCAGTTAAAGAGACTAAAACCATATAATTAAGACCATTAGATTTGTCGAGGGAACATTATTGTGCATCTCTGCAGTTTTGTTCTTTTCTGAATTTGGCAGAACTTTTTTTCATTGTCCATACACCTGGTAATAATGTCATCGATTTTCACCATTTTTTTAAAGGCTGAACTTAATGTATTTTGTAGAACCATTAATTCTTGGTTTACATGGCTTGTAGAAATCCTTATTTTTCTGGATCAATTTTTCTAATTTGAAGTGATACAGATTTGTCCTCTCTCCTTTCTTTAGCCTTATTTAAGGACCCTGCAGAGACATTGATTTGGAATTAATTAATTTATTTAAAGAAATCAAAAAGCCTGCCAGAAATTCTGTTTCTTTTCATATTTAGTATGGAAATCCTGTTTTCATGGAGTTTGATAATATTAGACCCCATCTAAGTGAAGATATAAAAGGCTAGAGTTTTGGGACAAGCAAAAGGAATATTTAGAGTTAAAGGAGTCCATATTGTTGCAGATAAAAAACAAATACAACACAAAGGCTAAATATACCAGATTCTACATTTACAGTTATACCCCTTCCTGACATTTTTTTTTTTTTTAAGATTTTATTTATTTTTTTGAGAGACAGAGAGCAGGAGCAAGAAGAGAGGCAGAGGGAGAGAGATAAGCAGACTCACTGCTGATCAGGGAGCCTGGCATGGGGCTTGATCCCAGGACCCTGGGATCCTGACCTGAGTTAAAGGCAGATGCTTAACTGACTAAGCCACCTGGGCACCCTCATTCCTGACATCTGATACCCAGTAGAAATCTCGTAAGGACTGGCCATAATAATAATCACCCACCCCCATTTCTGCCTCCATTGCCTTTACACTGCTGCCACTGATGACACCATCATTCAGGAACAGTAAGCATCAGAACCAGAAAGAATTCAGCCAAGACTCTGACTTAGCACTATCCAATTGCTCAGTTATTTAAATTGTGGTCCAGTACAGAGAAATTTCTCTGGAAGAATTACGGATGTGGTGTTTGGCAAATGAAATGAACCCAGCTAATTAGCGTAGAACATGCAAATCACTTTTTAAAGAAAATTATGCTAGGAAATGTACATCCACCTTGGGCCAAAAAGGACAGAGAAAGTTAAAAGTGAGAGAAGACCTCTAGGATTCCAACTTTCATGGCTAAGAAGGAACCTCAGAAGCATTGTCTTCTGGAAACATGGAGAATTTTATTAAAAAGGAAGGATATTTTAGAGGGAGAAGATGAGATTAGAAAATGGCACAAAGAGTAATCTTTCCCAGAGAGAAGATCTAAACTTCAACTAAGAAATATTTCCAGCGTCCTGCTTTTCTTTCTTTCTTTTTTTTTTTTTGAATGGGAGTGTCCACTGTGGTTATCCTGTTCTGGTCTTGCCAATGCATTTTCATTGAAGGGAGATAGTTTGTCTTCTTAGTTAACCAGGTCTCTGGACCCACAGAAGTTCTTCATGATTTGAATTCAAGCAGCCTTATCTGCATCTTGACAAGATATAGGTCATGAGATCACAGGCTTTGAGTCTGTTACCATAATTAAATGAGACTTCAGGGCCCTGGGGTTGTGGGTTTGCATATTTCCCATTTGGGAAGATTTGAAGTGATTCTGGCTAGAGTATGGATGGTGGTAGATTGCAAAAATTGTCATAATATTTTGAAGCTCTTCTCATCAAAACATGGAGTCTATTTTCTCTCTCTTTTGAATTTAAGCTTAACCATGTAACTTGATTTGGCCAGAGGAACTTAGCAAAAGTGACACAACCAAAAATATAAACGCTACTTATTCTTACTCCTCTTTGGAGCCCTAGACCGTCATGGAGAGAAGCATGGGCTAGCATATGGAGGAGTTGAGTTCATGTGAACCAGACACAAGCTGTCTCAGCTGAGATGCTGGCACACATGCCAGGCTGCCAACCATTAGATCTATGATTGAAGCCATCTTAGGCCACCCAGCCTTGGCTCTCCCAGCAGAGAACTGAGTTACTCCTGAACAAACCCACCGAGTTGTGAAAAATAATAATAGGCTATTAAGTTGTGGGTGATTTGTTATGCAACAAGAGCTAGCAAATACAAATTATCTATGAAGGAGAATGAGCATGAGGATATGTGCTTCTCAAACAATAGGAAGATGTGGGTAGAGGCATTACTCTGAGATGTCTCTTTGTTTTGTTTTGTTTTGTTTTTGCTTTTGCCCCCCTAGATGAGCTGAGGTTGTGTTCACACAAAGCCTGGTTCAAGAATCAATGTCCATTATTTCTAAATATATGAAACAAATAAATCATTACTATAAGTTTTTGCACAGTCATGACATAAGCACTGAAAATACGACAGGCATTAGTAAATATTTGCCTATTTTCTCAACTCTTCTCTCCCTAGACAGAGATTATCACTGAAAGAAGCTGAATAGAGATTAGCTAGAGATGAATGATCGCTGATGGCTTTCCTGTATTCATTTCTCTCATTCTGTCTTTCAGCGGTAGAACCTATGCCTTTAGATAGGTTCACAGCTGCTCATTTAGTAACTACATTTTATGGCCTTTTCTGAAGGAGATTTACAACAAAACCAGTGACACGTAAGCTTCAGGATCCTTCCTTACTTGCAAAAGTCATTTCCCAAACCCAGGAGGGACCCTCTCAATATGTTCACCCAATCTTAAGTTTTGGTATTTGGGTTTTGTTTTGTTTTGTTTTGTTTTGTCCTAAGTTTTGAAAATTTGTAAGAGTAAGATACTGTGATCACAGTAGGTTAAGGCGACTATGTCTTTGCCTTCCAGCTTTTTCTTTATTACACTTTGAGGGAGTGGTCACTGGTGTTTGGGGGGATCTAGGGGAAGAGTAGTAGTGTCCATTTAGTTTTCATTGTGATGTATTTGTGTGATTTGCAATCATTTCTTTGGAGAGTTTCATTATCATTAGCTGGCTCAGTGCAGAGGGGGCCTCCAGGGCCCTTAAGTGTGTGGGTACTGGAGGGGAAAGTAGGTTTGAACTGTGCAGAGTCGGAAGCTAGACTGTGGAAAGGTCTTTCAGTGATCAGGTTGGGGTCAGAGGTTTCAGTTTTCATTGATGCCTTGTCAAAATGGAACTTCTTTCCCATCTGGAGTACACTTAAAGTGTACAATTATAAACATGCTACACACTTTTCTTACTTACATGAGAGTTGCATGAAAATGAACAGATCAGAATTCCTAAATTTGTGGTACATAAATCTTTAGCAGTTCTACAAACAGATTGTATCTTAAGTTACATGTTTTATTCATTTCAGAGTATCATATGTTGCCTGATATTGACATTACCAACAGCGGACTGTGAAGCTGAAAGGAACTTTTCTAAACCATCAATAGTGAAATACAAATTTTGATAATTCGTATTACAGGAAATTATTTTTCTATTCTCACTTTACAAAATGATAATTAGAGAGTATTGTGTGAAGTAGTAATCAAAATATAGTGTCAAAAACAGGAAAATAGGGGTGCCTGTGTGGCTCAGTCATTAAGCATCTACCTTCGGCGCAGGTCATGATTCCTGGGTCCTGGGATTGAGCCCCGCATTGGGCTCCCTGCTCAGCAGGAAGCCTGCTTCCCCCTCTCCCACTCCCCCTGCTTGTGTCCCTTCTCTTGCTGTGTCTCTCTCTGTCAAATAAATAAATAAAATCTTAAAAAAAAAAAAAGCTAGCATAGGATAATAGTATTATGAAAGTTTGGTGAGAGTAATACCATTGCTTTTCTGGATTTTGTAATATTTGTGGAAATTGACAGCTTTAAAAATCTGTATATTTTGTTATTTCTAAATAAATGTTAAGTGTTGTGTCTTTTAAATCTCAGACTCCACAAAGCTTGGCTATTTCCCTGTATATGTGACTACTTTCTAGTTGGTAGCATAGGGACAGAAGGGATATATATGACATCAGACACATGTTGTTTAAAATACATTCTTTTTGCTCTTACCCTGAACAGGAATGATGGCTTGATGGTGCTGTGATGGTTAATTTTGTGTGTCAGCTTTACAGGGCCAGGGGGGAGCCCGGATATTTGGTTAAATGTCATTCTGAGTGTGTCTGTGAGGGTGTTTTTGGATAAAATTAATATTTGAATCCTAGCCTGAGTAAAGCAGATTGTTTTTACTAAGGTGGGGATGGGTGGAGTCCATGCAATCCACTGAAGGCCTGAACAGAACAAAATGGCAAGATAGGAGAGAAATCACTGTCTTCAAGTGGGAACACCAGCCTTGTCCTGCTTTGGGACCCAGTCTTAGACTGGAATGTAGAACATGAGCTCCCCTGGTGGTGAGACCTCTGGACTCTGATCGGAACTATACCATTGACTCTGCTGTGTCTTCAGCTTGCTGGCTGTCTAGACCTTGCAACTTCTCAGCCTCTGCAACAGTGTGAGCCTTTTCCTTACAGTAACTTGCTCTCTCTCTATGTGAGCTATAAAATACTGCTTTTGGGGTGCCAGCGTAGCTCAGTTGGTTGAGCATCTGACTTCAGCTTAGGTCATGATCTCAGCTCAGGTCTTCTCATTCCCTTCCTTCATCTTTCATGATCTTCTTTTGTTTCCACCTGTTGGCACCATGTGCTCTACTTCTGGTTAGCCCTAGATTCAGGAAGCCCTTCATTAGTGTATCATTTACAGTTTTAGGACCAATGACTTAGAACTTACAGACTCAGAGGTGCTGGACTGTGAGCCCCTGAACCTCTGGGGTCATGCCTTGTTCATCTTGTGGTGACTAGAATGTAATTAGCCTTTTGCAGTTTTAATTGTCTATAGGATGGACACCATTAATAATGTAACATACTAAATAATACTATTGTGAGAATCTAATAGGTTTGTACCTGTAAAGAACACATGCCTGCTAAGGACTGCTGATTAAGTGTTAACCCCTTAGTATTTGAGTGCTCCTTGACAGTCACTACTTGCTTTGTGCCCAAATAAAAGAACATCTGTGTGCCACAAAGCAAAATAGCTTTCCAGGAGTCAGAGGCTGTGATTTCTAGAGCCAAGACATTCATATGGTGGTGGGTAATGGTGGCTGAAGTTTGCATGCACAACAGAAGCTATGAAGTATGTAATGAACTTGGATAAGCATGAAAGGAAGTTCAAATGGGTTAAAAGATCCTAAGGAAATGAGCAGCAACCAGCTGCTTTAAGTCTTAGCTGTTCTCAATTCTGAGGAGTAAAAAACTCTGAAAGAATTGGAGTTGGGTAAACTTATTTCCTATTTTAAAGGATGAGAAGCTTCCCTATGCCACAAGCTCATCCACACTTAGAACACGAGGCAAAGGCAAGCCTGACTGGTCAACCAGTAGAGATACATGGAGCCCCTTTTATTTTTTTTATTTTTTTAGAGAATCTTTTTTTTTTTTTAAGATTTTTATTTATTTATTTGACAGACAGAGATCACAAGTAGGCAGAGAGACAGGCAGAGAGAGAGGAAGGGAAGCAGGCTCCCTGCTGAGCAGAGAGCCCAATGCGGGGCTCGATCCCAGGACCCTGGGATCATGACCCAAGCCGAAGGCAGAAGCTTTAACCCACTGAGCCACCCAGATGCCCCCATGGAGCCCCTTTTAGATGTAGACAGTTCATGATGAATGAATGAACAGGAAGGAGAGTAAGTCAGAGGAGTGAGCTCTGTGTCTTATCCACCAAAAAGGATCACACCCAGAGGGCAATGACTGCAAAACTAGTTGTGGGATGCTCTGCTGCTGAGTTGCCTGTCCTTCATCAGAACCCAGGAGATGATGAAGAAACTCTCTCGTAACATCCACACAGGGAGATAGAGACATGGGTATGAGATGGCTTCCTAGCAGCTCCTTAAAGGCCGCCCACCCTTTCTGCCCTCCAGGATAGTGTTCTGCCAGGAGGTGGATTAGCTCCGATTCAAGCTTTGTTATATGGATATCTGCACAGTTGTCACGCTGGAGCTGTTCCCTTCTGTTCCAGTAAACTTGGGTAGATCTAAAAAAACCTCTACAACAGATCATTGATGAGAACGAACATGATCTGTGAACACTTAGAGAATGAGAAGAAGACGTGATGCTAACAAGATGAATTTTGGTATAAATGAATGTGCAGTCATGCCTTTGGTTCTAGGAAACTGACCCTCCCATTAGGTGAGGATGATACTTGCCTTAGCAGAAATCTCCAAAGAAGTAGACTGATGAGTCAGAAAGACTCTGGGGTTTTACTGGATAGCTGAATGTGAAGGTATTGTGATCTGAGAGCAAGAAGAGTAAGTTTGCTTCCTGTTCTGTTCACTTTTAGTATTAGGATTTATGTTTCCAGCCCCATGGAAGTGGTTGGCTGAATGTAACCTATGTGTGGGGATACACCTGAACAGTCACCTTGAGGACACACAGTTTAGGTTCAGGAGACTGAAACTACTTCAAAGAAGTAAGGGTTTCTTAGGGTAGAGGAGAATCAAGATGCATTATTTTTTTAAAAAGATTTTATTAATTTATTTGACAGAAATCACAAGTAGGCAGAGAGGCAGACAGAGAGAGGGGGTGGGAAGCAGGCTCCCTGCTGAGCAGATAGCCCGATGCGGGGCTTGATCCCAGGACCCTGATATCATGACCTGAGCCAAATGCAGAAGCTTTAACCCACTGAGCCACCCAGGCACCATTCAAGATGCATTATTATCATTAGTATTAAGTAAAGCCCTGCTATATTGTAGATATCCTATTAAGTGTTTTACATGAATTATAAATTAAAGCCTCATAATACCATATCGAGTAATTACCATTATTCTTATTTTCCATGTAAGACAATGAAGACTCTATAAGGTTCAATGGCTACCTTTAGGCATCTTGCTGACTAGTGCCTGAGCTGGAATCTAAACATAGGACTAACCCCAGGTCCATACTCCATAAAGTACTGTAATATCTCACTGCAATTTTCCCATATTTGAAGGACTTTAATACTTACAAGGGGTATTGTAGACTAAATTGTGCTCCCCCCTCCCCACTCACATGCTGAACGAAGCCCTATCCCCCCAATGTGACTATATTTGGAAATAAGGCTTTTAAATAAGTAATTAAAATGAAACGAGATTATAAGGCCAGGGGTCTAATCCAGTAGGATGGATGTCCTCATAAGAAGAGGTATTGGCATGTGTGCATGCAGGGAAAAGACCACATGAGGACATGGTGAGAACATGGCCGCTACAAGCCAAGGACAGAGGTCTAGTTGTTTTCTGTCATGGTGGCCCTAGCAAACTAACAGAAAACGTGAGATTTTCTTTGCATTTAAAAAGTATTGAACTGAGGGTATGAACTGGAGGGGCCCGTGCCAGAGATGACTCCAAGGAATAGCTCCAAAATGGGATCTGCAGAGAGAGAGCTCTGGACTCCATCATGGGAACTTTGTAAGGAGTCTCTCAGACTCCCAAGTCTGTTAAGTCTCCTTGGCTTAGAGCTTTTTCTGCCTGCAATACAATTTAAGTGTTTCTAACCCAGATGACACTTTCTGAGTGAGGTTGACAAAAAGATTTCTATGCTCAGCAGGTGGTCGTGCTAGATCATCTTATAGTCTCGCATAATTCTTACCTCATTTATCTCTGTTCTTTGTACCCATTGAATTTCCTTAAAAGCTTTTTTTTTTTTTTTTTTTTGGTGGTGGGGGGGCATAATTTTAGATTTACGGAAAAGTTGCAAGGATAGTACAGAGAATCTCCTTATACCCCCAGCCAGTTTTCCTTCACATTAATATCTTACTTTACTGTGGTGTATTTATCCCAACTAATGAACCAATATGACACTGAGCTTTTGAACCTTTTTCTTTTTTTAAGAAAAAAAATGACTATTTTGTCTTGAGCTTAATGAAACTGAAGTGTTTATTTGCTCTGAAAATAATTATCAAAAATACAAATGTTAGTTCTGAGACTTTTAACTACACAAAGAAATTTCAAGGAAAAGCAAAAAAAAAAAAAATTACTCCTCAAATTTTACACAAGTGGGCAGAACAAAAACTTTAGAGCCTTAAGAATGGATAGATACTTTAAAATAGTAAGTATCATAGAATTCAAGAAATAGGATATGTGTCTGAGGGGGGAAAAAAACAAGACAGCTACTTCTGAAGTTTATTGATCAGAATGTAACTAGGATGACCTTAAGGTTAAGCAAGGACTCAGAGTTGCTTCCATCCTTGTTTGTTTTGTTATGGTTTTGTAGAACACATAACCTAATGGGAAAGCCAGATTTTACTTTGGTTTCTTTGTACTTAGGATAATAGGATTTCTTCCCCTACTTTTTAAGGGAGCTAAAATATAGAAATTCTTTGTGATTGGTTTCCAATCTTCCCAGACATACTTTTGGGTGCAGATGCTTGACTTTGAGCCTTCTGGCTCCCCACATAGAGCCATGGACCCACAGGGACTGCAGTTTCCATGGTGCATGTTATGTAAGGATTCTCATCAGGGTTCTACTTACTGAGTGAGATGAGAGGTGTGTGTCACAGAAGCACAAAGGT
Organism: Mustela lutreola; assembly: GCF_030435805.1. Taxonomy (NCBI): domain Eukaryota; kingdom Metazoa; phylum Chordata; class Mammalia; order Carnivora; family Mustelidae; genus Mustela; species Mustela lutreola. The sequence continues at coordinate 50,946,162 of NC_081290.1, forward strand.
ACCTGACTCTTCCTTTTAGCCTTGTTGATGACTTACAAATTTTTAGAATTGAAATCTATACAGTGAAGGATATAAAGAAAGATTTGATCCTGTGGTTTTCCTAGGAAATTATCACTGGAAAAGAATGGATAGAAAACAATTATCAACTGTCTCTCCATAGTTCTTGGCATGTTTAAGATTTACCCTTTTCCTAAACCCCACTTAAAAAAAAAAAAAAAAAAACCACTCTATAAAATTCCAAGCTTTCCAACGATACTGAAAATGTATTTTCCACTATAAACTGCAACCCCAGCAAGTAAGATTTTGATGCAACTCTGTGTCACAAAAGAGCCAACATGGTAACATAAACTAAGCTTGTAAAACCCACACAGAAGAGGGAGTGGTCTGTTTAAATAGCAACATCCATTTGGGCGTTGGATTATGTAACACATACTGAAAAAGTAAAACCTTCTGCCCATTGTTGGAAACTGTTTTAGACATCACTCAGTTTGGCAGCCCTTCTTATCTTGTGAAAAGGCAAGACTGTCTCTGTCATCTTCACTTTGTCATAACAAAGATGGTATTTGTCCCCATACTGTCATAACTGGACATGAGAATGTGTTCACGAAGTCAGAGGAGAAACAGATTTTAATTCTACACAGATCTGTGCAGTAGCTAAGAAAAGGAGGAAAACCATAGTTATAGATGCATCACTGACAAAGACCTTAATGAATGATTACAGATAGTATAGATGGCAGAATCAATGTGAACACTTGAGACAAGAAGGGAGTCAGCAGATTCCATTAAACTAAGACAATAAAAAGGGATGATTTGTACAGTAATAAGGACAAAAACATTACTCCTAATGTCATCTGGATATATTTTGTTAGTCCTTAGATGAGGAGAGATTAGATATTAATAACTGCTCCTAAAAATTTGCTATGTACATGTTTGCATAATGCAAGTATTAAATAGTTACTGAGTAAATAGCAGAGAGTTCATTCTGTTTTCCAGGTTCAGTTTCAACCAATCCTTTTGTTGGTTTTCAAAACCCCAAGTCACTGAATCTGTAAGCAGTGTTTAAGCGTGGTACCACAGTTGGGTAGCCAATGGCTGTGGACCAAACCAGGTAAATGGTCTCTTTCCCAGGCACTACTGAGCAAAGCATGTGTGTCTTCAGGACATAGCCATACAATGCCCTGAGTTTGTTTGTCTCTGATCTGTGTTTCTCAAAGTGTGGTGGGCTAATCATCTGTACCAGAATTCCCAGAGGAACTTGTTTAAAAACACAGATTTGCGGGCCATGCCCAGACCTAATGAATCAGAATTTCTGTGGATGTCCAGGAAACTATATTTCAAAGACACAATTAACTGCTTAGAATGAGTGAGCACCACTGTTTTAGATATTGTCAACACTAAGGGGAATTAATTCTATATAGAAATTCTATGGGGAACAAAAAAAAAAAACCAATTACCAGTTTTTAATATTTCCTCAGCAATGCTTTCATTTGTATTTATAGATGGTTCTCTAGGAAGGTTTCATTTGGATGTAGAGAATATTTATAGTATGTTTCTGGAGATAACTGTAATTAGCTACCTCAGAACCCATATGACATAACCATGCTGTCCTCTGCAGATGATTTTCACATTACTCAAGCAATGTGTAAAGTAGTTATATAAAAACTTAATTGAAATCATACAACTGAGACAAATCTATTTTGTCAGTTCCCACATTTCTCAATATATCTAAAAACCACCTACGTACTCTCAGAGCAAGTTATATGTGGTTTTATAAACCATCCATGTAAATTAAGGTAATGAATGTAACTAGTTACTGTCACTCTACTTCTGATCTCACATATAATATTCTCAATATTGCATTCACTAGGCATCTACAACTATACTTTGCACTTTTATAGCTGGACCAACATAGGGACCAGAGAATGCCGATTTGCATGACATAGTCTTTCTCTACAGGGTGGTAATATAAAAATATCTATTTTTGAAATATTATCCCAAAGTGATGGTTTTTATTTTAGAGAAGATGTGTTGTAGCAGACTGAAGAACATGATATCCTAGAAGTATGGTGTGATGATTACGAGTGTAGACTCTCTGGAACTGGACCATCCAGACTCAGAATTCAATTCCACTCAGAATTCTACCACTTCTTAGCTGAGTGACCTTAAGCAAAATATTTAACCACTCTGTGCTTCCATTTCTTATCTGTAGAGTGGCAGAAATAATTGCACTGCTCTCACTGGTTTATATGATGATTACATAAGTTATAAACATAAAGGATGAGACCAATGTCTGACAGATAATAAGCACTATTATTATTAATCTGTTTCATAACATGCCAGAATTGTGCCTCAGGTCATTAATCTGTTTTTAGTATATTTTTCTATTCCTATTTGCTTTTACTGGAATATGCGGTTTTTCTTTTTAATACTAGTTTCAGGTGTACAGCATAATAACTTGATATTTATATTAATTGCAAAAGGATAACCTCAGTAAGTCTAGTTAACGTCCATCACCATATATAGCTGCAAATTTTTTTCTTGTGGTAAGAACTTGTTTTAATATCCGCATTCCCAGCTCCTTTCAAATATACAGAACCCTATAATCAATTATAGTCACTGTGCTTTACATTACAACCCCTTGGCTTACTCATTTTAGAACCGGAAATGTGTAACTTTTGACTCCTTCGCCCATTTTGCCCACCTCATACACCCCACTTCTAATAACCACAAATCTAATTTCTGTATCTCTTAAGGATTTTTCCCTTCCTTACCCCACACAATGCTGATAAAAAGATTCAGACTATTGACTTGAATTCTAAATAAAGATTCTTGAGTCTGCTTTTGTTTTGTTTTGTTTTTCTTTATCTCATAGACCATAAGGTTGAGGGCTTGGGCCTGGAGAAAGAGAAAAGGAAAGGTAGGGCAGTGACTCTGGAAGGGAAGAACTGGGAAAAAGGACGAGGGAGTCCCCAAAGTGGGAGGGAGAGGAAAGGCCCTTCGTTTGGAAGTGACCCATGATAAGCCCACCCTCTACTGCGGACCCCTGCCACACTGACCTTGCACAGACGATCAAGCTACTCTCCAGCTGTCCTGAACATTTGGAAGCTTCTGCTAACAGGCTGGGGAATCTGGTCATCTTGAGTGGATTTGAGAGTTTGAAGGGAGAGACTCAACCTTGCAGACCAAGGTAGAACTGTATAGAACCAGTGGAAAATTGGACAGCTACATACAGAAGAATGAAACTGGACCATTTCCTTAACACCATACACAAAGATAAACTCTAAATGGGCAGAAGACCACAATGTGAGACAGAAATCCATCAAAATCCTAGAGGAGAACATAGGCAGTAACCTCTTCGACATCAGCCACAGCAACTTCTTTCAAGACATGTCTCCAAAAGCAAGGGAAACAAAAGCAAAAATGAACTTTTGGGACTTTCTCAAAATAAAAAGCTTCTGCACAGCAAAGGAAACAGTCAACAAAACAAAGAGGGAACCCATGGAATGGGAGAAGATATTTTCAAATGACTCTACAGACAAAGGGCTGATATCCAAGATCTATAAAGAACTTCTCAAACTCAACACCCAAAAAACAAAGAGTCAGTTGAAAAAAATGGGCAGAATACATGAATAGACACTTCTCCAAAGAAGACATACAAATGGCTAACGGACACATGAAAAATTGTTCAACATCCTTAGCCATCAGGGAGATTCAAACCACATTGAGATACTACTTTACACCAGTTGGAATAGCCAAAATTAACAAGACTGGAAAACAACAAATATTGGAGAGGATGTAGAAAGAGGAACCCTCTTACACTGTTGGTGGGAATGCAGGTTGGTACAGCCACTTTGGAAAACAGTAGGGAGATTCCTCACTTATTTGTGGAGCATAACAAATAGCATGGAGGACATGGGGAGTTAGAGAGGAGAAGGGAGTTGGGGGAAATTGGAAGGGGAAGTGAACCATGAGAGATTATGGACTCTGAAAAACAATCTGAGGGGTTTGAAGTGGCGGGGGTGGGAGGTTGGGGGAACCAGGTGATGGGTATTACGGCACAGATTGCATGGAGCACTGAGTGTGGTGCAAAAATAATGAATACTGTTATGCTAAAAATAAATTTAAAAATAAAATAAATAGGGAAAAAAAAGAAATTTAAAAAAAAGTTAAAAATAGAGCTACCCTATGACCCAGTGATTGCACTACTGTGCATTTACATCAAAGATACAGATGTAGTGAAAAGAAGGGGCACATGCACCCCAATGTTCATAGCAGCAATGTCCACAATAGCCAAACTGTGGAAGGAGCCAAGATGCCTTTCAAAAACAAATGGATAAAGATGTGGTCCATATATACAATGGAATAATACTCAGCCACCAGAAAGGATGAATACCCTCCATTTGCATTGACATGAATGGAACTGGAGGGGATTATGCTGAGTGAAATAAGTCAAACGAGAAAGACAATTATCATATGGTTTCACTCATATGTGGAACATGAGGAGCATGGAGCACATTAGGAGAAGGAAGGGAAAACAGAAGTTGGGGGAAATCAGAGAGGGGGCAAGAACCATGAGAGACTATGGACTCTGAGAAATAAACTGAGGGTTTCAGAGGAGAGGGAGGGTGGGGGAATGGGTTAGCCTAGTGGTGGGTATTAAGGAGGGCACAGGTTGCATGGAGTGCTGGGTGTTACATGCAAACAATGAATCATGGAACAGTACAGCAAAAACTCATGATGACTAACATAACATAAAAAAGAAAGAAAGAAAGAAAGACGTGAAGGGGTTTAGGAAGTACAGTCTTCCAGTTATAAAATAAGACACAGGGGTATAATATACGGCATTATAGGGAATATAGTCAATAATATTTTAACAACTTTGTATGGTGACAGTAATTTAGAGTTATTGTAATGACCATTTTGGAATGTATATAAATATGAAATCACCAGGTTGTACACCTGAGATTAATATAAAAAACTTAAGATTTTTTTTTTTAAGAAGCAATGGGGAATTTACCTAAGAATGGAGCAGTAAGCAGACAATTGCTGTTGGAATTCAAATATGTGAATCTAGCTGCATAATGGTAATAGAAAAATGCTAAATTGCACAAAGGTCAAGCTAGAGTTTGGGTGGTTTTAATTTCCACATTCTGGAATTATAGGAATTACACAATCACATTATTTAATTACAGAGTAAAGTTTTGAGTATAGTTAAAAAAAAAAACAGTTCCTTCTCAAATAATCCTCTTTAGTATTTTTAATATGTCTTCCCTTAAATGAATCATTCTTTTATCCTTTAACAAAAACAGCTTTTTAAAAAATGTTACAAATTACTTTCCCATGACATAAATCTCCTCAACCTCCCACCACTAGCTACAATGTCTCATAGCTTTTATTTGCATTTTCCCAAATCACCAATGACCTTGCCTATACAAATCTCATTCATTGTTTTCCTGGACTTCTCAGAAGTATTTGTCACCAAATCCTTCATCTGCTTTCTTGAAATTATCTTCCCTTAATTTCCACAATATGGCAGTATGCTAATTTACCTTCTTTGTAATTCACCATGATATCTTAGGGGTCATCCTTGGCCTCAGGAAACTTACAGTTTAGTGCCAAGTCCAACATTTTGGGAGACATTACTAAGTGGACGCTACAGTCTCAGTGCATAGAGCTCTTCTCTCCAGCCATTTATTTTGATGCATCTATTAGTAAACAAGTATCAAGCCAGGCAGTGCCCATTAGTCAGTAGAGCAATGTACTACAGGAGATGGATACAGGAGAAGTAATCTGCATGGAAGAGATAGGGAAGATTTATATAGGAGATGACACTTGGGATGGACGTCTAAGGATGGAGAAATTTCAACAGTAAGAAGTGGAGAAGAGATTCCACATGGAATCTCACAGCTTGAGCTGTGACACACAAGTAGAAAAATATTCTTAACTGTCCTGGGATGAAGAACTATAACTGGGATGAAGCCGAAGACATTTACTCTAGTAGATTGCTGGGGTCAGGGATCACATAGATCAAGGGTGAAGGCTATGGAACCTGGACTGCTTAATGTAGATAATACAAGGGAAACATTACCAGTTACTGACACAAGAGTGTCACTATTAGAGTTATGTTTTAGAAAAAGAACTCCAATGTCAGTGTGTGGAGATCATGTTAGTGGGAAGGAGAGATTGGTGGTGGGATATCTGTTAGTTTTTTATGTATCTCACTTAGCATCATACATTGCTTTCTTGGATTACTTTTCTGTGCTAAATGTTTATTTATGCTTTTCCCTCCAAGATGAACTATTTAAGGCAGGGACCACATATTGTTTTTCTTTGAAGCATACTACAGCATACACAGAAGTTATCACCCTGCCTTGAACATTATCATAATTTTCATTAACATTTATTGAACACTTATGTGATATCCACTAATGCAAAGTCAATTACATGTAACATCTCATTTAATCCTTATATGATTGTCCCCATTTTATACAGGGATTTAGAGAATTTAGTCATTTGCTCCAAATCATAGAGTTGGTAACCAGTAGAGCTTCAAAACAAGTTCTTCATGACTCCAAAGTTATTAACAACATGGTTAAATTGACTCTCTGTACTGGCCAATCAATGAATACCTTTGAGTGATTGGATAAATAAAAATGGTGGAACATGGAATAAATTCTTGGTTTGAGTTAATCTGTATAGGCAGTTAAACATATCCATCCATTCATATCAGGAAGATATATCCAGTGTTTGAATTGTGCAAGTGTATCTATCCAGTATTTTCAGATAATAAAGTTAATAAAATTGGTATGAGGCATTTCTTATATGAATAATCATCATTAAAGAACCAAATAGTAAATAATGTTAGTACTCTATCTGGATTCTATAATAATCCTCTTCACTGTTCCTTTGTGTCTCTAGACTTCACTGTGCTTTTATGCCCATCATTCATAATCTAAAATGATTTTGGGGAAGACTTTCTTTGGTCTACTGGAACCTTCTTTGAATACATGGGAATTTATGTTCCTCCTGGGTTGACCCTTTGGCAATGCTCTTTGCCAATGGAGTTTCAAACCCTCCTTCCTTGACTCAGATTAGAACAACTCTCAGGTGGTAACTTCTTTTTCAAAGTCCCCTGTGGGATTAAGCTGTGTGGGATTTTGCTTGAGATAATACTCTTATTTGACTTCCTCCCCTTCTGTGTCCTTCTTCCTTCAGCCTCGTGTTGGTTTTACTGATGGGCATTTCCTTGATAAATCCCTTGCACGTGAACCTCCATCTCAGGATCTGCTTCTTGGGAAGTTGACCTAGGAAAAAATATACATTAAAATCTAATGAGTATGCTCATCCCCCCCCCCACACACTTTTTTCATTGTTTAACGTGGTATTTGTGCCTTTGTAATTCATTCTAGGTGAGAAAGAATCAATGACCAACATTACATGCAGTGTCCTATTAGGATGCCTTCTGCTACTATATGACTTTTCATAAGATTTTATTTGACCTTTGATATTTTTTATAATAAGCCATACAGAAAAGTTTTCTGCTGAGTGTGTTCATGTATAAAGGTGCAGCTTATATGTATTTGTTGTATGGAAACCATAAATTGCCTTAAAAATTCCACTATTGAATTTTTAGGAGTTTGAAAGTCTAAGTTCTCAAGTTGTATTCCAAATATAGCCAATGTGCTTTTTAAAAATGGGTACATTTGGAATTCACATGGTTCAGATAATTCCGTTTCTTTCAGCACTATAAGCAAAACATTGATATGTTTTCTTCCTTCATTTCCCAAGCTGTGCATTTTATTTCTTCCAGCAGGACCAATGGTAAGCAAATCATTCCAAATTTAGCACATTGGAAATGTCTCATGTTTAAATCATAGATGTTTTTATGGGTTGTGTGCCTTTTGCTAACTTTATCTCCCACTTTGCTTCAGGTAATATCCTGAATGATGGCAGTTTCTTCTGCATCCAGACTGGTGACTGTGTTCAACTCTCAGCATGGCCAGGTCCTAATAAATAGACTTTAAATTGAGCTCAGTAGTGCTCATGATTTGCAAACTAGTGGCCCTTCTTTCCTCCAACCTGAGATTGTAAATGAGTAGATTGTAAGTGATTACTCTGACCCAATCAGTGTCCTAGTCCTGTTTAGGTGACTGACTGCTGTTGACAGGCAGTGCCACGACCTAACCTAGAATTTCTCCTTAAACTTGGAGGAAAACAGACATGGGGGAGGGGACAGGATTTTAGTTGAAGAAAAGATATATTTTCATTCTTAGTCCTTTTGAAATACTTAGTATTAGTTACTTCCTTTGTCTTGGTGGTTACATTTTAAATTCTGATTAGAGTATATTCTAAGGCCTTACTGAGCAATAGATGCTCTCCTGTTAACTTTTAGCTAATCTCCCAGGGCAGAAGGCCAGAGTGAGGTAATGCAGAAGAACCACTGTAAGGCAGAGAGATAGCTGAAGATAAGAAACGAACAAGGAGAAATCTGTTAAGTTCTAGGGCCTGTTGGGTGCTAGGCATGAGCGAGGAAAGGAATAGGGCAGACAGTGAGCTCAGGCAGGGACAGAGGGAAAGGGGAAGGAAAGGGTAGAAATGAGACAGGGAGATTTGGGACTATGGCAGTGTTCTGAGCTGAGATGGCAGGGGCTTCCTTTTAATCCCTTGGTGGTTTGATCCATGTTAAAAGTGTAGGGCCAGGCAAACAAGTATTATATTAAAATTCCTTACATAACAGTTAAGAGTGATTCACTCTTTATAATTGAGGGGCACTGCGGTAGGCAGTGGGGTTACAAATAATAATAATGATAATCAGCCTCGTTGTGATAATAATAGTAATAAAAATAGCTTACACTTACATAGGGCTTACTGGTATGGTGCATATTATGTGCCAGATACTTTTCTAAGGGCTTTCCATATATTAATTCCTCACAGCAGGTCTCTGAGATGGTACTATTTTTTCTGTTTTTGTTTTTCAGTTGTTACCATTTTAATTCCCATCTATGGACAATGATTCAGAAGCCTAAGCAGGTGAACTGCTTTGCTCAGTGTCACTCGGCGGGTAAGAGGTAAAACCAGCCTTCAAACCCAGGCGTCAGAGTTGGCAGAAAACTGCCCTCAGATAATCTGCTGTTGGGTGGAGAGGCAGACAATGAATTAACCATGTCAATGACTGTATATCCCACTTTGTCCTAAATATTGAATTAGTATCTACACAGTAGGTGCCCCAGAGGCCTGGAGCTGGGAGAGAATGTTGTGTGTGGCTATTTGTAGAGGTGATAGGACTTGAAGGATTTAAAACTCCCAACTGCATGAACAAAGGGCATTCATTGGGGCATAGCTGAAGAACCGAGAGATTCCTCTGGCATGGGCACATCCCAGGACACAAATGAAAACATCAACAATATTTGTCTTCCATTCTTCTGGATTTCCTTTATTCTATTGGCTTAGTTCTCAGCAAAGTCCTCTTCCCATGGGCCAGATTGCCCCTAACTGCTTCAGAAACATGTTCTGCCAGCTTTATAGCACCAGGAAGGAGCTCCTCTGCCTCTCCATGTTTCTAGAAGCAGTTCCAGGACCTGATGGTCATGGATTTGAATTTCTATGGCTACATTGACCTAGCTGCTTCCTGCAGGAGCCAATTACTGCCTGTGGGCCTGGGTTATTTATGCCTCCCTCGTCCAAGGGTGCCTCTCCCAAAGTTAAATGGATTAAAAGTATAGGAGAGGTGGTTTCCCAAAGGAACATCTAAGTGCAGTTCTCAGAGGAAGAGGAGACGATGGACTCTGGGAGGAAAGTGAAACACCAGATCTCTTGCCCCTCTCTTACCAGGTGATGTGTTAACTAACCAAGCCAAGGACCCAGACAACTAAAATAAAGGAAGCCTCTGAAGGTGCCAGAACCTGCTGGACAGTCAGAGAAGGAAGGCCTGATGGAGGAGCTGGGATTTGCATTCGGTTTTTAAGGACACACCTGAGAGGTAAGGCTGGGGAACATAAAGAGAAGGCAGAAGTCTTCTTCAGTAAATGGAAAGGCAGTATCAAAGGCCTATAAAACAAAACAGAATGTGTTCTGAGAAGGGCCAATAGTTCAACATGACAGGAAGTGAATGAGATAGAGAAGGTAAAGCTGAGAAGTTTGATTTGGGCCAAATTATGGAGAGACCTTGAATGCCTTCTTAAGAAATATTTAAATTTTATTTATTTATTTGTTTGTTTGTTTTTAAGATTTTATTTATTTAAGAGCAAGCATGAGCAGGGAGAAGGGGTAGAAAAAGAGGGGAAGCAGACCCCATGCTGAGGAGCGAGCCCAATGGGGGGTTCTATCCTGTGATCCTGGGATTATGAACTGAGCCACCCAGGCGCCCCCTTACATTTTGTTATGCAGGCAGTGGATTCTCTGCATATATTACTGCAGAGAAGTCAATTAACCCCAACACGGATTTAAGAAGATTAATCTAGAGGAGATGACTAGCACATCCAGGGTTCACAAAGCTTTGCTAATTTCAGGATTGGCGGTCTCCATGCATCTGAAACTTGTTAGAGGAGATCACACAGTGGGGCAGGTACATTGATAAATCCTGTTCCTCAAACTCAAGTGGATACACAGCTGAGCAAACCTATTAACTTTGTTAGTAACTAACTTTCTGGAACAAGTATTTTATACATTTTCTGCTTTATCTAAGCACTTTCTCCTCCCGTTCTAGACTTTTCCTGAACTCTACTCCACATCTGTCCACACTCCCTTCCATTTGTACATGGACTATCAAAACGCTGCATTCCGAGGTGATTCCATCCTTGTTTTGTCATTGCCCCGTCTTCTGGCTCTAGCCCAAATACAGGTTACTAGAAGTGAATGGCAGAGTCAGTTTTCCAAAAATAACTTAGTGAAGTCCCAGAGGAGAGGAAAGAAAAGAAACAAAAGGTGGGTAGAAGGATACTGAGTCTGCTTTTAGGTTGAAGAGATGAAGCCAGTAGAGAGAATTAAGATGGGAAAAACACCAAGGGAGCTAAGTAATGGAGCAAGGGCCCAGGGCAGAGAAGCATTATGGTATCATGATAGAGACCCCTGGTCCATTAAAGTGGGTGAAAAGGAGCAAAGACTTCCTGAATGTCTTAGCTGGCAAAGTGGTGAACTGCCTGCATCACTGGCTTCCTACCCTGATCTCAGATCTGGGAATGCTACAGAGGTGAGGAGGTACTGGAGAAATGTGTCCAGTACTTTGTTTAATCACCTTTTAGTCCTTTCTATGCTTATTGGGATTTAATGGTGACCCACTGAATGTTAGCTTTTGTGGAACATAGAAACATAGATGGTACTGTCAAATTGTGAGGATCTCCTGGGAGATAGTAGGAAGAATACAGGGTACCAGAGTACCCATGGGAGAGAGGTTGGGGAATCGGCTTCGTTTGTACTCTTTTGTTGTTGTTGTTGTTGGTGGTGGTGGTTTGTTGTTTATGCCTGAGCCACAGCGAGGCCTAGTAAACCCATAGCTCCAGCTCAGCCTTGGCCAGGCTGGGGCGTCATGTTTGAGTGATGCTGACATTTATCCTAATTTGAAGCATCTAACATTAGAACTAGGCAGAGGGGCTGAGTCCAACCGCACTGCTTATAAGAAGACAGTGGGGTAGTGTTTTAACACGTTTCTTTGAAAGTCAGCAGACAGACAAAAATTAAGTGTAATGCAAGATGAGACCCTCATAATTAATATGCTCAGACTTATACAGAAATACAAATACAAAATATACGTAGAAAATTTTTAGCATTACTGAATGCTCACAGAACACTTACAAACTCTAAAAATACTATGTGACAATAAAAAGGTGTTTTGGGTTTTTTAAAAAGATTTATTTATTTTTATTCATTTTTAATTAGTTTCAGAGATAGAATTTAGTGATAGATCAGTTGCATAGAACACCCAGTGTTAATTATATCAATAGGTGCCCTTCTTAATGCCCATCCTCCAATTACCCCATCCCCCCACCCACTTCCCTTAAAGACTTATTTATTTATTTGAGAAAGAGAGGGAGAAGCGTGGAAATGAGAGTGTACGTGAGTGGGGGAAGATGCAGAGGAGAGGGGAGAGAGAATCTCCAGGAGGCTCCCTACCGAACACTGAGCCCAGCATGGGGCTGGATTCCAGGACTCTGAGATCATGACCTGAGCTGAAGTAGATTTGGATGCCCAACCAACTGAGGCACCCAGGTGCCCCAGTTAAGTTTTCACCAATAAAAGAATCAACATAACAGGAAAATGCAATCAAATTAGAAATAAGGAACAAAAGGAAAGCTAGAAAACCAGCACAGTTTTGGAAACTAATTCACAATATTAAATAACCCTGGGGGAAAAGGACAAATAATGATAAACCGATGAAATAACTAGAATGGATTTACAAAAGTATCATATGACAGAATTTATGGAATATGGCTAAGGGAGTATTCAGTGCAAAATGTATAGCTTTAAAAACATTTACTACAGGAAAACCTGAAGTCAAATGAACTGGTTGCTCAAAGAAAAAGGAATTAAGAATGTGTATTATTAAACCCAAATAAGAAATAAAACACAATTTATAACAGTAAGTTAACATTTATATTATAGCATTTATTATCCCAGGCATTATTACTGATGCTTAACTCACTTGATCCACAGTAGCAAAGATAAATGCAGAGATCAATGAAATTGAGTACAAGTAATACAGAATATTAATCAAATCAAAAATTAAAATAAGTAAAGTATTTAAAACTATTAAAACAAATAAATCAATTTTTGCATTGAGTCTCATCAAATTACCAAGGAACAGATAATTCCTACCATAGTGATTTATTTCCAGAAAACAGAAAGACATGCTCAATTCATTTTTCCCCAGTTCTATTAAGAAATAGTTGATAAACATAATTGTATAGGTTTAAGGTGTAAGGCATGATAGTGTTGTTAGATGCAATTTGTTTTATGAGACTAGAAAAACCATTCTTCCAAACACAAAAATATGAGAAAGAAAATTATAGACCCTTTTCACTTGCAAATATAAGTGACTAAATGCAAATGAGATATTAATTAAATCCTACAATGTAACAATGTATCATGATTAGGGTTTATCTCAGGAATCCAAGTATGGTTTATAACAGGGATTTACTACATCAAGTGGATTAAAGGAGAAAATCACATGTTAACTGAATAGATGCAGAAAGTGTATTTGATAGCATCCAATTCCTATTTGTGATTGAAAAAAAAATCTGGGCAATGAGAAATAAATGGAAAATTACTTAACTTGATTAAAATCCACTACAAACATTATGTAATGGTGTTTAATAATTAATGAGGATTCCTCACTACCACCATCACTCTTCATCATGGAATTGGAGGTCCTGACCATCAGGTCATGATCTCAGTGTCCGGGGATCGAGCCCCGCATGGAGCTCTCTGCTCGGCGGGGAGCCTGCTTCCTTCTCTCTCTCTCTGCCTGCCTCTCTGCCTGCTTGTGATCTCTCTCTCTCTCTCTCTCTCTGTCAAATAAATAAATAAATAAATAAATAAATAAATAAATAAAAATAGCAACAAGATTATAAAAAGAGAGAGAGACATATCACACATATCAAATCAGGATGATCGAGATTATGCTACACTTCATAAAATCTAAGCACTTTAATTGCTTAAAAACCCCAAGAGTGGGTGCCTGGGTGGCTCAGTCAGTTAAGGGTCTGAAAGAAATGGGAACAAAAAAGATTTCAACATACTATCTCAAAATACTGCTTTTCTATTTCTATTCTCTTCCTATACGATTCCACTTGCCCCCAAATACTAAAAAGTATATTGATATTAAAGATAACATGTTTTGGGGGCACCTGAGTGGCTCAGTGGGTTAAGCATCTGACATTGGCTAAGGTCATGATCTCAGGGCCCTGGGATGGAGTCCCCACATCAAGCTCCTTGTTCAGTGGGGAGCCTGCTTCTCCCTCTCACTCTGCTCCTCTCCACTGCTCATGCAAACTCTCTCTCCCTCTCTCAACAAATAAATAAAATCTAAAAAAAAAAAAAACCAAAACAAAACAGTAGTTCTTTTTGGGAGGTCATTTTCGTTTTTATTAAATACACTATATCTTGGCACTTAGCTTTAAAATATATAAACAAAGTGTGTTCATGACATCAAAGGTAACTCCAGATCAGGATGGACACCAAAGGCAGGGTTGTGACCTTGGAGAGCACCAGCCTGGCAGCATGCAGGGCTCAGGGTGCAGGGGGCTGGCCAGGCCCACTCTGCGGCGAGCCACCTTGGGGACGAACATGGGGGTCAGCAGGACCTGGGGGCCCTCCCCTCTGCTGCCCAGCCTGCAGCTCAGTATAGATTGTGACCCAACCATTCATTTGGTCTCACCTGCCTGGAGTGGACCCCCAACCCCTGCTACTTTCCTTCACCCGGAGGCCCTTGGGTCCTCACCCCTTCTTCCTGTGAATAGTCCCTGCCTCTCCTGTCCAGCCTGGCAAAGCTAGTAAGCAAGGCTGGGAGAGTTGGTGGGAAGCCCACCTAACAGGACAGCCATCACGGTCTGCCCTGGACCCTGGGAGGGAGACAGGGGCTCACCAGCAGACACATGCAAGGGAGGACAGAGATGGGTTTCACACCTCAGGTCCAAGGCAAGAACAAAAAAGGGACAGAACAAAGGGGAGAAATGAAAGCCATGATTGGAAATGTGTGTGTGGGCAAACATGCCCTCTCAGACCTTACCTTTTCTTTTCTTTTAAAGATTTTATTTATTTATTTGACAGACAAAGATCACAAGTAGAGAAGCAGGCAGAGAGAGAGAGGAGGAAGCAGGCTCCATGCTGAGCAGGGAGCCCGATTTGGGGCTCCATCCCAGGACCCTGAAATCATGACCTGAGCTGAAGACAGAGGCTTTAACCCACTGAGCCACCCAGGCGCCCCTCTTTCCTTTCCTTTCCTTTACTCTTCTTTCTTTCTTTCTTTCTTTCTTTCTTTCTTTCTTTCTTTCTTTCTTTCTTTCTTTCGATTTTATTTATTTGACAGAGAGAGATCACAAGTAGGCAGAGAGGCAGGCAGAGAGAGGAGGAAGCAGGCTCCCTGCAGAGCAGAGAGCCCAATGCAGGACACCATCCCAGGACTCTGGGATCATGACCTGAGCCGAAGGCAGAGGCTTTAACCCTCTGAGCCATCCAGGCACACCCCCCCCCCTTTCTTTTTAAAAAGATTTTATTTATGTGAGAGAGACTGCAAATGGGAGAAGGGGCAGAGGGAGAAGTAGACTCCCTGCTGAGCAGAGAATCTGACATGGGGCTGGATTCCAGGACCCTGGGATCATGACCTGAGCTGAAGCCAGAGACTTAACAGACTGAGCCACTCAAGCACCCCTTTCACACATGGTGGCAGCCAAGCCATTCATGAAAACTGACCCTATGGTCACCCTCCGAGTAGAACTGTATCATGCTGGTCAGTGTTTACTGTGACCAAAGCCAGGGTGAGCCGGATTGAAAAACAAAACCAAGAAATCAAGAAACCCCAAACATCATCCAGACATGGGGGTTTCTTCATCCCTGTGACACCCAGCAGGCCCCAGGGGACTTCTCCATGAGACCAGTTGCCCTGGGGTACTCTGATTCCTCCAAGCTTCCCCCATGCTACACACGGTCTCAGGGTCTCCCACTTTAGGAAGATGAAAGCTGCCAGCAGTCTCCAAGCACTCCATTCGTGGAAATCAGACAGCCCTGTGGGCCCTACATTGCCCTGTGTCTTGGCCAAGTGCCTGCTCAGGTGGGGAGCCAAGGATGTGCCAGATGCCCCCAGGTTATGACTCAGACCCCAACCCATGGCAACTCCTCAAATCCTGCAGCCTGGAGGAGGTGTGACCTTCCTGGGAACATTACAAACGGAGTGGGAAGAGAAACACACTCCTGCCACCCAGACTTGGGCTGTGGAGTCCCAAGATCAGAATAATGCCATTGGGAGAAGGCTGTTCCCCATCAGGAGGCTCTGGTGAAAGAGGATTCAGATTCTCTGGGAAGCCATGGTTAGACAGGAAGGGTGGGGAGAGGCGGGACTGGGAAGAGGCTACATTTAGGGCTGCAGCTGACCCAGAGGCTGGCCCGACCTGGCAAGGGACCTGGAGGCCAGCTTCTTGTTCACTCTGGAGCTCCCCGCTCCCTTTGAGCATAGGGGCAGGCTAAGTCTGGCTCTGAGGCCCGTGGGCAGAGGGTCACTAGAACTAGAAGCATGTCCAAGGTCACAGAGCGCCAGGAAGTGGTGTTTGTCACTCCCAGCTCAGGGCATTTAGGGCAATGCCTTCGGAAGGCAGTGCCAGCCCTGGGGAGGATGGTAGGGGAGACTGTGCCCTATTCACCAAGCCCATTGTGTTTCAAGGCCAGCTGGCTTTACTCTTGGACCACTGGGACCAAGTACAGCCACTCCCCCACCCCCAGCTAGTTCTACAAGGTGCTCCGCCATGACCTGGAAGGTGGAACCAAGCCCACCCCACCAGCTCAGAAACAAAAGGGGTCAGTAGTTCCCCGCACTTTGAAGCTTGGCTCCATGTCTCAGGAGAGGCAGCTAGCTCTGCAGGTGCTACCGACGGACCTGCATGAGGTTGAAGATGGTCAAGCTGATGCCCATGGCGATCGGGCCGTCAAAGCAGTTCCTGGGCCATGCGCATCGCCCTCCTCTCGCTGGCTGGCCAGTGATGGAGGTGCGTGGGTGGCGGGTGACCCTGCTGTCTTGGGGCAGCGCCACTCCGGGGTGGGGCGGATGGGTATGAGGCCGACTGCCTGCTGAGACCCTCGCAGATCCCAAATATCCTGTGCACAAAGGGCCGGGCTGTGGGGAGGCTCTTGAGTGTCTGCTGGTGGAGGAAGCTCAGTTGGGCATTGGCCTGACCCCAGCACGATGGGCTGCAGGCAATCCTTGGGGAAGGATCTTTGGGCCTCTCCCAGGGAGATGCAGCTGAAGATGGGAAAGGTGCTGCTGCACAGTTCTTTGGGGGTCACGGCCATTCCCGCTCTGACCGGTCTGTGAAGCCACCTTCTCTGCAGCTGGGGTGCTGGTGAGGGGTGGGGTTCCCCGTGAGTGCTCAGCTGGGGGGAGGTGCAGGTCAGCCCGAGGGTGAGAAAGCCCTCATGGAGGTAGGTGAAGTAGAGGAATAGAAGGCCGTCTTGGTAGAAAATCATTTTGAAGACACTTGGAAGAGGATTTGGCGTTGGTCTGGAGAGCTACCAATCTGGCAGGAACTCGGTTTCCCTCAGACCTAATCTCTAGATGGGAGGGAGCAGAGAACCTGCCTGTGATTGCAGGACTGCCTGGGCATCCTCTTGGCTGACCCATTGTGCCCTCCTTCACACTGTGACACAGGCCTGGCCAGCTCTGGGTGGCCGGCAGGAGACGTGGTCCCCCTGGGGCACATGGCCTTCACCACTGCCTCTGGCCACCACCACCGGCCACCACCACCTCAAGACTTTGTTCCTCTTGCTAAATGCTCCTTATGGGTTGGCAGAGAGGTTGACCTCATTACCACTCAGAGAGGCAGGCTGAGGGAAGAGCCATCATCTTGAACACTGCCATCTAAGGGGCAAAGACAGCTCGGGCAGGCCTGGCATCCACCATTAAATGCTGTGATTCCAAAGGGGTACATGTCACTTGGCTGAAAACTCAATTGGCCTGAAAGAGTCCCTGGTCCCACCCATGGACAGGGGAGGCAGGAAGTGAAATCCTAATAGGGACCCCGAAAGGGAAAGATAAGGAAATATTGGTGGGCATTTCTAACAACTACCATAGAAGTATATTAATAGGAAAAGGAGACAAGACACGAAACAGTCCTTCTTTATAGATTTATGAGCTCTTTCATAAGCCAATAAGAAATAAACAAATTATTATAACTAATAATATCTGAGACATGAGTTTACAAAAACAAACAGTGGTACTAATCAACACCTGTCATGGGTATTTGATAAAGTGGATTACTTTTTCCTCCAAACACTCATCTTACTTCACTTCTCTAAAACTGTAGCCCCCTGGTTTTACACCAACTTCACTGACTGTTCATCTTAATCTTTTTTTATTTCCTCTGCACCTATGTGCCTTCTTAATGTTGGAATACGCTGACATCAGTGTTTGGACCTTTTTGTCTTCCTACTCTCTCTTCCTTGGTGATATCTTCTAATCTTTTAAATTGATATGGTCATGTTATTCATATTTATATGTCTTAGATCTTGCCCTGAATTCCAGACTCACATATACAACTACAGATTGAAATCTCAGTGTCTAATGACATCTAAAAGGGACCTATTTGATCCCTTTATATAATAGCATCTAAAAGGTTAAGGGAGTTTTCTTCCCTTAATTTGTTCTTCAGGCAGTTTTCCCCATTTAGTAAATGACAACTCCATCCTTCAAGTCATTCAAAATAAAAACCTTGAAATCATCAGTGACTCTTCTCGCTCTCCAACACTCCACTGCCCAGTTGTCAACAAATCAAGAATGTGGCTCCTCTTACCTCCTCCCTGGCTACTAATTAGTCCTGATCACCACTATCTCTTGTTGAGCCCACTGAAAGAATCCCTCATGGGTCTCATTTTTCTACTCTTGCCCACTTACAGCCTACTTTCAACACAGTAGCCTAAGTAAACCTAATATCTGGGTCATTCGTGGTTTCACACAGTGGGTTCCCTTCCCAGTTAGAGACAGTACAAGGCCGTGGGTTAGAGCATAGGCTCCAGAATCAAACTGATTGGATTTGAATTCTGGCTTCATCCCCCTGTAGTTGTATGCCCTTGGCCAAGTTACTTAAGATGTTTGTGCTGTGGTTTCCTTATCAGTAAGATGCAGAATAATAGTAGTAAGTATATCCCAGGCTTGTTGAGAGGATTAGGTAAATTAATATGTGTAATGCCCTTGGAACAGTGCCTGGTGCACAGTAATCACAATATATGTGCCGGCTGTTGTTGTTATTTTAGTAAATGCCAGAGTTCTTTCAGTGACTTTGAAGGCTCTACATTACCTACCTATCCTAAGATAAGCTCTGTGATAGCCAGGCATGTGTCTGTTTTCCCAGCATGTAAAATAAATGTCTCAGTTATAGCAAGTGCTCAGTAAGTATTTGTTTAATTAATTGATAATAGAATACATGAATTCAAAGGGCCAATGGAATATAAAGAAGAACTCAGAATCTACACCTGATTAAATGATAAAAATTGCACTACAAATCATGGAGAAAGAAAGGACTCTTTGATTGATAATCGTTGAAGAACTTTGCTTTTTGTATGAGAAGAAAACCAGTGTTTAAAAATCGATGCCAGCTAGAAAGCTAAACTTTAAAAATGTGACTTTTTAGAAAAAATACTAACGCACATGCCCTAAAAATCAAAGATGGGTTAGCGGAAGGAAGAAAATAACAAAGATTAAAGCAGATATAAATGAAATAGAGAATAGAAAAGCAGTAGGGGGAAAAAAAATCAACAAACCAAGAGTTGGTTCTATGAAAAGATCAAGAAAACTGACATTGAGGGATCTTGGGACAGGGGAGCCGAAAAAGAAAGTGATATTTTCTGTTAAACTGAGCAAAACAGGATCTGGATTATTGTAATTTGAACAGTAAAAGAAATATGGCTTTACTTTGTACTCAAACCAACAAGGGGGGCATACTTGTTACTAATCTGTGAGTCATTGTATATAAATGGGATCATAGTATACCTGCTAATTTAGAACTCATTATTTTTCCTTTAACAATACGTTGTAGACATATTTCCATGAAGAAAATGTATAAATGTAAAAAAAAAAAAAAAAAAGGAGGAGGCACATGGGTGACTCAGTCCGTTAAGCATCCAGCTCTTGATTTCAGCTCAGGTCATGTTCTCAGGGTTGTGGGATCAAGTCATGTTGGTCTCTGTGCTGGACACGGAGCCTGCTTAAGATTCTCTCTCTCCCCCTCTCCCTTTGCCCCTTGCCACTCGTGTTCTCTCTCTAGCTCTTAAAAAAAAAGTAATAAAAAAGTTTTTTAAGATCTCAAAGAGTGGGCTGGATAATTGGATAATGACTACAACAAAATTAAAGATTTTTGGCAGGAAAGGACAGTGAAGGTAACAAAACAACTTACAAATTAGGGATCAGGAACTGTATTTGCAGCATTAAAAGCCAGCGGAGTATTATCTAGGACATAATAGAAGTGTTTGTTGATCTGCAATTAAAACAAAACAAAGTAGAAAATAATGAACAGATGTGCGTTGGCAATTCACAGACGGGAACCTGAATGCTTCTAAGTATCCGAGATTCTTGTACTCACTAATAATTAGAGAAGTGTAAATTAAAACAATGATGATCTAATCCTTTATACTCTTCAGGTTGGTAATACAAGGCTGATACAATCCTTCATACTTCTGAGATTGGTAATTAGGAAAATAGCAAGTACTGGTGATGGGAATGCAATGGGAATTCTCATATTCTGCTGGAGAAAGTGTACACGAGTAGAAACATGGGGGAGAGAGATCCAGAAGTGCAAATGAAATTGTGTGTGTGTATCCGTAATACTCCAACAACCCTGTTCCTGCTCATAAACTCCTCTTCAGCACATCTGAGGATCCCTGTTTGCATCACTGTTTGTGGGGGTGAGAAACTGGAGGATGCCTTTGCTGGAGAAATGGTAAGTAAAATAAGACAGGTGCACGCAAAGACCCAGTCTTGGTTTTGCCACAGCAGACATTAACCACAGACTTTTGCCTTTGTCATTCTTAAAATAGAGGTGCTATCACTCAAGCTCTTACTACTCATTGGGCTGATAGCCTGTATCTTCTGCCCAGGTTTCAATACACCAGTGTAAACCATTCACAAGTTGCCCATTGTACTTGTCAGAACGAGCGTGTTTCATTGGCCTTGGGCTCCACATTTTACATCTCTAGTATTCTAGGCAAGTCCCAAATTACAAGCCAATTTTACTTCAGAATGTATTTTGTGACCTTGTTTGGGAATGAGGATGTCTTTTCATGTGAAAAGAATGGTATAAGTGGTCTAACACACTTTCCTGGACACTGGGTTCACAGCCAAGTTTTAGAAAGCCTGTCATTTATTCCTAGCAGCGTTCCTGTTACAGTTACAGGTTTGCTCAACACACCTACATGTGAGTGTCTGCTGCACACAGGAAAACAAGCTCTTCTTTAAGCTAAAGAAATACTTGGGAGGGGGTGCCCAAGTAATGCAGCCGGTTAAACAGCTGAATCTTCAGCTCAGGTCTTGATCTCAGGGTTATGAGTTCAAGCCCAGCATTGGACTTCAAGCTGGGCAGGAGCCCACTAAAATAAAAACAAAACAAAACAAAGCAAACATTAGATACAACCTTCCCTTCACTTGATGTGGCTTGTATGACTGAGAGTCTCCTGAAAGTAACCCATCCTTTTGTTTTAGTCCTAGGTGATCAGGATATGGATTTTGGCTCTGATGAACATAAAAAAGAAAAGTCAAACTGCAGTGTCTGAAGGGGAAGAGCTAATAGGTCAGAACTTTGAATGGGCTCCATGGGCAGTCAGGCTCTCATTTGTTCATTCATTCATGAAAAGTAGCAACAAATACTGAGTAGGGGTCTGCTCTAGCCCTCCAGGCCCTTCTCTAGCTACAGTGGAGCTACAATGAGGGAACAAAACAGACGGAAGTCTGTTCATAGTCAGCAAAATGTGTAAAACATGCTAGCTGGTGATAAGTCCTAAAGAGAGCAGGAAGTCAGGACAGAGGCTTAGGGAACTCTCTGAGTGGGCAGGCAGAAAGAAGGTCCACTCTGTTGCACACGCTGGTGACATGTCTGGGATGGTGGAGGTATGTCAGGAGGGGCTGCAGGGGCCTGAATGGAGTGTGTGAAGGAGAATCTGAATAGAAATAATGAGAAATGAGGTTTATTTGATTTTGAACTGCCCCTCCTCCACACTCTACTTACGGGTAGGGAAAGGACGCCATCCCCTTGTGTCTCTCATCACCCTCTCCAAAGGTTAGAGCCTTTGCTCTAAGACTAAAATGGTCTAGGTTCCTATTTCTCAAATCCCCTGATCAGGCACCATATTAGTCTCACCCAGGATTTCTCCAGCTTTCTTCCTTACATATTCTATATCTCCCCATCATTTTGTTTTTGTTTTTGTTTTTATCTCCCTCTTAAACAATATTTCTTTCTTCCCTGAGGATGAAAATAGCTACGCTTTAAGAAGAAACCGATCTATTTAGTTCTTACTAAGGTGCTTGTCAATAGGAATAAATCTTTAATTGCTGTAGCATCAAGTCCTGGGAGGAATGGAGTTCTGGAACTGTTGCCTTGCCCTGAGCATTGGCTCTGGGCTCAGGGACTTTAGCTGGTTGTTCAGGATATTTTCCCTTTGCAGACTCTAGAATCCAGAGGCTCAAGAGCAGTTTTGTTTGTTTGTTTGTTTGTTTTTCAGGAACCCATTTGGTAGTGGGAAGGGCTGAATAGGGCAGGCTTTGCCCAGAAACCTCATTGGTCTGCTGGGATTTGTGATGTGCTCTCTGCAGCACCAGGCAAAGCTGAAGACAGACCCTGCATGGACTCAGGAGCCCAGCGTGGCCTTCTGAAAGACAGCTTTGCAGGATGCCCTGGGCTTTTGCTCTTATGGCCAGTGAATCAGAGTGCATGAAGTGGGGGAAGCAGCTAGGGTCAAAAGCAGAAGACAGGATAAATCAGTCCATGGAACAGCAGGTGAGATTTCTGGAGTTGGCTGCCACTGCTGCCTACGTCGAAGCGAAAGCAAGAAAGCAAGCAGACAAGAGTACGCAGCTCAAGGAGAGTGAGTGTGAGAGAAGGAACATTCTCAGGAGCCTTGGGGACACCAACATAGGTTTCCATTCAGGATGAGCCTAAGCTAGATTTCGAGTCTGTCTGACCCAACCACACACACATGCCTCTCTCTCCTCATCCATGTATCTATCAATTCCACCTGTCAGTTGCTCATCTATCTGCGTACCGACCCACGGAAAGGAAAAGCCAACCCGCATTGTCTGGAAGGAGAGGAAGGACGTGGAGTCTTAAAGTCTGTTCCTTGGGCATCCAGACTGTAGCCAAGAGATGAGAGATTCATTCAGTTTTGTCAGCAAATACACAGACACACACAAACGAGGATATTGTCACTTTCTGTTAGAATAGCAGAGAAATGCACACACGTTCTTAAAGACCCAAGGCCACTTACCAGAGCCGAGGGAAAAGTTAAGAGTTTTAAGTAATTTGGCTTTAAACCCAAGGCTTCAAATACAGGTTAAGTGGAGGGCTCAGGGGGCATCCCAGAAGAGCCCAGATTGGAGCTGTGAACCCCAAGAATGAGGGCAGCACCCTGGAATGAAGACTTCTCTCAGCCTCATCTGCCAGAGGCTGCTGTGAGTTGTTAGCAGGAAAAGAACTAGGTGTTTGCAATCTAAGGCAGTTTGGGGAAAATATAGGTAATGAACGGAGAGACTTTTGATAATAAGATGTAATGTTGGAAGATCAAGAAAAAACATGCTGAATTATGGTTTTCATCATTCTCGAGGACTATATTGCACAAAGCACTTTTTTTTTTTTTTATAAAGACTTTATTTGGGAGGGGGGAGAGAACAAGAGAGAGCACAGAGGGAGAGGGAGAAGCAGGGTCGCTGCTGAGCAGGGAGCCCAAAGTAGGGCTCTATCCCAGGACCCCGTGATTGTGACCTGAACCAAAGGCAGATGCTTAACTCACTGAGCCACCCAGGAGCCCCACACAAAGCACTTTAAATTGAAGTGATTCCCAATAATTTATAACAGATGGGAGGTAGGAAAGTTGGATTGATTTCCATTGGTTTAATTGAATTCCATTCTCCCCCCTAAAGATACTTCTCATTTAAAATTTAAAATTTCATCGTTTCTTTTTTTCTTTTTAAGATTTTTTTTAATTATCAGAGAGAGAGAGGGAGAGAGCAAGCACAGGCAGACAGAATGGCAGGCAGAGGCAGAGGGAGAAGCAGGCTCCCTGCCGAGCAAGGAGCCCAATGTGGGACTCGATCCCAGGACACTGGGATCATGACCTGAGCCGAAGGCAGCTGCTTAACCAACTGAGCCACCCAGGCGTGCCTAAAATTTCATCTTTTCAACTGTGTTCCTGGACTTAACTTAAAAATGTGATACGGTCTTCCCCATTAGGAGGTGAGTGGCAAAGATACAGGTACACAGGCTGGAAAGCTGGTGACACTTGTATGCTATGGCCAAAGAGGCAGTGTGACTTTCACCTGAGACACTTCTGAAAACAACCACGTGCTAAGTAAGCCTACAGCCTGGGGGGAAATGAAAGCTGAGGGGTGAGAGAAGAAGGAGTTCTCTGAGACCAAGGAATCAAAGGTCAGAACTTTTAGCCAAGCCTAATCCTAATACAGGTGTGAGGGTGCAGGTGGCTATGAAGACAGGGGGTTCACTCACTCTGGAGGTTCAGGGGATCTTCTGATTCTCCTCCCTTTTTCCACCCATCACTTCTTGATGAGCTGATTTTTAATGGAAACTTGATAGACATGTTACACATTAACCAAGAGAAAACAGGAAGAAGATTTTCCCTGCAGAGGACACGTTGCAAAGTCTGGCATACCTGAGAACAGAGAGAACCTTCAGGTTTACTCAGGTTATAACCCGAGCCATGAAATAATGGTCCGTCTTCTGGTGTACTTGGAATAGCCCAGAATCTTGACGTATTCAGATCTGAGTTTGAATAGTTGAGTACCTCTTATTTGTTATATGACCATTGGCCAAGGTAATATATTCTCTTACAACTCCCTGTTACCATCTGTAAAATCGATGAAATTTGCCTATGAGAAATTACATGACGTGTTCAGAAGTTGCTGGGTACATAGTTGCTGCTCGGTAAGCATTGATATCCCAACAACATCACCAATCCCAGATGTTGGGATCACAAATCCCAACATCTGTCACAGACCAGTGCATCTTTACTGCTTTGCTAATCCTTTCTTCCTTGCTAATCGCAGCTCCTCCCTTCCCTTCTCTAGACTCCTGTATTTCATTCTTGTTATCAAAGAATTGAGTTTTTCTTCATCCTTTCTCTTATCTTTGAGATTGACTAACAGGATTGTACCTCTAAGAAAGCTTACCATCAACCCCCATGTGCCTAGAAAGTTACTGGACACAGAATTGGGCATTGGTGATCATAAACTGTAAAAATGAAAAGGGCTTAGGAAAGTATGTCAGTTGAACTACAGTCAATGCTGGCCTTCGTGATGTACACACAGCTTACAATCACAGAGCACCTGGAAAATGGGCCAGAGATATATTTACTGAATGCAGCCCAAACAAAACTATTTTGGTGGAAACATACTAAACACTGTAGACACTTAAGGGATTGGGGAAGGGACTGAACAACATTTCCACCTGTTCTGTCATGTGGCACACTCAGGTCCCTGTTCAGGTGACACCTTCTTGGGGCGTTCTGCTTACCTGGTTTGCCCCTCTGGGAATAAAAACCCTGACCGCCATGAGCAGGTGTGTTAGTCATTTGAGGTCCATTTCCTCAATAATACCTCAAATGGGGCATTACTTTGGTGCATTTTGGAGACAGCAAGAAGTAGTTGAGAAGAAGTGAAACTATACTTAAAAGCTGTATTTACTAAATACATTCACGAAAGACAGTGAGTACTTTATCAAAGTTGAAGGACTCCTCCTCAGTATGGTGTTCTCCCTAGGACCTGGTCACAGATGTGGCTAAGGGAGTTGTTTCTATTCTGCTTCATGCGTTGGCCCTCCGATGTCACCTGTTTCTGCATCACTCCGTAGTTCAGGATGGTGTTTCAGATCCACTATAGCTGGGTTTGGATTCTGGCTGGTTTCTTCCTGGCAATATCATTCTGAGTAAGTTTCTGTATCATTTCTGAATGGCTGGTTCTTCTGCTAGAAGTGGGGGTAACAACACATCTGCCTCATGAGATGACTGTGAACTTAGGGCTTACAGATACACACCTGTGGCACTGTCTGAGCCACAGAAATTGTTTACTAAAAGATCTAATAAATAATACTTTTGTTTATTGTTGTTGCTGTGCTTTCTTGGCACCCTTTTTAATGTCCCCCCTCCCCTCCCATGCACCCCATGACAGGTTGGTTGGGTCCTGCTAGACAAGAAATGCAGAATTCAAGCCTTGTCATGGCTTCATTTTTCAGCTATACCCCCGCGGAGTCCTCATCAGCCCCGTTTCTCCACCTGAGGTCTTGTGTCTCTACAATTTCTTATATATTAGCTACACTGAAGGAAGACCAGCATTTCCAGTGTGTTCCTTACTGCATCCAGAGAAAGACTTTTCTCCGTGCTTTTTGATAGTGGCTGTGTAGCTAGAGATTTTATAGAACACTTTGGCTTAGGAAAAGAAAAAAACTCAAGCCCGCCTGCTAGATCAAAACTTCTCCTCCCATTAATCAAAAACTGACAACGTTTTATTTCCGTATCGTGTTGCTTTTTATACCTGTCGGCTGAACCACCTGGGATTTTGTGGTTTAAACATTTCATTTTCCTATGAGATACAAGGTGGCAGGCACAACAAAAACAGTAAGTTACATGCAATGAACACGTTACTGAGCTAGCATGCTGGGCAGCCTTGGAAAAAATAATCTCCAGGGGTCAATTGGCATGAAAAGTGCCTGTTTGATTCTTTACTCGGGCCTTTAAATACCAATGGTTCTCTTTTCCAAGATAGCAAATTTAAACCCTCCCAAGATTTTAATAGTTTATTCTGAAGGACCCCGCTCATATATAATTTTTATAGACCAATGAAAGCTTTTACATAAAATACTCTGTTACTTTCAATTCCATTTATTAAATAAATATGTATTGAAACCCTACTAAATTCATGGGGACTAACCCAAACCCTGTAGGGACTGCAAAGATTTCTTGTTTATAACTTATGTGATTTCTTCTTTACATAAATTATGACCTGCTTTACATATAAATATGGACTTCTTTTAATTATGGCACATCTAAATCATAGTCGTAGCTTTTTTATTTTATGGTATGCATTTTCCAGTGTGAATTAAAGTTCATAAGTCAAAGTAAAAGGAAATATTCAATTATGCAAACACTGCTTTTCCAAAGAGAAAAACAATTAGATTTGTAGCATTTTACTTCAATTCATGGATTATTGAATAAGTGTATTTTGAGCTCCTACTATGTGCCAGACACTTAAGTAGTATCTGGAACACGAATAAAATAAGACCCTTTCTGGGGGCTTGAAATCTATTAGAATAGAAGTTACAACAAAACATAGCACACACAGCGACAAGGTGTATTTAAGGTAAGAAAACTGGTCAGAAGAGTTGGGGGGTGGTGATCTCTCGGTTTCCTGCTCCAACTCCTCCCCCAAAACTCTGTTCCTTTTAATCTTCCCAGCTGATGAAACCAAAAATATAGGCATCACGCATGAATTGGCCCTTCCCTTGATCGTCCACATTCAGTCCATTAGCTGGTCCAGCCAAACTCTTCCCCTAAACTGCATCTTAAACCTGCTGGTTCACCTCCAACCCCACTGTTTTCTCCCAAATTCAGGCTGCTGTCCACTTGCCCTGGGTCCTCTTCGGCAACTGGTTGCATCTGTCTCATTTCCATTCTTGCCATGCTACAGTGTATTCTCTGCACAGCCATAAGTAGGTTTTAAAAAATACAGAGCGAATCACATTCTACTGTCTGAAACCCTTTAGGGGCTTCCTGTTATGCTTAAAATGAAAGCCAGCCCCCAGCTAAGACCTGCAAGACCCAATGTGATCTGTCCCACTCCTGCTTCTCCTCGCCTTTTCCTCTCGGCTCCACATAGTTATCGCTGTGAAATGTGCAACAGTGCACCATCGTAGGGGCTGCAAGTTAGAACCAATACCACCATGTGTATCTCAACCTTTCTTCTATTTCTGTATTTGTTGAGCTTGCTCTCACCTCAGACTTTCCACATGGAACTCGCTCTCCCTAGACACGCCCATGGATGGCTCCCCATTTTCTTGCAGATCTGAGCTCAGAGGTCTCCTCCTCACCCTCTAGCAGCAACTCACTCCTTATTTCCTTCTTCACAGTACTTACCAATATCTGAAATGGTCCTAGCTTTTCTTTTGTTTGTCTTTTCCTCCCAGTACCCCCTGCACCCTTGCCACACAAGACACACACACACACACACACACACACACACACACACGTAAGTTTCGTAAGATCAGGGGCTCTTCTGTCTTGTTTCTATCTATCCACACATCACTTATCAATTAGATGGTTGTTGAATGGATGAGTGAATTATTTTATTTTTTTAAAGTAATCTCTACACCCAACTTGAAGCTTGAACTCAAGATCGAGAGTCACCTGCTCTACCAACTGAGTCAGCCAGGTGCCCCTTCTTTTTCTCCTTCTCTTCCTCCTTCCTCTTTGTAAATGAATGAATGATTTCAGAAGGAAAGGACTTTGAAATTAGGTAAACGTTTTGTCGGAACAAGATGATAGAGTGAGACCTTAAAACTGTAAGGTATTCTTTCATCCTAAATTGCCTAGTGAGATAGACACTTAAAAATAAGAAACTAGCAATACCACGGTTAATATTCCATTTGGGAATAACTTCCTGAAAGTGGGTGTAGTATGGACTGAAATATGCTTCACTCAAGGCAGCCAGACCAAGACAGAATACTAACACTTGAAACGTGTTTTGATTTTTTAAAAGCTTTGAGTATCAGAACCGGTGTCTGCATTCAGAAATCGTCACATGGATTATATCTTTCCAATTATACCTTCACTCTCTGGTATTTTTAAAAGTAAAATTGCAATTTAAAATTTAAATACTTTTGTGAGTTTCTCCTGTGTGACTGGGAAGAGGGGTCGTGAGAGTTCACTGGCAAATACGTTGGTGTAAGTAGAACATACTCAATGACAAGATCACAAATCGTTTGCAAGAGTCGGAAATAAAAGCTTGTTATCTGTCACTAAAGCTTTCAACATAGGGGGCCTTGAGCTAACAGTGACAAGAATCTAGGGGGAAAAACCCACCTTTACTAAACTGTCTGGGGGCCATTTTTGTTCCTAATTAAATCTTTCAAGTTTTCTTATGATTTATGCAGCTACTGGAAATAAATCAGCTTCCATTTTCTCATTGTCTTTATAGGGAGTTTACCATTTTTCCACACATCATTAGCATTTGTCAGGTAATTATGGAAGCTGGCCTCTTCCAAGCCAACAGTGTTGACCTCTCTAGAAACTACAAAATTAGAGTAAGGGCAACCTAATGAAGAAGCTCCCTCCCCATTAGCATTTACATTTTCCCAAGAAATTTGTAAGCATAATAAATGTCTGATACCAATGGCATAGGCATTCTTATCATCTGAAGGCTAATTATTCTCATTTTTTTAAAATTTCTAGTAGATAGTTATTGCTTTTTATTTTTTTGGCTTCTGAAAGTTTGGGTTTGTCTCTGTATCCCCTTCATCCATAGAGCGCATCTATTTTCAGAATTGTACATCCCTCCTGCTCCAGTGACTTCCCGACTTCTAGGCTAGACTTACCCAGGCACCAAGTCCTTGGTTTTAAACAAACACAGGACATTTTCTTGCAAAAGCTCCACCACCAAGTAAAATTCAACAACCCCCAACTTAACCGAGACTCTTGTGCTATCTGCTTGTGTCTGTCCTTCACTCTCTGACTCCTTACATTTCCTGGCCTATATTCCTGCCCATCATTCCCTCATCCCTTTCATTCAGACTGTAGCACAGTCTTATATATTATCTCTTAGATTCACTTCTTTCAGTCTCATTGGGTACATGCTTGTACACATATCACGCCTAAATCAAATCAGCAATGTTCTCATCTGTCTCCCCATCCTTGAAATCCAGATACATTTTCAAAAATAGTTTTTGTAGCATAAACATGACTAGAAAAGGATCCAAGAGCTCCTCACTTACCAGGAAAAGAAAACCCTTCATGTTATCACGTCAAAACAATTCTCAAAAACTTATCTTCGCACTTAACACCCCACCTTTTTTTTTTTTTCTCTTTTGGTCAGCCTGCATCTAGATAACCTTGTCTCTTTCCTCTCTTCTCCAATCTTATCAAATCGTCCTCTGTCATTTCCACCCCGATGAGCTCCTCTCTGCTCATCAATTATCCAAGATTATTTTTTCTTCAAGGCACTTTCCAAACCTCATCTCCTCAGAGACGTCTCCCCTGGACCCTCGAATCTATATCCATTTCCTTGTTTCACAACATAATCTAATGTATTGTTTTGTGTGCATCTCCCTCATAAGAACTTCAATTCTGCAGGACCAGAAATCTTATTTTCTGCAGCAGCCACATCTTTGACAGTGCTAAGCCTTTTTCAAGACATTTTAGAAAGTATTTGAGGAAACATATAGCAACAAAAAGTCAGTCTAATGTGTAAGCTCCGTGAAGGCTGGGGTTATGCCTGCTCTGTTCCGAGCCGTGTATTCAGTAGGTCACACAATGCCTGGCACAGGGTCGGTGTCCACTATACATTTTGTGATTGCGAGAAGGAATACAAAAGAGCTAAGCAAAGTAACAGTAAAAATCCTCTTATGTCCATTTTTATAGTGTGTACTCAACAAGAGTCATCAAGAGAAAGAAAGATACCTGAGATAGAAGGTCAAATCCAAAGACACATATCCATAGGTTAATAATGGAAGCTACAACATATACATGTTAAAAAGCTAGCATAAGGGGATGCCTCGTGACAATCAGAATGCAGGCACCTGCTGAACCCTGAGAGGCTTTGGGATTTCTATAACCTTTGGTCTGGTATGGGGACAAGGTGTCATGGAGCAAAAGTGTACAATTGCTTTAAGCAGTGAGAAAGCCAGGGGAAAGGGAGCTAGTTCACACCCTCAGGAAGTGAGTGGATCTGCCCACAGAGGGATCAGTGCAATATGTTCTTAATAAAACTAATATTTTAGTGTGCTTTTTTCCATTTTGGGTTAGATCCCCATGTTCGGAGCTGTGATTTCATACTCTATGTTCTACTCTAGCATTCGCTATGACTGTGATCAACAATATTTTGTTTGATACATTTCTTTAATATCTTTTACCCATGCAAAGTGCAAGCTTCCTGTAGGCTTCTTGTATCCCTCATGTCTGGAATGGAGATGGAAGCAGAGCAGGTGTTCAATGCATATTTGTTCAATGAATGAGGAAATCTAAGTCTAGAGTCAAACAAGTGTGTGTGTGTGTGTGTGTGTGCGTGTGTGTACACACTTGCTTTCGAGAGACAGAGAAATAGACCTACAGGATAGAACTGAAGACTCTAGAAAGGTCTCGGAGAAACATTCAAACCCATTAAGGGAATAATGGAAAATAAGTGCTAAGAAAAAAGAAGTAAGAGTTGACACGGCAAAATTTAGAGTTGAACCCAGTCCCTGGCTCCTACACAAGAAATTGCTCACCCTTTTTGACAATTTTCCTTTAATTTGTGAACTCATAGGCTACTCTTCTCAAGGGAGTATCGTGAAACAAATTTGAAAAAAAAAAAAAGAGAAGGAGATACAAAACACAGTGTAACAGAATGTGTTGTACATGCTCGAAAACCATTCAAATTCTTGTAAAAAGAAACTAGAAATTATTTCCTCCAATTTTGTCCTATATTAAATACTATGTGTGTGTGTGTGTGTGTGTGTGTGTGTGTGTACAGTATATACCTACATCTGTTTCTCACCCAGAACTCAGACTACATCTGTCCATATTAGTGGACGATTTTTGCATTTAATTAGTGATAGATTTTTGCATTGATATGTAAATAAGGAAAAAAATGAGATTTAATTTTTTTAAAGATTTTATTTATTTATTTGAGAGAGAGAGAAGAGAAGCAGAAGGAGCAGAAGAGGGAGAGGGAGAAGTAGTTCCTCCGCTAAGCAGGGAGCCCAATGTGGGGCTGGATCCCAGGACACTGGGATCCAGGACCTGAGTGGAAGAGAGATGCTTAACTGGCTGAGCCACCCGGGCACCCAAAAGTGGTATTTTCTAAAACAAAAAGTTGAAATGATCTCTTCCTCCTTCTTCTGTCCTTTTCCTCCCACCTTCTCTCTCTCTCTCTCTCCATTTCCTTCCTTCTTCCCTTATTTTTTTGAAGTGATCCAATCAAAATAAATACCAGAATAGTTTTCAAAACCACTACTTTAGTATATCTTCCGCAGTTCTGACAAACTTAAAATTTTGCTTTAGATAGTAAGGGCCACAATAAATTTTTTAAAGAAAACCCCAAGGTAAATTCTGTTGACCTTTCTATCTGGTAAGTGTTGGGCATTTTTCTTTAGTCACAGGCTGGGCAATGTGAATTTCTGTAGAGGGGTTCCTCTGTGACCTAACTACCCAGTATGATGGCATAAAAATCAGTGTGCTCTTGACAGGCCACCTTGTAAGAGGAAGACTCAGGGAGCAAACTGAATCTTGGGCAGGGATCTTTTCTTGAAATACAGAGCCAGGGCCTTTTTTTTTTTTTTTTTAAAGATTTATTTATTTATTTATTTGACAGAGAGAGAGAGATCACAAGTAGGCAGGCAGAGAGAGAGAGAGAAAGAGAGAGAGAGGGAAGCAGGCTCCCTGCTGAGCAGAGAGCCCAATGTGTGACTCGATTCCAGGACCCTGAGATCATGACCTGAGCCGAAGGCAGTGGCTTAACCCACTGAGCCACCTAGACGCCCCGAAATTTCCCTCTTAAAATTAAAATCATTGCAAAAATACTGGAATTAAGATCTTGATGGTAAAATTGTCTGCATCAGTCCAAATCTTTTTTCAACCATCGTCCCAAATGCAGCTGCACTGTGCTGTCAGAAGAATGATAGTTAGAGGTGAAGTTTAGGAGAGGGAGTAAAACATGAGCAAAACTTGTAGAAGAAGAGTGTTTCCCTCTTAATGGATTCTGTTAGACTTTGTCATTTAATACTGACATAACTATTAATGCCACTTATTGGACATTGAACAGGTGTTGGGAATTTTGCATATGTTACTTAATCTTTGTAGCAGTTCTGTGAGGTAAATTTTATTATCTTTATTAATCCTCTCTTGTGGAGGAGCAGACTGAGAGTTCAAGGAACATCCTCAAGCCACACAGCCACTAAGTGGCCAAGCCAGGGCTTAAACCCAGGCAAAAGGATTCTCAAGACCACAAGCTACACAGGGCACCATTGTTGGCAATGATGGCACGGTCAGAGCCTGTCCTCAGGACAGAGGCTCCAGTGGACTGATTATATATAATTGGGTGATCTTTTTTTGATCCAGATGGAGGAGAGGGATGTCTTTATTCATTCCTGATGGAAAACAAGTGCATGTTTTCTCCTGAAGAATGAAAAACCTCAACCTCAATTAAAGCTTTGAAATGTGATGTGGCCTATGTGATAATTTACTTTATTTGCAGTTTACCTGTCACTGACCTACAACGGTAGCATCTGGCTTTGCTTACTGAAAAGCAG
Organism: Mustela lutreola; assembly: GCF_030435805.1. Lineage (NCBI taxonomy): Eukaryota > Metazoa > Chordata > Mammalia > Carnivora > Mustelidae > Mustela > Mustela lutreola. Next base: position 50,979,569 of record NC_081290.1, read on the forward strand.
GCATTCGTGATTAACTGCCTCTGACTGTTCTTTTCCCAGAGCCGTCTGCATCTGCTGTGCTTTGGAGCTGGAATTTCCGAAGCAATTCCTCCTGACATGAAAATTAGGTTCTGTAAAAACAGGGGTTTCATGTCAAAAAAGGAAAATGAGTGAGGTCGTAATAATTTAGTACTCGGTTTTCAAAGAAACAGAGCCCCCAAATAATACATGGGCTGTTTAGATTAATCGGTTTAGATAGAGTCCCTAAATAAACAATATTTTAACAGGTAAAATGACTCTCCTTTTCTGGTTTCTCTAAACATTTGACATTACTGACCGCATCGTCAGTGTGTGTGTGTGAGTTCATGGGAGGGACCTAACGGAAGTCAGGGAAATCTTCCTGAAGGATCTGTCAAGGGAAAGGACTTAACAAAGCTAGACTATGGAAAGGGCGATATGTTTTTGGCAGAGGGGGAACATGAACAAGAGGATAAAGATGTGGGAGGAAGAAAGTTTAAGAAGGCTGGGGTGTCAGTGGGAGAGGCAGAATGGCTGGCCAGGCAGGTAGGAGGCAGATCTGGGAAAGCATTGTGCATTATATAAGTGAGTCTAATTTTACTCCACAGGCAAGAGGGAGCCATCAAAAGATGCTAAGCAGAGTAGGAACATGGTTAGTTGCAGATACTAGAAAGCTCTCTGGAAGCATGGCATCAATTAGATTGGAGAGAATGAAGAATAGAACAAGAGAAAGAGCTAGTCAGGAAGCTACTAGAATGACCATTGAAGGAAAGGATTCTGGCTTGAACTGAGGCAATGGCAATTAGTACAGACGGCGATGGACGGAAGAGGACTTTAGGAGTTTGAATCTCCACGTATGGTGACTGATTAGACATGCAGGAAGGGAAAAGAGTCAAGTATGACTCAGGTTTCGGACTTGAACACCAGGAGAATGAGAGTGACTTGTTCAACTGTCTGAACAGGGATGGTGGAAAATATTAGCCAGACAGCACAGGTAGAGGCCATTTAGTGTTGGGAAGTCTTGGAGAAGCAAGAGGATATGGGGTGCCAGTAGGAGTAAAAACATCACTTTCATTTCCACGGAGATAGGAGAGCAAGGCACAAAGAGGGAAGAGGCTCCAGATAAGCCCGTGCTGCCACAGTAGATGAGACAACAGTGCTCAGAAGATGAAAGGACTTCTTCAACCTTCTCTAAGAGGTGACAGGCAGTGTTTTGCCAAGCGTAAGGATCAAGGTATTAGGAGAGCAGTGAGGGGTGGTGAAGGTATGAATTTTTGTGGACAATAGAAAGGAGTGCCTAGGAAGGTGCCTAGGAAGAGGCAGAGGGGTGCCTGGACTGCTTAGTGGCTTTGAAAGGGCCAAAGAAAGCCGTAAATTTGTAGAGTGACCATTCTGCTCAGTTTGTGAGATATAAATTCACCCTACTGTATTCTACTCAGTTACTGTACTATAACTTACTATTCTTAAGACCACGGTGATGGCAGGGACCATGTTTCATTTAACTTGGAGAATCTGCAGTGTTCATAACAGGGCATGACCTGTATTAGATGCTCAATATACTTTTGTTGACTTGAAATTTGGGCAGCTATAGAGCAGTAGACATGAAATACTATTAGCAAACAGCACTTTTTTTCTCCAAGTGTATTAAATGGCAGTACCTTGGAGAACTCTGAAAGTAGAACAGTCAATATTTTAGGATGGTTCTCCCAGGAGTGACAGTTCTCTGTATGAACAGGTGTATCTGAAAAGACCAATTTGCTGCCAATAGTCACTTTCCTGCTGCAGACTTGGGGTTTAATGATTTAAGGCGAGGCAGAGCACCTGGCATTGTTTACAGGGCTTTTTCTTCACAGTGACAATCTAAAAGAGTCTGTGCAGGGATTTCAGGGAGAAAAGTGAAGGAAATTGGAAAAAAAGTGATAAAAAGGGATAACGGAGAAGAGTGAGCTGAGGACAACTGCCAATTGCAAGTTGTTGATTGACACAGTGTACGCTGTAAGGCAAATAACGGTGGAATCAAACTAAACCAAAGCCTCCCAAAACCGCACTTAGGTCCTAGTTTCTTCTCAGCCACCAACCAATTATATAAGCTTCCATGTGACCTTTGAGCAGTTCTCTGAGGCTCAGTTCTTTGTTAACAAAGAGGGATCATACTTTGTGCATCAGATAATTCTTTTTTTTTTTTTTTTTTTTTTTTTTTTTTTTTAAGATTTATTTATTTATTTATTTGACAGAGAGAGATCACAGGTAGGTAGAGAGACTGGCAGAGAGAGAGAGAGAGAGAGAGAGAGCGGGAAGCAGGCTCCCTGCTGAGCAGAGAGCCCGACGTGGGACTCGATCCCAGGACCCTGAGATCATGACCTGAGCCGAAGGCAGCGGCTTAACCCACTGAGCCACCCAGGCGCCCCCAGATAATTCTAACTAAGAAACATTTTGTGAACTCCCCAGCATTTCACAAATGTGGAGTCCAGGCTACAAATAGGAACTATTAACCCAAGCAAACATGCTTCCATGGGGCATTTATCATTGCCTCATTGCTTTCCCTCTGCTCGTGCCGCCGCCCAGCTCAGTCTTCTGTTTCTTCCTTCAGTCTTTTCAGAATGAATTTTATCTCCAGAAAATCCTTACACAGAAGTTGAAAGTTAAATATAATTTAGTACTTACCTCCCAAGGTAGTACATTTTTGGTATATCCAGGATGATCCTCAACATGCCATCTTTCCAATTTCTAAAAATTTACAATGAGGAGCTCATTTGTCCACACAGCCCAGTGAATGGTTTTGAGCTGCTGTTATGCTCCAGGCCCTGTATTAGATGCAGGGAATACAGAGATGAGGTACAATAAGGGAGATGAACACAACTGATTCTATTTAAATAGATACTAGATTTTCATAGCAAAGTATAAAATATGAATAGAAACAGGAAAGAGATTAGTTTTGTCTGGGAGTTTTTGAGAAAGCTTTCTAGAAGCTGTGATATTTGACCTGGGCCATGAAGAATGAACACCATTGATACAATTGCACCAGACATAGAGCAGAAAGACATTAGGTAGAGAAAACAGTATGGGCCAAGTCCTAAATATAGCAAAGAGTGCAGTGTGTTGAGTGGACAGGTGGTTTAGCTGTCAGAACGTTCATCCCACTATGGTAAATTCTCACTAGAAGTTAAAAAGTCAGATATGGTTGTGAGGGTCTCAAACATGGCTATTTCCATTGCTTTTGGACTTAGGGCCACCAGAGATTCTGGAATAGTGACATAGAAGGGTAATGATAATCCTTGCTGCATATACAACAACTGTTACTAGCAGTGACATAACGAGATCAGTGAGCTAAGTCACACTGTGCTGTGGAATATCCCAAAGATGGCTAAAGATTTGCTGTGATTTGGGAAATACCGAACAAAGGAGAAGAAAGGAGCATGTGAGTCAGCCTTTATAGACAGAAAACACATAGTCCCCACCACTGGAGATTTTGAGATAATTGTAAAGTATATGATAGCCCACCACTCCCCCCTAAATTTTTCTGCATCCCATGACAATTACATAGCTACAGCTTGTTTCTAAGCATCAGAGGTGGAACTGGATTTAATTTAATCACAGGCTCTTGTTATATGTGAGCACTTGGTCCAACTCTCTGATGTCTATAAACCTCCACGGGTTCCTTTGTGTAAAAAGATGGGAATAATACTAATTTTCCAAGATGGCAGGGATGATTTACAATGAGGGATATAAAGCCACCTACAGAAGGCCTGGCATCTGCCACGTGGTCAATAAATGGTGCAGGGGCTACTCTTGTCTTCCTTCTATTGCCTCTTCTCTGTATTTAATAATTGTGATGGTTTAATTTGGCCAGTTTCACCACTAGCTCTCACACTGTTTTAAAGATCGTTGTCCCCATCTCACTGGTCTTGCCATAGCCAGAGTTCCTGAATAGGAATAGATGTGGGTGATAATTTTCTTGTGAGAAGGTAGATTATGAAACGTGCTTTACCTGTTTTATAGATGCCCACACTGAGGTGGAAACCTTGGATGTACCCCAAGAAATTCAGACATGGAACTCAAACTATAATTAAATGCCTTTCCCTCCAAGCCTGCAGACTCTTTCATTTGCCTCTGCAATCTTGTCCACGCAACTGTATGTCATCTGAGTGCTGAAAGGAGCAACTTCCATGAGACTCTCTGTGCACCAAGCAATAGCACCATGGCTCAGGTTGCACAAAGAATGTGTCCTTTAGAAAAATCCAATTTGAAAAAAGTGAGAGTAATAACAAAACAAGGGATTGTAATTTAATCGCATCAAGCCAAAGATAGAACATTTACCATGATCAAATAGTAACGGTGATGGTAAAAGGAAAGAGTAATTCATTTTTGTGGTATTAGAATTGGATTTTCCCAAAGATCAAAACAGAGCTTCATTCTTTGGACTCATGTTGATGATACTGTCACTAACAGAGAATGCTAGGAGCAAGAACTGAAGCCACTGCCTGTTGAATAGCTTCCCTCAAAATTTATTGTCCCATTTATGTATTTGAAAATCTGAATTGTAAAAGGAATGATATATGTCTCAGTTAGGAATGGCCTTATATAAGATTTTTCATTTTAGAAATTTATTAATATTCCTTAGGCAATTCATCCTTCATGAGAAAGGCAATGGTGGCCTGGCATTTAATAAGTTTGCAGCAACATTAAGCTCTATTGATCTGAATTGGTATATCTGCCTTTTCCCTTGATAGTTTATTACTCTGATTCACAGGTAGCAAGATGTACAGTTACCCAGTTTGTATTGACTATGCGAGAAAATATATTACATGTCATTGAATATATTGCAAGTCTTGGGGATAATTTACACAGTATATTTTGGTTTTGTATATTAAATTAGTTTATCCTGGCATTAATGTCGGTATATAAACATAGACTAATGCTCAGTGAACACTGACTGTATGAATGAATGAGTAAATATCTTGTATAACATCAAAGAAAATAAGTGATGGATTCAACAGTCAAGTTTTGTGCTTTAGAACACTTAAGTCCTTTGGTCAAGGAGAATCAGTTGGTTGGGCCAGGGATAAGCCCAAAGCTCACAACTCAGATTTTGATGTACTGTTTTGGCTGCATATCCTACTTACTTAATCTAAGTTAGAAGAGCTGATGGAGTTAGTCTGAGTTAGATTTCCTGAGGTGGCATAAGAAGCTAGGAAAACCAAAGTGATAGAATGAGATTATCAAAGAAATTAGATTGTGAACTGGGACCTTGATGGGACAGATTTTCAGAAGCTGATTGACTATAATTTAGAAAGATTCTAAGAAATCAATATGAGCATGGGTAGATGGTTGTGGTTGGTTTTGTTTATTGATAGATACATGGTTATGTTCTACTGGCTGAAAGCTTATCAAGTCAAGATAAACTAAAAGTGTTTTAGGATTTAAGTATATAATGATAATCGGAATAACTAGGGAGTCTTCTAGGTTTTTCATGGATTTCCATGGATCATCTTACTTAAACATGATATTACTCCTACCTTCATTTTATAGTTTACTGAGTCCTAAAGAGTTTGTTTTTCATGTACGGTAAACACAGTGGTAGACTCAGAGCTTGAGCTTTTGGAAGATGATGGCAAGGTTTGGGCTCTAAATAAGCAGTCTTCAGAGGTGGAGTATGCCTTGGCATTGCCAGGGGACATTTCCTGATATTTTGCATCCTGTGTATCTCATTACCTAGAGTTACTGGTGGTCATTTCTATCCAAGTAGAGAAACAAACAAAATATATCTTATCCTAAACAAACAAAAAGATCGCAATTCTACCATTCACCATGTATGTCAAGATCTTCTATAGTTGCCATTTTGTGCTGATATTTGCATTCATTTTCATTAAAGATTTTACTGAGAACTCACAATGTGCTAGACAGTGTAGTAAGTTGTTGGATTCCATCATGAATGAAAATGACAAAGATTCTTGTCCTCATAGATCTTATGGATCTTGCATTCTACCAGAGGAGATAGAAAATAGAAAAGAGATAGAACCTATAAATAAATTATAGGGTTTATTAGAAGCTGGCCATTACTATAGATAAGGAAAAAGGCTAATAAGAAACATCAGGTGTGCCTTGGTGGGGGATGGTCATTTAAAAGAGTGATTGGCACATGTGTTATTGAGCAGGTGTTCATTCAGCAAAGACTTAAAGAAGGGAGGGAGTGCACCATGTGTATTTAGGTGCAATGATGGTCATTGTGAAGAGGAAGCTAGGTGATCCCAGGTGCCTTGTCATGTCACTAAGGGTGAACCTGTGGTCATGGGTGAAGTCAAAGCTAAATGATCTATCTGTAGATTGGTCCCATAACATTAGCCTCATCAGACTCTTGAGAAAACTGAAGGTGTAATCTGTCATTTCTCAGAGTAGCTTTGTGACAGAGTAGCTTTGCCTTCAGGTAGTCACAAGCTTCCTCCTGACAGCTCATAAATCCTGAAGTCAGCATGAGCCATTAGTATGGGCCCTGCTCCAGGATGAAGTTTGCTTTGCTTAATATGACAGTTTTCTGTCTGCAAGCCCCAGATGTGAGGGGTCACCACTCCAGCCTCTAGAGGGAATGCAAGATGTCCTCTTCCTACCCATTCCCACCTCACCAACCTCTTCCCACTCCCCAGTGTTTTGATTTTCTCATCCTTAACATCAGGTGTTAAGACCTAGGACAGTATTAGGTCTTGCTGCTAGGAGTTGGAGCTTTTCATATAAGTACAGTAACTCAGAATGAAAATCCTGATAAACTTCTAATCAGAAACTCTGATTGGCATTTACCTGGGTCTATAATTAACAAAAACATAGGATGGATTATTACTTTGCAAATGCACTATGGAGGACCAAATATTTCAAAATATATGTTCCTTGGAGGAAAGACCTATTTACCAGACGAAGAAAGCTTCCTTTTCAGTGTACAGTTTTTATTGCCCTCTTTTTTCTTCTCCTGCCACAGGTTTGGCCTTCAACTAAGTTGGCTATTTGTCTGGCAAACCACAAAATCAGGTTAAAAGCCAGCACAGACCAAAAAAAAAAAAAAAAAAAAAAAAAAAAAAGTCATAACAGGGTCACTACCTCATTGAGGTTGGGTTGACAATCTAGGAAAAGAGATTTTTGTTGTGCAGAAACTTTTATCTCAAACCCAGCCTGTTTGACAGGGAGTTTATTTCACTGCAAGTAGTTATCAAATACCAGCAAAGCCTCTGAAAAATGCTGAAGTAGGTCCCTGTTCAGGGCCCTGTCAGCACTTAGTGTCAAGCAAATGAAAACTGATTTTCAATTATTTATAGAATCTTTTATGCATAGAGAGTGTGTATGTGTGTGTCTGTGTGTCTGTGTGTGTGGTGTGTTTTGAATCTGGTTCTCTGATGAAATCCTATATTTGAATAATTCTGGATAAAATGGAGAGTTTCCTGCCCCAGATATGGTGGAAGAGATGTCTAGCATGGTTTTGGGGGAAGGAGAGATTTTGGAGTCAGACCAGGCCTTAGACTGACCCATATTGTGATAAAGGGCAAATTGCTTAATTGTACGAGGTCACAATTTCCTGATTTCTAAGAATCAGTTTTGCAATAGTTCCCACCTTGAAGGCTTTTTACAAAGAGTAAATGAAAGAAAATATGGACATGAGGTAAAGAAACCCATGAACTTGTCCAAGGCCCTTGATTACAAATAAGGAAACTGTAGCTAACTTGTTTTCAAGGTGCAAACCTAGGATTCTGTCTTCCTATGCTCAATGCCGGGCACAGAGGTCTTTCTGCTGCAACATGCTGGAGGAAAGAAAAATACTTTTAAACACATGTGTTACCTACTATAACTAGGTAGAGCTCTAAAGAGCCTACCCTCTCTGTTTAAGTCTCATTATAGAAAGTTGGATTCCAAAAGGCTAAAATCTTATAGCAACTAACCATACCAGGTGGAGTTTCTAAACAAGGCATCTTGGTTGAAGGATGGGCTAGTGTTTGACAGGTGGCCTCCAAAAAGATCTGTCCAAGACTAATCCCCAGAATACACATATGTGACCCTTTTTGGAAAAGAGGTCTTTGCAGATAAAATTAAGTTAAGGATCTTGAGATCAAGGGATTATCCTAGATTATACAGGTCCTAAATCTAATGACAAGTGTTCTTAGAATAGACCAGAGAGGACAGACACAGAAAAGGAGGAAGAGTGTGACCATGGAAGCAGAGATTGAGGACAGGCTGCCACAAAATGCCCAGAAATGCCCATGACCTTCAGAATCTGGAAGAATCTTCTCTAGAGCCTCTGAATGGATCATGGCCTTGCCAACACTTTGATTTGAGACCTGTGGTACTGATTTTAGACTTTTGGCCTCTGGAGTTATGAGAAGATCAACTTCTGTTGATTAAAGTCACCAAGGTTGTTTTAATTTTATGGCATTGTTAACGGCAGCCCTAGAAGCCAAGGTGGGAGGTCAGAAAATCTGAGACGCAAAACTTAAACAAAATACATGTGAGCTATATCACACGCCAGCATGGAAATGAGGGGAGGCAAGTGTCTCGGTTTGCTTTCATTCAGGCATAGAAGTGCTGTCCTGAGGCCATGTGTCTAGGCACGTTAATTCAGTCAGTGTCTGAGAAATAGAGAATGTATGCCTTCAAGTTGCTTATGTCATTTGTTAGTAAACAAGCCAACTGACAAATCAGTTATATGGCAGCATGCCAATGGCTACAGTAGAGGGGAGGTATAGATGCTATGTGTCGTTTAGAGAAATGAAGCTTGAACTCCAGCAGGGACAGGGGGACCACCAGCACTGGCTTCTGAGAGACACAGATGGCTGAGCTAGGACCTGAACCTGTTGGCTTAGAGAGAGGGAGGTTTTTCCTCACAGGAGGAGCAGGGGTCTATTTTCCTCACACTTTATATGGAGGTCCCAAAGGCCAGATTTTCTATTTATTATCGTGTCTTCTCCCCCTTTTCCATGACCTAGTATGTCTATATAAGGAACAGGATAGCGGTTTGCTGGGTTGAGATTACCATTAGACAAAGAAATGTGGCTAACACATGTGAGCCAGGTGTTCTGGAAAGATAAGCTCAGAAGTGGATAAAGGCAAAGTCGAGGAGGATTTCAAACTTCCATTCACCAGGTGGGAGCAGGTCCAGCTCTGCATTCATCAGCTCTGCCTCTGGCTTCACGGTTCCTGCCTCAGGGGCTCTGCCTCCCACTCATTCCACCCTTGGCCTGGCCTCCCTTGCAGCCTCCTAACTCCCATACTGGACAGTGGGACTGAACAGGAGAGAGGGGACAAATCTCTTTTTATGTGTTGCAAGCTCTGAGCTACATTCTTTGTGTGATCTGACTTAGCCCTCATCACCTTCCTCTAGGGAAAGTATCACTATTTCTATTTTTCAAAAGAGGAAACACTCTTTCCTAAAGTTGAAAGGCCTTGGGAGATCTGGCTTTTGCTTACCTCACCTCCAACACTAGTTGCTCTCTGTCTCATAATTTACACTGTAGATATGCCAACCTTTTCTAGTCTCCTTAGCACAGTGGTTCTCAAAGAGGAGCAATTTTGTTCCCTAGGGGTAAAATCTGATGATATCCAGACATATTTAGGATGACCACAACTGAGGAAGGGGATGCTATTGTCATCTAAGGAACAGAAGCCAGGGACGCTGTTAAACATTGAGCAATGCACAGGACAGCCGTCCTCCCCTGCAGGGAAGAATTATTTGGCCCCACATACTGGTAGTTCTGAGACTCAGAAGCCTTGCCTTAGTGCATATCATTCCCTCTGCCTGGTCTGCTCCTGTCCCTTTTCCTCTCTTAGCTGGGTGTCTGTGACTCACATAAGACCCAGCTGAGATGTTATCTCCTCTAGGAAGCTCTTTCTGATCCCTCCAAGTGGGGCTGGGTGCCCCACCTCTGTGCTCCCACACACAGCCTATCTAGCATTCCATTGTTATTGTTCCTGCATTGTCCTATTCATGAATCAGAGGCTCCCTCTGGGCAGGAAACCATATTCTATCTGCCTTTGTATCTCTTGTAGCTAATGGAAAGCCCTGGCAGGTTGCTTAAGATATACTTGTTGGACGAATGAAGTGGTGCTGTGGGTTTTATATGCTGTAAGAAAGGGAAAACCAGGAGCACTTGACTGGGTCAAACCATTAAGCTTGACTGGGTCAAACCATTAAGCTTCTGCCTTCTACTCAGATCATGATCCAGGGTGCTGGGATTGAGCCCCACATGGGGCTTCCTGCTCAGCAGGCTGTCTGCTTCTTCCTCTCTGTTCTGCTCATGGTCTCTCTCTCTTTCTCAAATAAATAAATAAAATCTTAAAAAAAAAAAAAAAAAAGAAAGGTAAAATGAGGGGAAATGAGGTAACTGGTCTCAGCACATTGTAATTGGCATGAAAAGAACATGGCAGGAAGTGTTCCTGTGGAGATGTTGCCCCACTTACTGCTGGTTTTAGCATTGGTTTCCTAACCCAGGAAATAGAGAGAAAGAGGAAGTCCTGGAGAAAAGAAAAAGTAGCAGAATATACCAGATGCATGTCCTTTCCTCCTTAACTCCTACTACTTTCCCATGTTGTGAGAACTAAAGGAATGACAAAAACAACCTAACAAAAATTGGAGCTGGCCTTTGTGGTTTAAACGGCTATCAGATTTAATGGCAGAAGCATGGAGATATGGCGTGTTTGTGCAAGGACATGGTTTCAAGAAAACCTAGTTGGCACCTTCCTTGCTTCTGTCAGAGAAATTCAAGTGACAGTAGCACTTTTTCTGGCTGCCAAAGGAATATTGGAGGCACTTGACATGCTGTTTTTGTTTTGTTTTGTTTTGTTTTCAAGAGAGTGTCTGTGACAGCCTTCAAGCTCCTTGGCTTCCTTTGGCACTCAGAAGCGATGGCAGTCAAAGGAACATTGGGGAACAGTCTTCATTGCTTTTCTTCTGCGCCGCTTCAGGATTTAGATCAGCACAGGCATGGCTGACGAGGTGACTGCAGGTGTGTTAGTCAAAGCTTTTCTCCCTGGAGCAGAAGAGGCGTCAAAGGCGGGGAAGAAGGACTTGGTGAAACATGAGCACTCCAGTACCTCCACAGGCTTGAAATGTGGCTCCAGCATTTCTTACAAAATTTCACACATATGAACCTTTGGATACTGATTTTTATATTTTAACTTCATTTCTGTTAATAAACAGAGGGTGAAATTTGAACATAAAGTGGTTATAGAAAACTCTTAATTTAGTGTAGAGCAGCCTGACAGAAAACATAGATGGACATCTTTCTCCCCACACTGATATTTCCCTCTAATTCCCAATAGCCCTGCTTTCCAAGACTCATCCAAACCCTTTTATTCCTTAAGGAAAAATAACATAGTTAGGAAGATTATCACAAGACCAGCCAAGGCAGCTCTTTCATGAAGAGTATGCTACATAGAGCAGACTCAGTCCAGCAGTCTCCAGCATTCAGTGATCACACAATTAGACTTTGAGCTCCTTTCATCTGAGAGGAGTTTGGACAGTGTTACACTGAACGGCATGCTGTCCATTTCCTATGCAAGGGGCCATCTGTCTTTATTGCACAGCCAAACCTGAAGTTATTAATTCTTGCAGGACGGAATGCCACGTACTCCTCCCACTCCTGCAGCAACAGAGAATTCAGACTAGGGGGTGGGGAGACAAGGATTGAACGCAGACAAAACTGAGTGGGAGTCAAAGGGAAACTGGAGAGTTTCAAGTTTTAATACAAGATTTAAATTTTCATGCAGTTAAAATCCCCATATTTTCTTTAGGATATGCCTAAAAACAAAACAAAACAAAATCCCTTTCTGTCCCAAGGTTATAAAAATACTTTACTATATTTTCATCTAAATGTTTTGAACTTCTGTTTTGTATTTAACTTTTTATTTTGCTGGGATTTTTTTGGAAGAGGTAATATAAGGCATTTGTTTTTATCTTTGTCCATATTGCTAATGAAGGATTCCAGCTTACTTATATTAAATCATAACTTTTTGCTCAGAGATAGAATTACTATAAAGCTAATGCAGCATAAACTTTAGGTATCTTCACTTTACTAGACTCTTCTAAGACCCCAGCAAGAGTTTTAACACTATAGTTACATAGCCATATATTTCTATAAGCCTTTCAAAAATATTTTTGTATTCTTTTTCTTAAAGAAAGCACCTGTTCTAAATTGTTATAAACTTCAGGCTTCAGCAAACCTGGATGCATCTGGGTGCCTATTGATCTTTTAAAATGCTGTCTGTGGTAGGCAGAATAACAGCCTTCCAAAGGGGCCACATCCTAATCACCAGAACATGGAAATATATGAGGTAACATGGCCAAAAGGAATTGGTGTTACCAATGGAATTAAGGTTGCTAATCAGCTGTCTTTAAGATATGACAATTATCCTAGATTACCCAGGGGAGCCCAGTGTAATCACCGGCATCCTCAGAAGTCAAAGAGGAAGGCAGAAGGAGCTCTGACTCCACAGAACGGTGAGAGATGCAACATGGTGGGCTTTGAAGATGAAGATGGGGACAACAAGTCAAGGAATGTAGGCAACTTTGACAAGTGTGAAAAGATAAAGATGCTGATTAGATGTGCCAGAAACATACTCCTGCTGATACATTTTTATTGGTCCAATGAGACCCTTTGGAGTTCTAAACTGTTGAGATGTAACATAAATACATGTGTGTTGTTTAAGCCACCAAGAAATCGATTCTTCTTATTCCTGAACACTGTATATGTCTTCACTTATTTGGGGCAGCTGTTCCCTTGAATTTTTCCCTTTTTAATAATGGTTTATTATTTTATTCATCAAGGTCTTGAAAATCTTTTGTGAAATTTATTCCTCAAACCTTAAGTCGTTTTCTTTTTAAAGATTTTATTTATTTATTTGACAGACAGAGATCACAAGTAGGCAGAGAGAGGGGGAAGAAGGCTCCCCGCTGAGCCAAGAGCCTGATGCGGGGCTTGATCCCAGGACCCTGGGATCATGACCTGAGCCTAAGGCAGACACTTTAACCCACAGAGCCACCCAGGTGCCCCAAGCCTTAAGTTTTTTTGTTGATATTATTTCATATATTTCAAATATTTCAACATGTTTCATATATTTTTCTATTATATTTTCTTTTTTTTTTTAAGATTTTTATTTATTTGATAGACAGAGAGAAATCACAAGTAGGCAGAGAGGCAGACAGAAAGAGAGAGGGAAGCAGGCTCCCCGCTGAGCAGAGAGCCCGATGCGGGGCTCGATCCCAGGACCCTGTGATCATGACCTGAGCCGAAGGCAGAGGCCTAAACCACGGAGCCACCCAGGTGCCCCTTCTTTTCTTTTTTTTAAATTTTATTTATTTATTTGACAGACAGAGATCACAAGTAGATGGAAAGGCAGGCAGAGAGAGAGGAGAAAGCAGGCTCCCTGCTGAGCAGAGTCTGATGCAGGGCTCTATCCCAGGACCCTAGGACCATGACCTGAGCCGAAGGTAGAGGCTTAACCCACTGAGCCACCCAGGAGCCCCTCTATTACATTTTCTAATTGATTATTAACCACATAAAGAAGGCTGCTCATTTTTCTTGCTGAAGTTCTTCTAGAAACCTTGCTGAATTACCTTAGTTGTTCTGATAATTTGTTGGCAAATCATCTAGGAATTTTTATAATTATATTATTTGCAAATCAGAACATAATTTCTAGCCTCAATTCTTATATCTTATTTATCTTGGCTAGGCCTTGATACACTGCTGAATGTAAATGATCTTGGTTGTATCCTTGTTTTGCACTTTTGTTCTAAGAAATTCCTTTAATATTTGGTTGTAAGGAAAAAGACTTAGTGTAGTTCTTTTCATATATAATTTTTATTGAGAAAAATAGTTTCCCTGTTTCTTTGTTTATAGGTTTTCTTCATGAAATTGTTTTTGTCAGGTGATTTTTCCTTTTTTTTCAAGCTTTTATTTAAATTCTAGTTAATATATGGGATAATATTGGTTTCCGAAATAGGATTTAGTGATTCTTCATTGATTGAGATCATTATATGTTTTTTTCCCTTAATATGTTATTCTAGTGATTATAGTAATAGATTTTCTTTTTCTTTTTTTTTTTTTTTTGATTTTATTTATTTATTTGACAGACAGAGATCACAAATAGGCAGAGAGGCAGGCAGAGAGAGAGAGGAGAAAGCCGGCTCCCCACTGAGCAGAGCGCCTGACATGGGCTTGATCCCAGGACTCTGGGATCATGACCTGAGCCGAAGGCAGAGACTTTAACCCATTGAGCCACCCAGGCATTCCTAGTAATAGATTTTCTAATTTAGAATTATCTTTGATTTTCTGGGATTAACCTATATTAGTTGTTATACTTTTTTAAAATAATTTTTAATTTTTATAAACATATATTTTTATCCCCAGGGGTACAGGTCTGTGAATCACCAGGTTTACACACTTCACAGCACTCACCAAAGCACATAGCCTTCCCAGTGTCCATAATCCCACCCCCTTCTCCCAAACCCCCTCCCCCCAGCAATCCTCAGTTTGTTTTGTGAGATTAAGAGTCACTTATGGTTTGTCTCCCTCCCAATCCCATCTTGTTTCATTGATTCTTCTCCTACCCACTTAAGCCCCCATGTTGCATCACCACTTCCTCATATCAGGGAGATCATATGATAGTTGTCTTTCTCTGCTTGACTTATTTCACTAAGCATGATACACTCTAGTTCCATCCATGTTGTCGCAAATGGCAAGATTTCATTTCTTTTGATGGCTGCATAGTATTCCATTGTGTATATATACCACATCTTCTTGATCCATTCATCTGTTGATGGACATCTAGGTTCTTTCCAGAGTTTGGTTATTGTGGACATTGCTGCTATAAACATTCGGGTGCATGTGCCCCTTTGGATCACTACGTTTGTATCTTTAGGGTAAATACCCAATAGTGCAATTGCTGGGTCATAGGGCAGTTCTATTTTCAACATTTTGAGGAACCTCCATGCTGTTTTCCAGAGTGGCTGCACCAGCTTGCATTCCCACCAACAGGGTAGGAGGGTTCCCCTTTCTCTGCATCCTCGCCAGCATCTGTCATTTCCTGACTTGTTTATTTTAACCATTCTAACTGGTGTGAGGTGATATCTCATTGTGGTTTTGATTTGTATTTCCCTGATGCCGAGTGATATAGAGCACTTTTTCATGTGTCTGTTGGCCATCTGGATGTCTTCTTTGCAGAAATGTCTGTTCATGTCCTCTGCCCATTTCTTGATTGGATTATTTGTTCTTTGGGTGTTGAGTTTGCTAAATTCTTTACAGATTCTGGACACTAGTCCTTTTTCTGATATGTCGTTTGCAAATATCTTCTCCCATTCTGTCAGTTGTCTTTTGGTTTTGTTAACTGTTTCCTTTGCTGTGCAAAAGCTTTTGCTCTTGATGAAATCCCAATAGTTCATTTTTGCCCTTGCGTCCCTTGCCTTTGGTGTTGTTCCTAGGAAGATGTTGCTGCGGCTGAGGTCGAAGAGGTTGCTGCCTGTGTTCTCCTCAAGGATTTTGATGGATACTTTTAATAGATTACTAAATGTATTATACTTACACACATTTTCAAATTTTGCCTCTATATTTTCAAGTGAGATTGGCTAAAATCTTTTTCCCTTGTGCTGTTCTTCTCTAGTTTTGATATCAATGTTACAGTAGCCTCATAAAATGAATTTGTAGCTTTCTTTTTTAATATTCTGTGATGCAGTTTGTATGAAATAAGGATTATTTGTTCCTTGAATGGTTAATAGAAATCATCTCTAAAAATCACCTAAACTTAGTATCTTTTGGATTTCATGTTATTTTTCATCTACTCAGCCTTGGTCTATATGTGTTATCTTGGGACTTAAACTGAAGGGTCGGATTTACTTGAGACATGCTGTTCTCATGGGAAGGGAGGAGCAAAAGCCAGAATAAACTGTGCAAGCATGTGTGTAGTTTCTTTGCAGAGGTGGCAGGGAAAACTACTGTATCTTCCCAGGGAATGATACCAGGATATTTGCTTAGCAGTTGAGTGGCAAGTGTTGAGAAATCAAAAATAGAAATACAGATGGAGAGGAAATCTACATCTGTGGTGGCAAAACTCTGATAAAAATGATACCTTTGGTCACTTGGAGAGCTACCTATGTGCTGAGTGTACAGTTCTTAAGGGAGGGATTGAAAGGGATTGTTAATAGGTTTATGTTGGTTGTTATGAGCTACACTTTGTAAATTATTTCTATAGTTCATAGACTATGTTTGTAAGACACACCTTCATTTTGTGTACTACCCAGAAAGGGAAAAATAAACTCAATTAAGTTCTCCATAAAGACTTTTTATTGCATTGGTTATGAAATGTGGCCAGTCTTAAGAGATTAACATGAGAAATGAATAGGCATCTTATAATCAATAAAATGTGGTGCAAATAAGAGATGAGCTCAGAAAAGAAATGGGTTGTTATATGCAAAAATGAAAGGGAATAAGGTCTACAAAGTCAGGGTCCTACTGAATTGGATGTCAACTGCCTGCAGACTCAAAGGAAGAGATGAGATTTTAAAAGGCTGTGAGAGACAGATGCAGTGAGACTTCTTAGTTGAATGGAATCACTCAGCTTTAAGGCAGAGTTCAGCTTTGAGTCAAATAAATCACCTGTCTACTCAAGCTTTACAGCCTAAAGGTAGAGAGAGAGACAGTCTTGGGGGTAAGGAAGTAAAGAAATAGAGAAATCTGTGATCTAAATCTACAAAATAACCTTGAACATAGTTATCAACTCATGGATCTCACTAGAAAAAAGAAAATCAGAAGCATAATGATTATTTGACAGGGTTTGCTGCCAAAGGGTTCTTGAGCCTTGCCTAAAAGAAAACCTAACTGTTCAGGGAATCTAAGAACAGCCCTCATGCAGGACATGGGCCATGTGACTGGTGCAATTCTCAACAAGGGCACACTCTCCAACACCCAAATTAGATGTGGCCAACATGGGTTAATAAATTGGAAAGAATATCCTTGAGTGAATCCAGAATTAAGAAGAGTTTTTCCTTCAGAGAGCAGAATTGGAGTCTATTCAAGGAGCTCTCACCTGTTTCATGGTAGACCTCCACAAAGTTGGTCCAGTGGTATTTCGGAGTTGCTAAAGACAAGTGACAATGAAGCATCTCCCAATTTTCCTTTTTTTGACTGGAAGTAGTCTACCTGTTTATTCTGTCCCTGTGCCACCACTGCATATCGTATGTGGAAGTGGAGGAAGGTAACTTGTCTTTTTAGCTCATAGGCTCTTTGCTATTTAGCTCATAGACAATGAAAACCACATCCAGAAATGGAGAGGTCACCCAGAAATCCTGGACTCGGAACTAGTTTCATTGTAGGTCAGATCTCTGGGTTGCCTCTCTGGGGAAGGGTGAGCATGTTCTATATGTGTGGGAAAGAATGAAATGCATATTTGGAAACCATTAAGTAGGGACATCTGCAGTGACAATGATAGGTATCTATCAAACCCAGTTCATTTCCCTGCAGACTACATTGGAAGATCATATTGCTCATTCTCCCACTGTGTTATTGGAGCAATATGACTGAGTTCTGGCCAATAAAATGTGGGCAAAAAGTGAAATATATTATGCCACCTCTACACCTTGCCATCAACCCCCCTGCATTGACCTTTCTCTCCTTTCAAGGAATTTGGAGGGTTTGTGTTGAAGTAGAAGGAGTCTCTTTGAATGCCGGCAAAAACCAAGACAGAGAAATGCACCCCCACTCCAGTACTCCTTCCGCCAGTAACTATGGTTGAAAATGAGCAATTCAATTCTATTCTGTTCAAATGAGATTTTGTTTTTTATATCTTATTGCAGAATAACTTAGCCTAGCATAATTAATACAATCAATCAACTTCTCTCCATTAGATATTTTTTCATTTGGCTTACCACATACTCATAAATATCACCCTACTAGAAAATAATCTGTCTCTTGGCCTCAGAGTCTCTTTAAGCCCATCTTGCCATTCTCTGTTCAAAGAACAACTTCATGAGCCTTCTTCTTCATTCAAGGTCTCCACCTCCTCCCACTCCCATTAATTCCAAACCCAATGGTCAATTCTTTGTTCTTATTTAATTTGAATTCCTAGCAGCATTTGTAATTGTTGACCATGCCCTTTTCTTTGTTTTTGTTTGTGTGTGTGTGTGTGTGTTCCGACTATATTGGTCATTTCTTATCCACCTTCCTTGCTGGCTTCATCCCTTCGTCAGATCTCCAAGTGTAGGACTGACACAGAGCTTCTTCTCGTAGCTCCCTAAGTTACACTCTACATGATCTTGTCTCCATTTTGCCTCTAAAGCGTGCCATCTTTATGATAGTGGAACCCAAATCTATAGGTTTATTTTAACACTCTAACCTGAGCCCAGGGCTTTTATATTTAACTACTACTCAATTTCTCTATGTGGAGGCCTATTTGGTATTCCAAACTTAACATGAGCAAAGCAGAAATATTGATAGTCCTTCCTATCATATTTATTCTTCCCCCAAATTTCCCGTCTTTATAAGTGGCATCACTGTCCTCAGACCCTACACCTAGGATCCTTCTTTGACTCTTCTATAATTGGTATTTTCCTCATACCCCTTAATCAATCAATCAGCAATTTATCTCACCATCACCACTAACTAAACTGTAAATAAGCCACCTTCATCATTTGGTTTGAAATTTCCTCCTAGATGATCTTATTGTTTCCTTTGCATTCTTCCTCAGAAAAGCCCCTGGGATCTTCAGGAAAAATGAATCAGATAATATCACTCTTCTGCTAAAGGTCTTTAAGGGACTCTGATTGCAACTAGAATAAAATCCAGATTTCTTACTTTACCCCCTCGGGTCTTACATAATCTTTACCCTGCCTGACTCTTCAATCCGGTCTCCCCTATTTTCCCCTTCACACTCTACATGTTAGTCTTACTGTTCTTGTTATTGTCATTCAATTACATCAGGTTCATTCTACCTTAGGGCCTTTGCACTTCCAGCTTCTTCTGGTTGGAATAATTTCCTTTCAGATCTTATCATGGCTGCTTTCTTCTTATTATTCTAGTCTCTACTCAAATGTCCTTGTCCCAGACAAGGAAGTAGATAATCCATGAGTTATTTTCCATCCCTTTAATCAATCCTTTTTTTTAAAAAAAAGATTTTATTTATTTACTTGACTGAGAGAGAAAGAGATCACAAGTAGGCAGAGAGGCAGGCAGAGGGAGAGGGGGAAGCAGGCTCCCTGCTGAGCAGAGAGCCCGATGCAGGGCTTGATACTAAGACCCTGAGATCATGACCTGAGCAGAAGGCAGAGGCTTAACCCACTGAGCCACCCAGGCGTACCCCCTTTAATCAATCTTCATAGCATGTATGTGGTGCTGAAATTATAATTTTGCCTTGTGTGTGACCAATTCATTCAAAAAGGCTTGACTATATTTCAGTAAGTCATACACTTCCAGTATCTTAGCTTTAGTCATTGTATTATCATTTATAAACAAGTAAAGGAAGCGAGATATTTAGCCTTTCTATTAGGAAGTCTTGAGCAGTAGCTAAATATCATGGATGCGATAGAAATTGAAGAGAAGTGCTGGCTTTTGTGGAGAGAAACTTAATAAAACCATTGGATCAAAAAATTACTTAATTATAACATGCCTGAGTTTGAATGCTACCTGATTATGGCTTCATTTCAATTTACAGCCAAGATTCTCGGTGCAACCAGCACTTTGAAATGTCATGGCAACATTGCCTCCTGGCACATCTTATTCTTGGTGAAAAAAAAAATTTTTTTTTCCCCTTCTTGAAAGTGCCACTTTCATTCAAATGCAGTCAAGTCTTTTTCCTCCGTTGTGTCTATTTTCAGGGGTAGTTCACCCCCTGTAAGCACTCATCTTCCATGCAATAGAATGTAATTCTATTTTTTTTTAAAATAGAATTAAAAGAATTAAATTAATTAAATTAAATTAAAAGTTAAAATTCTTAATTTTCATCCTTAAGGGGATATCCATACAGACCTTCTGTGATAGAAGCTTTAGGTCTGGGTTCAGTCCTCACTTCCCAAACATTGTCATTTCTTACTCCTGTTCCTCTTCCTGCTGTTGTCCCTCCAATCCTGATGAATACAACATTGCTCAGTTTTCTCAGCCCCAGCTCTCTCTGGTTGGTCAGGAACTTCTGAGGGTAAAAGAACAGTCTAGTCACCAAGCTCCTCTTCTTTACAACCCTGTTACCTCTTATTCTTAGATATGATTCCTGGGTAATTCCTACTGAGCACACAATCTGGAAGGTGGACTCAGACATGATCTGACTTTTAGCATGTTGCTCCCAACAAGAAGACTTGGGACCCCATTGTGGTAAGGGGAATTATAAAGTGCTTGATATTTTATCAGATGACTGTTCTGTACTCTTTCCCCAGAATCTTAATTCCTGCCATTAAATCCATCCACAACAAAAGTTAACAATCACGTGTTGGACAGGATGTTGTGGAAGATGTCAACTGAGCTTCAACTAGTCCAGATATCTCCTAGAGAACTAGTTTGCCTTTGAACTGGTTCCTATTTGACCAACCCACTTGAAAAAAGTCCTGGGAGGCCTAATCTGAATTAATACTTATTATCCTTTTGAATATATCAAAATATTTTCAGAATTAACTTTTAATTTGAATAATAAATAGATCCATCTGAAGGGGAAAATTCCTTTTTATTCTTGAGGATGAGGTCTGTATTAGTTTGCTAGGACCACCCTAACAAAGAACCACAGACTGGGTGGCTTGAACAGAGCAGAAATTAGTTTGCTTACAGTTCTGAAGACTGAAGGTTTGAGAACAAAGTGTTAGCAAGGTTGGTTTCTTCTGAGGTCCATGGAAGAAGGTCTGTTCTAGGCCACTCTCTTTGGCTTATAGATGGCAATCTTCTCCCTGTGTCTTCATGTTGTCTTCCCTCTGTACATGTCTATGTCCAAATCTCCAGTCATATGGCATTTGGACCCATCCTAATGACCTCATTTTAACTTAATTACCTCTGTAAAGACCCTGTCTTGAAACACAGTCACATTCTGAGGTCCTGGGGGTTAGGACTTCAACATGGGAATAAGGGGTGGGATATAATTCATCCCATAACAAGATATTCAGCCTTTTGAGAAACATTCCATTGACAGTTACATTCTGTCTCTTACATGACCACCTGTGGCTAAATGACAATAATTAAAGTGGCTAACACCTTAGTTAATTTCTGTCTAAGAAAGTTTGCACTGGCTGTTTCCTTGACCTGGAATTTTTTCCCTACGTGGCCGTGTGGCTGGCTTCATCACTTCCCTCAGGCCACTTAATTAAATATCACTGAAATGAAGAACATCTCTAAGACCACCAGTCAGCACCTTCATCTTACACCCATTACCTGCTGCTATTTATTACTTTACCCTGCTATAGTTTTGTTTATAGCACGTAGTATAATAGGAAATTAAAATTTTTGTTTACTCGAAAAAATGAAAAAGAGCAGTGACAACATCCATACGTAACCTTCACTGAATGTTTACTATATGCTAAACCCTTTTTGAAGCCCTTTATGTGATTATTGCATTGGATTTCACAGCAACCCAAGAGGTTGTCACTATTTTTACCACTACGTAGTAAATGAGGAAATGTTCTTATCATTGTATTTACTAGTGTGCACTGAATGATACGTATTATGAACTTACACGTATTTGTTGAGTGAATGAGTAAAGGACTACAAATGAAAAGCTGAAACAGAGAGGAATCAAGTGGGCTGGCAGGGTGTGGTTACCCAGGTCCAGAATAACTTTGAGAATAATTAAAAAAAATTTCTTTGTCTATTGCCAAGAATGTCTGGTAATATATATATATGGATTCCCATGTTATAGAATCATTAAGTCATATGATTCAGTAGTTCTTGATGGAAAGTGTGCATCAGAATCCATGGGGTGACTTTTAAAAACTACCAGCCTGGTTCCCAGACCCATGGAATTAAAATCTTTTAAGGAAAGCCTCGGGCAAGTGAGTTTTGAACTCTAGGCTGACACTTCAAATCACACCTAGGGGTGGAAGAGGGAACCCCATGGCCTTGGAGGTCAGGGGGCATCATAACTCATGCTATGCAGCATATTGTTATCAGCATGGCCTTTGGAGGTCATTTAGACCAGGGTTTAAATCCTAATTCTGTGCTTGCTTTTGATGTAAATACCCTAAACTCCCTGACCCAAAGATCCTTCAAATGTAGAATGAATATAACATTTCCTATCTTATAATATTGTTCTGAGGATTAGGTGAAACTACATACTGTTTAGTACAGTGTCTAGCCCAGAAGTACTCCATACTTAAATAGTATGCTAAATTCAAGGCCCGTAGGAATGTGAAGGAATGATAGAAATAGCTTTTTTTTTTTTTTTTTTTTTTTGGTGAGTGCATTAAAACCAGTCTTTGAGATATCTGAAGGACACTTCTGTGCCAGAATTTGCTACTTTAAGTACACCAAACCCTTGCAGATGTCCCAAACACAGTATGACCCCTGGCCAAAATTTTCAGCCACAAAATCTTCTTGATCATGCCAATGGACTCTCAGTTCTCATGAGAAGTTCTCATGAAACTCAACTCAGAGTTTCTTGGGGCTACTGCCAAATAATGGCAGCTAGTATCTCTGCCTCAGTTACCAAGGACCAATGGTCACTTTATTCACAGCTGCAAGGTGATTATAACCACTTATTTATTTGATCCAAGTTGAATAATTTGAGAAAGATCACCAGGTATTATTTCATTACCCCAAATCATTCTAATATGTTAGCAGAGGAAAAAGTCACCCATGAAGTAGATTCAAGTAGAGGAAACACCTAGCTCAGATTGGTTCTCCATCATGTGGATGATCTGACAAGTCTTCCACCCTCAGAATATTATAATTCTAGAACCTTGCTGAAATTTTGACCTTGTTGGCCTTGGCTTTCCTAGAGCTCTGTAGATGTGAAGGTGATTAGCATACTGTCTGAATCACTTACCCTTTCTCTTGTTCACTGAGCACAGTTTAAATGGAATCATTTGCATAACTGAATGTTCCTTTCTTCAGTGTTGTGGAAGGAGTACCTTGTTGTGAGTTATTCCATAAGGTGAATTATCTTAATGGATTCAGTGTGTATGAAATATTAACAGATGTTTGTGGAAGTCTAAATCTATTTTGCTTTGTTTAAAGATGTGATTTAAGCTCATCTGTCTTCAAATAGCTCTTAAATGATTCAAATAAATAACTAGTCAATCACCAAGCATGTTTCTAAGGCAAGGTTGGGCCCAGAGAAAGTATGCATGCCAAATTGTATTTTAATTTTTCAAGGAAACGGATGATTTTCATTTTTGAGGTGTTCACCATTTCTAAGGGAAGGTCTGAGCCTGTACCTATGCGGAGCTTTTTCGGTAGCTTCTAGAAAACTGAGGAGATGAATTTGCCTGTGGGAACAGTGTTCTATATTAGGAAACGTGCATGTTGGCAGATGGTCAAGGGAGTGCTACCTGAGTACAGAGAGCTATTTAGGACTATTCAAATTTAAATCTCTGATTTAAGCTGAACACAGTGGAGCAATAAACCCATTTGTTGCATTTATGCTTGGCTGAAGTCAGAGGAAATGTAATATTGGTATTATCTATTCTTGTGGCTATAGACATAGTATTTGCAAATAGGTCATTGTTTAAACATATTTGCATAGCAATGAAAGTATAACCTCCAACTGAATAACTTAATAGAGAAAATAATAATATTTGTCACACATCTATTGCAGAATATTTATGGTGTGGTGGGTGTACTCAGAAACAGGGTTATATAATCTAGGAGTCTCTTGTACAACATAGTATATATCTCCATGGGCTCCACAAGGCTAAAAAATATATGCAGAGCAGTTTTAGATTTAGAGAAATAAACCTACTTTTCTTTGAAAACCCATTTCTATTAGTTATTCTATAAAAATTTCCAAAGCAAGCAGTTTAAAAACACAGTTTAAAAATAGGTCTATCAAACCTTCTGAAGTTCTAAAAGTGGTCTTGAAGACAATTTGGCTATAATTGGACACTATACCTTGGATTTCTTGGCACTAATAGAAAAATAGGCAATTGTAAAACCCATACTTAATCAACTAAGATATTAATTCCCCACTTACTTCCCTTCCTGAACCTAAATGAAACATTTTTTTTTCTAATGTTTAACTTATTAGTGATTTTGTTACTGTAGCTTTTATGGTGGGGCAAGGAAAATTTAACATGTAAGTAGATGATAACTAAACTTTAATCCATACTTCAGAAATACAAATATTATTGGAGCTGAAAGAAAACATTGAAGGCTTTCTAGTTCAACTTCTTCATTAGTTAGGAAAAGAGAAAGAATGACTCACGTAAAGTTAAATCACTGATTAATGACAGAACCAGAAGACAGGTCCAAGAGAGCCCAGATTAATTAGGATAATTAAAATTAACAGCAAAAGCAAGACCTATCAGTAATTTTCCTGACAATATTTCATTCCATGGCTTTTCTTTTTTCACAGAATCAAATATTATTGAAAAACAAAATTACAAAGAAATCACCTTTTATTCAGATTTTTCTTTAGGTGAATATTTTTATTTTATTCCATACTTAGTATACATGTGGGGTATATGTGTATATTTTTTCCTCTCTCTCTCTACATATATATAAATATAAGTAAATATATATTTATATATGTATTTATTTATAGATATATATTTGTAAATATTTATTTACATATATATTAAATATATATATATATTTTAACTCTGGAACTGAATGGAGTGGGAGCAAAATGTTTGTTATAATTATTTTAGCTTCCTGAAGGATTGATCCTTTTATCATTATAACCTATTCTTTGTCTCTAGAAACACTTCTTTAATAAAAACATTTTTTTTTAATAAAAAGAGAGTGAATGCACAAGCAGGAGGAACAGCAGAGGGAGAGGGAGAAGCAGGCTCTCTGCTGAGCAGGGAGCCTGATGGGCTCAATCCCAAGACCCTGGGATCTTAAAGTCTATTTTGTATGATATTAGTATTGTCATTTGACTCTCTTTTGGTTATTGTTTACATGCTGTTCTTTTACATTCAATCTGTTTGTGTCTTTGGACCTAACGCGTGTCTCTTGTAGACAGTTAAAACCTGGATCATGTCTTTGTATACATTCTGGCAGACTTCCTTTTGATTGGAGTGTTTATTCTACTTATATTTAATGTAGTTCCTGGTAAGACGGAATTTACCTCTCTCATTTTGCTATTTCTTTTCTATATGACTTGTGTTTTGTTTCTTTATTTCTCCATTACTGTCGTCTGTTGTGTTAGATATTTTCTAGTGTCCCACTTTTAATTTCCTGTGATTTTTCTCTTATGTGTTTTTTGTGTTATCTTCCTAACAACAACTTTGGAAATCAGATCCCCCCGCCACCACCCACATAGACTTTGTTGTTTTTCTGTTTGTTGTTTGTTTAATGACTTTCTGAACAAATTTTGTAGTATCTGTATCCTGTGTTGTGTGTGGTCACTGAAGTCTCTGCTTAGTGATCAACTAATGTTTGGAAAGAAATTCCCTTAAATGCCTCGAGCAATAAGTCATCAATCTTTTCCAAGGGATTCTGTATAGTTTGTTGGGGGCATGCCTTCAATACTTTGGCAATTTACAACTCCACTTTATCTTTCTCTTACTACATGCAAAGAGCCTCAAGGTTAGCCAGGGGTAAAAGCTTAGGGTCTTCTCAGATCTTTCTGGCATGCACATGGTCTTCTGGATCCCCAGGAATATACCAGAGGTTTTCAAAACTCTCCATAGACATTTCAACTCCTAGAATTCTTGTTTAAGTTTTTTGGGAAGCCTCTTATGTCCCAATTTGTGTCCCCAGCTTAGGCAGCTATGATATTAAACAATTGCTGCTGTTTACTTTTGGGACAAATATCCTGGGGTTAGGAATTTTCCCATGGAGTCAGAGCTGAGTAGGTCATCTAAGGACAAGTCCTGTGACTGGGGCATTTACAGGGAGCACCAGAGAGGTTAAATGGTGACAATTCTCTGGTGATTGGGCTTTTTACAGTGCTTTAAATCCATTCTGTCCTCTCCAGTGTCTGCTAGACTGCTGTTTTTCACAGCTATCACAGTTGTGGCAATGCTAGTTTTCAAAGCTACTGCAGAGCTTGGAAGAGGGTTATGGGAATAATGTAAGTCAAAGCACAGTAAATCTCATTTTCTTACTGTGAATCAGTTGTTTTCACTTAATAAATATGGCTCATATTATTATAAGCCTTTCGTTAATTTCTAGCATTCTAGAAAAGTTCATTTGGAAAATAGTTTGTCCATTTTCTCTTTGCATTTATTGAGGCATGGTGTTTTGGAAGTCCTTACCCTACAGTGGAAGTGTTCCTCCCCTACTTGAGATTTGAAGACTTAGCTTAGACATTATCTCTTCCAAGAGGTCTATCTTGAACTCCTAGGATGGACTAAATGCTCTGATGTTGAGCCCTCATTGCATCTGGGGCATACCTTTCCATAGCACTTGCCATAGTGTAGATAGTGTAGTGAAATGTTGCTGCTCTTGTTACTGTTTTGTGGGTTTTTTTTTTTTTTTTTTCCCATTAGTCTGTAAGTTCTTCAAGAACAGGGGCAAGGTCTCATTGCTCTTTGTGACTCCTACTCTTTTTGCAGTGTCCGACTTAGTTTATTTATTCAGCTGTGTTCTCTTTCTTTAGGTACATGCCAATGCCCTCATTCTAAGATCATTCAAAGCAAATAAGAATATAAAAGTAAAGGTTAAATTGAATATTTGAGTGGCCTTGGAGATGGGGAAATACATTTAGGGCTAAGATTCATAGTGCATATGATTTCATACAATTATCAGGTTGAGAATGAAACCTGGCCTTGAGATGCTTATGCACAGATTTATACGAAATTCGGGTTTCAGATGTGGAGGTATGATTATAAAACAGAAAGATGTAAGAAAAATATTACAACTTGTATGTCCAAATAGCTGTTATCCTTTTTTGTCACTGTAGGAATTGGAGTTATTTCCAACAATATTTTCCCAATACAGATCTCTCCTTGGGAACCAGCTCTTACCAATGTAGTCCCATTACCAAAAGTATCCTGCACCAGGTTACCCTGGACCCTTAGTTCACATTGAATTTGACCCATTCCCTGTGCTCAGTCTCTCCCCTCAAAGGATGAAGATTTACCTATCAAAATGATATGAGTGAAATACATAGTGCCCAAGGACCAAATTCTTGGTCAAAAGAGGCTCATGGGAGACAGTCCCCTAAGTTGCTCATGGGGCTCTGCCATGGCTTTTTTTTTGTTTCCAAGATTTTATTCATTTATTTAACAGAGAGAGAGAGAGAGAGAGAGAGAGCGTGTGCACAAGCAGGGAGAGCAACAGAAGAAGCAGGCTCCCCACTGAGCAGGGAGCATGATTTGGGGCTTGATCCCAGGTCCCTGGGATCATGACCCAAGCCGAAGGCACTCATTAAACCAACTGAGCCACCCACATGCCCCTGCCATACCTTTTTTTTAGCTAATGTGTCAAGAAGCTCTCTCTACTTGAAGTGGCATGGCCAGAGTATCTAAGTGCCTGAGAGTCCAGCATCTTAATTTGTGGTAGTGAAAAAACTGCCAAGAAATTAAGACAGAGTTAAACAAATAGCAAAAGGCATTTTCAGATAGATTCGATTTCTTGCTCTCACACCATATCACATGCTTATTACAGAGGAAGGGTAGAGTGGTATTTTAACAAGTATGAAGCCTTCTGCAATGTTGATGAAATGATCTGTAATACAGTTCTCATTATTTAGTGCAGCCTTGGCATTGAGCTCAGAGATTCAGAACCTAGAGTCTCTCCTTCATGAAAAAAAAAAAAAAAAAAATATATATATATATATATATATATATATATATATATATATATATATAAATTAACTCTTTCATTCTCCAAAGGAAAATTAAAAGAATGGTGACTCAAGGTCAAAAGCTTTTAAATTTAATAAAGATGACTTCCTGGCCACCTGCTACTCCACAAGAATTTAAAGAAACAGTTACAATTTTTAGGATGAATTCATGAGATGAGCATACTGTCCTTTTGAATTTTCTTTTAAAAAAGTGAATAGTTCATAAACACAGTACTATCAAACTACTTAATTTCCATTTCTTTTAAAATAAAATTTTCTTAAAAAATAACGTTTTGAACAGAATTCTTGCCATGAACTTTGAAACTATAATGAAACTGCTCTTGGGTGAAGGATTAAGGAAATGCTTTTTTTTATTAATAGCAGGAACTGACAGGAATTGGAGTTTTAAAATTTTTTCTCATTGTTAATGGTAAGTGAGTCTAGGTGAAACAGGTCAGATCCAGCTAAATTTAGCACCAAGTTTCCAATTTCTGTAAAACAGGATTAAAAATTGGAATAGTTTTATGTCTGGAACATCCTGAATATTTTTCTCTCCTTTTTATAGCAAAGATTTGGTATGTTTGATTGACTGGTGATTTTTTTCCCTTGGTATATAGCTCAAGGCATAAAACAAAGAAATTTCAAGCAGTAAACAGTCTATTTTGAGTTTATTAAGATCCAGAAATAAGACAGAGAATTAAGAAGAAGAGAAGCAAGAAATATTATGAGAAAGGAAAACATATAGCTAATCACAATATTCTTATTTTCTCTCCCATGAAAGATGATCATATGGTAACATATTTCAGGTTCAGAGTTTGCATAGCACCTGTACCAAATACCATGTTCACTCCATTCCTAGTAGTAATCAGTAGGTACTGGCAGATGACAAACTTGACTAACCCAAATGGTTTCACTAGCTCACAAATCCATGGAATTTCATCTTTCATGTAAGGTTGTGAGAAGGGATAGCCACAAGGGATTCTATAAGTGAAATGGAGCCCCTCCCCAAAAATGTGGTGGCTGCTTTAGATTTGGTCAGGACTGTGTCCTTCCTAGAATTCATAAGTGCCTGGTCACAGGGAGTGATGTGGTGAGTCCATTGGCATGAAGGGCAGAAGCACATCCCCATGCAGAATTTTGATAAGGGGATAAAGAAGTGAGAAATATTCATTTGATTCAAAAACAATGTCTCAGAATCAGAGAGGAAGGAGATTTGGGGTACAATGCCCTTCTTTTAAGTTATTTCCTAGCCCAGTATCATGTACTCATGTTTGAGTATTCCCAAGAAAGGGCTACAAAGGATTCAGAAGGGTAATCTCCTCAAATCCTCACCAAGAAGTGGGAGCTCAGAGGCTTGGTACCAAGACCCACAGAGCTGAGTGCAACATGGAGGTAGTGAGAGCCTGTCTGACCTTCATTATGAAGGTGACAGCTAACAGCACTCTCTTCTAAGATGGATGTCTTGAGACAATAATGCATACAAGGTTAAGAGAAAAAAAAAATCGAGACTAATTTCCAAACCAAAGAAATACTGGGCTGATGAAGATGGAAGTGGACCAAAGGGTGGGAGCAGAAATTTTAGATCAGCAACATCCTCCATGTTTGTTTTGAGCCATTGTAGTTTTCCTAGGGAAGTGTTCCTAATTGTGGTGATGGCTTTGTGAGCCTCTGAGTCCTTACGGACTACTAGAGAGGGAAGAAGCCATAATAACCGTGTCAAAAGCCGCCTTATATCTAAAAGGACTAAAATGGTAAGCACTTGGAAAAACCTGTGAGAACACCCAAGAGTTTATAAGAATACAATATTCAATAAAGGGAACTGGAGGTCTTACAATCATGGATGGAGGCAGCGTCAGAACACCATGTGAAACTCTGAATGCAGCCCTCATTTTACCACCAGCCTGTTGAGGCCAGGAAGAATTTTCTAGAACTTAAGGAAAAGTGTTCCTCAATCCCTACAAACATTAAACTTAAGGAGAAATAAGAACTTGAAAAAAACCTTATGCATATAGTTAAAGATCACTTCACTTGTGTTTTTCACCAGGGCTGGTTTTATTTATTTTATTTTATTTATTTTTTTTAATTTTATTTATTTATTTGACAGAGACCACAAGTAGGCAGGGAGGCAGGCAGAGAGAGAGAGAGAGAGGAGGAAGCAGGCTCCCCGCTGAGCAGAGATCCCCATGAGGGGCTTGTTCCCAGGACTCTGGGATCATGACCTGAGCTGAAGGCAGAGGCTTTAACCCACTGAGCCACCCAGGCACCCCCAGGGCTGGTTTTAAAAGACTTACTATTCTCCTCACTGCATACACAAAGGAAGTGGGCCTCAATTTCCTCAAGTTGCTAAGGTTTCAAAGTTTCTGAGTGGGAGAGTTTGCATGAGCCCTCAGAGCTAATGAGTTGTTCTCTGAGAAGTGATGCTCCCGGTAGGATGCTAAATGCAAAGATCTCATTTGCATGAGGTCATGTACTCTTTTTAGACTTCAGGTTAGGAACAAGTTTAAAACTTCAAGAACAAAGGGATAATTATAAAATGAAATCCTAGGTCTCTTCAGATAAAGAATGACCAAAAGCACCCACTTTCCTTTTCTGGAGGTTGGAGCAGAACCAGTGAGAACAGGAGGCATGCATGGTGGCCCCTGGCAGGCCCCTAGACCACAGCTGGAATGGGATGGGCATTGCTTCCAAAAGCCAGAATCAAAAATTATCTTTTAGAAAGAGAATCCTCACTCTAGGTACTTGGGTCTTCCAGGGAGCCACCAGAATAACATAGAGATTGAGGATCTCTAAGATCCTCAAAGAATGATCAGATCAGTTTTTTGTTTGTTTCTGCTTCTTGTTGGCAGCTGGCTCAGAGGAAGCTTCGTCAGTACCACATAGGCTGTCTGGCTCCTCTGGAATTTGCAAAGGCCCATCTATCCTAACCCCTTTCTGTCCTTGGATGACACGCAGGCTAGTTCAGCTTCTCTCTGATGGTGTCTGTCGTGGGTTTCTGATTGGCTAGTATTACGGTTTCAGCTTGATGATCTAGAATGGCTTCACTCACACATCTGGTGGGTGACAAGCTGTCAGCTGTGGTACCTCCATTCTCCTCCATATTGTGAAAATTAATAGAGGATAAACTCACTAAAGTGGAGTTGAGAGGCTAGAAGGGAAGCCATTCCACCTGATGTCACCTGAAGGAAGAATTGTCATTTACAGGTCCCAACAGGGAAAAGATGCATCTTGCTCTCCTACAATCGACTACCCCTGTAACTCAGTCAATGAGAAACTATTGTCATTTTAAACTCTTGCTTTTCGCCAATGGACTTTTGTTCACTCTTCCCAGTTTCCTCCTTCACCTCCATAAAAATACTGTTCCTCTCTCTCTCTCCTTTTTTGTTGTTGTTGATCTTGACTATAGTTTTGCCATAGCTTGCTTATCTTGAATTGCAATTCTCTGCTATTCCTGGATAAACCCATTTTTGTTGGTAAAATAACTGACAGTTTTATTTTTAAGGTTAATAGTATGGACTTTTCACCCTTCAGGAGCCTACTTCATGTTTATCCCTATGCATTCAAGCATAGCAAAAGAAGGAAAGCCTCTACAAGCAAGCATTTAAAAAAAGAGAGTTTATTTATTTATTTGAGAGAGAGCACAAGTGGGGGGGCAGGGAGAGGAAGAAGCAGGCTCCCCATTGAACAGGGAGACTGAAGCGGGGCTCTATCTCAAGACCCCGGGATCATGATCTGAACTGAAGGCAGACGTTTAAACAACTGAGCCCCCCAGGTGCCCCAAGTGCAAGCACTTTTAAGCCTCCGTTTGCTTACTGTTTTCTTACTGAACCTTGACAAATCCTCCTTCTTAACCCAAACTCCAACAAATCCCATAGCATATGCTGATACAATTAATTTTTAGAACTCTTAACTATGAAATTTTCAAACATAAACATTGATAGAGAAAATAGTGCAGTGAAACTCGATGCATGATTTAGCTTTAACAGTTATACAAAGATATACATTAAGATATACTTCGTATATACTTAGGAAGATATACTTACGAAGATATACTTACCAAGTATATCTTAATTGTACATCATCATTGAAAACTGCATGCTGTGACATAGACTGCTATTTCTCCTCCAGATATATTCACCTCTTCTTCTATCATAATAAAAGCCCAGATTTATAGCTCAAAAGAGAGACTACATTTTCCATTCTCCATTATAGCTAGATGTGACCATATGATTCATTTCTAGTCAATGGGATATAAGCAAAACTTCTAGGAGTGCCCTGGATGGGTATAACTGGGTGTAACTTGTCGGGGTGCCCTGTAATGGAAGCAGCAGCTCCATCCCTTTCCCCCTCCTCTTGTCCGTGTTACAGATAAGGAAAGGAAGCCTTCCTGGACCAGAGGCACAGTAGCACCTTAAAGATGAGAGAGCAGCAAAATAGCGCACGTTCTGACCTCTGCAGACTTGGGAGAATTGAACTGCTATACCTGTTTGAATTATTATGCAAGAGAGAAACACAAATCTATCTACTTCGTGATGTTTGGCCCTCTGGCTTAAACTACAGCTTACTCAGGTCTCTGTTAGCAGCATAAAAACCAGCACCCAAACTGATAGTCTTGATAAACTCCCTACTATGTTTAGAGAATAAAAATCTGATTAAATGGGGTCCCTGGGTGGCTCAGTGGGTTAAAGCCTCTGCCTTCAGCTCAGGTCATGACCCCAGGGTCCTAGGATCAAGCCCTGCATCGGGCTCTCTGCTCAGTGGGGAGCCTGCTTCTCCCACTCTCTCTGCCTGCCTCTCTGCCTACTTGTGATCTCTCTCTCTCTCTCTCTCTCTCTGTCAAATAAATAAATAAATAAAATATTTTTAAAAATCTGATTCTATATATTAATATTACTGTCACTTCTGTGATTTGGTGATGGCCATTGTATTTTAGCTCAGCAGTTACATTACGGACAATTTCTCCCATTCTTATTTAATATTTCCCCAGTGCTTAAAAGAGTAAAACCCACTTGTGTTGGCCCCTTTCTCCCCATATTAGGCCCATGATATGTATCTATCCTACTCTGGGCATTTGTAATTTGATCACTCTCATTGTCATGTCGTTTTCCTGGTGTGAATATACTACAATTTAATTATGCGTTACATGCATTATATACCATTAATGAATACTTAGGTCATTTTCATTTTTGTGAGCATAGTTACCCAACTGTGTTAGGTGTTTAACTAGGAATGGAATTGCTGGGTCATATGATAGACATGGGTTTAGCTTGATAGATACTGCCAAACATTTTATACAGAGTATATGTACAAACTTATTTGCTATGGTAGTTGTGACAATATCATTTTCTGCATTTACTAACATTTGATATTGTCTATCTTCTTCAAATTTAGCCATTGGGTTGGTTTTGCATTGTGGTTTTAAATTACATTTTCCTGATAACTAATAGGCTTTTGTCCCATTTCAGAAAGAAGTATATATAATAACAACTTAGATTTTGCAAGTATGAGGCAAGAAAAAGTATATAATAACCAACTTAGATTTTGTAAGTATGAGGCAAGAAAATTGCCCTGAGTTAGACACACCAAGGCTATTACACTGAGGTGGCTCACTTTTGATCTCATAGTGAATCTGGGTATGAAGATAAAACGATTGGCTCTGGGAGGTCATGGTTTCTCTGTCCCAGTAGTGGTTAAAGCTGATCACTTGAAGGCAAGTATAGAAGGGTTTCCAACAGTGTTTGGAATCCAAATCCATTTCAATGTCTGGTTCAATGGTGTCTTTACAATGTAAGCCTGCTGCTTTGTTTTTCTTAAACTCTCTATTTTAGTATCATCTTGATTTTCTTAAGGTCATGGTCCATAGAGACAGATTCTCATTCTGGATGGTACTCATTTTCAGTAGTTCAGTAAAACTTGGATCAGTAAAAAATGATTCAACTTGGAGAAAATGTGTAACATTAAAGCATGTTACATGCAAATACGGCAGAAATAATGGAAATGGTACAGGACCATTCTTATAATATTTAGAGAGAAATGGGACCTCCATCACTTACATTAACCTTGTAAATGGAGGACCCTTGGTATCATACCTCCTTCTATGGACTAATGTGCCTTGATGAATGCTGTAATATTCAATTAGAGCTGAAAAAGTTACATTGGTAATAGTGATTATGATTCATAAAACATTGGAGACTGCATTAAATGGTGTTCCTATGTTCCATCAGATATATTGCTGCTTTCTTTCTTCACCTTCTTCTTCTTCTTCTTAATATTGCTTTCTGAAAAAAAGCCTAGTTTTACTGCAGTTTGCTTTCCAATAAAAAGCTCAGGTAGCCTTTGATCCAAGTGAAAATTCTGGTTAAATGCCTGCCTCCATTTTTTTTTTTTTAAAGATTTTATTTATTTATTTGACAGAGAGAGATTACAAGTTGACAGAGAGGCAGGCAAAGAGAGAGAGGGAAGCAGGATCCCTGCTGAGCAGAGAGCCCGATGTAGGACTCGATCCCAGGACCCTGAGATCATGACCTGAGCTGAAGGCAGCGGCTTAACCCACTGAGCCACCCAGGTGCCCCTGCCTGCCTCCATTTTTATAAAGTGTTAGCCCAACTCCTTCCCATGCGATGTTTATATAATATGAAAGCTTGTCATTCATTGAGGATTTACAGTGTTTTTAGATATGTTATGTCTCTTATTTCATGTAATTCTACAACAACCTCACAAAGGAAGGATTGTTATTATCCCATTTCACAGATACAGAAACTGAGGCACATGGAATTTAAGTAACCTACCCAAGGTCACATAGCCAGTCAGTGTTGGAGCTGGGATTTGAATTCAGACTTGGCTGTGACAAGTACCAGTTTTGTCCTCTCAGTAAGTAGTTTTAATGTTCTGGTTCTGTTTCTTCAGAAGAAATGATTAAAATATTGACAATATTGGGTTATTACAAGGGTTAAGGAAGATACATCTACAGGACTTACTGTGTACATGAGTGCATAATGCAAGGACTCTAAATGACAGACATTGTTACTATTATTATTATTATTGCTGTTATCTGTTACTGTTATTATCATTGGTTGTCATATTGGCCCAATGAATTTCTAAGTGCTGGTAACATCCCTGAAAGGCAGTTACTCTTGTCCCAATTGAAAGAGACTAAGTAACTTCTCCATTGTCATATCAATTGCTATGAAACTCAAGAAGTGTTTTCTTCTTAAATAGAATCCTATAACCTTGCCTCTTCATTTAATCACTGTGTATTATCTCAAGTGAGATGTCTCCAACCAGCTATCAGAATCTTTGTATTCTAGGCTGGATCAGAGCCAACCTTGAACTCTCTTCTTCTTCCCAGCCCCAAACAGAAGCCCTTCTGAGGGAGTGTGAACTTGTAGGGCGAGGGGTATGGAACATGCATTTCATCTCCCTCCCGGGCAATCTGCATTCTTTTATCATCCCCTGTGCCACCAGAATGTTATGCATGTAGCATAAGCTCATTTAGCCTTTTGGGAATTGCTTTCCTTGAATTCTTGTGCAGCTTTACCTTCAACATCTATAGAAAGTCACTTCAAAGGCCCTTTGAAACTTCTCATTGTATTTGCCTCTGAGAACATTGCTTTCCATAGCACTTGGTGTCCCATTAATAAAGTCTCACTTGAGGTGATTTTTTCTGGGAAAAGCTTATGCTTGTGCTAAGGGACTAGGAAAAGTTTCATTCTTCCTAATACTAAGAATTCTGTAATTGATTGCCTCACAATTTTTTTGTTTCCTTTTTTAAAATTTAAATTCAGTTAATTAACATATAGTGTATGATTAGTTTCAGAGGTAAAGGTCAGTGATTCATCAGTCTTCTATCATACCCAGTGCTCATTACATCACATGCCCTTCTTAATGTCCATCACCCAGTTACCCCATCCTTTTACCCCCACCCCTCCAGCAACCCTCAGTTTGTTTCCCATGATTATGAGTCTTTTCGGGTTTGTCTCCCTCTCTGCTTTCATCCTGCTTTACTTTTCTTGGATTTGTTTCTTTTAGTAATCAGAATCATGCTGTATGTATTGTTCTTTGATGTGCTTGTTGGAGATGTCCTCAGCCTAACACACTCCTTTTATTCATTATATATTCCACAGAATTTGTGTTACTATTTGAGTTGCTTCATTCTGCTGTTAATAAGAATGCTCTGAATCAAATTCTAGTTAAGCTGCAATAATTATTTTGGAATCTTTAGGTTGTACGTGTTATGGTAATAGGCTGCAAGAAGAGGAGGAGAGTTCAAAAACTATCAGGACAGTACAACAAAGGGAAAGCTTTATCGAGCATCAGCTGTTATCTTGGAGTCATCCTAGATTTATAGAAAAGTTTCAAAGATTGTGTGGCCTGCACAGAAAGGTATTGTGAAGTAGTTAACACCATGGTACTGAATATTACTATGTGTGAAATGGTTCCTATTACTACTTGACATAGTAGTTCCCACTGCAGTGGGATACACAATTACACACAATTATATAATATAGTATACACAAGTATACACAATTATACTGTGTAATTGTCTATCTGATTTATCCGTTCATAGCACTACTCTATGTATTAGTACACACTAACAGTTTACACTCCTATATAGTTGGCCATTGAATAACATGGGTTTGAACTGCTCAGATCCACTTATATATGGATTTTATTTATTAAGAAATATAGTTCAGTGACTGTATTTTTTTTAGTAAATGTGTTTTTTAAGTAAAAATTTTTCCTATGATTCTCTTAATAATATTTTCCCTACCTTAGTATATTGTATCAATTACAGTGTATAATATATATCCAAAGTACATGTGAATTGACTATGCTGTCAACAAGGATTCTGACCATCACTAGTCTATTAATGGTTAAGTTTTAGAGGAATCAGATGTTATACTTGGATTTTTGATTGTGCAGGGTGCTGGTGCCCTTCATCCCCACATTGTTCAAGGGTAAAACATACCACGTGCTAGTTCACACTATAAACTGTGTGAACTATAGTCCACACTATACTATAATATACGGTGTGCTAGTTCACACTATACACTGTGAATGATAGTTCACTCTATGATATATGGTGTGCTAGGTCACACTACTATACTGTGTGAACTATAGTTGACATTATATTGTACTATACTGTGTGCTAGTTCATACTATCCACTGTGAACTATAGTTCACACTATAATATATTGTGTACTAGTTCACACTACTATACTGTGTGAACTGTAGTTCACACTAGACTATAATATACAGTGTGCTAATTCACACCCTACACTGTGTGAACCATAATTCACACTATAATATACAGTGTGCTAGTTCACACTATATTATAATATATGGTATGCTAGTTCACACTACTATACCAAATCACTTCACACTGTTTAGCAGTTTGCACTGCTCTGTTGTGTATTAGTTCTGTATGTCTTTCACATTACCCTACTGAATATTAGCTCACACTGCAGGCAGTTCACAATTCTACACTGGATGTTAGCTCACACTGAGTGCAGTTCACACTATTACATTGTGTAGTGATCCATACAGGACCTAGTTCAGTGATGTTGGGTTGAGCACTTTTATACATGCAGGCCTCAAGAGCAGGTACAGTTCTTTTTAAATACTGATTAAGAAGAAAAAGACAACCAACCCTTCCAAGTTCGCACTTTTTTTTCCCTTCAAGCTTTTATTAAATTTCAGTGAGTTAACCTCCAATGCAGTATTAGCTGACTTAAGTTATTCAGCACTTCCACACATCACCTGGTGCTCATCACAAGTGCTCTCCTTAATCCCCATCACCTGTTCCACTCATCCCCCTGCCCACCTCCCCTCTGGTGACCATCAGTTTGTTCTTTGTAGTTAAGAGTCTGTTTCTTGGTTTGCCTCTTCTCCTTCCGGCCATGCTTGTTTATTTTCTTAAATTCCACCTGTAAGCAAATCATATGGTATTTGTCTTTCTTTGACTGACTTATTTTACTTAGTGTAATACCCTTTAGCCCCACCCATGTCATTGCAAATGGCAAGATTTCATTTTTTGATAACTGAGTATTATATTCTATTACACACACACACACACACACACACACACACACACACATATCTCACATCTTCTTTACCCTTTCATCAGTTGATGGACACTTGGGTGCTTTCCATAATTTAGCTTTCATAGATAATGCTGCTATTAACATTGGAGGGCATGTATCCCTTCAAATTAGTACTTTTGTATCCTTTGGGTGAATACATACTAGTGTAATGGCTGGATCATAGGGTAGGTCTATTTTTAGCTTTTTTGGGAACCTCCTTACTGTTTTCCAGAGTGGCTGCACCTGTCATTTCCTGTCTTGTTAATTTTAGCCATTCTGGCTTGTGTGAGGTGATAGCTCATTGTGGTTTTGATTTGCGTTTCCCTGATGATGAATGTGTCTTTTCATGTGTCTGTTGGCCATCTGTATGCCTTCTTTGGAAAAGTGTCTAGTCATATTTTCTGACTATTTCTTAAATGGATTATTTGTTTTCTGGGTATTGAATTTTATAAGTTCGTCACATATTTTGGGTACTAACCCTTTACCAGATATGCCATTTGCAAAAATATTCTCCTATTTGGTAGGTTTCCTCTTAATTTTATTGGTTGTTTCCCTATTTTGATGAAGTCCCAATAATTTATTTTTGCTTCTGTTTCCCTCGCCTCTGGAGACCTATCCAGTAAGAAGATGCTATAGCTAATGTCAAAGAGGTTATTCTCTATGTTCTCCTCTAGGTCTTTAATCGTTTCCGTATCACTTTTAGCCTTTAATCCATTTTGAATTTATTGTTATGTTTGGTATAAGCAAATGATCCAGTTTCATTCTTTTGCATGTTGCTGTCTAGTTTTCCTAATACCACCTAATTTCATATTTAGATGATCTTATTATGTTCTTAGATAATCTAAGTATGAATGGGTTCGTACTTAGATATCTAAAAATCTAGTGGATAGAACAGTTATTTTAGCATTTACATTTTTTTTTGGCCAAGTCTGTAAGTCAGGGGTTCAAAATACAACTAAGCACAGAGTATGCTGCAGAGAGTTCAGGTGTGAGAGTTTCTGGTTTTAAAATCTGAGAGTGGCCTAGGAGAGGCTGTTATTTAGAATAGCATTAAGGAACAAGTTAGGAAACCATTACTACTGGATTTGTGATAATCCATGTGGATAACGAGGCTTATCTACAAGCTCTTAGAGGTCACTTCCCAACAACAACATGACCTGAGATTGGCTCTGGCTATGTCAACTGCACTGGCCATAGCCAATGTCTTGTATGGTAATACCCAAATGGTGGCATCACTCTCAGGAGGCCATATATTTGTTAAGAGCTGATATAATTGGATGGAAAATAGAATAGAAAATGGGTACAGTTTTATCACTATATTCTTCAGAACCATCTAAAGATCTTCTCGGGACAAACTGTCCTCAAGGTGCCAGGAAGATACTCAAATAAGCCAAGACAATTTTCGGTACTAGACTTCTGAAAGTCAGAGCTGGATGACATAGTTGGCTGAGCCCTCCTGAGGTACATGACTGCACAACCCTGACTAACTAACCATGGCTTAAGAGAACAAAAGACAGGGAATATAGGAGAGGAATATTTATTCCCACTGCATCAATCCACGAGGAGGAATTTTCCTTAAATAGTCCTGGCCTCTAGCCTTGCCTGATCCCCTCAGACAGTGGGGTGACTGGTCCCGTTGGTGTCTGATAATAACCAGAGCAGCCTTTCTGGGCTCTGTTTTCACATCTGTTCAGTGCAGTCCTGCCAGGTAAGTGTGTCTTTCCTGCAGCTCAAACCTCAAGCACGCTGTAGCAAAGCAGCCATTATTGTCACACACCTAACCCCACACTGCAGGCCATCTTTTGGTCAGCCTCTATTTCTATCTGACCAAATCCTCTGTATTTTTCAACAGTTCAAGATTCAGGTAGTGAGGATCAATCTTTCATTAATTTGCTTTCCAATGACACAATGTTATCACTTACCTATGGCTTTAATTCCGACTTTTTGTATACAATTTGTTTATGATTCATATCTTCCTTCTCGATTAGTTAGGAAGTTCCACGGAGAGCACGGGGTCAGCACATCTGTGCTTTTGATCCCTGTTATACTCTAAGCACCTGGCCCAAGGTCCCAAGATCACAAACATGATTAGTGAAAGGAAGTGAATGAATGAGTCTCAGAAAGCCTAATTCTCAATGGACCTGGCTATCTTCATCTTTAGTGGCATCTTTTTGGTGAGGTCTGTAAGATTCACGTGAGCTTCCTGCCAAAGTCGCTAACACTGAATCAGTCCCTGGACCAATTTTTAACCTCAGCCAAGTCAACCACTCGTCACAGCGCCACCACCCTAGTAGAGGCAGCGCCATGTAACTGCATCCTGTTTCGTGGGAAAGTCTTGAATTTTCCTACCTTTTTCCGCTGGCTTCTCATTTCTAGCTGTGGGCTTGTGTTTTTTATTTGTAATTCTGGCCCTGAGCTTCCTTCTCTCCAATCCCCTTAGCATGCCTTCATCAACAAACTTATGTGCTTTCTCTGTTGCTGGATGCCTCCCGAAAGTCCCCAGGTCTGAGACTGCACTTTGGGGCCGTGAAACCCAAGTTGGCTGACATCTTACCAACTCCACACCCAGCTGCTGTGCAGGCTTAGAAGTTGGAGCAGGTCTTAGGGACACAGTTCAGTAAAAGATTTGTTTCCAGACTTTCTTGGAGGACGGTGGGAGGAGGGCATAGGGGAAGAAAATATTTACAAATAGAAAAGCAAAAGGTTGCTGAACTTTCTTTCAACTCTTGCTTTTTCCACTTGTTTAAGAGTGCAGAGAACATTTTCTCTCTTCTCTTGCCTGGCTTTTTCTTGGCTTTATGATTTCATTTTGACCCATTCTTTTCTTCAGGATTCATTTCTGAGCCCTTCCTGTGGCTCCTCCCCCTGCTAACTCTTCTGTAGGAGGCAAGCAAAGTCAGCACAAAGGAAACAAACAGCACGAAATGGCCCGTGAGAATGGCCCGTGAGAAGACTGCTGGCTTTGTCCACCTGCTGGACAACAGTGAGGCTAAGCCCAGTGACTGCCTTCAAGACAAAGCAATGTCCCTGTTCTGCTCAAATGAATAGTGTTTATAAAAATAATTCCCTCTTTGGGGTCTGGTGTTTTACCCCCCTCCCAGCCATCTTTCTGCTGTTACAAGGGAAGGACCCATGGTGACAGGTTTCACTCCTGCTTTGAATGACAAAAACTGTATTATAGTACCTTGCACTGCTCAGCTGGCTGAAGCCAACTGCGCAGGTGGCTCCAAATCCTAGCTTGCAGTTCTTAGCTACAGCTTTGGCTTCCTGTTTCACTGTCTTTTCAGAGATACAATGTTGTCCTCTTCACTATAAAAGTTTTACCTGCTTCCTATCGGAGATCACTATAGAAAGCTGCAGCAAGAAAATAATTCTTTCCTAGCCACACCTGGAAAGACAAACACTGTTCATATGTTGCTTGCTACATCTCCTTCTAGAGGTGTTTTTTGTTTGTTTGTTTGTTTGTTTGTTTCTTAAGCATGCTTTAGAATGAGAAGATTCCTGGCTTATTGTTATCTATTATATCTTACTCATCAAATATTGTGGAATCCCAAGTGGGATTTTAGTTTTGGATAAGAATGTCCTAAGGGGAAGAGAGAGAAAGAGAGAAAATCGCTGGACCAGAAGAAGCATAAACCTGGGAACGCTCTGTATAATATCATTGTGAACTCCCCAAGTGCTGCTTAGTTAAAATACTGCACCTTAAGATTTGTCTATTAATTAGCAAGGGAAGTGATGAGTCAGCAACTGAGTGAGCGCTCACAGTTCATCCCTCTAAGATGAATAACTTCTGTGCCTTCACCTACTTTTCCAAAAACTTCTAGAGTCCAAGAAGGTGGAAAGAGTTTCCTTTTAGACCTCTGAATTCTCTCAGGAAGCGGGTAAGCAAATAGATGGCAGGCAGTTTAATAATGTATAGAATGGAAAATGGCGTCCCCTCTGGGAGGGCACATAAAGGCCCATGTGGGCGCTTTGCATGGAGTGCTGAGTGCCCCTGCAGTCCAGACACTGCCCAGATGTCCCTCATCACCTCCGGGGAGGTGTGACGTGTGCAGTTATATATGGTGGGTCATGGCTTGGAATGAGGAGTCAGGGGGACTCAGTCTGAGGTTGCTTCTGGCTGCTGTGTGTTTGCCTTGGGCCAATTACTTTCCCTTTGTGGGTTGGCATGTTCCCTAGTAAGATGAGGGGCACAAAATGAAATGGTCCCCAACGGGAACTGTGGGTCACCCATCCCTGGAACAAAGCAAAATTACATCCGTAGATGTCACGGACACACAAGTGACCTGTTCTCACATCTCACCAGAAGCCTCACAGACCTGAGGGCTGGAGTAGGTGGAATCAGCTATGGATTAGAATCTAGAACCTATTCTTCCTGAGATCTGAGTGACCTTGTCCATGCTACTTAATTCTTAACCCCCCCTTGACTCCTTTGGGAAAGGGAATAAATAATCAGGTGTACCTTTAGTGTTAGTTAAGTTAGGAAGATGAAATAAAAAACATGATCAATTAATAATTAATTAACCCAGCAATTATTTCTGAAGCACTTATGGCATTCCAGACCCAGTTGCAGGCACTGTGGGCAAGCGGTGAGAGGGTAGAATGAAGTGTCTTGTTTTGTTCAGCTGTCCTACTGATTGAGGGGGAGGGGGAAATAGGAAATAAACAAGTGAAAATATCAGTGCTGTGCAGATAATTAAAGTGGGGTGATGTGGGGTGCCTGGGTAGCTCAGTTGGTTAAATGTCTGCTTTCAGTTCAGGTCATGATACTGGGGTCCTGGAATTGAGCCCTGTGTTGGGCTCTCTGCTCATTGGGGAGTCTGCTTCTCCCTCTCTCTCTGCCTCTCCTCACCCCGCCCCCCACCAACTTGTGCACTCTCTCTCTTCTCTCAAATAAAGAAATACAATCTTTAAAAATATATATATTAAAAATGGGATGATGAGGTGGTCACTTCTGTCTGAGCAGTCAGGGAAGGTGTCTCTGAGGTGGTGACATTCATCCTCGATGTAAATGACAAGAAGGAGCCAACCAAGCAACAGTGACCAGGAGAAGAACGTTTCAGGGAAAGGGAACAGAAGTGCAAAGTGCAAAGAAGGGAGGCGATGTGACTGGCAGGTTTAGGAGCTGCCAAGAAGCCAGCATGGCTCCTGATGGAAGGTGAACTGTGGGTTCAGGAAGGAGGAAGGCACAGGGTCACGGAGGGTCTGATAAACCAGAGGATCAGTGAAGACAAGGCAGAGACTACACAACTCTTGGCCCGAAGGTGCTCTTGAATGAGGGACTTGTCTGTGAAAACAGGCTGCAGAGAAGGTTCTGGAGCAACCTGTTTCCTCCTGACCCTGAAGGATGAAGGTGAAGATCTTATCACATGTTGCCATGCCAGATAGTTTCTATGGCTGCGAGTGTCTGTCTACGTCAAAAAGAAACCCTGGGGGAGAACTGAGCTCTCCTCAGTGTTCAGAGGAGACACAAACCCTCGCTGAAAGTAGGAAATGACAGGACATAGCCATTAGGTTCACAAAAGAAACCTTAAAATAGACTCAGAGATGCAAATCCAGCTCCAGGCAGGTCTCCTCGTGTCCCGAAGCTCTAAAGATTCCTCTGGGAGGAAATGAGGGGAGAGAAACTGCAGGCAGAGCAGATGGCTTGGTGAACAGGAGCTGAACACTTTAGGCTACTCCAAGAAAGGGAGTCTTAATTAAGGAGATTAAAAAAACCCTAATAGCCGCCTGGTTTGCCTTCCATCATTAATAGTATTATTCTCCTGTTGATGAGATGCTAACAATTCCATCCTGGGCTCTTCAGGTCTGAGAGGCAAAGAATCGTGTTCTACTTTTTATTTATAAAGTCCCCTGGAGCTGCCCCCAGGTCATTTCCCAGGATTTCAAGGAAAGGCTAATGTTCCAGATGAGAAGTAATTACACTCTCCGGTTTCCAGCCGTCCAAGTGGTGGCTCAGATGCTTAATTGGTTCTGCTATCTTGGTCTGGTGTCCTGAGGCTTTTTCTACATCATTCCACCCTCTTCCCTATGCCTGAGGGCATTTTCAGTCCCACTAGCTCTGCACATTTAGGTAACCTCGAAGGGTGGGTCTATCATCAGGCAACAATTGATTTCCAAGCCTCTCTAGCTACTGCATCTGGTTGTCAGAGCTGGCTGTTTATCAGCATCTGTGACCTTTTCAGGAATGTTAATGAGGCCCATCTGAGGAACTCTGATCCAGAGTCAGTGGATTATTCTGTGCCATAGGAAGTGATAGGGAAACTCTCCGGGTTTATGTAGGTCCTAGTTAAGACCAAAAGAGCATCAGATCTGTTCCGAGATGATCGCAGTGTTTTTTTGTTTTTGTTTTTGTTTTTTTAGATGATAGCAGTATTACTCGAAAAGAGGATTCTCTGGAAGCTTCGGTAATAATATTTTAATATTATTAAATATTTAATATTTTAAATTATTTTAATATTAAATATTATTAAATATTAAATATTTAATAATAGAGAATTTCAAACACATACAAAAAACAATTTTTTAAAAGATTTTATTTATTTGACAGAGAGAGAGAGAGAGATCACAAGTAGAGAGGCAGGCAGAGAGAGAAGGGGAAGCAGGCTCCCCGCTGAGCAGAGAGCCACATGCAGGGCTCCATCCCAGAACCCTGAGATCATGACCTGAGCTGAAGGCAGAGTCTTA
Organism: Mustela lutreola; assembly: GCF_030435805.1. NCBI lineage: Eukaryota > Metazoa > Chordata > Mammalia > Carnivora > Mustelidae > Mustela > Mustela lutreola. The sequence continues at coordinate 51,024,211 of NC_081290.1, forward strand.
ATCCACTGAGCCACCCAGGTGCCCCCAAAAAACAATTTTTACAAAGAACCTCTATGTGCTCATTGCTCAGTCACCACAATTTTTAACATTTTGCCAATCCTTTTCCATCAATTTCTACACATTATTTTCCTTTGCAATCGTGAAACATCATATCATCTCTTCCTTAAATTCTTCAGGGTTTATCTCCAGATGGGTAAAAAAATAAAATAAAATAAAATAAAATAAAATAAAATAAAATAAAAACTCCCCATGCTATTATTGCAGGTCTGCTTCCCTGGAAAGTGAACTCTTGAGATGAGGAGTAGCCAGCAGAAAGCTTATTAGGATTTTCAGGATTAGCATCTACAGGAGAGAGGGAAAAGAAGCCAGAGTGAGCTGACAGGTAGGTTCTATAAAGGATCTGCTGGCCCCCATGGAAAGTTATAAAGCTGGGCACTTCTCAGTTGTCCTGAATCTGGGGGAGAAAGTTTGGCCTTTATATTCCTGTGATGCTCCCATATTCCTGTTCCCAGGAAGTGGATATAACCTGGAAGAGGGTGTCTGTCTTCAGCCAAAAGCAATTTGAAGGCAGTTCTGGAGAGGGTGCATAGCAGGTGGCAGCTGGCAGTACTCCCAGTGGCATAAGGAATAATCTTGAATTTCTGAAGGGGATCAGGGTGGCTCATTGGGGCTCATTATGGCACCCACTATAGACAGTGTTACGCTTAACAAAATGAACAGTAATTCTTTACTATTATTTAGTGTTACCTGAACAAGGTCCATAAAGGGAAGAATTATGTTAAATTAAATTAAAAGACTCCTTTAGAGCAGGTCTATTATGAATTTTAAATATGCAAATGAACACACTGTGACTTTCCAAGAAGGTTCTGAAAGGTGCAACATTTCCAAAATTTATTTGACTCCCTAACATATTTTTGGTTTCTTGGGACATAGCCTAAAAAACAAGACCCTGGAGAATTTAATAAACAGAGAAAGCAGTTGTTTTTATTTTACAGTGTTTGCAAGTAGCTAAGGCCAAGCCTCTTTCAGGGTGAAGAAGATGAATGTTTGGAGGGGAACGATACTAAGAATAATGACAGTGAACTCTACTTGATGGTGCAGTCCATTCCAAGACAGCTACGCATTCCATGAACATTTCAAGATATTTTGCTGTTGGAATAGGGCATGTGCTAAAAATACTGTGTACTTCCTCACATCCACAGTCTTTCACTACAGAGCTTTTTGATATGGTCATTTCTGCACAGTGAAAGGGTGGCAGAACATGTAACCAATGAAGAGGCTCTTTGCGGATGCTGTGAAGTTATTTTTAGGTTGTTATAAAGCCTCATTTATAACTGCTTCCCCAATCTTAAGAGGTTGGTGTTGGAGACCAAGGAACTGGAAAGAAGTGGTATTCTAGATTTAGTGAAAGGTTCATAAATCAATAGATTCCAATTGTGCATACAGCAGGGGGCCAGGCAGTGGAACTGAAAAAGGAGAGATACTGTTTTCTTCCTGAGGAATTTATATTGAAAGGATGAAGGAAAAGACAATGAGCACAATAGAGCAAAGCAAGTAATCATGTTTGCAGTTTTTATTTCGTTTTATGGTTGGTTCTCTCTGGGGCTTTTTTTTTTACAATCACTACCTAGATAAAAGTGAATATGCAAGTATTGTTCCTATTTCATAGACAGGGAGCTGGAGAAAGTCCTTAATCACACAGATGGTAAATGAAAAATCTGGAAATAGTCCAGACCTTTTGATGTTAACTCTATTCTGGCTCTAGTAGAAAACGACTCAATTTATTGGTAATTCAGAGTCAAGAGTCAAGAAGGAGTTTTAGGGGAGAAGATGGGGCATCTGGAATGGGCGATACAATAAGCATAAGATTTCCCTTGGTTTCATGACTTAAGGTGTTGGGTCCCCTTCTTTTAGAGGAGAGACAGTAGGCATAGCTGTAGGAGTTTATGATCTGGGAAGAAGGCATGTCTTTCCACATCTATGGGAGAACGTGTTTTCCAAATACACGGGGGTTGTTATACTGACCCATTATGAGTGGCACACTACGGCAAGAGAACACGGATCTGAGACCGGATATTACTGTTGGTAAATCCTAGTTCCGCTTACTAGCAGTGTGTTTCCATTCATTCCATTCATAGCTTTTCTTTTCAGATCCATAGAGTGGGCGTCATAATGCCTGGTTCCTTACAGAATGTCTGTAGGGATTAAATGATGTGTTGTTTACGATAGTGCCTAGGACACGCTTGACACCCGGCTGATGCTCAGTACATATTAACTTTTTTTTTATTATCCCTCATTACATCACTTTTCTTTCATACAAGTTGTTAGTATCAGAAGCACTGAGTCAGTTTTCCAATAAAACCCAGAATTCCTGGCTTTCTCATTCCCTTTCCTGCAAATCTATGTGATAGATGCTGCTAAAAGTCATCTGTGCATTCTACTAATTGTTTTTACATATGGGTCTTTGAAAGGTTCTTGTTTCTCTACCTTATCTCGTTAAAGATCTCTCATTTAGTAGTGAATGATAATTATGGATGCTATAATCTCCTGAGTGTTCACCATGTGCAAGTTAGATGTTGAACAGACAGTAACAGCTTTATGAGATAGGTCCTCCCGTTACATATATTCTCATTATAGTGATAATGCTTTTGAGAACAGGGTCAGGTAAGTTGTCCCAGATCATAGACCCGGTAAGTGCTGCAGCAGGCCTTGAAACCAGCTCTTTGTGGCACCAAAGTATAGAGGTAAAACCTCTGAGTGACCAGAAAAAACCCATGACATGGACTCTTATGATCCTTTAAGGCTAGGATTGCGTGGGTGTAGTTATAAGAGAGAACTGACTCTTGGAGGACCTGGATTTGAGTCTAGTCTACTGGCACTCTGGCCAGAAACATTGGCCAGAAATTCAGCTCAAGTTCGCATCAGCAAATAAATGCAATATCATTTTCCCTCTAACCCTGGTTCTGTTGGCCAGCCTTTTCACATTGAAAGATATCATCCAGATTTGACCCAGGAGATTTGCCAGAGATAACTTTGGCTTAGTTTTCCCTAAAGCTTGTGATCTCAGAGAAAGAGACCATAATTCCATAAGACCCACCAAATTTGGGTCCCCAAACTAATCACTATGGTCAGGAGAATAGAGAGTTGTCAGTCCCTTGGCCACAGTCATGTTCCTCTAACCCTTGGTAAAAAGGACAGTAGGGTAAATCCCATTGAAAATACCGGGAATGGAATATTCTAGGTGACAGGCTTAATAAGCAAGAGAACTTACATACAAGGCTTGTCTTGGATAGTTGCAAGAAATATAGATCTCCACACCCACCCACCTAAATATCTAAAGTTTATAGAGGCCTTAACTGCGTGTACATAGTCCAGATGTTCTCAAGAATACCTTCCTCTCCCAAGGCTGCAGCCTTGAAAACAGCTCCTACTTTGGGAACTGTGGGCAGAAAAAGTAATTCCAAGGACAGGGGAGAGGGTGAGGGGCCTCCCATTGCCCAGGTCCAGCTTGTGGGTCAACCAGTGGTTATATCCTCTCAATGACCCCTCCAACATTGAATAGGTTATTTCTCTTTAAACTTGGTCTTCATCTGTGAAATGAGAGGAATCACTTTCCTTGGAAGGTTGAGGTGAGGGACAAAGAAAAATATTTAGTAAACTTTGCATGTCTGTGGCAACACTACTCCAAACTAGTATCTCTGAAAACCTGCTTTTTCTCTAGCAACCTTTGCTTTAACATAGGACTTACTGTAGATGCTTTCTTGCCATTCAGTGATTGGAAGTCATGGAGGACACTAAACTAATGAAAATACATGCATTTGCTTTAGAATATATATGCTTACATTGGTTAGCTTGTAGAGAAGTAAAAATGAAAGTATTAGCAAATCTGGGATACAATTCTTTAGATCTCATGTCTGCCAATTTCAGTGCCAATGTAAAGCTTAATTTCAAGTATACCTTAAAATGTCTCTGCTAAAAACTAAAAGCTGGGTGAGGGTGACAAGCCTGTGGATAAAAATAATCAGAGGGTTTATACAAAGGGAAAGTACAAAGCAAGAATACAAAGCTCAGGGACAGGTTGGTGAAAAGTGAACCATGAACTGTTTGTGCATTTTAAAGTAAATTGGGATTTTGCCTAAGGTTATGAGCCAAGGGGAGAAAGCAGTGTTTCCTTCTCTGAGCGATTAAGACTTAATATCGCATTTGACTATGATACTCCACTTAAGTGAACCTTGGGTGCTTGGCCTCCCAATAAAAAGGAAAGCTTGAATTTCTGCAGTTTCATGCTCTAGACAAGGAATTTGAAAACATATCTATAAGAAAGCCATCTTTGAGAATTTTCCAGGCAATGAATTATTTTCTCTTTGGTTCTCTAGCTCCAGAAAGACATTAAGTTCACTTGAGGAGTAGTATGTGTCTTAACATGTATCCCTTGCTTTAAGACACTGAAAATGTTCTAGGTTACTTGAATATTAGTAAATGAAAGACTAAAGACATGAAGAAGGAAAATGACTGGACAGTGTGGCTGTGAATAAAAGGACCTATATTCTTTTTTCTTTTGTAAAAGATTTTTATTTTATTTATTTGACAGAGAGAGAGAGAGATCGAGATCGATCACAAGTAGGCAAAGAGGTAGGCAGAGAGGGGTGCCAGGGTGGCTCAGTGGGTTAAAGCCTCTGTCTTTGGCTCCGGTCATGATCCCAGGGTCCTGGGATCGTGCCCTGCATCAGGTTCTCTGCTCAGCAGGGAGCCTGCTTGCCCCTCTCTCTTTGCCTCCTCTCTGCCTACTTGTGATCCCTGTCTGTCAAATAAATAAATAAAATCTTAAAAGAAAAAAAAAAGAGGCAGGCAGAGAGATGGGTGGGAAGCAGGCTCCCTGCTGAGCAGTGAGCCTGATATGGGGCTCAATCCCAGGACCCTGAGATCATGACCTGAGCTGAAGACAAAGGCTTAACCCACTGAGCCACCCAGGTGCCCCAAAAAGGACCTATATTCTAAGTCTCATTTGGTTGATATTCATTCAAAGAATAAATATTTGAGCACTGGGCTCCATCTGACATGCAAGGGACAGAATTTTGAGCCAAATATTGTTCTTATTTTCATGAAGCTTATATTTATCATGTACAGGAAATTCATAATAAAAATAACATCACATAAATAGTGATCACTATGTTGAAAAATCAAGTAGGGCAGGGGGATTTGAAGGGCGATGAGCATTCTTTTAGAGAGAATGGTCAAAAAAGAGCTCTCTGAGGGGTCAATATTTCAAATAAATCTTAAAGAAAGTGAGAGAATAAGATATGAACTGGGGGGAAGAATATTCCTGGAAGAGAGAATAGTATGTGCAAAGATCCTGAGGCAGGAGAGGACTTGATTTATTTGAGAAACAAATAAGGAGGCCAGATAGTTAAAGAGTATTAAACCAAGAAAGCATGGATAGATAATAGATATATAAATAAATAAATATAGATAAATAAATAAATAAATATAGATAAATAAATCTGGGAGAAAGAAAGAGGCCATATTCCATAAGGCATTATAGGCCTTGGTAAGACTTTCACCTTCATTGATGTGTAGTAGAAAGCCTTTGGAGGGCTTGAGAAGAGGTATGGCACACAATGTGATTTATGTATTAGAAAGATCACTCCAGGGCTGCTTGGGGGCTCAGTTGGTTAAGTATCTGACTCCTGATTTAGGCTTAAGGCATGATCTCGGGGTCATCGGATCTAGCCCCCCATTGAGTTCCATGATCAGCATGGAGTCTGCTTGTCCCTCTCCTGCTCCTCCCCCCATCATGCTCTCTCTCTTTCAAATAAATAAATAAAATCTTTAAAAAATAGAGAGAGAAGATCATTCCAGCTGTTCTGTGGAAACAGTGAAGAGTAAGGAGAGAATCAGCAGATGACTATTACAGTAAGTGAGCATGTACAAGATTGTATTGAGAAATGGTTTTATTTGAGATAGTTTATGAAGGTAGAGCCAAAGGATTTGATGTGACATTCCTGCTCTAGAACTCTAGTCATCTATGTGGCTTTGGGAGTGACAAAATATAGTGGATATCTTGTCTAGAAAATCTTCGAACATACACAAAGTGAAGAGTAAAGTGAATTGTTTTTCTACCACTCAGATTGAACAAGTATGAAGATTTGTCATGGATAATGGCCAAGATTTGTATGGTCATGTTTGGTAACTAGACTTATAGTGGTGATCATTTTATAGTATATATAAATATCAAATCATTATGTTGTATACCTGAAACTAATTTTATATGTTATACCTCAATATTAATAATAAAAAAGATTTTGCTAATCTTGTTTTGCTTATGTCTTCTTACAACTCTTCTTTATCTCTCTCTGGATATTCAAACGAACTCTACACGTCACGTCATTTCACCCGATCAATACTTTGTAATGTGTCTTCAACAAACCAGAAGTTAAACAACAAAACAAAACAAAGTGAAATAAAAACCTCTCCAAAACCCACAATATCACACACAAAACCCCCACAACTTTAAACCAACAAAGTAGACAATAATTATTACCATCTCAAATCAATGTGCCTTCAAGTTTTACTAACATGTTTCAAAAATGTATATTTACAGTTAGTTTGATGAAATCAAGATCCGAAGATGGCCCACCCATTGCATTTGATTAATTTGTTGCATACATCTTCATAATCTACAGCCATTACCTCCTCCCACCCTCTTATTTATTTATATTTAGAATTTTTTAAAATTTTATTTTGTAATAATTTTTAAATTTTATTTTATGATAAGACTGAGACTATTTTTTTTTTAAGGGCAGTTTTAGGCTTGGAGCAAAACTGAGAAGAAGGTACAGGGATTTCTCATGTACTCCTTGTGCCCCACATACGCATGGCCTTCCCCATTATCTATACCCTCAACAGGGTGGTACATTTGTTATGGTTGGTGAACCTACATTGACACTTTGTAATCACTCAAAGACATGCTTTACCTTCTGGTTCATTCTTGGTGTTGTACTGCCTATTAGTTTGGTCAAATGTATAATGACACATACTCATCATTTTGGCTTTATACAGAATATTTTTACTACTTTAAGAATCATCTTTGTTCTATCTCTTCATCGCTGTCCACTACCCCAATCTCTGGCAACCACAGTTTTTTTTTTTTAACCATCTCTATAGTTTTGCCTTTTCCAGAATGTCATATAGTCAGAAACATAAAGCATTTTCAAATTGGTTTTTTTCACTTAGCAATATATAATGTGTATATATATATATATATATATCTTATATAATGTATATATAAGATTCGTCTATGTCTTTTTATGGCTTGATAGATCATATATTTTTAGAGCTGAATAATAGATTTTTCTTGGTGGTTGTTGTTGGTGTTATTATGAATTCATGAGCTGTTATTTGTTTGTGTGCTTTGACCACATTGCTTTTTAGTGCTGAATTATTTAATTCACTCACCTACTGAAGGACATCTTGGTTGCTTCCAAGTTTTGGCATATATGAATAAGCTTCTCTGAATGCCCATATGTAGGGTTTTTTTTTTTTTTATGGACATAAGTTTGCAACTCCTTTGGGTAAATACCAATGAGTATGATTGCTTACCATATGGTAAGAGTATATTTACTTTTGAGAGATTGCCAAAACATCTTCCGAAATGGCTATAACATTTTGAATTCCACTAGCAATAAATAAGGATTCCTGTTGTTCACATTTTCATGGGTATTTGGTGTTGTCAGTGTTCTCAGTTTAACCATCCTTTTATTTCTGTCTGCCATATTGTTGTTGAGAATCCTGAGTCATTTGCTCTGTAGAATTTCCCACATACTCAGTTTGGCTGACTGAACCATGTGGCATTTGAAAAATGTTTTTTTATCTTCCCAATTTACTGTAAAACTGTTAGCTAGATCTAGACACCATGGGCAATGCCATGTATTGTCTCTATCATTGCATTGTCCACCTAAATAAAGAGGTAAACTGAGGCAAGTTTGAATGACCAGAAATTTACTTTATTCGGAAATTGCAGAATTGCATTTCAGGTCACAGGAACCATGGCAAGCTAGAGAGGAGTCTTGGAGGGTTTGGAGTAAGCTGTTTTTATGGGAAAGGAGTGCAAAGAGAGGAGGGTTTAGCTAGCGTTCAAGCAGCAAGTTCACTGACTTAGGGATGGGTGGAGGTTCTTGGTGGCATTCATTGGCTTAGGGATGTTTCGGTTTTCTATAAATCAGGGTTAATGGGGAAACCGGTGTGTCAGTCTGTTAAACTTCATTTTCCTGAAGGCACATGCAAGAAATGCTCCATTTCCTGTCCTCCAGTTCCATTTTTGAATGAAATCCTCTCACAGCATGGGTGGATATATTTGATCACTTTCAGGAGGTTGAACTGTCTCAGTTTCGTGAAGTTAAACTTGGTCAGTAGGGTTGTAGGCCAAATATACCCCCACTTTCCAAAGATGTCCACCCCTAATCGGCTATACTCTCCAGCAAAGAGGACTTCGTAGATTGATTAAGGTAGCCGACCTTCCAGTAGGAGGAGCCAGGATTACCCAGGTGGGGTCAGTTGCATCCCATGAGCCTTGAAGACAGGAGCTCTTGCCAGCAGAAGTCAGAAGCAGCATGAGGGAGACACAGAAGGAGGTAGGAGGGAAGTGGGAGAGACAGCGGGCAGACAAGGGTGTGGTGTGCCCTCACATGGGGTTCTGAGCAAGGCCTCTGTAGCCCAGGGCAGCACCAAATCCAAAACCTGTTTGGCCAATAGCTTGAATGAACCATGGAACCAAGTCTTTCCAGAGCAGCATCCGATTACAGCCCTGTCTGGCTGATACTTTGCTTCTGGCCTAACATCTGCAGTCGGGAGACCAGCTGAGCCCACTTTTCCCTACAGAACGGTAAGGTACACAACTGTTTTAAGTTGCTAGATGGGGTTTGTTAGGATAGTAATAGATACTAATACAAGTGGTTGCAGGTGTTGTGAGTGAGACCCAGAATGTTCTCGGGGACTCACCCAGTGGTCTTTGCAGCTGTTGACAATTGTTGTTCAGATCTGTTGTCATTCATAGTTACAAAACACTGGTTTTTCTAACATTCCTTCTGCATTCATTAGCCGGAATTCTTCTCTAAGGAAGAACTTTATCGATAATTTAGTTTCCCTGAAAAAATTTGGTATATGAAAAGTAGGATAAATGCCAGTTGTTTCTCTTCATTAGGTTTCAGAATACGGAGATGGTGGTTTTGCTACAATTTAAGGTGACCCGTTAGGTTTTTCTGGGTTGTTGTTATTATTATTATGAATTTGTGTAGTGTTATTTATTTGTGTGTTTTGACCACATTGCTGTCATTAATTTATTTTCAGTGCTTGACCGGTCCCATTTGTGACCTTTGGAAAGCCTTTCAAGTTCAATCCTCCTGTCTTTTTGTCAAGGTCTCATTATTTATGGTGGCATTATTTATGGCAGTACATGTTATCGAGTGTTCATCTTGTGTATTTTATGCCCCACACATTGCATTGTGCATTTCTCCTAAGCTCCTTTGTGTATGGGGCGTGAAGAATTTAAGGACCACAATCTGGATGCTTAGGCATGTTCTTGTCCTTGCTCCAAGGCCAACTCAATAGACAGGGATAAGATGTAGTATTTGGTTTTTGGAAATTAAAAAAAAAAATCATGAGTTTATATTAAATTTCTAATTCAAAGACTGCAGTACATGGTTCATGCCTTGATTTTTATGCTTGAAGTTCTTTGTTACATGTTTTGCTTTCTAATGACATTAGTGTAATTTATTGTTTTTTTCTGTTATCGACTAATGCAAGTATTATTACTGAATTTGATTTAAGATTGCTGAATTTGGTGTAAGATTACTGAATTTGGTTTAAGATGTCTTTGCTGTTTGTAGTAGTTGTTGTTGTCCTTAGAATTTATTCCTTTAAGGAAGTACAGTGGAAAATACTTTAAAGTGTCAAAGCATTCTTCCCTAAGGGGGTTATATCACTGATTTCTTATAGTTAAATGCATTTATATTTATTGTTGTTGTTTTTCCTTTTTAGTTGTGGAGATTTTTTTGTCTTTTTAAAATTTTGTTTTTAAATGTGTAAATATTTATATAATTTTAGAGTAAAAAAAAATTAAACAAGGGGCATTCTGAGAGTTCTAACTTTTTATTTACTTTCTCGATCTTCGTTGCCCTTCCTTCATAGGTAATCTTTTTATTACTTTATAGTTTCAGGCTCTCCTTCTCCTCCTCCTCCTCCTCCTCATTCTTCTTTGAGAGTACGTGAGGGAGCAGAGGGAAAGAGATTCTCAAGCAGAGTCCCCACTGAGCAGGGAGCTGACATGGGGTTCCATCTCAAGACCCTGAGATCATGACTTGAGCCCAAATCAAGAGTTGGACACTTAACTGATTGAACCACTTAGGTGCTCCCAGCTCACTCAATTTCCAATTCACAAAATACAAATATATGTTTGTGTGTATGTAGGTATATGAGTATACACATATATTTATTATTTTCCTTATCTAAATAAAAATTAGCTCTTTCGCACACGATTCATCCTCTTGTTTTCAGCTTGAAGTGTTCCGGAGATCACTCCATGGCTACATGTGGAGATCCTTTGCATTCCTTTTTGTAGGTACATGATATTCCATTATTATTATTTCATTTTATTTATTTGACAGAAAGACACAGCGAGAGAGGGAACACAAGCAGGGGGAGTAGGAGAGGGAGAAGCAGACTTCCTGCAGAGCAGAAAGCCCGATGCGGGGCTTAATCCCAGGACCTCAGGATCATGACCTGAGCTAAAGACAGAGCCACCCAGGAGACCCTTCCATTATTAATACTAGATTTATTCAAACTGTCCCCTTTTGTTGGACACTTGGGCTATTTCGTCTTTTGTTGTTATAACTATATTATAAATACAATGGGCTCTGTGCTTTCCTCTTACTTGCTTGTGTATTTTTAAGATATGAGGCTGCTGGGTCGGAGGTAAATGTACAAGTAATTTTGGTAGATTTTTCCAAATCTCTCTCTGTGAAAGTTATACATTTTGCATTCAGTGAGCAATTTTTGAGAGTGCACCAGCTCTTGATGAGGACTGACTTGTTCTGTTTTGTTTTGTTTTTGTTTTTTTGCCATTTCCAGGCTACATAATTCTTGCCAAACCAGGTGTAGCCTTTGGGCACTTGATTCTCTACCTGTAAATTGTGGGTAACAGTTCCTTTCTTGAACAGTAGGGGGATAAAAATGGAAGAAGTTCAAAAGGTTAAGTCTTGATGCACAGCCTATGTTCAGTAGATATGACCTTGCTTTCTTCCCTCCTTTCTTGGACAAATCATTTTAGTTGTTCACTGAATAAATGTGTGCTGAGAACCATTAGACCCAGTCATAGGAATTAAGCATCCGCAATAGACCGATGCACTCTTTCCCACAAGTGACAGAATTTGTAAACAGATGAAGATGCATCCCAGGAGTGCTATGATGTAGAAACAGCTGAGGTTGTCTTTCATTTTCTCATTAAAAATATATATATGTACACACACAAGTACACACAACACACATACACAAATTCACCTATTCCACAAGGTTGTTTGGAAAATGAGGTAAACACATTTGAGTGTTTTCAAAAGATGCTTAGCAATTGTTTTTATCTTTGAGGAAAGAAACAAAAACAAAGATGCTCTTAGTTTCTTTGAGTAAGTACAACAGCCTGGGTGGCTTTTAGCAACAGAAGGTTATTGTCTCATAGTTCCAAAGGCCAGAACTATGAAATCAAGCCATTAGCAGGGCCATGCTTCCTTTGAAGCCTGTAGGGGAATCCTCCTTGACTTCTCTTAGCTTCTGGTTGTTTGTGAGCAATCCAGGACCTTCCCTGGTTTAGGGACATATCACTCTGCAATCTCTGCCTTCATTGTTAATGTGGCATTTCCATGTGTGTCTTTGTGTCTTCATACGGCTCTCTTCTTATAAGAATATCAGACATATTGGATTGGAGGCCAACTTGCTCTAATCTGATCTCATCTTAATTTGAATTACCTGCAATGACCCCATTTCTAAGTAAGTTTATGCTGTGAGGTGCTGAGGATCAGTATTTCAGCATATCTTTGGTGGGCACAGGGTGGGGGTTAGGAAACACAATTCAAACCATAACAGATGCTAAGATGCAAAAATCAGCACTTGAAACAAACCCCAAGTGTCTTCTAGCAAAGAAACAGGGGTGGAGATGGACAAAGTGTAAGGGGCTTCTGACTCTTCCTCTTAAAATGTCTGAGTGAGCAGCTTCCCATCCCAACAGAATGGCCATCGCTATGGCGGTTTAATGACTAGCCAATCTGCCTCCTTCTCCCTCTTCCTTCTACACCAGATCTTTAAGTTTGCCTGTTTCTCTCAGCACAGGCAAGGGCCTTTTAAGGAAAAGAATTAGTTGTTCTTATGAATAAGTCAGCTGATAGAGCCCCCCCAAATTAAAATTTGTTCTTCCTGGGATGCCTGGGTGGCTCAGGCAGCCTCCTTGCTCAACAGGGAGTGTGCTTCTCCCTTTGCCTGCTGCTCCCCGTTTGAGCTTTCTCTCTGACATAAACAAAATCTTTAAAAAATAATAAAATAAAATTTGTCATTCCTGAGGTAAAAAAAAAATGCTCATAGTTTTTATGATTATAACATTAATGCAGAACAGAAAAGTATAAAGAAGAGGCCACCAGATACTGGGGCAAGATGTTTTTGCTGTTAACCCTTGGGCGAATACACTCCTACCTCTGTTGTGTTCCTGTGTGTGCCTCTGTGTATGTGCATGCATGTGTGTGTGAATTTTGTATCAATTACAAATGCATCTGGCTGGTAATAATAGAAAACCAAACTAGGGCAGAGTTTAGTAAGTAAGTGTTAACTTTGCTCACAATTCAGGAACTCTGGGTAGGCTGCTGTTGATTCAAGGATCCAGTGGTGCCAGGACCAAGTCTCAGCAATTCTGTTGTCCTTTCCATTATGATTTCACAATGGCTACTGCAGCTCTAGCCATATTAATGGTAAACCAGGAAAGAAGGAGACGAAAAAAAAAATAGAGCTATTGTCCCTTCTCTTTTGTCAGAAAAGCAAAAGCTACTCCTGCAATGATCGGATTCTATACCTCTCCCCCACAGCCAGCCATTCAATTCACAGTCTCATTTTTGGGATTGAGTCACCTTTTTTAGTTGTGTGGGAGATTGGGAATATGGAGGAACAGGATAGTTTACAGCAGGGATTGCAAACAATGGTTCCTAGGCCAGATCTGCCCATTGCCTGCTTTTCCAAACAAAGTTTTATTGGAATAGAACCACATCAATTGACTAACATATTTTCTACGGCTGCATTCACACTATAGCCTCAGAGTGGAGTAGTTGTGATGGCAACCATAGGGTCTGGAAATCCTAATATATTTATCATTCGGTACTTCAGAAAAAAAGTTATACCATCCAACCCCTGGTTTAGATCAAATCACGACTCCTAGATGAAGGGAGGGGGAGGGAGGGAAATGGATGAGGGAGAAATTCAGGAGTAATATGACAAATGGGCTTTGTTGGCAAGAAAGTGGGAATCGATGTTGGATAGGCAAGTAAAAATGCCTATCATGGTGTTGACGATGGAGGTTAGAGGTAGAGGGATAAAGACAGTAAGATTGAAAGTGAATGAACCTTTGCAGTACATCGTTAGTTTCTGATGTACAGTTCAGGAGTTCTTCAGTTGCTTGTAACACCATGTGCTCACCACATCACATGTCTTCCTTAATGTCCCTTACCCAATTACCCCTTCCTCCCACCCGCCTTCCCTCCAGCATCCCTCAGCTTCTTTCCTGTGGTTAAAGGTCTCTCATGGTTTGTCTCCCTCTCTGATTTCTTCCCATTCAGTTCTCCCTCCCTTTCCTCTGATCCTCTGTGCTTTTTCTTATATTCCATATATGAGCGAAACCGTATGATAATTGTCTCTCCAACTGACTTGTTTCACTCAGCGTAGTACCTCCAGTTCCATCCATGGAACATCTTCTTTATCTATTCATCTATCAATGGACATTTTGGCTCTTTCCATAGTATGGCTATTGTGGACACTGCTATAAACATTGGGGTGCTTGTGCCCCTTCGGATCACTACATTTGTATCTTTGGGATACATACCCAGTAGTGCAATTGCTGGGTCATAGTGTAGCTCTATTTTCAACTTCTTGAGGAACTTCCATACTGTTTTCCAGGATAGTTGTACCAGCTTGCATTCCTACAACAGTGTTAAGAGTGTTCCCTTTTCTCTGTGTCCTCACCAACATTTGTCGTCACCTGCTTCTTCAACGTTCTTTTCCATTTGTGGCTCGTATTCCTCCTGTATTTCTCACTAACCCAGCCCTTGGGTAGAAAGCACCTCTTCTACCATCCTTGAATATTTTACTTCTGAAATGGCTCTTTTTTACTCATGTATACCTTCTAGTAAATTTAAGACAGTATATACTTTTCTATGGGGCATATATGTTTAAACCTTCATCTCAGATGGGAATAGACTCCAAAGAACATGTAAAGGTCTTTCTTCCTTTGTTCTTTCTTCCATCCCTTCCTTTCTTCCACAGATATTTATTAAGCATCTCCACATTCCAGGCTTTGCTCTAAGTATAAGAATACAAGGGAGAGGACAGATAAAGTCCTTGCCTTCAGAACTCATACTGTTCTGGAAAACCAGCATGTAAACAAACCAATAAATAAATATATAATAAATCATCAAATAGTGATGAGTGCTTTGAGGAAGACTTAAGTGGAGTAAAGGCCTGGAGAGTGACCAGGGGCTTATTTTAGAGAGGGTGGTGGCCAGGAAAGGCTTTTCCTATGAGGATACTGTCCAGCCTGAAGGAAATGAGGCAGGGAACTCTACATACACCTGAGGAAAGGATTCTAGGCAGAGGGAAGTGCAAGTGCAAAGGCCCTGAGGTAGACCATTGGGTAGAAGTATCAAAGACAAGGATAGCAAAGATTGCAGTGCTTGGTGAACAATAAGCAAGGAAAAGGTGTTAGTTCACACTGGGACTTATGAGCTATGGAGGACTTGGGTTTTTTTTCTAATGATGTGGCAAGCCTTTGAAAGATTTTGATCAACAGCAAAAAGTACTCTGATGGATGTTTAAAATGGTTCTCTTGGATTATCCTAGGGCAGAGAGCAAATTTCCATTTATAAATACAGAAGTAGATAATTTGCTGAGTTGTGAAGGTGCTTTGTAAACAGTGAATTTTTTATTCATTTAATAAGTAAATATTGAACCACTGTTATACTGTGGACACCTTTTTAGGCTTTGGGGATACAGTGATCAATGGGACATAAGTCCTATCCTTGTAGAATTTATAATCTAATAACTAAGCTTTAGAAGTAAACAGACAATTGTAAATAGTGTAGTAAGTTTTATAAAAAGAGTAAACATGGGGGGATGCTAAAGCCCATCAGGGAAGCCATACAGCTCAGACTGAGGTGGGTGGGGAAGGAAGGTGTGTTCACGAAGTTGTATCCTGAAGAATGGGCTATAGGGTAGAATGGGGCCAAGTCTGCCAGATAAAATACAGGATGCCCAGTTAAATTTGAAACTTATATAAACAAGATAATTTTTTAGTATAAGTATGTCCTAAAATTATTGTGTAGGGCAAACTTATACTAAAATTTTTATTGAAAACCTGATTTTACTGGGCATCCAATATTTTTTACATCCTAAATCTAGCAAACATGGGGATGCTCTGCCTGGGAATTCCAAGTTTTTGGGTAAGCATGGAGTCCAGAGTTGGACACAAGAGTGTTGGGAGAGAGGTGGTTTGGACCTTGTAGGTTAGACCATGATTGCTTCATACTGTCAGGGTCAAGTCCAAAAGATAGCTGAGGGGTTTGAAATATGCAAGTGACATGCTCAGGTTTCAAATTTCAGAAAAAGTGCAATGTTCTGTCTCTAACATACAGATGATGAAATGGGGGTTGCGTAAGGGAAACTGTAACTTAAGAGGAGATGTGAACAGGTTCTTTTAAGACACAAGTATTTAAATTTATTTTTTAGTTTCTTCCATATTCCTTTGAGGAAAGGTTTATTATAGGTTCTTTCTCATTTGTGCATGCTAATTTTAATCCTAAAGCAGCGGAAAAGAACTTTGGAGAGAAGATTCCTTAACAAGAAACAAAAAGAAGATTTTACAAAGAGAGAGTTCCTTCTTTAGGAAGCCCTCTGAACATTTTCACAGAAATTGTCCCCTTTGCTCTGAGATCACTCCCTGCTTTCTGGTTGAGGGGGTGAGGTTATCAAGTGTCAAAAGCTTCATTTCCTGCTGTTGCTCATTCTACCCTCAGGCAGGGATCTCAAGGGCAGAATCTCTGACAAGCAGGATGCTGAGGCTTCCTTAGTTCTTAGAGGCCAAGAAGACAACCCTGTGAGAAAAAGGCTGTGTGTTCTCCCATTGATGGGAGAGAGACAGACTGCTCTGTGGCAACAGCCAAACCCATGCTTCAGCCTGACTTTGAAACTGATTCATGAGGGCTAGATGAAATTTCTTTGGAGCCGAAAGTGCAAAAGGGAATTTCTCATCAAATGCAATGCCACAGGACATAATAATTCTGAAGCATGATTCCCTTTTAGTAATTTTTCATTCAGATTATCTTCCTGTCAGAATTTGCTGGCCTATGAAACTCATTTTTCTTAATCCAGATCTTGTTCTTTCTTCCTCTCCCCTTCCACCTCGTCTCAGTCATCCACCTCAAACTTCCAGTTCTTTCATTTTGTTTATTTTTAATACCCATTTGCTCTTTCACTCATTACAAATCAAAGAGTGTTATGCCCCAATAATGGGTCCGTGATTAAAGGAGCGAGACTGATATCAAGTGAAGGTCAAGCAAAGCTTTATTTCGCACCAAGCATCAAGAATCTAACCAAACGTTCCCGATGCAGCTCTTACAGAGAGAGGGCAACCCTTCTCTGTTTCACAGTCTAACTTTTTTTTTTTTCATTGTTAATAATTTTTTATTTTTTATAAACATATATTTTTATCCCCAGGGGTACAGGTCTGTGAATTGTCAGGTTTACACACTTCACAGCACTCACCAAAGCACATACCCTCCCCAATGTCCATAACCCCAGCCCCCTCTCCCAACCCCCCTCCCCCCAGCAACCCTCAGTTTGTTTTGTGAGATTAAGAGTCACTTATGGTTTGTCTCCCTCCCAATCCCATCTTGTTTCATTTATTCTTCTCCTACCCACTTAAGCCCCCATGTTGCATCACCACTTCCTCATATCAGGGAGACCATATGATAGTTGTCTTTCTCTGCTTGACTTA
Organism: Mustela lutreola; assembly: GCF_030435805.1. Classification (NCBI taxonomy): domain Eukaryota; kingdom Metazoa; phylum Chordata; class Mammalia; order Carnivora; family Mustelidae; genus Mustela; species Mustela lutreola. Next base: position 51,041,501 of record NC_081290.1, read on the forward strand.
TTTCGCTAAGCATGATACGCTCTAGTTCCATCCACGTTGTCGCAAATGGCAAGATTTCATTTCTTTTGATGGCTGCATAGTATTCCATTGTGTATATATACCACATCTTCTTTATCCATTCATCTGGAATGCAAGCTGGCACAGTCTAACTTTTAAGGGCAAAGGCCATGCGGTCAGGCCTGGCCACGCACAGGTGATCAATGAGATTTTAACACACACAGGAAACTCCACAGTGATGCTCGGTGACCAACTGAGTTACAATTTACCCTAGTAGACATTTTATTTAGCCTATCATACCTTGGTTAGGATTGGCACCCAAAAGGCTCCCAAAGGGCGGGGCCCAAACTCCTTGGTAACCAGGGAGACAATATGCATCCCCGCCACTGATGGGATATCTCCACCTGGCCTGACCCACCTTTGTATCTGGGCTTTGTTACCTGGAGCTGGTTTCCAGGACTTGTTTTTAAGTGAATCCCCTGGGGAAAGGGGAGCAGAAACAGTTTAACTTTAATGAAAGCCTCTTGCTAAGTAGGTCCTTACAAGAGTATCCATGATGAAGCGGATTTCTGTCCTAGTTGCTGGAAAATAAAAGTTTGATCAAAGACAGGCATTTTCCAAAAGATATTTATAGTAGTTGGGGGAAATAAAAGCAAAAAATGAGTAATAATTATTACTGTAAAATAATAAAGTTAAGAATAACTATTGTTGTAAAAATAATAAATAATAATAGTAACAATCTAGTAAATGTTTACCAGATGCCAGAGACTCTGCTAAGAACTTTGTACATCTTCACTCATTTAATATTCACAAAAGTTCTGTGAGAAATATATATATATGCAATTTATTTTATAATTCTGATCATTCATTATTAGTGTATAGAAACATAACAGATTTCTGTATATTGGTTTTGTATCTCGAAATTTTGTTGAATTCATTTCTCCTAAGAGTTTTTTGATGGAGGCTCATTAGTTAAAGGCCATTTTCTATGGGTATGTATGCTGTTGTGTAAATACAAGGATAGAAGTAGCTTATTGGCAGTATACCATCTGCCACAGGTCTGTTGTGCCAGATGTGGACATGGTACAGACATTTGGGGGTCTTCTGGAATAGGGATTTAAAACCAAGGATTGGATGGTATCAACCAGGGCGGATATGTGATATGAAGAGCAAGGTGAGAGGAAAACTCTGAACTCAGCATTTTGAGTGTGGACAGAAAGAGAACTGTCAGGAAGAGAAGGGAGGGCATGGGGTAGGGGAAGAATAGGGAGAGAAGACCCTGGAAGATGAGAAATGGAGTTTCAAGGGTGGAATCATTCATGTTGTCACATGCAGCAGAGAGCTCCACTCCCTTTCCTTACCTTCATATACAAATAGCACTTGACAAAGTGGGACAACATGCTTCCCAGAAACTGGCCTGAGGTGACTCCTGCTCTCCTCTGGCCTGGGGCCGGTGAAGCTTTCTTTTCCTTAGCTGGGTTGGGTACCTCACTTTCTCAGAAATGCTTTCATATGACTGGAGGCCATCTGACCTTCAGCAGACTTCCACCTATTCCATTCTACCTGGATAAGTTCCCTGGCCAAAAAAAAAAAAAAAAAAAAAAAAAAAAAGGCAAACCCAGGCTTTTTTTTTTTTTTTTTTAAAAGATTTTATTTATTAATTTAACAGAGAGAAATCACAAGTAGATGGAGAGGCAGCCAGAGAGAGAGAGAGAGGGAAGCAGGCTCTCTGCTGAGCAGAGAGCCCGACGCGGGACTCGATCCCAGAACTCTGAGATCATGACCTGAGCCGAAGGCAGCGGCTTAACCCACTGAGCCACCCAGGCGCCCAAACCCAGGCTTTTGATTTTGCTTGTGTTCGGAGTTGGCTTTTGATGGAAGAAATGAGATTAAGTGATTCACCTTCAGAGCTGGAGAGGCCGGACTGAGCTCATGTTAAGGAGAAAAAGAGAGAGAAGGTGGAAGTCTGAGGAGGAATTATACTGCTTAAAGGAGGAATAGTGAGTAAAGTAAATTAAGTAAATAACTAATGTTTGTTTAAGGAAATGCTGGAATATGACCATTACAATTTTAGAGACCCTTTGAGGTTACCACTGTAATTCTCTAAAAACTCTCAGAGGCTGATTTGATTGTCCATCTTTCTTCTAATTCCACCAAATATCATTCAGGCATAGTTCTGTCACAAAGACATTCAAGGAGGAATAGGTCACCATGTTCTCCTCATAATGTCTGGGGATGGGGATGAGGTTGTGATAAATTTACTTTAGAAATAAGGACAGAGAGCAGAAAGTAGACCAAACTCCCACTGATGATCTTGGAAAGAGGTCCAAGTCTCTCAATGAGAAAATAGCTTTTAAATTTTTGTAAAATTCAGAAAACATCCTACTTTTTTCCGTATTTGTTGTTTTGGTTTTCCTTTGTATATTCTTCATAGTGATTAGTAATAAAAACATCTAATCATAAAGACACATGTCCTTGCTTTGAGAGGGCAATTAGGAAGACAGCAAAGTAAAGAGGTACTATATCCAACTGCAGCCAATTTTGAGGGAAGAAAAATCCAACAGATGTTAGTGTAGCAATTTTAAATTGGTGGCAAGGAACCATGAGATTCAGGATGAAGAGGAAAAGGCAGAAAAGGAGAGCTGAGTGAAAAAGAAAATGTATCAATCTTTCTGTGATTTTAGGTTATTGAGAGGTTGTAATGTTCTAGGCACATTCTAAGTGTTTTACCAATTTTAACACCTTTAATGCACCAGTAATAGTAGGTGCTATTTGTCCCTCCTACCAATGTTACCTAATAAACCTTCCTGAATTTTAGTGGTGTAAACTAACATTTTATTATGCTTACAGGTTGTGGGAGTCAAGAACTCAGGTCACAGTGAGCATAACTTTTCTCCATCCTCAATGTCTGGAGACTCAGCTAAGACTCAATAGTTGGGGGCTGAAAGAACTAAAACTGGAAGATTCATTTCCAAGATGGTTTCTTCATTCATACATTTGGCTTCTTGATAGGTATAGATGGTCGGCTTGAAGGTTGGGCACAACTAAGGCTGTCATACAAAGCCTCTCCCACACGCTGCCTTCTCATATGGCACTCAGTGACCCAGGGAAGGAGGTGAAATCTATATAGCCTTTTCTGAAATGTTCTGGAAAAACAGGTGGTGTCCCTCCTATGGGACTCTACTGGTGGAAGGGGACATCAGCCTTCCTAGCCTCCAAGGGAGGGAACATAGACTCCACCTATTGATAGGAAAAGTTTCAAATGATTTGTTGCCAGTTAAAAAAAAGGCTACATTTTCATTATTATATTACAGATGAAGAAAGAAAATCTGGGGGAATAAAATAATTAGCCAAAAATGACCTGACCAGTATGCAGTGGAAGTAGGTATCAAACCTAGGTACTCTGGTACCAAAGCTAGTTTTCTCGTTTAGTTTTGTGTTTGTTTTTGCTTGCTGTAAGAAATTTACTCATTTTAAAGAAATCCAAATGCTGGCATTGTCCAGAAAAATTTAACAGGTTTATTTATAAGTGTTATAAAGTTGAACTGCTGAACTTATTTACTGAAAAGTTTGGACTTGCATAAGTGCTTTATGTTCCTGCATTTATGTTAAAAATTCACACACAAATGAAAATGGAAAAACTACCAATATGTGATTTCTCTCTCCTATTTTTCCACTTGTGATCAAATGCCTTTTTTTTTTTAATGATTTACTTTAAAAAAAGAGAGATTTACTTATTTTAATGAGAGAAAGAGAGTGCCTGCATGGTGGGGAGGGGCAGAGGGAGAGGGAGAGAGAGAATCTTAAGCAGATTCCACACCCAGTGCTTGATCCCCACATAAGGTCTCTATCCCAGGACCCTGAGATCATGACTTTGATGTTTTGGAATATAGATGAGGTTTGGTGGGGTGAGGTCGAGAGCCGACAGCCAAGAAAGAACTCTTGAGATATCTTTGGTGCAAAATGATGGTTAATTAAAGCAAGGGGACAGAAAGAGCTGCTGCCCTGGGGTTGGGAGGGGTGCTGATTTTATACTGGGAAGAGTTAAGGAAAAGGGAGGTTTCAAAGATTTTCATGTGTTTAGACTCGAAGGATACCAATAGCATTGCCACTGTCAAGTTCAGGTTGTTGTTCCCTCTAGCAAGGCATTAACATTAAGAGTGTTGGGAGCTTCCTGGAGGAGTGTCCTGCATATCCCACCCAGGAGCCTATGGGTGTGGGGGGAGGGAGCTTGCAGGCTGTCAGTTTGTGCTGTCCTTAGCTAGCCTTCAGCTCCCTCATCAACCTAAGCTAAAACCAAGAATCCAACGCTTAACTGACTGAGCCACGCTGGCGCCCCTGCTTCAGTACCTTTGACTCCGTGGAAAAAATAAATGAACATTCAGAACTATCAATAATAGGAAGATGATAACTTTTTTTTTTTCCTAAAGGTGAAATGTTTCCCACATACGCAGCATGCTAGCAGAACGTCTTTTGGCATTATTGTTACACATTTAGCATGAATGGCACACAGGTGTATAACTGAACTCAAGGTGTTCAGTGCAGGGGGCACAGTAAATTGAACACAACCCAAGGAAGTGTTGAAAATAAAGTTTTTATTGTCACAAGCGAGGAGACAGAGATGGCTCTCAAGCACTATCTCCTCTTGAGTTAGTAAAGGAGGCTCTTTATTCAGTGTGCTAGGGAATGGGAGAGGGAGCTTGATACATTAAGGAGCTCACATTTTGTTATGTAGGCACTTCAATTTAACTGTGCCTGATTATTATGTTAACATGCCAGTGCATGTTTCCAGACCCCAAAGGGGCTGGAAAACCCCACCCATGGGAGGAGATTTTAGCATTAGAATGTACTAAAGGAAATTTTACAACAACTCAGGGGGCTTTTGCCCAGGTCCTCAGCTCCAATCTGGCTCAAACTGCCTCACCTGGAACACTTAGCCATCAGTGTCCTTGGTAGAAGCTGCTTGCTCTGGTGGGCAGACATTCTTTCTCTGCCTTCTTTTTACACATGCCTGCCTGTCCAGTTCCTCTTCTGGGGCAAGACTTTTCATTCAAATTAAATGCTCAAATAACATTCTCACCTGAGAAATGCAAATTCTGGTCATAAGTTCCACCTGAAAATACTTTAAGGCTCTAGCTGCTGCTGCTGAACACAATGAAGAAGTTCGAGGACCATGGGAGATCTAGAACAGAGGAGTGTCATCATTGGGGCAGATGGGATATCCAGACAAGCTGAGTTGGCCACTCTGACAAGTAGTGTTGTTAAAAGAAGGAGCAGTTTCCTTGTGTTAAACGGTATCCTTTAAAGGAGGAAACATTAAAAACCGTATAACAGATTCTCAATTGGTTTTTACGACATGGGCTGATTGGCCCTTGTCAGTCCCCCTGTACCACTCCCATTCAACCAGTGAGGAAGCCCCATCCAGAAGAGTACCGCTTTGTTTAAGATTCAAGGGCTTATGATTGAGCTAGTTCAGAATATCCCTCCTACAGTACTCCCTGGGTAAACTCTATTGACTTCTGACCATGCCAGGAGACTATGGATGGTTTACAGTGTTGGACTTCAAAGATGGCTGCCTTCCTTTGTATTCTTTTCGAAGACAATTCTCAGCTGTGTTTACTTTTGAATAGCAAGACCCAGAGATATAGGTTATTACCCAGCATTGTTGGATTATGTTCCCTAAGGGCTTCAAAAATTCATCAAAGGTCAGCCCAATGTTATATATGGGTCGCACCAAAAGTTAGTATTTTAAGGACAAAAGTTGGGGGTGGCTATTGGTTGACCACAGGCTGGATGGGGCAAATAGCAAGCACTTTGTTTGCATCCCCCAAATGTCACTTTAAAGACAGAGAGCTCTTTAAATCCAGACACTCTGCTGCCTTCTCCTTCAAATGACTCTCTGTATCTCATAAATGTTTGGAAGTTCTTGAGATGGTGTACTCCAGCAGGCTTGATTTATCTGGCCAGCCACTGACACAGGCTGATTGGGACCTGTGCGCTGATAGTGGTAGTCTTCTTGATCATGAGCAGTGCTGAGCAGGCTATGCTAGGATGAGTGGCTAGCGAGTTATGGAAGCAAGAGCACTTCCCGTGGGCACATCAGCATGAAGGGCTGAATTGATAGCCCTCCAGGAAGTAACAGCAAGGTATGGCCTCCCTACGTCTATCCAAAGTGATAATAGATCCTCTTTCCTTGCAGCAAGCAACTCAACAAGTAAGTAAGGTCTTGGGCATTAAATGGAAATTACATCTACCCTGGGGGCCCCAGTCTGCGGCAGCGGGGGGGGGGGGGGGGGGAGGACAAAACAAAAACAAAACAAAAAATGAGTCCTACTTTAAAAAGGACAATTTCAAGACTGTGCCAGGAAATGGGATCAGGTCCTACCAACTTCCCTTCTCTGCAACCGGGTGTCCCCCAGAAGTGGGGTCTAATTACACCTCTGTGAAATTTTGTATGGTAGACCATTCCTAGCTCCCCAAGGCAGGGTGGAGGGTGGGCCTTTGGTTCAAGAGATAAAACTAAGACAGTACGATCAACAGTGCATAAGTTCTTAACAGCTATGCGTGAGTTCATTTCTTTCAGAAAATCAGCCTAACTCGAAGCATCACTGTATCTTTCTAAGGGCTGGCAACTGAGGTGCTACTCAGGACTTGGAAAGAACAATGCCCAGATCAAAAGTTGTAATAGAAGTGGAAAGGACCCTACAATGTTCTCTTGAAGACCCACACTGTCCCTCAGATTGACAGTGTTCTATACCAAATGTTAAGTCAGATAACCAATCCCAGTGGGAAAGTCATTCCTGGGGAGATTTGAGATATTCATTTAAGAAAGAAGAAAAATGAGTGTGCAGTGTTATTTACACATTGCCTTCTGCCTGCCTTCTCTGTAGGGTGGAGAGATAATTTCCTAGCTCACATTGCTCAGACCTTGGCCTCATCCACACAGGACACTGAGTGCTGGATTTGTCTTCCAAGAGCAGAGTCTATGCTGGATCACTGTGACTCATTCATACATCCAGTAAAGAATTTTTCCCAAGTCCCTAATGGATGCTGGACTGCTACTGAGGTTTTCCCTGTCCCAAGTGGTGAGGTCTAGGGTCAGCATGATTCATTATCCTCATAAAGTGATTCAGAATTGCACGGCCTTAGATTATGTGTTGGCCCGGCAAGGGGGTGTCTTTGCCATTGCAAATACATCCTACTGTGCATATATAAATATTTCTTGCTAGTTTGAGATTAGTGTAGAAAAAATTGACAATAGCGTACCTGGTTGCAACGATCTCTAGGTCATCAAACTTCCATTTTGGAGGGAATAAGCGCAGGTCTCACTGACTGGTTCTCAGCTCTTTTCTCATGGATCCCAGATGGACTTAAACCCATCTTCTTGGGCATTTTTTTTTGTTCTAAACCTTTTGTTACTGGTCCCAGGAGTGTATGTACTGCTAAAGGTCATCTTTTATTGTGTGTCTTATGTCTGCAAACACACTCTATCTACCTTAAGAGTCAGAGAGCTTGATCTGGGAAAAACAAGTATACGCCTTCCATAGTAAAAATCTCCTGACTTCACCCCTGGCCAGCAGGAAGCAGCCAAATGAGTACAACAGCCCCTTTTCATAGACACGGAAGGCATGAAAGCGGGGAGCCTGAAACCACTTGAAAACGTAAACAGAAATCAAAATGGCTGCACTAATGCTTCAGTGAAGCTCGATTTTAAAGTAACACTTTTCATCTCTTCTGCAAGCCTCCCCTCTTCCTTTTTAGCCTTTTGTCTCAGGAACATAGTACCACCCTGAAAACAAGACAAAGGAAGCTGGCAGCAAGTACACAATTCCTGTCAAAACCAGCTAGATCCTGGGTATTTCTCTATAGCCCCCCCAGTCTCTTCCTGGCCGGGGGGGGGGGGGGGGAGCGGAGAAGGTGGTGGGGGAGGGGAGAGGGCTTACAGTTTTTCCAAGGTCAGACTCTGCTGCAGCCTCCTTTGCATAGCAAAGCAATAAAGCTCTTGCTCCTCTTTATCCCAAACTCTGTCTTCACATTATATTTTGGCTCTGAAGTTCCAGAGGTCGGTTTGTTACCACAGTTTGCATGAGCCCAGCTTGTCTGGATCTAAAATTGGGCTGGGACGTTAGACTTCTTGCCCATTAAGAAGCATTTCTTATCCAAAAGAAGCACAGGTGGGAATAGGTTTAGGGTGTTTACTACTCTCAAATTGGAGATGCTTTAGTCCTGAAAGGTTTTAAATGAAGTGCAAATTATGTAAAACCACGGGAATTCACAAACATTTTAATGAATATTCTTCCAGTAATGAAATTACTTTGGATAATGCATTTCTTGGATATGTTTTACGTAAGGAGGGAAAAATAAAATTGTGCCAGTTAAAAAACAAACTCATTTTAGGACTTGAAGAAAACTACTAATTATTTAAAAGATCTAAACAATGATGACACATATTTTGTGTTTTCTCTTACCATTTTATTGGATGTCTTCTTCAGTACATCTATTAGCATAACTGTGAAAATCTATGAAAGTAAGAACTTTATTAAGGCAGTTCACAGTAGGGTGAATTTACTTCATTTTTCTACTCAGACATTTGTTTTGTGGTATATGGGTGTGTTCAGATGCCGTGTCTAGGTTTTCTTCATCAACAGCTTCAAAAACATGATTGGTACCAAGTATCTATCCTACTTACGAGGTCAGTTTGTGACCTAGCCTCCTTCAGTGGTTTTCCTTGAGTGGCTTGCAATTTCTGGGTCAGATAATAATGAAAAACAACCATAGTGATGACTACTGAGTGTTTATTTTCCACCAGGCTCTGGGCTGAGCATTCCTTATGCTCTTCCAAGATTCCTTATGGGGTAGGTATCATTATTTTTCATCCCCATTTCACAAATGAAGAACCTGAGGGTCTGAGGCATGACATGAATTTCATAAGGCCACACAATAGACAGGAGTCAGAGAGCCAGGATTTGACCCCACCTCAGTCAGAACCTAGACACCAAACTCCTAACTGACACACAACACATAAACACATAAACATACCTCAGATGCCCATCCTGTCCCACACTATTTGTCACACGGATCTGGGAGTAACATTCTGCTCCTCTTCTGAACTGTGTGGTTAGTGGTTTTTCTTACAGATTTCACACATCAGCTGCCTGCTGTCTGTGAAGCCAAGGATTACAGACTGAATGTTTGTGTCCCCCTGCCCCACATATTCATATGTTGAAGGTCTAACCCTCACTGTGATGCATTTGTGGGTGTGGCCTTTGGGAGTTAGCTTACAATGAGTTCATGAGGATGGGGCCCTCATGATGGGATTAGTGCCTTTAAAGAAGAAGAGGAGAGAAACAGAACCCTGTTCTTTCTGTGATATGAGCACACAGGGAGAAGGGAGCTGTCCTCGAGCCAGGAAGTGGGCCTTCATTCTGAAGACATCTTGATCTTAGACTCCTCAGCCTCCAGAACTATGAAAAACAAATGTTTATTGTGCAAGCCTCCTGGTCTGTATTTTATAACAGCAGCCTGAGCTAAGACACCAAGGTTTGAGCTCTCTCATGCATAATGTTTCCAATGAGAATGTCTCCACTCAGTGCATCTGTCCCCATACCTGCCTCCTTTCCAACTCAGCAGACCCCTCCTTTAGCAGCACCTGGTATCCACAAAAGCCCTCTGGAACTTTACAACATTGAGGTATATGTGTAACATGTAAGTTTATGGAGTATCATGGGTGGATTTGATACATTTATGTATTGTAATATGTTACCACTCTAGCATTGGCTAACACCTCTGTCACATAATTATTCTTTTTTTTGTGGTAAGAATTATTAAGATCCAGTCTCTTAGAAGCTTTGCTGTTCATAATGCAGTCTTGTTAACTACACTAGTAGTTAAAACAATCACTAGTCTGGGAATTAGATCCCTAGGATTTATCTACTAGTTGCAAGTTGGTACCCTTGCAAATTTCTTACCTATGATGACAGATATTTTGTGTTTTATGTTACCATTTTATTGGATATCTTTTAGATTCCACATTTAAGTGCTATAATAGCATAATGCCTTCAGCAAATGACAGGATTTTCTTTCTCATGACTGACTAACATTCCATTGAGTGTGTGTGTGTGTGTGTGTGTGTGTGTGTGTGTGTATGTGTGTATGCCACATCTTTGACCATTCATCTGTTGATGGACACAGGTTTTTTTCCATGTCTTGGCTATTATGAATAACGCTGCAATAAACATGAGAGTGCAATTATCTCTCTGATACATCTGGGACCTATTGCAATTCATTTGGAGATGGGCCCTTTGCCTTATTAAATGCATTGATGGGAATGACCCTCTCTTATTCCACTTTGTATTCCGAGTTCCCAGCACAGTGTCTGGCATATGAGAGAGACTTGCTACATATTTGGAAGAAGAATTTAAATTTGAACAAACAACAAATATTCGGAAAAAAGAACATGCGTCCAATAAAAGGAAGTATAGATTTTTTTTTTTTTTTTGAATGAGCAGAGCAGGGATTTGAAGAGGCATCTAGAACAAAGACATCAAAAATTAATTTCACATTTTTCTAAGCTTTAAAATCATTCCCAAAACCACAGTAATGTAACTACTTTCATAAATACATTAATACACTTTGGGCAGTGTTTCCTGCCTCAAGAAAATTCCCTTGCCAAATTGAGAATTATCCTTAAGCCCCTGAGATTATCTCCTACTCCCGACTTTAAAAGGATTGTACACAATTCCAGACAGAAGAAAGTGGTCCTCTCAGTTCATCTCCTTCCACCATTATTTTAATGCATGCTGGAACTGGTCCAGCTTTGGATTTTAAGTGTTTCTAGAATCTCTTGTCAGCATTTTTAAAGATCTCTTTGGATATAAGTAATTCATATTAAAAGTCTAAATATAATTTTCTATTTGGAAAAAAATGAACCCTATAAAAATTCATTTCTACAATAAGATACAATGTCAGCATTTGGGAATTAAATGTCCAGTGTGATCTCAGATTGCTATAGCATTATGCTTTAAAATTTTTTAGGTACTGAGGATGAATCTATTTCAATCAGTTCTCACATTTTCATCCTCTAAGGGGCAGAAATTTTGTTAGAAACCTAACTGGTCCAGAGATCTCACTGGTGATCAGGGAATGAAAAGGGAAGGGAACTGACCTTTGTTGAGTGTTCATTTACTATGTATCAGGAGCAGCAACTAACTGGTGAGGCAAGGATCTTGTTCCCATTCCACAGATTATAGTAAACAAATAAGAAACCCAAACAACTCAAAATGACAAATGCTGTGTAATGAAACCCATAATTTAGCCTAGTAACAACAATCTTCAAAGTCACTGAACTGAGTTGTTCATCAAGTAGCAAAGTTGTATTTCTTTTCTTTTTAGGGAAGAGTGAAGTTTTTGAACATTGGGTACAGTAACCTAAAGGAAACTCTTGAAGCAAATGTCTTCATTGGTATTTTTTCCAATTAGCTTCATTATGAGACATACATAAGAAATTTTCTTTTGTTCCTTGGTTTATATATTTTTTATAGGGGCTCTGATTATGGGTCTGTGGACTCCCAAAGGATTCTTTTTAAAAACAAAACAAAACAAAACACTTTATTTGTTTGAGAGAGACAGTGAGAGAGAGCATGAGAGGGGAGATGGTCAGGAGGAGAAGCAGACTCCCCTTGGAGCTGGGATCCCGATGTGGGACTCGATCCCAGGACTCTGGAATCATGACCTGAGCCAAAGGCAGTTGCTTAACCAACTGAGACATGCAGGCATCCTTCCAAAGGATTCTTGAACAGAATGCTGAAATACCATGAACTTGGATAGGGAAAAGATTGCATCTTTAATTCCATTGATCTCTGTCTAAAATCTAACTGGTCTGCATTATGAATTTTGACAACATCCTTCAGTCATATTAGCTGACCTTGGCATCTAATATTAATATAACGTTATTACATATTAACATTAATATGACCTTGTCATCAATAGAAATCAGCAATTTTCACATTGCATTATAACTGTTGAGGTCCTGAAATATTTTGTTTCTCATTGCTTTGTTTTTTTCTCTTTCTTTCTTTCTTTCTTTCTTTTTTTTTTTTCCCCAAGTAGGCTCTACACCTAATGTGGGGCTTGAACTCACAACCCTGAGATTAAAAGTCACATGCTCTACTGACTGAGCCAGCCAGGCACCCTAGTCTCTCACTGCTTTGAAACTCTGGTTGTTGTCATACCTATCATTGTAGATTGTTATTTAATAAAGAAGCATATATATTTGTATCACAAATTTGTTGCTTTAATATTCGGTAATCATATTTACACTATAATTAGATTCCTTTACAACATTATGTATGTCGTTTTATGCATTTAAAATTATTCTAAGAAAGGGTCTGTAACCTTATGAAGGGTCTGTGGCATAAAAAGGGAGATCTCCCGTCTTTGCCGTGTTTCATCCTCCATCTCTCCCTCTGTTTTTATTCTCTTTTTCTTTCTTCCGTCTTCTCTTTTCTCTCCATTTTTCCTTCCTTCCTTTTGTTTTTTCCTCCTCTACCTGCTTATGCTAAACACGGAGACTCCATCCAGGCTTCTATGCTGAGAAATAATGAAGTCTCCTTGACTCCATTTTTCCTTCATTGACCCTCTTTGTCTTCTCCTCTGAGCTACAGGGCACTGTTGCTTATTTACTTGGGTCTGAAACATTGGGAGGGAGTGGAGCAACCAACTGGTCTATGTGCCACCTTTATGACTAAACCCAGTTGTTTTCTGAGACTTTGTTAAATGTACCACATCATGCCTTATATTCAGGAGTACTTACTTTTTAAATAAGAGAGAGGGCCACAGACTTTATCCTGTTTCCCCAATTTCACTAACGTGACGACAGTGTCTCTTGTGGGGGAGGGCAAGAACAATGGGGCTGGGAATCCTGGCGATTCGTATTTTGACCTCCTTGCTAACAGGCTGGGAGAGGAGGATGTGAAAAGAACTCCTTGCCTTTTGTGTGCCTCTCTTCTAGAAATCTAGATTTCACAAATACACATCTTATTCATTTACTCCATGCTATCTATGTTCATATTAAGTTCTTGTGTCCCACAGGCAATAAATACTTCTACGTCATTAACGTTGCCCTGCCTTCTTTTCCTTGCAGCCCAAAGGGCTCAAATGTTACCCCATTCCAATGACTTCAGAAATATTACTTAAAGTACTCAAGACATGGGTTGGGGGCATAAAATGTCACTGTGTGTCTCCATGGAGCTTAATTCAAGCTGAAGATATTCTGAAGCACAATCCTGTGATTACTTTCAATATGGATCTGTATTGATCTGTATTGATATTTTTCTCTGTTTTCTTTATTTTGGCTATTCAATGGCCTAGTCATCTTTGTTCAAAAAGTGGGGGCTTAGCTTACTATTTAAAACCTGTTACTTACAGGGATGGAATTGGACATGAAGGTGGCAGTATGATCTGCCCTCAGAAGCAAATTGTGGAGCAAAATGAGATATGAAAGACAGCATCTACAGGACAAGTTGAGATTTAGACAGAGAGTTGAACTCAAGCTGGAGTGAGTGATGAAAGCAGAGAAGATAAAATTTAAAGAGATCGAGATAAAGCATTAGCCTCCTGAACAGAAGAAAGGAGGCAAAACTTGGACAGAAGGCTTGAAATACTGTACCCAGCTGTGAACAATTTTTTTAAGTATTTGAGGTTTTCCAAAGCTGAGGGTAGAGAGTAAGTGATCAAAAGACATTTGGAAATTTTCTCCCCATATAACTTTTATGTTCTAATGAATAATAATTCCTTTTTGTCTTGATTCTTTTTCTTTCTTGTTTTTTTCTTCTTCTTTTTTTTTTTTTTTTTTGGATGTGTTCTTATAATGATTATGGGAGAGTGGAGATTTCTTGCATGTCTGAGAATCTGTGAAGATACCCATGCTGCCCTACTGAAATTAGAAAGAGGGCCAGTGGGTAGGAGATGAGGACAGAAAGAAGAGGGGAGTCCAGATTATGTTAGATATCCTGGATCTTGTGTTTTTCTAGCTGCTGTGTTGAGAAGAGATGATAGAAGTACAAGAATAAATGCAGAGTCGTCACTTTGGAGTCTATTGCAACTTTCCAGGCAGGAGATGATGGTGGCTTGGGTTATGCTGGGACAGAGGAATGTAAGAAATCTCATTAGGAGGATTTGCTGATGGTTTAGATGTAAGGTATGACAGAAAGAGAGCATTACAAATGATACTAGGGATTTGGAACTGAGGAATGGATAGGATTGAATTTCCATAGACATCAATAGAGAGGCTGCAGAAAAAACAGGTTTTGGGGAAAGGCTAAATCTGAAACTCTGTAAACAGTGACATAGTTGCCTTGCTTTCCAATCAAACCTGGGGGGTTCTCCAGAACTGTGATGTAGGGAGAATCTAGAGACCACGTTCTTGCATTCTAGGAATGGAGGTGAAGCTTGGAACTACTGTTCTTATTGCGTTAAGGAAATTAAGAGAACAAAACTGTACCCATCGCAGAGTAAGAGGCTATTGGAGATTTGCTTTAACTAAGCCATTCTTTGATAGCAGCACATCCCAGAGGAAAATTTGAAGCTCCAGTTGTGGGTCTTTTGATTTTCCTGGAAATAACCCCCTCACTGACATTCTTAGGGTTTTTCTGAAATTTGCTCTTTCATCAGACTCAGAAGTATGGGAAATGTTGCTAACCTGTAGTTCAGTGACCTTGTTTGAGGCCTTTGATGAAGAAAGTATCACCAGCATATCCTCCCTTATCAAGAGGATTTGACCTGCCAACAGTAGCCATGCTAGCTAATTAAAAAAAAAAAAAAAAAAAAAAAAGAACCTATTACGTGTATTTATGAAAGAATTAGGAAGTGCAACCAGAAGACAAGGGAACTTCAAGAATTGTGATTGTGAGAAGCTGCCATCAACCTTAAGGCTGGAGGGATGAATAGAAGAGCCAGGTCACCAGAGGAAGTGGGAGCCATGCATGTCTGCTCAAGGGGGAATAGGAACCACAGATTTCAAAGCTTTATCATATCCCCATGTGGATTTTAATTTTCCTTGGGATGGTAGATGCTTTCAACAAAGAGGGGGCAAGGAAGGGAAGCCAACACTCTTGGGATGGGAAAATCTCACACGATAGAACTAGCAAAGGAAGATTTTAAGAGGAGAGAGACTAGGCAATTATGTGGAATCATTAATTATGACAAAATAAAAATAAAACGGGTGAAGCAGCAACCCCTGAACAGTACTAATTCTTATGTTCAGCTTTCCTTTCTGATGTTCTAGACCATGGTGGGAAGATCTCACTAAAATAATCATTTGCTTTTCCATTACCAGTTGTTATTAGAGTTATGATAAGCCAACCTCTTTGTCTGTTTTTCTTTCACATTAAAGTCATTACTTTTGTGTCTAAAAGAACACCTACCCTGGACAATGTAAATGATATTAGTTCCTCTGCAAGCATCATAACCTAGGAAGACTTGTTGGATAAAATCAATATGGAGTCTGGCATTCAGAGATTGACAAGTTGTATTTTGCAGAATCATGTGTTGTAAGCAACTGTTGGATTTTTCTTTGTTTCTTTTTCTTTTTTCTTTTTAGAGTAGAACTTTAAAGGAGAAACTAAAGTCAAAACTTTGGTCATTCAAAATTCCACTCCATGATTTGTAATTGTTGTAGACAAGCCAGATTCGATTTGCCATCTGCAAGTCTGAAGTTTATAATGCATTTAACTGGATTTTCTTTCTCTAGAGATATTTTATTTATCTGATACGAGTCTTTACTAGCTTAAGCAAAGTGAAAATTTCCATGAAAGTTGTTGTGAAGAATCCTTTACTTTTAAAGACACTATTAGAAACTGTTGCTAATTTTAAAAGGTATTTGTAGCATGACTGTTGGACTTCAAGTATAAAGTTTAGAAATGTTTCTAATTTTTAATTTTACTTTTTATCATACTCATTTCCTTTTTAAGAAATATTTTATTTATTTATTTGATGGAGAGAGAGAGAGATGGAGAGATAGAGAAATAGCAAGAGAGGAAATACAAGCAGGGCAAATGGGAGAGGGAGAAACAGGATTCCCATTGACCTGCAAGCCTGATGCAGGGCTCTATCCAGGACCCTGGGATCATGACCTGAGTCAAAGGCTGAGGCTTAATGGACTGAGCCACCATATAAGGTACCCCATATTCATTTCCTTTTGTATCCTCTGACATGTCAGTAATATTTCTCATGTTAAATATTTGAGAATTCATCAAACTGAAAGTCATTTTCAGATATTCAAATTTGTATTTTAAAAATATTTATGTCTTGGTATAGCAACTGACTATTTCAATAATTAAAACTCTATAAATTGCTCAGTATTAATAATATCTCCATGTGGTAAGTGCTGTATACTTCCCACATTTTGCTTTTGTACATGTTATCACAAGAGGCCTGTGGAAATTTTCAGGAACTTTACCCTTTTAGAAGTGAAAACATTGCAATTCAGAGGGGATAGATGACAGCTATCATTGAGATAGTATGGTGTGAACACAGGTCTGCTGATGGAGAATCTCTTGTCTCCTTAAAGATGTCTTATGTATAGAGCTCAGCAGAGTGAGATGTGGAGTAGAGGTTCAGGAAATATTGGCTTTATTTCATTCACTGTCCCGTACTTGGTACATGGTATGCTTCTAGGGGGAAAAGAAACACATAAAAATTGGGGAATTTCCTTGACTCTCATAAGATTCTTTGGTATCTTTCAGAAGTCGACAAAATACTGGTTTTTAAAGCAGCAAATGAGACCAATTTACCTGTCCTGTTAATTCTGAAGGTTGTCATTTATGAAGGTGGGGTTCAGAGATTTATGAGATAAGTGAATTCATAAGAAAACATAGGATAAGAAGCCTAAGTGCTTTGAATAGAGATTGAATCTAAAAAAAAAAAAAAAAAAAGAAATCTTGTTTCTTTAGAACTCACTCTTCATTAGGATGACTGCTAATTCCTTCTTCTAGTTTCAGTGAAATCCAGTTCTCCACAGAGGCAAAATAGATGTCCTCTCTGCTCTGGTTTTGGTAAAGGAATTTCTTTCTCTTTACTTCCCTTTCTTAATCCCCAGACTTCTAGGTATCATCATTCGCAGTAGAATTGTACTTTCTGGTTGGTACAATATATAAATATGTATTGACATCTGATCCTGGATCAGGCACCATGTATGCGAATGACAGAACAGGACCCATTCCCTGCACTTGGAAATTCAGAGGAATCCTACGTGGTCTTCAATAGCTTTGCCATTATTGCAATAACTGCCTTCCTATTCCTCATCTCGTGAATTTCTCACCAGTGTCCTTGAGGATGGTACTAACATTTTAGTAATAAGTTAGTTCTGAGGTTAAATATGCTTAATGTCTCTTGAAGATGAGGTGATGTCTACCTGAGCGGCATCTATACCTCTATTTTCCAAGGTGGTGGTAGTGGTGGTAGGGTGGTGGTGGTGTGGTTGCTTCTGTGTGGGAGCCATAGAAAGCCATCCTCTCCTCTGAGGAAATTTCACTCTCCTCTTGCTTTCATGGCTTGTACAATCAGCACCCTAGGGAATTAAGTTTCTATCTCCCTCCCCTTCCCTTTGGGCAACCTGATAAAATGAGCATGGTGTCTTCTGGGGTTTGTTGCCTTTGTCTACCCCAGAGTTTGTTAAGGCAGAAAAAGAGCCCTGTGTTTTGTAGGCTCCTTTACAGCTGCAGTTGTAAACAAAACTTATTTCTACCACTATGATGCACTCACCTGAGATTTGGAAGGTGCTTTGAGGTTGAAATCATCTGTCCATAGCTTCCCTGTTCTGTCTTCAAGCCCAGCCACGGTCCTGGTCAGTGTTCTGATACGGAGCCACCAGCATGGGGGTTGGTGAGAGGCAGGGTGTGGGACATGACAAGATCCTAGCCTTGCAGTGCTGGCAACCTTTCTCTGGATCGCAGCCATGATATGCTGCTAGGATGAAAAATTCCAGCAATGGCTGTGAGTTTTACCTTTCAACAACCTGAGGGGTGGAGACTCCTATTATTATTCCTGTTTTATAGACAGGGGAAACTGTAGCACAGAGAGGTTAAGTAAGCTGCCCAATTCACACTGCTAGTGAATGGGCGAGGTGGGTTTTAATGGCCTGGTTTCAGGTTCAGTGTCTGCTCTTTTAATCTGGCTACTCTGAATCTTTGAATGTATGAGGACTAAACACTAGTATCTCAGTAAATGATATGTCCACAGGGACCTTTTAAGAATGGACAAATAATGAGAAATAAATGCTAAGTAGCTAAGCAATGCCTACAGCCTACAGAGTTTGAGACCCAGGAGGTGCAGATCTATGTTTAATAGGTTTTTTTTATAGCTCAAGTATTGGGACTGAGCTGCCACTCTGTGTTCTGATAATGTGTGTGTTATTCTCTCTCTCTCTTTCTCTCACTTTTTAAAACATTTTATTTATTTATTTATTTATTTAGAGAGAACACAAGGTGGGGAGGAGCAGTGGGGGAGGGAGAATCTCAGACAAGCTCCCCAGTGAGCAGAGAGCCTGATGGGGCTCCATCTCAGGACCCTGAGAGCATGACCTGAGCCAAACCAAGAGTCAGATGCTTAACCAACTGAGCCACCCCAGGTGCCCCTATAATGTTGTTCTTTTGACTCTAAAACTAATGTGAGAGTCTGTTGAAACTATACTACTTAGTAAAATAAATCTACTTTTTTTTTTTTAATTTTATTTATTTGTTTGACAGAGAAAGCATAAGCAGAGGGAGCAGGAGAGGGGAGATAGGCTCTGTATTGATGAACAGGGAGTCCGATTATGGGGCTCAATCCCAGAACCCTGGGATAATGACCTGAACCAAAGGCAGACACTTAACTGACTGAGCCATCCAGGTGCCCATAGTAAAGAAATCTAAACACACATATGCATGCAGTATTTTGTATAAAATTTGTTGTTATAATTGGCTTCTCAGAATTAACCTAAATCTCCTTTTGGCACTTTGGATTCCTTCTGCTACGTTCTTTTTCTCCAGTATGTATAGTCTTGGTAGAAGTTGCTCTGATGGTCCCAGCATTCCTGCCCCTGCCCAGCCCCCCCAGTATCCATCCTCTTTGCCATGTGACATGTGACTTAGTTCCTGTCATAGAAAAGATGGAATATATGTTCCCTATCCCTTCAATATGAGTTTTCCCTCCAGAATATGGCAGGGATGAATGTGTACCACCTTCATAAAGAGACCTGAGCATAAAGAGACCTTGAGTATTTCTGTCTTTTCTCCTGTATGTGTGAAAGTAAGGAAATGTTTGGGCTAGGCTGATGAAAAATGAAAAACATGTAGAAAAGAGACATATAAAGCTGAGGCCACTGGAGTTCACCCAACAGCAGGCTAATGGTAGATGTGTGAGCAATGTCAGCTGATAAGAAGCGCTTCCTAGCTGATGTTGAGCTAATCCTAGATGCTTGTGTAATAAACACCCATTGCTGGATGCCATTGAGACTCATGAGTGTTTATTACCATTATTATACAGCATTATAATGGCAACAGGTAACTGATACGGTGGAATTACAAATACAAATACAATGCCTTGATTCTGTCCAGGATGTTGACAATGGCCAAAAAGTAGGCCAGTAGAGGACTTTAAATCTTGAGTCAGGTGAGGAAAAAAGGGGAAAAATATTTTTGTAATCGTTCTGTTACAGACTGCATGTTTTTGTCCCCTCCTCATATTCATGTGTTGAAACTCTAATTCCCAAAGTGATGGCATTTGGAAATGGACCTTTGGGAGGTAATTAAGTAATGACAGTGGAGCCTTCATAATAAGATTAGAGCCCTTCTAAGAAGAGATACTAGAGAACTGCTTCTCTCTCTGCTCTCCTTCATGTGAGGATGCATTGAAACGATACTTATCTAGAAGAAAAGAAGGAGGCCCTTATCAGAAACTGGCTGTGTTAGCACACTGACCTTGAACTTCTAGTCTCCAGGATTCTAAGAAGTGAATTATCTGAACCACCCGGTCTATGGTATTTTGCTATAGCAGCCTGAGCTAAACACATTCATTCCAGTTGAAGGACCCAGATGAAATTGTTAGGTAGTTTCTGATAACTGCCTCCAAGACTACGCCTTGGCTTCAGCCCTTTTGCCTCTATGAGCCACATTTATTGTTCCAATAAACTTATTTTTCTTTGAGATTAGCCCATTTTATGTTTGCTGTTCTAGTTTCTACTGCTTTGTTTAAAATTACCCCACAACTAAGTGGCTTAGAAGAATGATTTAATTCATGATTTGGGGGGTCAGAAGTTTTAGGATGGCTTAGATGGGTCATTTTCACTTGGAGTCTTCATGTAGTTGCAGTCTTTCATTGGAATGGCTCACTGGAATGCCTAAGAGGGTCGGAACTCCAAGAGGACTCACTTATGTGACTGCTTGTTGTTGGCTGTTGGAAGAGAGTTCAGCGAGGCTGCCCTTCAGAATGCCTACCTTTCACCTTTATAGTCAGTCCCAGGGAAACTGGACTTCTAGCATGGTAGCTGGCTTCCCTCAGTAAATGTCCCCAGAGAACCAGGCATGGTTACTCCCATGGGAATAAGGTGAATAAATGTTGGCATGTTTTGAAACCAACCTATTCTGCTCTTTGGCCACAATTTATTTTGATCCTTCCACTTGTAAAATATGCTTATCTCTTCCCAAACCCCTCCCAGAGTCTGTCCACTGGGCCTGAGGTTCTAGCTTCAGGTCAAGGAGCTCATCCTTTAAATCAGGGGCATGTGTAGATGTGCCTGCACAGATTTGTATCCTAGGCTATAGTTTCTTTTAATCTGAAAACCTTGGCACTAAGGGCAAGCTGTCTACCCGACACACCCATGATACAATGTTGGCACAGAGATAGGACAGCTGCAGTAAACACTCTAGTTTCAAGGTAAGAGACACATAGCTGTCATAGGTTCATGTTTGCTCTGAAATCCAAAGGGATGCATGGTTCCAGTTTAGTTAGTGCCTGGTTTTGCTTCCTAAAACAAAACCTCTATTAGTACAATGAAAGCAGTTGGTTGGAAATTTATTTTATAATGAAGAATAGAAATAACCTTTTTAAAAAAATCATAATTTTTTTCTCTCTTTTTTTCATACCAAAATTATCTCTACTTTCTGAAAAAAGTTGACAGATCAAAATTATAGTAATGGTTTGGTTTGGTTTAGTTATAATGACATGGTAAGATTGTAGAGATCACATCGAAATAAAAATGTATAGCTATCTTTGCTATCCATTTGATTTTGATATTTTCAAAAGATTTATATATTTGTTTTGAGAGAGAGTGTGGTGTGTGCATACAGTGGGAGGCAGACAGAGGGAGAGAGGGTGAGAATCTTAAGCAGGCTCTATGCTCAGCATGGAGCCTGATGTAAGGCTCAATCCTACAACCCTGAGATCATGAACTGAGCCTAATCTGAGAGTCAGATGCTCAACTGACTGAGCCACCCAGGCACTCTGATTTTGACTTTCATTTTCTTAAGAATAGTGCTGAAAAACCTAAATTATAAAGAAATAAGAGACAAACTGAATATTCATTTTCATTATGATTCATTATCATTTTTGTTATGTGAGGATGGTTTGTCTTATGAAACACTAGATATTTCTAAGACCCTTTCTTTTGAGGTTGAATTCATGATTTCATTTCCTTTACCCTCAAATTAATGAAGGTATCTTTCCAGAAGTTTCATCGTTGATGTTGTATATGTTTGCAAGAAAAGGTTTGTGAATCTTTTTTCCATCTCAACAGAAGTAATTTTCAGCAGACTTTTGTAGTATTTTTGACTGTCTGCAGACTTCTGAGAAATTGACTAGATTTTATCATTTCGGCGTTAGCCTGCTGAAGCCAGCTACCATGCTAGAAACTCTTCCTCCAGCTTTGGAAAGTTTTCACAAAATTGGGATTTGAATTTCCTCTTTCAGTGTGGCAAGTTGGCCGATGGAATCCACAGTGGTCCAGCAGCAGCCTCCATAAAGGTGACTGCAGAGTTCCCAATTAAATGATTTACTTCATTTTTCAGTGCCCAGACAGCTGTCCGCTGAGCCAAGCCATAAATGAACTCCACCCCTTCCAACTGTTCTGGGAATATGATTTACTTTTCTCATAAAAACATGTAACTTCTGCCCAAGTTTCAATCAAGTCCTCTTGTAAGCCAGGGAACATCTGTGTAGAAGATATCTTTGTATTCTGTCTCCTCCCAGCCAAAACCACATGAAGAGGCTGTGATTCAAAACCTAACTCAGATGAAAGAGTCCTCTTTCAGGGCAGCAGACAATGCTCCTAGGACTGTAGGTTGTCTATGATTTCAGGAGACAGTAAAGATACCTCATGATGTGTACCATCTCTTCTTCATTAAAGCAGAAAAATATATTAATGCTATCCGTGACAGGAGACACATCTGTAGAAAGCGTCAAGAATTTGTGTGCCAAAGTGGTACCTGGCAGATAAATTATTCACTCTTTTGAGTTATCATTTGCATTCACAGTTTCCAAAAGTCATTTTTCATAGATATATTAAATAGAAAATAAGGTTAGATACTGGAACCATTGAGAGACCATGGTGGCTCCATCCAATGAATGCTACAAGAGAAAAATAAGGTGCATTTCCACCTGAAACATATTAGAAGGGATACTGGCAGTTTGGGGGAGGAAAATATTTTTGATTGAGGCAGTACTTTAATATTTTGAATTGGGACATTTCTAGATCACATGGTTATAAGGACTGAATTGTGTACTGCCAAAATTTGTATGTTGAAGTTCTAACCCTGGGTACCCCAAAATGTAACTGCATTTGGAGATAGGGTCTACAAAAGGTATAATTAAGTTAAAGTGGGGGCATTAGGGTGAGTCCTAATTCAAAATCACTGGTGTCCTTTTAAGAAGATGAATTAGGACACAGACATTCACAGAGGAAAGACCAGGTGGAGGCACAAGAAGAGGATGGACATCCACAAGCCAAGAGAGAGATTTCAGTATGAAACCAACCCTACTGATACCTTGGACTTGTTAGAAAATCAGTTCTTATAGATTAAGTCACCTTAAACTATAAAACTGTGGCACCTTCTTATGGTAGCCACAGTAAACTAATATGCATGTTTTCTCTAAGATCTTACCAATCACGTGAGGCTTTCTTTGACTGGCAATGTGATAAGCATTCTTGAAGGATGCTTCAAACTTAGGTGTTTCGGTTAAAGCAAATGCAGGTTTTGGTAAAGTTCATCTTTTAAAAGTGGACTTCTTTTCAGGAAAAGGTCTACAGTTCCTGCTGTCTTGACATGATGATCACTGAACATATTTCTGTAATTGTGTAACTTGAAGACTTACGCATGCAAATGAACTCTGTGGCTTTCGTGTCCCCTCTCACTCTGAAAGAAAGCGAACCCAAAAGAAACCTAGGCTTTATCCTACTGGCTGTTTCTACCTGAAGGTAAAGATAATCACGATGAAAACTCTAATTAGAATGGCAAGGTATGTTTTCTCTAATTCCTATCAATGATAAATTATTCTAGACCTCGTTACATAATTAATATTTTAATGAATTTTTATAGGGCCCAGTCAGTTGAGAGAAGGAATAAAAGGCAACCCAGAGAAGACATATGTGCTTTTTTTTTTTTTTTTTTTTAAGATTTACTTATTTCTTTTAAAGAGAGCCTGGGCTCACACATGTACATAGTGGGGGAGGGAAAGCGAGAGAGAGTCTTAAGCAGACTCCACTCTGAGCACAGAGCCCAACGTGGGGCTAAATCTCATGACCTTGAGATCACAACCTGAGCCAAAAGCAAGAGTTGGGCACTTAATCAACTGTGCCACTGAGGCACCCGCACACATGTTTTTTAAATGCCCTGTTCTGGAAGAGACTGTATTATTTATGCTCATATTATATGGGTGAGAACTAGACACTTGGTCACACCCACATGCAGAAAGGCTGGGAAAGATCTCTGACTATATAGCCTCTTTCCAGTCACAATCCTATGTAATTAGAAAAGGGTGACAGACTTTGGTGGAGAGCTGGCTGGTCTCTGCCAAAATGGCTTCTACCTATTTATTTAATCCTCACTATGTGCTGAATACTGCTCTAAGTCCTTCCATTTCGCATACCATTAAATCATCACCATTTCATTAAATTTATCAATGGCAAATTGGAGTAGAGAAGTTAATGGGAATGGAAGAATGAGAAAGCAGGATTTCAGCCCAGCCCAAGTAACATTTATGAGACCACCTCTTGTTGTCTGAGTGATCGGAGAAGATGGTGAAGGATACTTTCTCAGGAAAGCAACTCCAACATCACTCCTGCCTTCTTTCTATCCTACCAAAATATCCCAAGTTTTCTGATTGCTGAGTAAATCCCATGTCTTGGCCCATCTGGACTGACATAATAAAGATACCATAGCCTGGGTGCCTTATAAACAACATGTATTTCTTTCTCACAGTTCTGAAGGCTTAAAAGTTCAAGATCAAGATGCTGGCTGACTTGGTGCCTGGTAAGTGCCTACTTCAGGTTCATAGACATCTGTGTTTTCCCTGAGCCCATACGTGGTGGAAGAGAAAAGAGAGTTCTTTGGCATCTCTTTTATATGGGCAACATTCCTCCTCATAATAGCTGTGCCCTCATGGTCTAATCAACCCTCAGAGGCCCTACTCTTAATACCATCATATTGGAGGTTAGGTTTCACATAGGAATTTTGGGGGGACACACTCAAACTATGGCACTCCATGTCTTAAATATATCATTTCCTTACCTCATTAGCCTATAGGAATATATTCCTCTGCTTGACTCCCATAGTACTCTGTAGCATGTGTCTGGTTCATATGCAGATTTACTTATCGATTCACTTTCTCATTCACCATCCATGGGCCATCTTTTAAGCATCATTTTTGTTCCAATTACGGTGTTAGATACTGGTTGTATACTGATTGGAACATGAATTGTGCTTCAAGATTTCATATTCTGAAGGAATATGTTCATGAGGAATAGACATCAAATAACTTCTATCATGAAATTTTCTTGTATGTGTTGTGTTTTACTGGCAAATTGTTAGATTATAACTCCTATTCCTTCTCTCTTTTCTATTATGCCTAGATTGGTGGCAGACACATAATAGGAGCTTTAAAAAATGTCTGTTTTTTAAAACATGCAAATTTTGTTATTTCAACTAACATATATTTTGGGATAATATTTCAGCATCGGTTTGAAAACACACCAATGGATGATAAACTACTTCATCAGCATAGAAGGAAAGTTGAACCTAATAGCAAGGTTAACATGTCTTATACATTATAACTGCTTCCAGGGCTGGTTAATTGCTGCAGCTGTGAGTTTGGGATTTGATAATGGGAAGTAGGCTGTTGGCATTGAAAGAGAAAGTGTCATACAATACCCATCCAATTTCTAACTCACTTAAATAAAATGTCACATTTGCTCACCTTTGACTGAGTTCAAAATAGCTCAATATTGCACCTAACAATCAATGGTAAGTTACAATATTTTTTTTTGTGTGTGAGAGGACTAATATAAAAGTTCAGCACATTTATGACACACCATACACATGTGTGCATGCACACACACACACACACAGAGTTAGAAGAGAGTGTTCAATTATACATTCAAATTCAAAGCCTCAAAATCCATTTTTCTCAGAGTTTGGGAAATTTTAATAATTAGTCTATCATACAGCAAATAGGGAGAAGAAAGCTGGGATGCTGCGGTTGCAGCAATCAATTCAAGAAGTGAGAAAAACTCAATTAGCCAACTAGGTTGTGTTCAGTGCCCGATTTTTCTCCCCACTGGAAGTGATGGAGTTATGGAAACAGGCTCAAAAACTCCAATTTTAATTCCCTGGGTTTTGGGGGTTTTCTCTGAGAAATGAGATAACTGTATTTGAGTTCGAGTAATCACTTTTGTAAAGAATGCCTCTGTTGTTAAAGTGAAAATAAAATCTGATACATTGATTTTTGTAGTCTCCGGGAAGTAACCTTTTATCCTTATACACCTTAGTTATTAAGACAAATGAATATTTTGTTCAAATTAATTAAATGATTAATTACCCTAATCTTCACTTTAGTTTTCCTATTAGTAATTTTTCTTGTTAATAGTCTTAGTGGGATACGGTCATCTCAGAAAATTATTGTAGTTGCTGTTCTAGGAAAAAAAAGTCTTCCATACCAATATAAACTATGGATTTTCACCATATTTACTCAGGTAGTATTTGAATCTGCATTTCCTGACACAAAAGGTATTGTCAACTTTTATATATGGAAAAGAAAATCAAGTATTTTCCCCAACAAAGTTCTCCTCTCTGTAGAAGATCTCAGGAATACCCTCTACATCAGATCTGAAGCCCTATATAGCCACCAGGGAATATAGTTTAGTTCTTAGGAGAAACAGATGAAGTGAAGAGATTATGACTCCTGTTTGTTTCTAAGCAAGGTGTGGTAGGCAGCCTCCAATATGATCCTCTTCCTGGTATTTGCATGC
Organism: Mustela lutreola; assembly: GCF_030435805.1. NCBI lineage: Eukaryota > Metazoa > Chordata > Mammalia > Carnivora > Mustelidae > Mustela > Mustela lutreola. Next base: position 51,067,992 of record NC_081290.1, read on the forward strand.
TTGTTTGATCCCCTCCCCTTGAATTTAAAATAAATTTAAAATATGGCCGACAGATGGGATATTACTCCTGAGATTAGGTTCCAAATGATTTTAATTGGAATCTAGAATTTTTGACATTTTTCCTTTAACACCCCATAGAACAAATAATTTCCCTTAATTGACGGCCATAAGTTTCCAGACTAATAAGGTCTACTTCACGCCCAGCAAAATAAAGAAAAAAGACCCACACCAAAGCCTGACATCAAGAAAATGCAGAACATTAGCACTAAAGACAGAATTTGAAGAGCTTCCAGATAAGAAAAAAATTGCAGGTCACATAGGATCAGGAATTATAAGGACATCAAGAATCTCAGTAACAACACTGGCAGTTAGAAGACAATAGAGAAATGCTTTGAAGTCCTGAGGAAAATGAATTCCAACTGGAACTGCATCCTCAACCAAACCATAAATTAAGTCTGAGGGTGAAATAACATATTTTCAGACATGCAAGAAGATGTCAGTGGATTCATTGCTATGGCCTCTCACTCAGTGCCTAGGGGCTGGAAAGAGAAGAAACCATAGAGCATGACATCCGGGAAACAGAGGGTCCACGAGAGTAGAGAGAAGAGCAAAGGAAGAGGAGATCTGTTATATCTGCTGTGCAGTTGGACAAGGTGCAGTAGGCCACATGGGTACCAGGAGAGGTGTCCCAAGGAGAAAAGTAGGTCAGGTATCGATGTCTTTGAGCTTACTGAGAAGTGTTTCGCAGCTCTGACAGAGTCTGAGAATGTGGAGATGACTGACACAGAAGACACCGAACAAATAAAACCCTGGTCTTCTTCCTTAGGAAGAGGAAATAAAGGTGATGTCCAGAACTGCAAAATAAGAGATAGTGAAATAAGTATCTTATGTTAAAACAAGCTGGCAAATATCAGAAGAAACAGTTAAAGGGCTGAAGGTGGTGACTCTGGAGGTTAGGAAGTGAGGGTAAGAAGGGACAGGAGCAGGAGACTTAGGGGGGGGTTAGAATCTAGTCATAGTCTTTGACTCTTAGAATTATGCATTCATAAGAAAAGTAAGTTCCATGACTCATTTTATAAACGTTAGAATGCCTCAGCCATTCCTCATCTCTGTGCGTCCCTCCCCTTCACACCCTAGAGACCCTGGCGTGTTCTACCTTCTCACGGCTGGTGTCCGCAGAGACCCCACAAGTTCCCACCACCGACTTCAGGATATTGTTCCTCTTCTCCAGGTGTCTCTCCCTCTCTCTCCGCTCTGTGTCTGGGGTGCTCCTGGGAAAACGGGTTGACATAAACACAACTTCCTGTCTCCTCCTCCCTTTCCCTCCCTAGACACTCACCGCCAGCCTCTGGCAGACACTCAGCGGCCGCTGGGGTCATTGGCAGGTCTCGCTAATGATTTTCCTCTTCCCTGTTTTGTAGCGGTTTGAAAGCTATAGACCTCCTGTCTAGTCAGCCTCAGTCTTAGCGCACCTGGGGAGTTCCTCTGCCTGTGTTCCATCTCAGCCTCGGCACTGCCCTGGAAATTGAATTGTCCTTTTGCTCATTTGGCCTTTTTAAGTGAGGTTTCATCCCATTAGGATGTGCTAAGGCGCGCTCGGCTGTCATTGATTTCTACATGAATTCTGGAGAGCCAGGCTGTTAAACAAACCTGCTCAGTGAGTTCTTCTTTTGAATGCGCTCCCAGGAGGGACATCCGCAAACTCCTAGGAAGGTCATTATCGCGGCAGTTTGGCCAGCTACTGGGATAAAGAAAGGCGGGGGAAGGTATGCAGGGGCTTTTGGCCATATATTTCTTCCCTTTTCTAGGTTCTGGAATACCGAATCTGATCCAGTTCTTCAGTCAGACTCCGGTATGATTTATTTAGCAAGAGGGACGTCCTTCCCCTTTATTGCTATTTTATATACCTGAATTCTTAGAATGCAGTATGACAGGGATAAGGACAGACTGCTATGGAAATGCAGAGGAGAGGTACCTACTCAGCCTGGGGCAGTTAGGGAACACTTCCCCAGGCGGGGATATCTAAGCATTGACTGCACGCTTGGAGCTAGAAGGATACATCATAGTGAGCTCTTGAGCTCGGTGTGAAGACAACTGAGTGTAAAATGATACTATCAATCACACCAAAATGGGTGTGCTTCCTTTTACAAAGCATTTTCCATTTTATAAACCTGTCTCCAAGTGCCAGAGTATCAAATAGGCCACAGCTCATGCTTGGTGCATCAGCAAAAATGGGGTCTGAGGGAATAGGCACAGTCTAGCCTTAGCAAATTTACCCACAATTTTGCAATTAAGAAAAGCAACATACTGTCTATTTTAATTGCAAATTTTATTTGAGTTTTGGGTTTTGTGATTTGTAATGATTTTATTTTGTCGAACGTGTAGGATGAGAAGTGGGAGAGACATTCTAAAGTTTTGGTTTTGTGGTTTTTTGTTTTTTTGACACTCTAGGTTTTAAAGTGACTAACAGTCACTTTACATATATTTTTCTTATAACAACCTTGAGAATAGCTGGTTAGGCTGAATAATAAAATGTTGTTATTATCATTCTTTTAAAAAATTTATTTTTTAATTTTTTTATGTTATTATCATTTTTTAAAGATTTTATTTTTATTTATTTGACACAGAGACAGAGAGAGAGAGAGAGAGAGAGAGCACATGCAAGGGGAGCGGGAGAAGCAGACACCCCACTGAGCAGGGAGCCTGTTGTAGGGCTTCATCCCAGGACCCTGGGAACGTGACCCAAGCTAAAGGCAGATGCTTAACTGACTGAGCCACCAAGGTGCCCCATTATTTTTGTTTATCATCACCATGTTCCAAATATAGGTCAGAGAGCTGCTAAGGGACTTCATCAAAATCACACTGCTGGACTTCAGGTGGAAGACAAAGGTGGGGCTTGAATTCAAAAACCACTTAGAGACCACAGCCGGTGAAGAGACCATGACTGGTGACAGGGCCAAATCTTTTTTCTACCCTGTGATGAGAGGGATTCCTTTACCTCATTCACCTATAAATGGGGTGAAAATCGATATCCCATAGAGGTGTGGGAAGATGAAAGAAGATTGTATCAGAATAGCACCTGGCCTAGGGCTAACTTGAAGTGCGTGTTAAATAAATGGTAGTTATTCCCATCACCTGGTTCCTGGATTCAGTATCTTGTCTACTCTGCAGCCTGTGAGGCAAGATGGCAGGGAATTCAGTATTTAGCTTGCTGTCGGGACTGCAGTGCTGCTGGGGTGCTGCGGTGATTTTGATGATTCTTGGCGATCCAGCTTGGTGCTCTGTGCCCTGCTTCTTCTGTTTGATAGAGAGGGTTGAAGCAGCTGGGGTAATTTGGTAGTTCAGATCCTAGATAGATTTCTTATTAATGGGCATGTTTTCCAGTGAACCCTTTCTCTCTGATTGATTCAATCGGCACACAGTGATTATGGTGGACCCGCTGGGGCCAGGATGGCTGGGTTGGAAACCTGGCTTTTTTTACTTTCTATTTTACTTTATTTTATATATATATATATATATATATATATATATATATATATATATATTTTTTTTTTTTTTTTTCCCATCAGGGTAAGTACTCTTTAATCCCCATCACCTATTTCACCCATCATCCCACCCATCTCCCCTCTGGTACTTTCTCCTTATATTATTTCTACATCTATCTTTTTACTTTCTTCTTGCATTATGTTGGAGGCATTGAGAAAATGGTCTGTCCCTCAGATTCCCTGTCCATAAAATGGGAAAAGACCAGCACTTACTTACTGGGTGTTGAAGGGATTAAATGAGTTGATTAATGTAAGTTGCCTTTTTTTTTTTTTTAGAAGAATTTGATTTTATTATGTCTTCATTCTATAAGTATACCATAATTAGCATTCTTATTCTTTTAAAGTGAGAAAAAAAATCAGAACTAATCATTGGATTTTATAAGTGCTTTACAAACACCAGTATCACCAGCAAGAAACACCATGTCTTAGCATGAAGAATCAATCACTAGGTTTCTGTGTAGACGTTTCTTTAAGTTGCCTTTAAAAGTACCCATTAGGAAGTAAGTTTCAGTGTAAACTGAGTAGTATACGCCAGATCCTATTTTAAGTGCTGAGATGTTATCAATGACCCAGATAGACAAAGTCTCTGTCTCTATGAACCTTAAGTTCCAATATGAACAAATAATTAATTCTAGGATTCTGAAACTCTGAGATGTACTAGGAAGACATATTTTAATGCTGCCGGGTCAGAATGGAACAGCAAATGCTTTCAGTGTTCCTCTGGGCTTTGCCAGATCATTCAGATGATGATATTGCCTTCAGCCCATGGGTAAGGCTTTAATTTTTTCCCTCAGGAATGACTTCCCACAAACTGATACTTAGGACCTGATAATAAGCAACTTCTTTGTAAGAACCATTTTATGGAAGTCAGAAAAAAAAAAAAGTGTTTGCAACAAGGTCAAAGATAAAAGATTAGAAATATTTAGTTTTGAGTTTAGTTTTAACATGTGGGGATGAGCTACCTTCTTAAGTTCAGAGTACATAATCTTTGTATCATAAAATTTGTGTCATGCCAAAAATAACTAAAGGTCCATTACTGGCAAAGCCACTCCTTGACAAAGGGATGGAAAGGAGATAACCTCTAGTTATTTGAAAATCCAGATCAAAGTGTCTTCCTTGTTTCTACTATAGTGTTTTTATAATAAATCTCCTTTTAACGACTGTCCTTCTCCAACTCAAGGTAGTTTTTGCCATTGAATTGGAGGCAGAAATTTAGCAATAGTGGATTTAAAATTGAAACATTGTGTTTGTGTTTTGCCTATTAGCACACATATAACAACATCAACTTACAAATAAGTTGAGATGATTGAAAATGAGCTCATTCTGTGTAAAACTATACACATCTCAATCTCCAAAGAAAGCAGTTGGATAATTGGCAGGCAGAGTACCAAATAGACATTGTTTCCTTTGACAACAGCATACTACTACTTCCTCTGTGTCACCTGTCACACACACAGCAAGAAATTATGTACTGTAATAGCAGAGAGCCAGTGATTCTCTGTATGTGAGTAACTTCCTTAATTTCATCTGATTTGCAAATTTCATAGTGTCCTAGAGGCAGAACACTCATGTCTATTTGGAAATACACACATAGGCTCTCCCAAATGTGCAGAAGGATTTAGAAACATTAAAAAATCACCATCTCAGACTTCAAATTTGGAATTTAATTAGCTCCCTCATAATGGCCACTTGTGATATTTCTTATCAAAATCCCTTCTTCTGGGAAATGCATGCTGATCTCTCATCTTGCATCCCAGTGCATGTGTTTATAGATTTTCCATGATTTAGCATAAATCCAACACCAAGTCCCCACCAAAAACCCAGTCACAATAGTTGAGTTCAAATTGGGGTGGAGTTCTTCGATTTATTAGCTAGGGCTGCTATTTTACCAGTAGGCACTGGTAGGTCTTTACAGAAAAACTTGTATGATCCTGGGGGTTAAATATTTTGAATAGGTCCCTAGGTAATCTTTCAGCTCTATGAACACACTGCTAGTGACCTACAAATCATCACATGCTCATTTTTTCCATATAGATAAATTTTGTGTTTCCAAAAAAGTTAAGGATATCATCAGTCCAATTTTAGAGAACTTTAAGAACAAACAGTTTTGGGGAAAATGATGAGTGGTTCTTGTGTTGATCATCTTGGCATAACTGTCCTTCAATACTTAATGAAACACAAGATAATCCACTAACATTCTTTAACAAGTAAAGTCTGGTTAAAAATGTTAGTATGAAATTGTCTGTTAATCCACTTTGACTGCCATCTGAAATAACTGACTTGCTTTACTTAAGAATAGTCCTTTTTCTAAATTAAGCAGCAGGCACTTGTGAAACACTACACTTCTTTTGACAGCTAAAATGGTGTGTGACTTTCTCGCTCAAATTTAAAAAAGGGGGGGTGCATCTGGGTGTCTCAGTCCATCAAGCATCCAACTCCCGATTTTTGTTAGGTCGTGACTCTGGGTCATGGGATCAAGCCCTGCATTGTGCTCCATGTTCAGTGCAGGGTCTGTTTGTCTCTCTCCCTCTGCTCCTCCCCACTCATGCTCTCTCTCTCTCTCTCTTTCTCTCAGATAAATAAAACAAAGTAAAACAAAATATGGTATGTAACTGAAGGGAATAAAAACCATGCTCGAATTTATAAGTCAAAATCCTATAATAGGAGCACCTGGCAAATTGATGTGTCTAGATATTTGTTTTTCAAGCCAAGTATTTAGGGACTAAAACATAGGAGATCCTGGCTTACATTTATGTGTGCTGACCATATCTCAGACATTGTTTTCGGACATGCATTAATTTGGTTAATGTACACAAGACCCTACAAGTTACTTACATTCATTATCTCAATTATGCAGATAGAAAACTGAGATATATGACTTAAGGTTATATACCTAGATTGTGGCTCAAAGTTAGATTCAAGTTCAAAACTAGGATAAAGTGTCACATTCCCAGCTTAAGAGCCCTTGCCTGTGACCAACCACAGCATGAGCCTCTTAATATAAAACGGGGGTTGTGTATATATTGGTCTTTAATTGAAAACAAAACTAGGAAAGTTTATTTTATGTAACTAACTTTTCATTTCTCACTCTGTTAAGCCTACAAATGGCCTTGGGATATTAGTTGCATATGTTTCCAGGGCATAATCCTAAATCCAATTCACATACAGAAAATAATTTTTTTTGGGGGGGGGTTGGAGAAGGATTTAATCTGGAATGGGTACACACGAAAGGCTTCTTTGAGGTAGTACTAATGAAACTGGGATTTCTTCTGGCTACCCCAGAGGTGACAGTGTTCAGAAAAGTGCTGTTTACAGTGTTCCAGAAATAGGGAGCATTATGTGGTAAGCCTCTTCGATGGAAAGGAACAAGGCGTATTTGATAGACAAGAAGTGATCCACAGACTCTTTAGTATAGAGATAGAGGATAACTGTAGAGGTACATAGTGCCCAATCCATCCAGGGTTTAAGGTTGTGACAAGGTGTATGTTCTTTTTTTTTTTTCTCATTTTTTTTTAATTTTTAATTTTTTATAAACATATATTTTTATCCCCAGGGGTACAGGTCTGTGAATCACCAGGTTTACACACTTCACAGCACTCACCAAAGCACATACCCTCCCCAATGTCCATAATACCACCCCCCTCTAACAAACCCCCTCCCTCCAGCAACCCTCAGTTGGTTTTGTGAGATTAAGAGTCACTTATGATTTGTCTCCCTCCCAATCCCATCTTGTTTCATTTATTCTTCTCCTACCCACTTGCCCCCATGTTGCATCACTACTGCCTCATATCAGAGAGATCATATGATAGTTATCTTTCTCTGCATGACTTATTTCACTAAGCATGATACGCTCTAGTTCCATCCATGTTGTCGCAAATGGCAAGATTTCATTTCTTTTGATGGCTGCATAGTATTCCATTGTGTATATATACCACATCTTCTTGATCCATTCATCTGTTGATGGACATCTAGGTTCTTTCCATAGTTTGGCTATTGTGGACATTGCTGCTATAAACATTCGGGTGCACGTGCCCCTTTGGATCACTACGTTTGTATCTTTAGGGTAAATACCCAATAGTGCAATTGCTGGGTCATAGGGCAGTTCTATTTTCAACATTTTGAGGAACCTCCATGCTGTTTTCCAGAGTGGCTGCACCAGCTTGCATTCCCACCAACAGTGTAGGAGGGTTCCCCTTTCTCCGCATCCTCGCCAGCATCTGTCATTTCCTGACTTGTTGATTTTAGCCATTCTGACTGGTGTGAGGTGATATCTCATTGTGGTTTTGATTTGTATTTCCCTGATGCCAAGTGATATGGAGCACTTTTTCATGTGTCTGTTGGCCATCTGGATGTCTTCTTTGCAGAAATGTCTGTTCATGTCCTCTGCCCATTTCTTGATTGGATTATTTGTTCTTTGGGTGTTGAGTTTGCTAAGTTCTTTATAGATTCTGGACACTAGTCCTTTATCTGATATGTTGTTTGCAAATATCTTCTCCCATTCTGTCAGTTGTCTTTTGATTTTGTTAACTGTTTCCTTTGTTGTGCAAAAGCTTTTGATCTTGATGAAACCCCAATAGTTCATTTTTGCCCTTGCTTCCCTTGCCTTTGGCGTTGTTCCTAGGAAGATGTTGCTGCGGCTGAGGTCGAAGAGGTTGCTGCCTGTGTTCTCCTCAAGGATTTTGATGGATTCCTTTCGCACATTGAGGTCCTTCATCCATTTTGAGTCTATTTTTGTGTGAGGTGTAAGGAAATGGTCCAATTTCATTTTTCCGCATGTGGCTGTCCAATTTTCCCAGCACCATTTATTGAAGAGGCTGTCTTTTTTCCATTGGACGTTCTTTCCTGCTTTGTCGAAGGTTAGGTGACCATAGAGTTGAGCGTCTTTTTCTGGGCTCTCTATTCTGTTCCATTGATCTATGTGTCTGTTTTTGTGCCAGTACCATGCTGTCTTGATGACAGCTTTGTAATAGAGCTTGAAGTCCGGAATTGTGATGCCACCAACGTTGGCTTTCTTTTTTAATATCCCTTGGCTATTCGAGGTCTTTTCTGGTTCCATATAAATTTTAGAATTATTTGTTCCATTTCTTTGAAAAAGATGGATGGTACTTTGATAGGAATTGCATTAAATGTGTAGATTGCTTTAGGTAGCATAGACATTTTCACAATATTTATTCTTCCAATCCAGGAGCATGGAACATTTTTCCATTTCTTTGTGTCTTCCTCAATTTCTTTCATGAGTACTTTATAGTTTTCTGAGTATAGATTCTGTGCCTCTTTGGTTCGGTTTATTCCTAGGTATCTTATGGTTTTGGGTGCAATTGTAAATGGGATTGACTCCTTATTTTCTCTTTCTTCTGTCTTGCTGTTGGTGTAGAGAAATGCAACTTATTTCTGTGCATTGATTTTATATCCTGACACTTTACTGAATTCCTGTATAAGTTCTAGCAGTTTTGGAGTGGAGTCTTTTGGGTTTTCCACATATAGTATCATATCATCTGCGAAGAGTGATAATTTGACTTCTTCTTTGCCGATTTGGATGCCTTTAATTTTTTTTTGTTGTCTGATTGCTGAGGCTAGGACCTCTAGTACTATTTTGAATAGCAGTGGTGATAATGGACATCCCTGCCGTGTTCCTGACCTTAGCAGAAAAGCTTTCAGTTTTTCTCCATTGAGAATGATATTTGCGGTGGGTTTTTCATAGATGGCTTTGATGATATTGAGGTATGTGCCCTCTATCCCTACATTTTGAAGAGTTTTGATCAGGAAGGGATGCTGTACTTTGTCAAATGCTTTTTTAGCATCTATTGAGAGTATCATATGTTTCTTATTCTTTCTTTTATTGATGTGTTGTATCACATTGACTGATTTGCGGATGTTGAACCAACCTTGCAGCCCTGGAATAAATCCCACTTGGTCGTGGTGAATAATCCTTTTAATGTATTTTTGAATCCTATTGGCTAGTATTTTGTTGAGTATTTTCACATCTGTGTTCATCAAGGATATTGGTCTATAGCTCTCTTTTTTGATGGGATCCTTGTCTGGTTTTGGGATCAAGGTGATGCTGGCCTCATAAAATGAGTTTGGAAGTTTTCTTTCCATTTCTATTTTTTGGAAAAGTTTCAAGAGAATAGGAATAGTTCTTCCTTAAATGTTTGGTAGAATTCCCCCTGGGAAGCCGTCTGGCCCTGGACTTTTGTTTGTTTGGAGATTTTTGATGACTGTTTCAATCTCCTTACTGGTTATGGGTCTGTTCAGGCTTTCTATTTCTTCCTGGTTCAGTTGTGGTAGTTTATATGTTTCTAGGAATGCTACCATTTCTTCCAGATTGTCAAATTTATTGGCGTAGAGTTGCTCATAGTATGTTCTTATAATAGTTTGTAGAAAATAATTATTTATTTATTTATTTTTAAAATTTTTATTTTTTATAAACATATATTTTTATCCCCAGGGGTACAGGTCTGTGAATTACCAGGTTTACACACTTCACAGCACTCACCAAAGCACATACCCTCCCCAATGTCCATAATCCCACCCCCTTCAAAAGAAAATAATTATTTTTTATGCACCATTGAACTCATGGAACCTTTCTACACAAAACGTCAGTCACTCAGCCAGTCCAATAATACAACTATATGGGTTCTTCTACATCTTTCATTGGCCACATTGACATTTCTCATCACTAGTACCAATTCAGCAGAGGAATTCATGTTCCATGGAAGAGAACACTGAATGGAGGACACATGGGAGTTCCTGACTCCAAGTCTTATTTCTACAGTCAGCATGTTCTACATTAGGCGTGAAACAGGATTCGAGTAACCTAGATTCTAGCGTTAACTTTGTGAAGAGCTCTTTCGCCTGTAGTTCTGTTTCTTCACTTGAATAGGAAAGAGACCGGATCAGATGTTTCTGTCTAGTTTGGAAAATCCTCTTATGCAATCAAATTATCACACTGAGTCATTCTTCTCTATGTCAGTGTATACAACAAGAAGGTGTGTCTTCATTTCCTACTGCTAAAGAACAAATTAACACAAAAGTAGTGGATTATAACAATTTCCACTTCTTTTCTTTTTGTTAATTGAAATATATTTGACATATAACACTGTGCAAATTTAAGTGTATATCATATTAATTTGATGCATTATATATTGTAATATGATTGCCATTGAAGTGATAATTAGCACCTCTATTGTGTTACATAATGGTACTTTCTTAAGTCATTAAGTTCTAGTCTCTTAGCAAATTCGATGATTATAACAAAATATTTTTGTCAATATTCACTATACTGTGCATTAGATCTCCAGGGCTTATTTACTACTCATTGTAAGTTTGTACCTTAAACAACATCTGCCCTGTCCCCACACTCTCGTCCTCTGATAACCACCATTTGATATTCTGTTTCTATGAGTTTGGCTTTCTTAGATTTCACATGTAAGTGTTATTATACAGTACTTGTCTTCAACTTATCTCATTTAGCACACTGTGCTCTCCATACATGTTGTTGTAAATGTCAGGATGCCCTCCTTTCTCATGGCTGAATAATATTCCATTGCAAATGTATTTATTACATCTTTATCCATTCATCTGTTGATGAACACTTGGTTGTTTCCATATATGGCTATTATGAATAATGTTGCAATAATCATGGGAGTATAGCTATCTCTTTGTCATGCTGTCTTCATTTCCTTTTAGTATATAAGCAGAAATAGAATTACTGAATCATGGAGTAGATCTAGTTCTAATTTTTTCCTGGAACCTCCACATTGATTTTCCATCGTGATTGAACCAATTTATGATCCCATCAACAGTGCACAAGGCTTCACTTTTCTCTACATCCAACATTTGTTATCTCTTGTCTTTTTGAGGATAATCATTCTAACAGGTGAGGTGATATTTTATTGTGGTTTTGATTTACATTTCCCTGATGATTAGTGATGTTGATCATCTTTTCATGGAACTGTTGACCATTTTTATGTCTTCTTTGGAAAAAAGTCTAGTCAGTTCTTCTGTTCATTTTTAAACTGGATTTTTTGTAGTTATGAGTTGTATGAGTTCTTTATATATTTAAGATATTAACCCCTTATCTGATATATGGCTTGCAAAAATGCGCTTCCATTCTGTAGGTTGCCTTGGTATTTGGTTATCTCTTTTGCCATCCAGAAGCTTTTAAGTTTGATGTAGTCCCATTTTTGTTGATCTTTGCTTCGGTTATTTGTACTTTGTGTGTCATATTCAGAAAATATTTGTCCAAAACAATACCCATTTCTTAGGTCTGAAGTCTGAATAGGGATCTATTGGGTTCTCTTCTGAATGTCTCAGAAGGCAGACTGGATTCTCTTCTGGGGTTGAGAGTTGCCTTCTAAGCTACGTTTTGTGGGCAGAATTTAATGTCTAGTGGCTGTAGGAATGATGTTGCCATTTTATGACTGGCTCTCAACTGGGGCTACTCTCTGCTCCTGGAGGCCATCTGGGTTTCCTGCCATATGACTTCCGCCGCAACGTGACAGTTTGCTCCTCTAAGGCCACAAGGAGAATCTTTCACTTTGCATAACTCTTACATCTTTTAAAAAAAAATCTTTGATGATATGCTTCAATTGTATTTTTTTAAGTAATCTCTGTGCCCAGGGTGGGGCTCAAACTCATGACCCCAGAGATCAAGAGTCACATGCTCTCCATACTGAGCCAGCCAGGCATCCCAAACTCTGACATCTTTTCAGGGCTTCCCTGATTAAGTGAAGCCCACCAAGTATAATCTCTTTTTTGAGTGGTTCAAAGTCAACTGACTGGGGATTTTAATTACATCTGCAAAATCATTTCTGCTGTATAACATGATATGATCATGTGAGGGGAAATCATTGTATTCACAAGTCCTCCTTATAACCACATGGAAGTAACTGTATGGGTGTGTACATGAGAGTATAGGAATCTTGGGGACCATTATAGAATTTTTCCTTTCAAAGAGTGTGTGGGTAGAGGGAACCTAAATCTTGTTCTGTAGTGGAGACTGCCTACTGGAAGTCACCAGTGGGTCATATTGGAAGAGATTGTGTTTATATCTTGGCTGCCTAGAGAATTTATGTAAGAGCCCAAAGAACTTAGAAGGAAGAATATGTCAAGTTCCTGAACACATTGCTCTTAAAAAAATCTGTGTTTTGAGAAATTCTGGTTTTGGATCCAGAATGGCAGGAGTTGCAACATAACAACTGTGGTGGGGGAGGGCTAACAACTCTATGACCTTTGAAAGATATTTAAAGTTTCTTGGCCTGTTTCCTCATCTCTAAGATAAGAATTTGCCTTGTGAGAATTTGCCTCATAGACTGTTTTGAAATTTAGTTAAGTTAATATGTGTGAACTATTTCAAAGAATAATAAACAGTGATTAGGACATAAAGCTTCATTTTTTTATTTTAGCTATTTAATTGACATTCATATAACACTTTGCATGGAACAGGCACTTTTATAATAACTCTGTGAGTAGGTGCTGCTATTGCCTCCATTTTATAATGAGAAAATGATGACACAGAGAATTTAAGTAATTTTTCCAAAGCCAAAGTGCTGATAGGCAGGAACTTAGAATCTGAATCCAGGTATTCTGTTCACTAATGGAGTTTTGCTATCAGAAAAAGACATCAGACCCTCAGGGGGAAGCTCATCATGCAGAAATTTTGCCTTAAATCCATGCCTGGGCTTAGGTTGCTGGGGAGTTGAGTGGGGATGGAGCAAGCAGATAAGCATTAATGCCCTTCCCAAATCAGACATTCTGGGGTGAATAGTGTGCTTCAACAGAAATAGAAAGTAAACTTTGGAAAGGCAGAATAGTTGTACCTGGTTCATGATTGGATCCTCAACAGCTAAAACTGAGTTTTCTTTATGACTGATGCTTGCACTTGACCCAATATTTGTATGGCCCTGCAACCCCCAGATTCACATATTGAAATCTAAGCTATCAATGGGATGTGTTAGGAAGTAATTAGGCCTTTGGGAAGTAGTTGTGTCGTGATGGTGGAGCCTTCATGTGTAAGATTAGTGTCCTGAGAGCACTCTTGGCCTCTCACAGCCACACGAGAGTTTAATGAGAGGGTAGCTTTCAACAACCTGGGAGAGAACCCTCCCAGAACCCAGCCCTGCTTGGCTCCTTGACCTGCGGTTTCCAGGCTCCAGGACTGTGAGAAGCAGATTTCTGTTGTTCATCAGCTACCCAGGCTGTGGTACTTTGTTTCAGCAGCCTGAGCTAAGACAGTGCTCAATGATAAATAATGGAACGTGTGAACATAAGTTCAACTCTTGACCTGGGGAAGTCCAAGCTTTGAACTCCCTTGGTTGGGGATAAAGAGTGCTGAAGGAATGGGATTGTCTTCTTTTAGGAAATCCCAGGAACCCACATGGGGATCTGCAACAGCAGCAGGGGTTAAAGAGCTAAAATACCATGTGTTCTGGTTCCAGATGGCCTGAGATGGCCCTGACTGAGCTTAACATTGAGTGGAAGTGGCTTCTTTTCTCCCCCAGTAAACCTTAACTTATCACTGCCAGACCCCATCACACCAGTGGGGAAGGATAGAACCAGGCAGTGCAGGTTCTATGCAGCCGAACCCTGGCAAAACAACAGGGTAAGGAGTGGGCTCATCACATCAGCCAGTTTTTCTTTAGTGAAGGAATTATGGAGCAGGGCAGGCCTCTCAGCAAAATTTAATATGAGAAATTTCAGAATCATCTTGGTCATATGGAGATGAGATAATTAACTTTGGAAATAAATTATATATACACATATATATATATAAAATAAAAATATGAAATTTGCCAATTTGTACCCTAGACTACTTCTAAGGGTCAGATGGTTGATGTTGGAGTTTCTGACGCCAAGATGGCAGACGTTATTTAAAAAGAAATTGAAATGATAATGCTGTCAATTGAGTCAAATCCAGGAAATAAAGAATCAAGAAAATTTCCAAGCTTTTGCATGCTCCCAAACCAAAATCTTCCATGTTGTTGAGTTTTTAGGCCCTGAAACTCAGAGTTCATAAAACAGGAAGGTCCCATAGGAGTTTAGTATCTTTATCTCCATCATGATTCAAAGCCCAGGCATATCCTATTTCACTGAAATGGAATGTTAAACATTCTCACACCTACCAGCATAGACAGATTTTATATTTCAGTCTTTTGCTAGGGTTTTGGTAAATTTGGTAGGGTTGTCAAATTTGTTATCATGCTGCAGACTTTCTAAAAAACACAGCAGGGAGATACCAGAAACAATGAAGCGCCCCAGATGAAGTTGATTTCAGGACTTTAACTGATACTGTTTATTTTTCATGCCGATCTTGATGAGATGCCACTGGGAACTTGTTAACTTGGCAGCATTTATCACTATTCTGTTTTGTTGTACAAGTGCAACAGACTCTTTTTTTCCCCCTTTTAATCAGTAAGGAAAATCAGGAGTTGGGTAGAGGGGAGAACAATCATGTTAAATTAATGGTTTCTGTCTTATGGTGAAATTCAGCTCCAATGTTATACTCATTGTCCATCTGAGATAGTCTTTTGTAGGAGCAAAATATTTCCAAATAATTCAACTACCTTCCTCCTATACATCACAGATGTTATTTCACCTCTTCACTGAGAGAAGATACAAGCAACATTTCAATCCATCAAGATTTGTGTTACTTAGAAGATAGACTTTTGCAGGCAGGGTAAATGCAAATTTGGGGGAAGAGGGAATGGCAGAAAGAATAGAAGAGGAAGGGACATATTGGAGGGTTATCTAACTCGCTAGCAAGACACCAAACATACATTATTTCATTTAACTTGCCTTATAAGTGAAGGAGGTTCTAAGCTTATTTTGAAGATAAGAAAAGGAATGAGTACTGCTGTGGTTTAGAAAGCTTGAGTAATCAGCTTAAGGTCCCAAGTCAGAAGGTGGCAAATGTGGTTATAGATTCAGGTCTGTATAACACAAAGCCCAATATTTATTCTTTCTTTCTTTTCCCCCCAGTAGGCCACAATCTCTTTCCTTGGGTTTTTATAATAATGGAGTGTGCATTTGCTATTATGGTCTATAGCGAGGACTTTAGTGGAAGTTTTCCACAGAATGGGTTGTTAGGGTATTTGGTTTGATTTCTGCTATTAACATTCCTTCTCTACAATGAAATAAGATTTGAGAAGACAAGACCTGAAGCAGTGAGTTTGAAGGGAAGAAAGAATGGCAGAGTTTATGGACACAAAAGGCATCAATGAGATTACAATGAGTTGTATGGTCTAAGAAGTACTAAATCTGTAATTAAAGTATCTTAAGTAAATATGAAGAGAAAATGACTTGAATTCTGTGGAGCTCAGAGTAACACAAGGTCTTGCTGCCCCTTCTTGTCTGTCCTGACTACTCTCCAGAGCTGCCTGAGAGTGAGAGTGACATATTGGGAAAGACATGGCTTTGAAGACAGAAAAATGCTTGAGTTTGAGTCAAGAACAACACTGTCAGCTCCTTGTGTCACGTACTTAATCTCTCTGGACTTGGATTTCCTGATTTGTAACACAGGCACATAATGACTCTCTTCCAGGGTTGTTGGAAGACTAACTGGATATAAAAAACCTGGTGCCTGGCACATAGCAGACATCCACTAAGCAAGTCAGATCACCGTGTTCAACTTAAGTGTTCATTAATAAGGGAATTATAAATTGAGGAAAAGCATGGAGTTGAAAAAACAGTGTGAAAATGGCTTTTCCAAATGTGGCCATCATTTGTATAGTTACAACTATATTCTACATGATGTATCTACTCCTTGGAAGACCCATAATCTGCAAAGTCAGGGTGTCTGAAAAATCTACCAATGGATCTCTTTTTGGTTCCTGAAGGCTTCCAGGAAGTGACATTTTAGGAAGAAATGGTGAGAAAACTCGGAGCAGGGAGGTGAATCCATACCAATGCTGTATCACAATTTCCTAAGACCAACTCTGTTCCCAAAGTCCCCTAGAAAAGCGCACTGGAACTTGAAACACCAAGCTTAGATATGTGCTACACTTGATTTCATTTTGAGAAAGGGCCAATCAGGAAAAATGAGTCAGAAAGAGCTACTGCTCTCAGGGACCTGAGCCAAGGCTTCCTTTCTGCTATTACAAACCATTTCCCCCCTTGTAATCATTTCCAATGCAGAATCTTACATTCAAATGCTTGTTCTTTCTCCTGCTGTCCTTGGAACAACAATGTATGAAATCATTCCAGGAGGGAGATTACCTTTTGTGAGGAGATTAACCTGACATGTGATAGAAAGAAATCGTAGATAATAGAATGACATACAACCTGACCATTTCTGGAAATGAGGTAGGTTTTATACTATAGTTAGGAAAAGGGTATTTAGGACCTTGTGAATGCACTGCCCAAGCAATGACTCACTCCACTTAGCATGGACACCTGGAAAGCTCAGTTCAGATATAATTATGACAAAATATAATTTTTCCAAGGCTGTGGTGTTCTCTCTGACTCAGCTGACATAAAACCTACCGCATTTCCTTCACGTCATGACTAACACACACTAAATTGAGAGAGCTAGTTGGCTGTATCTCCAAAGAAGCACCTAAGCTTGTTATCATCATAGAGGGTGCATTTGGCATGAAACATTTACCAGAAAAAACAAACAAAAGTCCACTCTTATGCCTTCAAGTAGAAACACTTAAGTATTGCATACATACTCTCGAGGTAATAATATATTAAAGTGGTTTTCGTGTTTCGTACCATGTACCTATTCTCTAACGGGTTTTGGAACAGGATCAGAACACTTGAAAATTGTATTATTTGAATGGAGACTAATAAATTTCTGCATAAAATGGAAGAACGTGGCCAGACGCTTTATTGTGTTGACAGTGTTAAATCTAGGAAATAGTTTTGTGTGGTCTCATAGACATGAGTGTATGGTATGATGGGGTAATGGTTCTCAGACTTGCTAAAGCTGTGCCTGACATTTCAAGAAATTAAAAATATAGCCCATTGAAAGCTATTTCAAAGCTAGGATTCATTATTTTGAAAATGAAACAGTTTAGCTCAAACTGTCAGTTTCCGGCCAATCATTATTCGAAATGAGAAGACTCCAAATTAATTGAGCTGTTCACTGGGATATTCATAACCATTGTAGAGAAACGGGGGAAATATTGAAGCAATTGATTCAATAATACTTGATTAATTATTTATTTAAAACAAATTTGGAACACCTGGGTGGCTTAGTCGGTTAAGCATCTGCCTTCGGCTCAGGTCATGATCCCAAGGTCCTGGAATCGAGTTCCGCATCGGGCTTCTTGTTCAGGGGGAGTTTGCTTCTCTGCCTGCAGCTCTCCCTGCTTGCACTTGTGTGTAACAAATAAATATATAAAATCTTAAAAATATATTTTTCATTTTCTCCAATGCTTAACATAGCGGCTTTCATTGTAGGCACCGAAAAACTCTGTATTGAAAGAGTGGATGAAAAAACGGAGAGAAAGCATACTATTTTGAAAAGAAGGCCATGATATGAGTCTCTTGATGTCAAAGGAAGGCAAAATCCGTTTAAGAAAGATAGCTTGTCTTTTGTTAGAAAAAATACCACAATGGTGGTTTTTGGTAATGAAAAGAGTTGTTCTTCCCCCTGGGTGTGATTTGAAAGTTGTGCTCTGCCATAACCAAGTCTCAGAAAATTTGTTGTTACAGCAGCTCTACTGAAGGTGGAGGGGAAGCAGAATGAGAGCTTAGAAAGGGTGAAAAAGAAGAGAAATACTGGAATTTGGGGAGTTGCTTAAGGAACTGGCAGGAACTAGGATCTTCCAGAAAAGCATGACCACCAAAATTTTTCTCCATGGGGGAAATGGATTTGAAATTTTAGGGGAGTGAAGTCTGGTATTTAAATACACATTGATCATCACCGTGCCTTGCTTTAACTTCTTTCTGACACCCCAACTTTAATCAAAAGGCCACTACACTCAGAAGGATTGACATAATGTTTATTTTGGGAGAATGAAGGAACCTCGGTGTTTCTCAGGGTGGGGCAAAGTGGTAGGATAATGGTGAAAATAAAAAGATGGGGGGAAAAAAGAAAAAGATGGGGGATCAGAGGAGGTGGTCCAAGGCAGATATTCAGAAACCACTGGACACAGGAAATCTAAGAAACAGGAATGCAGAAGAACCTAAATCTGTTCTTGACCTTGGAGATTTAGGACAGCCTGGCCTAGGAGTTGGGAGGAGGTACTTACTGGTACATGCATTTCTCCCCACTACAAACATCCACCCATGCTTGTGCATTTTGTCTCCATCAACTGCTTGTAATCATCTCTTCCCAGGAACATCTAATGAAAAGTACCTCGATCAGTACAGATAATCACTGCCAAGGATTCTAGCCTTTTGGCAGCAAAGTAAATTTCTTTTGATTTCCATTTAATTAACTAGTAGCTAATGAATATATTATTGTTTTTTATAGTTGCCCAGAAATAGGGGTTCTAAATGTCCTGGTGATCTGATTAATTTTGGCTAAGGCATACCTTCTATATTACTTGAATATATGATTATTAAGTAACTCCTTAATTCTCTCTAACCCTGTGAGTTTATCGCCTTATGATCTATTTAACAAATCCTCAGTTTCTTTTGGTCACTGCTTCATGCTGAAAGCATTCAAGTGCTTAAATCTGTATCTCAGGGCACCTGGGTGGCTCAGTGGGTTAAGCCTCTGCCTTCGGCTCAGGTTGTGATCTCAGGGTCCTGGGACTGAGCTCTGAATGGGGCTCTCTGCTCAGCAGGGAGCCTACTTCCCCCCCTCTCTGCCTGCCTTTGTCTACTTGTGATCTCCGCTCTTTGTCAAGTAAATAAATAAAATTTTTTAAAAATCTGTATCTCAAGCGTGGGTCTAGTTCCCTGAAAGAAGCTGAGAAGGTATTTCATATAGACTCCCCGTCCTGAACTGAAGTTAGGAAATGATGACAGAGATGGGATTTATGTGTATATAATGTGTGTGTGTGTGTGTGTGTGTGTGTGTGTGTGTGTGTGTGTTGCATCTATCCAGTTTTTCAAGTTTTAGTCTCAAAAAGTATGTAAGGTATTCTGCAGGCTCTGTAGTAGTGGGAGCCATAGGTATAGGTTTCATTTTTCTGTTTCCCACTGAGTGTAGCACACAGTACAAGTTTACTCAATGTCTCCTGACTTAAAAAGCTAGAGTTTTCAGGATATATGAGGGCACTGTTCCTTTCGTTCTGCAGGGAAACCCCCACAGAACTTTGCTTATCTATCATGATAATTTGAGCCTAGTAGCCAGGCTGACATTTCTTGGTAACTATAAATTCTATCAGAGACAATTATTCATTTGGCTGTCTCTCCAATCTCTGTCCACAGAGAGTAGCGCTTGAAACAGTGGCTTAGCCAGAGGACAGTTCTCCAAGGCACAAAGAGTAGACAAGAACACGTTTTTCCTCAGAGGTTTCATTCTCTCCCTTGATTCTAAACTGATCTTCATTCTGATTCATCCTTTTAGCAGAAAGAAGCACTTCCAATCCAAGTTTGAGCACCATTAAAAAGTTTCTTCTCAGAGTCAATCTTGGAACACTACATCAAAAAGTAATGATGTATTGCATGGTGACTAACATAACACAATTTAAAAAAAAAATTGAAAGAAACTTCAAAAAACAAATGAAAAAAGTTTCTTCTACCATTGTAACTAGATATGGTGCTTTCTTGGAATTTTAAGTAATTTAGCTCTGATTAGGGGTATTTTACCCAAGTGGGATGAAACTCACCTCTAAGTGAGTGAATCCATGATGCTCTCAGGATGCAAGACTTTGAATTGAGCTTCTTGCCTAGGATTGCAATTGCCTTCTTGTCTTTACTACAAAGCATTTTCTAAAAAAGTGTGGGAAGGGAAGGTGTGGGGATAAGTCTCAAAAAATGTAAAATCAGATTTTTAAGACTATATTTTCTATGTGTTTTAAAGACAATGGGAAAGCTTGGTTGGTGAGATTACCATGTTCAAATTCCCTCATTAATAATCTATTGGGCTTCAAATATAGTATTCACAACAGACACTTATAATTTCAGATTTTGTACTATATTATCAGCTCTGTACATGAGGGTAATAGCAAGATAATGGAAAAAACTCTGTAAATGAATATTGGATGTTAATAAGAATTCCCATTCAAATTATGTTTTATTCAATTTTTGAACATCAAATTGTATTATTAAGAGTCATATAAGAATACATATGGGAAACATGAGAGAAGTAAGACAAAAGAGTAACTTACCAATCAGGAGAAACTCAAAAGAAATTTAAGATCCTTGTAGTTAAAGGTTTTTATTTTTAATTCCTTAAAATTTTATAGGTGATTATATAACAAGTTTAATATTCTCTATTTATTTTCCAAGAAGTCTAGAAGGAAGACTTAGGGTAACATGATTACTTTTGTTTCAGATGGCAGGCCTGGTTATTACAGTTCTCTAAATGCTTGCCAGTACATTGTTCTAATTCAGAGCTCCTTTCCACATTCCAGACACCATCCTTGTATGATACTGAATCAAAGGAAAAGAACCATGACAACAGAAAACTTAGGGAAAAAAATCCAAGTTGATTTTTTTTTTTTAAGATTTTACTTATTTATTTGACAGAGATCACAAGTAGGCAGAGAGGCAGGCAGAGATGTGGGGGAAGCAGGCTCCCTGCTTAGCAGAGAGCCCGATGTGGGGCTCTATCCCAGGACCCTGGGATCATGACCTGAGCCGAAGGCAGAGGCTTTAAACCACTGAGCCACCCAGGCGCCCCATAAGTTGATTGATTTTTAATACTTCGAAGGTGTTGCCTGGACTGAAAATAAATCCAGAGTCTCTTAAGAATCAGCCAAGATCCTCAGAGGTTAAAAAAACTGTTGGAACATTTGGAGAATTTTAATTACTGACCATTGATTACCATCTCCATAGATGAAAAACATCCATTTCTTTTTAAAGGGAGACCTATAGAAACATGACCTTTGCCCATTTTGCTAGGGTTTAGAGAGAAAGGTTTTAGAGAGAAAATAAACTGATACAGAAAATTGTATGCTATATACATACAAACATGCATATTTGTCTACATATGCATATATAATACATGTATAACTATATGTGTATATATACATATAAATATAAATTAGTATTTATAAATATGTATTTATATATAAGTATATATAAGTTACATATATAGTACATATATATATTATGTATAAAGTAAATATATGTAATTTCCTTTACTACACTTATGCTGCTCTTCCTTCCCTAGACCAAAGATTCCCAGCAGCCTTTGCCATCATGAAACCGGTTTATTTTCATCACCTTGAAAGCACCCAGATGGCTTCCCCTCTGGCAGATCAGGGTCCTAACAACTAGATGGTCCCAGGATTGACCAGGAGTTTCTTGATCCTGACTAAAAGGACAGGTCTTTCTAGGCACAGATGCAGTGGAGATCTTGTAGTGATCACCTTTAAAACAAATGCTTTCCTAAATAAAACATTCTTCATTGAAACCAGTTGTAAAAACTATTAACTGTATTCTAGTAAAGGAAGTAATACATGATAAAATGTTCATTTAAAGCAAGGAGGAATGTTCAAAGTAGCACTAGATCCAAGACTCCTTTCTGCTATTCAATTTCTTTTCACAAGTCTTGTATAACTCTTCCTCTATCTCTGTCTTTGGAGTCAGATGTACACTGCGATTTCAAGAGCCTCTGCAGGTGCTTGAAACTTTGGTGGCACATGGCTTTGAGTGCTTTCTCTGGCTCTTTGAATCTTGGGAACAAGGTTTTGTTCCATGCTTTTGGCAGTTCTGCTGATGTCTGTTGCAAAGTCCCGTGTCTGCTTCCATAGGCACTGGATTTCATTACATACTGAATCTGCCCTTTCAGGTAATATGACTACTTGCACTATCTTTCTATTAGTCCTCTCTTTTGATCAGGCTTTCTTCAAAATCAAAACAGAGATGGAAAAATAAACAAGAAATTGCCTCTTATCTGGAAGCCTGGCTTACACCTGGACACTTTTTTCCACATGACCCAGTGACTCAGATATTGTTCGCACTTGTACATTCTTGTCTCAGGCTCCTGATCTTATTTGCGGGTGTCCTCAGGCATTGGATATAGAGAGTGGTTTCAGTATCCTGGGTTGTATTTCTTTGGTCCTCTAGGGAGCCATTGATAGCCCTCCCCTCCCTACTCTGTAATTTGCATTATGTGTCTTTTGGTTTCTATCACTCAAAGTTATAGTAGCTTGCCCTGTAAAGAAATTGCCTGTCTTGTGGTCTGTCATCCCTAAAACACAGAATCTTCTCAGAGCAAGAGCTATGTCTTATGTTTTGTTGCATCCCCAGCTCCTAGAACAGTTCTAGTTATATAAAAAAAAAAAAAAGAAAATATGTTTTCCCAAATATTTCAGACATTTAATAGAATGTCATAGCTTTCTATTAAAATGAGCATTGCCTTATTTTTTTATATGAACACTTTAAAATTATGGAGTATGCATAGCTAATCAAAGGTACCAACCAATAAAACAACTATTGCATGACTATAGGCAGTGGTTTCTCCATTTTTGAGTGGACAGAAATCGATTCTAAGAGTAGATGGAATTGGGGTTGGGCTAACATTCCTGAAGGCATACCATGGAGAGGTTCTGGGGATGGTGAGGAGCCAGGACAATACTCCATTCTTTTTCTAAACATTGTGATTCTATGGTCTTGCATATAGGCTAGACACTTTTATAAGAGGCAGATTTCAAGAGGAGTGTAGAAAACAAATCAAGAAGGAGGAGGGAACCAAGGATTCAACTTTTCATCAAGTGCAGGAAAATGCCATGGAAGTACTATGCCATTTGATACAGCAGCCATCCATAAGAAATAAGAATAATTGACTGCTTCTTTGTACAACTGGTAGATATTTTCATTCTTGGCTGGGCAGCTCTCAGCTTGGGCTCACATCTGTCTCTGCCAGTGTCTTTTTTACCGAGATGAAAACAACTTCAGGAGATATGGGGGAGTTCGGAATTCTGGAGCTACTGCCCAAAGCTACTAAGGCTGGGGAACATCAGAAATACTCTTATTTGGTGATTAAAAGTCATTAAAGGGCCCTCATTATGTCGGTGTCTATAACTCAATGGTTCCTTCCCAGACCTTCTCTAGCCATTGATCACCCACAGTCCATCAATATGGATAATGTGGTATAAAACATTACACTCATGCTCTGAATGTTATTGTTTCAGCAACAATAATTTTTTTAGCACCTACTGTATGGCAGGCTCAGTGATATATGCTTCTATAGATCCCGGTTTGTCCTCATGACAACCACTTTTGCTAAGTATCTTTATCTACACATTTTATAAAATTCAAGCAAGGCGCTAAGACTTAGACCATCATTTATCTTACTCTACAGTTTGTGTTCTTAGTCATCTACTCTATGCTAGGCTTGTGATGTTTTATTTCAATGAAAAAAATGGGTGTAATTCTAGAAAGGTTCTGCTACTGCACAATCAGACATGCTTATAACAGTTTTCTTTATCTTTTATTACCTTGTGATAGCTTATCTTGGACATTGGTTAAATCATGATCCTTTCTAGCTCCTTTATTACTTGAGAGGCATAGATTTGTTGACAAAGATGCCATACAAAAACAAAAAAACAGAAAAAATTGCAGCCGTCCACAATTTAAAATTGTGTTAATTACATTGTTCCATTGCATAACCCGGTGGTCCTATTGATCGGCAAAATATACAATATTAATTTCATTCTAAAGATGGATAAAGTTAAGCTCAATGATTATTTACCAAAAGAATTAAATTCATATTTTCAAAGAATCTGTATGAAATGCTTACTATCAGAGTATCTAGTCTTATGGATTTTATTATCAGAGTATCTAGTCTTATGGATTTTCTATGCTAGCGAATGGATATAGAAAGTAAGAAAAGAAATTGGATAGAATCAGAGGGTAATGGTGAAAATGGGAAGGAGAAAGGTAGTATTTTTAACTGAGATCTGAAAGCTGAGAAGAGTTCTGCTTTGTAAAATGTTAGGGAATGGTGATGAGAGCAGAAGAAAGAGCAAGTTCAAAGGCCCTGAGACTGGACCAGTACTGGCAAGTTTGAGAACTAAAGGCATGGCAAGAGCATGGTAGTTAGAAGGCAAGGGGGAAGAGTTGCTATCAATATAATAAGGCTCTTTGAAAAATGTCAGTGAAATTCTGATTTGGATGGCGTTAAAAGTATAGATTGCTCTAGGCTGTATAGAGGTTTTAACAATGTTTATTCTTCCAATCCATGAACATGGTGAGCCTGGTGGTGGGTATTAAGGAGGGCACGTATTGCTTGGAGCACTGGATGTGGTGCATAAACAATGAATCTTGGAATACTGAAAAAATAAAATAAAATAAAATAAGTAGAAATAAAAGTTGTCTATTTAAAGAAAAAAGAAAAAAGATAATAAGCAACATTTGATTCTAAAAACTTTCAGAGGACAAAGATATTTTTCTACATGTAATAAGGCAATGAGAAGTAATCATAGGATCAAAAGATTAAGAAAAATTCTCTTTCCCTCAGAGATATCTTAAGCATATCTAGTTTTGGCACTTGGATCCAAAGGAAGCCAAAGATTTCAGTTCTGTCTAGTAACTCTGCTTTGTCCACTAAGGACATCTGAGGGCAAAGCTTATTAGGCTCATTTCTTTCCTTTTCTTTCTTCCTCCCTCCCTCCCTCTATTCCTTCCTCCTTCCCTTCCTTTCTACCTTTCTTTCTTTCAAGATTTTATTTATTTGAGAGAGAGAGAGAGAACATCAGTGGTGGTGTGTGTGGGGGGTGGAGAACAGAGGTAGAGGAAGAAGCAGAGTCCCCTTAGCAGGGAGCCTGGCATTGGAGCTCGATATCAGAACCTAGGGCTCATGACCTGA
This sequence comes from Mustela lutreola, assembly GCF_030435805.1. Classification (NCBI taxonomy): domain Eukaryota; kingdom Metazoa; phylum Chordata; class Mammalia; order Carnivora; family Mustelidae; genus Mustela; species Mustela lutreola. The sequence goes on from NC_081290.1 coordinate 51,093,414, forward strand.
GCCAAAGGCAGATGCCCCTCACATGAGCCAGGTTCATTCTCTACTTAGAGCTTTTATATAAGCCCACACAGAATGCCTGAAATGCATTCCTTCCTTTCTGTCCTGGCCAATTCCTGCTCATTTATTAGGTCTCTCCTTGAATGTTATGTCTGAAGGGAAGCCCTTTGTGATCCTTAGACTAACCTAATTTCTCTGTGTTCCTCATAACACAGTTGTGATTCTTACAGTGTGCAATTATCTGTTCAATATCTACATCTCCTGCTAAACTGTAAGCTCCCTATGATGGCCAAGTTAGCTAGATCAGCTTGACTAGGCTATAGTTGTCAGTTGTTGAATCAAACTCTAATCTAGGTGTTGCCCTGAAGGTACTGCGTGGATGTGGTGAACATCTACCATCAACTGACTTTAAGTAAAGGAGATGACCCTCAATATAAACAGTTGACAGGCTTTAACAGCAAAACTGAGATTTCCATGAAAAAGATGAAATTTTAACTCAAGACTAACATGAACTCCTACCCAGGAGTTTCTAAACTGCCAGCATGCCCTAAGGATTTAGGTTCTGTCTGCCCCCTGAAATCATATGAGCTAATGAATCTCTAAGAGAAGGAGGGAGTGCTACGAAGATTTAAGTCAGGGAAAGAAGATGCTCATGGAAACTCTGTATGATGCATACTCAAACTTTCCTATAGTAGTTTCAATCACACACAGAATACTTGCCACTTGAAGGTCACTTGTGGATTGAATTCATGGAAAGTGCCTCCCTCTTGCAAGGCATGCTGATTCAAAGGAATGATAGGGCTGAGATGGAGGTCAGGTTATGTCAATTTCTCTTTTAAAATGTTTCTTTCTATGTTCCCTTTTTTTTTCTTTTAAATTTCATTTAATTTTCTTGCTTCTGCTACAGAATTGTGAAGCATTTTCATATTAGACAAGGAACATCTGCCTATAGTTACAGGCACTGTCAGAAAGGCCTTTGAGATTAACATATGCCCAAAGCAAATTTACTAGTTTTGCATAAGTCAAAAATCATCTATTAGAAAGAAAAATTAAGCTAAAAAGTGGCATAGTATTGAGTCATATCAATCATGAGAATTAATGCTATTATTCTCAAACTGCTACAGAAGCGGAGGAAAAGTTATTTGAACACAAATGTCAAATTTGAATTATTTAACAGGTTTTCATTTTGACTCTGAGAGGACCACAGTTTTTTTGACAATACCCCGGAAGGAAGAACAGCTCCAACAGTCTGATTCTGGGCCTTTTGTAATGATGAATACATGATTACTTGGGCTGTCACCATCTACCCATGCTGCTGAAATAAGCTATTTAGCCAAAATAAGAATTAGTATAATTTATGGCTTTGTTTTTACAACTGGGACAAGGAAAGAATTGATCAACTAGCAATCTATCAGTCTTGCTCAAGGTCTGGCTGGGGTTTTTCCCCTTAAATTAAAATGAAAACCATGAAGATTATTGGTTGAAAATCTTCCAAATTCTATTTAATTCCCAACCTCATCTCAGAGGCTGTGATCACTTTTAAAGGTAAAATTGATGCTTATTAGCTGTTTTTTGGGGGGCTATTTCATTTCTTACTTCCCTTCATTATCTCTGCTTGAATATCCAGGTAGATTGTCTTGGTCCTACTGTTTGTACCAGTCCATCTTGGACCATGTTAGAAATAAAAAAGCATTTATTGAATACCATTTGTGTACCCACTACTGGAATACATCCTCTGTAGGGCACACAGAAGAGACAAACACAATCTCTGCCTTCATATACTTGTACTTTAGTGTCTTTAGTGTCTTAAGAATTGGGGACTAGCCTTGACCTTTTCTCTAAATATGTGTGAAGCATTGATTAAGCACTGGACCTGTTTAAACCTCTGTTTACTCAGATAATTTCTATGACTTTCAGGTGAGCACATGTTTTTAGGAGAAGTGTTGTAAGAGCCAACATAGGAAGACTGCAATAGTAAACAAGGTTGTCTTGCTTGGGAAAAGTTACCCCAAAACAATTACCTAAATGTTTATTGAGCACCTACTGTGTGTAGGGTGCTGTGTGTTTCACTGGAGCAATACCAAGAGATATGAAATACATACCATTCCTGTCCTCAAGGATAGTATAGAATAGTACTGCAGATGCATAATAGACTGGGAATCAGGACTAAGGGTTTGACCTCTGGAGTGTATTTGAATCCACTTTGCTATTAACTAGCTGTGAGTAGATAATGCAGTCGATTATCTTCTTAGAAGAGTGTAAGAAATTTCCTACCTCATAGGCTTATTGAAATAAATAATTTATTAATTTAATGAACTAATGTTTATTGAATGCCTACACTACATCAAAGACTGTAATAGGTGTTTGGTATATGTTGGTGAGCAAAATAGACAGATATCGGCCCTCACATGGCTTAGTCCAATGGGAGGGAGGTGAGAACTATATGAGAAGAACAAGGAAGTAGACTGTATAATATGTGATAAGTTGATAAGTGATATAGGGGAAAGAAAAGCAGAACAGGGTAGAAAGATCTGGGAATAGGGACTGGGGAGGAGGCTATAGTTTTAAATATGGTAGGTTTCATACACATTTAAGGAAATGAGGGGAGAAAGATGGCCAGCTTGTAGCCTAGAAACAATTCAGGGACAGAGCAGATCAGTACAGTACTCTTAGGCAAGAGCAGGCCTGATGTTGAAGGAAGAACAAGACTTTTCCATTGTAAGTGATAGAAATAGTTTTAGGAAATAAGATCAGATAGGCAATAAGAGGGAAAGTTCAGGTTGCATAAGACCTTATAGCCATTATAGGAGTTTTTGCTTTTTTATGAGGGCAAGTGGGTGGGGCATTATAGAACTGCACTAAGGAGTGAAATAATTTGACTTAAGTTTAATGCACAATTGTAGGGGTACCTAGGTGGCTCAGTTGGTTAAGCGTCTGCCTTCGGGTCAGGCATAATTCCACAGTCCTGAAATGGAGACTTGCTTCTGGCCTCCTGCTCAGTAGAGAGGCTGCTTCTCCCTCTGCTCCTCTTTCTGCTCATTATCTCTCTCTCAAATAAATAAAGAACATTTTTTTTTTTTTTAAATTACAATTGTAAAAGTAGGGAGAAGCAGGAGTTTGGGCAATGGTGAGAAAGGGAGATAGATTGGGAGGCTATTGTCATTCAGTCAAGGGAAGGTGGTGCCTTTGAGCTGGGATTTTCTGATGGCTTGTAGGTGGGATATGAGAGAAGATGCAAGCCACAGATAACCCCATAGCTTTATCCTAAGTAAATGAAATTTATAAAGCAGAGAAAACACATGAAAGCATTGAAAGTACTTGGCACAATGTTTGGTGTATAGTAGGTACTCAATTGAGAAATTAAGGTAATGATTTTTGGAAATAACTTGACAGTCTGCCCAACTTTTTTTGACTTTGAGGTTTACCTTAGATACCACTTGCACTGTATACCTTCCCCAACTTCCTCTGGGTGATGTGCCCCTTCTGTCTTATTTCAGAAGTCTATCCAAGTCCTCCTCCACATCAACTCATTTTACATTACAATTTATGAAAATATACCTTCAGTAATAAAACAAGTGGTAGGAATATTGAAAGAAGAGTCTTCCCATATGCTCTGAGATCAGAAAATGTTCCTGTGAAGGAAGCAGCATTTGAGATGGGATTTGAAAGAATGGTTTGGATATGAGGCCAAGGTCAAGGAAATAAAATAAATAGGGTCAATTTTCATGCTCCCTGGATGGAGACATCAATTTAGGTGTCTACTTCACATTTTAGGTCACCATTCATGGCAAGCAAGGAGAAAAAAACAACTAGCTCCTAATTTGAAATTTCAGTTCCATATCCTCCTGTCTGGCTAAAGAAGGTCACTAGACAGTGATGAAAGAGCACTGACATGTTTCAATCCTACAAAAGCACACTCTATGCCTGTTGCCTATGATAAGAACAAAGTAATGGCCCTGTTTATAGGTATTTTTTCTGTGTGTGTAAGTGTGATGATGATGGTACTAAAATATAGAATATGTTGTGTTTTTCCATTATTTCCTCACTGAGTTTTCCAAATCTTTCACACTGCTTTGGATCAAATTATGGGAATAGAAGAAACTGGGATTAGTATGCGCACATCACAAGAAGACGGTCAACCCCTATGATAAGAATGTTACATAGAGTAAGTGAATGTTTATGTAGGTGTATGTGGTTTATCTTCTCCATGGACATGATATATTAGTGAAATATGTATGTAGTTATATTCCACACAAAACTCTATTAATGGGCGGATCCAATAAGGGCATAAATCTTCATTGATTTATGATGCAATATTATAAATGTACCATTAAAGTAAGAAAATAAAATGTAAATATAGCATTTATTCACAAAATAGATACAACCAAAGAAAATATAACCTCTTTTGAATCTGTTCCTATTAAAGGATTTTTTTTTCTTATATGGAGTAGATAGTTTAGGTTTTTATAAAATATGAATTAAAAAATGTCAACAAAAGAGGCTTTCTTTTTCTGGTAGCTCACCTGCATCAAGCAAAGATATTCTGCATTGTAATGACAAAGAATTTCAAACTGTGTTCAGATTATTAAGGTTATTCTGTCTTGCAAATTTTTTATTCTATATTCAATATGCATGAATGTCTCTGAAGTGATTGAGGTTATAAAAATGAATTTTGGATATTGCTTTGAAGATTTTTATGATACAAGAGTATTTTTTTAGTGTGAAAGTAATCAAGGTACTTCAAGGTGGCCTGCTGGGATCTTCTTATAAGTAAATGGAGCACAGTGACATTCATTTCAAGGGGGGGTGACCTTAAGAAGTGCTGAGAAACAACTGGCATCAGAAGGTTTTGTTCACAGGTTTCAGGTTGTTTCTAGACACAAGAAGTAATCCAAAGACAAGTCTTCAACTCCCAGGAGGAAAAATTTAATAGTAAGTCAGGAGTCTCATTTTATAGGAAACTGAGATCCCAAGCAATTTATTACAGCAGGGTCCAAGAGTGAATGGAGTCAGAGCTCAGACATATGTAGAGCATATGATGGAGTTGGCCTTGCAGGAAAGGTTATGTATCTAGGAGTTCTGGAATAATGCTCTGAAGGAGTCCTGGCAGTCTCTATCTGAGATCTGGAAATTGGGAAAGATAGATCTGCAGGTTGCCTCCACAATGATAGAGAAGGAAGGATTAAGAGGAACAGTTATGCTATAAGCTCTAGGAATATAAAGCCTATTACTTTCACAGGCTGCTGCTAGGAATTCAAATTGATATAAACATTCTAGGGAGAGTTTCACCCTTTAGTATATATTAACAGGTAAATAGATGTACCTACATATCACCTCAAATGTTTAATTCTAGGAGTCTTGTTATGAATAAATCATACAATACACCCAGATGAAATGTTTAAAGATACTCATTGGCATTTATAATAGGAAATAACTAATTAAAAGAAAAGCAAGGAGGAGGGGATAAAGGAACCAATCTAAATGCATGATAGGATTTTGGTTAGGTAAATATTTTTCCGTCACTTGAAAAGAATTCAACTGACTTCTCTGCTCCTCTCACTCATCAAACTGCCTCTTTTCTTTTCATCTTCCAGATAGTTGAAATATTATTTATACTGATAACCTTTCTTGACTCCTTCAAGTGTGGGTGAAGTGCCTCTTCCATACATTCCCACAGATTTTTCTAATTCTGCCTCCATATTGATTTTTATCTTACTATGTACTAAATTCCTGGTATATTTCCTTACGACTATTCAGAAACTAGGGTGATGTTAGAACGTTTTCAAATGAACACAAGTAGAACAATTTTATCAACAAAGACTAGTACATAATGAATATCAAAGAAGGTTTTTTGCACTAAAGAGAAATGAGACCAGATGGAAACAAAAATAAACATGTGAAACATACCAACAGTAATAACAAATATGTGAATAAATATATGAAACTTTTTTCTTCTCTTAATTTATTTAAGAGCCATCTTATTATTTAAAGAAAATTAATAATGTTGGGCTTTGGATATTATAGCATATGCAGAAGTAAAACTTATTACAGTGGACCAAGAAAAGGAGATGAATAAAAGGTAATACACTTTTTAAGAATCATGTATTACACATAAAGTAGCACAATATTACTTTCAAGACATTACTCTATGACAGAGATGATAAATTAAGGATATATATTATAATCCCTAAAACAATAATAACCACTACCACTAAAAAAAATAAGAGACAAAAGTAAAAAACTAATAGTGGAAGTAAAAAAAGGAAACTTAAGGAAAAAGGACTGATTTACCCAAATGAAGACAGGAAAGGAAAATAAAATTAACAAAGAACAGATGGGAGAAATAAGAAACTAATAGTAAGATGACAGGTTAAAATTCAAGCATATCAATAATTACATTAAGTGTAAATGGAGAAAAACTCCAATTAATTGACAGAGATTGATAATAGAGAATTAACAATAAAATCTAGGGAGTCTACGTGTCTCAGTTTGTTAATCCTCCAACTCTTGATTTTGGCTGGGGCCATGATCACATGGTCCTGTGATCAAGGACTCTGAGCTGGGTGTGGAGCCTGCTTAAGATTCTCTGTCTCCTACTTTCCCTCAGCCCCTACCCCCCACCCCTGCCATGTACTCTCTAAATAAATAAAAGCAAAATCTAGTTACATGCTATTACAAGAGATTCATTTTATTCTTTTTTAAGATTTTTAAAAATTTATTTATATGAGAGACAGAGAGTGTGAGAGTATGAGAGATAGAGCATAAACAAGAGGGAGGGGTAAAGGGAGAAGCAGACTCCCTGCTGAGCAGGGAACCCAATGCAGGATTCAATCCCAGGATCCTGGAATCATGACCTGAGCTGAAGGCAGAGGCTTAACAAACTGAGCCACCCAGGTCTCCAATAGATACATTTTATTTTATTTATTTATTTATTTATTTATTTATTTATTTTAAAGATTTTATTTGTCAGAGAGAGAGAGAGGGAGAGCTAGCGAGCACAGGCATACAGAATGGCAGGCAGAGGGAGAAGCAGGCTCCCTGCCGAGCAAGGAGCCCGATGTGGGACTTGATCCCAGGACGCTGGGATCATGACCTGATCGAAGGCAGCTGCTTAACCAACTGAGCCACCCAGGCGTCCCAAGAGATGCATTTTAAACATGAAGAACAGCTTAGCTAAAAGTTAAAGAACAAGAAAAGGCAATGCCATGAAAATACTACACAAAACATACTCAGAATGACTATATTAATATCAGACAAAATAGATTCCAGGATCAATAGATATAGAGAGATATTTAAAATGGTTAAAGAGTTTATTCACCACAAAGATATAACAATTCTAAAAGTTTGTGTGCACCTTTTAATTTAAATGATTTGATGATTTGATCATTTGTGTAGAATAAAGTTTCCTAATAAATGCTATAAAGATCCTATAAATAAACATTTGTAAAGCTGCTATTGCCATTATACCAGTATTAAAATGTGTTATATCTTGTTTCTTTTACTAATTATTATGACAGGTTTTATATTGTACCCATTTGAGAATCCTGTAAATGCTATGGCTTCAATAAGCTGTTGTTAATCATATACTTTCAGTGCTTATTTTCAGACTGAATAACAACCAGAGAATATAAACACCAAGGTACATCTATCTGATTATGTTTTTAAATAAAGAACAGTTTTAAAAAAGTCTGTACACACCTATAAAGAGCTTAAAATATACATATCTACAATTATAGTTTGTGACATTTTATTTTTATTTTTTAAAAAATTTTAATATAGTTTGTGATTTTTAACATTCCCTTCAGTAACTTATAAAACAATTAGACAAAAAAAATTTAGTAAGAATATGAAAGAATTGATGAGTTCCATCAACTATTTTAACCTCATTTATATATGTGGTATACTGCTCCCCCAAATTGCAGAAAATAAATTATTTTCTAGTGAACAGGGAACATTCATAAAGATAGATCATATGCTGGGATATAAAAAAAATCTAAAAAATTTCGAAGACTGTATTATCTGACAAATATTAGAAATCAATAAAGTAGGGGCACCTGGGTGGCTTAGTCAGTTAAGTGTCAGACTCTTGAATTTGGCTCAGGTCATGATCTCAGGATTGTGAGATCAAGCCCCACACTGGGCTCTGCATTGGGCGTGGAGCTTAAAATTCTCTCTCTCGGGGGCGCCTGGGTGGCTCAGTGGGTTAAAGCCTCTGCTTTCGGCTCAGGTCATGATCCCAGGGTTCTGGGATCAAGCCCCGCATCGGGCTCTCTGCTCAGCAGGGAGCCTGCTTTCCTTCCTCTCTCTCTGCCTGCCTCTCTGTCTACCTGTGATCTCTGTCTGTCAAATAAATTAAAAAAAAAATTAAAAAAAAATTCTCTCTCTCTTTGTCCCTCTGCCCCTCCTCCCACCTCTCTTCTCTAAGAAAAAAATCAAATCAATAAAGTAGATAGCTAGAAAATTCACAACTACTTGGAAATTAAGCAACATACCTCTAAGTAAAACATGTGTCAGAAGAAAGTACAGTGATATTTAGAAAATATTTTAAACTGAATGATAAAGAAAAGATTATATCAAAATTTGTGAATATAGCAACAACACAGCTAAAATTTTAAATTCTTATATAAGAAAAGAAAAAAACAGTTTTGAAGTTAATCCACTTTGAGATATTAGGAAAAAATGAGTAAATGAAACTAAAACTAAGTAGAATAAAGGAAAAAATTAAAATGAGTAGAAATCAATGAAATAAGTAAAAATGGAGGTAATTAATAACATTCAAAAGTCATTTCTTGGGGCACCTGGGTGGTTCAGTTAGTTAAGTGTCTGCCTTCAGTTCAGGTCATGATCCCAGGACCCTGGGAACAAGCCCCACATTGGGCTTTCTGCTCGGTGGGAAGTCTGCTTCTCCCTCTCCCACTCCCCCTGCTTGTGTTTCCTCTCTTGCTATGTCTCTCTCTATCAAATAAATAAATAAAATCTTCAAAACAAAAACAAAACATAAGTCATTTCTTTGAAAGTATAATACAATTTAAAAATATTTAGGTGAACTGATGAAGGAAAAAAAAAGAAATAGTTATCAAATATCAATAATGATGGGCATCACTATAAATCCTTATAGGAGTTTAAAGGATAATTGAAGAATAATATGAATAACATGAATAGCACTCTGATGCTAAATTTGGTTACTTAAGTTAAATGAACTAATCCCTTGAGGGAACATTCTTTTTTAATATTTTATCTATTTTTTTTTGAGAGAGAGCACACTGAAGCGCAAGCAGGGGAGGAGCAGAGGGAGAGGGGCAAGCAAACACCACACAGAGAGCAAAGCCCACTATGGGGCTCAATCCTATGACCCTGAGATCACGACCTGAACCAAAATCAAGAGTCAGACACTTTAACAACTCAGTCAGCCAGCCAGGTACCTGAAAGGATCATATTTTTGAAACAGACACAAGGGGGGGAAATATAGAAAATCTGAATAGCCATACATCTGTTAAATAAACTGAATTCATAATTAAAAACCTTCTTAGAAAAAAAAAAAAAAACAACACTATTTCCATGTAGCTATATTGGTGAATATAATCAAACATACAAGGAGGAAAAAATACCAATCTTCCATACTTTCAGAAAATAAGGCAATACCAACCTGATCAGATCTTATAAGAATGGTTATGTTCATCAAATACCAATATTCCTCGTGAGCATATATATGGATAAAATATTAGCAAATGGTAATATGTAAAAATATGTAAAAATCATAATATAGCATAAACTTGTGGAATCTATTCCAAAAATGTAAGGTTGTTTGAACACCCCAAGATCAATTAAAGTAATTTATCAAACTAATAAAGGCTAAAAATCATATCATCATTTTAGTAGATGTAGGAAAACTTTTGAAAAAGCTCAACATAAGTTCATGATAGCAAACTTTCAGTGAACTAAAAATTAGGGAGAAATCCCTCAATCTGATAAAGAATGTCTTTAAAAAAATAATCTTAGCTGACATGATACTTAATGGTGAAACCTTAAATTGCTTACTTCTATCCATATTTTGGAATGAGTCAAGGACATCTACTCTCACCAGTTCTATTGAATATTATACTTCAAGTTTTAGTCAGTGAAATGAAGAAAATGACCACAAAGGCATACAGATTAGAAAGGGAAAATTTGTCTTTCCTTTTTTTTTTTTTTAAGATTTTATTTATTTATTTGACAGACAGAGATCACAAGCAGGCAGAGAGAGAGAGAGAGGGAAACAGGCTCCCCACTGAGCAGGGAGTCTGATGTGGGAGTGATCCCAGGACCCTGAGAGCATGATCTGAGCTGAAGACAGAGGCTTTAACCCACTGAGCCACCCAGGAGCCCCTGTCTTTATTTTCAACTGACATGATTTTCTAAGTAGAAAATCCAAGGCATCTACAGATAAATTATTTAAAAAACAGTGAATTTAGTAATGTGACAGTATACAAAAATCAATTGTATTTCCATTTATGACCAATGAATAATTGGAAAATAAAATTTAAAATACAATTATCAATAATATGGAAACATGAAATCCTTACAAATAAATGTAATGATATATGTGAAAGACTTATAAACTGAAAACTACAAGATAATTCTGAGCAAAGAAGACTAAATAAGGGGAGAGATACATCATACTGTTAGTTTGGAAGACTCAGTGTTCAGATATCATTATCCCTAAAATGTTCTATAAATTCAATGCAACCTCAATCAAAAGCTTAGCAAGCTTTTTGATAGAAATTGGCAGAGTGATTCTAAGAAATTATATGAAAGTTCAAAAGGCCTAGAATAACCAAGACAATTTTGAAACAGAATGAAATTTGATGACTTATACTACCTAATCTCCAGACTTACTAAAAAGCTATAGTAATCTACAAAGTGTAGTTTTGGCATAAGTGTAGACAAAGAGATCAATGGAAAATAATAGAAGCCAGAAATAGACTCGTGCATACCCAGTTGCTTGATTTACTACAAAGGTGCCAAAGGAGTTCAATGGGAAAAGAAAGTCTGCTCGCCAGATGGTGCTGAAACAACTGGATATCCACATGAACGAAAATGAATATAGACTCTTAGCTAACATCCTATACAAAATTGAATTTAATTCAAATCATATACATAAACATAAAAGCTAGAACTACTATTGTTCTAGAAAAAAAACAGCAGAATATATTTCTGACCTAGGAGTAGCCAAGTAATTTTTAGGCAGGAGCACAGAAATTAGGAAGCTCCTACTAAATGACAAATTGAACTTTATGAAAATTTAAAACTTCCATTTATCAAAATGTATTCTTAAGAAAATGAATATATGTCAATGAGAGGAAAATGCTTGCAATACATATTTCTGACAAAATACTCACATCCAGACTATAAAGCATTCTTATGAACAACCCAATTATAAAATACAGAACATACTTGAACAGACCATTCCTAGAGGAAAAAATCCAAATGGCCAATAAATATATAAAAATGCAGTAGACGTGGTAATTATCAGGGAAATGCAAATTAAAACCGCAATGACATACCACCATATTCTCTCTAAAATGGCCAAAATTTAAAACCACTGAGAATACCCAATGTTGGTGAGGATATGGAACAACCAGAACTTTCATATGTTGTTAGTGAAATTGTAAAGTAAGGCAAGCGTCTTGGAATATGGTTTGTGAGTTTCTTCCAAGATTAACCACTTGTCTTCCCTGTTGTCCCAGCCATTTGGCTGAGAGAAACCAAAGTTTATGTCAATGGAAGGACTTGTACAAAAATATTTATGACAGTTTTAGTCATAATAGGAAACGGAAACAGCGCAAATATCCATCAACCAGAGAATGGATCAGCAAGTTGTGGCATATTTATACAATTCGGCAATAAAACTGAATCATCTACTGATACACACAATACCATGAGTGAATTTCAGAAACATTATGCTAAGAGATGTGCACTTACCGCATAATGCTATTTATGAAAAGTTTTAGAACAGGCATAGCTGGTGTATTGTAGTAAGAATCAGAATCAGGGTATCCTCTAAAGGGGGAGGATTTACTCTGAAGAGGGCATGAAGGAACTTGCTGAAATGAAGGAAATATCTATATGTGAACAGCAATATGGGTTTCAGGCTTGTAAAAACTCATGCAACCATTCAGCCAGTTGTGCATTTTACTATGAAAACTGCATTTCAACTTTAAAAAAAAAGAACCTAATTATATAATTCTGTGAGTGACATAGTATTAAACAAAAATTGTAAAATTTATGAATTTAAAATAATTCCTTTATGTAGACAGGTATTTTATTGATCAGGATTCATAATTACAAACAAACAGCACACTCCAGGAATTTATTTAAAAATACTTAGTTCCAGGGGTGCAAGTGGCTCAGTGGTTTAAGTGCTGGACTCCTGAGTTCTTAGGGTGGCGAGATAGATCCCCACATCGGGTTCCTGCTTGAGTTTCTCCCTATCCCTCAAACAACAACAACAACAACAACAGAACAAAACAAAACAAAACAAAAAAACCCAAAACAAAAAACTTAGTCTCATGCTGACTCTTCAGGAAAGTCAGGGACTTAGGCTTGCATGCCACATAGTCAAGAACAAAACAGAAAGACAATCTCTCAGCCACACTTGGGACTGTTCTAGGTGAAATCCCATTGCCGCCGCCATCTGCTGCTTGGCACTTAGGATGCCAGGGTAGAACCAGCATGCAAGCTACACCCTAGATATCCAGATGTCTCCACCACTATAGATTCAAGGAGGTTTGGTTTCCCTGTGTGAAGCTGCCATCTCACATTGCTCACTTCCCTCTTGCAAGACGTTTGCAGTGCAATCTGCTGAGTGAAACCCTTGTTGCAAAAGACCTGGGAAAGATCTTTGGTTTCTGAACAGGAAGATATGGTGCAGTCCCAAAGGGAATGGGAGTGGCTGACGACCGAACCAATCTGATTCATCTACCACAGTTCAAATACTTCATACACATTCCTTTTTATGTGCAAAAATGTAAACAACAGGAGTAGCACAATGTGTTCACATTGAACATATGTAAAAACATTTGTTTTTACAAAACCAAAATTGGATTCACTCTATGTTATCCAAAGGGGAGATACAACGTCCTGTCAGTTATGACATCCAGAACTCTGGGCAGGTTTTTTTTTTTTTTTTTTTTTTTGTACCTTAGCTGAATTGCTGTCCTGCCTCAGTATTTTATAACCTGTGGACTAAGTAATAAATCTAACCATCACTAATATACTCCCAAAATACACAGCCAACATGAAACACAGTTCTGCAGTTGGTCATGAGGCCACTGGTATTTATAATTATCTTCCTCTACTATGTATTTTGTGTTTCATTTTTCTTCAAAAACATCTTAGTTGGTTGTTGTTTTTTGTTTGTTTGGTTTTACCTGGTGGAATAAACAAATTTGCTGTTCTGGGGTAGTCAGGTCTTTGATGGACTTTCCTATAGTGTTGTTTTAGTCTTACATTAACAGTTTATAGTGGACTTGAAAACACTAGAAGGTACTCAGAATGATCCCCACTTATCTAAAATGCTCCTCTTTGGCCTAGTTATAGAGTAGCAATTTTCCATTGGTGATTATGGTTAATAACCCTGTCCATCCAGTAACCCAAGGATCCCCAAATGACCATACGGCAGTTTTAACTTTAAGTGCAGTGGTGGAATTACTCTCTGAGGCACTCAGACTTATAATTAGCAGAGCCTGGAGTTCTAGACCATATTTTTTATTTTTTATTTTTTGTAAGTAGGTTGATAAGTGAAAGAGTGCAAGTTCCTTTGCCTACTCTCGGCCCCTGGTTTTGACTATGAGAGAAACAGCATGATGTATTGATTCTTGTTCAAAGCACACTCATTTCCTCAACTTCTCAAGGTCACATTTCAAAGCTGGTACTTTTAAGTCTTCTGTAGATTGTTCTTTATGATATACTCTTTCCTAGTGAATCTGAAGGTATTGCTCACAGAAGGGTGACTAAGGAAAAACCAGTCTACATTCCCCATGCTCTTAGTCTACTAACAGGTAGCCAGGTCATCACCCAAGTCTAGAAATTGATGTTTCTGTTGACAAGAGTGGAACTTTGCTCTTTTAATGGCCAGGCCAAATGTAGTGAGGGAAGTTCATGCTTTACACATGAACAGTTTATGTTCTTGCTATCTTGGCCATTTTATGTTCATAATATTAGAGCAACTTGCTAAAGTTGCTCTGGCTCGGGGAACAGGTTAAATAACATCCATGGAAGAGACTTAAAAAAAAAAAAGATTTATTTAATTATTTGAGGAAAAGAGAGAGAGAGAGAGAGCAAGGGGAGGGACAGAGGGAAGGAGAGAATTCTGACACAGACTCCCTGCTGAGCAAGGAGCCCAACTTGGGTCTCAAACCCAGGACCCTAAGATCATGACCTGAGCAGAAATTGAGAATTGGCAGCTTACCTGACCAAGCCATCTAGGCAACCCAGAAGAGATCTTTTTTTTTTTTTTTAAATAAATATACAATGTATTTTTATCCCCAGGGGTATAGGTCTGTGAATCACCAGGTTTACACATTTCACAGCACTCATCATAGCACATACCCTCCCCAATGTCCATATCCCCACCACCCTCTCCCATCCCCCCTCCCCCCAGAAACCCTCAGTCTGTTTTTTGAGATTGAGTCTTTTATGGTTTGTCTCCCTCCAGATCCCATCTTCTTTCATTTTTTCTTTTCCTACCCCCCAAACCCCCCACATTGCATCTCCACTTCCTCATATCAGGGAGATCATGATAGTTGTCTTTCTCTGATTGACTTATTTAGCTAAGCCTTATACCCTCTAGTTCCATCCACGTTGTTGTAAATGGCAAGATTTCATTTCTTTTGATGGCTGCATAGTATTCCATTGTGTATATATACCACATCTTCTTTATCCATTCATCTGTTGATGGACATCTAGGTTCTTTCCATAGTTTGGCTATTGTGGACATTGCTGCTAAACATTTGGGTGCACGTGCCCCTTCGGATCACTACGTTTGCATCTTTAGGGTAAATACCCAGTAGTGCAATTGCTGGGTTGTAGGGTAGCTCTATTTTCAGTTTTTTGAGGAACCCCCAGACTGTTTTCCAGAGTGGCTGCACCAGCTTGCATTCCCACCAACAGTGTAGGAGGGTTCCCCTCTCTGCATCCTCGCCAGCATCTGTCATTTCTTGACTTGTTAATTTTAGCCATTCTGACTGGTGTGAGGTGGTATCTCATTGTGGTTTTGATTTGTATTTCCATGATGCTGAGTGATGTGGAGCACTTTTTCATGTGTCTGTTGGCCATCTGGATGTCTTCTTTGCAGAAATGTCTGTTCATGTCCTCTGCCCATTTCTTGATTGGATTATTTGTTCTTTGGGTGTTGAGTTTGCTAAGCTTTTTATAGATTTTTGGATACTAGCCCTTTATCTGATATGTTGTTTGCAAGTATCTTCTCCCATTATGTCAGTTGTCTTTTGGTTTTGTTAACTGTTTCCTTTGCTGTGCAAAAGCTTTTGATCTTGATGAAATCCCAATAGTTCATTTTTGCCCTTGCTTCTGTTGCCTTTGACAATGTTCCTAGGAAGAAGTTGCTGTGGTTGAGGTCAAAGAGGTTGCTGCCTGTGTTCTCCTCAAGGATTTTGATGGATTCCTTTCTCACATTGAGGTCCTTCATCCATTTTGAGTCTATTTTTGTGTGTGGTGTAAAGAAATGGTCCAATTTCATTTTTCTGCATGTGGCTGTCCAGTTTTCCCAGCACCATTTGTTGAAGAGTCTGTCTTTTTTCCATTGGACATTCCTTCCTGCTTTGTCGAAGATTAGTTGACCATAGAGTTGAGGGTGTATTTCTGGGGTCTCTATTCTGTTCCATTGATCTATGTGTCTGTTTTTGTGCCAGTACCATGCTGTCTTGATGATGACAGCTTTGTAATAGAGCTTGAAGTCTGGAATTGTGATGCCACCAACTTTGGCTTTCTTTTTCAATATCCCTTTGGCTATTCGAGGTCTTTTCTGGTTCCATATAAATTTTAGAATTATTTGTTCTATTTCTTTGAAAAAAAATGAATGGGATTTTGATAGGGATTGCATTAAATATGTAGATTGCTTTAGGTAGCATAGACATTTTCACAATATTTATTCTTCCAATCCAGGAGCATGGAACATTTTTCCATTTCTTTGTGTCTTCCTCAATTTCTTTCATGAGTACTTTATAGTTTTCTGAGTATAGATTCTTTGCCTCTTTGGTTAGGTTTATTCCTAGGTATCTTATGGTTTTGGGTGCAATTGTAAATGGGATGGACTCCTTATTTTCTCTTTCTTCTGTCTTGCTCTTGGTGTAGAGAAATGCAACTGATTTCTGTGCATTGATTTTATATCCTGACACTTTACTGAATTCCTGTCCAAGTTCTAGCAGTTTTGGAGTGGAGTCTTTTGGGTTTTCCACATATAGTATCATATCATCTGCAAAGAGTGATAGTTTAACTTCTTCTTTGCTGATTTGGATGCCTTTAATTTCTTTTTGTTGTCTGATTGCTGAGGCTAGGACTTCTAGTACTATGTTGAATAACAATGGTGATAACGGACATCCCTGCCATGTTTCTGACCTTAGTGGAAAAGCTTCCAGTTTTTCTCCATTGAGAATGATATTTGCAGTGGGTTTTTCATAGATGGCTTTGATAATATTGAGGTATGTGCCCTCTATCCTTACACTTTGAAGAGTTTTAATCAGGAAAGGATGCTGTACTTTGTCAAATGCTTTTTCAGCATCTATTGAGAATCTTATATGGTTCCTGCTCTTTCTTTTATTAATGTATTGTATCAAATTGATTGATTTGTGGATGTTGAACCAAACTTGCAGTCCTGGAATAAATCCCACTTGGTCATGGTGAATAATCCTTTTAATGTACTGCTGGATAATATTTGCCAGTATTTTGGTGACAATTTTCACATCTGTGTTCATCAAGGATATTGGTCTGTAATTCTCTTTTTTGATGGGATCCTTGTCTGGTTTTGGGATCAAGGTGATGCTGGCCTCATAAAATGAGTTGGAAGTTTTCCTTCCATTTCTATTTTTTGGAACAGTTTCAAGAGAATAGGAATGAATTCTTCTTTAAATGTTTGGTAGAATTCCCCCTGGGAAGCCGTCTGGCCCTGGACTTTTGTTTGTTTGGAGATTTTTGATGACTGTTTCAATCTCCTTAATGGTTATGGGTCTGTTCAGGTTTTCTATTTCTTCCTGGTTCAGTTGTGGTAGTTTATATGTCTCTAGAAATGTATTCATTTCTTCCAGATTGTCGAATTTGTTGGCGTAGAGTTGCTCATAGTATGTTCTTATAATTGTTTGGATTTCTTTGGTGTTGGTTGTGATATCTCCTCTTTCATTCATGATTTTATTTATCTGTGTCCTTTCTCTTTTCATTTTGATAAGTCTGGCCAAGGGTTTGCCCATCTTATTAATTCTTTTAGAGAACCAGCTCCTAGTTTCATTGATTTATTCTGTTTGTTGTTGTTGTTGTTGTTGTTTGTTTGTTTTTTAGTTTCTATTTCATTGATTTCTGCTCTGATCTTTATGATTTCTTTTCTCCTGCTGGGTTTAAGTTTTCTTTGTTGTTCTTTCTCCAGCTCCTTTAGGTGTAGGCTTAGGTTGTGTATTTGAGACCTTTCTTGTTTCTTGAGAAAGGCTTGTACCGCTATATATTTTCCTCTCAGGACTGCCTTTGTTGTGTCCCACAGATTTTGAACCATTGTGTTTTCATTATCATTTGTTTCCATGAATTTTTTCAATTCTTCTTTAATATCCTGGCTGACCCATTCATTCTTTAGAAGGATGCTGTTTAGTCTCCATGTATTTGGGTTCTTTCCAAATTTCCTCTTGTGGTTGGGTTCTAGCTTCAGAGCGTTGTGGTCTGAAAATATGGGAATGATCCCAATCTTTTGATACCAGTTGAGACCTGATTTAGGACCCAGAATGTGGTCTATTCTGGAGAATATTCCATGTGCACTACAGAAGAATGTGTATTCTGTTGCTTTGGGATGGAATGTTCTGAATATATCTGTGATGTCCATCTGGTCCAGTGTGTCATTTAAAGCCTTTATTTCCTTGTTGATCTTTTGCTTAGATAACCTGTCCATTTCAGTGTTAAAATCCCCTACAATTATTGTATTATTGTCGATGTATTTCTTTGATTTTGTTGTTAATTGGTTTATATAGTTGGTTGTTCCCATGTTAGGGGCATAGATATTTAAAACTGTTAGGTCTTCTTGTCGGACAGAACCTTTGAGTATGATATAGTGTTTTTCATCATCTCTTATTATAGTCTTTGGCTTAAAATCTAATTGATCTGATATAAGGATTGTCACCCCAGCTTTCTTCTGATGCCCATTAGTATGGTATATTGTTTTCCACCCCCTCACTTTAAATCTGGAGGTGTCTTCAGGTCTAAAATGAGTTTCTTGTAGGCAGCATATTGATGGGTTTTGTTTTTTTATCCATTCTGATACCCTGTGTCTTTTGATTGGGGTATTTAGCCCATTAACATTCAGGGTAACTCTTGAGAGATATGAATTTAGTGCCATTGTATTGCCTGTAAGGTGACTGTTACTGTATATTGTCTCTGTTTCTTTCTGATCTACTACTTTTAGGGTCTCTCTTTGCTTAGAGGTCCCCTTTCAATATTTCCTGTAGAGCTGATTTGGTGTTTGCAAATTCTTTCAGTTTTTGTTTGTCCTGGAAGCTTTTTTATCTCTCCTTCTATTTTCAATGATAGCCTAGCTGGATATAGTATTCTTGGCTACATGTTTTTCTCGTTTAGTGCTCTGAATATATCATGCCAGTTCTTTCTGGCCTGCCAGATCTCTGTTATAAGTCCACTGTAATTTCATGTTTTTAACCCTTGTATGTTACAGACTTCTTTTCCCAGGCTGCTTTCAGGATTCTCTTTGTCGTTAAGACTATAAATTTTACTATTAGGTGACGGGGTATGGACCTATTTTTATTGATTTTGAGGGGCGTTCTTTGCATCTCCTGGATTTTGATGTTTATTCCCTTTACCATAATAGGGAAATTCTCTCCAATAATTCTCTCCAATATGCCTTCTGCTCCCCTCTCTCTTTCTTCTTCTTCTGGAATCCCAATTATTCTAATGTTGTGTCATGTTATGGTGGCACTTATCTCTTGAATTCTTTCCTCGTGGTCCAGTATTTGTTTGTCTCTCTTTTGCTCAGCTTCTTTATTCTCTGTCATTTGGTCTTCTATGTTACTAATTCTTTCTTCTGCCTCATTTATCCTAGCAGTAAGAGCTTCCATTTTTTATTGCACCTCATCAATAATTTTTTTGTATTTCAACTTGGTTAAGTTTTAGTTATTTCTCTAGAAATGGCTTTTATCTCTCCAGAGAGGATTTCTCTAATATCTTTTATGCCTTTTTCGAGCCCCGCTAGAACCTTGAGAATCATCATTCTGAACTCTAGATCTGTCATATTACCATTGTCTGTATTGATTAGGTCCCCAGCCTTCAGTACTGCCTCTTGTTCTTTTTTTTGTGGTGAGTTTTTCCACCTTGTCATTTTGTTCAGATGAGATTTGCTTTCTCCTCCTCTGGAATTCTGCTATTCTCCTTGGTGAGTGAAGTTGGTCTTGGCTGGGTTTCTTGTTGATCTTCTCGGGGAGGGGCCTGTTGTAGTGATTCTCATGTGTCTTTGCCCCAGGTGGAATTGCCCCGCCCTTATCAGGAGCCAGGCTAAGTAATCCGCTCGGGTTTGTTTTCCGGAGCTTTTGTACCCTGAACACTTTCCGTAGTGTTCCAGAGGATGGGAAAGATAATGTTGGCCTCCCAATCTCTGATCCAGAGGAGCCGGGAGCTTGGGGTCCCACTCCTCAGTGCGCCTTCAGAGTAAAGCACCCAACTGCTCCCATCTCCCTGGCCTCTGGTCACACTTGGAGAAAAGCACTCAACCAATCGCGCTTGGAGAAAAGCACTTAGTTGCTTCCGTCTCCCTGGCTGCCAGCTGTGCTCTTGGAGAAAAGTGCTCAGTCACCTCTCCCTGGCCTTCGGCTGTGCTCCGAGCTCACCCAGCCTGTGCCTGGTTGAAGGTAACCCCAAGTTGAGAGCTCACTCCTCGACTGTTGCTGTAGCTGGCTTCACCACTCTAATACCTGCAAGCTTGGCGACACTCAAACACCCCCACTCCTTCTGTGACCCCGTGGGACCTGGGGTTACGCTGACCCTGTGTGTGCTTCCCCCTGGTTTAGCCTCTGGAGCGATGTCCCTCAATGTAGCACACTTTTAAAAGTCCTGATTTTGTGTTCCATTGCTCTGCTGCTTGCCAGGAGCTGGCCCCTCCCCCCGTGGTCTATCTTCCCATTGCTTTGGATTCACTTCTTCGCAGGTCCTACCTTTCAGAAAGTGATCGATTTTCTATTTCTAGAATTGTTGCTCTTCTTCTCTTCGGTTTCCCCTTGCATCTGTAGGTGTTTGCAATGGTTAGATAAGCTATCTAGCTGATTTCTTGCTACCTGATGTCATCTCAGCCTGCTATTTCTCCACCATCGTGACTCTTCCTCCCAAGAGATCATTTTTTTAACCTTATCAGTAAGTCTTCTCTGTTCTCTTTCTCCTCTCCCACCATGGGGGCTCTGTGGTAATCCTTTATATGGCCATGTATACTCTTACACTCTGAACTTATTAAGAGTGGTTTATCCATATATTTCTTTCAAAAGTCTTATTACCAAATGTAAAATCTCGTTTTTCTTTAATTTTTTTTTTTCTTAGTACTCTGCTGTTAGCCAATGCATTTAGCCATTATCCATGAACCTATGGAGAGACTGCACAATGGTCCATGCACAAGGGACCATGCAACTAGAAGCATTTCTTATATAACTGTCCTTCAGGATCTCAATCAAAATAGGCTACAGTATCATAGTATTCTTCTCCCACCTCAGCATATTATGCAGAATCCTCTGCCAATCATTTTTTCCCCTTAGTCAGTCAGTCATTGAGAATTTATGAGGACAAAGATGTAGATGACTAATACATGATAGTGTGTTAGGGGGAAGCACATTGTTAGTGAGAGCCAATTCTACAAAGTACTTGTGCCTTCAAAGATCTTCTTGCATTTGATCTTGTATGTACAGCCTCACTAGATCATGGATGCTGCTGGGAACACCTGAAGTAGTTTCTTTCATGATACACAGGTAAGTACTCTTCCATGGTTATGTGTTTGGTCTCTACAGAGGTCCAGTAAAAAGCCAAGACCTACTTTTCAAAAGAATAGTTACCTGCTTAAATGGGGGATGGATCAGCTCCCAAACCTGCTGTGATTCTCTGTAGAGCATCCTCATCAGCCACAGACATTTTGGGTAACACTGGGTCTACTTTGTAATAGGCATAAGAGGGCAGAACAGCTTGAATTGGAGTTCTCAAGTCCCTCTTGAACCTGGTGGCTATATTAGTAATTCAGTAAGTGGGAGCAGTAGATCCAGCTGATATGTGTGATGTTTCCAAAATTGAAAGACTAATAGATATTGGATTTTTTTAGTGGTTAGTAAGTGTGAAATATAGCAGTTTTCCTTTCAATTTTGGAGAGGATATGCTGTCATAATTTAGACCACTGTATAAGAACTAAGGTATGGGAATTAGATGAGAAGTCTTAATCATCTGTTTATTATACTAGAGTTTTGGGTATTTTTTATTTGTTTGTGTTTGTTTCTTTGGGTCATATAAGTGAACTAGAATTAGTGGGTTACTGCTAATGATGAGACCATCTGTGCACAACTCAAGGGTATACTCTTCCCCTGATAAAACACACTGTATCAGTCAAAGATCTCTTTGGGCCAAGTTATCATCTTCTTCATCCTAGTCCTCTACAAATTATTGCACACTGTGCCATCTTGTCTCTGGTGGCTAGGTGCCACCATGAGATCTCATCAATTTCACCAGAATAAGGCAGTCCATTCATTGACAGTGCCTCTTACATTTATCTTCCTGGGAATGCTGGAAGCTGCCTCTAGTTTTAATCTAAGAGGCAATGAGAGTTGGTAGATTTGGGACAAGAATTAATAACAAGAATCAGCTCCATTAGGGGATGCTTCTGCTAGCTAAGGAAGTTCAGATGTTCCTCTTCCTTTTTAGAGTCTCATTCTCTCCCAGTCAGTACCCGGGTTCTCATGTAACAGACCTAGACAAGGTTAAGAGTTTAACTTACATTGCATTTTAGTAATCTGCTTGATCAAATTTTTGGTCTGATTATAGGCTCTATCAGCTAGCAGTGGTAAGAAGTGATGTAGATTAGCATAGTTACAAAAACTCCTTGGCTCCTGCATGTGTCTTAAGAGTGAAAAACTATGAGTTTGTGATTTAATTGTTAAAGTTATCCCATGCAGTTAGAAGTAACTAGCCTATTCCTTAGACTTCATGATGATGTTTCTTGGTATCCCTTCTGCCAAAACTTTATCCCCAGTAGACACTGCTGTCCAGGAAACGACAGATAATTCCATGTCACTGTTTTGTCACTGTGTGCAGCAAGTGACTAGTGTTGCATTCTCTAAGGACAGTGGTTGGTCACTGCCAACAACCTCAGGTTGGTACCAACTGAGATCTCTATTTCTTTGAGTGTCTTGCCTGCAAACACCTCTGTCCATAGTTATCTTACTTGTCAGGATATTTACTTAAAAATCTTATATTTCACTCTCAGTAGTTGAAACAAATAGGATTTTTTAAACAAGTTATTCTATTACAAATATGTAGCTTCAGAATTATTTTTTCTGTGGAGGTGGCACTGGAATGTAGGGAACAAAATACAGACAGATGACTCATTACCAGAAAAAAATACATTGTGGAAACCTCCATAATCCAACAGATTGTTTTAGTGGGAATCTCAGTACTGCCACTGACTTTAGTCTACATTTGTATTGTAATGGGCTAGACACAAGAACCTTTGCTATTATCTGGCAGAGATATCTGCCAGATATCTGGAACAATTCCAGATTATCTGGAAGAGATTATGCTGCGTGAAATAAGTCAAGCAGAGAAAGTCAATTATCATATGGTTTCACTTACTTGTAGAGCATAAGGAAGAACATGGAGGACACTGGGAGGTGGAGAGAAGTGAGTTGTGGGAAATCTGAGGAGTAGACAAACTGGACTCTGAGAAACAAACTGAGGGCTTTGGAGGGGAAGGGGATGGGGTGTTGGGTGAGCCTGGTGGTGGGTATTAAGGAGGGCAAGTATTACATAGAGCACTGGGTGTGGTGCATAAACAATGAATTTTGGACACTGAAAAAATAAAATAAAATTTATTTATTTTTATTTTTTTTAAGATTTTATTTATTTTCTGACAGACAGAGATCACAAGTAGGCAAAGAGCCTGGCAGAGAGAGCGGGGGGAAGCAGGCTCCCCAATGAGCAGAAAGCCCGATGTAGGGTTCCATCCCAGCACCCTGGGATCACAACCCAAGCCAAAGGCAGAGGCTTTAACCCACGGAGCCACCAAGGTTCCCCAGTAAAATTAAAAAACAAAAAACAAAAAACAAAAAACAAACAAACAAAAAAACAAAACTTCTGCCATTATTGACCTAAGAATCAAGCACTTCTTGCCATTATATTTGAAGGAAAACCAAGTCTGTCCAGGTGCCACTAGTACATCACTTTATTTTTTTTCACCTTCCAAATCTCATATCAAACCCAACTCACATGCAAAATCCAGGTTTCTAGATTTTGGGAAATTACACCTGTTAAATAAGGCAGAAATATGTTTGCACAAAAAAGCTCTATAAGGCACACATAAAAATGTTGCTGACAATTCTCTCTGACTGGAATGGAACCTAACATATTATCTTTATTGCCTATTTATATCTCTAAATTCTCAATAATAAACATACTTTCTTTATGAAGTAAGAAAAAGTTGATTTTAAAAATTCAATAAAAATCCAAGAAGTGTTTTCTTTTGCTTTTCACACATCACGATTATCAGATTAGCAGGTATTTGCAACACACTGAATTCAGTCCTTCAGAGCCAGAGGAACTGCATGTCATTATTGTAGTTTGTTCTCTCTCAGAAGTTTATTGATAGATTGATTCACCGAAGAGTAAGAAATTGCTAATGTATGGTTATTATTGTTCTAGGTTCTGGAGATGTATAGAAGAATGAGACATATAACTCTCTTCTGCAAATATGCTGTCTGGTGGGGTAGATAAGAACATGAGGAAGTATAATAAAGCAAAATAAGTCAATCAGAGAAAGGCAATTATCGTATGATCTAACTCATGTGTGGGATTTAAGAAATAAAACAGAGGATCATAGGGAAAGGAAGGGATGAAAAAATAAAATAAGACAAAATAGGAGAAGGAGACAAATGATAACAGACTCTTAACAATAGGAAACAAACTGAGGGTTGCTGGAGGGGAGGTTGGTGGGGGGAATGGAGTAACTGGGTGATGGGCATTAAGGAGGGCGTACGATGTAATAAGAACTGGGTGTTGTATGCAACTGATGAGTCACTGAACTCTACCTCTGAAACTAATAATACACTATATGTTAGTTGAATTTAAATTAAAAAAAAAAAAGAAGTATAAGAGTTATTGGTGCCAAAATTGGCCTGTATAGAAGGTGTTCATAATATAAGCACACATGGATTTACAATAGAAATTGGACCATTTCTACTAAAAGGAAAAAAAGAGGGGTTAAGACAAACATCAGAGAGGTTGTTGATTATTTTGAATTTAATCTTAATGGTTAAATACATGTTTAACATGTGGACAAGAGGGTGAGGGAAGAGCAGGAGTAATACGTGTGAAACACCATGTTGCCCTCCCTTGGCAACACTCACTTCAGCATCACACATTCCTTTATGATTCTGCTCCTTGGCTTCTTGCAGAAAGTAACAGATTTATAATTATCATAATTGATTCTCAATCAGAGAATTACACTGAGTCATCTTGAAGCAGAATATGGGTTATGGAATATCCCCCATGATCATGCTGCAAATAATTAAAAAGACTGCAAAAGTAAATCTAAGAGCTTCTATTCTGAAGCAAAGCACAACTGCTTTAGGTTCTGGTCCCACCAGGTATCTCATCTTGGGAAAGTAATTTAATTCCTCTGAGCCTGGGTTTCCCACACCTATCAAGCAAATATCTAAATAGTAACTGCTTCTTAGAGTTGAGGAGATAAATTTAACAAGATAATGTCTTTAAAGTGCTTACCTGTTCAGTTCCTGACCAGAATAAATACTCCATAAACATTAACTAATATTATTAGTTTTATTTGACCTGGGTTTCATTGTGTGACTCCATATATCTAATCAATTATATACTATCTATTCTTCTATGAAAATTTAATTAATACCAGATAGCACTTAAGATTAATTAAGAAAAGAGATTACTTGAGAAACACCAAACCCTCCAGGTAGGCATGCATTTTTTTTTTTCCTATTGCTATTGCTTGAACTGACATATTTGTTGTAATGTCACTTTCAGTGACATACATGGAGTAGATTATTTAGGGATAGAGTAACCACAAATTCTAGTTGACTGACTCAAAGAGACTATTGTCTACAGGCAACAGCTGTGTTCATGGTCTCAAGTAAAGTTGAAATAAGTTAGCACCAACACAATCATTTGAAAAATTATGTTGAACAATTAGTCACCTCAGGAAAAAAAAAAAAAGCGAACCTGATAATTCATAATCAGGCAAAGGTACTCAAAGTGTTGAGTTCTCCTTCCATATTTTTTAAATTGACATATAATGTATTATTTGCCCCATGGGTACAGGTCTGATTCATCAGTCTTACACAATTCACAGCACTCTTCATAGCACATACCTTCCCCAACGTCCATCACCCAGCCCCTTTCCATTTTTTTTTTTTTTTGGTGTCATGTTTCAATTATCTTTTTTTAAATTTTTTTATTTTTTATAAACACATTTTTATCTCCAGGGGTACAGGTCTGTGAATTGCCAGGTTTACACACTTCACAGCACTCACCAAAGCACATACCCTCCCCAATGTCCATAACCCCACCCCCCTTCTCCCAACCCCCCTCCCCCCAGCAACCCTCAGTTTGTTTTGTGAGATTTAGAGTCACTTATGGTTTATCTCCTTCCCAATCCCATCTTGTTTCATTTATTCTTCTCCTACCCCCTTAACACCCCATGTTGCATCACAACTTCCTCATATCAGGGAGATCATATGAGAGTTGTCTTTCTCCGCTTGACTCATTCTGCTAAGCATGATACCCTCTAGTTCCATCCACATTGTCGCAGATGGCAAGATTTCATTTCTTTTGATGGCTGCGTAGTATTCCATTGTGTATATATACCACATCTTCTTGATCCATTCATCTATTGATGGACATCTAGGTTCTTTCCATAGTTTGGCTATTGTGGACATTGCTGCTATAAACATTCGGGTGCACATGTCCCTTCGGATCACTACGTTTGTATCTTTAGGGTAAATAACCAGTAGTGCAATTGCTGGGTCATAGGGTAGTTCTATTTTCAACCTCAGCCACAGCATCATCTTTTTAAGAACATCACTTTTCCATGTTTTTAACTAAATATGTTGGAATCCCATGCAAACCGCTCTTGGTCAACGCTATGCTGTGGAAAAGGCTGTTGACTGAACTAATGTTCTTATACAAGAATAGAATCTAAAAATAAACCATAAGAAAATGAGGACGTATGTTTCAAGTGGGAGAAAATGGATTGTGACTTGCATTAGTATGTATTACCAAAGTGACAGTGTAACATGGTGGTGAAAAGTGATGGCATTGGCGCCAGAATACCTGGTTTGTACTTCCTTCTCATCCATTTACTATCTATGGGAACTCGAGCAAGCTTAATTTCTCTTTGCCTTAATTTTCTTTATCTTAAACTAGGAATGAAAGTACCTTATAGGACTAAAAGAATAAGTACATGTAAAGTGTTTAGAAGAGTGTCTGGACCTAGTAAGCTTTTAATCAATACTAGTTATTTTTATTAACTTTGTGATCTTAGCTTAATTATTTCTAAATCTCTATTTCCCCCCATGTAAGATGGGGATAAAAGTAAAACTTAACTTAGGTTCTCCCTGAAAAGAAAATGAAAAAGGTATATATAAGAAAACACACACACACACACACACACACAGAGGGGCATGCATGTGTACACACGCACACATACATAGACATATTCATTCTTAACAAAAGTAGCTTTTTATCCATTCTGCTCTCTGCTGAAATACTGCAAATAGCTCAGATGTCCTCTCCAAGGAGGATGAGGGATACAGGTGCATTGGCTTCCTAAAGAAAGAGCAAGAACTGGTGGTGGAGGCATTCCCCAATTTTATTTTAAATATGGTGAGTTTAAGGATTAGCCATTATTCTGAAACAACATGATTCTTAATTCCCTGCGACTCCATCCAAAACAGCTACCTTAAAACTTCATTATCTAAATGTTAGGATGACATTATCATTCAGAGAACCTTGCTTTATTTCATTAGTTTTTGCTTGTCCTTTGAGAATTTTTTAATTCTCTTCATCTCATTTTATTTTTGGTTATCATCTCTTGCAAGACGTTTCATAGAAGATTGTAAATTAATGTTACAGATGGAATGTATTAGATCATTTTTAAATAAACAGAATTTAAATCTTTCTAATGTAACCCAAGTTCTTTTAGATGTTGACATGACAGATCAGGCAAACTGGAGAAAAGTGTGAATTCCAGTTTCTGGGAGCACTGGGTGGCTCAGCTGGTTAAGCCTCTGCTTTCAGTTCAGGTCATGAACCCAGGGTCCTGGGATCGAGTCCCACATCAAGTTCCCTACTCCATGGGGAGTCTGCTTCTCCCTCTACTTCTTCTTCCAATCATTCTCTCAAATAAACAAAATCTTTTTAAAAAAGAATTTTATTTCTGCCCCCCATTCCACAAATATTTGAGACGTCCCCAGTTGCCTATGATAGAGCACGGGTTCCTCTACTTCCTTGTCATATTCAGCCTAAACAAATCCATGTTTCTGTTTCTTTTTATTGTCTCCTCAAAACTCACCTGTCCAAAGGTCTTAGCTCAATTCTCAGACTTTTCAAGCAGTTGAAAGTCTATTGATGGAATTAACATATAAGAAGTTGATAATGTCCAAGCATAGTGTAAGAATAATATGATAATGTAATCTCTCTAGACAATGATTATTTTTTTCTAATGGGAGAGAGCCAGTACCTTCAAACAAACTCATTATTAATAAGACTTTGTTTTAGATTTAGATTTAAGGAAATGGTTTTGGAGGAAAAGTTTATAGAATTCTTCAAATCATGTAAACTCCTAAGAAACCTTTGCCTGGGGAAGTGTGATTAACCAGGAATGGAAGAAGGAGTCCAAGATCCCAGTGGCAGGCATGCTATGTAACAGATAATGATTACGAAGTCCTCCTTAAGTGCCCTGCACTTAACATGCATGTTAGCTAATTTAATTCTCAAAACAGCTCCATAGAGTAGGTAATGTGAAGAGTCTTATTTACGAATGAGAAAACGAAGGGACACAGGAAGTGAGGTTACACTGCTAGTTCTCCTACAAACAAAGTTCAAACCCAGACTCTCTAGCTCTGAAACGTTGCCACTTGCCTCCTCTGCTACCCTGCCTCCCAGGAAGTAACTCATTCGATCCTCAAGGAAGCCATGAACTATGTCAGTGCTATTAGTTCCACTTAAAGGAAAAAGTATTTGCTCAGGGTCTCTCAGCAAAGAAACAAAATGGGATTTAAATTCAGCCTTGCCTGTTTCCAAAGGCTGTAATTTCCACGTTACAAACTGCTCCTACCTAGGTCTCTGTCCCTTTCACTTTGGCAGTTTCTCTTGCGATGATTTCCTTGTGGTGAGGTTGATACAGACCATGTACTTCAGGCAAAGAGGACTTGTCTTTAGTCATTCATTTCTCTGATGACATCTGGCTGTGGGTGGGGTCTCACACCTCCAGAATATCTTTCAGAATGCTTCTGACACTGCAAATAATTGTGGCCTCTTCTAGCATTTATGCTGTTTAATGGCCAACCTCACAAACTAAAGGTGACTTTACTTAGATAAAGTAATTCCGCTGGCACTGCTCTAAAGTGATTTAATGTCTTGTAATTCCATGTGCCATTAAGGGACAATTAAAAACAAGCACGGTAGGTTTCAATTCTCTAAATGCTGCAGCACCAAGTCACAGATCTTGATTCCCATTTCATTTGTTTTTAGTGGCAAGGCAATCAGGACACGGATCTTTCTTATTTCTTTTTCTGTTCTTCATTATGCTTCATATCCTCCTTGCCATTTAAGGGACATACACTCCTGTGACAGTTCTGTAGGGGGGCGGGGAGGATTAGGATGATACAAAGGTATGAGCATTGGAGGTGGTACAGAAAATAATGAGTTC
This sequence comes from Mustela lutreola, assembly GCF_030435805.1. Classification (NCBI taxonomy): domain Eukaryota; kingdom Metazoa; phylum Chordata; class Mammalia; order Carnivora; family Mustelidae; genus Mustela; species Mustela lutreola. Next base: position 51,122,800 of record NC_081290.1, read on the forward strand.
AGAATAATCCAGACAGGCTCTGATTTCCAGAATGGTGTTCTCTTCCTAAACCCCTCTTTTTGGCTCTGCAACAATTGACTGAATTAGTCTCTTATTACACTAAGGGAAAAGGCTTCAACAGAAAAATGGCCCCGGGAGAGGAAAACTCATGCTGGGAAGGTAAATGATGCCTGTACCAGATTTTTTTCCCCCCTTGAGAGCAGGTATTATTAGGGGGAAAGAAAAGGAAGGTAGTTCAGATATTTGGATGCCTCTCTGCCCCTGCCAGCATTAGGATAAGCCACTGGATAGTTCACCTTCCAGAGACTCCTGCGAACTATTTACCATCTGGATTTTACAGTTGATGAAATCACAAAGAGGTTCAATTACTTGCCTGAGGGTGTACAGAGAGGTTCAAGAGGCAAGTCTGACTCTAAAAACTGGTCTCTCTCTTTGGATGTCATCACCCTTTAAACTGGTCAACATGTACTTGTTAATTAGGACACTGCTTTTCATACTAGATATGAAATAGTTGAGACTTGAATGGTGCCCTCTGTTGGAAAAGGGTAGAACTTTCTCATATGAGTCATGTTCCCATTTGAAGGGACCCCCAATTAAAGTAACACTCCTTGCTGTGAAGTGTGTAAACCTGGTGATTCACAGACCTGTACCCCTGGGGATAAAAATATATGTTTATAAAAAATAAAAAATTAAAAAAAATGTCAAAAAAAAAATAACACTCCTGACATCCTGCCTTGACCCTCAGACCCTCACTGTCCTTCTCCAAGTCAGAGGAGAGGCCCCTATGACTGGTCAGTTAGGGAGGAAAATATTGAGCACAAGTTAGCCCTCTTCTGTTTCGGGAACTACCTGTTGGCAGAAGGGATACAGCTTCCTCATCTAGTCTTACCTATCTGGCAATTTTAGGTTCAGAAGCCTGTCCTTGTGAGTGGGATTGAGTTTTCAGTTCTGCTGTTGAAGGGCAAGTTCATAAGTATGGTTACATCTGGGGTGTATTCCTTTTAGCAAGCCAATAAAACTTCTCTATGCCCTGTTAGTTTTCAATAGCAACTTCAGCTCTGATAAAGGTAGTAATTCCTACTTCTAATCTCTGTCTGCCTGACTGTTGCTTTGTCTATCTCTCAATTAGTTGCAAAACAAGTTGCAACCCCCAGAACCTTCAAGAGATTCTATCTTACAGGAAGAGCCAAAGTAGCCCATGATAAAATAACATTGCATCTGTCATTACCATGTGCTTATTTCTGTAGAAAGAACCACACAGGCAAGGGGCTGACTTTCTGGACTTTGATAAAAGAGTCTTAGTTCAAAAGCTGTGGTTTTCAAAATTCAAAAAGGTTAACACCCTAGTCCTTATCAACACAAAGAATTTCAATGAAGGAAAACATCAAGTCAGTCAACCTTACTTCTCAGGGTCTAGGGAAACATCCTCCTTTCAACTAAAAGCTTCAACATCCAGAAGACATTGTCCTCTTTGGTATCTCACCCTATAATGACCCTTGTCTAACAGATGCCAAGTAACAGCAACAGAATCAGCCAGATTCATTGTCAATCAAGCATCTGATGATTAATTGACATTTTCTAATGATCATCTTGATGTTTTGGTGACTGGCTAATGAGGCCATCTTTCAAAGAAATACCTTCTTAAGTAGTCACTCTTTTTAATATCAAATATACATAGATTGGCAAATGTTAGCCATTATCTAAACATTTCAGTAGATGGTGCAGGTGAGTGCACACTTTAAAAAAAAATTAATTATCTAGGTCATTCAGAAAAATCTTAAAATCCTTTCTTCGTCTAAAACAGTCAAATGACTGCAGTTGTATGGCTCTCACCTGAGTTCTTAGTTCTGTGAACTCATCTGGCCATTGTTGGAAGGTGATTCTACAAATAACCAAAGACTCAAAAGAAAAGTGACTGAAATTATAGGTAGATATTTAGATATATCAGCATCAAGTCATCCATTCTTTTTTATCTGTTTGTTAAATGGAAGCTTTGAAGCTGTGTATATTGCTTCTTTTCAAAAAGCAGGCAGTAAAGGAAGTACTTTTAATCAGAACTCAATTCTCATGTATTTTACTTAACGGGTTACCTAGGTAACTCACCAGTTTTCAGTGATCCTTAATACTCCCATTTTATCTTGGAAGAGAAATGTTTTATATACACTTAGAGGCTTTATAAAGGATGTTTTAATATCTCTGGCTGAAGAAAGTCTGCAATAATCTTTTGGTTTGGACATTAATATACCTTTACATTGTGAATGAATTATTCATACATTTATTGAGTATCTACGATGGTCCAGGCATTATATTGGGCATTGAATAGGAAAATCTTTTACATATTTTATTGCTCATTTCCTTGTGACTTAGAATTATGTATATATTACATAAAATTTACAATATATGTGCATGTATATATATATTCAGTATGTGTATATATATATGTATATGGGTGTATATATATGCTGAACCACATATTGCCTATAATTTTTGTTCAATATGTTGTTTAATCTTCTATCTTCTATTTCCTGTTCTCAAATCACAGACACCAGGTTCATCTTCCTAAACACGAATTTTGCCAAGTCATTTCCATGATTAAAAATCAACACTGGCTCTTTATTACCTGAAGGATAAAGTTAAAATTTTTCATTCTGTCATTTAAAGCTCTTCTGGTTCTAACCTCTATTTTATGGCACATTTTTTTTAATGCTGCATTTTCCATAAGAACTCTAACAAAACCTTCCACTGTACTCAAACCATTTAATTTGCATTTTTCCTAAGATGTTTCTTGGTCCTTCACACCAGTCCTTTTGCCAAAGGCATTTCTATTTTCTAGGAATGTCCTCCCATTGTCTTTTGCCTCTTTTAACTATATCTTTCCTGCAAGGAAGAGAAAACATCATTCCCTGATACAATGCGTCTCTGATTTTTCCTTCCTGAAGTGATTTTTCCCTAACATGGATGTGAACACTCTGTCACTTACCATGTATGATACTGGCTTATACAGTTGTCTGACTTTTTCTGTCTAAAGGTCATGGGCCATAATGTTTTGGGACTGATTCCACTAGCTCTATTTTAAAGCAACTCTTGCTATTTCTTAGTCCAATGAAGTCTTACCTCTTCATCTAGACTGCATTCATCTTGTAGGAGAGGAATATGGTCTTACACATTCTTGCCTCCATATATCACCAAGCACAGTACCTGGCTAGAAATAGGCTATCAGTGAGTAATTTTCTTTTCTTTCTTTCTTTTTTTTTTTTTTTTAGATTTTATTTATGAAAGAGAGCATGAGTGGGGAGGGGAAGTGTAGAGGGAGTGGGACCAGCAGACTCTCACTTAAGCAGGGATCCCGACATGGGGCTTGATCTCAGGACCCTGGGATCATGACCTAAGCCAAAGATAGATGCTTAACCAACTGAGCCACCCAGAAACCCCTGTTATTTTCTTTAGTGTGGCAGCAGGGACAGTGGACATGGTACTGGATTGAAAACCAAGAGGCTTGGGTTCTAGTTTTGACTCTGTTAGTTGTGTCTTCTTGGAAAAGTCTCATATTTTTCTGGACCTGTTTCATCAGCTGTATAATGAAATACTTGACTTGGTTTTTAAGTCCTGTTTCAGCAATAATAATACATGGTTGGTTTCATAATAAAATCCTTATTTTTCCCTCAACAAATGCTGGAGTTAGTAGAATTTTATATAACTGCATGAAACTTGTAAAGGATTGATTTTTCTCATGCAGCAAGCAAAACAGGTAAGGTGTTCTAGGGCTTGTTCAGATACTTTTTCTCTTTTTGCTCTCTCATGTTTAGCATTTGATTTTCTCCCTCTCAGTCACAAGATGGCTGCTGCACTACCAAGTCACTCTTTTCATGCTCTTTAATCAAAAAGAAAGGGGTAAGGGTGAAGAGCAAAATTTGTGTCACCTGAACATATCCCCTTTTACCAGCAAAAAATAATTTTCCTAGAAGCCTCAACTATGGGATTTCCACTCTCATCTTCCAACCAATTGTATGGCATGTGGTTAACCCTGAAGAAGGTCAAGGAAATGAAGTTTTTAGCTAGGGATAGCCATCTCAGTAAAATTAATCTCAATCTCACCATCTCTCTCTTGCTTCGTCTTGCTTTCTCTCTGTCTTTCCCTCTTCCTCTCTCTCTCTCTTGCTATGGGAAAAATAGAGGATAAATTAATAAGGTCTTCATATTGTCACATAAATATCTGTATCTTTGCATCTTTGCATTTTGTTGATGAATTACTGTAATGAGACAGTCTACAAGCAAGTAAGAGCCAACAAAACATTTTGAGGAGAGGAGTTGAAGGACTTCAGACAATTTGGTTTTGGGCATGTGCTACAGTGAGTGTCTCTTAATCTTTGGGCTTTCTGGTCCAGAAGGTTCTATTGTATTTTTAAGTATAGCTTCATTGATGCATGATTTCTGTACAAAAACCCATATTTGTTTAAAATGTATAGGCTGAGTTTTGAAGGTATATTATACTCATGAAGCTACTCAAAAACAAGACACCAAATACTGCCATCATCCCCCCCAAAATTGCTCTTTCCTGTTTGTAAGTCATCCCATTCCTGACTCTTGCCTCAGACAGCCACTAATCTGCTTTCTTTCACCATAGATTCATTTGCATATCTAGATTTTTATATAAATGGAATCATTCAGGATCTACTCTTTTCTGTCTGGCTTCTTTTCCTCATTATAATGGTTTTGAGATTCATCTATGTTGTTGCATTTATTAAGAATCCATTCCTCTTTATGACTGAATAGTGTTCTATATGGGTGTCCCACATGTTTTTCATTCACTTGTTGATGGGATTTTTGTTTCTCATTTTTTACTATTCTGAAAAATGCTGCTATAAACACTCTTGTGGAAGGACTTGATGAACATATACTCATGTTTTCTTGGTTAAATATATAGGAAAAGGAGACATGAATTATTTGGTAGTGTAAGTCTGACTTTTAAGAATTTGCCAAATTACTTCCCAAGTATTTATGCCATTTTATATTCCTATTAGCAGTTCGTAAAAATTTGAGTTGCTTCATAGTTTTGGTGACACTTGGCATAGTCCGTCTTTAATTTTTGCCATTTTGATGGGACTGGAGCCATCAGATTTTATATATTCATTATGATCTGACCATGTCACTGAAAATAAATTTCCATATTTCTATGAAACTTAAGTTGATTATTTTTTAAAAAGTAATATCTGAAAATAATGATAATTTTGTTCCCTCCTTTTCAATTATATAATTTAAAATTTTTACACCTCAATGCAGTGTTAAAACTTCTAAACTTACATTAAGTAGAATTAGAGATTATGAATGTGTACTGCTTATATGATATAATATTTAACTTATTCCCAATTGAATGGCAATTTATTTAGTGATTCAGCATTTAGGATAGGTACTTTTCATCACAGTAAAATATATGCCTTTGAAAATTGTTGACAAAGAGATTTTTTTAAAATCGTAGCTACATGATGAATTTTTTTAAAAAGTCTTTTTGGCATCTAGTGATGTGATTTTATCCCAGTTTGATTCAAATTCCTTAAATGAACTCTTTTTGAGTACATATTATTATAAATTTTCATTTGTTAGTATTTCATTTATAATTTTGTCAGAAGTATTCATAAGCAATATTGATCTTTAATTGTCAGGTTTTCATATCAGCATTATACTATCTTTACAGAAATCAATATGGAATTTTCCCACTGTATTCATGATCTGAAATAATTTATACATTATTGATATGCCATTCCATGAATATTTGGAAACTCATATAAACTTATATATGCTTTTGGAAGAAAATCTCTAACAACTTCTGTAAATGTGTTCCATAATTATTAATCTATTAAGGTTTCCTGCTTCATGAGTTTTATTGGGTTTTGCCATTTCCTATTCCTTCTGACAAACACATAAAGTCATTCATTTTATTGCATAGTTAATTTCATTAGCACAGGGCAATATTTTGGGGCTTAACAATTTAAAAAAATATCTCTGCATCAGGTTTGGCTTATTTCTCTTCCCTAGTTTCTTGCTTTGGGCCTTTCTTTTAGTATATTAGATTTATTATTTACTATTTATTAGATTTTCTTAGTTTTATCAAAAATATTATTAGATGTGTTTATTCATTTAATGCTTTTGCTCTTTTTAAAAAATGAATTGGTTTTCACTTCCTTTCCTATACCTAACTGCAAGTAGTATATATCTGTTCTAGTTTCAAGTATCCCTTTCTTGTCCCCACTTGTGGGGGTTAGCAAATGGGAGATGGAGCCATTAGGAGGATGGAGGCTCAGAGAAGATATCAAGTCAATCTTTCTAGTCTTGTCCTGACTCATTTCTGGAGCTTGATTCATCTGTTTTTGTTGTTTTGTTTTGTTTTGTGCTAAATCTTGTTTCCTTCCACCTAGCATTCATTCTTTCATTCAACATATATATTTTTAAAGATTTTATTTATTTATTTGACAGACAGAGATCACAAGTAGGCAGAGAGTCAGGCAGAGAGAGAGAGAGAGAGACAGAGACAGAGACAGAGAGGAGGAAGCAGGCTCCCTGCTGAGCGGAGAGCCCGATGTGGGGCTTGATCCCAGGACCCTAAGATCATGACCTGAGCTGAAGGCAGAGGCTTTAACCCACTGAGCCACACAGGGACCCTCAACAGATATTTTTAAAGCCATTTTTAAAACGGTAGTTACCATAGCAGTGGGAAACAGGGCTTAAGCAAAACAGACAAATTCCCTGCCTTCATAAAATTTATGGTCCAGTAAAGAAGAAAGGTAATCAACAAGGATGATAATGAAGTGTAATGAAGGGTCACACTGAGAGAATACAGGATGCTATGGGAACAAACCAAGAGAACATAACCCAGATCAGAGCACACATGCTTTGTTTCTGATTTTTGTTCTAATCATTTGTTTCCCACAACATCTGGGAAGAAGACACCCATTGACTTCTATGAGGCAGTCTGAGACCATGAAAGATTAAGTCATGTTTCTCATTCTCAGATTTTTTTAGTTTAAGCCACATTGTTTGGGAGGAAGAGCTGAATCAATAAAATCAATAAATCAGTAAATGTTTGTGCTTCAGGTCTAAATTGCAAACACATCCTTAAGCAGAAGTAAAACTAAATGCAACAGTAGTGAGATTATAATTGCAGGGAGATTAACTAAAAATCAGAACAAAAACACTAAAAGTCATTACATAGCCACTAGGGACATGTTCAAACATAATTTATAAGAGACTGTTAGTCTTCATATGGATAAAGTTGTAAGAAGCCATATATGTTGGTGGACTGAGGGAGAAAGCAAAGAACACATCCTCTTTCTACCCAGTATTATTGCAGCTACTGAACTATTAAGATGGCATTTCTCAGAAAGCAGGAGTCCAACACCTGCTGCTAAGTGTGGGAGCAAATTTTCACGGATGGAGTGACCAACCTGTCATAAGTGAAACATCTCAAATATGGTGGCTGCATCCAAAAAATAATGAAAGAAGTTTCACTAGGAAAATCAGGTTACAGAACCGAATATTTAGCATTGGTAGGTTTTGCAGAGTGCAAAACTCACCATTCTTTCTTCTACATTCTGGACCAATAGAGAAATGGACACAGTAACCAGGTGAGATGTAAACATCAGTATTTCCTTATTCTTGATGAAGTGAAGTTCTGGGGGGCCCCTTATAACCTCCTTCAACTCTAGACTTTGAGATTTAATTGGGGATAAATGAGTGCGTAGAACAGCTCCTAACTTAGACCACAGTGTTTGACCGTGCTGTATGGGGCACTGTTTAGTCTAAGAACCAAGGGTGAGGTCTTGTTTCTCAGTCACAGCTTGTAAGTACATAAATCCTATCCCATAGAGAAACATGAAAGAATGAATATCAGGCTCTCATTATCACAGCAATCAGATGAATCCTTCTCTCATGAGAGGCGTAAGTATGTGCAGAGAAATGGCAAGAACTACATCCCTTCAGTGCTTTTTTGAGAAAATGGAGGTTTGGGAAATTTTCTTGTTGCATGAGTTGCTGCAGGAGAAGAGAGACTAGGTTCTCTTCAAGTGTATGTAAAAAAAGTATAAACATGTAGTATAAATGTGCAATTCTTGAAAAAAAAAAAAAAAAGAAGAAGTCCTGGAATGGAAAGTCACTGACATTTGAAATCAGTACCTCACTTGAATGGGTTTCTTAAGTTTTCTAATTGTTCTCCAATGGTCATGTGTTCAATAATTTAGAGCAAGGCAATTCCATTTATTTTTAAATATATTCATAGTGATGGATTGTATTTTGAGTTTTCCCTTAATAAAATGATTCCTGAAAATCCTTTGCTTGGCAGACAGACGAATATGGATTCCAAAAGGACAGGGATTTATAGTCAACAACAATCAATGGATAGATAGTTATTTGACACCTACCATATACCTGACATTATTTTATGTGCTGCAAGTACCCTGGTGAACAAGACAAAGTCCCATCCTTCTCACAGTAGAGAGACAAATAACAAAATATGTGGAAACAAATGAAATGCATTTCTGGGTACTGGTAATTGTGAATATGAAAATAAAGTAGGATTAGATAAATATCTGGAGGTGTGTTATTCCGTGTGGAAGGAACTGAAAGTATAAAGGAGTTATAGTTTGGGGCTATAAAACCAAATGACAGAAGAGGAAAGACCCATAACCTAAGTCATGAAGCAATATGGAGCTGTGAGTACTCCAGTGACATGGAAAGCATGGGTCCCATCTGAAGGAGCTGAGCATCAGAAACAGGATTCTAGTGCTGCTGGATATTTGGGATCCTTTTTTTATCCACAAGAAATTGGAAGCCCATATTGTTGATAGAAATCTTCCAATTTTTAAATATTCACAGCCATTTTACAGTGTTTGGGGCCAACAAAAAATAAAAGCACACAAATATATGCCTGAATTGAATCAATGGCTTTCAACTTCTACCTTCTTTCATAAACCATAAATTTTAAGAGAATTTACAGATAATAAAGTTCAACCTAAGCAGTAAATATATGAGAAAATTGAGGCCCAAACAGATTAAGCGATTCAACTATGGATGCACAGCTGAGACAGTTGTTTAGGCAGGAATAAAATGTGCTTTTCAGAATTCTTTCTCTTACACAGCAGTGTTTGATACATGCCTTATTTTCTTTGATTTGCGCCATGGATTATATTCCAACGTATTATAATAAATCTTACTTATTTTGTCTCCTTTTCATATACGGATTCTGAAAGGGGGAAACTGAGCACATCTCAATTATGTTTAGTAATCATAGCAGTTACTGGCATAATGGGTTGGATACTTGATGTTAGGATAACATTCGAAAGAGCCATGAAACAAACTGCTCTAAGTTATGGGAGTATTTCATCATCTAAAATGCCATTGAGTCCATTTAAAAAGGAGTCACGAAAATCTACCACTTTGGTGTCACACATTTTCATGCATGGTTTTGCTAAGAGGAAATCTACCAGGTAATGTCTTTAGGGTCAGAGTGGCTGGAAGGGAGATTCTGAAATAGAAGCAATCTCACTTTTCGTCTTTGTTGGCTTCGTGTATGGTCTCATTCACATTCTGAGAGATGACTTTTTATTATTGTACCTGGTGGCAGAGGAAGGTGACATAATAGCTGGTAAAAGAGCATAGAGTACCAAGAAAGAGAGAGAGTTTACCTTAGGCAAAAAGCACTCTGAACTTCTTTTTTCTAATCATTTTTGCAATTGCGTTTCTTTCATCATTGGGGAAAATATTGGTTTTCTGGTAAAATTCCATGTCTTTTTTGCTTTTGGTTGTGTCCCTATTTATGAAATGAGGAAAGAAAGAAAGCACAAACAGAATAGTACTTAACCTGAGTGAAAATAAAAATAATTTAGCATTTGAGGTACCTGGGTATGTCAGTTGGTTGAGGTCCGACTCTTGATTTCAGCTCAGGTATTATCTCAGGGTCATAAGAGCAAGCCCCCCACTGAGCATGGAGCTGGCTTAAGATTCTCCCTCTCACTCTCCTTCTGCCCCTACTCCCCCTACTCTACCTGCTCATGAATTCATGAACTCTTTCTGTCTCAAAAAAAGAGAAGAGTTTAGCATTTGAATATTCTAGCGAGAGGCAACTACTTTTTGGTGAGCAGGACAGAGGTATCAATAGTAGTGGAATGAAGAGTTTCTTTGGGACATCAGTGGCCCCCATTTTGGATTCTGGAGATTGGTCCCTTTAGGAAAAGTTGAGAGAGAGTGAAGCATAAAATTCAGGGGACATGGATGGTAGTACTGGCTCTGTGGATGCCTAATGTTGGTTTAGTTATTGAATATTCTGTGTCTGTTTTATCATCTATCAAATAGAGCCAATAACAGTATAAAATGTGATGCCAGACCAAAAGCTTTAAAGATAGAAAGTGCTAAACAAGATGTCTAGTTACTGAAGAATCTCAATTAATGTGAAGCCCCTTAAATGGGATGATTTTTAGGAGTTGGTTCTTTTCTTCCTTTCTTTTTTTTTCTTTATTTAATTTTTAAAAATATTTTGTTTATTTGTCAGAGACAGAGAGAGAGCACAAGCAGGAGGAGCAACAGGCAGAGAAAGAAGCAGGCTCCCCACTGAGCAAGGATCCTGAGGCAGGACTAGATCCAGGATACCAGGATCATGACCTGAGCTGAAGGCAAATGCTTAAATGACTGAGCCAGGCATCCAGGCATCTCTGGAGTTGGTTCCTTTTTATTTTATATTATTTTTTATTTTTTAAAAATATTTTATTCATTTATTTGACAGAGAGCAAGATCACAAGTAGGCAGAGAAGCAGGCAGAGAGAGAGGAGGAAGCAGGCTCCCTGCTGAGCAGAAAGCCCAATGCAGGGCTCGATCTCAGCACCCTGGGATCATGACCTGAGCTGAAGGCAGAGGCTTTAACCCACTGAGCCACCCAGGCATCCTGGAGTTGGTTCTTTTAATCAGTGAATGAAATGTATTTATTTTCATGGGATTTGTTCCTGATACAGCTAAGAACTGTTACCTATATTAAATAAGGCATTTATGTGAAAGAACTCATACACACACATAGTATACATATATATACAGATATATGTATGTATATGACATAAGTATATGACTAAATCAATGTTGGTTTAGTGAATTGAAAAGGAAGTCTAACTGGTTGTTACAGGTGTAGCCTCTTAGTTGAATATTATCTTGGTGGAATTACCTTAGGTCAGTGTGATCTTACTTGCTTGCTAGGGCTATCATATATCTAAAATGGAGTGGGATCTAGGAAACCAGTTTCCACTAACTAAGCTCTTAAGAGATTGGTGTAAAACTGGTTTGGCATTCATTGTTGGTTAGCTGACTCAATAGCCACCCTTCTCCTTAGACTCTCTTCCAGGAAGGGTGGCCATTATTACACTTCTGACTAATAGATATGAGCAGAAACATCTAGCACAGGTTTTCTAGGAAGTTTTTGCTTTCTTGACTAACAGGAATTCAACAGGCACCCCTATTGCCTTTCATTCCTTATCTTTCTTTCCTATTGCTTGTTTGGAATGAGGACATGATGCTTAGAAGTATAGCAGCTATCTTGTGACCATGAGGTTGCCATCTAAAAACAAAAGCCAAAAGAAATAGAGAGCCTAGGTTCTTTAAGGTGGTGTCTCTCAACCTATGTGTGGTTAAGATCACTTAAAAAAAAACAAAAACATCTATAAAGAACTTAGCAAACTCAAGACCCAAAGAACAAATAATCCAATCAAGAAATGGGCAGAGGACATGAGCAGACATTTCTGCAAAGAAGACATCCAGATGGCCAACAGACACATGAAAAAGTGCTCCATATCACTCGGCATCAGGGAAATACAAATCAAAACCACAATGCGATATCACCTCACACCAGTCAGAATGGCTAAAATCAACAAGTCAGGAAATGACAGATGCTGGCGAGGATGCGGAGAAAGGGGAACCCTCCTACACTGTTGGTGGGAATGCAAGCTGGTGCAACCTCTCTGGAAAACAGCATGGAGGTTCCTCAAAATGTTGAAAATAGAACTGCCCTATGACCCAGCAATTGCACTATTGGGCATTTACCCTAAAGATACAAACGTAGTGATCCAAAGGGGCACGTGTACTCGAATGTTTATAGCAGCAATGTCCACAATAGCCAAACTATGGAAAGAACCTAGATGTCCATCAACAGATGAATGGATCAAGAAGATGTGGTATATATACACAATGGAATACTATGCAGCCATCAAAAGAAATGAAATCTTGCCATTTGCGACAACATGGATGGAACTAGAGCGTATCATGCTTAGTGAAATAAGTCAGGCGGAGAAAGACAACTATCATATGATCTCCCTGATATGAGGAAGTGGTGATGCAACATGGGGGCTTAAGTGGGTACGAGAAGAATAAATGAAAGAAGATGGGATTGGGAGGGAGACAAACCATAAGTGACTCTTAATCTCACAAAACAAACTGAGGGTTGTTGGGGGGAGGGGGTTTGGGAGAAGGGGGTGGTATTATGGACATTGGGGAGGGTATGTGTTTTGGTGAGTGCTGTGAAGTGTGTAAACCTGGTGATTCACAGACCTGTACCCCTGGGGATAAAAATATATGTTTATAAAAAATAAAAAATTATATTAAAATTTCAAAAAAAAAAGCCAAAAAAACAAAAACAAAAACAAAAACTACTTCTAGTCTATTATAGACTGATTAAAATACAACAAAATAAAAAATACAGAAAAACAAAGTGAAAAAGACATATAAAATGTAAGTTCAAATATTTTATCATTTGATTCAGTAGGTATAAAGTAGTTCTGTCAAATTGTTAACCAAGACTCCAAGTGTTTATTCTGATTTTCTATGCTTATCTCACCTGTATTTGTTTGCTAGAGCTGTCATGACCAAATTCCACAGACAGGGTGGCTTAAATAACAGAAATTTATTTTCTCACAGTCTTGGAGGGCAGAAGTCCCAGATAAAGGTGCCAGTGAATTGTGTTTCTCCTGAGACCTCTCTGTTTGGATTACAGATGGCCACGTTCTCTCTGTGTCCTCATGTGAGTTTTTCTCCGTGTGTATCTCTGGTGTCTCTTCCTCTTGTAAAGAACATAGTCCATTAAATTAAATCCCCAATTTTAAGACTTCATTTAACTTTAATCACCTCTTTAAAGGCTCTATCTTCAAATATAGTTACATTAGTACATTGGTACTCTTGGTATAAATGGCATTAACTCATGGTGGACACATGATGATATGCTTAGCCAGGTGACAATGTGATTTTCCCAGTTGAATTCAATTCATATCATTATGAAGCTCTATTCTTATTTGGGTGAAGAATTGGAGAGGCTTTAAGAACCACACAGTGGAAAGACCCTTCTGGTGTTTCCCTTTGAATGAGGACTTGGGAATCCTTGGGGAGCATCCCATTTGTAGCTGATGGTCTGTCAGGTTATAGTGAGTTCTCTCTCATTCATGCCCTCCATGCCATGTGCAAGAGAATTCAGGTTATCTGAGTATCCTGGACAACTTGGTTCTTCTGATAATTTATTCTGTGTTGGTTATTGAATGTTAGGCTGTGGAGTTTCAATGTTATATACAGAACAGCATTAAGGGGGGCTTGGGATACTGCTTTGAAATGATCTGAGATTGTGTGAAAAATAAAAACACAACAGAGGCACAACTTTTTCCTTGGAAAACATCATGTGAGAGCATTTGACTGGATGCAAACATATACTAAAAATGAAATCCTCAACTGTTGTTAGTCCTTGATTTACAATTCACAAATATCACAAAAAAAGAACTTCAGGCCTTGAAAGGTGATTAGGTAATATCACAATAGAAAGTCATCAAAAAATTGTGAAAATAGCCACAGAAAAATTGTAATTCCTTCATTTGTAAAATCAGCTTATTTTGTCACTTATTTTGTCACTTGTTAAGAGTCCTGCCATCAAGTGGAATTGACCTAATTCTGTCTTCCTTCTCTTGTCATCCCTAGTAGAGAGAGGTTGGAGAGAAGAACATTTACTGTGTTAATTAAACTTATTCTTTATGCATTGAGAACTAAGGGAATACTTTTCTCTATTAATTTTGATTATGTAATTGTTCATTATGGCTATTACTAAAATCCCTTCTCCCAGCAGTGTAAGATTTTTGATATCAGTAATAAAAATGTGCTCAAACTTATATCTAAATTAAAAAAAACGTGATTTTACTTAATCCTTAACATCTTTCTGCTTGGCTACAATAATTTAGGATAGGGAATACTGCAATATGAGGCGCTTTTTCTTCCGTGATGTAATAGACTGTCAAGCACTGTAAAAGTTGACCTTGTTTCTCTAATGCAGGATAACCACTCTCCAGGGTCCTTATCATCTTTTTATACAAAAGGAATAGAATTGGCATTTTCCCCAGAAGCGTTCTGTTTACTTAAAACTAGTGCTCTCAAGGCAGATGTCAGAACTGAGTTAACCAACTAAATCAATTAAAGCAGGTATTTACCGGGATGTTATCTTCTTGCTTCGAAGGCACGAAATTTTGACATCTTCTTAAAAGATGTTTTTTTCTTCCACAGTTAGGATGAAGGGATCATATGATCCACAGATATGTTTAAGTTGATAAGGTCTTGATAGATGGAGAAATGGGAGCTCAGAGCAGTTGAGGGAATATTCAAGCTTACCTAGCCGGTAAAAGGAAAAGACAGAGATGCCTGTCTTTTTTGGTTCCCAGTGCAGCAATCTTTTTGCTGTACCATGACTGACCTAGTTATTTATGGAGCATGTTACCTCTGCTATCTCCCCACTGCCGAGACAGCTAAAGAAGAGTCAGCTCTACCCTTAGATTCACATTGTATGAAGATAAAAAGCAATGACTGTTGTTTTTTTTCCCCCGAAGGATCTTCCAAAGAATGTTTGTGATGACAGGATTATGTGTCTGTCACTGCTGTCTGGAGACCTAATCCTCTGTGATCTTGTAGCAGTGCCTGCCCATTGAGAGTCCCTCCATGATGTACAGCACACCCCCCACCCCTCACCTGAGCCAAGCTCCCTGGGGGAGGCAGCAGTGTGAGCTGGAGGTGACTTTTTGGTTCTTGTTTACAATATTACACCTGCTTCTATGCGATAAGTTAGAGGGGTTTTGTTTAAAGGCTTGCTTTATGATACAATTCCTGCTAATCAATTTCTATTTGGTTTTCTTCTTTTGTCGACCTAATTTCCCTTGTATATGAATCAGGAAATCAGATTACAAATACTTATTAAACATCTACCAAAGACCTGGCCACTATCAATGGATTTCATTATAAGAAATATGACATGCAACCCCTATGTTCAATCACAATTCAGCAATTCAGAAAGTGTGTTCAGAAAGATACAAACATACATGGGCAAATTTATCTGTTGAAATTTGAATTAAAGTAAGCTGTATACTTTCTTTATTGTAGGACTTTTCAGGCCTAGTGTATGTTAATATGGATTATAATCCTTCCCAAGGGAACATACAGTACAATGTTTTCCAAGTGTGATATACCATTTAAAGTTATCCTGTATGAAAAAATTCAGAAGACTGTGTTTCCTTTGAATATACTTTGGGAACTATTCCACAATTTGAGGAGAAGTATTATCAAAATCCTCTTCTATGTGGCTTAAATTCTGTCCAATTTCTTGATGGAAATTCCTTGTGTTTGGAATAATGTGTGTGCTTGGAATAATCTAGGATGACCCAGGGGTATGCATATTCCTGGGATATACATTTTCTTCAAAGAAGCACCTGAGATAATGGATAGTTTTAAGAGAATCAAATTATAGGTTCTCAATTTCCACATGTAATTTCTATTTTCCCAAAAATTGACCTGGGAGAGAATGAGCCTGGTTTTGAGCAATCTGATGGAATTCTACTTCCTTCTTGTGACATGCCTTCTCTTACCTTACAAAAAAAAAATTTATTCTCAACCCTTTAGACTCTCCCCATAGTGCATTGCCAGTGGAAACCTGACTCTACACCAAAAGAAAAAGACAAATGGAAAATTAGTGACATTGTTGAGAAGGGAATGACTTTAAAGCCTGGGATAAAAAATAAAATAAAATAAAATAAAAATTTGCAAGTTAGATGTTTTCAACTCAGTGGTATTGCACAAGTACCTAATTGATGAATTGTCTGATAGGTCATCAAAAATAATTTTTGATATGATTCCTACATGAACTTTTTAGCAAATACATGGACAGAGTTGAAGAAATCAAACTTACTACATTTCTATCCATTTGTTTAGATGAACAAATTTTTTTCCTGTACTAAAATCTATAGAAGATATAACCTAGAGATGGAATTAGTGCTGAACCTTGCCTTATTAATATAATGATATTTACAGTAATGGTAATGTGTAGTATTCATTGTTGGATGTAAAAGCCATATAGGGAAAAAACCTCAGACCCATACATTTAATTAAGAAATTATTACCAATAATATTTTCTTTCTTGTGTTAACAATTATTTATGCTTTTTAAATAAGAACAAAAATATTTATAATCATAACTCAATAAAAAAAGGATTTTTAATATTTCAAGCTTTATGGTCACTGGATATTTAAAAATAAATTACCCTTCAATTTGCATACACACTTTTGTTGTACTGAAGTATGACTCAGTGATCATTAAATACTTCCAATCACAAAATATCTTTTTTTAGGATGAAATTCTGTGGGGGAGTTGGAATGGAATTGTGAGTTTAAAGGAAATAAAGAAGATGTGGAATTTTTAAATGCAAAAGAAGAGTGTGCTTTTATTTATCAAATAAATGACTGTCTTTCTCAACTTGCTGTTGTGTTTAGATGACTTTGACTAGATTTTAGAGAGTAATCTGACAGGTTAATTAAAAAGTGACATTATGGGGCTTTATATTCAGTTAAGCATCTGACTCTGGGTTTTGGCTCAGGCTCTGATCTTGTGGTTATGAGATTGAACCCCACATCAGGCTTCCTACTCAGTGTGGAGCCTGCTTGAGATTCTCTCTCCCTCTCCTTCTGTCCATCCTGCTCATGTTCTCATTCTCTCTCTAAAATAAATAAATAAATTTTGAAAAAAACATTATTTAATATACCAGAAATTATGCCTTTTGCAATTAGTTATAAATTAAAGGTGAAATTTTAGATGTCAGTTTATAGATGTACAAATTTTTCATGAATCTTTTTCATGGGAAAAAAAAAGGCCCAAACAAAAATGTTTAAAGACCACTGATTAAAGCTAGAGCCCAGGATTACTATTTTACCCTTATAATTGCCTCATTTACTCTGTGTATTTGCAATTTATGAATTTTAATTGTTCTTGGATTTTTTTTCTTTTTCTTTTTTTTTTTTTTTTTTGAACTGTGTTTTGTGTTCTCTGGTCAATAAGTCATCACACACAACCACTACTTAGGGTCTTCTTCCTAAGTAGATCCTAATTGTAAACTGGTATTAATATTTGCTTTCCAGGTGTCAATCTTGAAAATTAAAAAGACAGTTATTTTGCCAGCAAAATGGGTTTATTTGGAAATGAAAGAGGAAGTGCAATGGATATGCAAGCTGTGACAAAACCACAGGCAAGTTCAGAGAACAAAGGAAAGTAACATTACTTTATAGAGAAGATTGGGAGATGCTTCTTTGGGTGAAAGTCCATTGGAGGAAAGTGAGAGGCAAAGATAATGAGGGTTTCTCATTGGCTGAGTTGTGGCAGTTTTCTCATTGGCTGGGCTGTTGGTAGGTGAGGGGAAAACCTTCTTCCTGCTGAGAAAGTAGTAGGCTTATTCCTGTTGGAAAATGTTAGGTACATTTCTTCCTATTAGGGTCTGAATGAGAGCTCCCTCTTCAGAACTTCCAACTCAATTTTAATTTGTTTCCTTTATTCCATTTCATACAGGGCAAGGTGTTGATCTCTCATCTACAAGGTTAATGTAAGTTAACCCCATCCTCCCTTGTTTCTGAAAAAGACATGAAGTATGAAGAACTGGCTTATGTACCTAGTGTCAGGTATATAGAAAATCGAGGTGAGGTAGGATGCAGTATTAAAAATAGAATGCCAGTGTTTGGAGACTAACATTCAAGGTTTGTACAACTTTGGACAAGTCATACTACTTCTTACAGCTTTAACATGTAATTAATTTAACAGATCCTTTTAACACTAAGATGGTTTATCTTTAAAATAAAAAAAAATTGGTAAGAACACTTATATAAGATCTACCTTAACAAATTTTTAAATTTTAATTTTTTTAGCTTTTCATTTTGAGATAACTTCAGATGCTGCAAAATGAATTTTTAGGTATCTTTCATCTAGCTTCACCAAATGTTAACATCTTTTTTTTTTTTTTAAAGATTTTGTTTATTCATTGAAAGACAGAGATCACAAGTAGGCAGAGAGTCAGGCAGAGACAGAGAGAGAAGGAAGCAGGCTCCCCGCTGAGCAGAGAGCCCAATGTAGGGCTCGATCTCAGGACCCTGGGATCATGACCTGAGCCGAAGGCAGAGGCTTTAACCCAGTGAGCCAGGCGCCCCCCAAATATTAACATCTTACATAATAGAGGGTATTTGTAAAAATCTAGTCTAATCTAATCTAGAGACTTTATTAAATTCAAGTTGTCCTATTAATGTCTTTTTTTCCTGGTCCGTGAGCCAATCCAATCTCTTGTTGCATTTAGCTGTCATGTTTCCTTAACCTAGAACAGTTCCTAACTCTTTTAAAAATTGAGAACAATTTCTAAATCTCCTTTTTTTTTTTTTTTCTTTCACTACATTAACCCATTAGAAGAGTACTGACAAAAATTTTTTGCTTGACCAAACTTGAGTCAGGCTCCTAAACCTTCTTTCAGTACCATCTGTGTACTTCCTTATGAAATCCAGTTTGAGTGAGAACCTTACTAAGTCAGTTTAACAGAACCCCTCACCTTCAATATCTGGTCATCCCCTATATATGATCATGTTCTTCCTCCCCTGACCGTTCTCCAAGTGATATCTAATATCTCTGCCATGTCTTCAGCAAGAACTCTTTGAAGTCATTATACCCAGAATACTCTTACCTCCAATGTTTGCTCTTAGTAGTGTTCCATCCACAGACTCCTGCCCTGTTCCTTGGCATTAAAGTCCCACTTGTCCCTATAGTACTGAGAATTGAATCCCTCTCCAGCTCTGAAAATGTCAAATAAAGGGACCCAATAGAGTCTGCCTTACTTCTAAAAAAGTGTCATGACCCTTTTTTGTTTCTTTTTTTTCTTTCTTTTTCTTTTCTTTTTTTTTCTACAACAGTATCCACCAGTTATTTGTAGTGTGTGTTGGGTGATCTTTCCTCATATTCAAATTCAAGTTTCATATTTTTGGACAGAATGTCACAGAAGAAGTTGTGTTCTTAGATTAGCCCATAAAGAGGTATCTAATATCAGTTTGTTTCATTACTAGTGACATTAACTATGATCATTTGGTTAAGTTGTTCTCTATCAAGTTTCTCCAATGCAAAGATGAACTGAGTTCTTTATTAGCATAATTTTCCTTTACAAATAAAGTCTTGCATGGAAACTTCCAATATTTTTCTTTTTTTTGTTTAACTCATCAAAATGTATGAATGAACTTGTGGTACTTGGCATTCATCTCTGACTTCACATTTCTTTCTTTACAAAGGATTCTAAAATGGGATGTTATTTAGACTTTTCATGATGCTCTGCCAAGCTACAGGTATAAAATTAAAGTATGATACATTAAAGAATTTATTTGTAAGAAATACAGAATTCTCCATTAAAATAGATAATCTTATTTTAGTATCCAATTTTGTATTTTTTGAAGCCATTTTTGAATCAGAAGACCAAAATTAAGGCCCTGCTCTAAGCTTAATTAGCTTTAAGAACTTTCTGTATTTTTGTATCTCAGTTGCCTCTTTTATAAAATGAAAATACTCGAGTCTACATCAGTTAGCCTCACAGAGAGATCCTGTGACATTCAGAAAAGATAACTGTGTAAGTGATGTCATGCCTTGTTAGGTGTCTTCACGTCTGTGGCAGGAAGGTGGGGAGAGATGTTCAAACGCTCTGGGCACCAAACTCCCCAGTTTGGCCATAGATTCAGCTTTAACAAGACTGAAAGTAAGTTGTTAAAATGACCAGAAATGGATTAGCCAACTTGTGTTGTAGACTATCTTTCATACACACTATATCCACTCACCCTGAACTAAATGCAGATATAATCAGAAGAGATTACTGGAGTCAAAAACAAACTACTCTCCATTAAAGCATCAGTGAAGTTTCTTAGACATCAGAGGTCAAAGGAAGTATTCCTACCTTCTTTAATGTCTCAGACTGTGTCATATCAGCTAACCTTGGACTTCCTTCCTTCCTTCTAGCAGCTTCTTGGCAATTGAATTTCTACAACTCTAGGTAGTTCATTTCCTATTTATTACTGAACAATTCCATGCAAACACACCAATGCCAGTAGCTGTGGCTCTCCAATTTAAAAAGTGGTCATCATGAAATCAGAGAGGGAGGCAAATCATAAGATACTCTTAATCATAGTAAACAAAGTTAGGGTTGCTGGAGGGGAATGGGGTGGGGAGATAGGGTAACTGGGTGATAGGAATGAAGGAGGGCACATGATGTAATGAGCACTGGGTGTTATATAAGAATGATGAATCACTGACCTCTACCTCTGAAACTATTAATATACTATGTGTTAATTAATTGTATTAATTGAATTTAAATAAACTTTTAAAAAGTGGTCATCGGACTCTCTTAAAGATGCCCAAGAATTTCCCTGAATGCCTCCCTGTCTCCACCATCTCCACTGTTGTCTATACTGCATTCTATTCAGGTGCTTGACTTTGGTAGAGGAAGGAACAACATCCTGTCAGATATTATCCAAGAAAATATCTTCCCCTCATTCCCTCCAGTTCCCTTTTATTTCCTCTTTAGTTATCCCTTGTACTGTTTATTCATTTATTAATCATTCAACAAACATTTAATGAGAACTTCATATAAACCAAGCACTGCTGTAGGAGGTGGAGACCTCAAGAACTCATAGGGCTTATAGTCAGTTTCAGCAGAAGGCAAAACCATCTCAATTTTCTCTTTAACTATTCCATGCCCATTTCCATGTGCATTATAAAACAAGCATTGCAAACAGTAAAGAGTTCTAAAAATAAATTCTAATTATTGGTATTACTTTCACTGTATGGGTACCATTGCTGAGACAGCTGATCTGGGTGATACCCATTTAAGTTGTCAACAAGTAGAAGGGCAATGAATTATACCTTCTGAGCAGTTGTTTCTATCTTCTGACTGTGTACACCTCTTTGGTTACTGTCTTTAATCCCTATGTTCACCCCATTTCATAAAGCCACAATGGCTGCATGTCACTGCTCAACTTAGAGAATGTCCAGATTGCCTTCCTTTATGAGATCACATTAACTCCTAGTACTTGGTGGGTCCTCTACACTTCCCATCTGGAATCACTCTTTTGTGTTTTTCCAAAAGGACAATTTTCTTCATAAGCAGTAGAATACCTTAGATTCGGATTCAGTAGAACTAGAGCAAGACCCAGGAAACAGTGTTTTTTTTTTTGTTTATTTGTTTGTTTTGTTTATTTGTTTTTTTAAGATTTTTGTTTATTTATTTGACAGAGAGACAGAGCTAGAGAGATGGAGCACACAAGCAGGGAGGAGAAGGAGAAGCAGGCTCCCCAGTGAGCAGGGAGCCCAACGTGGGGCTCGATCCCAGGACCCTGGGAGTCCTGGGATCA
This sequence comes from Mustela lutreola, assembly GCF_030435805.1. NCBI lineage: Eukaryota > Metazoa > Chordata > Mammalia > Carnivora > Mustelidae > Mustela > Mustela lutreola. The sequence continues at coordinate 51,144,525 of NC_081290.1, forward strand.
TGACCTGAGCTGAAGGCAGACGATCAACTGACTGAGCCACGCAGGTGCCCCAGAAACAGCATTTTCAAGATCAGAGGATAATCTTATTATAATCACTCAGGACTGTAAAAGTTGCCAAAATGCTACCACAAACCATTGTGTCTTTTTATTTCTTTTTTTCCCTTCCTTCCTTATTTATTTATTTAGTTTAGTTTAGGTTAGTTGTTGTTTGTTGTTGTTGTTTGTTTGTTTTGTCTTTTTTGGTTTTTTTTTTTGGCATCCTTTGTCCCTATCATAGTAGTGTCTAGGACTCTTCACTCTATTTAAATTACTGACATTACTTGGAGATAAGTATCCTCATCTATGTCTCTCAGGTGCTCAAGAAAGAAAGAAAACTGAGATTACACTGGGAACATGACTCTTGAACAATTACTCAAATCAAGACATTTGTCTCTTGAAATTGGTTTTCAAAACTATATTATTTTAAATGGAGGAAAAGATTGAAAGTTTGATGGCAGTCATTTACCTTTTTGGTAGAAAACCATTGACCCCATGTTTTGCCAATTCTGTTTTATTGCCAATAAAGTCCTCCTTTGAGCAGCACAGGACTGAGGTGAGATTCGCTTATAATAAGAGCCTAAAAGAATCAGTTGATAGTGGATGGCTCCAGATTAGTATTGTACTGCTTATTTTTCCCTTTGGGGTTTTGCTTTTGCACTCTCTGCTATCATATTGTTAACAACACCTAAACCATTAATAAAAGGGCCGGTCTATAGTTGTCAAAAAAAAATGATTGTTGCTATTTTTATATCTGGAAGCCAAATCTACTGGACTTAAGTGGGTGTGAGTTACAGTTATTTAGGCATGTTGATTTCGTGTGTGTGTCTGTGCAGAATGCGGCGGTTGCCATGGCATCTCCGTGCATGATTTCTGTGAAGGTAGTGCTGATTGAATCTATAAAAAGATGAGCACAGAAAAATATGTTTATAAAAACCATTTTCTGATGCAATTGTCAAAGTGATGCCAATCTGTGTGTTTGTTTTGTTTCAGTCCACATTCCATTATTTAATGTTTCTTAAAATCATAGATTAAACTGCTTTAAGGTTGATGGAAGCTCTTACTGATGAATTATTAGCTCATAATGCTCACTGGTGTGAGCCAAGAATAAAAGGTAGTTTTTCATACAGCCCAGTGTACACGTATTCTTAGCTTTTATGCTTATGCTATGTCTCTGAAAAGGAAGTATGTAATCAAATTTTTGGAAATCGAATGAGACATCTGGCTATCTAAAACAATTCTATTGTAACCTCACATGTAAAGCTAATAATCACTCTTCCTGTCCCCCACTGTGAACCTGAATGACAGACTGAATAATTTTAAATTTGGTTTTGAAAGTCTGAGATCTGACTGAGTTCTAGGATTATTTGTGGGACTTTAGGCAAATCATTCTTTCACTCTGGGCCTGCATTTCTTCTGCTCTAAAACTGAGAGGGTAGGCCAGGGTAATTCTAGGCTCCCTTCAGCTGTTAAATGTAATTGTGTGTGTGTGTGTGTGTGTGTGTGTGTGTGTGTGCTGGTATATTTCAACAAAATGCCATTTGTTGACATTAAGAGAATGGCATTTGGTTTCCCTCTTTATTTATAAATTTGTTAATAATTTTAGGGTAAAACACAGCAAAAAGAGGCTTGACATTGAAGTTAGACAAATGGGCCTGAAATTGAGCTCTGCTACTGGTGACTTCAGCAGATAAAAGGCTTGATTTTGACTTTAGATGAAAGTTCAGTGCCATGTTAGAAATGATGGCACCTGGTGTACATGGTTATCTCTTGAGTGAGTATAGACTAAAAAAATTAGGAAGGACTTTTAGAAAAAGAGGTATCCACAATGAGGCAGTTCTTGTATACTTGGAACATCAGTCAAGACTCAGCAATCTATGAATCAAAAGTTCTAGTTCTAGTGAAGAGGAACATCGTTTCGGTGATACCGGAATGAGTGGGTCAAAAGTTTATGTGAGCATATATGTATCTGTTGAAATGATCCTTATTGTCTTATACTGGGTTCCTAAGAAGCAGACTCCATGATAGAGAATTGTATAGAGAAATTTCACTGGGGCATGCTTTGGGAGAGGGATACCTGGAAGGAAGTAGGAAGTGAGGGAGTTGGAATGAGACAGATAGACAAGCTGGCCTGCTTGTAGATGCAGCTGAGTTCCTAGATGATCCTATAGAGAGTAGGTCCGATGGTTCTTAAGATTTGTCTCACATTGAAACAAGAGTGATGAGCCTTTATAATGGGTCACCAGCCAGTAATGGGCCACAGGTCAACATCTCGTGGGCAGTTCTCTGATGCTGAGGGCAATGTCTGGTGAGCAACACAACAGTGAGAATTCAGCAACTGATATTGTCAGCAGCTGAGGATGAGTACATTGGCTCTGAAGGGGGGATCCTGGAAGAGCACATAGTATACATTATACTTACTCAATCCATATTAAGCAAAGCATAATTTATACAGTGTCCTCAAACATGAACTTCTGTCTTTTTTTAAAAAAGGATTTTTTTTTTTTATGTATTTGAGGGAAAGAGGGAGAGAGAGTGAGAGAGGAAGAGAGACAGCATGAGCAAGGTGGAGGGAAGATGGAGAGGGAGAAGTAGGCTCACTGAGCAAAGAGCCTGATGCAGAGCTTGATCCCAGGACCCTGGGATCACGACCTGAGCCAGAGGCAGATGCCCAACTGACTGAGCCATCCAGGTGCTCCAACATGAATTTCTTTTAAAGTAAACTTGCAAACATGTTCTCTTAGAGAACCATACACCATGTTGTCGTGCTAGACATTCCGTTAAGACCTACCAAAAAAGAAATTCATATAACTAGATGTTCTCTATCCTATCTCACCATAGAAACCTACTTAGCCATAACACCAAATAACAATATGCAGAATTAGATTCTGTATAGCATGCCTTTGAAAATGTTGATTTATAAATAAATCACTAAAGTGACTACTATTTAATAGTGTCAAAGCTAGAAAATATTTTATCATTTCAGCCACTCCTTTGAATGAAATGTAACACACACACATGTGCGCACACACACCCCTACATGCACACACATGCATTCATCATTATTCTTCTCTGATTGATGAGTTGCTTGACTTGGACTGGTAGAAAAAAGACTAAAGTTAACTCCATATTTAAGCTTAATTATCTTTACCCCATAAAAACATATCTTTCCATTCATACATTTTTCTGTTTACTCAGCAACCCATTTATTCAAGTCATTTATTGTGAATGAGTATCTGCTTTAGAAGCTAGAATGTAAACTCCATGAAAGCAGGAGTTTTTTCTACCTTGTTAACCACCTCTAGTGTCAAGCACAGAATTTAGCAGCACAAAAATATTGGTTCAATAAATGAATGCCCAGTGGATGTAGGTAGGCACCGTGCTAGGCCTATGAGGGATATAAGGAAGATCCGGGTTGTGTTTCCAGTACTGCAGAGGCTCCTCTCTAATGAGGAACTTCATAACATTGAAAGATTTAGGATGGGACCTCCTAAGTAAATTATTTCAAAAATATTATTGTAGTACTTTCTGAAGATCTCACACAGCTAAAATACGTAGTAGGTATTTCCCTTCTCATGCATATGTAATACTTGAGAGCTTGCAGTAATAATCCTGTTATTGTCTTGATATCACTCCTTAGGGCTCCAAGGATGGGGGGTTGTAGGATCGGAAGGAGACACAGATGGGTGGTTAGAATTGGCATCAGCTTGAGGAATGGGACGAAGTCATTACATCTGATGCTGATCTACATTCTTTCTAATTCTTTGAACATGTAGTTTAATGGACTGAGAGAATGTAGGGAGAGTTAATGATAAGATTTGGAATTGGGCCTAAACCTTAGGTTGATAATGGTCTTTGGGCTGTATTTCTATAGACTTATGGCTGGTTCTGGGGCCCAACTATGCTAGCACATCTGCTAGCACTGTGTCTTCTCCTCCATTCTTTGGCTCTTCTTGAAGAGCTCTCTCCCTGCTCAATTCTGCTAAACTCCTCAAAGCCAACAGGATCCTGGCTTTGGGTTGTCAGCAGCCGATATGTTCAAAGACAGATGGCCTAGGATTTGAAGCAACGAAACACCTGTAGTATGGTCAATGCCAGGAAATATTCAAAGATGAAAAAATGAGAGGTTCTGGCAGTATAGCCTGTGTGTGAAGAAAGGAAATGAATAATGGCAATTATGTTTGCTCTGACCTAGTATTGTCTATATGTCTTCAGGTGAAAATTCACACCCTCTATTAGAAACCTAAAATCTAAGTTGAAGGGTCTCTTTGTTGCTCTTGCTTTTTACTAGGTCATCCTTTGATCTTTTGCATGCCCTTTGATATTATCTCTCCTTCTGCCTGAATCATATGAATATGCATAATAAATTTGAAATAGCAAGAGAAAGATCAGCAAGTTCTCTTTCAATTTCATTTTTTTGCTTTTCATACTGCTTCAATATATTGAACTCTTTTTCCTTGTTAATAAAATTTATGATTTTTTTGTGCTCTTTATTTTTTACTTATTTGTACCTTATTCAAGAAGAAAGCTATATCCACAGCCCTATGGTAGCTTCTTACCCTAAAATAGACTTTGAGTCAGACAGCACAGTTGACTACTAATTCACCTTAAATCTCCAACTTCCTGATAGAACTTTTGAATCAGTAAAGATTGCTCTGATTCTCCAGTTTCCACATATGTGAATACATGCAAATTTCTGACTCTGAATGAAGTAGTTAAATATTCTTCATAATGGAAGTAAGATGATAGCTAAAATATAGATTAGAATTCAAAGTAATACTGTTGCCCAGGTACAAGTAAAACATTTTCAAATGTAACTGACCTGGATTCAACACAGTCTGTTTTAGTCTTGGGATGAAAATTTATGCCAGCTTACATTTGTCAAAGGCTTTGCCACTGTGTGCTTTCTCAGTTCCTCTAGTTGGTGGATAACTAAATCCAAAAAGCTAACACCCTAATCTGCTCTCCTTGGGCCTCCTCTGGCTCATCCTATAATCTTCTTTCTTTAAACAAGCTCTAACTTCAAAAATTCTTCAGCAAACAGGACTTCTCTAGCCATCCAAAATATCTAGACACTCAATTTTCCTTCTCAATGCTAGAGATACTTTTGCTCCAGTAAGTCTGTGGAAATGACAAGTGTCAGCAGGCATCCTTCCTCCTTTGGCCCTTGATCATTTCCCACTAGAAAAGGAGTTCCAGATTCCAATCTGCTCTTTCCCTCCAAGACTCTCCCCTCCCTATATCTTTTTCTGGGTCAGGAAAGAAGGAAAAATGACAAAAATCATTCAATTTTCTCTTTTCTCTCCTCCACTTATGATTTAAGAAAGCAATACCTTCTGCTCTGAAAAGAGTTGCTTAACTGACAATGTGGGATTTCTAAATACTCTTCTCAGTGCCTCTTACATGATCATATTACCTTCTTTCCTAATCAATAGCTCATTAAAACTGTGAGTCTTGTTACTGAAAATTGAAATGATGGATGCCCTGAAGCTTTAGGATGTCTCGAAAACTGATTATTAGTTACATTTTTCCCTAAAACAAACACCGTTATTCTCAAAGTATGTTCGACCAAAGAATGATGTTTAACAGTATTTGAAGATTTTCTCACAGATCCTCAGTCATGTATCTTTAAATACATTTGTAAGAGAGTGGAGTGGGGAGTAGAGTGAAATCTTTGTCTGTGATTTAAAAATATCTCGAGGATTTTGTCTAATAATGTAATATTGAAGAAGTGAAACAAGATGAATAAAAGACTAAAATCCGTGCTACTCGGTCTGAAGATGGTCCACAGAGAAGTCTCAGAGCCACAGTCCTGCCCTGGAGGTCCCTCTTCGAGGGAGACAAACAATATAGATAAAGGATGCAGAGTCTGTAATCCCTTGGCCTTGGATCAGACACTGACTTTGCAGCTCTTTAGCTGTGTGATCTTCTGCACATTACTCAATCTCTCCGTGCCTTTTCTGGAAAAAAAAAAAGAAAAATGGGAATACTGACATCACTTCCCTCACAGGATCATGATGAGCCTTATATTTTGCTAATATAACCGAATGCATTAAGAATCATGTGTGGCATGTATGGAGTGCTCTGTAATGCCACTTTAACTATTATCAGACCTCCTTTAAATTAAAATTTTAAAAATGTAATGATAGTTTGTTAAGAGATGGGAACATTCTGTCATTAAAATTGAGTAAGTCAGCTTTAAACTTTACCAAATATTATCATTCTTCTGTTAACATTGATGTGTCTTGGCTTGCTTTTTTGTTTTTTCCCTTGAAATTTAGAGAGGAAGCCCATCATGCCTTACAGTGATAAATAAGGGAGATGTAGGCCTTCCCAGGGTCCATTTCCTCTTGATCTACATTTGAGATGAGGCCTTATTTCAGCTGAATCCTCGGAAGGGAGCCCTGGCCTGTAGCTAAGCTCCTGATGGCTGTTTACAGGGGGTCCTCGGGGTTCTGAGTCTGTGTGGATTCTAAGAACACAGGAAGAGAAGCATAAGAGAAGCAGGGAAAGCAAAATCAGAATCACTGTGAGAGTATGCATTCCTATTTTTTCTTTCATTGGTTTCCTTCAAATGCCCAATCTTTAAAGAGGGAGTCACATGGTTTGTATTTGGCAGTTTGGAAGAGATTTTAAAAAAGAATCATGGGTCCTAAGAACCACTGAAAACATCTTACCTATGTCATAAATTTAGACAAGCTGATACAAGAAGACTTTGGGACAGTTGTTTCTGATCTCTTGCATATGGAGATGATGAGGAAGAGGAGGAAAAGAAGAAGAGGATACCAGAAGCTACTATCAAATGAATCCCTATCATTTGTAAGACACGATACTAGGTACTCAAACATGTTGAATGATTTAGTCTTCCCAAAAAACTTTGTGAGGCATTCTCCCATTTTCCTGGGCAAGAAAAATGAAATCAAAAAAGCCAGTGGCTTTCAGAGGCTGGACAAGCAGTGGATGTCTACCAGTCCCTAAAGCCCAGGCTTCCTCACCTGCCAGCATCACTTTGTTATCTATCGACACCTACACATTTCAGTTTACTCAGAGTGCCTTCACTCCTCTCAAAGTCAAGATGCCTCACTGTCTCTTCTATGTGTTTTTCTTTACTGACAGTAAATTCATGTTAATATACATTGCCTTGATTGACTCCAAGACATTAGGTTCTTTGAAATTGTCATTTTATTGCATGCCTCTTCAGGATATAGCTACAGGGGGAAAACGGACCGTGCAAAGCTCATGCATTTCCAGATGAGTTTATAAATAGTCTCTTGAAATAAAGAGACATCAGGAGTGAAGTCATTCTTAGGCCTTTCTTGCCTTGACCAGGTCACTTCTTATTGTGTTCTTATTGACGAGAGAAGGCAATTGATACCTCTGTCTTTTGAACATTTCCTGGATGCACTTTGCTATAGAAAGAAGCTATGGAATGCTGTTAGCCTCTGCCCGTTCATCTCCTTTTAGTAGCAAGATAAAGTCATACTGGCAGGTTGGAAGAAAACAGTGGAATGAATTTAGCCCAGTTTTTTTTTTTTTTTTTTTGATTCAACAAACATAAGTGAATAATTAGTCAGGCTTTAGGTATAGAAGACTATAGAGCACATTTACAATTTTGGGTCATATTTAACTCAGCAGCAGTGATAAAAGAAATTTACTGCAGTCTTACACTGAGTCAACTAGGCATCATTAAGTTCCAAATACTTTTTTTTTTTTCACAAGTCAAAATAAGACAATTTTCTAATAGCATTTCCTGGCTTATTCCCCATTCTGTAGTTTGTATAGTATGTCTGCTTTCACTCCCTTCCAATCTGGGGTCATTTCTTGAGGATTCATGTGAGACAGATAACCTAATGTTTAGTTTTTTGACTAGCTACCCTCTTGACCTTATGCAATGGAATTAATGGGACCATAGTAGAAGGAAAAGCAAGGGCTTTGGAGGTAGAGGCTATAGGTTGAAACCTTTTCCTTAGTTTACTATCTCCTCATATTTAAAAAAATAGATGCAAGGATCCCAACCTTTTGTGATTATTAGAAGAGTTAAGTGGGATGGGCTATGGAATAGCCCAGACTGGTGTCTGATCTTTATGTTTATTTTGTGCTTGATATAGGTGTCCTTTCTCTCCTTTCCCCATCACTGCCCACATCTCCTGGTACTAAAGAACATCTGAAATTCAGAGTCCTATGAGAATACAGGTTCCAGAGCTGGAGTCCAGGCTTGAAGCTCCATGTCCACTGCATACTAAGTCTTTCAAACCAGAGCAAGCTTTTTTTTTTTTTTTTTAATCTCTTTTGAATCCCTAATTTCTTATTTATAAACTACTGATTAGAATAGCATATCTATTTTAGGGTTATTTCACATGAGATAATGCATATAAAATGTCTAGAATGTAAGAAGAATTTATACATCTTTGATATTAATATTATTAATGGAAAAAATGTTCATTCAAAAGAACCCTATCTGGGGGCACCTGGGTGGCTCAGTGAGTTAAGCCTCTGCCTTTGGCTCAGGTCTCAGGGCCCTGGGACCGAGCCCTGCATTGGGCTCTCTGCTCAGCAGGGAGCCTGCTTCCACTCTTTCTCTGCCTACTTATGACCTATCTCTGTCAAATAAATAAATAAACAAAATCTTAAAATAGGGGAGGGGCTATCTTATCATAAGAACAAATAATGTCCTCTCATGTGGCAAGTATAGTTCTAAAGTCTTCTATTTGAATTAAGTCATCTAGTTCTCTTAACAAGATGAGGTAGGTATGATTGTTTAGAAACATGTCCATTTTTGAGATGAAAATATTGAAGTCAAAAGAGAGTCAATTATCACATGGTTTCACTTACCTACGGAGCATAAGGAATAACACGGAGGGCATTGGGAGATGGAGAGGAGAAGTGAGATGGGGAAAATCAGAGGGGGAGACAAACCATGAGAGATTGTGGACTCTGAGAAACAAACTGAGGGTTTTGGAGAAGAGGGGAGTGGGAGGTTGGGTGAGCCTGGTGGGGGTATTATGGAGGGTACGTATTGCATTGAGCACTGAGTGTGTGCATAAACAATGAATTTTGGAACACTGGAAAAATTTAAAATAAAGAGAGAGAATCACTTTTACAAAAGTCCACAGCTAAGAAATGACAGAGTTGGCACTTGAATCCTGGCTATTGGGTTTTGAAGCTACATTCTTAGTCATTTGCTGTACCTTGTCTGTCACACATGCTATTTTAAAACAGCTTGGGGAGGTATGTAGGTAGGAAATATACCAATGTTTCTCATTTTATAATGAAGAGAATGACAGTCCAAAAGGTCAGGCTTCTTGGTAAAAGTGCTTGTCTTAATCCTTGAAACAAAAGAGCCAAACCTTCTTTCAGAGTTCCCAAAAGAACGTTAAGAATTCCTGACCACCTGTTTTCTGTGCAGACAGGGAAGAAGGGGAAGGAAATTGAATTGAAATCTCATGTCTTATTTTAAAAATTCACTTTGATTAGCATTCTACTCTATGATGTAACTGTTTGTTTAAATATAAAAATTACATTTAAAATTTCTTAGTGTTGAGTATAGTGGATGGAAGATGTGCCATGTTTTTCTTACAGATTTTGTGTCTACATGTTTAGAACTTAGTCTTAAATATGATGTTAGCAATGCTAAATTATAAAGAATCTTGGGCATCAGTGGACTCTATCTAACTTATTATCAGCTTTTGGGTCCTTTTTTCATAGAATAAAGATGTCATCTAATGGTATACATTAGAGAAGAGCCAAGATAAGCAAATTATCTTGGCAGCCACCCTGGTGAAGAAATAGCTCTTGCACTGAACTCTTGAACCCATACATCGATCATGGGAAGAACAATTATTAGCACAATTGGAGTCATTGCTCATCATATTGCTTATGGTGGATAAAAGCAGCCCAGGGCTGGTGAGCAAATCCCAAGTCATACACACTCCTTTCCTTACCTTAGGCACACTAACTGTTCCAGGTAAGTGGGCTCTTTAGATGCTACAGTCTTTCTCACACCTCCCACCTTTGCCCATGCTACTCCCTTACCTTGGAATATCTTTGACAAGTTCGGAATCCAGCTTACATGAATATGGACTTTTCAGCCTCCACATGTGGAATGAATCCAAATGATTCTCACTGAAAAGAATGATGGGGGTGATTTAAGAATTTGATACAACAAGTGTTTATTGAGTATTTGTTGAGTGTCAAACACTGTAGAAAGTACAACAATAAATAAGAGATAAAGCCTCTACACTTTAAATTCAAAGTAATAAATAACTATTGGTTATGTATTATAAACCAACGACTTTATTAGGTGTTGAGAATACATGCATGAATAAGTTGTTTTCCATTACTTGGAAAATCTTACAGGTTGTCAAGGGAACCAACCAAACAAAAAAAGCCTACATTAAAATGTAATAAGAGATAGGAGGTAGGTGGAGGAGGGGTCTAAAAACTATCATAGAGAGATATAAGGGCTGGATCACAAAGAGAAAAATAATGTTTGCCATGGAAAAGTGCTGTGGAAGACATCCCAGGGAGAAAAAAACAGTATAAGCCCCTTGTCATTTAGTGGGCAACCCAGGAAAAGATTTTCATACCAAGAATTAGATAAATTAGATAAACCATTAGAAAGATGGAAGAGCAAAAGTTACGACTTCTGGTTTCTGATTCTGCCTCCCTATTGGCGGGCAATTGTGAATGCATTCTCTAGGTTAGACCCTGGACTACAGCGAATGGAATCCAGCTACTATAAATATTCACATCTGTACAGATTCCTTCTCCACTGCCACCGTGAAAGAAGCAAGGTTTCTTGTTCCCTTTCCACCTTCCAAGTCTTGCATTTTTATCTTATTGACAGAACCGGCAATATTCTGTATCCACAAACATAATCACAGAAGAGGCTGTAATATATTGTTTTTAGCATTCCATCCTATCCAATATAGTGTGGGAAGAACATAAGAAGGGGTGGAAATGATGTAAAAGCTCAATACATGATATCTCACTCACAGAATGTACCAAATCCCTTTAGACAACAGCAAGTGTCTTTTATGCATCAGGCACATGGTCCTGCCGATACTAAGATGAATGATGTGGGCTCTGCCTTCAGCTGTTCCCTTTGTCAACACTAGAAAAGATGGTTTGAAAGAACACTGTGCTACCTTAGGGTAGACATTTAAAAGCTTTCTCTATGGGGAATAAAAAGCAAAGAAACAAAGAAACTGGTGTGGGGGCCATTTGTCGAATTTACCATTCTGTCTCGACAGCACCAAGGAAAACCCTTCATCTTCACAAATCAGAGATTTAAACACATCCGTAGCCATTGAAGCTTTGGGTCTTTAAAAGCAAAAGTATTCGAAAGTATAATCAATAAGTACTTTATACAATTTGAACTGAATCCTGTAACTACTTATAGAGAAATGTTCCGTTTCATGCCAGGAAGGCTGTTTGGCAGATTGTAATGTTGCAAGTAGTGAGAAAACATAAGTCACCTTGAGAGCTGATTGAATTTAATCAATGATTAATGGCAAATTTGTGGCTCTTTTAATGACCATAACTAAGTTAAATAAAATTGAACCATAAATTTGGGTGCTCTCTGGAATTGGGTCATATGAAAGTAAGCTTTATGAAGAAGAAAAATCAATTTTGTAATATTACTGTGATCAGATTCATAATTTATAATTTGGGTTCTTCCTTTTGCATATTTGCATATGTTTAATTGGGGTGGCAAAGTTGCCTAGATGTAGTTGCAAAGAGTTCAGTTAACAGCCATACAATTTCTTTTGGTTGATTTTATTTCTACTACGTGCACTAAAATCAGCATGGGTTCAATCACTTAAGAGTGGGGATGCTTTAATTATCACTTCAGTGAAAGAAAAGGAAGTAGACTAGTTAAGCTCTCAGTATCAAGGCCTATTTGAAATTAGTTCGTTATAGGTCCTCTCTGGTTCCATCAGGATGAACTTAGCAAAATCGTCGTAAAGGATGCTATTGTAGTGATCTCAGGATTTATTATAACTGCATGGGTACTATCTCTGAGGCTATGCTGTCAATTTCTAGCTGAAGTTTCAAAGTAAACAAAAATAGTCCTTTATGGAACCATTAGCCAGTTCACAAAAAATAAATGTGGGGAGGAGAGGTTAGGGGTGAGAAAAATTTGCAATACATGCACCCCCTAATACATGGTTAGATGCCACCAAGAGCAGTTACAGTAGTCCTGGTCTCACAACTCCCACCCATACCCTAAAATATTTTTCTAGAGGCTTCCCTGGGCTTAGGCACGAGAGAAAAAGGCTAGATGATCTGTTGGTTCTCTTCTGGGTTAAAAACCAGAATCATGGGGTGCCTGGGTGGCTCAGTGGGTTAAAGCCTCTGCTTTCAGCTCGGGTCATGATCCCAGAGTCCTGGGATCGAGCCCCGCATCAGGCTCTCTGCTCAGCGGGGAGCCTGCTTCCCCCACTCTCTCTCTGCCTGCCTCTCTGCCTACTTGTGATCTCTGTCAAATAAATAAACAAAATCTTAAAAAACAAACAAACAAAAAAAAACCAGAATCAGAGGCTAAGAGTAGAATCAAAAGGATTAGAGCCTTGAGAGTAGATAGACTTGAGAGAAGGAGGTGGGAGACTGGGAACTTAAGGGTGTCTACACCCCATGGCGGTCATTCTTCACTTGTCAATGTAGTGAATGATATAGAGAAAAATATGCTCCTTTTCAGTTTGTCAGATGTGATACCAATGACTGATATTTGACTGAAATTTTTATTAAATATATGGTGGTCTCACAACCCACCATAAAGAAGCTTAGTAAGTAGAGACAGAAGAACTGGGTTTTATAATATCTTTGAGACAGCAAAGAAAATTATTAAGATACAAAGAAAATAGCCTTCAGCTTTGTAAACCAAGTAACATTACCCTCTTCAAAGGAGTTGCACATTGTGGTTTGCAAGGCTCCATGCTCATGATGTCTGAAAGATACCAGCACTCATCTTGTTGCTCAAACCCAAGGTCTGAAGTCTTCCTTGGCACTTTTCTTCTTCACACACTCTTCATCCGTTAGTCCAGCAACTCCTTTTTTTTTTTTTTTTTAAAGATTTTATTTATTTATTAGAGAGAGAGAGAAAGAGAGAGAGAGAACATACATGAGTAGGGGGAGGAGAAACAGACCCCCATGCTGAGCAGGGAGATCTACTTGGAACTCAATCCCAGGACCTTGGGATCATGAACTGAACAGAAGGTAGATGCTTAACTGACTGAGCCATGCAGATGCCCCCAGGAGTTCTTTAGAGTCTTTTTTTTTTTTTTTAAAGATTTTATTTATTTATTTATTTGACACAGAGAGAGAGAGAGAGAGAGAGATCACAAGTAGGCAGAGAGAGGGGAAGCAGGCCCCCTGCTGAGCAGAGACACCGATGTGGGTTTGATCCTAGGATGCTGAGATCATGATCTGAGCCGAAAGCAGAGGATTACCCACTGAGCCACCCAGGTGCCCCTTTAGAGTCTATCTTGAACATATATCACAAACCCTCTCCTTTTGATCCACCATTACCCACCTCATCCTAGCCAGTAGACTGCATCAGCAGGCTCTGCCCCAATCTCTCTTCTTGCACTGAAATCAAAATTGAAAATGTAAATCTGATCCTATCCTGCCCTGACTGAAAACCTTTGAAAAGTTTTCAGCTTAAAGAAAATAAAATCAAAACCTTTAACATACCTCCAAGCTCACTTACTGCTTCCAAACCAACTCCCACTATTGGTTACCTCACCCTGTCCCCTCCCTGTTTCTGAGCATGTCCATGATGTGTATCCTTCAGCTTGCCTGCATTTGCTTGTCTCTCTTCTTGAATGTTGTTTTCCCAGAAATTTACAAACCTTCCTCTGTTCAAAGGTCACCTCCTCAGCAAAGCCTTCCTTTATCTATTATGTAATATCCCCCACAATGGTCACAATTCTTTCTTTACCCTTTACCCCATTAAACCCTTAAGGCACACATGTAACTGACTTGACAGGATACCTTTACTTATTTATTGCTTTCTCATATCATCTGTGAACTCTGTAGGGGTGAAAACTTTACCTTCATTACCTGGAATGGTGCATGGTACACACTAAGTACTAAGTATTTACTGAAGAAGCAAGTATATGAACTGTCACTTAAAATAGAACCTGCTTCACGATTGTGTTAACTATTGAGATTCATGTAGGCAATCAGGTTTCAGAACCATGTCTTAGATAAAACACGAAGAAAGGCATAATTTCCCAGCATAATTTAATTATTCTGGTTGTTCCAGCGGTATTGGAAAGGCTCCTCTGTGTTTTGAGTTCACCAGGGAGATCTATAACTAGTTTATGTTTATGAAGACACAGAATATTATCCACAGTCATGCTTAGATCGAGTTTGATTTATTTCAGAAATTAAATATTATCATCATGTTTGCCAGATTGTCTTTACTTTTCCCATCTTCAAATATTAAGGGATTCTCTAATTCCAGACCCATTACTGACTATGGTGTTAAATTTTTCCCTTCTTTTCTGTTGGAGTAGTACCTTAGGAGTTCATTCTGGCGTAGACAGCTTAAAATAGAGTTGCACACAAGATCACAGCAGCAATAAACTTGAAAAGGCTTCTAACCATGGTATAAAGGGAAAAGCATAGTTCAGAGGAAAACTGGTGGAACCTACAAGAGAATTTACCCTCTACAGACATATATTTTTAGAAACTTTTCTATAGCGAGCCTGGGGTATGCAATAGCATGACAAAATCCATTGCCCCATAGCAAATTTGTCGTTCCCGGAGGCACAGGAGACACTTGCATATGGTGATTTTAAGGTTCCTAAATATCTTTTCACCATTGGCTTTTTATAATTTTTTCATAATTGTATTCACTTTGCGTTTAGGTGATAAAGACCAGAACTAACATTTCAGTGAAATGTTGGTGGGAGGAAAGGAACGGTGGAAATTCAGCTAAAAGCCATAGATTTGAGTAATTTGTTCTGCTAGTTACTAAAACTGCATGACCTAAATTATCCAGCGTGGTGAATGGATGGTTGTGCTTGCCACCTTGTCTGGTTGCCCCTTCCTTCTGGACCCAGAGCCCATAGTAGCTCCCTGTGAATGGTCACATACCCAATGTGCTCACTGTATTAGTTTACTAGGGCTCCTGTGGCTCCAAAATACCAAAGACTAGGAGGGTTAAACAACAGACATTTACTTCCTCATAATTCTGCAGTCCAAGATCAAGGTGTTGGCAGGGTTGGTTTCTTAACAAGGTCTCTCTCCTTGGCCTGAAGTTGGCCGTGTTTTCCCTGTGTCCCCACATCATCTTCTGGATCAGGATACCAGTTGTATTCATTTAGTGCCCCCAAATGCCTTAATTTTAATGTAAAGTCACATTCTGAAGTACTGGAGGTTAGAAGTTCAACATAGGAATTTGGGGGAAGACACCACTCAGCGCATAATGCTCACCAGTGGTGAGGAGAAGTGATTGTGTACAACTTTCATGTCATCCACCTATAAGATTCTTGTATATAGGTATACCTGTATACCTGCATGTATGTATTTAAAGATTTTTATTTATTTATTTGACAGACAGAGATCACAAGCAGGCAGAGAGGCAGGCAGAGAGGGAGGAAGGGAAGCAGGCTCCCTGCTGAGCAGGGAGCCTGATGTGGGGCTCGATCCCAGGATCCTGGGATCATGACCTGAGCCAAAGGCAGAGGCTTTAACCCACTGAGCCACCCAGGTGCCCCCTGCACATATGTATTTAATTTGTTAACTTCTTTCCTCCTCCCCTCTTCTGTCTCTATAGAATTTATATTATTCAGGTAATGGAGCACCAAAACTGACCTCTACTATTATAAATTTTTTTTTCTTTTTGGGTATAGTTTTCTGGAAGAGTCCCTCAACTTTATAGTGCAAATATTTAAAAATGCTATTTATTGGGGCACCTGGGTGGCTCAGTGGATTAGGCCGCTGCCTTCGGCTCAGGTCATGATCTCAGGGTCCTGGGATCGAGTCCCGCGTCGGGCTCTCTGCTCAGCAGGGAGCCTGCTTCCTCCTCTCTCTCTCTCTGCCTGCCTCTCCGACTACTTGTGATTTCTCTCTGTCAAATAAATAAATAAAATCTTAAAATAAAATAAAATAAAATAAAATAAAATAAAAGTTTATAAAAAAATGCTATTTATTGGAGTGCTTAGGTGGCTCAGTTGGTTATGTCTCTGACTCTTGATTTTGGCTCGGGTCATGATCTCAGGGTTGTGAGATTTGAGTCCTGAGTCAAGCCCCATTGAGCTTTGTGCTGGGTGTGGAGCCTGCTTGGGATTCTCTCTCCCTCTCCCTCTGACCCTCCCCTCCACTCACACATGCTCTTTCTTGGAAAAAAAAAAATTAAACAAATAAGTAATTGATTTATTGAAATGATCATAACTTGAGATTTTAAGTGATCATTTTGGTGTCTGTTGCTTTTTGTTTTATTTCTGTACTTGGTTCCTAGTTACAATGTTGTTCTTCTTTCCTCATCAGCTAATTGGATTCCACAGAGCCACGTTTATCAAAATCCCCCTTGGTGGGGGAGACCCTGACTGTCTACATTGCAAGAGCTGTATGAGAGAAACAGACAAAAGGGTTTCAGTGTCCACTGTGCACAAGTATGCACAATTCTCTTTTCATTGCGGTGGCTCCAACTTCTTTTTTCAAAAAAGTTTTATTTGTTTATTTGGGAGAGAGAGAGAGTGAGCCAGCACAAACAGAGGGAGGGGCAGAGGGAGAAGGAGACTCCCTGCTGCATAGAAAGCCTAAGACTCAGGGCTTGACCCCAGGATTCTGAGATCATGACCTGAGGCAAAGGCAGACACTTCATTGGCTGAACCATCCGGGCACCCCTTCAACTTCCATTTTTTACCTGTTTTTTTTCAGAGATGCTTTGTTTTATCACCTACAAAAACTGAAAACTCCAGACTTTGCTGAGGCAGGGGAGGGAAGACACCTAGGAGGCTGTAGTGGGGAAACAAGGTCTGTACTGGGAAAAAGGATGATAGGCTCATAAACACACTTTCAATCAGTTCTTTTTTGCATCCCATGATTCACCCCTGCATTTAGAGGAATTGTTATTGCCAGTTCCTGGGCCTTTGGGAGCTGTTTTGTGATAGCTGTGTTTTCTTCCCCAGCTCATCTCATTCCTACAGACTTAGGTGTGAAACAGTTTTTTTTTTTTTTTTTTCTTTCCTGTGGTGGGGTTTCAGGAAGGCATAAAGGTGAGCATGAAGTTGATTTCCCTGGCATGGAAAACCTGGTCCTTCTTTTTGGGTAACTTTACCTGTATAAAGGGGTCAGAATCATTTCTAGCTTTCCCCAGAGGCCAGAGAATCACTATTCATGTGACCCACTGAAAAAATCATCCTGCATAGTTTCCTTACATAGTATAGGGGATGATCAGTATGTATAAATTAGGGAATCTGAGAAGACCAAGTGAGGTAAGCTATGTAAAGCTCATAACACAGTATCTGGTATGTAGTAGGCATTCAACGAATTTCATCTCCTTCAAATCCTTTGGAATGAGGTCATAAAACAATTTTTAAGAGACATTCCACTCATAACCCTGAGGAACTACCTCAAAGCTGATAAAATTCTCTCCCTAGGATTATCCTGTCCTCCCATATCCAATTCACTATCAGAAAGGCTTTTTTAAAATTTACTCCTGTTTTATACAAATTAAGCTTCTCACTACTGGTAGTGAGATAAGATTTGATAAAACACAGGTGGCCACACCTCAGAAACCTCAAAGCTGAAAGCTTAGAAGCAGGAGGCTATTGTCTGGAACAGGTTCTTCCAATTCCAGGTGGGCTGCTGAAGACTCTATTAGGAAAACCCAGACCCCTCCCAGAGGACCAGAGTTGGTGAAACTGTCTGTATTGATGCACTGCTGGAGAATTTAATGCATTAGTTTTGACTTCCTCTAATTAAATTGGAAAGTTTTTCTTCAGGTGAGTCAGGATCCTATTTCATTCCCCTACTGCCCATTCAGGTTGGAGGGAATTTGGTTAGATGGTGACAGAGGATCTTGAATGTCTTTGCTTCCTGCTTTGATATGTCCAACAGGAAGCCAGTCTTCAAGGGTCAGATCTGTTCTCTGTGAACTTCCCAGAGCACCATTTTCCCACCTGAAGTGGTAGCTCTGTGTAGCTCCTTATTTCTGCTTTTCTGCAACCCCTTCTTTCTTCCAACCTTGATAAAGAGTGGCTGGTTTGCTTCTTCCCCCAGCTGCATGCCTTGGAATTCCTCCCTGAGGATGAACACATATTCACGCAAATCTGACAGCAGAGCATATCTTCATGAATCCTGAGGCCCCAGCTTAGGGAAGGGGGGGCCTCCCTGACTCTGCTCTTACGTATATTTTATCTCCCTGACACACTCAAATTCCTTGGAACCAAAATTCAAGTGCAAACATATTTACTCCTCAGCATGTTAATGGCTGTTTAATCCTCAGTAGTGCAGTAAGTAAATTGTACTATCAGGATTTTGCAAACTGAATGCAGTAGATTGAATGATTGGGCTGGATTCCCCTCTCCCCATGAGTCAGCAGTGTTGGGCATCCATACTGTTCCTGGACCCTTAGGGTGGGTAGAATGTATTTCCCAAACTTTGACTTCAGACATAGCCACAGGGATGCTAGTACAATCAGGGTCTGGATGTCTGTTACGCAGTTGGCTTTTCTTCCCAGGCTTCTTGATGCCATGAGAAGAATGTTCCAGGAAGCTCTCCCTGAACTTCCAGTTTCATGGCTCTCGCTGACGTGCAAAATCCCAGACTGTGCTGGAACCAACTCAGCTGACCGGCAGATGTACGAGGGAGAATTACATGTTTGTTGTTGTAAGCTTTAGCATTTGGCTGTAGTTTGATATCATAGAAAACTTTGTAGACTAAGGCTAGGGGACCTCAATGGTGATGTATATTTTCAGCTGCTAGTATGGCTGATAATATGGATTTATTTTTTGAAAGGTCTGCATGTTACATGTGATCAAAGTACTATAGAGGTCCCCATCATCATTATTGAATAATGGCCTTATCAACTGCCTTTCCTATTTAATGGCTCTCTTATTTAATGTCTTCTTTTTCTGCTGATCTCTGAGTTCTATGAGGTCAGCAATTATGTGTGATTTATTTCTTACCATATGACTAGTGACTGTCATGAGATCAAGTATATAGAAAATACTCAATTAATATTAATAAAATCAATGAATAAATACATAGTAGATGGGCAGATCCTCACAATGCTTGGAAAAGCTACGTATTCCTCATCCGAAAAATGAATATAAATATGTATGTAAATACTGGCATGTAATAGAAAAGGGCTCATTAGACTTTAAAATCTGTCCGGTTCTTGGGTTGAAAGCTTCGAACTCATGGTTAAGATAATATGGGAACATTTCAGATACCAGAGCCTGAAAACCCCCTAATTTTTGCTGTGGTATTTTAGGAATAAATGTCTATATACATTGGCAAGACTCAGTAATTTTCCAGGGGACAGGTTATTTGGCCAGATGAGTCATTTTCCCGGTCATGCTGTGTATCCTTCTGTAAGTTATTTCATCTTCTACTCATCAAACAGGCTGAGAGATAGGGCAGGAACAAAAGGAACAGACTCAAAGGTCATTTTTCTAGGACCCAGAAGGAGAGAGATGCCATGACCAGAGAAAGGTAACAACAAATACAAATGGTCATCGTGGTTGAGAATGTAATGCATTATATTTAGTGAGCGTGAAGCCGAATGCCTGGAAGAGAAGAGAGAGGAGTTAACAGTAGGGTAGCTCTTTGAAGGTATTTGTATCTACACAGAAAGAGGGCAGAATGTTCTCATCCTTAATTTCCAGGTTACACCTCTTTGAAGCAGGCTATTCCCAGTCATACTGGGAAAAATGAAGGCAGCTCAGCAGGCAGAGAAGGGGGCATTTGTTAGAATTAAGTGCACTTAAATTCAGAGGGGAGGAAATTTCATGTGTGGCCCCACGGAAGAGGAGAGAGAGCTTTATAAATTCAGGTGGGATGGCATTGGGGCTGGGAATTCAGATGGAAGATGAATGGACCATAGGACAGAGTGCTTTCTTTTTTGAAATAATCTTGGAATTATGCAATTTGTGGTGAGTCATTTGCTCTTTCCTTTCTGCCTCAAAATTATCCAGTTTCTGGTTTGATTTTAACATCTATGGTTGTAAGAGTTGTCATTTCTCCACTTTTAGGCCACTCATTGTGACTCTCAGAGTGACTTGAATAAGGTGAACAAAAGAAGGGAGGGACAAAATGGATGCACAAATTGAAACCACAGGGAGACATATGGTCTATTCCTAATGGTGTGACTTGGAGCAAGACACTTTTCTCCAGGAAATGACTTTCCCATCCCTTGAGATTAGAATCATCATTACTTACCTGCTTTGTTCCTGTTGAGATGATTCTTGACACCATAGGCCCATGGGGACTCAACCATCTACTGAATAGCGTGACTGAAGCATTCAAGCTCATGAAAAATGTTAAGACATTAGTAAGCCAAAAAAAGAAAGAAACAAAGGAAAAAGAAACTTTCCCTTTCCTCTCAGACACTGAGTAAGAGAGTGGGGAAGTTTATGGAATTGGCTGGTGTTCTGGTTATCTGCAGGCTTAAGTTTGCATTTTACTATGAACAATGGAAATAAAAGCCATGTTGAAATGAGCGGCCATTAGTACTGGACTCAAGTACATAAAAGCTTGTATGTGTTTTGCTAGATTTACAAAATGCTCATATTTTATCAATAGAAAAAATTCTCCAAATGTTTTTCATAGAAATGTCTCATTTAAATTCTCTGCTTGCCCTAGCAACACATTTAATGACAAATTTTTAACAAATCTATTTGCTAGATAACTGAGGAATATATTGTGTTTAAATTAACAAATGATATCCCATGGAAATCTTTCAAAAATTTATCGAGTACATTTTTGCCTCATTGGGGAGATTGTGTGATATACAAGTTAATCTTTTCTCTATTATTTTTATGTTCATAGTTATCATAATTGACAGTAAGGTAGCATGCTTCTCTTCCGCCTTTGTTGCTGATTACCAGCTCTAATTTTCTCTGTGTGTATAAACTCTAGCTAGTTTTCTATACTTAGGAAAGGTCAGAGGAACAAGCTGTTAGGATGGAATGTAAACTAAGAGTCAATAGGATATGAATTAAAATCCAAGGGACCTGACAATAAGGAAAAGAATTTCAGTGTGCTTAACCATTGTCTGTGAGAACTTTGCTATTTACTTCTTAATTTTTCAAAATCACATTCTTGATATGTGAAGTTTGCGTTGTATAGACTTAAATATATGCCGGTGCATTTATATACGTGTGTGTGTGTGTGTGTGTGTGTGTGTGTGTGTGTGTGTGTAGTGGTCCAACATGGCATTGTGGAAGGGGCATGGCCATTTATCATCAAATAGACCCTAACAAAACTCCACTTATAACTTCAAGTCCCTTGTTCTCCCTTCCCCGATGGTTAAATGGAGAATAGGAAGAGTTACTTTATATACCTAGGACAATTTTTGAGACATGAAATTATAAAAGCATTCATTCTGTTTCTTCTCTTCTTTATAAAGATACCTGGTCTAGTCCTTCCTCCTGTATCTACTGTCAAGCACACTGCTACTAAAAATATCAAACTTACTTGCTGTTATAATTAAAAATGGCAAATTAAGGGGCACTGGGTGGCTCAGTTGGTTAAGTGTCTGCTTTTGGCTCAGGTCATGATCTCAGAGTCCCGGGATTGAGCCCTGCCTTGGGCTTCCTTCTCACAAGAAACCTGCTTCTCCCTCTCCTCCCTGCTTGTGCCCTCTCTCGCTATCTCTCTTTCTCTCTAATTAATAAAGTCTTTTTAAAAATAGCAGTGATTTCTTTAATTCAGTAATTTTCTGCCAGTTTATTTCTTTAAATTACTTCATCTGAGAATTATAAATGCATGTAAATTGTAAGTACTGGTTCGTATATATTTTTTCTGTCATAAATGATAATGATTCACTTTTTCAGTGAGCCTAGAAGCCTCTGTATCCTTCTCAACACAACCAATACAGCAGCACCGGTACATAGGATGAAACCCAAATTCTTGATTGAGTCAATGCAATGACGATTTCCAAGATTATAGTAATTTTGACTGTTGGAAAAGCAGGTGAATTGAGAAGTAGACAGAAGAGCTTCCTCCAATGTGTTAGTGGGTAGTGACAGGAGAAACCTCAAGATCTGTTTTGGAACAGAAATATCCTATAGCAGAAGGAGCACAGTGAGGGTCTGATGAACATTTCTCGTTACTCTAGTCAGCATCCTCAGTCACGATGCCAAGAAAATAAGCTTGCTCAGCCCTGGCACTGGTAACAAGTCTATCAACTATTCTCATCAGCCCTCAGTCTGAAAGACACTGCTGTTTTCATGTTCATCTTACAATTTTGATGCCCTTTTCCCCCCCGAGTCTTATCATTCCAGAGGGAATATTGTCATTTTTCAATCCAGTTGGGTGAGCATACAAATCATGCCAAGTCTGTGAAGCTGTCCAAACTCTCACAGTGCTCCTGTGGACGCATGGATACTGTCTACTGTGATAGGCTCCATGAGAGAGGAAGAGCACACTCATTCATTAGTTATTCTATCTTCTTGTTCACTTCTGGAACTCAGTAGGCGTGGAGGTGGTCTAATTTCCTAATTAGATTGAACTAGAAAGTTGGAATCTTAGATGTTACTAACCAGTGATGTGTGCTAGCTTAAAACAAATAATCTTCATCAGCATTGCCCCCTTTATTTATTTATTAAAGATTTTATTTATGTATTTGAGAGAGAATGAGTGAGAGAGAGCACGAGAGAAGAAGGTCAGAGGGAGATGCAGACTCCCCAAGGAGCTGGGATCCTGATGCGGGACTCGATCCTGGAAGTCTGGGATCATGACCTGAGCCGAAGGCAGTTGCTCAACCAACTGAGCCACCCAGGCGTCCAGCATTGCTCTCTTTTAAAAGTTGGTTAGCCCTGGAGGGCTAAACAACTCTAGGATCTGCAATGCGCCATTGCAGAAATGAGTTCTTCTCATTCTTTTGGAATAATCTTTAAATTTATTTGACAAGTCTATTATTTCCAGGGAGTGAACTAAGCACTGGGAATACAGAGAGAAACAAGATCCATGACTGCCTGAGCTGCTCCGTCTGGGAGATGACCAACATGTAAATAAGGAATTAGCATAAAAGGGAGATATCAGAAAACCAGGGTCGATATTGGATGAAGGAGCAGATGCTCATAATAGAAAGAAATGGGATCAGGGCATTCTAGGAGGAGGACATTCAGAAGAAAGATATGGAAAGTCAGCAAGCATCAGGGCAAGTTATGAATTAACAGGGGTAAAAGTTATTTGCCATGTTAGTATTGGGAGGTGAGGAGTGGGGAGATGGTAGGAAGATGGAGGAATGGGTCTGGATGGGATTAGAACCAAAGTTCAAGTCATGAGAAGTGTTGAAGTGCATGTCAAAAAGTTTAAGTTTTGACCATTGGTAAGGAAGCTGCTCCAAAAATGTAAGAAGCATGCAAATGACATAATTCTAATGGTCAACCTTTGAGCATATCTGGTATCCCTTCAACTAATCCTCATGAAATGACATTAAGCTGGTGCTTCTAATAATATCTTCATGTTACAATGTACAAAACTAAAACTTAGAAAGGTTAAGTAATTGTTTAAGGTTACGAAACTAGTGAATGTCAGAGCCAGAACATGAAGAGTTTTGCTTGTAAGCTGTAAACCTACGGGATGGAAGAAAAAGAGACTAGAAGGAAGATATTTCAGGGGGAAATTGCAATTTTTTATGCAGGGGATGAAGACAACTGGCACCAGAGCAGTGGGAGTGTGGATGAGTTAAAGCTCTGGTATGGCATGTTTCGAGGATAGACACCCCTCTACCATTCTAAGAGGCACTAAGAAATCATATTCCCATTATTTTACATTCACTTCTTTTTAAAATTTTAAAGCACGGGGCACCTGGGTGGCTCAGTGGTTTAAGCCTCTGCCTTCAGCTCAGCTCAAAATCTCGGGGTCCTGGGATCAAGCCCCGCATCAGGCTCTCTGCTCAGCGGGGAGCCTTCTTCCCCCTCTCTCTCTTCCTGCCTCTCTGCCTACTTGTGATCTCTGTCTATCAAATAAATAAATAAAAATATTTTAAAAAAATAAATAAATAAAATTTTAAAGCACCATTACCAACTTGACCATCTATTTGACTGTTTGCAAAAAGAACATTTGAGGATAAAAATTCATAAATGTAAAAAAAGTTAAAATGAAAATATGGAAGCTAAATTCTAAAGCAAAAGTCTAAAATCATATGAGCAACCCCAGTGTTGCCAGAATCATGCATGGTCTGTTGAGTACAGTGATTTTCTCAATCACTTTTTCATGCAACAATCTGCTATTGAGGACCTACTTTATCTCAGGCCTTGTGTGCAGTGACAGGGATATAGTGATGGGCTGTAATTTGGCAAGAACCAAATGGAGAGTCTTGTGTCTTGGGATGTAAGCTCTCCACATTTCTTGGAAAATAATAGTAAAGTAAGAGTTACTATTGCAACACATAGGTGTGATGTGGTTGTTAAAGTATTTTAAAAAATCATTCTTTTAATACCTTTTATTCACATCTCATACTCGAGGCAATGTTATTACTAGAAGAAAGGTTCCCATGATGTATTTTGCACATTTATCAAAGAACAGATTGTAGCAAAAGACTCTGCCTCTGTGACAATAGCTTTGATTAACACCTATCAAAATAGAACCATCATTTGCTCACTTAAGCATTTGTTAAATAACCCAATCTGCTACTGAATTAGAAGCCAGATGCCTCCCTCTCTGCACGTGCTGAGAGGGCAGTTGACACCTCCCTCTTCTGCCCTCAGCCGTGAGTGGCCTTTCCCTACAGACTGTCTCAGGCTTGTTCCAGCCCAAGGTTCTAGGAGTCCATAGATTCCGTTTTTTCTCTGGAGTGTCCTGTGGTATTTCAGTGGTGTGTCCCGTGAATCGAGTAAAAGATCCTCTAATTGCACACCCACCAAACTGGTACTGATGAGGGGTGATGCCATATTCTGGTAATCCTTCATCACCCAAGCTGTCTCCTCTGTCCTCTGCAACGTAGAGTGAACACCTGGATCAATAGGTCATATTCGTAAAAATGGACCAACTTTGCTGAATCTCATCAGAAGAGGTGCTCAAACCCTGACTCATTCTGGGACTAGAACTCTCTACGTTAATATTCATTTTCAGAAGATCCATAATAATTAGGACCTGCTTTCTTATACTTGGCTGAGGTCTTCTTGTCATTTCCATTCAATTTTGTTCTCTGAAGCCAAAGAGAATAAGTTCATCATGACTAAAAATAGTCAAGCCCTCTCCTGTCTATATCCGGTCTTCTTTTTGTTCAATTAAACAACCAGATTTTCTGTTGTTCTTCAAGTGACACCATTTCTAGAGCCCCTCATTATCCTGAATACTTTCTTCTTGACTCACTCCAATTCTTCAGTGCTCCTCATTAAAATGAATTTAGCACAGTATCCTAAAAGAAAGCTGGCCAGGAAAAATTATAGGCAATATGAATTCCTTACCATTCTATGACTAAAATCCAAACTATCCTTTAAAAAAAAAAATCTGACTGCCATATTGACAATTTCTAATAAAGAGCGCTTGCCTTAGGGCCTTTGCACTTGCTCTTCTCTCAGTCCATAAAGCTTACCTCTCAGATATTCATGTGGCTTCCTCCTCACTTCATTCCATCTACATGTCATCTCCTCAGTTGTCCCCAAGGAAGCAGGGATCCTCCTTGACTCTCTTGCCCCCTGAAAGGCTTTGTTATTTTCTCATGGGGCTATCATCACCTGATATATAATTACTTTATGTAAGTATTCTCTGTCTCCTTCATAAAATGTGTGCACCACGAGGCAAGAAACTATTCTCTGCTACATCCCCCTGGTATGTGGAATATAGAAGATAGTCAATAGGTATTTATAGATTAATGAAAACAGTTTTTAGAAACTTTCTCATGAAATGCTGTTGGATTAAGTCTTTGCCCATTTTTCACATGGCAAATAACTTGTTTTTCTAATGAAAAAAATTAAAAATTAATAATTAATAATGAATTTTATAATATATGAATGATAAATAATATTTATATTATATTGGAATTATATTATAACTATGATTTAACATGAGAAAATAATAAAAATAAATAATTAAGAATTAACAATTTAATAATAAAATTTAAAAATAGCTTATATTTAGTGCAAATAATTAGACAATATAGACAAGCAAAAAAAAAAACTCTACTACTCAAATTCTCACTTCTACACAGAATTTAATATATAATTTTTTAGACTGTCATTCATATATATATTACTAAAATGAGATACTACTTTACATATTTCAACCTGAGTTATTTTTACTGTGTATTCCCTTAGCAAAAAATATTCTTTTTATTTATTTATTTATTATTATTATTTTTAAAGATTTTATTTATTTGACAGACAGAGATCACAAGTAGGCAGAGAGGCAGGCAGAGAGAGAGGAGGAAGCAAGCTCCCTGCTGAGCAGAGAGCCTGATGCAGGGCTCAATCCCAGGACCCCCAGATCATGACCTGAGCCAAAGGTGGAGGCTTTAACCCACTGAGCCACCCAGGCACCCCTAGCAGAAAATATTCTTACTAAATAAGACCATATAATATTTTACTATGCAAGTATATCATAATTTAACATAACTTACTTAACTGATGCTCTTTTATTAGAAATATAGATTATTTCAAATTTATTGTGAACTTAACAGTTTTACATCAGACTGTATTGTAGCTAAGTTTACGGGGCATTCATAACTATTTCCTTGGTATAAGGACTTGTGCATCAAGGAGTATAACATTTACAAGCTGCTAATAAGTATTATAAATCAATACATGTAAATTTTCAATACTTGAAAATACAGAGTCTTTTGGTTTTTAGAGGTAGGGAGGAAGACATTCATGTACCACTAGTAATAGTGTAAACTGACATGGTATTTTCTGGATGATGATTTAAATTTTACCCACCAAGGAAAACAACAAGCTTTAATTTCCCTCTTTGGTATGTAAAATTTATAACCTTTTCCTGTAGGCCTAAAGGAAAAATCAAATACATTTTTAAAAAATTTTGTTCCTTCTGTCCTGTTGAACTTTTTTATTTTTTTGAGTCCTCAGCCTACATCTGAAATAGGAGTCACTAAGCTGTGTGCATTTGATGAGTAAATTTTCTGAGTCTTTATTTGCAACAAATACAATGTTTTGAACAAGATATGCCAACCACAAAGTTACTTGTAAACCAGTAAGCTCCTTGTTAGGATTTAAAAAAAAAAAAAAAAAAAAAAGTTTTAGGGGGCCTGGGTGGCTCAGTGAGTTAAGCATCTGCCTTTGGCTCAGGTCATGATCCCAGCATCATGGGATCCAGTCCCATATTGGGCTCCCTGCTCAGTGGGGAGTCTGCTTCTCCCTCTGCCTCCCTCTCTGTCTCTCACGAATAAATTAAAATCTTAAAAAAATTTTTTTCATTTGTTTTAATAAAGACTGATGGAGAAAAAGGAAGTGACTTTCAGTAGGCAGGTACCAAAAAAAAAAAAAAAAAAAAAAAAAAAAGAGAGCTTCTAAAGGAATTTAAAGAAAAGTAAAATATAAAGATATAAAGGAAGGCTAAATAGGTAACAATCATCTGTTCCAGTGAGGACGTGCCAAGCACCCTTACCAACATTTTTAAATCGTGCCCTTGGCTGTTGAAGCACTTCTGTAAGGCAAATGCTGATCCCTATCTTCACTGAGGATAAAGAAGACACTCAAAGATTAAGGTTTTGATAAGAGAGAACTCTTTAACAACACAGAAATTCAAGTATTAGAATATTCTGCTAGTGGAGATTATGTAATACTTATCTTTAAGAAATTAAATAAATTAATTAAAACAGTTAGCTGTGACCGCATAGCCACCCCATGTTCCCATTATTCTCCACCCCCCCAAAAAAAATGGCCCATAGAGATTTAAAATAGTAACTTGTCATTTTGACAGTCTACAGGTTTGGATCAGGCCCACTTATTGGCTTGCTTATTTGTCTGTAAGTAGCCCATGGGTTTATTGGGAACTATCTTTATAGGGGTTTCTATGCTGGGATGATTCAGTTCTGCATCACAGGATCCCCAACAGACTCACACAGACTTCTTCTCAAGGAGGAAGAAGGGTTCAAGAGAGGAGCGGAAATATACAAGTACTTTTGTGACATTCTGTGTGCTTCATTTGTTAATGCCCAATGTTGATGGCAAGTCACATGCCAAGCTCGTCAGTGAGGATGTCGAGGACCACAGACTAGGATACAGGAGAATGTAAAAAACAAAAACAAAACCCAAACCACCTGGGGCTATTGATCTTTCAGGCATTCACATGGGAATGTCTAGTAAAATCTCTGGGTCAAAGGAGGCTTCCAGTGGTTATTAATGACCTGAGTCAGTAAGAACAGTGTACCTTGCTGGCTCAGGCAGAGTCACATCTGAAAGTAGAATGACTGAGAGATCATCTGAGGTTATAACTCTATAACCTGGGACTTAGCTTTTCTTACTACACAAGAGTAACAAGATGGATATATATGTTTATAATAGTAATATATTATGGCCCAATTTTACCATCTTATAATGAGCCTATATTGATAACAGATAATCTTAATGATCTTATTTTATCTTAATTACTAGCCTCCTATATGATGTATATTTATTTCTGTGTTTATTTGGCTACATTAGAAGGTTAAAAAAAAAAAAAGGATATAGCTGCCTAATACCATGAAATGCACTCTCTTCAATTTTGCCTAAATTGTTACATGTGGATCTCAACAGTGGGCAACATCTGCTAAGAATATATCCAGTATAAATAAATGTAGGATTCTACAGTGGGTGAAAGAACACCAAAAGAAGATCTATAAATAACATATCTGAAAAGCAATGTGTTAGGAAAAGCCAAAGAGATAGTTGTTAACTAAACATATTTTTTAAATTTCCCAACATGGATCTAAAAACAAACCGGAAATATTCTTGAAGAGATATGCATGTGTATGGGGGATAAAGAAGAGCTAACTTTTCTCCCTTGCCAGGCTTTAGTTAAACGGTGGGTGAATTTGACCCGAGGACATGGTCATTATTAATCTGGACTTGGTAAAACTGGAGCACTGTTGGTGGAACAAGAAGAAATATAAGGAAATTCATCATATCCTCTGGGATCCAAAAGGATTGCTGCACACCTGCCTCAGTCTTACAGCTGCCTCTATGGCTGTTTGCGCCATAGATACAGCTGCCTCCTCTCTCTGTGTGTCCTTGGGCATCATAATGATAATTAAAATATGCCCATTAATTTCTACTACCCTTGAAAAAATCATTTTTGTTGGAGTCAGGTCACATAATATTATTCTCGTTTCACAGATGAGGAAATGGGAGATGAGATAAGCTCGAGAGAATTGCTCAAGATACATAGGTAGCTGGGGCCTCTTCCTAATCCCAGGTCAAGGCTCTCCTTCCTACACTTTACTCTGTTCCTACATGGTTCAGGGTCACAATCATCCTGCTCTTGTGACGGCACATGATTGGCTTCCCTGGTCAATTAACAGGAGGGGAGTGGAAGTTCAGAAGAATAAGCAAGAGATCACTGGATGAATATACTGAGAAAAAAGGCACAAGATCAAGGCAGGAGTATAGGAATCGAAAACAGCTGTATTTCTTTGATGAGTTCATTTGATCTGTCCAATATTTTAAAGCATGATTTGGCAGATGTTTGATGGTGATACAGATTAGCACCCATGGTTTAACACTTACACTTTTATAAATTGACGTTGGTTGTTTGGCTTCTGCAAATATTTGGTGTTGTGACTCTGAATCTGAATTTAAATTAAGAAATTCAAGAGTGCATTTTAAAGAGTAGGCCAAGAATGACGAATCCTTTTAGGGCACAAGAGGTTGGCTGGTTCTCATGACTCCGGTTGGTTAGGTGGTCTGTGAGTAGCGTATGGGTCAGAAACCCTGAATGCGCACAAGAGGGCGGACGCGCCCTCAGCGAGTCTGTGCAGAGCAGGTGCTGCGCCAGAGAGAGGTCAGTGTGGCCTTTGGCATCCGCTCCCAACTCCCTAGAGGGATTAGAGCTGTTGAAACACAATATGTTCCCTGAAAACTGGCTCTGAGAAGAGAAACTGTCATCCCAATTATGTCACAGAAATCGGGGACCGTGCTCATCACCAAAGCCAGTAGCAACACTCAAGAACACATAGTGACAAGTTGACTTTAATCATCTTTACATCTCAGGTTTGGACACATGAGATGTCCCTTCACCCAATCCTAGAAAACACTGGGAGGAAAAAATCCCACTTGACTGAGGAAAGAAGAAAGAAAGCCTTTCTAGGCTTAGCCACCTATGTTTTGCAGACTCTGCTCTAACATACTATAGAACAGTCTTTGTTGGTCTTTTACCAAAAGTAATAAATGGATTCACTAGGATAGATCACATTTTTCCGGAAAAGGATCATGTCCTTTTCTGAGTCACGGATATATTTTGTCTCTCTTAATCACTTACTCCCCTTATCGTTCTTCAAATCATTTGCCTAAGACCACTCAGCTTGTAATAAATACACTCTGACTTTTCCTAACCTTATATTCCCATGCTGATCTAGGAAACTGGCAGGAAAGGATGAGGAAAAGAAATTCTTCTCCTCCCAAGGACAGACAGAGACAACTCTTACATAGCACTTACCATGTGCCCAGCACTGTTGGAAGTGTTTACATGCATCAACTCCTTCAGTCCTCTTAACAGATCTACCCCCAATTTACTACTACTGTCTCCCCTTTGCAGGAAACCGAGGCACAGAGAGTAGAAGTGAGGTATCCAACTTAGCACAGATCGTTAAGTGACAAGTCTGGGATTTAAACCTGGACACGTCTATCCACTGAGAAAGGTCTCTTCTTGACATTTTTTTTTTTTTTAAAGATTTTATTTATTTATTTGACAGGCAGAGATCACAAGTAAGCAGAGAGGCAGGCAGAAAGAAGAGAGGTGGAAGCAGGCTCCCTGCTGGGCAGAGAGCCCAATGTGGGGTTCGATCCCAGGACTCTGGGATCATGACCTGAGCCGAAGGCAGGCGCTTTAGCCCACTGAGCCACCCAGGCGCCCCTCTTCTTGACATTTTTGCTATTCTTTTTCTTAGGTGAATGGGACAAGTCACCCAGAAATTTTTCTACTTACTGTCTTTGCTCAGGCTCTTTTCTTCTGGAATGTCCTTCCTCAGATCCTCTGCCTATTGAGGTCAAGTTCAATTGTTATCTCCTCTGTGAAGCCTTATCTAAAGTTCTTCCTAGCCTGTCTAATTTAATTCTTCCTAGCCTCACTGTTCTTTTGCCTCCTCTGTCATAACATTTGTCCTTTGGTGTTTTGTTACTCTCTACTCGTCTCTCCCTACAAAAGTATAGTCCGCTTATTGAGGAAGAGGGCTACCATGTCATTTCTTTTTAAAATATTTGTATATCCACAGTATCTCAGAGAATATGTTGTACCTAGTAAAGATTATGTATTGTATCGAACGTAATTGAATGAAATGCTTGGAAATGTTTATTGAAAAATAATAATAGGTTTTATGTT
This sequence comes from Mustela lutreola, assembly GCF_030435805.1. Classification (NCBI taxonomy): domain Eukaryota; kingdom Metazoa; phylum Chordata; class Mammalia; order Carnivora; family Mustelidae; genus Mustela; species Mustela lutreola. Next base: position 51,176,223 of record NC_081290.1, read on the forward strand.
TCCTTTAACTCTATTTTATTTAATGTCATTCCCTGACCTAATAGGATGTGTTTTTATTGGGTAATTGTTAGACACTCTAATGACTCTAGGCATATGGGTCCCTGTTTATTTTAAAGCTCAATTGAGGAGCACCTGTGTAGCTTAGTTGGTTAAGAGTCTGTCTTTTGGGGCACCTGGGTGGCTCAGTGGGTTAAAGCCTCTGCCTTCAGCTCGGGTCGTGGTCCCAGGGTCCTGGGATCAGGCCCCATATCGGGCTCTCTGCTCAGCAGGGAGCCTGCTTCCTCCTTTCTTCTCCCTGCCTATCTCTCTAATTGCAATCTCTGTTTATCAAATAAATAAATAAAATCTTAAAAAAAAAAAAAAGAGTCTGTCTCTTGATTTCAGCAGAGGTCATGATCTCAGGTTCCTGGGATCAAGCCTTTCAATGGGTTCTGTGCTCAGGAGGGAGTCTGCTTCTCCCTCACCCTCTGTTCCTCCCTCTGCTCCTCCTCTTGCTTGCATTCTCTCTCTCTCTCACTCTCTCTCTCTCAAATAAATAAAATCTTAAAAAAAAAAACAACCTTCAATTGAAATGAAAGAATAGACAACCTTAGGTGATTTTAGGTAGCTTCTTTGATCTTGAGACTGTTGTTGTTGAATCTTAGTTAGTTATCATGAATCAGCAGTGGCCTGTGGGTTTTTAATGGTTAAATAAATGGTTTGTTGGAGTTCTTTTATGAATATCTGCCATATTTCATTAGATATCATTATTTTACAGTAATTGCACATAATGACATTATGTGCAAATTATATGAGACCCCATCCATTGATGTTTCTCTGAACACCCAGGTTATTAGACTTCTTTCAATTATTTTTCTCTGCACCACGGTGTTCACTCTTTTCTCTGCTACTGCTCTGGGTATTCATGGCTGGACAAATCAATTATTAAAGGGAAACCTGCTCCTTTTGTGCATTTCCTGAATGTCTCAACAATCTCATTACTTGATGAGTGACTTGTAGAAATATTTAACTCATTCTGTTTGACAGATGTCATGTGCTCAACAAATATAATGAACATGCTCTTTGGTACCGAGAAGACTGTGTTTGCAAGGGTTTTGCTCTGATTTCAGCACCGCTAGGGGTGAGAGATTTCTGTTTTAATCACAGCCATGTTTTGTCTCCAAAGTGTTGAATTGTTTGACCTTGATAGCCAGCTCCACGGAATACACTTTCAAGGTAGAAAAAGAAAAAGAAAGATTTGCATCAGGTCAAGGTTAATTGTAGCTGGTATTTGCTTAATAATTTGTCTCCTTACCATTCTGGCTTCTGATATAATAAATGAACTATTTGGGGGAGAAAGAAGGCCAATCCTATATTCAATTTACTATAGCAAGAGAGCCTCCAACTGGGGACTTAATTTAAAGAGGATTTTAATAAAGGAGGAGAGGTACCTTAAACATGTCTAGGTTAGCATAGCACATTTAAAGAATGACTCCTGTCTGTGGGATTATTTTGTGTTTAAAAAAGGGAACTTCAGCCATAGGCTCACTGACCAGGGGCCTGATCTTCATTTGAATTATTGACTTGTGAATCTTGTTTGAAAATTTTTTCTATTTGCATTTCATAACAGCTCTGAGTCCTGCACCTCACTAAGGATCACCACAACACTTCACAGTCATTGTGCACATGATACATTCTAAGAATGGCCTTTTCCTCATACACAGGGCCTGCCCGATGATCCTTTAGGACAGAGATCCTGTCCCGCTAACACTACTTACAGCACCTAGCCCAGTACCTGGATTACAGTAGGCATTAGAAAATAGCTACTTGATTAAGTACTTTATTAATGATAATACTGGTGACAAAACAAAATTTATTGACTCATTTTTTTCCACAAAATATAAGAATTCTGGCTTCTTTCAAATACAAACCCAGTATTTCCTCAGAGTCCCCTGAGGTGTTACTTGTAAACTTCTGATCATATGTTTCTTCTCCATAGGCCCCACCATAACTCAACTGATGTCCAAGTCAGGGGCATGGTTTTCACTTCTCCCCAAAGTCACAAATCTTCCAAGTAGTAATATATGGCTGTTTTTTTGGTGTTTTTTTTTTTTTTTTCCTGAGAATCTTCATAATGCTGAAGGCCTGTTTTATCTCTTGTGGAAGTGGAAAGAGTATCTTGTTGCTCCCCTTTACCAGCTTGGAATTAAAGGTACACCAAACCATATCCTATCTTTCACAAAATATTCTCATGCCTTACAAAGTCCCTCACAGAACAGCTTTTCATTCTTACCTGAAGCTCCTGTCTCCATCCATCTTGGATATGTGTCTATGGTGCCAAGCTGGGTACTAACCAGGTTCCAATCCCAATCGTCATGCTGCCTTCCTAGCCTGACTTCTCCCCAAGGATCAGCTTAAATATTTCGCTTTTATTCATATAAAAAAGATAATGTATTTCCTTTTTAATTAATTTATTTCCTTTTTAGCTACTTTTCTTCTTTCCATCTTCTTTCATTCATGTAAATATTCATTTAACACATATTTATTGGATGAAGATTATGTACCAAGCACTATAAAAGATTCTAGGGATTTTGATCGGAATGGCATTAAAAGTATAGATTGCTCTAGGCAGTATAGACATTTTAACAATCTTTATTCTTCCGATCCAAGAGCATGGAATGGTCTTCCATCTTTTTGTGTCGTCTTCAATTTCTTTCATGAGTGTTCTGTAGTTCCTCGAGTACAGATCCTTTACCTCTTTGGTTAGGTTTATTCCCAGGTATCTTATGGTTCTTGGTGCTATAGTAAATGGAATCAATTCTCTAATTTCCCTTTCTGTATTTTCATTGTTAGTGTATAAGAAAGCCACTGATTTCTGCACATTGACTTTGTATCCTGCCACGTTGCTGAATTGCTGTATGAGTTCTGGTAGTTTGGGGGTGGAGTCTTTTGGGTTTTCCATATAAAGAATCATATCATCTGCGAAGAGAGAGAGTTTTACTTCTTCATTACCAATTTGGATACCCTTTATTTCTCTTTGTTGTCTGATTGCTGTTGCTAGGACTTCTAATACTATGTTGAACAAGAGTGGTGAAAGTGGGCATCCTTCTCTTGTTTCTGATCTCAACGGGAAGGCTGCAAGCTTTTTCCCATTGAGGATGATATTTGCTGTGGGTCTTTCATAGACTGATTTGATGAGGTTCAGGAATGTTCCCTCTATCCCTATACTTTGAAGCATTTTAATCAGGAACGGATGTTGGATTTTGTCAAATGTTTTTTCTGCATCAATTGAGAGGACCGTGTGGTTCTTCTCTCTTCTGATATTAATTTGTTGTATCACATTGATTGATTTGAGAATGTTGAACCATCCTTGTAGCCCAGGGATGAATCCCACCTGATCATGGTGGATAATCTTTTTAATGTGCTGTTGGATCCTGTTGGCTAGGATCTTGTTGAGAATCTTAGCATCCATATTCATCAGTGATATTGGTCTAAAATTCTCCTTTTTGGTAGGGTCTTTGCCTGGTTTGGGGATCAGGGTAATGCAGGCTTCATAGAAAGAGTCTGGAAGTTTTCCTTTTGCTTCAATTTTTTGAAACAGCTTCAGGAGAATAGGTGTAATTTCTTCTTTGAAGGTTTGGTAGAATTCCCCAGAGAATCCATCAGGTCCTGGGCTCTTGTTTTTTGGGAAGTTTTTGATCACTGCTTCAATCTCATTATTAGATATCAGTCTATTCAGGTTGTCGATTTCTTCCTGGTTCAATTTTGGTAGTTTATATTTTTCCAGGAATGCATCCATTTCATCTAGGTTGCTAAGCTTATTGGCATATAACTGTTGATAATAACTTCTGATGATCGTTTCTACTTCCTTGGTGTTAGTTGTGATCTCTCCCTTTTCATTCATAATTTTATGAATTTGGGCTTTTTCTCTTTTCTTTTGGATTAGTGTGGCCAATGGCTTATCGATCTTATTGATTCTTTCAAAAAACCAGCTTCTAGTTTCATTGATACGTTCTACTGTATCTCTGGTTTCTACCTCATTGATTTCAGCTCTAATCTTGATGATTTCCCTTCTTATGTGTGGAGTTGGTTTGATTTGTTGTTGATTCTCCAGTTCTTTAAGGTGTAGAGACAGCTGGTGTGTTCTGGATTTTTCAATTTTTTTGAGGGAGGCTTGGATGGCTATGTATTTTCCCCTTAGGACTGCCTTTGCTGTATCCCATAGGTTTTGGACTGAAGTGTCTTCATTCTCATTGGTTTCCATGAATTATTTCAGTTCTTCTTTGATCTCCTGGTTGATCCAAGCATCCTTAAGCAAGGTGGTCTTTAGCTTCCAGGTATTTGAGTTCCTTCTGAACTTTTCCTTGTGATTGAGCTCCAGTTTCAAAGCATTGTGATCTGAGAATATGCAGGGAATAATCTCAGTCTTTTGGTATTGGTTGAGTCCTGATTTGTGACCCAATATGTGGTCTATTCTGGAGAAGGTTCCATGTGCACTGGAGAAGAATGAGTATTCTGTTGTTTTAGGGTGGAATATTCTGTATATATCTATGAGGTCCATCTGGTCCAATGTGTCATTCAATGCTCTTGTTTTTTTATTGATTTTCTGCTTCGATGATCTGTCTAATTCAGAGAGAGGCGTATTAAGATCTCCTACGATTAGTGTATTCATATCAATATGACTCTTTATCTTTATTAACAGTTTTCTTAAGTAATTGGCTGCTCCCATATTGGGAGCATAGATGTCTATACTGCCTAGAGCAATCTATACTTTTTATGCCATTCTGATCAAAATTCCACTGGTATTTTTCAAAGAGCTGGAGAAAATAATCCTAAAATTTGTATGGAATCAGAAGAGACCCCAAATCGCTAAGGAAATGTTGAAAAACAAAAATAAAACTGGAGGCATCATGTTACCTGATTTCAAGCTTTATTACAAAGCTGTGATCACCAAGACAGCATGGTACTGGCATAAAAACAGACACATAGACCAGTGGAACAGAGTAGAGAGCCCAGATATGGACCCTCAACTCTATGGTCAATTAATCTTCGACAAAACAGGAAAAAATATACAGTGGAAAAGACAGTCTCTTCAATAAATGGTGCTGGGAAAAACTGGACAGCTATATGTAGAAGAATGAAACTCGACCATTCTCTTACACCGTACACAAAGAAAAGCTCAAAATGGATAAAAGACCTCAACGTGAGACAGGAATCCATCAGAATCCTAGAGGAGAACATAGGCAGTAATCTCTTCGATATCAGCCACAGCAACTTCTTTTAAGATATGTCTCCAAAGGCAAAGGAAACAAAAGCAAAAATAAACTTTTGGGACTTCATCAAAATCAAAAGCTTCTGCACAGCAAAGGAAACAGTCAAAAAAACAAAGAGGCAACCCATGGAATGGGAGAAGATATTTGCAAATGACAGTACAGACAAAAGGTTGATATCCAGGATCTATAATAAACTCCTCAAACTCAACACACATGAAACAGGCAAACATATCAAAAAATGGGCAGAAGATATGAATAGACCCTTCTCCAATCAAGACATACAAATGGCTATCAGACACATGAAAAAATGTTCATCATCATTAGCCCTCAGGGAGATCCAAATTAAAACCACATTGAGATATCACCTTACACCAGTTAGAATGGCCAAAATTAACAAAACAGGAAACAACATGTGTTGGAGAGGACGTGGAGAAAGGGGAACCCTCTTACACTGTTGGTGGGAATGCAAGTTGGTGCAGCCTCTTTGGAGAACAGTGTGGAGATTCCTCAAGAAATTAAAAATAGAGCTTCCCTATGACCCTGCAATTGCACTCCTGGGTATTTACCCCAAGGATACAGATCTCGTGAAAAGAAGGGCCATCTGTACCCCAATGTTTATAGCAGCAATGGCCACGGTCGCCAAACTATGGAAAGAACCAAGATGCCCTTCAATGGACGAATGGATAAGGAAGATGTGGTCCATATACACTATGGAGTATTATGCCTCCATCAGAAAGGATGAATACCCAACTTTTGTAGCAACATGGATGGGACTGGAAGAGATTATTCTGAGTGAAATAAGTCAAGCAGAGAGAGTCAATTATATGGTTTCACTTATTTGTGGAGCATAACAAATATCATGGAGGACAAGGGGTGTTAGAGAGGAGAAGGGAGTTGGGGTAAATTGGAAAGGGAGTTGAATCACCAGAGACTATGGACTCTGAAAAACAATCTGAGGGGTTTGAAGTGGTGGGGGGGGTGGGAGGTTGGGGTACCAGGTGTTGGGTATTATAGAGGGCACAGATTGCATGGGGCACTGGGTGTGGTGAAAAAATAATGAATACTGTTTTTCTGAAAATAAATAAATTTAAAAAAAAGATTCTAGGGATAAACTGAAGAACAAAATAGATGAAATTCCTATCCCTCTGGAGTTTATAATTCTTTTCACTTGAAGATGCCCAGATATGTTTTAATACCACTCAAGACTTTACTTTGATTCTTGCTAAGTCCTGAAACATGACACATGTTTCTGTCTGTCTTGCTAATACCTTACTGTCCAGAAAACTTCCTCCCTATGTAGTGATTAGTTAGGCCAAGGCATATATCATGTGATCTGAGGATTTGTAAACACAGCAAGAAGAGGCAGGAGTAAGAAGGAGTAAAACTAATTTTAGGGACCTTCTTTAAGGCAAAGGAGACAAGAAGTGTATAGGGAGATAAGAAAGACTATTTGATCATATGATTAGGGATAATGATCTCCTGAAAATTCCCAACCAATATGAAGAAATAGAAATAGTCTTAGTTAGGAACCCAGGAGACAGGGAAGGAGTTGTATGTGGAGAAAAAGCATAACAAAAGGAGCTGGGCCTCAGAGGTCCAGCTCCAATGTGAAGGAAATTTCTCCATGGAAGGGCTGATTCAGTCTGTTCAAAATCCAGCAGAGCTGGATGAGCTGTCTCAGGAAGAACAGAGACTTAAAGGAATGAATTTTAATTTGGAGCAAACAAAGCCCACATTAGTGAAATGTTTTTTTTAAGAAACACACAGAAACAGAGACCTGAAAACAAGGAGACCTAGTTGCCAGTAGTCCTAGTCAATCATGGAGAGATGCCATTTTTCAAGAGTGCCTCATCAAGAGAAAAGTGACTAAGTAGCTCAAACTGTAAATAGGAAGGACGATCACCCATGAGCTGATGCAGTTCCCCAACAACTTAGGGTAGGAGATCTAAAAGGAGCTTCTTTTCAAAACTCCTGTTAAAACTGCTAACATTTTCATCTTTTGAAAGCCTCTTGCCCAAATGGGAAGATGGAAAAATCAATCAACTAAACCACAGGAGACAAACTTGAATGACACGAAAGGCTGAATTTTTCCTATTGTTGACTCTTGGAAACTGCTCAAGTCACTGATCACTCCAAGAAGTAGGCCATGGCCCCGGGCTGAGAACGATCAGTCAAACCTCCTAATGACCATGTCACTGAAGGGAAGCATTACGTGAAACATGGCGCCAAGAATATTCTTTATGCAAATAAAGTGCATAACCAATGATAACCACTTAATGGAAAGCGCTCAGAATAATGTTCATCCTAGAGAAAATTTTATGGATGCTGTTAAAGAAGATATGTTAAAACAATACATTTTTCTAATAGTATTCCTCAAATTTTCCTCTTTTTTAAAGAAGAAAAACAGATATATTCCTACAAAGAATATAGTAGAAATAAATCTCAGGTTTCTGCATGCCTCAGTGTATAGAATCACAAGATAGAAATAAGGTTCAGTGGTGACTGGGTGGATCAGATGGTTAGGCGTCTGCTTTCAGCTCATGTCATGATCTCTGGATCTCTGGATCACGCCTCACATCAGGCTCCCAGTGCAACAAGGAGTCTACTTCTCCCTATTCCTCTGTCTCTCTCCCCTGCTCATGCTCTCTCTCTCTCTTTCTATCTCTTTCTGTCTGAAATGAATAAATAAAAAGAAATATATTTTTTAAAATGGTTCAACAACCTAATAGTGATATAAACTTGTCAGTGACTTAGCTGCATGTGAAAAGATGCCAACAAAATAACTTAATTATTTCTCCCATTGTTCCTTCATATTTGCTTCACAGGTCATTTCTTTCTCTGTGTCTGGATGAAAACTTAGATTTGTATCATATCATTTCATCACCATTAATTCTAACATAAGTCTTATTTCTGTAATTAAAATGCCCATTCATCAGTGTAACAATCAAAACTGAGTAGGTGAGGGACATTGGGGAGGGTATGTGCTAAGGTGAGCTCTGTGAATTGTTTAAGCATGATGAATCACAGACCTGTACCTCTGAAACAAATAATACATTATATATTAATAAAAAAAAAAAAACAAAACAAAAACTAAGCAGGTAACACATGGAGAGACATTCACTCCTACCAGCTTTTACATTGCTTCAGATCTAGAAGCCTCACTGTGAAGAGGAATGCAGTTGGCCCCTTCCACCATCTTTGATTAGATCCTTGCCTTCTCATTAGCTGGGCTCTTGATCCTACAAGGTACATTTAGGGAGAGAATGGACTAGGAGAGAAACATAGCCTTATGTGACTGGGTGATTATCATCTATCACTAGCTTTTCTGCATTTGAGAGAGATTAGAATTGGCTCATTCTCGTAGGACCTCTACTGTGCTCCTCAGATAGTCTTCTCAGATGGTATAATAACAAGTAAATGTCTGGTCCTTTTCAGTTTTGGACACATAGCTCCTAAAAACCGTGGAATCCCTGAAGTGATGAGTGTCATATATGTTAGCCAGAGAACTATGCCTGGGGACCCCTTGATAGCTTCAGAGTGGGGACTGGGTGACCAAATAGACCAAGCCCAATTACAAGTTAGAATTTTTAGCTCCCAGTGCCTCCTTAGGGAGAGTGGAATGGAGATTGAATCCAATCACCAATTGTCAGTGATTCAACTGATCATGCCTAGTCACGAAACCTCTATAAAAAGACCTAAATGACAAGGATTCAGAGAACTTCTAAGTCAGTGAACACACTGAGGTGCTGGAAGGATATGGAAGCTCTGTGCCTGTCTTCCATCCCTTCTTCCATTTGACTGGTTCTGAGTTGTATCTTAACAATAATAATAATAAAAAGGTAACAGTAAGGGGTGCCTGGATGGCTCAGTGGGTTAAGCCTCTGCCTTCAGGTTAGAGCATGATCTCAGGGTCCTGAGATAAAGCCCTGCATCAGGCTCTCTGCTCAGCAGGGAGCCATCTGCCTCCTCTCTCTCTGCCTGCCTCTCTGCCTACTTGTGATCTCTGTCAAATAAATAAATAAAATATTAAGAAAAAAAAAAAGGTAACAGTAAATAAAGTATTTCCTGAGTTCTGTGGGTCATTCTACCAATTATCAAACCAGAGGAGGGCTGTGGCAGACATGTGGGCAGCCTGGACACCCCATTTATGGCTGGCCTCTTAAATGGAAACAGTCTTGTGGGACTAAATCCTTAAACCTATGGGGTCTGTTAAATCTGTCTATCCAGCTGTCCTAGTGTTCCTGGGGTCTGCCTGTGTCCTTTATCTCAGGACAGGCCCGGAGAGCTGTGTGAGCATCAGAGGCCTGAGACGTGGACACGCAGTGTCACACACAGTGTCAGGATGTCTGAGTAGATGGAGCATGGACATGAGGACTAGAGGAGTAGAACAAGAGTGGGACATACATGGATCGGGACCTGGTCTACTGTCCCTTCTCCATGCGGTCTGGGGCAGAACATCTAGGAGTCTACAAATTCTAAATTCGAACCTAGCCTTCCAGGTTTTCCATTTGTCAAAGTAGGAAAATAGGACATACTTTATTTAACTGTTTTTAGCTTTGAATTTTACTTTTTAAGATGGAGACATATGGCATATGGGCTCTCCATGTGGCTCTTACCCTAGGCACATGAAAGTTTAGGATGGGCCTGGCAGTAAATGTAAATTCTATTTTCTTCTTTAGTTAGGACTTAAAGGATCTTCTGTGAAAGATTCCTACAGAAGCTGGATACCAGTCTCACAAAATTTTTGGCCTTTGCTCCTTAGCTTCATATAAATAGGCCAAAGCAGATCCCCCTTTGTAGTTTTTTTCCCATAGCACCTCATCTTTTCATAATATCACCTAATATAGTGGATGGTATGTTTAGGTTTATTTTTTACTGTTTGTCTTTCCTTCCTCTGCCCACTACCCTGTTCCATCCCTGCCTCCACTGGAATGTGACTTCTATGAGGATGTCCCAAGAATTAGAACAGTGCTTGGAACATAGTGGGCACACAATAAATATTTGCTGAATAAATGAATATATACATGAACATTTGAACATAAATAAAGTAAAATATATATTAGGTGTGATGTAGCTGATAGAATTTATTGATTATTTGTATTCATTAACTATATTTTTATATCTTACACATTTTCTATAGTAAATACATTTATTGTAATATAATATGAGTATATTAAATAATAATGGGTCTTCCTTATCTTTAAATGCTTTTATATTTCTTGGGAAATGAATATTATTGTGCACATTTAGTAGATGATAAAGCAAAACTCTTACTATTTCAGCTTGTGAAATACTTGGTGTTTCTCACACTCTCTCCAGGGCCTTTGCACCTGACACGACATGACTGTTGCCCACATGAGATAGGTTTTTTTGTCCTGCCCACTATCTCCCTTTCAGTTCTGTGTTTGTACCTTAGTAGAAATGACTCTGGGTGGTTTTCCTTTGCCTACCAGCCAAAAAAGATGTAATACAGGGAATACCTACCTTGTGTTCAAACATAGGCAAATATAATATTAAGCCATCATTTCTTGTCAGATGCTTAATTTATGCTCAATCCACACTATGAAAGGATGCTCTATAAAAGATGCTCAATCATTTCCAATAATTTATATTAAAATATAAGAGTGATAAAGTAAACAAAACCATATAGTGTACTTGTTTAAAAAAAAGTTCTGGGTTTTCATTAATACCAAAGTACCTGAACCAATATGTCATAGTTAAAAAGCTGTGACTCTGAGTGCAATGGAGACAGGCAAAGTCTTCGTCTTGTTCTCTTTTGAAAGTCAGGTATCAAAGGCACCTGAGTGGCTTAGTCAGTTGAGCGTCTGCCTTTGGGCCAGGTCATGATCTTGGCGTCCTGGGATTAAGCCCAGCATGGGCTTCCTGTTCTTCAGAGAGTCTGCTTCTTCCTCTCTCTGCCTCTCCCCCTGCTTGTGCACTCTCTCTCTCTCCTCATTAATAAATAAAATCTTTAGAAAAGATAAAAAGGAAAGTCATATATTAGGCTGTCTTGAGACATCCTGATTTTTGGCACTATCTGAAGCAAACAAGCACCTTTCTCGGTGATAGTTGACCAGACTTTTCAATTTTCATGTGGTTGTTTGTGGTTGTTTGACCATCGTAAGCTATCAGAGAATATAGGTTTTAATGATCAACACAACTATTCTACTACTTTATCAATTTTTAAAAATATTTTATTTATTTGAGGGAGAGAGCACATGAGGTGGGGCAAATGGAGAGGGAAAGAGAAGATCTTAAGCAGACTCCAACTAAGTTTGGAGCCTGACATGGGGCTCAATCCCCAGGACCCTGGGCTCATAAACCTGAGCTGAAACCAAGAGTCAGGTGCTTAACTAACTGAGCCATCCAGGCCCTCCACATATTTTACCTTAAATAAGAAGTTCTATAGACATGAAGCTGGATTTTAGTTGTCTTCATGTTCAAAACATAGCTAATGCACTTGAGTTCTTTTGCATTTTTTAAACCATTGATTACTCAGGAAATAAGGAAAATATTTTTCAGTAAACTTCCTTGGATAGTCCACAGTATGTGAGGGAATTTTTTTTTTTTTTTTTTATGTCTCAGTAATCTCAATTCCAGTTTTAATGGAATCATATAACTCCAACTAGGTTGAAAATAAAAACAAGAGCACATTTTAATCATGTGCAAATATTATTCCATCTTGTGTTACTCTAAAAAAATTATAACATTAAAAAGCCTAGCTCACAAATCACCTCCTTTATGAAACTGGCTGTAATTACATTATTTGAAATTTTTTTTTTTTTAATAAAACTCTCTGCTCTGTGCCCAGAACCAAATTAGGTACTGCAGGGAGAGTGGGAAGAAAGTGAACCAGTTCCCACCACAGAACTTACGTGCAAAAGTCATCACATACAAATGCAAATATATATATTTCTTTGATTACAGAGATGAATGAGTGTTATGTAGGTAATAGGTTGTGTAATTAAAATGCCAAGATGTCTAAGGAGGATACATTTAAATTTTTAAGTTGACAAGAGTTAGCCAGGCTCAGCAGGAGGCAGCCCAGAAGAGGCAGGAGCTGCATTCAAGGCTGAAGGCTCTGAGGTCCACACAGCTTGGTTTAGAAATTTTGAGGGCAGGTTAGAAATTTTATGTGGCTGGCCCATACAGTGGGTGTTGTAGGATTTTGGGATGGATCTTTTTAGAAAGTTATAGAGGAAAAGCCATCAAATGCTGTGCTGAGAAACATTGGGATAGAGAATCACGCTATTTCTGGAATGTGTCAGTTGCCTTTTTTTTTCTTCTTTAATTTCGAGTTAATTAACATACAGTGCAGCACTGGTTTTAGGAGCAGAATGCAGTGATTCATTACCCACATACAATACTCAACATCCACACCAACAAATGCCCTCCTTAATGCCCATCATCCATTTAGCCCATCCTGAAACCCACATCCCTTCCAGCAACTCTTAGGTTTGTTCTGTATATTTAAGAGTCTTTTATGGTTTGCCTCCCACTCCATTTTTTCTTATTTTATTTTTTATTCCCTTCCCCTATGTTCATCTGTTTTTTACTTAAATTCTGCATATAAGTGAAATCATATGATATTTGTTCTTCCCTGACTTATTTCACTTAGCATAGTACCCTCTAGTTTCAATCACATTGTTGCAAATGGCAAGATTTCATTCTTTTTGATCACTGAGTAATATTCCATTGTATATATATAACACCACATCTTCTTTATCCATTCACCAGTCAGTGGACATTTGGACTCTTTCCATAATTTGGCTATTGTTGATAGTACTCCTATAAACACTGGGGTGCATGTGACCTTTTGAATTAGCATTTTTGTATCCTTTGGATAAATACCTTGTAATGCAATTGCTGGGTCATAGCATAGTTCTGTTGTTAACTTTTTGAGGAACTTCCATACTGTTTTCCAGAATGGCTGCAACAGTTTGTGTTCCCACCAACAGGGTAAGAGGGTTCCCCTGCTCCACATTCTTCCCAATATCTGTTGTTTCCTGAGTTGTGAATTCTAGGCATTCTGGCAGGTGTGAGGTGGTATCTCATTGTGGTTATGATTTGTATTTCCCTCATGCTGAGTGATGTTGAACATCTTTTCAAGTGTTTGTTAGCCATCTGGAAGTCTTCTTTGGAAAAGTGTCTATTCATGTTTTCTGCCCATTTCTTAACTGGATTATTTGTTTTTTGGGGTATTGAGTTTGAGAAGTTCTTTATAAGTTTTGAATACTAGTTCTTTATCTGCTATGTCATTTTCAAAAATCTTCTCCCATTCTGAAGGCTGCCTTTTGGTTTTGTTGATTGTTTCCTTCATCTTGATGAAGTCCCAAGAGTTCATTTTTGTCTTTGTTTCCTTTGCTTTTGGAGATGTGTCTAGTAAGAAGTTACTGTGGCCGAGGCAAAAGAGGTTGCTGCCTGTGTTCTCCTCTAGGATTTGGTTGTTTCCTGTCTCACATTTAGGTCTTTCATCCATTTTGCTTTTATTTTCGTGTATGTTGTAAGAAAGTGGCCCAGTTTTAGTCTTCTGCATGTTGTCATCCTGTTTTCCTAGCAACATTTGTTGAAGAGACATTCTGTTTTTCCAATGGATATTCTTTCCTGATTTGTTGAGGATTAGTTGTTGACCATATAGTTTAGGTACATTTTTGGGTTCTCTATTCTGTTCCATTGATCTATGTGTCTGTTTTTGTGCCAGTACGATATTGTCTTGATGATTATGGCTTTTTAATAGAGCTTGAAGTCTGGATTTGTGATGCCTCCCACTTTGCTTTTTCCCTTTCAACATTACTATGGCTATTTGGGGTCTTTTCTGGTTCCACACAAATTTTAGAGTTGTTTGTTCTAGCTCTGTTAAAAATGCTGGTGTTATTTTGGTAGGGATTGAACTGAATATGTAGATTGCTTTGGGTAGTAGTATAGACAGTTTAACAGTACTTGTTTTTCCAATGCATGGGTATGGAATGTTTTTCCACTTCTTTGTATCTTCTTCAGTTTCTTGCATAAGTGTTCTACAGGTTTTCACATACAGATATTTTACCTCATTTGTTAGGTTTATTCCTAAGTAGTTTTTGGTGCAGTTGTAAATGGGATTAATTCCTTGATTTCTCTTTCTGCTGCTTCATTATTGGTATACAGAAATGCAACAGACTGATGTACATTGATTTTATATCCTGTGACTTTGCTGAATTCATGTATCAGTTCTAGCAATTTTTTGGTGGTGTCCTTCAGGTTTTCTTCATAGAGTATCATCTTGCTTACAAATGATGAAAGTTTGACACCTTCCTTGCCAATTTAGATGCTTTTTATTTCGTTTTGTTGTCTAATTGCTGAGATTAGGACTTCCAGTACTATGTTGAATAACAGTGGTGACAGTGGACATCCCTGTTTTTTCCTGACCTTAGGGGAAAAGCTGTCAGTTTTTCCCCATTGAGGATGATATTAGCTATGCGTCTTCCATATATGCCTTTGTGATGTTGAAGTATAGTCTTTTTATCCCTACTTTCTTGAGTTTTTAATCAAGAAAGGATCCTGTATTTCAAATGGCTTTTTCTGCATCTATTGAGAGGATCATATGGTTCTTGTCCTTTCTTTTATTAATGTTGTATATCACATTGATTGATTCATGCATATTGAACCACCCCTACAGTCCAGGAATAAAGCCCACTTGATCATGGTGAATAATCCTTGTAATGTACTGTTGGATTCAATTGGCTCATGCCTTGTTGAAAATTTTTGCATCCAAGTTCATCAGGGATATTGGCCTGTAATTTTTTTTAGTGGGGTCTTTGTCTAGCTATGGAATCAAGGTAATGTTGGCCTCATAGAATGAGTTTGGAAGTTTTCCTTCCATTTCTATTTTGTGGAAACAGCTTCAGAAGAGTAGGTATTAATCCTTCTTTAAATGCTTGGTAGAATTCCCCTGGGAAGCCATCTGGCCCTGGACTCTTGTTTGTTGGGTGATTTTTGATGATTGATTTAATTTCTTTGCTGATTATAGATCTGTTCAAATTTTCCATTTTTTCCTGGTTCAGTTTTGATAGTTTATATGTTTCTAGGAATTTATCCATTTCTTCTAGATTGCCCAATTTGTTGGGATGTAATTGCCCATAATATTTTCTTATAATTGTTTGTATTTCTGCAGTGTTGGTTGTAATCTCTTTCATTTATGGTTTTATTTATTTGGGTCCTTCTCTTTTCTTTTTGATAAGTCTGGCTAGGGGTTTATCAGTCTTATTCATTCAAAGAGCCAGCTCCTAGTTTTGTTGATATGTCCTACTGTTGTTGTTGTTTTTTGTAAATTTTTATATCATTTATTTCTGCTCTATTCTCAATTATTTCCCTTCCTCTTCTGGTTTTATGTTTTATTTACTGTTCTCTTTCCAGCTCCTTTAGATATAAGGCTAGGTTGTGTATTTGAGAACTTTCTTGTTTCTTGAGAAAGGCTTATATTGCTATATAGTTACCTCTTAAAACCCCCTTTGCTTCATCCCAAAGGTTTTGAACAGTTGTGTTTTCATTTTCATTTGTTTCCATGTATTGTTTTAATTTCTTCTTTAATCTCCTGGTTAATGATTCATTCTTCAGTAAAATGTTCTTCAACCTCCTTGTGTTTGTGGTCTTTCCACTTTTTTTCTTGTAGTTGACTTCAAGTTAGGAAGCATAGCAATCTGAAAATATGCATGGTATGATCTAAATCTTTTTGTACTTGTTGAGGCCTGATTTGTGACCCAGTATGTGATCTATTCTAGAAAATATTTTATGTGCACTTGAAAATAATACATATTCTGCTGCTTTAGGATGAAATGCTCTGAATATGTCTGTTAAGCCCATCTGGTCCAGTGTGTCACTCAAAGCCATTGTTTCCTTGTTAACTTTCTGCTTAGGTGATCTGTCCATTGCTATAAGTGGGATGTTAAAGTTCCTACTATTTATTGTGTTATTATCAATGAGTTTCTTAAAGTTTGTTATTGATTGATTAACATATTTGGCTGCTCTCAAGTTGGGCATATAAATATTTATAATTGTTAGATCTTCTTGTTGGATAGACTCCTTTATTATGATAGAATGCCCTTCTTCATCTCTTATTATAGTCTTTGGTTTAAAGTCTAGTTTATTTGATATAAGGATGGCTACTCGAGCTTTCTTTTGATGTCCATTAGCATGATAGATTGTTCTCCATGAAGCACAGAGGGATTAAATAATTTCCCGTGGTTATAGAAATTTAAAAAGTAACAGAGCTTTCATTCAAACTCATACCTTCTCTTCCCAGAGCCCATGTTCTTAGGTGCTATGTTGTGTTGTGATATGAATTATATTTTGAACTCTAAGAGGGCAGTGAAAGATACCAACAGAGCTGACTATAATATAAGGAAGAAAAAAGTGCCAAATAAGAGTATTAAAAAAGTTGCCATTAATTCTGATTTTGGAAAGGTCAAGGGTTGGCAGGCGTTTTGGGTGGTAAGAGTAGAATTTGATAATACTTTTGTCTATACTAATTGTAACAAGCTCCTGATAAAAGGGAATTTAAGAAGTGGGCCCAATGGAGAACATCTCCCAGTCAGGAAGTGTCCTAAATCAAGGTCAGACCCTGTGGTCATGGTCAAATAGTTCTACTATGCTATATGGACAGAGAGCAGAATTCATGCCTACCACAAGGTAGACACGGTGGAGGTTTGCTAGATGATTGACAGCAAACACATATTCTTTCTTTGAAGTAATTAGGTAACAACAGATGACCAGCTGATAAGTAAAGATGTGATTGCATGTGTGTTGAAACCTAGCATCAATTATTATTATTATTATTTTGCTTGAAAATATGTCATATATTTTTTTAAATTAACATAATGTATTATTTGTCTCAGGGTTACAAATCTGTGATTCATCAGTCTTATATAATACCCAGTGCTCATTACAACACATATGTCCCCAGTGTTCATCATCCAGTTATGCCATTGTCCATCACCCAGTTACCCCATTCCCCCACCTCTCTCCCCTCCAATTATTAGCAATATCTTCAACATCAGCTGTCTGGATAACCATGATTAGTATTCACACAGCAACTTGCATATTACAAAATATTTTCTTATATATTATATCATATTAATGCCTGAAAATTCATGTATTTGGCCATTAGTTTTATAAAAAACTATTTTGTATCTGCCCAAAGTAATATATGTTCATAGTTCAAAAAGTTAAGTGGTACTCTTAAGTAGTAGTAGATGATAATGAAAAACAAGTGTCCTCACCCAATTACTCCTCCTTCCAATTTCTACCTCTACAGAAGTCATTAGTTTTAACTTATTTTAGCTGCTTTTTTTGGCATTTACCCTCATATAGGTAAGTAATAGGCTTATGTTGCTTTTTTTTTTTTTCCACTTTAAATACTATCCTATGGCTTTTTATGAAAGAAGATGAGGCTTTAGCTTTTTAACTCCCTCTCTCTTCCTTCCTCCTCCACATATGTAGGCACACTCTCAAATATACACTTTTCCTTTTCCCTTCTGGTAATACAGTCACATCATGATTTTAGTTATATCAGTATCTTTGTTTTAGTACTGTAAAATTTAAATGTAACTCATAGTTTTTCTATGTATTGTATCATGGATCTTATTATGTATTGTTCCCTTTCTTGTACAAATCTGCTTAGAATACATAATTGTCTTATTTCAATTATTTAATTAATTACTTGATTTTGATTTACTTAATTTTAATTAATTAATTACATAGTTACTTAATTTTCTTTGTTTCTAACTCTCATTAATTCCCAAACTTTTGAAGAAAACTTGAAAGTTGTTATTAATACATTCAGATTCATTAAGTAGCATACTATCTTTTCTGAAAGGAATTCACTCTTCAACCTCATGTCTGCTTTTCCACTTCTGACTGGCTAATGTGTAGGCCTTCTGCATCTGGGATAACTCCATCACTTGTACCTGAGAACTCCTTCTCTTCTGGGTTGGTTCCTTTGGCTCCTGAGTCCCACTTTTTGATTTACATCTCCATTTTGTGGCAGTACATTATTCAGTAGCTTCTTGAGAAAGACAGCAGGAAACATTTTTGAGATGTTGTTTCTTATGCTGGGAAGGCTATCATGGTTTCTCAACCTCAGCACTGTTAACATTGGAGTTATATAATTCTTTGTTGAGGTAAGCTGTCCTGTTCATCCAGAATGCTTACTGTCATCCCTGGGGTCTACTACCTATATACAAGTAGCACTCCCTCACTTTTGTTGTGGTAAACAAAAGTATTCAAGACATTGCTAAACTTCCCCTGGGATCAGTGTCAACTCCAAGTGTAAACCACTTCCAACTCTCAACTTGATTAATGAATAAATGTTTGTTGCTTGCTTGTGGTACATGTGCAGTGTAGGTTGATATAGAATTATGTTCCTCATATTAATTTATATAATTATTCAGAAACCCAAGGTGACAAACGTGCTCTCATCTTTTATTGGCACAATCCTTGTATTCTAAGGTCAAAGGAGCTAAGAGATTGGAGAACAGGGCGATTTTCACTATCTCCATTCAGAACTGGCAGACTTGACTTCTTTCCATATTCTATTGGCCAGAATTAGTCACATATCCATTCTTAATTTCAAGGAAGAAAAGGAAAAATGATCTCTATCACATTACAATTCTGAAAATATCTTTATTTTACCCTTATCTAATAAATAGTTTGGCTTGGTTTAGAATTCTTCACAAGAAAGTGATATAAATATCATTTCACAGATGAAGAAATACCTTTAAAGAGGTGCAGAACTAGTAAATAGTTTAACTGGGAATGAACAAACTGCAAATCAGGGCCAATGCTGTGTGTTCATTTTAACCATCTCATTGTTCTCCTTGACATAGAGATAAGCTGCATTTGCCAGCCTCCTTTCACTAGACTTGTCTCTGTGACTAATTTGTGGTCAGTAGAATGGGATGTAGATGTGACGTATGCCTGGTCCACAAAAATATTCCATGTGCAATTGTCTATTACCTCTTTCTTTCCTCATGGTGAACCCAGAAGCCATGAGTTGAATGGCATCATTATTAAATGGAAAGCTTGAGTGTCTGAATGATGTGATAAAGAATAGTCCTGCTCCAACTTCCTTGGACAATTAATGATTAAGTAATAAACTTTTGCATTACTCAATACCTCAGCTACTGAGGTATTGAAGTTAGTAATTTTACTAGCTAGTGTTATTTCTCCTGACTAATAGAGAAATGGATACTAGAAGTAGAGATCCAAAAAGAAAAAAATAGAGTCCTGCCATAAGGAAAACTTGAAAGAGTTTTATCTTTGACTTAGTAGTCTAGAGGAAAGTGACAAGAAATTCAGGGCAAAGATGGAAAGATGGTAGCCACGTTATGGAGTGGAAACACATTTGACAAAAATTTCTTGTAATAATGTGGAGGATAGATAATATGCCTCCTAAGACAGCAACTCTAGGAAAAGTGATTGAAAAGAACTTAAGTTTTAATGTATAAGTTACTAAAGATGAGAATTTGCCAGTTTGCCAGCAAAAATGTAAATATATTTAAAAAAAAAAAAAACCCTCCAGAAATGAAATCTTAAAGGACTGGAAAAAACATTTTTTTCCCATACCACTCAGAGTAGAAGACACAATTGATAAATACTTTGAGCAATTATCTCCATGAAGATCCCACCATGAGGCAAAGAACAAGTTAAGGATTTGGTCTATTTTAGTCTAACAGTCTCAAAGCAGGAGCCATTCAATTGAGAAAGAAGCAGGGAGTGCCTCTTTTATTTGATCTAAGTCAAATAAAATGGATTTGAGAGCTAGGTTTCCAAAGACCTTTTGGATTAAAACCCAACCAGTTAGGTATAGAAGAAAGTAATTCAATGTAGACCATATGTGTTAAGCCCTTAGCTAACATCGTTCCCAACTGTGAAAAACTAAGAGCTTTTTTCACAAGATCAAGACAAGGATGCCCACTTTCACCATTTTTTTCAATATAGTACTGGAAGACCTAGCCAGAGCAATTAGATAAGAAAAAGAAATGAAAGTCATATAAATTGGAAAGGAGGAAAGTAAAATTGTTTCTATTCTCAGATAACAAAATCTTATATAGAAAAAACCCTAAAGACTACACAAACAAAAACAAAACCTGTTAGAACTAATAAGCAGATTTAGTAAAGTTGCAGGCTACAAAATCAAAATATAAAAATCAGTTGTACTTCTATAGACTAATGATGAATTATCAAAAAATACTAAGAAAACAATCCCATTTACTGTAACATTTAAAAAAATACTTAGGAGTAAATTTAACAAAAGAGGTGAAAGATCTATACACTGAAACTGAAACATTAGTGAAAGATACTAAAGAAGACATGAATAAATGGAAAGATAGTGCATGTGGATTAG
Source organism: Mustela lutreola (assembly GCF_030435805.1). Classification (NCBI taxonomy): domain Eukaryota; kingdom Metazoa; phylum Chordata; class Mammalia; order Carnivora; family Mustelidae; genus Mustela; species Mustela lutreola. The sequence continues at coordinate 51,196,851 of NC_081290.1, forward strand.
AAGAATTATATTATAAAAATGTCCATACTACCCAAAGTGATCTACAGATTCAATATAATCCCTATCAAAATCCCAATGGCATTTTTCACAGAAATAGCAAAGAAAATCCTAAAATTCATATGGTACCACAAGAGACCACAAATGACCAAGGCAACGTTGAGCAAGAAGAACCAAGTTGGAGTCATCATACAATCTGATTTCAAAATATACTATAAAGCTACAATATTATTGAATATTGTATAATACTAATATTCAATAGTACTATAGTTTCATAGCAATCAATACAAGCATGGTACTGGCACTAAAACAGACATGGAGACCAATGGAACAGAATAAAGAGTATACAAATAAGTCCACACATTTATGGCCAATTGTTTTTCAAAAAAAAAAAAGGCCAAGAACATACAACAGGGAAAGGACATCCTTTTCAACAAACGGTCTTAGGAATACAAGTTTTCCACATCCATGGGAATGAAATGGGACCCTTATCTCATTCCATGTACAAAAATCAACTCAAAATGAATTAAATGTTTAAATGTAGAACTTAAAGTTATAAAGTTCTTAGAAGAAAACATAGGGAAATAACTTGTTGACATTCATCTGGGCAATGATTTTTTAGATATGACTCTCAAAGCACAGACAACAAAAGCAAAAAAAAAATATGCACAAAATGGATTGCATCAAATTAAAAAGCTTCTGCTCAGCAAAGGGGAAAAAATCAAAGTGAAGAGACAACCTACAGAATGGGAAAAACATTTGTAAACCATATATCTGATAAGGTTAATACCCCAAATATATAAGGAACATAATAGAAGGAAACAAATACTCAGATTATAAAATGTATAAAGGTCCTGAATAGAGATTTCTTAAAAGAAGACATACAGATGGCTAACAGAAAAATGAAAAGATGTTCCACATCACTAACCATCAAGGAAAGGCAAATCAAAATCATAATGAGATACCATCTCACACCTGTTTGAATGGCTATTATCAAAAAGAAGAAAGAAAACCGGTGTTAGTGAGAATGTGGATATATTGATATACTGAATGCCCAGTTACTATCATGATATTCCATACAACATTACTTTTGTTTTACAGCTTAAGAAATGAGGCATTGGCTCATATCTTTGGAATTCACTACCTTGCTATGTACCCAATCACCCAGAAGGAACTAAGCCTATTGATTAGTGGAGTGCAGTGTCAAAATGATTGACGCCTTGCAGACTTTGGATGTGTCCAATCCAATGAGATATAATTTTGGGGCTTCTTACCAATTTATGTTTCTTCCATATCCAAAATATAAAAATCTTGGAACTAAAAGGGTGGAAAGAAAATTATTCCTACTGGTCTACTTGCAAAATTGTGCCTCCCATTCTTGCAATGCTTGGATCTACTGATTTTAAGGTCTTAGTTTTTAAATGAGGAAGTATCTAGCAGGTACTCACTAATGGTTACATTGACTAGAAGTTGTGGGATATCAGCTAGTTATTTGAGTTCTTTCCACCAGTCCACTGACAGTTAAGAAAGGGAGTTACTTTGTTGCCTGGAGTGGTTGAGCCTGATTATTAAGGACAAATAAATTACTATTACACAACAGGGTCCAAAAGAGATTTTCAGAACCCAGGGAATTTTATGGGATCCCCTTTTAGTATTTCATTGTCTAAATGTCGTAGCTAATGGAAAGCTGAAGCAACTAGTACAGTTAAGATCACTAATGTTTCATTCCCTTAGGAGTGAAAGTTTGAGTTATTCTGTCAAATAAAGAACAACTACCAGCTGAGATTTGTTACCGAACGCATAGGTAACATGGATCCACAAGTTATAGAATAGAGGGCTATAGTAGTTATGCATTTTCTTTCTTGCATGTTTTGTATATATATTTATCAGTTTCTTTTTTGTTTCTCTTCCTCATTGTGTTAAGGGTGTTGGTGGTAGTTACCTTATAATGTAGTCCTTAAATTAAAGAAGGGGAATGTCACCAACCTATAAGAGGAATAAACATCATCCAGAGATGGATACAGTTACTAATAAGACTTTGGGTTTCCTTGTTTGAGGAGAGGATGAACATACCATTATTTGTAGGAGGAATCATTGGATATATTCAGCAGAAGAATGATCTTGTCTTATTGTTCTACATTTTAAATACACATATAAGATTATATACAATACTGAGGATCCAGAAATGCAGACAGTGCCTATGTTGTTGAATCTCAGCACCATTCCTGCCCATTGAAGCTCTTCCCCATAGGCAGGATCTAGTTTATAGAATAGATTTGCCAATGACTGGTCCTGATCCAAGATTTGGAATGGTGGGAGGGAGAGATAAACCATCATTCTCTGGCAGCACTCCTGGTAGTTACATGGGCAGACAGCAGACATGAACTTTGCAAAGGCTTCCTCGTGAACTCCTGCAGATCCCCTGCTTCTGTGCTGCAGGCAGTGGAATTTATGGATGTCAACTTTCCTGCTCTCCTGTCCTTTCTGGGCTCCTAAAAATCAGCTGTGACATTCTTGACCTTCTACCTTCCAATTCATCCAAATTTTGTAAGCAGTTAGTTCACTCCCTTCATTCTCTTCCTGCTTAAAATGGCTAGAGTGGTTTCTGGTCTCCTCAGCAGCACTTGATAAATACTTGTTTTCTCTTGTTTCTCTGCTATACCACTCTACACCTGTTCCGTGTTTAGCCCTGCTGGATGTGATTTAGGAGACCCAGGAGAAGAAAAGGCATAGCTATATCTGGTAACTGCTTGCAGTATATAGCAAAGCACCCCAAATCTAGTGGCATTCAACAATAACCATTTTATTATGCTCACAAATTCCATGGGCAGGAATTTTGACATGACACAGCACCCTGGCTTATTTCTGCTACATTACATCATGACCTATCTAGGAAGATTCATCATCTGGAGCTAATACCACAGCTGGTTTTAAAAAATCATCTTGAAGGCTTATTCATTCATGCATCTGGCACTTAAGCTAGGAGGAGTTGATGTCTATTACTATATGGTATATAATGTCTATACTATTGGGGACTAGAGTGTACACGAGTGTTCTCACCATGTGGCTTGGCTTCCTCACAGTATAGCAACCTCAGAGCCGTCAGACTTTTCACATGGTGGCTAAAGGCTCCAGGCCTGAGCCAGCAAATAAAATGGAAGCTGCATCTCCTTTTATTACCCAGCCTCAGAGGTCATATATTTCACGTCCACTGAACTCTATTAGCCAGTTACTGTCAGAAGGCCATCAAACTACAAAGGGGAGGCATAGAGAGCCCCAGCTTGATAGAAAGAGTGTTTAAGAATTCAGGGGCCGTGTTTCAAAACTTTAATACTGTCTGATTGAGAAGTCAAAAGTCCTCTATTTGCAATCATACTTCCTCCTACCTGGAAGTGTTCTCTCATCATCTGAATGTCAACACAAATGCTGTCCCCATGGAGACACCAAGGAGAATGGTAGATAAGCACACTGACCATCAAGTCAGTATCTCAGTGCAAATCTCATCTCTACCACATGCTGGCCAAATGACCACAGCAGTCACTTACTCTAGCTACAATGGAGTGTCTCCTGTACGAGGAAGACAATCCTATCTACTTCAGAAGCTTGGTTTAAGACTTTTATTGCATTGGATGGTGGCCCCAACAAAAAATATGGCCCATTGAGAACCTGTGAATTTAACCATGTTTGGAAACAGGATCTTTGCAAATGGAATGCAATGAAAGATCCTGTGATGAGACCATCCTGAGTTAGATGGCCTCTAAATCCAGTAAGTGTCTCTATTAAGAGATCAGTTATGTTCCACTGTATGAGTGTTACTATCTATCTTTACTTAAATTATCTTCCCTTTCCATTACTTAGTCCTTTAATTTTGTTTCATAGTTCCTATCAACTGTTCATTTTTCTTATTTGTTTCCTCACTTATTATTTGCTTTTGTATATTGAAATACAGGCACCTTGAGAAAAGGGTCCTTGTTCTTTTTCATTGCTGGGTCCCCAGTCTCTTAGAACATGAGAACAGATATTAGATGATCACTCTCTACTGAATAAATGGATAATCAAGTGGGTCTGGGGAAAAAAAACATCACAGAAAACAAATATTAAACTACATGATCAAATAGGATTTCAAATGGGAAGTACGATGGAAGAATTCAAACGTCTTCATGAAAGAGGTGGAAATTAAGGTGGGACTTAAGGAGAATGAAAGTTCAATGTGGGGAAAGTATAGTAAAGGTCAGAGGCAGCTCTTACTCACCTTTATATTCCCACTCCACCACACGAGTGTCGGGCACATAAAGTATCCTCAAAGATAATTTTTAAATTGAATTTAAAGAAGTGAACATTCCAGAAAATGAATAGTATGGGTACCTTCTAGAAGGATTCTAGGAGGGATGAACAATGAACACAGAAGTAAAACAGAAACATTCTGAACCCATTTGTTTGACTGAAGGTAGGACTGAAAATCCTTTTCATACTCAATCCCCTACAACTTATTTAATATCAATTTCATTTTCTTGAGAAGGAGCTTCCCTTCTGAAAATATGCCCACCTGGAAGAGCAGCCCTTAATACTGACCTAAATGGATGCCTGGTGCAATTTCGTCACTGCAAAAGTAAATAGCTCTACTAGCATTCCCTGTCTCTGCCTCTAAAACTAATAGTTCAAGTGGCCTGTTTGTCACATCTTCCCTCCATCCCCTGCGTCTGAAGAAATCTACCTTTAAGTAAATCAGGATGGGTGTTTTTTTTTCCCTTTTCTTTATTTTTTATAGATTGTTCCCTTGGTTACACATATGGTTATTGCTTCATGAGGAAAAACAAGCCACAGACAAACTCTTTCTGTATTTTTTGGTGGCTTGGAGCTATTCATTTTTAGAACCCATTTCCTTTGTATTAATAGGTGAGTGAATTGAACTGATTTTCTAACTCAATTTCTCAGCATTTTACCACACTTCTAATTTAAATCTTCTTTTATTGTTATGACAGACCAGCAGATTGTTTTCCTTGTTGTCTCAGTTGTGCAATGACCTATATGAATAAAAGTACTTTAAAAAGATGCCATAACGACTAAACAGAATTGTAAACATCTTAAATCAACACACACTGCTGAAGATCAGTTTCCAGAAAAGGCAAGCATCTTCCAGAAACACTGTGGCAAAACCAAAATCATAAAAAAAGAGACATTAGAATAGATAATGAATCATAAATACTTCTGCCTCCCGAATATTCCCCCATTTCATTTTATCTCGTATCTATGATAAATACTATTGAATTTTAATGAGAAAAAAACTATTTATAATAAATTTAAATATAGGCTCTTCATTTTCAAATCTCCTCTTTTTGTCTTTCAGTTTTATCATCTGTAAAATGGAGGTAGTCTTGGTAACTGTCTCTTGGGTCGATTCACTGATATATGATTCTGTGGATTTTGTTCTGTTCCATCTCATTTCTTGACACTCTATTAACATAGGGATATTTATTAAAGGGACGTGTGTTGACATGGCATTGAAAAACAGAGCTAGTCTAACGATTGGCTTTAATTTTTTATCATCTTAAAGGGTGCTCACGAAGTTTACCTCAATTGGAAGGAAAAGAATGAAACTGGTCTTTATATAAAATTCTGGAGAGTGGGTCATCCTTGAGAGTTGCTCTGCAGAGTAGGAGGCTGGGAATGGATTCTGCAGAGATATTGCTTTAATTCACGCTGCTGGGCAATCTCCACGAAGGGCTAAGGCAGGTCTGATTGAGTACCTCCTGGCTGGGCTAGGGGATAGCGAGAACACCTCTTCAACAAGGCATCATGTGCAGTACACATCTTGTACAAAGCTCTGAGCTCGTTTCTCTCCAGGGCCTTCCTATATCACTCTGTGCTTCTATAATGAAGTTAGGTACCTGGAGAGTTTGTATTCCTTTTTTTCTACCACTGGGATAGCACTTAGTTGAGCCCTGCATTGTTTATGTAGATGGAGGCAATGGGACACAGAAAGCCCAATATACTATCATCTTGTCTCAGGCTTAATTGGTGAATTCTCTTTTAGATGGAACTGCATCTGCTCAAATTGTAAATGGCCACTCACCTCTTGGAAGGGACTCATTTTTGACCTGTTTCCCACCCCCACCCCCCAGTGTCTCTCATAATAGAACAGTAAATAATTCAAGGTTAGAGTCATTTGTTCTCTTTGGCTTCCTCAGGATTTCACCTAGCATCTTCCAGCACACACCTACAGCCCTATTTAAATAACAATTATCCCACACTGAGTCAGAGCAAATAATAAAGCTCACTGCAGATTCATTTCAAACCCCAGTGATTGGGAAGGTCAAAACCTTGGGGAGAAAAAAAAACAACCTAAAAAAACAAATAACTCAGTCTCTCACAAGCTCCAATAACAACTCATAGAGGCCAATGGCAGAAACAGTGTCTAGAACATTATTATCACTTCGACTATCAAATTACACTTTTATCTTAATTTGGAGGCAGATCTCTTCTATACCCCCTAGCAATCATTCTATAGGGATTGAGGAGAGTTCACAAAGTATTAGACCCATTTCCATTTTGTTTGGGTAGCATCTAGTTACCTAAACTAGCTCATGTAGTTCTTACAATTCCATTTTACAGATGAGGAAACTGAGATGTGCAGAGATCAGGAATTTGCCCACAGTCTCATGGCTAAGAATGGGATTAGAGAAATCTGATCATAGATAGTTTGGCTCAGAAAATGCAAACTTTCAGCCAGCAGGGTCTACGCACGCCTGCCGACTGAAATACAAATGCAAGGAGCATGTTTTGAAATGTTCTCTCAATTTTGTTTCCTAATCATTCTGCTCATTTCTCAGTCCCGGCACTTTGTCTTATATGACATCTTTACGGAAAAGGGGAGTTAGTCAGTCTAAGAAGTTATGATATAGGGTGCTCTCCTGGCCATGTAGAAAAAAGAAGAGGGAAATGAGGCTCCCACCTCTCTGGGGGATTATGGAGAGATGAAGGAAACAAAGTTGGGAGAAACAGAGTAGACAGAGTGGAAGAGACTGACTTTGTGTTCCCAAGCCATGCAAGGAACCCAGAAGATCCCACAGGCTCCCCTAACATTCACATCTAGGCTGCTGAAGACAACAGTGATTACAGACGGGTGACCCTTTATCAAAGCCACACTGCAAGTGGGCTGAGTCTGAGTCAAAATGGCAGTGAGGGCTGCTTTGCAGGACCAATGAAAATGAAGAGGAGGCTGGACCAGCAGCAGCACCTCCCCACCGCCCCCCCACTGACTCCCGCCCCAAGGCTTGATCAAGCTAAGCAACCTGGAGCTTAGGACCTGGAGTTACAGGAACTGCCAATGTCAGCAGTAAATGCTGCAGTACATGAACACAGAAGTTCAGATCATGCAATTGGACCAGTAAGGCACCAGTAATCTCCCATTTTTGCTTATTTTTTTCTAATTGGGAAAATTAGAACGAGGTTTTTTTTTTTTTTTTTAAGCCTCATAGTAACATGCAAATGTTTCAGGGAAGAGAAGTAGCTGGGTGAGGGCCCATATCCAAAAAAAAAAAAAAAAAAAAGAGTCATTTTAAACAGATTAGGTTACCTTAAGAGATGTCTTTAATTATTCCATTATATCCTAATTGAATTAAAGTCAAAGTTTTACTTCCCTCTACTATTGAAGGGTGGCTCAAGAGGAAGATTAATGAAATGAAATAAATAGCTACCTTTTCTTCACCTGCGAGGTATGGTTTCTTTCTTTTGATTTATCTGCAAAATTTGCTTCCAGACAGGGAAGATTCTGTATCAGTCTCTATTTTATGGGCAGAGTTTATCTCTTTTAAGCTTTCTTTCTAAGGATGGTTTTTCCTATTACAGGTTCAAGGGGCTCTAAATACCTTCAACCCTCTTGAAGAATGTTATTAAAACAGTAGCAAAATACAAATACATTCATCCATTCATTCAACAAATATTGATTGAGTGCCTGCTCTGCTAGACACTCAGGATAACATAAAATAACAAAAGTTCTTGCCTTTAAGGACTTGACTACTAATATCTTTTCTGTCTAACAATACTATACTTTCCCAGACACTCATTTCATGTTCTTTTCTTCTTTTTAAAGATTTATTTTATTTTAGAGAGAAAGTATGGGTGGGGGAGGGGCAGAGAGCGAGGGGGAGAGAGAGACTCTCACGCAGACTTCCCGCTGAGTGTGGAGCCTGGCATGCGACTGAATCTCAGAACTCTGAAATCATGACCCGAGTCAGAATCAAGAGTGGGATGATGCTTTACTGACTGAACCACCCAGGCTCCCCTGACTTTACTTTATGAGCCTCTTTTAATTCTTTATACCTGCTATGGTCCACTTCATGTGAAAATATAAGCAGCAAAATACTCAAGGCTGTTGCAGGTGAATGACCCAACTGGTTTGAACAACAGCATAGATTTATTTTATTGACTCATAGAAACAAGTCAGGACAAGTTCAGTTCAGGGTCTTTCAGTAACATTAAATATTGATCTCTGTCCTCCTCCTGGCTCTCTTTTCCTCTTTTACTCAATGTGAGCTCTCTTTTCAGGTCTTCTTTGCCCATAGATAGTAGAAATTTGCTCATGTATGTCTCAGACCTACAGCTGACTACTTTGTTAATATCTGCAGAGAAAAGTTTCTTTCTTAAGAATTCCAGCAAAATTCTGAGTATGGCTTTCATTGTCCCAGTGTGGGTCACATGCCTGTCTTTGAACCAGTGATTGTGGTCTGAGAGATGAGGATGTCTGGCTGGCCACGCCTGGCTCACGCATCACCTGTGGATTCAGTAGTCAAGTCCAAACCACCCAAATCATTTGAGTTTACAGAAGATCCCAAGGCAAGTTGGGTTTGTATTACCAAAAAGAGGAATAAAGGATGCTGGTCAAACAAAAGCAACAGATGTCCCAGATACTTAACTAAAAAGTTTTATACTTTATATAGTAATATTCTAGTTAAGGCTTCTAATTTGAACTAACTGGGAGGTGGAAAATTTGGCAACATTTAAAAGAAGTTTCTTTCTGTTTCTTTTAAATGAATTTCATGTGGGTTTGTAACAGAACAAATTTACTAAACTTTGCTTCAATTTCCTTAAGGCTAATTGCTGTAAGGTATACATGGAAAGAGTTTGTAATTAGCATATGCTTTATCTCTATATCCAGAGAAAAGATGCTTCTCAAGTATTTGAGAATGATTGAAAATGTAGTTCTTTTAGTGGTTTTAAGCACTTTACACTATTAATTTACATGGCCAGATTATCACAGATTCTGACTTAATGAGGTGTTAGTACATATGCAGATGACATTATCTACTTTGCTTTAAATAATCCTTAAGGCATAGTGTTTCCTCTACCACTGGGAAAGTTGTGCAAATGTTTGCTGAATCTTTTTAGAGCAAAAACTTTAAAGATTAGCCCATTTTTTAAAATTGAAATCACATTACACTAGTTTGAAGCATAGACTTTTTTACTTAAAACAAACTAGGTCTTGCTCATTTTAAACATCTCCCTTTAAATGCAGGATCTCCTGTCTGTCTCTTGGAACCCTGTATCTCTATGTGTGGCTTATAATCGTGTCTTTAATATGTGGTCCCTCAAATACTACAGATAAGTAAGGATCCACATACAGAAATTGAGAGCATTTAGAAACTTTCATAGCAGTTAAAATAACAACCTAATACACATGCAGGGCATTAATCTTGTTGTTGAACATGATAGAGACTAGTTCAGTTATTCTTGAACTTCTGTAATGGGTCACATTTGCCACAACTGCATTCAAACACAGCACAGCGGACCACACTGTGTTATCACAATGCTGGACAACATATTGTTATGCCCGAGTTTTCCCATCCAAGAGACCACCAAGGAGCCAAGCACGAATGCAATCACAGGAGGGTTTATTTGACAAGCTTAAGCTTAGGTCTAAGTATACCCAACGCAGTGGAGTAGGGACTTGGACCCCGAGCCAGATTAGTCAGAGTTTTTAAAGGCAGAGTAGGGGTAGACTTGGCGGTGGGTGAGGACAAAGGGGGTTATGGATGATGTAAGTCTCTGAGGAATTCCGGAAGGAGGTCTCCAGGACCCTGAGGGGCTAGCTGTTGTCTGGGGGAAAAGGTTATTCATTACCAATAACAAAAATCTTGTGAGACCCTTTAGATGTTTATCAGTGGGTCATATGCTTGGAAATGATTGCTGACACTATCTTGGAGGTTTAGAGATAAAGTTTCACATTTCTCCTATCAAGTATCCTTGTTAGTAAGATTTAGGTTTAGAAGAAATTTAACTTTATTTACATTTCCTTCTGCCTCAGCCTCCTTCAGTTTTATGATGGGGAGGGTGACATTAGGGTTTAAGGAACTGAGTTATTTGCCTCTGGAAATTGTGCTATTGAAAAGATAGCTTCCTAGGACTTTCCTAAACCAAGGGAGACTCCTGTCTTGCAGGATTGTGATCTCTGTGAGTTAACGATTTGTTTTTCTTTTAGGGAAGCCAGGGGTGGCTGAGGAATGTCACACATACTACCGAGGGGAGGGGAGCAGCTGGAGAGGGGTGCAAGGTGCCAGCTTTTGCTTTGCCAAGATGGCCGTACTTACATCAGGGCTAGACTTGAGGTGGGTACAGCCTTGTTTTTCTTGGCCTCCACATTATCATTTGTAAAGGATAAAAAAAAAAGAGAGAGAGAGAAAGAGAAAAGAATGAAGGAAGGAAGGAAACTAGTCTTCTAGCCCAGATAATTTGAGAAGAATATCTGTACCCAAAAAATTGTCTGAAAGCTACAAAGACAGTAAAGAATTGCTCTGCCTAAATATGGAAAAAAATAGCATCATGTAAGACCTCAAGTGATCCCAGAAATGTCTTTATGTGGTCCCCCAAAAAGATTATACAGACATTTGAGAAACAAGACAATGTGATTAATGACCAAAATAAGCATTACACAATATAAATAGACTGATAATCCAGATAATGGGCTCATAAGTTATGGAATTTAAAATAAGAATGTTTAAGACATTCTAGAATTATGGAGCACCTGGGTGGTTCAGTGGGTTGGGACCTCTGCCTTTGGCACAGGTACTGGTCCTGAGGTCCAGGGATTGAGCCCCTCATCGGGCTCTCTGCTCCATGGGGAACCTGCTTCCTCCTCTCTCTCTCTGCCTGCCTCTCTGCCCTCTTGTGATCTCTGTCTGTCAAATAAATAAATGAAGTCTTTCTAGAAGATATTCTAGAAATAAGATAAAAATAGGAATTTGGGGGCACCTGGGTGGCTCTGTGGGTTAAGGCTCTGCCTTTGGCTCAGGTCATGATCCCGGGGTCCTGGGATTGAGCCCCGCATCGGGCTCTCTGCTCAGCAGGGAGCCTGCTTCCCTTCCTCTCTCTCTGCCTGCCTCTCTGCCTGCTTATGATCTCTGTCTGTCAAGTAAATAAATAAAATCTTTTTTAAAAAATGGGAATTTTGTCAGAGAACTGGAACACATTTTATATAAGTACTAAGTGGACATTATACAATGAAAACATGCAACAATTGTGTCAAGAATTCAATGAATGGATTTATCTGCAGATTAGACTCTGCTCCAAAAGAAAATTAATGAAATAAAGAGAATTAGTTAAATAAAAAATAGCTCAGAGGAAAACATACAGAATGCAACAAGGAGAGAGAAAATGATAGAAAACTCAGCATACAAATGTAAAAACACCTGAGATACAGTGAAAATATCTATGTACATTTAACTGGAGTCTCAGAAGGAGAAGGGAGAGATAATGAAGCTGAGTAATATCCGAAGAGAAAATGAAGAAGAATTTTTCCAATTTGACAGAAGATTTCAAGCCACAGATTCGGGAAGCACTATGAATTTTAAGCTAGATAAATAAAAAGAAACCACACTGAGGTGTATCACAGTCAAATTGCTGAAAGCAACAAAGAAAAAAGAAAAGAAAAAAAAATCTCTGAAGCATCGAGAAAAAATATTACCTTTAAAGAGCAACAATTTGACTAAGCAGATTTCTCAACAGGAATAATGTATGAAAAAAGTGAAAGAAATGAGATTTCAAGTTGTGAAAAAAGCAACTATCAACTGATTCTTCTGTACTCAGTGGGGATGCTCTCCAAAAATAACTGTGAAGTAAAGGAATTGTCAGACAAACAAAAACCGGGAGAATTTATCACTGGTATATGATCCTAGAGAATACAAGAATATTCTACAGATAGGCGTGCCTGGGTGGCTCAGTCATTAAGCATCTGCTTTCAGCTCTGGTCTTGGCCCTGGGGTCCTGGAATCAAGCCCTACATGCAGGGCTCCCTGCTCAGTGAGGAGTCTGCTTCTCCCTCTCCTGTACATGCCCCTGTGTTCTCTCCCTCTCTCTCCCTTTCTCTCAAATAAATAAATAAAATCTTAAAAAAAACAAAACAAAACAGACTATTCTACAGGTAAAAGGAAAGTGATCAAGGTTAGAAGCTCAATTGTAGAAAGCTATGAAAAGAAATATAACAGTAAATGTGGGTAAATTTAAATGAATGTCAATGGTATAAAAGGACAGAATTTCTTATGGAGTTTGAAATATATAGTTAAAACAACAACAGTCATGTTGTAACAGTTGAGGAAGAGGGATACACAGATGTAAATGGTGAAAGGCCTTTGCACATCCAGAAAAAGAAAAAAGTATTTACTTACATTAAAAATTTGAAAAGCCAAGAGCAATGGTTCTCAACCAAGGGTGATTTGGTCTTCCAAGGAACATCTGACAATATCTGGAGACATTTTTGTTTGATTGTCATATCTTAGAGGATGTGGCTGGCTGTCACCAGGTAGACAATGCCCAGAAAAGCCTCTCTGCTAACAGAGGATTATCTGGTTCAAACCATCAATAGTGTTGAACAAAGTTGAGAAACCCTGATCTAGAGTTATTACTAAAAGATAGAGGAGTCAAAGCACGGACTCAGGCTAATGGAGAGAACAAAAATGTTAAAAATAATAAATTCATATGGGGACAAGAAAGAAATAGAAAAAAAGAAGATAGATCAGGAGGGACAAATAGAAATTAAGTCAGATGATGGTACATTTACAATCAATTCTAACAGTAATCGCATTAAATATAGGTAGACAGACTCTGTACTTTAAAAATGGTTGTATTACTGGATAAAATAAGCAACTCTGTGCAATTTACAATAAGTGTTCCTTAGATAAAATGCAGAAAGTTTTGGATGTTGAATATATTTCTTGAAAATGAGTGAATGAAAAAAAAAATTTTCAGCACTTTCCTATTGCTTCTAGGAGCATTTGTGCATAGTATTTTTTTCCCCATCTCTCCTTACCCAGACATTTTATTTGAAGCTTTTTTGCACTGTGACAGTTAGTAGTAATTGCAGATTCAATTTTGTGATAGATTACTGTCTTTATATTTCACTAGACCTGAACTTCACGAGGGCAAAGATTAGGTTTGCTTTCCCGATATAAAAAGTATCTGCCATGGTGCCCGGCATGTAATTGGTATTCTATATATAGAATGACTTAAAAATATTTATGGCATTCCTTTAGTTCAATAGTTCTCTAAATTTGGGGTCTCAGATCCTTTTATTAAACTGTTAAAAATAACTGAGGATTCCAAAGAGCTTGTTTAACTATATCAATCAATAATTTCCATATTAGATATTAAAACTTCAAAGAGTTCAAATACTTTATTAATTCATTTAACAGTAATAAACCTATTACATGTTAACTTAAATTACATATTTTTATGAAAATATACTTTCAAAAATTTTCACGAGAATTATAGCATTGTTTAACTCTTTGCAAATCTTATTAGTGTCTAGTTTAATAAAGACAGTTAGGGGCGCCTGGGTGGCTCAGTTTGTTAAACGTCGGTGTTTGGCTGAGGTCGTGATCCCTGGGTCCTGGGATTCAGCCCCGTGTCAGGCTCCCTGTATCAGCAGGGAGTCTGCTTCTCTCTCTCTCCCTCTTCACCACTTGTGCTTATGCTATCTCCAACCCCCACTTGTGCATGTGCTCTCTCTCACATAAAGAATAAAATCTTCAAAAAAAAAAAAAAAAACAGCTGGGCTTTTCTACTGCTTATGCATTCAGTATGTTGCAGTATGTTATTTTGGTTGACATATATAAAGAAAAGTTGATCTTATACAGACATTTATTTGGAAAGAGGAAGAGCATTTTGATAGAGTTTCAGAAAATTGTGGTGATTATTGTTCAATATTACTCCAATACTTGACAAGTAGTATTTTCGTTTCTTTTTTCTTTTTTTTTAAAGATTTATTTATTTATTTATTTATTTATTTATTTATTTGAAGAGAAAGAGAGTGAGCTTGCATGCACCAGCAGGGGGAGGGGCAGAGGGAGAAGCAAACTCTCCTCTAAGCATGGAGTCTGACCTGCGGCTTCATCCCAGGACCCTGAGATCTGGACCTGAGCCAAAGTCAGATTCTTAACAAACTGAGCCACCCAGGCACCCCAACAAGTAGTATTTTCTTAAAGGTTACAGTATGGATTGGAAAACATATCAATTACATCTTCATAATGTTACTTTAAAATCTCTGCATCTATTTTGTACTTTGAATGGATCTTTTAGACACGCATTGGATATTTGGAAAATATTAATTCATCAAATTATGAAGACCTCCCAAAGGTTGATACATTCATTGGACAGGATAAAACATGCATTAGTTAATGTAACAACCAATTTCACCAGAAACTATTGGGACATGATGAAGCTTAGGTATGACATATCTATGTTAGATATGAGTTTCAAAAATTCTAATTTTCATTTGAAAGCTCAAGTTTTATCACTGGCAACAATCACTATCAGTGGTTTTCTTTGAAGTAGGAGGCTCACTTCATTCATTCTGAGACAATATCTGCCAGGTATTGAAAAGGCTAAATAATCAGAGTTTGTCTGTCAGTCATTTATTTCAAGTAAAAATGTGTTCTGTGTTAAAAATAAGACACAGCTACTTCAGCTCTCACTCAGAGAAACACAAGTACTTTTCTGAAGATAACTGTTTTTGTCTATAGACAGAAGTACTTCATGCTTATTTCCCATTTTGTCCAATAGAAGATTAAAAGGACATATACTCAGGGATCAATATTTAATAAAATTTTAAAAAATTAACTATTTCTGTAGGGGCATTCTTTTTTTTTTTCAGATTTATGTATTTATTTGAGAGAGAGAGAGAGCAGGGGGAGGAACAGAGGGAGGAGAGAGAAAATCTCAAGCAGACTCCCCACAGTGCAAGGCCAATGGGGGGGCTGAATCTCATGACCGTGAGATCATGATCTGAGCCAAAATCAAGTGTGGGCTGCTTTGCCCATTGAGATGCCCAGGTGCCCCCCAGGGACATACTTACTTGAAATTAGCTCTTTTGTTTTTCTTCTGTGAGCGTGTGTCAGTAAAGAACAAAAAAAACTAGTTAATACAGCCTGGTGATTTGGGCATTAATTTCTGCAAAGGAGCCAATAGTTTTAGTCACTACTACTTTTGCATCATTAGTAAAAGTGTCAAGATAGTGCATACGTAAATGGTTTTCACCTCATGAATTCTCTGAGAGAGCGCCTTGGGGACTGCTGGTGGTCTCACAGACCACACTCTGAGAAGTGCTGCTTTGTATATTCACATCAGGTGTAACTGTCAAACTGTCTACTTGTCACCATGCTCTCCTCACCTCCGCATATGGGAATATCTTCATTTAGGAATGCTCTTTTCTCTCACCTCTGCCTTCTCAATGTGGTCTTATATTCCCCAAGGCATGATGTATTGGCTGGCCCTCAAAATGGATTTCATTACTCCCACTTTGAGTACTGACACTATTTTGAACATCATATAGTGTAATTCCACATTGTTCCTCTAATGTTCCTCTAATTAGGTCCTCTAATTGTGTCACCACTGTTATAGACTGAGCTTTCTAAAGGGGGTTCTGTGTGCTATTGACCTTTGCATATATTATATGTCCCACATACATACTTATGCCCCACTAATACTTATTACATATAAATGTAATATATATGTAATAAATACTTATTACATCAAAATGAATTAAGTATGATTTTATTAAAAGTCGAATTCTCTCCAGGAAGTTCATTTTAAAAATCTGATTTTACTCTATTTTAAGATAGGTACTTTTATCATTAAGCCTAAAAAACAGAATTAAAAGCCATTAAACAATTAAACCCATTGACCTGGGTGACTTAATACCAAATTTTATGATTTTTCTAGAAATTGAGTATTCACTCACTCATTTGTATTCCTTCATTAAGTTTAGTTTTAAACAAGAATTTATTGGGGCACCTGGGTAGCTCAGTCAGTTGAGCATATGCCTTGGCTTAGGTCATGATCCCAGGACACTGGGAAAAAGTTGGCATGGAGTCCCGCATCAGGCTCCATGCTCAGTGGGGAGCCTGCTTCTACCTCTCTTTCTCCCTCCCCCTGCGTGTGCTCTTTCTTTCTGTCTCTCTCTTTCAAATAAATAAATAAGTAAATCTTTAGAAAAATAAAATAAATAAGAATTTAGCTCCTTCCTCCTATGTGGTAGCCATGACAGATATGAGGGAAAAACAAGACACAGTGCCTAATCCAAAGGGCTTATATTTATTCAGAAACTATAATCATGATCACCAGCAAGTGTAAGGCCCTCTCTAGTCATTTGCTAGACAGAGTTCCTCCTATCATAAACTGCATAAACTATAAAGAGTGTAACTGAAGAGACATACACATCAAAAAATGAAAATATGGTATTGTGGACTCTGTTACAGAAATAAGAAAAATAAATGGTGAAGGCTCTAAAGAGGGAGCAAATCCTTCTGTCTGGATATGTGAATGAGAGCATCACCACTGAGATAACATTTGCACTAGACTTTAATTAAAAGAAACATGGCTGGTGGAGAAGGCGACACGGATGAGTCTTGCAAAAACTAATAAGAGAAACTTGGAATTATGATAGGTCCTACTGTGTTCTCATGATGATTAAAGCCCATCGGGGCAGAATCAGAGGGTATAAGGAGAAGAGAGTTAGGAGAGGTGACTGGATTCTAGTTTAGGCTTGGTTTATTCCAAGCTAGGTGAGCCATACGAAGGAGTTTGAATTTTATATACAAAGCTTGAGGGATCCAATACAAATTTTTAAGAAGGATAATGATGTGAACACCTCTGCTTAACTGGTAGATCCATCTGATAACCAACTAGAAAATAATGAGTAAGAAGATAATACAGAGAGAAGACTGGTTAAAGCAACATGCGTGATTTTAAGTCAGAAATGCTGAAAACCCCAAACTAACATAATAGCAGGAAAAGAGTAAAGACAAAGAGCCAGACTTGTGAGGCATTTCTGAAACAAATAGAACTGATGTGACTTAGCAATTATTTGGATCATGGGAATGAGGTAAAGGTAGGAAGGGAGGAGACATCAACATTCATTTACTGAGAATTAGAAAAAATGGAGATGCTGAATAGCACCTTGGTGAATACCAAGATTTAACAAAAAATCATGAGGTAGAATTGGTAAGCAAGATGGGAAGAGAATTTCCATTTTAGATGCAATTTAGTCTTTAGGAACAAATAATCCTGTGTCCCTACTCTAGTTTGTCCGGCTATTGTACAGATGGCTCCCAACTTATGATGGTTTGACTTACAACTTTTTGATTTTATGATGGTGTGAAAGCAATAAGCATTCGGTAGAAACTGTACTATGAATTTTGAATTTGGATCTTTTCCCAGGCTAGGAACATGCTGTACCATACCTCCTCGCAATGCTGGGCAGTCACAGCTCCCAGTCACCCAGCAATCTCAAGGATGAGACTGATACAACCATTCTGTGCCCATACAACCATTCTAATTTTTACTTCCAATACAGTATTCAATAAATTACAGGAGATATTCAAAACTTTATTCTATGATAAGTTTTGTGTTAGATGATTTTGCCCAAGTGTGGGCTAACGGAAGTGTTCTGAGCATGGTTAAGGTAGGCAAGGCTAAGCCGTGATGTTTGGTAGGTTAGGTGTATTAAATGCATTTTTGACTTGTGAAATTTTCAATTCACAATGGGTTTCTTGGAACATAACCCAATTGTCAGTCAAGGAAGTTCTGTATATGATATTTTCATTTAATATGTAAGATGGATATACTTGTGCGCAGTAAAGAATTTGCCCTTGCCCCAGGAGGGATCTGGTCTTAACCTTTAAACTTGGAATTTTGCAAGTAATAGGAGTCTTTGTCATTCATAGTGGGATCCTCAGAGCACACCTTATAGTTTATACTAAGAAAGTCATTCTTGGTGGACTCCTTGAATCATGGAATATACCAATCAATCAATCAATCAGGACAACATAATAAAGCCCTAATAAAAAATGAACGCAGAACCTCAGGCAATCTTCCTAGACCATGAATACTCTGCTCATACTGTCACCTATGGATGGCAGAGGGTTAAGCAGGTTGAAGACATCTTCCCTTAAGAAGCTTCACATTTCTAACTCTTCTATACTTCACCCTCTGCATCCTTCCTTGGACAGTTCTGATTTGTATCCTTTCTCTATAATAGATCATATGTCTGAATCTAATGGCTCTGTGAGACTTTCTAGTGAATCATGAAAACAGGTTGATTTGGGGAAGCTCCTGAATTTACAGTTAGTGTCAGAAGTGAATATGGTCTTACATGAATTTCTCCCTCTAACTTTGTGGCTGGATCCTGACTCCTTGAAATTGAATTAAATGTCTTGGGCACACTTGGCAGTCTGGAGAACTGCAGAGAACTCAACCTCACAGTTGGCTTCATTCCAGGTGCTTACAGATTTATGTGGATTTACTAATTTATTTTAAAAACGTTTGCACAAACTATATAATAGACATGGTGTGTGGCAGTGGAGTTATAGCAGTAAAAATAGAGGTAGACTCTGACCTCATGAAGCGTAGAACCCAGGAATGATGGAGGTCAGAGGAGTGCAATGAGCTGAATGGTGGTGTCCCCCATCTTCGCCAATTTCTATTTTGAAATCGTACTTCACAATGTGGTGGTAGTAGGAAGTATGGCCTTTGGGGTAATTAGGTAATGATGATGGGGCTATCATGAATGGGATTAGGATCCTCTGCAACCCAGAAGAGAGTCCTCCCCAAAACCCAACCATGCTGCTAGATCTCAGGCTTCTGGCTTCCAGAATTATTGGGGGGGCAGGGGGAATGTCTGTTGCTTATAAGCTACCCAGTCTATGGTACTTTGTGTCAAATGGCTGTTAGCAGCCATTTGGTCTATCAGTATAAACATGAGTGTCATCAATGTCAAGATGGTATTTGAATTCATGGTTACAGATCAGGTCATAAGAAAGGGTTTTTAGACAGAGTCCTTGATTCAAGAAGCAAAAGTTCTCTTTAAACTCAAAGATCCTAGAGTGGAAGAGGCAGAATTTTCTATACCTGCTTCTCACTTGTAATTGAACGTGTACAACCATAACACATGACCTGAAGTCACCAAAGTGGTGACTTTGAAAAAGTGGTTTTCAAAGTGGTTCAGTGAAGGAAACCCAAAACTGATACCTTACAATATAGCAAACATAGGAGGTACACATATCCAGAAAGAGAAATCTCTACAGAGAGCTGATAGGGAGTTTCATTTTATTTTTCTAAGAGACCACACATCACTGGATTATGACATGTTGCCATTGCAAACATACCATTGGCCCCAGTGATCTTCTGGAGTAAAGAAACTTACTTTTAACATTTGAAATGGGCATGTTGGCAAGAACAAATTTTCTGAATCTCAAATGAGCTTTTCTGCTTTGAAAGTGCTTTAGCATCTACTTCTGACCAGCTTATAAATGTCATGCACAAAAATAAAAGAAATTTTCTGCCATTTGCGGTGGGTGGATGGAACTAGAGGGTATTATACTTAGCAAAATAAGTCAATCAGAGGAAGACAACTATCATATGCTCTCTCTGATATGAGGAAGTGGAGATGCAATGTGGGGGGGTTGGGGGTAGGAAAAGAAAAGATGAAAGAAGGTGGGATTGGGGGGGAGACAAGCCATAAAAGACTCAATCTCAAAAAACAGACTGAGGGTTGCTTGGGGGGAGAGGGGACAGAAGAGGGTGGTGAGGATATGAACATTGGGGAGGGTATGTGCTATGATGAGTGCTGTGAAATGTGTAAACCTGGCGATTCACAGACCTGTACCCTTGGGGATAAAAATACATTATATGTTTATTTTAAAATAATAAATAAATTAAAAAAAATAAAAGAAAAGAAATTATTATTTATTTTATACCCCAACACAGTGCAATAAAAAGTAAGCCTGGAGGAAGGAAGTTACGGCCAAAATTTCAGGTGAAATTTTATTTTTGAAAGTGACTTCATTATTATTGTTTACTATGTGATTTCCTAACTTCCATTTTACAAAAACTTATAAGTAAGCCTTTAGAGGTTCTTAAGCTATGGACAGGGGTAACAAGATTTTATTTCTCAAGATGATAAAACATGTGAAAACGGGTAATTGACTAAGCAACTGAAATGTCATATTGTCCTTCCCTCCTTGTCTTCATTTATTCCTCCATATTAAGAACTGATTCAGCCCCATTGAACAAGTGGCCCAGAATATGAAAACCCTCTTGAATTTTTTTCTTATGTACAAACCAGAACATCTCTTGAAAACTTTTGTTTTTGTGTTAGAAAATCAACTGCTGGAGAAGAATAATACCGGGAACAACTTATGATTTACTAGACAACACAGCACTCTCTAGTATTGGAAAAATTAATAACATATATATATTTGAAAAGAAGACTCTTTGTGCAATTTAGATTAACCACATTTTCAGCCAAATGAAGCATTCCATATGCTAATAAAGACAAAACACTTGGCATTTCCCATTGTGTTCAATAGGGTCAGTCAACCCCGAACATCTTATTGAATCCAGGAAGGGTACACGGCGAAACAGAGGTCTCTGCTTTGTTTCGTACCTTCTACTAACTTCCCCACTACAAAAATTGTCTTTGTGGGGTTTTCTCTGCTTTGTAAACTTACACAGCTCAATGCACAGATTCGTTGTATTGAGACTGGTTGATTAAAAATAGACAAACACTGAAAAAGCACAAAATACTATTCTCTGACTGTATTTGTTTAACAAACATTTATAACTGGGTGTTGTATTAAATTCTGCATTATGGGACACCTGGGTGGCTCTGTCATTTAAGGGGGGGGACTCGGTTATTGGTTCAGGAAAGGATTTCAGGGATCGAGCCCTCACTGCAGTCTGTCTCTGTTTGGGATTCTCTCTCTCCTGCCCCTTACCGCGCACACATGTGAGTGCCTGTGCTTGTGTGCACGTGCTCTCTCAAATTAATAAGTAAGTCTTTAAAAAATAAACTCTACAACTGGACAAGAGTCCAAAAGTGAGAAGAGTGAGTAGAAGGTAAGCTGAGGGCAAAGCACAAGCTAACACCCCCCTCAGCCCCACGGCCAGGTGGTGCCATTCCTCAGGCACTCCCAGCTGCCCCAGCACAAAAGAAAGGGAGGGTGGGTGGGAAGTTGGGTAGGAGGTTGGGCTACCAGGTGGTGGGTATTATAGAGGGCACGGACTGCATGGAGCAGTGGGTGTGGTGAAAAAATGATGAATACTGTTATTCCAAAAATAAATAAAAAATAAATTTAAAAAAATGAATAAACTGGAAAAAAAAAAAAAGATGGTTAACTCACTGATTGGTATCGCAGTCCTCTTGCAGGACAGGAGTCTCCCTCAGCTTGCAGCTCTCTTAATGATTTAAAAGGAAAAAAAAAAAAAAGGATCTCCAGAAACCTATAGACGCAATTTAATTTCCTAGAGCCCTCACATCACCCTCCTTCTATAGAATAGAAAAATCTATAATCTATTACTCCTCATAACCCTGGTAAGCTCGTCCCACCCATTGGTCCTGTCCCTGTGCTTTAATAAAACTACCTTTTTGCACCAAAGGTGTCTCAAGATTCTTTTTCTTTTTAATTTTTTTTTTTTTTTTTTTTGGGACAGAGAGAGATCATAAGTAGGCAGAGAGGCAGGCAGAGAGAGAAGGGGAATCAGGCTCCCTGCCATCCCAGAACCCTGAGATGACTATGACCTGAGATGAAGGCAGAGGCTTACTTAACCCCCTGAGCCACCTAGGTACCCCATATCTCAAGATTCTTTCTTGGTCATCTGCTCTGAATCCCACCACTTCAAACTGCTCTGAATCCCACCACTTCCCACCACTTTTATAAGTGAGGTCCAGAGCCCATGGCCAAGACAAGAATTCTTAAGACGACTCTGGTGCAAAAAGGTGATTTATTAAAGCATGGGGACAGGACCTAAGGACAAGAAGACTTGTGATGCTTGGCTTGTGAAGGGAGGCAGGTTATATATGAAGGAGTTGAGAGACATAAGGAAAAAGGGCGGTTCCAATAGAACTTTCATATGCTAAAGAGGACCTATAAGATACCAGAGGCCTTGCCATTGTCAAGTCAAGGTGGTTTTTTCCCCTTCTAGCAAGGCAGTAACATTTTAAAGATAATTGGGAGATTCTGGGAAGAGCATTACACCTGTCCTACCCAGGAGTGGAGGAGGGGTGGGGTAAGGTTTCAGGGTGTCAGCTCATGCTTTGTCCTCAGCTTGCCTTCTGCGCCCTCATCAAAACCACATCAAAAGGATCAAATCCTCACTGGGGCATGAAGTCTTAGGGCCTGCCTAACTCATTTAATGGCCATAGCCAGGGAACTGGGATTCAAAATTGCTAAAAAAACAAAACAAAACAAACAAAAAAGACCCCCAAAATGGAAAAAAAAAAAAACCCACAGTAGATTCTGCTCCCATAGGTAGAGTTTGTTACATTGCCATGTCACATCTTTAGAATTGCTTTTGGGTTTTCTTTAATATATTATAAAGAATATCAGAGGCTCATATGCTTGTTCACAATTTAAAATTTTATTTAAGCTGTATTTTTAAGGTTCTTTTATCCTTTTAGCCTTCTTATTTTATACAAACACACACGGAACAAGAGTTTATATGTTTTCATTTGGTATTTTTTACAAAGGCACTGCAATCATTTTTGACCCTCAAACTTAAAATACCACCAAAGTTAATTTTTAAAGAATTTAAGAAAATTTAAGAAATAATATTGATATACTAAATCATTGCTCTTTTAACTTTTGATTAACTAGATTTTATTGAAAAGAAGATATGTGTAATTAGAAAAAAAAATGAGGATGGGAAGAAAAGACAAATAATGAAAGGAAATATCCATTTTTCCCCAGAACCCTCAGGTTGGTCTGTTTCCTAGAGCCCATCACTGTCAATAGTTAATTGTGCCTCCAGAAATATTCTATGCATATAAAAGCACATATATGTAACGCCTTTTGAAAGTTTTTACTTTGAAATAATTTTAGATTTACTAAAAAGTTGCAAAAATAGTACAGAATGTTCATGCATATCTTCTACTAATTTTCTCTTGTGCTGATGACTTTTGGGAAAATGGTATCGCAACCAAAACATTAACAGGTCAAAAATATATTAGCTAAATGACGTATTTAAATTTCAACAATCCTCTGCTCCCAGTGTTTTTTTTTTTTTTTTTCTTGTTTTAGGATACAATCCAGGGACCCATAATGCTTTTAGTTGTTGTGTATCCTTAGTATTCTCTAATCTGGGATACTTCTTTAGTCTTGTCTTTTATTGCTTGATATTTTTGATGAGAACAGATCAGTTATTTTAAAGATTTTATTTATTTATTTGTCAGAGAGAGTGAGCACAGGCAGACAAAGTGGCATGAAGTGGCAGAGGGAGAAGCAGGCTCCCTGCTGAGCAAGGAGCCCGATGTGGGACTCGACCCCAGGACACTGGGATCATGACCTGAGCCGAAGGCAGCTGCGCAACCAACTGAGCCACCCAGGCGTCCCCAGATCAGTTATTTTAGAGAATGCCTCTCAATTTGAGTTCATCTGATGCTTCTCATGAGTAGGTCGTGTTTATATATTTTCATCAAGAATAGCATGTCTGTCTGTCTCATACGAGAGGTACATGAAGTAGATGTATCTTAACACCGATGTTACACATTGGTGTTACAAAAATGTAATACAGATTTGAGTATATTGCACACATTTCTGGCATATTTTTTAACTTAGCATTTTATTTCAGCATACCATTCATCTTTACGTGTATGTTGTATTCCATTGCACTGTAAGCCACAGGTGATTTAATCCGTCTACTGTTGTTGAACATTCAGGTTATTTCTGGTCTTCTTAATTTAACTTTTAAAAGTTAGCTTTATGCCAAGATGGGGTTTGAATTCACAATCTCAAGATCAAGAGTCCAAAGCCCTACTGACTGAGCCAGCCAGGCACCTCTGGTCTTTCAAATTATGAGTAACCATGCTAGGGAGGACATTATTTTAAATGCATTTGTGCATGTTTGTGTATATACATGCAGGACAAATTTCCAGAATTAGAATTGCTGGGTCAAAGTTTGCATGTCAATTTTGATGATATTGACATATCTCTTGACTGTACACATGCCCCTCCTTAGCCATGGAGCAGGAGGCTTATTTTCTCACATGTGGGCTAGCACTTTTTAATCTTTGCTAATATGATAAGAGAAAGATGATACTTTTTTGTTGTTTTAATTTACATTTCTTCTATAATGTCTATCTGTTAATAAACTATTGCAGTTTTATGTGAAATAAGTCACAGTCTGAGAAAGACAAATACTATATGATTTCACTCCTATGTGGAATTTAAGAAGCAAACAAACAAAGAGACAAACAGGAAAACAGAGTCTTAACTAGAGGGAAGAAACTGGTAGTTACTAGAGGGGAGGAGAATGAGGGGGTTGGGGAGACAGGTGATGGGGATTAGAGAGTACACTTCAGTGAGAAGCACTGAGTAATGTATAGAATTGTTGCATCGCTGTATTATACATAGTAATATATACTATTGCTATATTACTAAGTAATATAACACTGTATATTAAGTCTGCTTGAATTAAAAATAAAATTAAAAAAGAAAATGATTGTTATTTTTGTGTACTCTTTATTATTGTCCTTTGCCTATTTTTCTACTGAGTCTTTAGATTTTTTCATATCAAAAGGATTCTTTAAGGGGTGCCTGGGTAGCTCAGTGGGTTAAAGCCTCTGCCTTCAGCTCAGGTCATGATCCCAGAGTCCTGGGATTGAGCCCCGCATCGGGGTCTCTGCTCAACGGGGAGCTTGCTTTCTCCTATCTGCCTGCCTCTCTGCCTACTTGTGATCTCTGTCTGTCAAATAAATAAACAAAATCTTTTTAAAAAATTTAAAAAAATAAAAGGATTCTTTAAATAGTAAGGCAGTTAATCCATTGGCATTAGTGCAAGAGTTTTTCTCAGTCTTTCATTTGGATTTTGACTGCCTTTGTAGTCCTCTCATAGCGGGTGTTGGTGGTCTATATAGTGGTGAGCATAGCTGCCTTCCTTTGTAGTCCTCTCCTGTGAGTCTTAGAGTGGCCAATGAACCACCTGTTTCTCAATGTCAGAGATCTCTGGAAACTATTCTATAAAACTACCTTTCATCATAATATGATATAATTCCCCTTTTTATATTAATAAGTGTCTCTTGTTTAAAGCCTGTCCTTGAGTTTAAACGTGTAAGATTATTTAAATGCACTTTGTGACTTAATTGCTTTTTTTGCGTTAAGTCTGAGCAGTCATACTATCACAGAATTAGCAAAATGGTAACAGTTATTATCTGTCGGAAACTTTCACCATTACACATTTTTTGCCAATTTATTTACTATTGAAATTGACTCTAGTCTCAAAACAGTAATTCTTCAACCTGTGCTATAGAGTAAAATGGAGCAATGGCTGCTTACTTCTATATGTATGTACATATCTATATATTCTTAAATATATATCTACCTGTAGATAGATAATATCTATAAATAGATAATTAAATATATATCTATTCCTAAATATATATTATTTATAAATATTTATATATTTATGTATTTATGTTTATATATAAAAGTACAAAAGTCATTACCTGACAAATGTATGCTCTTGGATATTGGATACCAGATGTTCCTAATCTGGAAAAAAACAGTAATTTCCTCTCAGAAAATATAGACTTTAAAAAACTAGACTTTTGACAGTGTTCTCCAAAGTAAAAGTGATTCCTGCTCAAAAAGAATTAAAGAAGTGTCTTTGCTATCTTTCTTCTTTTGCTTTATTTTGAGCTCTAGAACCTTCCTGCATCCTACATTCATCAGAGCCCTTTTATTTTTGACATAATAAGTGCCAGATACGGCTGTGCCTGGTTTCTGAACTTGAGTCCAGGGAACATTTGGTTATTGAAAAGAGAGATCTGTTGGAACTGGTTGAATCCTGGACTGGAGTCATGAGATTCAATGTTGGGCAATGTCTACATAATGCGGTAATGTCTAGCCCTCCCTCATCACCAGCCTGGACAGCCTCCCCCACAACTGGAGCCCTTGGCATGCTGCTGACTATTCTGTCTGGTCCCAGGCTCTAGGACAAATTCTGAGCTTTGACAAGGAAGAATTGCATGGCTCTGAGTCAGTGTTTCTTACCTTTGGCTGCCAATGTGGGGAAAGGGGAACTAGAATTTGGTATTGGTACTTAGGAGAACAGAGACTAGAGTTTAATATTATATATGACTCAGACGGCAGTTGGCACTTCCCAGCCCCCTCAGAAATTTGGTTGGATTTGTTTCCAACTATGACGTATGTAGCCTGACAGCAAACACAATTACCCTACATTTTCTAAGATTTCGTATAGTTGACATCCTCATGCTTCTCTCTTTTCCTATACTGTTGGGTCTGTTCTTTGCCCAGAAAGAACATATATAGAAAGTCCATTTTCTTCCCTGTTTCCGGAAGAAAGTCACAAGCGTTTCGTGACTTTTGTATATGGGGAGAAGAGTGTCATTGAGATGGGTGACATAAAGAACAATTAGCTTTCTGTCGTACTCATAAGTGTCATATAAGTTTAATACAGTTAACATTTTCATTTTAGAAATGGATACCTTGGACCCAAGGAAGTTAAGGAAACTAAGGTCATAAAACTAAAAAAGTGTCAGAATCAGTATTAAATAAACCCTGATCCTTCTGATTACCTTATGCTGTCTATTATTAATATTCACCTCTTTCCAATCATCATGTTTCACTTCAATGGTATTGAGTAGATGTGTGTGTATAAATTTATAAAATTAGTTTTGAGAGAAAGGGATATAGATACATAAATGAAATAAGAATATGATTTATTTTTGCCAGCAACACTGAAGTAGATTTTTAACCTTAATGGAAATCTAAAGGACATCGTTTTTTTAAACTATTAATACACAGATCCCTAGGCATGCGGGGCATCTGTAATAGGCTATGTCTTAAAAATGAAAGGGAAAAAGATAAAGATGAACTAGATCACTGTGTGAAAAGAGATGTGTTGGAGTATTTTACCAGTCCTAGTCCACCTAATTTATGAAGCCTAATAATGACCCAGGTTTAGATGGAAGTTCTGACTATTAAGTAGCAGAATAAAATATGTCCGTGTGTAACGGACCTCAGAGGGTATACTGACTTATAGTCAGTATATATAGTGTATATTGACTTATATATCTTTCTATGTTACAATATTTAGAAATTTCATCAGTTTGAGTACTGTGTGCAATTTTCCAACGATTTTGTCCTTACATAACTTTTGTCTTTGATGGAGTGGTTTTTTCCTAGCATTCCCAAGAAAATGAAATATTTAATGCCATGGATTGATTAATATTATAAACAAATGTAATTTATATAGAAACGCACCAGCAAATGATTCCTGTGCTCATCCTTGCATAAATAATGTACTTGTTCTGTTACAGAATTTTGCTCTTCTAAACAGAAGTCTCCCTGGGCAATCGACAGCTGTTTCTATAGGATGGTAATTAATGTTTTTTCCCCATTAAAAAAGAATGCTTTGCATTCTTATAAAAAAAAAAAAAAGAAAGATTAGTGCAAGGATGCATGTTATTTCCTAATTTTAAACCAGCTTTACTGAAACATGTTAGATATAGATGAGATAATTATACAGTCCAGGAATATCCTGCAGGAAAAAAAAAAAATAAGTGGCTTTAAGCAGTAGTTTCCAACCTTAGCATGCAGCAGAATCACCTAGAGGGTTTGTTTAATTATTCAGTTTCGAATTTAGTAGGTATAGGCCTAGGTCTGATAGATAATTTATGCTTTCAGCAATCTCCCAAGTGATTCTGATGTTGTTGGTCCAGGGACCACACTTTGAGAAACAATGCTCCAAAGAAGCTATTTTTCAAATAAGGATAAAACCCTTTAAGGGCACCTGGGTGGCTCAGTCGGTTAAGTGTCTGACTTCAGCTCAGGTCTTGATCTTCGGGTTGCATGATTAGTCTCACATTTGGTTCCCTGCTCAGTGGGGTGTTGGCTTTTCTCTCTGCTTTTGCCTCTTCTGCTCCCCCTGCTTGTGCTGTCCCTCTCTCTCAAACAAATAAATAAGATACTTAAAAAAAAGTCACACTGTCCCAAATTTTCCTCTGTTATAATTCTAACAAAGGGCGAGTACTGTTGAATACAAATTTCTTTCTTTTTTAAAAAAATATTTTATTTATTTATTTGACTGTCAAAGATCACAAGTAGGCAGAGAAGCAGGCAGAGAGAGAGGAAGAAGCAGGCTCCCCGCTGAGCAGAGAGCCCCATGTGGGACTCCATCCCAGGACCCTGGGATCATGACATGAGTTGAAGGCAGAGGCTTTAACCCACTGAGCCACCCAGGTGCCCCAAAATGAAAATTTCTGATCTTTCTAATCATTTCTTCTTTCATTCTTCTGCTAGGCCAGTCAGATTCTTGACTCACTCCCACTTCTAGCATCTTAGCTTGAACTTAGCTGCACAAGTCTTTAATTTAATCAACAAAGAGCTCGGAACTCCATGTGGACTCATGTGATACTCTAAAATCTACCCTTGACATTGATAAAGCTGATGTTTGGGTCTCCACTTAGTTGTAGCCCTCTGGACCGAAGATTGTATGAATGATTGAATTTAGACATGAAATTCCACCTTGAACTTTGAACCTGGAACTTCAGAAATTTTAAATGGCATTTTAATGGTGAACTTAGAAACCAAACTTCAGGTTTGTTTTGTTTTGTTTTGTTTTGTCTTTATTTCTTTTCAGCATAACAGTATTCATTGTTTTTACACCACACCCAGTGCTCCATGCAATCCGTGCCCTCTCTAATACCCACCACTTGATTCCCCCAACCTCCCACCCCCTGCCCCTTCAAAACCCTCAGATTGTTTTTCAGAGCCCATAGTCTCTGGTTCACCTCAGTGTCCTGCATTGTGGCTTTCTCTAGTTTGAATGGACAATACTCATGTAGGTGTGAATGTTCAATTCATAAATTGTTTATTGAGGTCATATTATCCTAATGTACTATTCCAGATACTTCAAAAATTATAAAGTTGAAAAATAAACATAATATAAGCAAAATACTTATGTTCAGGGAAGAGAATAAGAAAAAGCAATGCTAAGAAGTGGTGCTATTGGCAGCATGAGCAAAGAAATCTATGGGGCAGGTGATGTGAAATCATATGCAATTGATAAGCTAAAGGAAAGCCTGCTATCAGAAACATTACTTGATATAGGCATTGGCTGATGTTAAGTCATTGAAAGGAAGAAAGTTAGTGGGATTAATAATGATCAAAGGAAATTGTAGAAGAAATAAAGGTAGAAAGCACAAGAGGGAATGATTTTAGGATAGTAATTCTCACACACCTATAAGTGAGAAAGAAGTTTGGAGTAAAATGGAGTAGTAGACAAGAGGGTTCTTCACCCATTCTCCATTCACATGTCCCACTGTGAAGATTTTGGCTGAAAGAAAGTCTTCACATGACAGTGTCTCTGAAGGCTGCCTCATTGCAGAGAACAGTCTGCCCATACCCTAGCAGGATAGGAAAGCAAGATCCTTTAAGATCAGTGACTCTCTGATGGGCAGTATTCTCTTTCCAGTTCCCTGCTAAATTGGCCAAAGCTTTGTCAGACCTGTGTCCATTTGACTTCTTCCCCTAATCCATCTTTCTCTATGTAGGTGTTGATCCCTACCTAGTAAATGTCTTGTGAACTGACACCTGTGTTGTGGAGTATCTCAAATTCCAGAGTGAGGCAGATATTCCTACTTGATTCCATAGACAATGAAGAATGCCTTGAGTCTATCTCGAAGTCAAATGATATGCTTCGAGATGTGTCTTAGGAAAACAAATTCAGTAAGAATATGTATAAAAGAGATTAAAGGAGAGGAAACTGGAATAGAGATAGGTGAAAATTTTTGCTATGAACAGAGAAGGTATACGAAGACATTAAAGGAAAAATAGAGTTGAGTGTGAGAGACATGGAAAAAGAATCTGCAGAACCCAGGAATTGATTGGATATGAGAGTTTGAGAGTTGAGGAGTGAAGGAAAAGGGAAACTCAGGTTTTTTTCTAAGCTTCTGAACTTGAAGAATGGTAAACATGGTAGGGCCATTAACAAAAATAAGCGAGTCAAGTCAAGTAGTATTTGGATTTAGAAAGAAAGATAATCTATTATTTATGTCTTCTGGTATGATTCTGTAATGCACCTTTCTGTAGATGTCCTCTGCATATGGCAATAAATTAGGTCTTATTAATTAATGGTCATACCCAGAATTGCAGCATTAGCCCCCATGTCTTCTCCAGTTATTTCTGGATATCCACAAGATCCTCTCATGTGTCCAGTAACAGATTTTTCACATTCTAGTGCTCTGTTCCTCTGAAGGGAAACACACCTCCTCTCTAAGATGCTGAATCCCAGAGCTCTGCGTACCTTAAACCTACCTAATGGTGCTGAATTGCTCATTTTAAGTATGATGAAGTATATAACTTGGTAGCGTTAATTACATTCACAGTGTTGCACCACCATTGCCACTACTTCCAAAACTTTGGGTTTTTAAAACATATTCATTAGTTAATTAATTTTAATGATAATTTATTTATTTTTCTTTAGAACAGTTTTAGGTTCACAGCAAAATTGAATAGGCAGTACAGAAAGTTCCTATGTATTTTCTCCCCCAGCACATGCACAGCCTCCTCTATCATCAAAATCCTACACCAGAGTCATATATTTGTCACAATCTATAAACCAACATTGATACATCATGATCACCCAAAATCCTTACGTTACATTTCACTTTTGGTGTATGGTTGTGAGTGCGGACAAATGTGTAATAATATATGTCTCCCATTTATAGGATCATACAGAGTAGTTTCACTGTCCTAAACGCCCTCTTGTCTTCCACTGATTTGTCCCTCCCTCCTCCACCCATTCCTGGCAACCACTGGCACATTCACTGTTTCCACAGTTTTGCCTTTTCCAGAATATTATGTAATTTGTCATACAGTGTGCAACATTTCAGATTTTTTTCACTTAGTAATATGTATTTCAGGTTCTTCCAGGCCTTTTTGTGGCTTATAGCTCATACCTTTTTAACACTGACTAATACTCCACTGTATGAACGTACTGAAATTCATTTATCCATTCACCTGCTGAAGGACTTTGTGATTGCTTTCAAGTATTGATGATTGTAAATAAAGCTGCTATAAACATCCATGCACAGGTTTTTCTGTGGACGTGTTTTCAGCTCATTTGGATAAATGCCAAGGAGTACAATTGCTGGATCATATAGAAAGGGTGTGTTTAGTTTTGTAAGAAACTGGTAAAACTGTCTTCCAAAATGGTTATCCCAATTTGCATTCCCACCAACAATGAATGAGAATTCCTGTAGCTCCACATTTTTGCCAGTATTTGATGTTGTTGCCCGTGTTTTGGATTTTAGCTATCCTAATCGGTGTGTAGCTGTTATAATTTGCAGTTGTCTGATGGTATGTGATGTTGGACCTCTTCCTGTGCTTATTTGCCATCTATATATCGTCTTTGTTGCAATGTCTATGGTTAGATCTTTTGCTCACTTTTTAATGGAGTTTATTTTCTCATTCTGAAATCTTAACAGTTCTTTGTGTATTGGGATACCAGATTTCTACCACAAATATGTTTTGCAAATGTTTCTCTTAGTCTGTGGCTTGCGACATGTAGCATCTTCTTTATCCACAAATAGAATCTGTAATTATCAACCAAATGCTCTAGCGCTGGTACCCTCCAATCTACTTTCTGTTTCTATTGATTTTCCTATTCTAAGTGTTTCATAAAAACAGAATCATATAATATGTGCCCCTTTGTGGCTTATTTCACCTTTTACAGTGTTCTCTAGATTTACCAATGGTGAAACATTCCTTTTCATGGCTAATATTCCATTGTATGTATGTATATATCATTTTGTTAGCTGTTTTTCTCTGGATGGACACTCAGATTGCTTCCACTTTCTGGCTATTAGGAACAATGCTGCAATGAATATGTAAGTTTCTTTTTGAGTCCCTCTTTTTAATTCTTTTGGTTATATAATTGGGAGTGGAATTGCTGAGTCATGATAATTCTATGTTTAGCTTTTCAAGGAACTGCCAAACTGTTTTCCACAGAAGCTGCACCATTTTCTGAATTTCCTCATGTTTATTCCTGTGAAGGTGGCATAATGCCCTCCCCTCCACTCTGCTGACTCTCGTCAGTGTGGATCCTGAAAGAGCATGCCAAAGCCATGGACCTCAGAGGCTCTGTCCTGATACCTTTCCTCTATATGTCTCAGACCTAGTTCACAAAGAAAGCTGGAGAAAAATGACCTATTTTGAATCTGCCATTTTTGAACCAGGGCATTTTGATGCTGCTATTGGAAACTAAGTTAGTTTTAGTTTTGCATTCAGGATTATAACTTTTAGTTGACGTTTTGCATTCATTTGTTATATTTATTGTCTGTCTAGCACAGACACATTCTACAGCCATAAGGGAAAAAAAAAAAAAACCCAGTGAACAAATAACAAATTCTATCATTTGAAGCTTATAGTCCAATATAGGAGACAAAAAATAAAATTTTGAGAAGCTGAGACAATTTAGGTGGAGATTAGGATTAGTGTCATACTATAAAGTGATGCAATAGAGTGTATCTTAGTAAGAAACTATGTTGGAGAAGGTGGCCAGTGAACACCCGTCTGAAGTGACTGTGGAAAGGAGACTCAAAGGACAAGAGAAAGCCAGGTGTGTGAAGATAAGGTGGTGAGGGCCATTCTGAGGCATAAGGGACAGCAGAGGCAGAGTCTTTAAGGTAGAAAGGATCTCAGCATGTTTGAGGTCCATAAAGGGCAGTGACTCACAGAGAACAAGCAAGGAGAAGCACAGGAAGAGTTAGATGGGCAGGTGAAAGTCCATATAGAATCGAGACTTCGGGACTTGGTGGCCCTGTGGAATTCATTCTGAGGAAAATGAGAAGATTCAGATAGGTTACATCCTGATGAAATCGCAATCTGAGGTGTGTTCTCAGTACTGATTCTTCTGCCATTATATTCAGGATTCCAACCCATGGTGGTCACACTGCCCTGGTTGTGCCTAAGAGAATTTCACAGGGCTCAATCTTGGTTTTTTCTTTCTTTTTCCTGGAGAATTGGAAAGGTGTTTTAGGGTGGTGCTCATGGTCTACCGTTTAAAAACATTGAAAGTTCAGGGTCTTAGAGTTCAATGTATTCTTTCCCAAAAAGGTCACTTCCACAACTCCAAGTCACTAGAACCAAATAGGACCAATTGAGTTACCTTTAATATTAATTTGGTATCGGGATTCAAGGCTTATAGCCAACTAAGGCTTATAGCCACTAAGCTGAAGTCTTAGTGGCAGCCTTATGTGGTTCATATGTATGCCATTTCAGAGACTGAGAGAGAGAAAGAGAGAGAGAAAGAAGAAGGGGACAGAGGAGGAGGGGGAGGAAGATGGAAGAGAAAGGGAGGAGGAGAAAGGAAAGAGGAAAGAGGAAGAATGAAACAGGTAAAGCAAAACAGATATGAAGGATAATGGAACAGAGTTTGGGCCAAAGGTCCAGACTCTCATGTGACGGTCTCAACTTTTCCTTCAAGTCCAGATAGACTTCCTGCTCTTCCTTCCATGGGGCATTTCTAGACCTCACCAATAAATTCTGCAGTTTTGCTTAAACCGGCTTAGTAGGTTTCTTTTACTTTCTACCTTAATGGTAAAGAAGCCAAGGGAAAAGCATGATTAGAGTAAAATAGGGATAAATTTACCGGGGACATCTTTCTGCATAAAATTTAGGACTTAGTACACTCAGAATTAGGGAAAGAAAAAGGAAAAGAACATCATATAGCATTGATAGGTCCCCATATTTATGATGATGTCCTGCTCAATTGCAGTCTGCTTGAACTCTGCTTTCTCTGACCATAAATTAGGAGAAGGGATAGAAAACAAAAGGGAATGAAAAACAAGATCTTCTCCTGAGCATACCCTTGTATGCCCATGAGGATTCTCTTGCAGCGGTAACTGGAGAATTTACCCAATCTTTCTCTACACTACTGTTATGATACCAAATTGCCACCTGGTGTTCAGATTACTGCTTTGTGTTCCTATCTGGAACTTAAAAGGACACAACTTTTCATTTTCAGTTTAGAGTTTGAAATAGCATGATTTATCTCTTTTTAGAAATGTTAGAGGACAAAAGCATCTATACAGATTAGAGATTTTGTTTCTCCTGTGAAAGTCCCACCTTATTCTGTGTGTAAGGTAAACTGTTCTAGTGTGTGTACACATATTTTCATTCTTTTCTTCATACTTAGTGCCAGAAAAGGAGTCATCGACCCCCTCCCATTTTGGGGCACAAGGCACCCACTGTCATATGAATAATCAATCAGGGAGGATTACTGATATTTTATGTAATCTAGAAACAACATTGATGACAAATGCATACTGTACAGATATAAAGGAAAACTGCTTTATAGAACAATTATGTCTGCTCAGGTTTACTGATCTGAATTTCAACACCTTAATATCTTATCACTTTCTGTGTTCTCTGCCAGGGCACAGTGATATATTTCCCAACTTGTACTGACACAATAAGATTGTAAGATTTTTCCAACTGAATACTACACAGCAAATACTTCCCACCATTAATATTACAGATGCGGTTCTTTTTCTGTACACAATTAATTGATGTATAAAATGCACAGAGAAAGGTAAAGCTCAAATTTTCACAAAGCAGACATCCCTGTAACCTGCATGCAGGTCAAGAAGCGTAGCATTCGCAGCACCCTACATTCCACACGGGGGTCTCTCCCAGGCACTGAGCACATCCCCAGTGACCACTGCTCTGGCTTCTACCTCCTCTGATGAATTTAGCCTGTATTAGAACTTGGTGTAAATGGAATTATATAGCACTTATCCTTCTGTGCTCATATCTTTCCATTCAGTGTTGTTTCTGTAAAGTCCATCCATAATATTGCATGTACTAGCGTCTGCTCATTTTCATTGCTGTAGTGTATTTCATTTTAAAATACACCATGACTTAGGTATCCATTCCCATTTTAATGTTATCAATTAGCAATGCTACTATGAACACTCTTGCACATTATATGGGAGCACATCTGATTCTTTTCTGTGTAGATATACCTATATACCTAGCTGTGCTTACTTCTAGATAAACTCTGACTGATTGTTTAAGGAATAATGAGATGGTGTAACATATTTCCAAATTTAATGTTTTTTTCATAAGACATGTCAAAAACACCTTATAGATTGTTGTAACATGAAATGTGATCTCTCTTTTTGTCTCGCTCTCTCTCACACATGCACACACGCACATGACTTAATACAATAACTGCCACACAGTAGACACTTATTAAAGGTTAATCTAATGGGTAGACATACGAAGTTTAACAAATGGGTTGTTTTAGAGGCAACAATGTATTCAAACATTAGCATTTATCTACTTAAATATATAACTTTGGAAGCCCCTCTTTAGTTATAATTCTTAAAATCTGGTTATTTTCTCATGAAGCCTTTCCTCCTTTCTCCGATTCCTTGGGTGGTAGATTGCGAACTGGACACTAGTAGGAATGGGAACATTGGATTTAATTTTTCTCCAGTAAATTTGCCTGACACCTTAGGCAAGCTACACTGCATAGGTGTAACTTGTCTCTGAAGAGAAATAAGATAGTGTACAACCTGCCATTGTGCAGATCTACAGGGTCTCTACTGATAAACGTGGGCTCTGTGTTTGCAGAAAAACCCATCCGATGGGGCCATTCATGCTAACCCTCCATTGCTGCCTGCACAGCCTCCCACCCTAATCAGCATCTGCAACACAATTTCATTGCTTTTGACTCTGCAGGCGGACTTTTGCTTTTAGTATCGGCCCATGAAACCAGTGCTCATACATCTGTCCATTTGGAAAGGTTTCATCCACAGAATAAATCCCTTAAAGCTGGCAAGAAGTGATTACTGGCTTTCCATGGACTGTGTGCAGAGAGCTGACTGAGGGACCCAAATTTGAAAATTGGCTCCTCTCCTTTTGTGATGTGTCATTTTGTAAATGGCTCAAAGTGAAGCAAAAAAGGGATCTTAGGTTCTGTCCTTTTGCTCCTCTGTTTCTTCTGCCGTGCTCTCCAAGCAAGCAAAATATGATGAAAGCCATGTCCCATATGCTTGTTTCTGCAACTTGTAGCGTGCAGAATTGAAGCTCCCTCAAAGGGGTTGTGTTGTTCTCTTTAGTCTGATCAGAACATAGACGGATGGCTGTCAGTTTGTCCAAAGCCCTCAGGCTCCTGCCTGCTCAGTGGTCTCCCCTCAGGTTTTTACATGTGCTCATAGTGGCTGGGAGACCACTGCAGAGCAGGACAGTGGAGCTGGAGTATGAGGTCTAATTAATGCCTTTTGGGAACAAAAAGGCTGATGACACAAAGGCTGACGCTTTTTAAATGAGCTAAAGGGAGGGACAGAGGCTGTTTGAAGAGGAGAGTGTATGCTTTCCTGAAACTATTGTAGATACATTTTGGGTTTGTTTGTTTGTTTTGTTGTTGTTGTTTTGTTTTGTTTTTAGATTTTATTTACTTGAGAGAAAGAGCAAGAGAGAGAGAGCGAGTGCGTGTGCAAGCACGAAGGGGTGTGTGTGTGGGGGGGGAAGGGCAGAAGGAGAAGCAGTCGATTTGCTGAACACGGAGACCAATGTGGGCTTGATCCCATGAACCTGGGATAATGACCTGAGCCAAGGGCAGATGCTTAACAGACTAAGCCACCCAGGTTCCCCTGAAAATTCAGTTAGCTGCTGAATGATATTTCCAGGCTGCCATTTGGTTAGCCCTATTTAGATCATTAATGAATGATGAAGATTCAGCATAGATAGTATTATTTGATGAATGCAGGGATGAGTAGAGAATGTCAGTGTGTATGTCTGAAGTTACTCTCTCACACACTCACATACAGACCCCAAAAACAATTGATCCAAGGGGACCCATCTCAGCAGAGCTGGACACCATTTTTTGAGACTAGAACTAGACTTTAAAAGGGGGGAAAGGTCTAAATTAAGGAATATAAGCGCATGTAAATAAGTGAGAAACAGAAATTTACCAGTATTCCTGATTTTTTAAAAAATCCTGCTTTGTTGATTACTCAAGTCACAAGTTAGCATATGCACTATCTAATCTGAATAGTGATAGAGATGATAAATATCATTATATAAAGGAAAATAACCTTTCCAAGTTTCATTATAACAGTTGAGATTGTGCTAGGAAGGGGCATGGATTTTTATGATGATTTAATGATGTTTCTTGGTTTTCTCCCTAATCTCTCTTCATGCACATCTGCTCTGCAGACACACATTCTCTGCTTTCCCCCCACCCCATTCCCACTGACAAGGACTTTTGCAAAAAACGGTTGTAGTTGGAGAAACAGAGAAAAGAGGTAGACTTTAGAGAGGAGGGTAAAAGATTTCAGAGTGTTATATGTAGTCTTCTGGGCCTACCATTTATCTTTTGGTTGTTCATACACCTCATTTCACTATAAAGATCGCATTTTAAAAAATATTATATGCCCTTAAATAGCCATTTTAACATTTTTTTAAAGATTTTATTTATTTATTTGAGAGAGAGAGTGAGAGCATGAGAGGGGAGAATGTCAGAGAGAGAAGCAGACTCCCCTGGCTGGAAGCCCCATGTGGGTCTCAATCCCGGGACTCCAAGATCATGACCTGAGCCGAAGGCAGCCGCTTAACCAACTGAGCCATCCAGGTTTTGTTAGGGTATGGAGTTGACCACCCCTTAGTTAGACAGAGAACACTCTCGATAATGCAAGTCACACAGCGAGGTTATTTCCAGCTAGCTGGGGTCCAAGTATCCGCCCGGCACAGCGGGTTTCAACAAAGACCCCGAACACTCAAAGCCAAGGGTTTATATAGCATTTTCAAGGCACATACATATCTTGAGCCCCATTTTGACAGTTTAACTTTGTTTAACCTTTTGCCACCCCTGCATCACCCTGGCGCCATCCTGGCAGTTAAGTGAGATTTAGATTTAGAAGAAATTTAACTTTGCCTCAGCCTCCCTCAGTTTTATGGTGGGGAGGGCTACCTTAGCCCTTGAGGAACTGAGCCATTTGTCTTTGGAAATTGGGCCATTGAAGAGATAGCCCTTTTTGTTGTAAATCACCAGGACATTTGCAAACCAAGGGAGACTCCTGTCTTGCAGGATTGAGATCTCTGCAAGTTTACTTTTTGTTTTTCTTCAACATTTGGTCCCTGTAGCCCATTGCCTAAGGTCTTTAGGGTTTAGCTACTTTCTCTTGTCTCAAGTCAGTACACCCTGTGTGCTGGTTAGGGATGCTCAGTAAAATGGCTTCCCGGCCTTCAGGATGGCCATTCTTATTCTAACCCACTCATACAGTGCAAGGTGCCAGCTTTTGCTTTGCCAAGGTGGCTGTACTTATGTCAGGGCTAGACTGGAGGTGGGTACAGCCTTGTTTTTCTTGGCCTTCACACCTGGAACTGGTTTCGGGACTTGTTTTTAAGCCCCCTGGGGGAAGGGGAGCAGGGACAGTTTAAGGGTTAAACAACAAAGTTATTGTTTAACTTCAATGGAAGCCTCTGGCTAAAATAGAAATATAAAATAGGTCCTTACAGTGCCCCCCGCTTTTAACATGTTTAAAGAATAGACTTTAATATGCATATATTTTTGTCATGTTATATGAATGTCTATTAAATTCATATAAATGATACATTATAGGTTTCATACTGTATCTCACTTTTTTCCAGTAGACACTAAGTTCTTAAGATCAAACTATATTGCCAAGTTTATAAAAAATGTGTGCATTCTAATTACTGAATAATTCTCTGCGATGTGCAGCATCATTTTTGCCTGTCCTCTCTCCCCATGATGGACACTCAGGTTACCTTCAAACATTTATCAACCCAAGCAATGATTTGAACCAATTCTTATGAAGTACGTCAGAATTTTCCTGGGATATGCATCCTAGACTGGTATATCTGTGATATATCAAAATTTAATATGCAAATACATAAATATGCAAATATATGCATATGCATATACAAATATATTATTATATTTATATATTCTATATGTGAGTATAGCCAGATAGTGCTAGATTTCTTTCCAGAATTCCTGCACCAGTTGTCCTCACTCTCATTAGCAGTTCATAAGGTGAGGGTCTCCATATCCCAGTGAGTGTTAGGCAATATCCAACTTTCTAATTGCCAACTTAAAGGTTTAATGCAGTATCTCATTGATATCTTTTTTAGTTTTTTCTGATTTCCAATAATTTTGAATGCCTTTTGAAATTCTTACGAGTATGTTGGTTTCTTCTTCTGCACACTGTGTGTCTGTTTCCTTTGCCCATTATCTGTGATCCCCCTCCAGCTGACTGAGGGAATTCCCTGATGATATTGTCTAGATACTGACACCTTAGTTTAAGACACTATGTGTATCATCTTCTTTCCTATCACCATTAACTCCTTGGCAAAATTCCTTAATTTCTAAAAAACCAGAGTCACATCCTCTTGCTTCAGAGACCGTGTTTTTGAAGTGTTGTTGAAGAATCCCTTTAACCCAGTACATGTTGGAGAGGGGACAGGCTTGACCCATAACTCTCAGAAATAGCTGACAGAAACAAACTCACAGCCAATTCTTCAATTTGTATAGATGCCTCTTAAAAAAAAAATCTATCCCCTCTCTTCCTTAGTGGTAAAATATGCTTAAATATGGAAATAATAACCAATAAAGTAATTTCTTTTTGTGAATTAAATATTAAGGAGCTGTGAATTGGAATTCCTCTCCTGCTGTAGCTCTCCCTATCACAGGAGGCCACTTGAGCTGAATTGGCACCCACCTTTCTCATTCACTGAGAAGAACCTCTACGAAGAATGGGGATGCTTCTGTTGACTCTGTTCTCCAAAAAATATCAAAAATTGAAAGACAAAGCAAAGCATATTTGTGTTTGGTCATTGTTATTTTGGATATACTGTTCATTTTATATTCATAGATCTTGGCATATATACTAATGCAAAAGAGAATGAAATATTAGAATGTTCTATTTCTAAATGAAGATTAGTAAAACATAGGCTCATGGTGTTGTTTCTAAAATTTGAGACTATCTTTAGCTGACTTTTCTGAAGACCAAAATAGCATTACTATCCTAAGGCCTGCATGAAATGACTCCTTCAGTTAGGTTCTCATTTGGCACTGAGCGCCCTAAGTTGGCTGCATAAAGATTTATGCCCCATGAAAGGTTATACTTGATTAGTGAGACACAAAGACCAGTAAGATGCATAATTGAATGGAAAATACAGTAATGTAGGTTTAAGGGAGTTATTGTTGCTGATAATATTTTTAAATATACAGAAGTTGCTTCTGCTATGAATATTTCACTGTTTCATCTCATAGAGATTATTTCTCACACATGTATTGCTGTACAGGGCTTTGCAAGTCTTTTAGCTTATAAAACTTGAGTTTTGTTTTGTTTTGTTTTTGTTTTTCTCTTGCATTCATTTTCCTACTTGCAGACATCCACATTTTATACCCGTTGCCTTTTGACTAAGCATGTCACAGGAAGTTACCCTAATCTACTACCTGTCAGGGATACTGAATTACATAGCTTCATAACTTTGACTTCTTTTTGAGTTACTATATGGCATATTTTTTCAAGAGTGTCAAAAACACTGAAAATAATGTTTCTCATTGCATTTCCTAATACCTGTCATGGATTAGAATATTAAAATGTAAATCTATAGCTATCAGATCTACTGAAAATAGTTTGGAGATTTAAAAAATCTCAGATATAGGTTTGAATCCATAAGTAATTTTTAAACTTTATTCTAAATAGGTTAGCATTTTTATCATCCATCTAAAAGTTGGAATGGCATATTAATAAACACAGTGAACACTTAGAAATTAGACTCTTGGGGCACCTTGGTGGCTCAGTGGGTTAAAGCCTCTGCCTTTGGCTCAGGTCATGATCCCAGGGTCCTGGGATTGAGTCCCACATTGGGCTCTCTGCTCAGCAGGGAGTCTGCTTCCTCCTCTCTCTCTGCCTGCCTCTCTGCCTACTTGTGACCTCTCTCTCTCTCTCTCTGTCAAATAAATTTAAAAAAAAATCTTAAAAAAAAAAGAAATTGAACTCTTTGTTTCTCCTGAAAAATGAATATCTTCAAGGTACATGAACACTTGCTAAGATGATATCAAAATGGGATTTTATATTTTATCACTATAACCCTAATCACTTGAACTAATAAACTACTATGCATTTTATATGGCGTTTTATACCAAACTCTTACTAGACCAAACTGAGGATCTTTTTGTAATCAATAAACAAAGAAAATTATTTAGTCAAGCATGATAGACTTCTAGACTTATTCTGTGCCATTCAAGTGTTTTTGGTGCCTGATAAGCATAACCACAACGAAACCCCCTTTCTAATTCTTAAAGTCCCTGTTTTTCCCTCTTGGCAGACTTCACAGTGAATTTCTTCAGTAATATTCTCTTGCTTGGCAAATACTTTTTTTTTTTTTTTTTTTTTTTTTTTAACTCTGGAGGTCCTTGCTTTATTCTTTGATGCTTCTAAGTCAAGTTATTTTCACAATAATATAACACAGAAAAAACAATATAATGATCTAAAAAAACGTTGATTTGGAGTATCATTAAATACTTTGATTCCTTTTCCAGGGTTTTTAACCACAGTTTTTGTCATCATGTTAATGGCAGTTGGTACTGAAGAACTTTCAGTTGTTGCCTACTCAGCCATCTTACTCAACTTTCCTGCCTTGCTTCACAGGAAACTTTTCAGTGATGAAATTCAGCAGCAAAGACATTCTACTGGCACCACTGGTGATGAGAAAACTATTAAGTTTTCTATTAAATAATACCACTGAATAAGTATAAAAAGTCAGCTGATGGGACCATAAAACTAGTCAAAATAAGAAAGGGAAAGGATGCATGATGAAAATGAAAGGGATCATGGTTATTAAAGGCTTACTATTGACTTATCATGCTGACTATGGAAAAATTTTCCTGAAAACACTTCTTCTAGATGAACCCAGGAGGCAGCCATCATTCTTACATATTTTAAATATTATTTACATATTTGATTTTTATATATTTTACATATTACAAATTTATATATCTTAAAGGCTTGAGGAAACAGGATCATAAAGATAAAGACTAAGTCTCTATTCTGAATGATTTCATGAACCAGTTAGACAAGGAGAAAGCCTGATTCCCAAGTCCTCATTGAATGTTTACATTTCTCTTGATAAAGTCCCACTAGTTTGTTTTTGCTTTTTCTTCCTTACCTCTGGAGATGTATCTAGTAAGAATTTGCTACAGCTGATCTCAAAGAGGTTGCTGCCTATGTTCTCCTCTAAGACATTGATGGTTTCCTGTCTCACATTTAGGTCTTTTATCCATTTTGAATTTATTTTTGTGTATAGTATAAGAAAGTGGCCCAGTTTCATTCTTCTTCATGTAGCTATCCAGTTTGAGAGATGGCCTTTTTTCCATTAGCTATTCTTTCCTGCTTTGTGTAAGATTAGTTGACTATAGAGTGAATGGCTACATTTAAATGTGTAACATTGTGTTGAGCTTGACTGAGGACATGGATGGTCAATACCTGATGATAAGTTACTCAGGCTGTCACCCGGTTATACATCTAAGCTGCTTAGTTCTTTGGAAGCTATAAACCATACAAAGCTCAGACTGAGAGAAATGGTACTCTACAGTCCTTCAAAAAGCCTAACCAATGAAGATGGTAGAATGAGTTATGGTCCATATACATTATAGAATATTTTAGTGCTGTTAAAAGACCTAATTAAGTTATGTAAATTGATTTGAATAAGCTTCTATGACTGGTATTATTAAATGAGAAAGGAAAGATGAGTATTATATTATATATATTATAATATATATACAATAAGTATTTATAATGTAATTCATGTTTTATAAAGCACAGAAACATCTCCCTATACACACATATTAGTGTGTACTTATGTGTGTAGGTGTGTAGATAAGTAAGAAAATTATAAACTAGGAGCTAACAAGAGTTACTCTACCATGCTGGTATGTTGGCCATGGTAGAGAATGTAGTTGGAAGAGAAAAAAAATGATAAATAAGAGAACATTAGATACTAATAGACAAAAGCACCCCACCATGTGAAATACCCCCACCTATGTGAAATGATATATAAAGGTTGTAATGGGCTGGATTATGTCCTCCAAAAATGATATGTTGGATTTCTAACACCCTGTACCTC
Organism: Mustela lutreola; assembly: GCF_030435805.1. Classification (NCBI taxonomy): domain Eukaryota; kingdom Metazoa; phylum Chordata; class Mammalia; order Carnivora; family Mustelidae; genus Mustela; species Mustela lutreola. The sequence goes on from NC_081290.1 coordinate 51,240,521, forward strand.
AGAATATGAACTTATTTGGAGATAGGGTCTTTACCTATCAAGTTAAAGTAAGAGGAAATCAAATTAAAGTGATGTCATTAGGGTGTGCCCTAATCCAGTATGAATGATGTTATAAAAAGCAGAAAATTTGAGGGCACCTGGGTGGCTTGATCAGTTGAGGGTCTGACTCTTGATTTCTGTTCACGTCCTGATCTCAGGGTCATGAGATTGAGTTCCATATTGTGCTCCATGCTCATCAAGTCTGCTTGAGAGATTCTCTCTCTCCCTCCTCCTGCTCATGTGTCCACTCTCTAGCTCTCTCTCAGATAAATTAAAAAAAAAAAAAAAAAAAAAAAAAAGAGCAGAAAAGACCACCGGAGAAGACACAGAGAAAAGACTGCCATCTATGTGTCATGGACTCCATGCGGCTAACAGAAGCTATGACAAAGGCCTGCAACAGGTCCTTCCCTTAGAGCCCCCAGAAGCAACTAGCACTGCCACTCCCCTGCTTTCAAACTTCTGCCCTCCAGAGCCACAAGACAAAACATTTCTGTTATTTGGACCACTCAGTGTGAGACATATTTTTACAGCAACCTTCGGAAACTAATACATGAATGTATCTGTTCATAATGACAGTAGGGGGGAAAAAGGTGAAGTTTAACTACTTGCCTTTGTAAAGATCTTTAGGATATACTGTCAACCACAAAAAGAAAAAGTATTGGGGAATGTGGGGAATGTGCTTCTATTAAGATGGAAAATTATAGACAGGAATTGAAATACTGGATGAACTCCTTTATATAAACTTGGGTAAGTTAACATCGGTTTTGTCATCCATTCAATGAGATGAATGATGTCCACATATTAAGATTCCTTGGGGAGCAAGTGGCAAATGGTGCATGCAGAGTTTCAAGGTCTTCTTTGCTGGTCAGGACCTTGGTGTCTGCCCTCTCCCATGTCTGAAATGTTCTTGACATAGCTGACTTCATCCTACATGTCACCACCTGGATGGCTTCTCCTGACCATCCGTTTTCTTCTTTGTTTTTTCTATCACATAGCATTCACTTGACTCATAGCACTTTTCCCAACCTTATGCTATTTCCTTGGTTTTTAATTTATTTTCTATTTCTTCCATAGTCCACCTGCTCCATGAGGGCAAGAATTATTTGTGTCCTATTCACCATTGACTCTAGAGTGCTGAGAACACTTTCAGGCACAGGAAGGCAATCAAGAAATATTTTTGAATGAACATCTGAATGAATGAAAATGCTTAGTATACTATTTGCCACATAATAACTATATAGCAAATATTAGCTATTTCTTCTTCTTATTATTATAGATGAGTCATAATCCACATATGGGGCAAGAGAGAAGATTTCTTCATTTTCCCCATTCTTGATCACCCCAAACATGGGAAACATTTTCTTCCTTAGTACTAAGTAGAAATCTGATCTAAGCCCTGTTTTAATTCAGCTTTAATTGACAATGTAAGGTATTCAGAGATCACATTCCATGGATTCTATCCAAAACTACCATATTTCTCAGAATTTCTGATCTTACCATCATACCATGAGACAGTGGATGCTTTGAAACTAGAGTCAGGAGTACCTAGCTGACTCAGTTGGTAGACCATGCAATTGTTGATCTTAGGATTGTGAGTTTGAGCTCCTCACTGGGTGTATAAATTACTTTAAAAAAATCTAGTGTTAAAAATGCTATACAATATTACTATCTTAATTTGTTCATGCCCAGAAAAATCCGTTTTATAAGAATTCCCTGTTTATATGACCAGAAGGTAGGATTATTTTTAGTGGCTAGTTAGGATGTAATTTGTAAATACTAAATTCATATATTTAATATTTTCTAGAAATAATAGTTCACTACATATTACATAAAATTTTTCTTTTTTATTATTTTGCAATTTGTTTAGTACTGTTAATTCTTGGCATAATTTTAACTCCAACTATAATAATATTATGGCAGTATATTATACTTTTTACTGCTTATTACATTTGAGATATAATAATATTTAATAGTTCTTTCTGTTTGTTCTTTTAAAATATAATTGTCTAATTTCTTAATATAGACTTTTTATGTGAATAATTTAAGACATTTACACACATTCATACATACTGTCATTATGAATTAGTATAACACTTAAGTCACTAAATATTAAGGGGAAGTACTACCTTTAATAAGACAAATTATACCAACAAAATATTAGGAAAAGAAAAAAACAACTTCCATCATATTCTTCTGCCTCTCAGTTTAATCTACAGACAGCTGAATGCTTCTAAAATAAAACAAATTCCCTGGGAAACAGTAAAAATGAAGTGCTTTAGAAACTTAAATATTAGTTTTTAGGTCATTACTGTGTTTATTTATTTATTTAACCAAAGGGATAAATTAAAAACCAAACTTGGCAGCCACACTTTGCTTATGGTATGAAAGTGTTCTTGCTTTTTCCTTGGAGGAAAGATATTATATAAGTGTCCCCAAGCAAATGAACTTCACATTCTATATTTTTCCTTGAACATTGTGAACACATTGGGATTCATTTGAAATGCTATTTTGGTGGTTTATGGAGCTGGACCACCTTTATGGGGAAACCATCTCAAATTGAAGTTCTTTTTGTGTTTTTGGTATAAAATTACTTTTGCATGGGTACCAGGATGGATCTGTCATTGTTAAATTATTAAATCACAGTTTGATGAAGACAGAAATTTTCCAGGAGGAGCTGGGAGTTTTCATTGTAAATCTGAGAAAGTCCTGGAATATGTGTTGGTCATCTTACTCCCTTCTTCTTCTTTTAAGATTTTTTTTATTTATTTGAGAGAGTGAGAGAGAGCATGAGTGTGGCAGGGGCAGGGCGGTGAACTGAGAGAGAGGAAGAAGCAGGTTCCAAGCTGAGCAGGGAGCCCAAGTCAGGGCTCGATCCCAGAATCCCAAGATCATGACCTGAGCTTAAAATGGATGTGTCACCAACTGAACCACTCAGGTGCTCTGGTTATGGTACTTTCAACCAACTTCTGAATTAATCATGGAGGATTTGAGTAAACTCATGCTCTAGGAGTAGTTGAATCAATTCTTACTTAAGTTGGGTAACAAGAATCTCTGTTATCTTTAAGAGACAAAAATACAATTGTATTACTTCTAGTTGCCGTAACTCATATCATCTTCCCATTTTTCTCTGGAAAAATTCCCAGTTTCTCAATATGGCTGTCAAGTGCCTTACAATCTGGTCCTAACACTTTCTCTGTCCTTATTTCCTCCCCACTCCCTACCATACTCCAACCCTGCCAAACTTTAAGTCATTCTCCTTCAAGTCTGGAGTCCTAACATACATTATTCTTTTATCCAGTCTCCTTCTTTCCCTGCCTCTTCCCACTTCCCCCCATCTTTTCATAAAACAGCTCAAATATCATTGCCTCTGAGCAACTGTTTTCGTCCTTCTCAAAAAACAGTATTTTTTCATCCTTTGAGCTCAATGAATGTTCTGTTTATATCTTGATAATATAATTAGTCATATACTGTTCCAAATATATATTATTTAAAAATATCTTCTTTACTATGTATTTCTTAAAAACAGTAATACTGACTTATTTTTATCTCCAGTGCCTAATCTTCTGCCTGGTATACAATCAAATTTGTCAAGCGAATATCTTAGATTAATATATATCTTTATTCCTTCTAAACAAATGAGAAAACTGAAGCTCAGAGAGATCAAATAATTTCCCCTTTATCAATAGTTAAGAAGTGACAAAAGCAAGGCTTGAACACTTCTCTCAATTCTAAAGACCATGCATTCATCACCATTTCAATTGTATGCAATGATTGCCAACAGCACATACCACTCTAAATTCTCAGTGTACAATTCTTGAAAGGGTCAGGAGATATATTTCAACAGAATGAAAAAGGCAGTCCATTACCTTTTGAGGCAAAGATCTGAAACACAATAGAATTCCTCAAAGGGATAATGATGCATTTGGATGAGAGTGATCTTGCACTAAAAAGAGTCTTTTCCTCTCTCTTTCTTATTTTGAGTAAATTTAGACTAGCCTTATTGATTTAGGTCAGCTTGCTGTACTTTCAATTACATTAACGAGTATATTTCTCAAACAAATCTTAGAATAAAATGAAATCAAATTTTGTTTGCAATATCCTTTGTGTATATAAGAGGGGGACAACTATTCTGATAAATCAGACCATTCAATTAACACTAATTTAAATTAAACTTCATAGCTTTGTCATATAAGTTTCAGTTTGGTAATATATTCCAATTTCCTTATCAATTTGGTCTTCATTAAATAAGATCAAAATTCAAAGGTTTATCAATGTGCTGGGTTAATGTACTGCCAATTTTAAGAGCTAATATTTTGTCTGAAAAGATCTAGAGAATTTCAAGAAATAGTGTCAGTTTTTTATATTGCATTAAAATCAAATACCTGGTGGTGAATTTTCACTGCTTTTAATGAAACATCAGTGTTCCTTGTTTAGCTGGGATTTATTCTTTATGCCTGGAACATATTTCCCGACTTTTTAGATGCTTTGTTTCTCTTGCAATTAGAATAACTAAGTACTCAGTTGTCATGGAAATACTCCCCTCCGTAAAAATTCTTAGAACAGAAGCTTTCTTGATTTGTCTCTCTTTGCAGAGAAGGCAATTATTAGTGCTACCTTTTCTTTATGCTCCTCTGTATTTCCCCAGTACCTTCCAATTCAGATTGTTTTGTAGTTTTGTGGTGCTTTATTTCTAGATGAAAATGTCTCTTCATTCATGCGAAGTAGTAATAATATTCAGATGGTGTTCCAAGCTTTGAGTAGTTGACAATAATCATTGAAAAGGTGCAAATGTGTACCTGAGGCATTGTTAGGTTGGCTGCTTTTAGTTTAATCCAATCTCAGAATATTTTAGTAGTTGCTTGGTGACAGGCTATTGTGCTCCCTGAGGTAAATGATGGCTGGTCTCAGCAGCTGACACACCTAGGCCACAACCCTATCACACTCACCTCAATGAGATTTCACCCTTACTATTTGGCAGGTCACTCAATAACACAAGTTGACCCTTGGGCAACACCAGTTTGAATTGCATAGGTCTACTTAAACAGGGATTTTCTTTTTTTTTTTTTTACAGTACAATGTATTTTCCTTTCCTTATGATTTTCTTAATAACATTTTCTTTTGTCTAGCTTATTTTGTTGTAAGAATACAGTATACAATACATATAAAATACAGAATATGTATTAATAGACTGTTTATATTATTGGTAAAGCTTCCTATCAACAGTAGGATATTAGTAGTTACATTTTTGGAGAATCAAAAGTTACATGCAGATGTTTGATCCTCCAACCCCTATGTTGTTCAAAGGTCAACTGTATATCACCAGTGCATTTCTCAGGATAAGCACTGTTAAACAAGACAAGTGACCCAAAGTGGAGTCTCTTATGCTAAGCCCCATGTCACCAAACTGAAACTTACAGTTTTGGCCTCTCCCAGCAATGGAAAGTGACCTTGCCATAATCTAATCTTTGCCTGGTTCATTTCCTTGTTCCCTTTCCCTTCTGCCTATACAATGTTTTCATTTTGTACAGCTCCTTGGAGCTCTTTCCTCTCTGCTAGATGGGATGTTGCCTGATGAATTGTTAAATAAAGCCAATAAGATCTTCAACATTCACTAAAGTTGAAAAAACAATTTAAAATTTTAAAAATTTAAAAAAATTTTAGAAAGTTTAAAATATACTAAATTTTGGTTTCTTTACAGCACTTAATAATTATTTGTTCAATGGCAAAGAAACACTAAGTAGGTTCCGATCCCTTATTCTGGGGAGTGGGGAACAGTGTTGAGATAGGTGAGATGTTAATCTTAGAGAACTGTGGTTTAGTGAAAGGACTATGGAAATGTAACCTGTTAGCTTTCCTTTACCATTTGGTTATAGATTTACTGAGCATCTATAGTTCAGCATGGTGGTTACAGGCATGAGATTAGGAGCCAACTTAGGTTCAGATCTAAACATTTTTGTTCATTAGCTCCAGGCCTCATCTTCAGTTTCCTCACTTGTAAAATTGTGGTTGCACCTACTTCAAAGGGTTGCTGTGGGGGTAAAATGAAGTCATATTTGTAAATACTTCTGAAAAGTACCTATGACATAAAAAACACTGCTTGTAAAATATAAATAAAACAAGACAAAATACTTAGCAAGAGAGACATAGTTTCTATACTCATGGCATTAGTGATCTTGCCAATAATTCTTCATCGACTAATATTGTTCCCAAGGTACAGTGAAAGCACCAGATAAAACATGTCCCCAAGACAGCTTCCCATCCCCAAGGCAGCTTTTGATAGAATAAATAGGAGAAGAACAGGGGAGAATTGAACAGGAGAGAGAGTTAACCAACATTGAGATGCTCTCCAGTTAAGCACCCATGCAGTTTTCCCTTTTATTCACTAAGGCTCTTGAAAGGAGATTATCATGAGTGCACAAAAATACATGCATAAATCACAGAGGTGACCTGACAGGTACAGATATATCTCATTCAATGTAACAGATGTCTCTGTAGGTATACTGAGAGTCTTCAAATTAAATTATATTACAAATCCTCCAGTAGAGCTTGTTGTTTAAGGGAACCTATGGTAAATCCATTTATAAGGGGACTGGCAATTAGCTGATTTATTTAATTTTTGTATTTATTTAGTTTATGGCTTTTGCATTACATTTTATTTTTTTTTTATTTTAATTTTTTTTAAAGAGTTTATTTATTTATTTGACAGACAGAGATCACAAGTAGGCAGAGAGGCAGGCAGAGAGAGAGGAGGAAGCAGGCTCCCCACTGAGCAGAGAGCCTGATGCGAGGCTCGATCCCAGGACCCTGGGATCATGACCTGAGCCGAAGGCAGAGGCTTTAACCCACTGAGCCACCCAGGCGCCCCAGATTTTATTTTTTTAAAAGATTTTATTTATTTATTTGACAGAGCGAGAGAGAGAATACAAGCAGGAGAACACAAGGGAGAGAGAGAGAAAAGCTGGCTCCCCCTGAACAAAGAGCACAATGTGGGGCTCTATCTCAGGATCCTGGGACCCTGACCAGAGCCAGAGGCATTTAGTTAACCGACTGAGCCACCCAGGTGCCCCTGCATTGGATTTTCAAGTTACACTTTATGTACTAATTTTTTCCTAAAACATAGATTACCTTATAATATTTGGATTTTTTTTTCTTAACTTTCTGAGATCAGATATTCTGTTTATCTTATCAATATGAGCACTTGGCATAAGAAGTCATTCACAACCATTTGTTGAAATGAATAAACGACTACAGTATCATGTAAAAATGTGAAGTTTTTCATAAAAATATGAAATATGTTAAATTTTAGGTTTTGTTATTAAACAGTAAGTTTATCCTCAAATTAACAATAACTAAAATAAATAAATGTTCTAGAAAAAATTCAAATCTAGAAAATATTTGAAAAACAAATTGAACACAAATGTGTCATCTCTAAATTATGTAAGGAGATGAGTGTAGGCAGGAAAATCTCAAGAATCACAGCCATCCTTGATTTTATTCCCTTCTTTCCTTCTTGGGCTGCTAATTTCTATCATTTCACAGCACCACTTGGTTACTTAATATTCTAAAGGAAATGCAGGGCCATAGTAGATGGATCCAAATTCCCTTCATATTAAAATAAGACCCTTAGAGAAAGCTGAGTCCTCATGGAGAGTGCCAAGAGCCCAGCAGATTATTGGGACCCTGGCAGATACTCTGCAGTTGAATGTAGTTTTCAATCCAAGAAAGTATTCAACTCTACTCACTATACTCATAAATTTCCTAATTGAGTGCTCTTTCCCAAGATGTACCTGGCCATTTAAACCTTCTTCAGATTATTGGAAACTTCTTCCTACCACTGTAAATTCCTCATCTCCTGACATACCCAAAGTCAATCAAAGAGCTTATACCCTGGAAGAAAAATAGAAGCCCTCATATAGAAATCCTCTGAAATTCTTGCTGCCAAAATTCACTGCATAAACACCCATGCTTCTCATCCTTTCTGCTACAATTGTGCCCTTTTTCCTAAAAGAAATATTTGTAATGGTGCTATGGATCATACCTTCGTCTGCTTCCTTAAGAAAATTTCTAAAGTCATTATTTCTTTGTCTTCCTTATCTTTAACTATCTTTAATTTATTATTCTACATTGGTATCTTCTTAACAACATCAAACATTAGAGGAGGAGATGAACCATGAGGGACTATGGATTCTGAGAAACAAACTGAGGGTTTTGGAGGGGAGGGAGTGGGGGGTTGGGTGAGCCTGGTGGTGGGTATTATGGAGGGTACCTATTACATGGAGCCCTGGGCGTGGTGTATAAACAATGAATCTTGGAACACTGAAAAAATAAAATAAAATGTAAAAAACCCCACAACATTCAAAATTCTTACCACTCAATTTCTTCTTATGCCAGAAAAAAGGCAATGTTTTTTGGCCTCCATGTCTATTTTAGCTGAAATTCTTTTATTCACTGCCAACATAGCCAAGAGTCTTTGAAGAGTTATATATTCTGTCTCTTCTTTCTCTTCTACTCCTCAATTGAAGGTAACTGATTTTGCCCCAGCCACTCTATTAAAATGATTTTTTTTTTTTTTGCAAGGACACCAATGATGACCTTGTCACAGATCCAGTGGAAAAATTTCAGTTGTTATCTTGCTTGATTTCCATGCAGCATGTGGCATTGTTGACCTCTTCTGAAGAATTTTTGGCCTTGGTTTTCCTTACTGTGCACTCTTGGATTTCCTTCTCCTTCTCTTCTGTTCTCTTTCTCCTTTCTCTTAAAGACTTTTCTAAATGTTGATCTTTGTCTGTCTGTGCCCTTGGGTTTTATTTATTAATAGTAAATACTAAACTCTCTTCTGTATGCGCATCACTGTCTAGCACCTGTTTCACTTCTTACTCTGGACACTGTCCCTAGTGATGACATCCATTTCCATCACTTAAATTATCAACTGTGCTTGTGTTGCCAGATCTAGCATATAAAAATACAAGACATAATAAAAAATTATTCATTGTTTATCTGAAGTCCAAATTTAATTGGATGTCATATATTTTATCTGGCAGTCCTAACTGTATCAGAAGTCACAAACTCAAATGCCTTTAGGAGCCAGTCAGTTAATAAAAAGTATATGGAAAATAATGGTGGGGATTAGTCCAACTGAAAAGCATGTGCCCTATGATAAGACCTTCAAGTTAAATTCCATTCAAGCACCGGGAGGCGAACAAATCATGTCTAAGGGCCACATCTCGTCCAACACTACATGTCTGAAATGTCTAAAGTCTATAGCTAATGTTTCCTTCTAGTCCTATGTAGACAACTGTTTCCTAGATATCTCAACTTGGGTATTCTCCTGGGAACTCATGATGTACAAAAATAGCCAGAGTTATCACTCTCTAATACAATTTGGATCATGTCACTTTCCTATTTAAACCTTTAACTGACTTTTTATTGCTTTCAAGATAAGATCCAAACTCTTTGATCTGGTTTACAGGAATCTATGTGTCTTCAGGTTAGTGCCATTACTATCATCTTTGTCAGTATCTACCACTCAATGCTTAAATCTAAACCAACCAATTCCACTAACCTCAACAGATCATTTTCTCTCGGGCTTCTGAGACTCTGCTGGTACTCTTCTTTCTGCTTGGAGTCCTTCCTTTGTGTTTGTCCATTCTACCCATCTCTGTTTTGATGTGACTAGCTCTGGCCAATAAAATATGAGTAGAAGGGTCATACGTAAATTCTGGAAAGAAGTATTAAGGACAGCACATGCTTTGCCAGACCTGCTTTTCTCCTCTGTTGGTGTAAGAGTATATGTTTTGCTGGGTCCATAGCACATGTGGAAATTAACCATGCTTCTTTGTGAGCAGGGGCAGCTCCTATCTGAGTGTACTGCATATCAGAGATGTTTGGTACAAAATCTTAATTATAGTCATAGATGTCACCCCAAACAACCAGAAAAAAAAAGAGAAAAAAAGTTTTCTACCTCTCAATATTTTTAATATATAATAACTTTCTTTCTTTTTCAGCTGAGTAGACATGTGGGTCAGCCTATGTATTGGTAAATAGGTTTATTTTTTTGTGCCCACACAGCTTTTAATGAAGGTGACAGTTCTATGTGAACCAAAAAAAAAAAAAAAAGAAAAGGAAAAATAAATAAAGTGTACACATTAGTAACCAGAAGAATATTGATTTATTTGCTTTCTTGTGTTATTGTTTTAAAGGAAAAAATATTTGTGGGGGCATTCCATTAATGAAAAATATACCTTAGAATAAACTGAACAAATCCTCATGCCAAACTGCAAGAATTTTCTTCACTATAGTTAAGTTCTTCTGATATATTTTTACATACAACATGTAATGCAATCAACTAAGTTACAGTGCTTGACTCCCATAGTATCAAGCTTTCCTGAATTTCCACAATGTGCAGAAAAAATTTTTTATGAAGACCCACACAATAAGATGATGCAGACTTAAGAATATTATTCAATGTCTTTTAAAAAAACGTTGATCGCCAAACCCAGTTGATGACCAGACTTGATTGGGGAGATGATCACACGTAGAGATGCTCCAGCTTCACTCTAGACTTTCTGAAATCTTGGAGCTGGGAGCCACTTATCTAAAGCTTTTGCTCTAGAGGAGTAGGTGATAAGCCTGGGGGCACTGACATTTCAAGAAAAGATAGTTTGATTATTAAGCAGTTTTTATTATCTTTCAATAATGATAATCGGATAAAGAATTAAAACAATGTACATTTTGTCAATTGAGAAAAGATGCTCAAATTGGTAAAAAAAATATGTGAAAAGATGTTCAAGTTTGTTCAAGTTTGGTAAAAGTCCATCTTTCAGATGAGGAGTAAGATAAAGATTTGTGATGTAATGAAGAGATTAATTTCATCATCAAGATGGAGGGTAACATAGTACTAGAAAAAGACATTATTTAACAAACTCAGCTCAAAATAAACTCAGAATTCAATAAATAAACTCAAAATTCAACAAATGTTTAATGAAAAGCTATTGGCTGTTGAGACCTCGATGTGTGAGTCATAGGGGACCTCAAGATAGGAGAGTGTAGGTTAGCAGTAAATTGACTACACAGGAAACGGACAGACATGAATTCAGATCTTGGCTCTGGCTTGTAAGAGGCATGACTAGCTGATGAAATTAACCACTGTAACACTTAGTTTTTCAGTCTATTTAATGGATATAAGTTCTATCTCATGGTACTTATATACAAATCAAATGACACAAAATATCCAGCACAGACCTTGACTCACTGTCACGTTCATTTAGTTCCATGAAGGAGATGTACATATGCATAGATGAATTTAACCTGAAATAATAAGCTTGATTGTATATCGTATCAGAATAGATTGGAGGAAAAGATGAAGTGAGACACCGAGTTCTGTCACTCAAAGGGGAAATGCGGTATGCAACATCAGGTATACTTGGAATTCGTGGTAGACAAAATAATTGCGGCCAATGTCTGGATCCCGATATTCTGTAACTATGTTACTTTACATGGGAAAAGGGAATTAAGATTGCAGACAGAATTAAGGTTCTTAATCAGCTGACATTAAAATAGGAGATTATGCAGGATTATTTGGGAGAGCCCAATGTAATCTCAAGAATCCTTAAATATACAGGGAGGCAGAGGAGTCAGGGTCAAAGTGATGCAACCTAAAAATAATTCAACCAGACATTGTTGGCATTGAGTGGAAGGAGGCCAGCCATGAGCCAAGGAAAACAGGCGGCCTCTAGAAGCTGGAAAAGCCAAGAAAATGTATTCTTCCTAGAGCCTTCAGAAAGGAATCGGCCCTGCCAAAAGCTTGATTTTAGCCTTCAGACTCAGGACATTGGAACTGTAGGAAAATACATCTGTGTCTGGTTAAGCCAGTGGTTTATGGCAATTTGTCTCAGCAGCAGTGGAGAGTTCATACAGAACGAAACTAAGGAACTGGTTCTCCTGAGTGGGCATGACACACACAAAGGCAGGGGACTGTGACCCCCTGTGGCTGGTGGGGACTGTGGGGTTTCTTTACGTTCAGAGCACAGGGGCAAACAGGTGAGAGAATATGATCCAAAAGCAAGGGCAGGCAAGATATTATAGGACACAAGCATCCTTCAAAGGAAGGTAGGCTTTATCCTGAAGGCACCAAGGAATCCTTGAAGGGCTTTCATGATGAAGAAGATGACAGTGCACAAATGAGGAGACACTATTGAGAATGAAAAGAATTTAAATTACCTCATTTAATGTACCAAGAATAGATCATTATATCTTTTTGAGATGTGATCCAAATAACAAACTCATCCTAGTTTCTAATTCCCAGTTTTGTCTTCCGCTATTCTCTGAAGTATGTATTCAAATGATCATTTGCACTATTTTGATACTTATGCTGACCCACTTCAGAAAAAGCACCAAGATTCAGGTATAATGCAGTAGCATTTTGATTTTGTCTTAATTGGCCCCCCTCCTGATGACTGGCTGTCATATCTAGAAGTGGAATCTTCAAGCTAACTACCCCCTGTATAATCACAATCTGGAAAAATCATCTTACAGGCTGCCTATACCATTAATCAGCTTTTCACTGAAGGAAAAGAAGTGTGCTTTGTGGTGTAAAAGAAAGGATGACCTCAGAAACAAAAGAATTATTCATTCTTTCATTCAGTAGATTTTTAATGAGTTGCTATTTTGTGCTAGGCATTGGCTATCTGCTGGTGAAAAAACCATCTGTGATTCTAGTCCTCTAGGAGATGTGTGTGTGTGTGTGTGTGTGCGTGTGTGCGCCTTGGAAGATGGATATTAAATAAGTGAATACTTGCAAAGAATATATATTTAGGGTTCATAATAAAGGCTGGGAAAGAAAGGAACAGGGGAACTTGAAAGAAAGAGAGAGCAGAACAGAAAGATGGGAATGTGTCCTTTAGCTTGGGCAGTCAGGAACTTTCTGAGGAAGTAATATTTGCAATAAAACCTGATGATGGGGAGGTACAACTCAGAAATAGGGAGCCAAAATTTCCTAACAGAGGGAATATTGTCCTGAGTGTGGAAAGAAGGTCCTTAAGCCCTCGAGTTTGAATAGAGTGGGGGCCAAGAGCAGACCTAGAGAAGGCCAGGAACCATCAAGTGCCCACAGGCTCCTGAAGTCTTAACTACAGCTGGAAATAAATGGGCAACTGTGTTCTAGTTGCTCAACATTTCTGGACTTCTGGTATTTTGTAAAAGGAACAGATGAAATTTGATGTTCTCTAATACCCCAAATCAAAAGTGAAAGAATGACATATCCATTCTGTTGTCACCTAAAGAGTAAAACGATAAAGGCAATGTCTGTTTTGATTGTTGCAAAAGCCTGGGTTTTTAGCAAATATTTATTGAGGACTTAATTTATGCAGGATGCCAGGAGGAGCATGAGCAGTGAAATGCATCAGCATCTGCTCTCTGGGCGAGGTTGTTACTTCTGTTGTCTCTTGTGGCTCCGTAGGCTGGTCGGTAGGAAGAATCTCCAAATACCACCACCCACAGACCACTTTTACGGGATCACTGAGAAACTGAGTACAGCTTCTGAATATCTCGAACCTACCCCAAGACCTCAAGATGCTGTTCTGACTTCTTAAGCCTCCTGCCCACAGGCTAGTTGTGATCATCTTGGTTATATCACACTTGGGAAAGGATGGGCGGGTTTTCCTGCACCTCCTTGGCCCCTCGGGTGCTTTGCTTCCTTCCCTGAATCTGAAGATTCAGGGAAAGGTGAAGAGCTGGGAGCACCTGGTCAGGTCAGTATAGATAGAACACAGTCTATAAGTTTCCTGCAGTGTCTGTTGTGGGTAGATGATTTAAAATAACTGGATATAGCGGAGGATGATTTCTGGAAAAAAACCATGTGATTCTCTCCAACACCTAAACACATCCCAGAAAAAGAGAATCTGGATGGTGGGTGGAGAGACTGTTAACCGAAATGCCTAGAGAGTTGTGTTCCTTGACATAAAGAGGGAGAATTTAGCTCGAGATTATTCAGACAGGAATGTCAGGATCTAAAGTTAATCTTTGACATTCCACTTTGTCTTGCCCCATTTTCTTCGCAGTCATCATGAGGCAGAAGGGACCATGTTCGGCTGCCTCTGTTAGCTAACTTTTGCTTGAAGCCACATTTTAAATGGAACCTTTGTTCTTGCTGTTCATTGTTAAATGATTGCCATGGAGGGGGAAATTAAGAACAGCATATCTGGAGATGCCTGGGTGGCTGAATGGGTTAAAGCCTCTGCCTTCGGCTCAGGTCATGATCCCAGGGTCCTGGGATTGAGCCCTGCATCAGGCTCTCTGCTCAGCATGGGGCCTGATTCCCTCCCCCACCTCTCTGCCTGACTCTCTGCCTACTTGTGATCTCTTGTCTGTCAAATAAATGAGTGGATAGAATCTCTTTAAAAAAAAAAAAAAAAAAAAAGAACAGCATTTCTGTAGCAGTCCTCACTTGTGTTCTTATCATCAAGCCAAAGAAAGCTCTTGTTAAGTGGATATGGGGTGACAGAAGGTAAGGTACAACCCTCTAGGGGTAATGTCCAAACTCTTAGTTCTCATTTCCTTTTTTTTACAATTTTATTGGCTGAATTATAAACTTTCTTATTACGATTTCTTAATTACAAGTAAATATGCTTCTGGGGAGGAAAACAGTATTGTAAGTCAAATTAAAAGGAAATACACTAGATGTGTCAGAGCAAATGAATGTCAGTGAAGGCAATTCCTTTAATACTGTACGTGTAGACTTTATATAGTATGTGTGTGTATATAACAATGAGATTTATTTTTTTTTCTTTTAATCAGAGAAAGAGAGAGAGAGGCAGAGGGATAGAGAATCTTAAGCAGGCTCTATGTCCAGTATGGAGTCCAAAGCAGGGTTCAATCTCACAACCCCGAGATCATTACCTGAGCTGAAATCAACAGTCAGATGCTTAACCAATTGAGCCACCCCAGCACCCCAAGGTTGATTTATATTTAATAAGAGCTGGGACTAAAAAATGACAAAGGCTGTACCTTGTAATTTTGGAGTTTCAACTAAATTTTGACCTCTCAAAATTTTATCACCTTGATTGATAACTGTTGTTCTTATTTGTTTTTTGATATTTTCCTAGGTTTTTATTTTTTATTTTTTTTTAAGATTTTATTTATTTATTTGAAATAGAGAGAGAGAGATCACAAGTAGGCAGAGAGGCAGGCAGAGAGAGGGAGAAGCAGACTCCCTGCTGAGCAGAGAGCCCGATGCGGGCCTCGATCCCAGGACCCTGAGATCACGACCTGAGCCGAAGGCAGAGGCTTAACCCACTGAGCCACCCAGGCGCTCTTTCCTAGGTTTTTAAACTGTTGACACCACTCAGATGAGCTTATCCAGAGTAAGTGCAGAGCCAGGGAAGAAGGGAGAAAAGCCAGGATGAGACAATCTTGTGCCTCAGCAAACAGAGCTTCAGCTCAGGTCCCCAAGAAAGTTGTCAAAAAATCTGCACTGTCTTGTCTAATAGGACACAGGGAAGCTGGGCTTTGAATGAGCACTTGGCACGACAGTTAGAATCTTTAGAGTGGATTGATATACAATACCAGGCAAATAGTAAGATTTGGTAAATCATAGTCTGGGTGTTAGTTGTTCATTGCTTCTTTTTCGAAGTATTCCTGAGATGAGACTACCTCCCCAAAATAGAGTTGCATTTAATCCTGAGGATAATCTGATCTTTTTATACAGTCTGGTGATAGTTCTTTTGGTTATTACCTCATCTGAGAAGTAGATGGACATGTGGGAATCATGTTAGACTTTGCAGCTACCTTTTCCTTTAGTGGCTCATGGAATCATGTGGCCTATTAGGTTGAGGATGGGGCGATGGCCTTCCCCAGCAGATAATGTAAACATCTTTCTCATTATCATCCAATTATGGGGAACGCTGAGAGCACAATTGTGCTTCAGAAGAAAAAAAAATATTTTATTTTCTCGAGGAACAGGAATCTGATATTCCTGCTGCTCATAATTGGGCCAGGTGTGATGAGAACCTTCCTGATCCATCCTTGAGATTTCAATGTTAGAGACATTGTTAGGACAGAAATATAAGGTATATCCTGAGTTGAAGCCTAGGGGGAAGAGACAGGAGTAGAAGGAGGATTTGACTAATCAGGTACTAGACTGTGGTCTGAAGGTAGTGCTGCCTACCAGTGGGTATCAGGTGGATTGAGGGGATTTGTCGTGGGCGTTGCTCATGCGTTCAAGGCCAGAATCACCTTAGAACTTCACCCATCTGGCTTTGGGAACGAAACCTTCTACTGTCTGCATTTAAACCGACTGGGCAGCTCTCAGGGAAGAGTGGGGCCTTCAGTGGCTTCTCAGAGAGGACAGCCTGCAGTAAGAGTGAGGGGAACCCTGAAATTTAGTGGGTTTTGGGGAGAGCCATTTGCACTTGGAGGTTTAACTGGGCATGTCTCAACAGGAACAGTGAGGTTGGACATCTCTAATAAGACTTCTGCCTCCTCCCTGAATCGATCCAGACGAGCTTTCTACAAAGCCCCTCTTTGCTACATACATGGGTAGTATGCAGATCAGACTCAGTAATGCTCCAGGTACAGCTTACAAAGTGTGATACCTTTACTGTGTGAAAATAGTCAAGTGTCCTCTTCTGTGCTTTGTGCCTTGAGGAGTAGCAGAAAGGATTACCCAGAAACAACAGAGAATCATTTGTCTTTTTAGTCACCAGGTGTTTTTTTTGTTGTTGTTGAGTGCTTATTTTTCCCTGGTGCTGAGGCTGGCATTGGATATCCCCTTGTCCAAAAACCAAATGTGATTCTAGTCCTCTTGGAGACTCCAGGTGTGTGCATGTGTTTGTGTCTGTGTGTTGGGAGATGGTCGTTAAACCATTAAATGCACAAAAATACTTATTTATATTTTGTGATAATTTGTGAGTAGGAAATGAACAAAATGCTTTTAGAGAAAAGGAAGTTGGGGCAAAAGAGAGGGTGTAGCTGTCCAATGTTCCACTGGGTAAGCAGGAACTTTGCACTCACAAAGCACCTTTTCTTGTTACAATGTTTGCATTGTGCTTTTTGGCTCTATTATAATTTTATGCACGGCTGTTCATTATTTGAACATGACCTTTCATCCCAAGCATGGTTTGTACTCATTTTGAACAATCTAAAAACATCACATTTGGGGTGGTTACCAAAAACAATGATTGTGTTTTATTTCTGCCATCTGCTTAGTTATTGATCCTTGATGATGTGCCATTAGCTAAATCTCTATTAATTAAAAAAATAATGTTCTCCTGCTCACCTAGCATCACAAATTGTCTCATTAGCATTATTTTTTCGATGATCCTTTATTGTAAGGCCCTGTGGGCCTTTAATTCATTGGACAGATGGATCATTCTAAATTGTTTTAGGATCTAACAGGGAAAGATATGCAAATTATGAGGGTCTTTTTCACACACCATCATATTTAAACCTCATTTCATTTCTGAGACGTCTTGCTACTCCCATCTTACAGATGAGGAAACTAATGATCAAAGAAGAACAACTAAAATGTCGACAAATACTTTTATCTAATGTCAAAACCCAGCTCTCCCGATACCAGGGTTAGTGAGAGTGTCTCTTTTGGCCCCATATTCTCTGCTTCCCATGCAGGTTTGTTTGCAAGATCAGTGGCCTTTCACACTTTGATTACTGTTGACTTGATAGATCTTATTAATAATTTTTAGATTTTTCTTTTTGGACTCATTTCTCTTTATCAGCCTAGCTGGTCATTCAAGATCATCAGTTGCCCATGGATGCAGTTGCATTGGTAAGATGCTTCATTTCATTTTAGCACATTGTTTTCTTCTGTAAAAAGTGCACTTAGTAGCACCTTCCTCATGTATGTGTGTGTGTGTGTGTGTGTGTGTGTCTATGCCTCAATGGGAGCAGTGAGATTTGGACACCTCTAATTTTATATATATATATGGTGTTTTCAGAAGTGCCTGCTGCACAAGTGTTCAGCAAACCTGTTTTTTAGTCTTTACCTCTCAATATTATGAAGAAACTCATTAATTTTTTCCAAATATGGACTTGCAATGTCTAAGAAATATAAAAAACTGATATTCATGAAGGAATGCTCCATGTTATGGTTTATCCCTTAGTCACTACACATGTCTCACCCTTTAAATGCCATCAAAATGCCCAATCTTAAAAGCATATAAACTGGATAAAAAGAAGCCAAGTCATGGGATCTTGACATCTGCAAAAACTCCAGATTCCACCTGTCAAAACTCCTCTTTGGAGATTTTCCTCTGCCCTTGATATACCTTTATAATGACTTACCCTACTCTTAGTTCATGTAGAGACTGAATTTGGACTGGGAAACTGGCTCCATCACCAAATGGTTTCAGTAGCTGTCCTGGTTTAGAAATTATAGCAAGGGGCACCGTCTACTGTCACCCAAGCCCCCTTTCCCAGAAAAACAGAGATAAGACATCAATGCCTTTTCTTTCTCCTCAACTTGTCGTCAACTTCTGACCCTTTTATTATTCATTAAAATATCTCTGTAAGTGAAGCCCAAAGATGCTTGGATTGCTATGGTTTAGAAATAACAGCCAAGTGATAAAGGCTAAGTTGGAACAATTGATTAAGAGGAGAGCCTTGTATTAGCAGATACCATTTGTGATATTCCTAGCCTCTTTTGTCATTGGAAGTCAGTGAAGATTGTATGCACAGTGTAGAGAAAGGGAAAAAAAAAGTCTGTGAGTTTGGTGATTTCTGACTCTGGATATTGGCTTTGCTAATGACCAGGCTTGTGATCTCAGGTCCAGGTCGCTGCTCTAAAGGTGGGTATCCTCACTTGTCAAAAAAATACCTGCTACGTTGTAGGTAGTTGTTAGGCATAATGAAAAATGTCAGTTACAGAATTTAGCATATGAGAGGCACTCAGAAATGATACCTCTTATTAGTATCCAGAAATACCAAGTATATATAACTGTAGTCCGCAAAATAAATGATGTTACTATCCAAAGAGAAATCTTAAATACATGAACAAAGAGTTGCTTCTTAATCATTACGAGATTACTCATGATCTCTTTGCTCCTAAATACAATGGATATGTTATTTTAGGCCTCTGTGTACTTGACATCTCATTACCTCTTGTTACTGTAACCACTGTCTCCCTGGAAAATTCTCTTTTCTTGGTTTCCATGGTACAAGACTGGCCAGAATTCTGATAAAATGCATTTGAAAATTGGCTCCGATCCTGTGCTGAATTCCGGTTCTTCAATGGGGAAGACTAATGTAATTATCTTCTACAGGAGGAGTGGTGGGGTCGGGTGAGATGGAAGTAGGAAATGCTCCCTCCCCTAGCCTGCACCTTGGGATTTGGTGGGGGGCTTCTTTAGTTCTGTGTATGATCAGCTGATACCAGTTTCACTCTCTCTAGTAATGTATTTCTGTGTGTGTGTGATAGTGCATAACAATTGAGACATATATTTTTTCTGTCTGCCTCCTAATGACATGACCCTAAATTTATGATGAACCTCTATATTTCAAGGTTGGATTTTGCATCTCATTCGCCATGTTAAGCAAGGGTTTAATGGTATTTGTATTGTGCAGGATTCTGCACTGGAACTCATTTTGGATACAGGAGGAGTGTGTAACTTCAAGATTAGAAGCGTGGCTCTGGAGCCAGATTGCTCGAGTTTGAATGTTGGCTTTAACCACCTAAGTGTGCCTTAATTTCCTCATCTGTAAAATGGGTGCAATAACAGTATTACCTTCTAGGATTGTTGTGGGAATTAAATTTGTTAAATAATGTGAAGTATTTCAAAACCATTCCCAGTACAAGACAAATGCCTAACAAATGCTATATGTTATTAATATTATTCCACATAAATTCTCCTTGGACAATCTTTTCCATATTCAGATGACCTTTATATCTATTCCTCCAACCCGGTCCTTCTGGACTTCCAGGCTTATTCCCCCCTCATAGTTGAATATATTCATTTGGACATAGTCCTGTAGATGTCTCAAATTCAACACATGCAAATTAAAAAACCATCATTTTTTTCCCCAAAATGCCTTACTTTATGATATCCCCAGTTCAGGTCAAGGTACCATCATCCCCAGGCAGCATCTAAGCCAAAACCTGGATGTTATCAAGACCCCTCCATCACCATATTTGCTAGTTATCATGTCTGGTCTTTAAATATCTTTCCAATATGTCTCTTTTTTTCCCCCATCCCCACTGCCTCTTTCTTATTTCAGGCCATTATTTACTGTTTGATCTGTGCAAACCCTTTGCATATGATTTCCTTGCTTGCAATGTTACCTGATTCTGATCCTTATTCTTCATAGGTGTCATACTGAAGACTCTACAGGAGAATCTGAACCTATTAATCCCTGGATTGAACCTTTCAGGAGCTGCTAATATTTCTGATTAAAGCCTCAGCCCTTGGTTTTAAGACATTTACAGCATGGCCCAAGTTACCTCTCCTGCCATAGAATTTGGCTCCCAATGCCCCCGCCCAGGGAACCACTTGCAGTTCTCTGGATGTAACTAACTATCTCAGTCTCTAGTACTTGGCATATGTGGTCTCTTTTATAGAGAGAATTCCTGTCCTTTCTTCCTTTTCAGATGATTAATTCATCCTTGTCCATTAGGATTTTGTATTTGACGTTAGTTCTTCTGTGAAAGCTTCTCTAATAACTAGCGTTAAGTTAGGGGCTCTTCCTAAATCTCCCCCAACACACAAATCAGCCCTGTGTGGCACTTGTACTGTATAGTGTCATGGACTGACTTACTAGCTATGGAGCCAGACTGCCTGTTTGAAATCCTTGCTCTTTCTCTGGCTTTGATGAGCTTGGATCCCTTAAACTCTCTATGCCTCTCAGAGATATTCATAGAACCTCCCTAGAGTAGGTTGGCAAATTGGTCACAAATTCTTCCTCTCCCTGTATAGAGCCTTTTGTAATATGGCTTTATAATTTCCTCCATCAAAGGCAAACTCTTTCTTTCCCCCTTGAATCTGGGCAGACCCTGTGACTTGGTCTAGTCAATGACACAACTGTAGCTAATGGGTACCCAGTAGAGGCTTGAGGAGTGTTGTAGGGTGTCACCTGCTTTCTCTGGCCGCTCTTAACAACTCTGCAACTACCACCAAAGAAGAAGTTTGAGCCTGTCTGCTGGACGATGAGGGAACCCAAGTACACGTGGGGATGAGTTGTCCCCTCTACTCCAACTGCATGACATGTGAGTTAAACTATATCACTCACTGCCCGCTGGCCACAGATGCATGGTTATGTCCAGCTAAACACTCCCTAAACTGGCGGACCACAGAACTGTGGCTAACCAAATGATTGGTATGGTGGGCTGCTAAGTTTGGACTAGGATTTTTTTTTTTTTAAAGATTTTATTTATTTATTTGTCAGAGAGAGAGAGAGAGAGAGAGAGCAAGCGAGCGCACACAGGCAGAGTGGCAGGCAGAGGCAGAGAGAGAAGCAGGCTTCCTTGCTGAGAAAGGAGCCCGATGCGGGACTCGATCCCAGGACCCTAGGATCATGACCTGAGCTGAAGGCAGCCGCCTAACTGACTGAGCCACCCAGGCATCCCTAGGATTTTTTTTTTTTTAATGGCAAAATTAACATAGATGCTTTTATGGGACTGGGGGGGATTGGATAAATTATTACTAATGTACAAAGGGCAGAGTCAGTCACTCTGCCCACAGTCACTCCCATAGCCTGTATACATCTCCCCCTTGATTACCAGCTTTTGGAAGGCAGGAATTCTGGTTTTCCTTTATTATAGCCTCTGTACCTCACACAGTGCCTGGCTTGATACATGCTGAATGACGAAGTTATGTTCTTGAGATTTGATTTCTAAGCACAGATCCTGCTTATATATGAAGAAATCAAGGTTCAGAGATAATGAAATGCACCCATTCACTTGTGCCTCTCCATCAGCATGACCACTCTGTATTATTTTATTATGCCAAACTTTTACCTACCAGAGCATTGGTTTGATAATATAAAAGTTCATCTGCTACCAACATTTTCCCAGTATAATCCTATTGCTACTGACGCATCATGCTGTCTGACTTATCCAAGTAATCTTTTCCTAGGAGGAGGAAAAAGATCTTTTGAATAATTAATGAGTTCTGTTTCATCAGACTCTGGTTACATATGAATGAATGGAAGAGAATATTTTGATAGGTGTTCTAATCATTGTGGATAAAAGTTAGATATTTTCCAAAAATCAAAAAAGGAAATAAAAATGACTTGTCATGGCATACAACCTTTTTACTCCACAGTCTAGCCACTACATCTCATGTCTTTACCCCCATATTCCCCACCCATATCTTATGCTTCCATGACTAAGGATGTATCCTTCATTGCATTTCCCCAAACTCTCCCCATGTCAGCAAATGCATGTTCTATGGGCACCCACCATTTCAACACAGTCAGATTTTCATTCTTTGATACCACTTATTATCATCACCTATCTGAAAGAGTCTAGACTTCAGAAGACCCAATGGCTGAGACTTTGAAGGTCTGTCTTTTTTCTTTCTTTTGTCTATTTGTTGACAGGTTAACTAACACCTGAACTCGAACATCAAATAATTCATCTCTTTTGACAAGTGTGCATGTGGCAGTCTCACTATTCAGTCCTGACAGATTGTCAACCTAGTTTTGAATTATCCAGGCTCAGAACTGTGGCAATTTTTTTTTTCAACTTAATCTAAAAAATTTTTTTTTCTTGCTTTCCCTACAGTCTTTCTAATTTATATAAAGGGTTTAATTTTATAAACACATTTTAAAACAAAATAAATTGAACATAACTCCCCCAAATGTTAATTTATTGAAAAATCTTAAATATACGAAGTTAAATAACTTCTTAATCAGCAGTATAACACAGTATTTTGTATATACACACATAAACAAAGAAATTCAAATTTGTCTTGTCTCTTAAAATGAATTTAATCTATTTGAATGGAATATTTGGAGAAATATGATGTAGAACGAAATTTAGTTTTTAGCTCTGCCCAACTTTTGATTAAAAAGGACTCTCTAGAGGGCGCCTGGGTGGCTCAGTGTGGTAAGCCTCTGCCTTCAGCTCAGGTCATGATCTCAGGGTCCTGGGATCAAGCTCCACATCGGGCTCTCTGCTTGGCAGGGAGCCTGCTTCCCCCTCTCCTTCTGCCAGCCTCTCTGCCTACCTGTGATCTCTGCCAAATAAATAAATAAAATCTTAAAAAAAAAAAAGGACTCTCTAGAAACATTTATTTAGTTACAATAAAGTCATTTTTGGACAGTTTCATTCAACCTGCTCCAATAGATACACTGGCAGATTCTTACTCCCCAAGGATCTATTTTTAGTCTAAATGCAATATGGTGAGCAATTAAAGAAAATACAAGGATACAAGGTATAAAGTGGCTTGGAATTTAACAAATTTCTCACCCACTTAGAACATACAGTTCAAATATGGAACCCAGAGATATGGAATGTAGGTAAACCTTTTCAGCACTGACTTCATGAATGATACTCTAAGTTCTTACAGAGCCCCCTGGTTAAACTAAATCTGTGTTCTGCAGCAAATCCCCTAATCACGTCTCCTGCCACATAGAAAACAGAGCCAGTAGATTTCCTGAAGTCCACAAGTCCGGGGAAATGTGGCTAAATGATATAATAACTTTACATTTATAATATGGACTTATCCTGCATGACAAAGTTGCAAGGCAAATCTGCAGTTCGTATGGCAGTAATCCAGCTTATATAAACTTGGCAGAGCTTAGAGCACCAAGTGCTAAAATATGTCAGATGATGAAAGTTTGTGTCCTGGGTGCATCCCATGCTCCTGGTAAAAATTCAAGTAAGTTTCTTAGTTGCCATTGACTTTAGTTTCTTCATCTGAAAAATGGGAATAATAAAATCTGAATTGCCTACTTTTCAGAGTGGTAGAAGACCAAATCAGCTAGTGAATATAAAGATTCTACAGGAATGTCAGCATGAACCTTCCTGCCCTGAAATGTTTACCTTATTTTTGTTTTATGACATGTTAATATTCCTTTGAATGTGAAGATCTCAAAGGAGATTTTTTCCTCAATTATTATAATACTGAGAGATCAGGAATTGCAAAGAAATTTGCAGGTGTAGTCAGATGATCAAGGTTGAGGATATTTGCTGCTTGCTTAAATAGGCAATAACAATTCTATCCATTTGAGTAGGGACTGGCTAAAAGGGAAACAGGGTCATCTCATTGGTGGGGTGGGGGATGCAATGAATTGAATTGGTTGTGATTATAACACTAGCCTCCTCTCATGCCCAGGGAGTGCTGATTGCCTCCAAGGAACCCAAGTAAATTACACCAGTGTCTTATTGAGGAGAGTGTCTCACATTTTGATTGGCATGTCTGGAACCACTTGAGGATGTTTTAAAATGAGGATACTGATTCAGCAGGGCTGAATTTCTAAATTTATGATGAGTTTCCAGATGATACAGATGTTGCTGGATGGCGGACCACACACTTCTGGTGGAGGGTGGTGATTTCTCAAAGTAAGTTCTTCAGGTATGTGTTAGCTCGGACTGCCATAACAAAATAACACAGATTGCATGACTTCAAAATGAAAATTTATATTCTCACAGATCTGGGGACTGGCAAGTTCAAGATCAAGTTTCTAGCAGGATTTGATTTCTGATGAGGGCTCTCTCTTACTGACTTGTGAATGGTTGCTTTGTCTTCACATGGCCTTTCCTCTGAGTGATCTGTCTTCTTCTTATAAGGCCACCAATCCTATCTAAATTATGGACTTTAGTTGATAATAATACAACATCAATTGTAACAAATGTACCCCCTTTGATGAGATATTAAGGGATCTAATACCTTTATAAAGTAAGCTAAAAATACTATATAGTAATATATGTGTAAATATTTTATCAAGTAATATAAAGATATTAAAGATAAAGTAAGATATTATATAGTAATATATAAATATTTTATAAAGTAATACAAAGATATTAAAGATAAAATAAGATATTAAAATAGGGGAAGCTGGGCAGGGGGTGGGGGGGAGGGAGTAGAAAGGCGTATAGGGGAACTCTATAAACCTAAACCTGCCATAAAATATAGTCTAGGGGCGCTTGGGTGGCTCAGTGGTTTAAAGCCTCTGCCTTCAGCTCTGGTCATGATCCCAGGGTCCTGGGATCAAGCCCCACATCGGGCTCCCTGCTCAGCAGGCAGCCTGCTTCCTCCTCTCTCTGCGTGCTTCTCTGCCTACTTGTGATCTCTGTCAATAAACAAATAAAATCTTAAAAAAAATAAAATATAGTCTATTCATTAAGCAAAAATTAGATTCCAAAACGTCCCTCCTAAATGCAGTGACTCCACTGAGGAGGTTGGAGAACGGAGGCTTCCAAAGCAAGCCTTTCAGGGATTCTTAGGTCTGATAAAGTTTATGAGAATGATCGGGTAGAAACTGAAAGCTCCAGTCTTACCATCTAATGGTCATGGTTTCACATCTCACAGCAGCACCTCTTTGCAGCCGGCTGATCTTGGACTACTTAACCTTTCTGAGTTTTATTTTGAAATCAGAGCAAAAATAATTCCATGCAGTAATTCTTCTGAGTACTAAGTGGTATAATGATGTAGAATTTTTAACACAGAACATGCATCATAAGCACTTCAATAAATACTAGATACGAGTTTTGTTATTATTATTATTGAGTCCTGGTACACAAGAAGGAATTGTGCTGAAAGAAGGGGCTTTCAGAAAAGACCAGGCAATGATATCAGCAATAAAAGATTGGGACAATAATAAAAGTAATCTTAAATGCTTCCCCAACATTTCACATTTTATATATAGCTTTCACTTTCATTACCTGACTTGATCCTGACAATGACCTTGTGCAGCCGAAATTCCCCTTTTAGCAGATGAGGAACTGAAGCTCAGAAATGATCAGTGATTTTCTGAAGGGCACAGAGCTGGGAAATGTCAGAGTCCAGAGCATCCAAATCCTAGGTCATGGTGGTGGTATAATGTAGTAACTAAGTTTGGGGGCTCTTGAGTTGGCCTGGTGGGCTCAAATCCGAGATCACGATTACTATTGGTGTTAAGTTGACAAACCTGTTCACCTCTCTGAGTCAGAACTTCTTCACTAGTTAAATAGGGATAATAACAGGGCTTACTTTGTAACGTTTCACAAGGATGAAATGAAATGGTGTTTATAAAATCTAAGCTTAAAGGCTGGCACATAATGAGTTTACTATTCTCTGCATTTTTTTAAAACATCGTTGCTGGAGGGAACGAGTTTACTCTTCTCTGCATTTTTTAAAACGTCATTCCTAGAGGCAACAATATGCATCCATGTTACATGAAGAGTAGCCTAAGATTAGTTATAGAAAATGTGGGCATCTTTGCACATATGTCTTGGGGGACTGGATTGGGGTAGGGACTAGAAGTGTTATAGCTTTTAAGGAGGAGCAATGGGATGGCAGGACTTGGTATGGCACATGAACCCCTTCTCTATCACTATACAATCTCCCAGTAGGGAGATCACATAAGCCAGGCAGTCACCCTGGCCTTTTAGTCCCAAATATCAGAGATGATAGTAATGGTTGGCAACAAAAAGATGGCTTTCACTGTGATATCTGGAATTGATGGAGGATTTGTGTAAAGAGGTTCTGAAAATGAATTTCATGGTAGCTAAGTTCCCACATGAATATTTTGGAAACAATATATGGCAAATTTACTGAGCGCAGTGTCCTCTTTACCTGATTTTGTTGCCTTCTTTACAACTAGTCCAGGGATAGACACTTTGTAGGATCAGAACAGACAGATGCTCAACTGACAAGACTTGAGAAGAGAGTTGGCCCCACACAGTATTCTGTGTATTTTGTAGATGGAAGAGGAGTTGTATATTGCTTCCCACACTGTGAAGGAAGGTTTGGTAGACCTGTCAAAGAAAATGCAGTGTTGCCTTTTCTTCTTTGAGTCATCCTAACTAAATATAATGACGGCTGCTAACTCTTATGATGTTGATAATAATCATGGTAGCTCTTACTGAGTTTTCTTATGTGCCAGAAGCCATTCTAAACACTCTACATACATTGCTTTATTTAATTGATTCCAACAGCTAACTGAAATAGACATTAATTTTTTTTTTACATTGTTGAGATGACAAAGGGTGGTTATTAGCTCTTGGACACACAGTTACTAACAGTTGGGACTGGGATTCTCACCCAGGCTCCTGGACTCCAATCAATACACAAAGGTCACATTAGATGTCATATGATGGAAAATGATGGAATGTAGAGCTGGGTAGGTATTAGTGATCATCTAACAGTACAAGTTGTGAGATTGTTTTCTGGAAAGAGTTGCCATAGAATTAGAGATTCTTGTGTGCCAAGCACAGCCCTAAGCCCTTTACATCTAACAGTTACCTTCAATCTTCACAACAAACCAGTAAAATCGGTACCATCATTATCCCATTGTTACAGCTGATGTAAATAATTTGCACCAAGTCACAAAATTAGTGGAACTAGGATTTGACCCCAGGCATTGGTGGTGTTAGCATCAATCCCCTTAACCATGAACCAAAGAGAAGTGAGAGACCTCACAAGACCCCAAGTGAGTCACTCCTGGGATTGGGGAGAGGAGGTAGAGCAAGAAAATGTCGTGGAGACGTTGGAGTAAGGGGGATTTCATCTGGAGACAGTGTGTGTATGGGGGGGGGTGGGGTGTGTCTACAGGGAAAATGGACGGTTTTGCAAACATTTAGAAATGGCTTCAACCCAGAGGAAATGTGAAGTCCTTTTGCTGAGAGAACTGGTCAACTTGACCTTTCTTCTCAAAAGAGGCTTCATGCAACACTGTAGTGAGGATTTTATTTATTTATTTATTTATTTATTTATTTTTCAAGTAGTAACCATGGCCACAATTGGTTTACTGGTTTGTCTTTATCTTCCCAAACATTACCAGCTTTGGTTTGCATAAGAGGGTAGATAACCATGGGGGTGGTGAGCAAAAACCCCCCTGCTGCTGCCAGGGAGCCTTCCAATGAAACCTTCCTAGGGACGCTTGTCCAAAACGCCTCCCAATCTCCTGCACCTCCAACCGCCCCCCCCCCCCCCCCCCCCCGCCATCCAAGGTTGCATTCTTCATCTAGGCCTTGTCCCCCGCACACCCTGGCGGGCAGAGCCAGCGTTTCTCAACACGTAGCCAAGTCGCATGACTGGTTCTAGCTTCAACTGGGAAAGTTTCCTGTCTCGGAGTTCTAGGAGTTCCTGGCTCTCTGCCCGGTTCTGGAGAAGGGCATCTCCTTGCGCTTCCCTGCTGGTGTCCTTCCGACTCGGCCCAACTTTTGTGCACCATCTCCAGTCTAGCTGTCCGAGTTGAGCCCCTGCGGAATTCACCTGCGCGTTCTCCGCCAGGCGCCGCATAGCAAGAAGGGGTCCCCGAGGCGCCTCTCATAACCCGTCGTCCCCTCTGGTCTCTTTCAGGTCTGGCCGCTCGGTGGCAGGAGCCACCGCGCCAGTCCCCCGGGCGGTGGTGACTTGGCAGCAGGTGGCAGGGACGGCGCGGAAACGCGCGAGAGGAGGGGGCGCGGCGCTCTCGGGTGTACAGTGCACGGCGCCCGCTTCCAGGCCGCCCGCGCGCCCCCGCCGCCCAGCGCCGCGCAGCGCCCCCGGCGCCCCCCGCCGGCCTCCGCCGCACCTGCAGCCGGCTCCGCGCGTCCTGCCCGCCGCCGCCGCCTCGCGCTCCCAGCGCCGCGGACGCCCCGGGCCGAGCGGCGAGTGCGCTCCGGTGCCAGACCCGTCAACACACGCCTCTGGGCCGCCGACTCTCGAGTCCCGCTCCTGCACCCTGCGTCCCCGAAGATGAATGTGAGGAGGGTGGAAAGCATCTCGGCTCAGCTGGAGGAGGCGAGCTCCACAGGCGGTAGGATGCTTTAAGCATGAGAGCGGGCGCCCTTCTTCCCCTCCTTCCTTCGCGAGCTGAGACGGGGACCCCCTTCCTCGCCTGGGGCTGGGGACGCTTGTTGCCTTTGCTGCATGAGAGATGGCCACCCAGGCGGGACTGGGAAGGAGAGGTGGGAGCGGCGGGGATGGGGATACCAAGGAGGGGGGGGGGGTGCACGCAAGGTCCAGGTCGGGAAGAAGAGCTGTTTGAAGTGTGTGTGAAACTCGCTGGTGGCGGGGTCCCCTGCGATCTGATCCTGTGCCTACTTTTGCCTTCTCTGAAAATTTCCCATGTTGTTTATGCATCGGCCAGATGACTGCAGACCACACACTTCCTTCCCCTAACACCTGGGGAGAAAAGAGCTGAAATAGTATTGATCCTCTTCATCCACTTTTTCTTTATGCTCCCAAACATTTCTTCATTAAAACTCTATTTTGGTTTCCTGGTAACATACAGGCGGAATGTTTCTCGGGTCAGATTCTTCAGCAGGAGCGTGCGTCTTGTTTTATTGCCAGCCTCAGTTTAGTGTGTTCAGAGAAAATGGTCTTCAGTGACACTTGGAAATAATTTATATACAGTACAGCCTTGGAAAGGTACCCGGTCCTCTTTTGCAAGGTGTTTGGCTTTCAGAGTAGCCTATATTCTGCGAAAGCAAGGGAAGGACATGGTTTGATGAGTTTAGTGGGATCCATCGTGAAACGGGATGAGATATCCCGCCTCCCTCACCCCCCACAGCACCTTTGGTTGAATCAGTTTGTTTTTAGGTGGCTCCCATGTATAAGAGCTTTAGAGGAGCCATAAACAGAATGAAGGGGGTTGCAGGACATATGAAGCTAATGGAGAGCTGGACATTTCCCAACTTATATAAGATGAGGGGTCGTACATATGGCTCTAGCATAGATTTATAGGATGACACGCTTGGACTTGAGTTGCAGGGAAGGAGGTATTTCCACATTCTACTTGTTTATATCCAGGGAAATGGAGTCACTTCAGACAACTTGAGTCTGTCACTCTAATTTGAACATTGAAATATGGAGATTTTTCCTTTCTTGTCTTCCCTCTCTAATATATTGTTAAGGTCATTGTGATTGGGAGGACACCAGCCTTATTTGACATTTTAAAGAGAAAAGTCTTAGCCTGTTACAGGCTGGGGGGAAAAAAAAGAATATGACCACTACCTTTAAAGTCCCAAGTTTGACCTGTACTGATGTTTAGTTCTGGTTTCACTTATGGCAATAGTTCTCTCATTATGAACCAAGTATGTCTAGGATATGTTTTATGAGGGATGCTGAAAATCGTTAAGAAATTGGATTTTTTCCAGAATGGCATTTTAAGTGTGGAAGGCTAAGTAAATCGTTGAGTTTATAGGGTCTCTGTCTTTGCTGTTCCTTTGGCAAAGAATAAGGTGGAGAGCTAGCTGTCCTTTTAGGAACTGCACTCATGCACAAGACAGCAGTGGGAACTTGAAGATAGATTAGTAAAGGAAAGTCTGGAGAAGAGGGTGGCTTGCATTGTTTGGCTACTCACTGATAACAGCTTTTTGGCTGGGCCTAGTCTTTAATTGGCCAGATGGGGATAGAATCAGCTTGTCCAGTCTATTCACAGTGCCACAGGTGGCCATAATCTCTATTTGTTAGATAAAATGGAAACAAAGATGAAATCACATCTGGGGAGTATGATACATTAAAAAATACTTTTAGTACCATTTTTAAAATCAGCATGTGTTCATTGTTCCTTTGGAGAATAGAAAGATGTCGATTTATATCTTGGTTAAGGTGAGACCAAAAGTGAAGATTTTTCTGGCTTGAATTGATTTGACACCTGTTTCTTGAATTGTGTTGCATGTTTTTAGAGTTAATTGTCATATGAGAAGAATAAAGGAAAAGAAGCTTGGAGCATCTTTTTGTTCTTGTTTTGTTACGATTTCAAGGTTAATATTATTTGAGAATGATCCCCTGAATATGTAGTCTATGTTATTTCCACCAAATACATGCTTAAATACTTCGGTTATTTGTGCTCCGATATAGAATGGTCTTCCTTAATCTTGGGATAAGGAAGGACTGTCGTTTTTAAAGGTTTGAACTCTACCTTCAGTTCTTGTTTTTAAAACAATAGCTCCTGATTTCTTGTTTGCTTTCAAACAAGTGAGACATTTGCATAACTTCCAACATGACCATGATGGTTTTCCCTTGAATATATGCCTCTTGGATGGAGGTTTATAAAATGATTTAATCAGAACTGAAACAAAATTTAACTGGGGGATCAGACTGAGAAGAATGAATAAGGATGAGAGGAATTAGAGAAAAGCATGTGTGTGTGTGTATGTGTTTTATGACCTGACTCTCGATCCAGAATGCTATGAAAAGTGGTTTGCAGAGAGATGAAGGAGAAAACCACATGAAAGGAAAAATAGGAGGGAAATGTAGGAAGGATGGCAGCAAGGTTGAACTGGGTTACTCAAACTTTAAAATATAGCTAAAAAAGTTTATTCTCTGCTCTCTTTTAGCGGACAATGTATTTAGCATGCTAACTGATGAACATCACCTCTAAATCTCTATAGTTGAAACACTGTTAATGCTAGAATGCAGAAAATGGACATCTCATAAATAAGTACAAATAGAAAAGGTTTCTTAAAAATTGTGGTGCTCACTTTTAGCCTCCCTGTCACCAGCTTCCACATTATATCAAAAGCCTGCCCAGAATATATTTTTCACAAAATTGTCTATTCTTACTATTTTGCTCCCTGGCTATGAAATCAAACATAATCCTGCTACCAGTGGAGAGACACAGGGAGATGATAATTCAGCAGTATATTTGAAAGAGAATCAGAAATAAGGTCGGAGTTAAAAAAGAAAAAAAAAAAAAACCTTGTAAGATTATTCATCGGTGTCCTCAATTTGTGCCATCTAACTTAGGGATGGCATATGTTATGTGATGTAGTCTACAGCTAAAAGTGGGGAGGGAAATGCATGGACATTTCAGTCATTGTTAGAGGAGGTCATCCAAAGGACATGACTACTGTTGGATCCAGCAGCTAGACCTGGACCACTGGAAGCTCCTCCCCTGCTCCCTTGCCCTTGGAATGTATGTTCTGCCCGCCAAAGCAGGAACTGTTTTCAAGGACATAGTCTTGAGAGAGAAAGGTGTTGCTGAGGCCATCTGGATGGTGTATGTGACTGAGCTCTTCTAAGGATTCTATATGAACTTATAAGTTTCTGGCTGGGGGGCAGGAGATCTTCTCCCGAAGCCGCCACTGCAAGCCTCCTATTTAAGTTCCCTTGCTTATTACATCTGCCACCTACCAGTCTGGAGTGATCGGCCTCTTTCTTTGGTCTTCTTATCCTCTGTGTATGGAGGCCAGTTTCAGATTTTACCCAGGGAAGGTCTGGGGTTTGCAAACCAGCAGTACTGGAGTGAAAAACCTCTGTGATTTTTGTATTGTTGACAGATGTATGATGATCCAGCTTGTTTTGTGTTATTAAGGGTAAGGCAAATCCAAATTAGTGATTCCACATGGGTCACAGTGAAAAGTCTATGTATGCTGAATAGCCCAGGAAAAGCTTTTTATCACATAGGCATTATTCTGTTTTATTCATGTCATTAAATGTAAAAAGGTACTAAGCAAATGATATGATCCAAGTGTTAAAATTAAGCAACCCCTCTCCTCCTTTTGCTGTGCTTTTTTTTTTTTTTTTTTTTTGGCCAATTCTTATGCAGTGTTTCATAAAATAAGGCTATGGGTGGTTTGGAAATTAATGAGCCATGTAATATAAAATGTGTATGCAAGATTTCTGCAGAATCGTAGACCAAATAATGGTTGAATCTTTTGAAGATAAAGTATATGGTGGTGGTGGTGGTGGTGCTGCTGCTGCTGGTTCTTCTTCTTTTTCTTCTTTGTCCTTTTGTTTTCCTTGTCCTCACAGGTTTTCTAGAACATGTGGATAATGTTACATTTCAATATTTCATAGTGGAGTGTGCTTGTTTACTTAATAGCCTCCCTTCTTATTTCAAGCAGATTAAAGTGTATGTATGTGTGTGAGAGAGACAGACCAGAGAGTGGGGGGGGGGGTGGAGGAAAGAAGCACGGGATGATGAGTGTATATTTTGTTCTATGGGCCTTGCCATCCTTAAAAGTGGTTTAAGTTTCTGTAAGTACACCTGTCATTATAAATTTATTCATCCTTGGGCATTGAATCACCTTTTTATTTTTTTGAAGTGTGCATCTGTTTAAAGGTCCTAATGGTCTTATCTTAATTTATATCATCCCAGACTCCCTGTGATGCTTTGTGCTGTTTGTCAACACTCCTTAGAAAACTATGAACTTCATGGGAGCAGAGCTGTTGTGTTTTGCCTACCTTGTATCCCCAGCATCTAGCGTGAACCCTCACATGGTACATTTGCTCAACAACAGATAATTTGTTGAATGAAGTCTCCCTCGGATTCTCTGAATGTGTTATTCTAGTTCTTCCTAATTCTCTCAGATCTCTTTTTTTCTGATCTTTATTTCTTTCCTTGTCTGTTTTGTGCATCTTTCCAGACACTTTTATCTTAATTGTCTTCTCCTTCTACATTCTCTTTTTAATCAGACTGTGGTCTTGGTGAATCTTTGTTATAGAAGTCTTCTTACTCTATAGCTCTCGACTGATCCTTTTCCAGTCCATTTCCATGAGTGGCTGAGCAGACCTATCAGCGATTTTTACTAGCACTTTAAAGTAACATGTTAGAAAAGACCTGTCTTCTCTTCAAAGAACAATTTATTTTCTAAATTTTGCTAATGATAGCATCATTATTTGAGAACTACAGTTAAACAACAACAAACAAACCCACAAAAGTGTTTACTTATCTGTGGTACTTCCCACCTTAATCATTGCCTCCCCTTCCCTGTGGAAACCATCCCCAGGCCTTATTGATTCTATCTTGGCTTTATGTCTAGCTCCTACACCAGGATTCATTGTACACTCAAGATCATGTTCTTGTTATTTCCCAGACCGCGATGGTTGCCTCCTGTCTGCACCAAGTGCCTCCCCACTCAAAACAAACCAAATTCACTAAAAACTGATTTGAGTACAGTCATTAACCTGTGCAAAACCTTTTAATGCCTTCCCATGATTTTAATGCCTTATAGAACTAAAAACAGTTTCCTTAGCTTGATAGGCAGGCTCCCACAGTATGTTGACAGTCTTCCAATCCAACATTATCTTCCATGACTTATAGGTCTGCACTTTGACCTGCTAAATTGGACTGTTCTCTAAGTGTGCCTATCTCAAGCGCATCTCAAGTTGTACCTACTGCTTCGAATGAACTTTCTGCCCCCACGTTGCCCACTGAACATTGTTAATTGTTTCACATTGAATGTATCCCTCAAGACTTACTGCAAATGCAGTGTCTTTCTTGTGCAGCCTATTGATTTCTCCCTGTCTCTTCCCCAAAGAATTCTGCTTTGAATTTTCTTAGGTCATTTTTTCTTTTATTTTGATCTATATCTGAATGATAAGACAGAATAAGCTAGGCGTGTTCATCTCATTTGCAGCTCTTAAATGGTAACTCCTTGATGGGGAGGATCGTACCATTTTCATACCCTAGTAAGTACTGGCACAGTGATTCACAAGAAAACCTGCTGAAGGCATGGTTAATTGAATTTAAACTGGGTTGCCCGGGGATAGATCCATTGAAGACCCCAAATTAGAATTCACATTTGACTGCTTGGTAAGTATCTACTGGAAGTGACATTCCTTTTGGGTTCCCTGTCTTTTCCATTCAGTGGGCCAGGTCTATATGGATAGTAATAGAACATCAAAAGAGCATGTCTCCTCTCTGTGCATGCGTTTGCGTCCATAATGCATTGCTATGAGATCTTACATTATTTCTGAAGAAGGGGTTAGTAAGTACCCAGTGTTTTCTGTGTATTCAGAGCAATAGTCAAGGTTGTCTTTGGATGCTGTTGCCGCAACTCTTCCTTCAGCCTTAATAACCTTCCCGAACTACCACCTCTAGGAGTTGTAGTCCGAGGGGCCCCCAGTGAGTTAATTTGACCTCTTTTGGTTCCCCTGTGGATAAGAGTGGGAAGGTTAGTTGAGTATTCCCTCTGAATCATGATTGTGATTTGCTGTAGTCTGAGCTCCCATTACAGAGAGTGGCCCCTCCTAATGTCTCCCAGCCTAGAGCCTCACTGGCTATACCACCACCTACCATCATTATTAGCCTCTTTGTCATTATCCTTATCAAATGGTAAATTTTTTCTCCAATTATAGCAGTGACAGTGGAAAGGAATGGAAAGAAGAAACTGGAAACAACACTCATGGTGTGTATTTCCATTTATTCCATATCAGAATTCACAGAGACCATCAGGCTTCATAGGGAGGGTCTTGGGAAGGGGCTGGATCTTGTGTCAGGGCTGAGAAGATGATGGCGTTCAGCTCTTTTCCTCCTACTTCTGTGGCTGGATGCCTCTCATCGCTCAGTGAGCGAGTCACACTTAGGCAGCTCTAGATGTGTGCAACGTGCCTGTGGATTAGGAACTCTGAGAAGGAGTGGCTCACAGGGTTGAAACACAGACATTCTCCGCACACTCGGACAATAAGGACTAATTCGAACAGAGATACACATAGAGAATTTGTCCTCTGGAGCACTTGGCCTCCATGCCTGTCTTATGGGCTGATTTTTTCCTTCTGAACAAACAGTCGGTGTGGTTGAATTGCTCTCCCTTTGGAAATGCCCTTTCGGATATATTTAAATACCCTTTGGATATATAATTGACCTTTTAGAAACTTCTTTCCCTTACATATTTCACCCCGATGACTTCTTTAGGTAAAACTGAGCAGTCAACCTATTTTACGGTAGCAGTTGTAAACGGGCATTTTAAGTTGGTCTTTAACAAGGTTTTGGAGGAAAAAACAGACTTTCATCTCTAGACGTCAACACTCTTTAATATTTTGAAGGCTCTGTTGAGTGAAGCAGTTTATTTATGAAATGACAGTATCTGCAGCCCAAGTGGGAATCAGAATCAGCTTTGATTGCTACGGTAACTACTGCAGTCTATGTGAGAACACACTCTCTTTCTCACATCTTCATTGTAATATGGTCGGTGCGTTGTGTTACAGATGCTCAGGTGTCCCCAGGGCTGTCCCCCAGTATGATGATTAGTGATTTTTAATAAGAGAACATGTGACTTCCAAATGCCTTCATGAGTTTCATAATAAAATTGGGTGAAAAGGACGCGTGCAACTATATCTCAGAATGGATATTCTGCCAGGGGCTTTATTTCGGGTTGTACTTTTTTGCAATTTAATCCATTTCCATTAGACCAGAATGAGAAACTACTTACCAAAAAATGGTCTTGCCCAAACCATGTATCCATGTTCTTTGTGTATGTTTGTGCTCCAGAGAATTGTTGCGTGAATTAAAATATCTTCTATTACGGTTGTATGTAAAGGTGAGAGTAAACTCTGTACTCCATCTCAGGCTCATGGAAGTGTGCTCTCCATTCTTCTTGTTGTTTCTGCAGGGAATTTGAAACAAAACAAAACGATACTATGGAACTAACAGGCATTTCAGAAGTAACCCTGCAAATCAAGTCCTGAGAGCAAGTTTAATTTTAACTTACCTTAGAAAGGTAAGACCATGTGAAATAGCCAGTGAGTAGAAGGTCCCTGTTCCTCTTTCTCCATTTATCAAGTGGTGGTAATCCTATCCACTCCTAGATTATAGGAATAGATTCTGTAATGATGACATGAGATTAATTCAGCAAATATTTACAAAGAAACTCCTTG
This sequence comes from Mustela lutreola, assembly GCF_030435805.1. NCBI lineage: Eukaryota > Metazoa > Chordata > Mammalia > Carnivora > Mustelidae > Mustela > Mustela lutreola. Next base: position 51,277,240 of record NC_081290.1, read on the forward strand.
CTGCTGGGATCAGCGAGATGTGGAGATGGCCTTCAGAAAGGTTACTGTTTATTCAAGAGAGATTTACGGAGTATGTACCAGGTGTGTATACTTGAGTAGCGGAGAAAAGAAATAGCTAAATGTGCCTGTTTTAAAATATTCACTGCCATCACAGAGGGAAGGATGAAGGGAGGAGGGTGCTGAAAAACAAGATTCTTTGCAGTTGGCAGAGGCGGCATTCCCTTCCAAGTAAATGCAGTGAAAGCGAACTGTGATATTGAACTTGACCTTCCTTTTTCTGGGGTCTTAAAAAATAAAGCTATTAAAAGAACTGTGTTCACAATCCTGTATCCTGTAATCCTGTTCTCTTGCCCAGTTTCTTCCTGTCTTCTATCTTTCCATCTGTAATATGGGTTTATCTGTTGGCCACTTAAAGACCTGATGTTACTTACATGTTTTTCAAGATTTTTAAGAGCTGTTATGCTGGGATTCTCCGAAGAAGTGCACTTTTTTCTCATAAAACAAATATGATTTTGAAGCTTGGCGAGTACAGAATGGGTAATAACTTCTGTTTAAAGATAATCATAAAGTAATTGACCATTCCCAGCTCTCTTACTGCCAGTTTAAATAATGTTCTGGTCAAGGTGGAGGCATTTTAAATTAGTGTAGAATTTTAAAAAGTTAAGTGGACTATCACTCTAATTTTTAAATTGAATTTTGTGCAGTCAACCATTGACCATGAGAATATTATACCTGAGTTAACATTGTGAGCATTTGTGAAAATCTGATTCTGCCAAACCTTTCTCTCACATTTTCCCCAAGAATTCTTAAATCACGCTTTCCATGATATTTCCCCAAACTCCCTTTAATTGGAAGTCAAGTCTCTTCCTACTGAGACACACAGTATTATCGCAATCTGTTTCCCATTCCCTCTCCTTTCAAGGTCCAGTTTCATCCTTGTTTCCTGCTGAAGTTGTGATCAGAGGGTTGGTGCAGGCTCTGAAACACAGGTGCATTACATTAATTTGAAGGTGGTGGGGAGGGAAATCTTGGGGGGACAAGTATAAAACAATGAGCATTCAGAACCAGACACTGAGAAACATGGAAAAAGAAAGCCGAAGACCGTAGAATACAGCCTTGAGCAGGAACAAAGAGTGAGGGACTTCTCCTGCCGTGTGTTATAGAATAAATTCCATTTTTGATGGAGGCATTGTAAGGTAGTTTTAAAAAGGCAAAACATCTAAAACTGCAAAGCTGCAGAGTAATAAACACCAGCCCTTCTGATGTGATTTAAGTACTAGATTTGCAGCTGAACCCTATAAACCTTCCTAGTCAGAGTGGGGAATATAGATTCCAAATGAAAATTAGTCATTAAGGTAACTTTCAGAATTGTTCACCTCGCAGGATACATACTGACAGTGCAAAATCTACAAACACTGAACTGGGAAGATTGAACCATGGACATAATTTGTGAGAAACCTTGCAGTTTTAAACAGTTACATTTGTCTTTGGATCCCTGAGCATGAGATTTTCATAACTATCATTAGAATAGAATTTCAAATCTCAAGCAGTGACAGTTATAACTTTGGTCCTAATGCAATTTGTTTTGATGGTTTTATAAGTAGTTTTGAAGATGTTGTTCAACAGACATCCACTTAAAACATGTTTATCAATTACCTACTGGAGGAGGGACACTGCTGGTAAATGTTTCTGAATAGAAAAAGGCATATTAGCTGTTTAAAGTCTAGGAATTAAGCTTTTAAATCTGATCTTCCTTCTCCACCTCAGAATCCTACTTGCTCCGAATCATGTACTGATAGGGTAGAGTATGTTAACTTACCTGATTTTCAAAGGCACTTGCTAAATACCCTCACAGTACCCTAGAGTATGTCCTTGAAAGAGGATATCAGCAGGTCCTTGTCTACTATGAAATTATAAGCTGAGGGAGCACAGAGAGGACCTTACATAACCACATGACTTGTTATTAAGTGATATTGGTTTCACAGAGTCTTATAAAATATAAAACAAACATTACACAGAGAAACAGCACTAACCTATAGACTAGATAATATTACTCCTCCCTGTTATCAGTAGGGGATTTTTCAAATGTGAGCCAATTTATTCTTTTGTGGAACATAATAGGTACCTATTATTTGTCAAATATTGTTCCGAGTTCTAGAAACATATTAGCATCTCTTTTTTGTTGAGTATTGTTCAAAGGGCTAGAATACAAGGATGAGGATATCCCATGGGGAGCCCTGAGTCTAGTTAAAGAGCTTGACATGGAAGATGGTAATTAGCATTTGGAAAATCCTATGACAGTGTCCAGTGTGGAGTGCTTTGGCAACACAGACATGAGTCACTCTTCTAGGCTGAGTAGGGTCAGAGAACGCTCCCTAGACTGGATGGGGCTGGAGGAGGAGAAAGAGTTTTCCCGGGAAAGGCAGCAGGTGGGATGATGGATGTTGGAGGTGGGGAGAGCTGTGAGTCTATGGCTGGTCCTATGAGAACACATGGTGCAGTCAAGGAACAGTGTGAAGTTGTGTGTGTTGCAGTGAAGCTGGGGGTAGGAGGGAGCAGTGAAATGGGAGCTGGAGAAGGAGGCAGTGTCAGGACATGAAGGCAGTGGGTAACACTGATAAATTCCAATCAAGAGCACAGTGAGATCATATTTGCATGTTGAGAAGATAACTGCAGTGATTGACATTTGGCCAGAAGGGGGTGAAACAGCAGGCATGGTTTCCTGCTGGGGTGGGGTTGTGGGTGAGGCATATTGAGGAACATGGTAAAGCATCAGTGACATGGCTGAGAGTAGAAGGAGCACGTGAGATAGAAGACAAGATAGAAGACAAGATAGAAGAAAAGAAGGGATTGATGACAGGTGTTAATAAGGGTCGGGGGAGAAGGAGGAGCCTGGGAAACCTAGATTTCTGGGTTGGGTCACCAATGGGCAGCATATATTTATTTACTACTATGGGCAATACAGGGTAGGTTTAGTTGAAAGGAAGTGAGATCCAGTTTGGGGCTATGAAATTTAAGGCCTTTAAGGAGGGCTTCCTCCCTCAAAATGGAGACAGGAGTAGTTACTGGGCTATCTGGGCCTGGAAAGTGAGATGGAGATTGGGTTCTTCAGGCAGTGGGGAGCCAGTTGAAGTTAGTTAGGAGTGACAGGGTGAGGAACATTAATTTTATGGGGTTGTGTAGGATGCGTCATCGATAAGGATGTCATTAGGAGGTGGTTGTGTTTGTCTAGGTAAGAGACAGCGTTTGCTCAAGGGTAAAGGCAGTGGGGATGGGAAAGGTTGGAGGACTGGGAAGGAGACAGGTGGGGAGACTGGTGATGGGGACCTTGTGATGCCATGATGAGAAGCCAGGAACATAGGAGGAAAACAGGTTCTGGAGAAATGATAACATGCTCATTTTTAGAAATATTGATTCCGACTGGGAAAGAATCAAGGTCAGCTGTCCCAAAGGCAGTTGGAATCATGGAGTTCAAGTTTAATTGATTTCAGAGAAGCACACATTTATTGAGCATCTAGTGTTGCGACAGGTATCAGGAATAGAGCAATGAATGAGGCGTGTCCCTACTGCCAAGAAGCTGGCCCACAAACTAACCTGGAGGGTCAAATGTGGGAGTCAGCTGCAGAGAGCAGAGGTAATTAAAGACATGACACTGAATAAGGGGCAGAGTCTAGGATGAAGAAGAAAGGTGAGCGATGGACACAAAACTAAGGAAAAATGTCACAGCTAGAGAAGAAATTGGAGAGGAAAATGTCATGGAGGTCAATGCCTGGTGCATAGATGGTCCATGGTTATCACGTAGTGGGGAATACAAGAATTTCAAAAAGCCACAGTGAGTGACCGGAGTGAACTGCTGCAGAGCATTAATGGGGCATGAAGACTGGGGTCTCAGAATAAGGTTGTGGAGTCAGAACAAGGGTTCAGATACTATGTCTGTTCCTGTGTGACCTTAGGAAGCCACATGGCCTCTCTGTAACTTAGTTTTTTATGTGTACTTGGACTATTCTTGCCCCATATAGTCTACTAGCTTGCTTCCTCATTTGTTCAGATCTTCATTAAAATAGTACTTCTCAAATGACTTCATCTGATATAACAACTCATGTGTGTTTCCCTACTCCTTGGCCTTATTTTACTTCATTCATAGCTTTTATAGAATCCTTCAAAGAAAAAAAAAATTATGTAATATACTTCTATAATAGAATATCATTTTTATATACTGTAATTTGTATATATGTACCTGTATTTTGTGTATATTTATTTTTTAGTATTTTCCCTGTTAGAATTCACTGAAATGTGTGTTGAATGGTAAATCAATGAAGAGGACTCATTTTGACAGATTGCACTGAGAAGTAACTGAACTAATGTCTGTAAAGGACTCAGTGCAGTGCCTGACAAATAAAGCCTGTGGGTTGGGGTCATTTACATAATGATTTTGGCTTGAGAAAAAGTTCTTTTAATTCTGAGGATGGCAAGTCAGGAGAGTGATGAGATTGGGAGCACATGGGTAGTCCTGGAGAGGTGAGTTCTGAAGAAAGGGTACTTGTTCTCTAGAAGATATAATCTTGTTTTCTGATGCGGGAGGGAGGGGAGGCCACCTAGGGGTGACGTGCTGGGGAGGATGTCATGGAGGGCCAGGCTGTGATCTGGGCATTATATGACCAGTGGGGCTTAGATTGGTTGTAAGGGACCATTTAGTGGGTGACAGGAAGGGATTTATGGAGGCTGCAGTTTGACTGGAGGAGATGGTTGTCCCGAGATGTGTCAATGCTGAGAAATGAGATTGGGAAGAGTCTCAGAAATGTGGATTTGATTCAGTGGGCAAGAATTCAAGATTTTGCAGAAAGATGATGGCATAATAAAAGTGACACCTTAGGAAGATTTGTCTTATCCTGCTGTATAGGAAAGATTAAGGAAGGGGGAATGTTCAGGTGGAAAGGTCAGTTGAGGAAGCATTGCATTTGTCCAGACCTTAGCTGGATCGACCGATTTTTTAAAAAAAGATTTTATTTATTTATTTGACAGAGAGAGAGACAGTGAGAGAGGAACCACAAGCAGGGGGAGTGGGAGAGAGAGAGAAATAGGCTCCCCGATGTGGGGCTCAATCCCAGGACCCTGGGATCAGGACCTAAGCCAAAGGAAGACACTTAATGACTGAACCACCCGGGCACCCCATGGATTGACCAGTTTTGTAGGGTGGTGGTGGTGGAGAAAATGAATTTGGCAGATTCCTGTGGCGTTATGGATGGTCTTTATAACCAATTGGATGTGGGTATGAAGTTAGGTGGGAGACCAAGATAAAATAGCTCTTAACCAGCTTCTACACTCAAACTTCAGCAACTGAGGAAAGGCCTTTGCTTATGCTGCTTGGAAGTTATTATCCAGAAGACAGAAGAAGGAAATTGCGTGTCTGTGTATGTATATAGGGTCAAAATTTCCACTTATTTGGGGATACTGGAGGGATATCCCGGCAAGAGAGATCCTGGATAGTTTTAAATACCCTTTTTGTTGCTAAGTAAATTCAGGCTCAAAGGGGTTGAGCAACCTGTCCAAACAGCTAGTGATTAGGATAGTGGCAATATTAACGATGGCGGTGTTAATGAACACACAGCCTATACTCTGTACTCTCTTCTCACTCTTGCCTGGGCAGGGTACTCTGGGCTAACCTGATGTGGTTCTGGGAGGCCTGTGCTCAGCTCAGCAGAGAGTGTGCCTTTGGGTTGTAGAAAGAGTAAAGGGCTGATAACCTGAAAAACCTCCCTGTGAATTTCTAGATCACATCCAAGGTAAGGCTCCAAAGCCAGTGCCTGGTGCACGTGTTGGTGGATGGGAGCCTCAATAACCCGCCTTGTGGGTTGGGGAAAAAGAACCATCGGTGCTTGAGTTTGAGTGTTAGTGAAAGTAAACTGAAGGGCCTCCCTGAGCCTGAGTGGAAGGGCTGGTGGAAGTGACTCAGGTGGGCAAGCCAGCTCTAGGTAAGGGGCTGGGGAAGATGGGGCTTTGAAAGTGCGTTACATGGGGGAGCCTTTGTTGGAGGCCATAGGTGATTGCCTCCAAAGTCATGACTTTGATTCAGTACATTTTACTTGCGTAGCTGCCTTTCCCCCTGCCCCCTTCCTCCACTGCTTGGTCCTGCATCCACGTTTCCAGCCCACTCTGTGGACACAGAGCACAGGCACTCTGGCTGAGACTAACCGACTGAGAATATATCGCATTACTGCAAGCGGTGAGCTCCAGCCGTCCTCCATCCTGCCAGAATAAGTCATGAGTCCTTCTCATACTGTTCCTTCATGAATGCAGTTTTAATTAATTGTTTGGTGTCTGCCAACCCAGAGTAAGGAGACCGTGCACAATTTCAGGACCCATAGGGACATGCACATATTTGTTGACCAATGGATAATGGAATGCCTTTAAATTTACAAATAAAACCATCAAACACTATTATGATTATTAGGTAAGGCTCATAACTCTGCCATCATGGAATGTGATAAGCAAGTACTTGGGGAATTCAAAGAAATCCTTCCTCTCCAGATCTCAGGGCCTTTCACTCAGCTTCACTCCAATCAACACAGTTATTTAGCATGTCTTAGAAATCAAGCGTTGTTCTGGATGCTTGGGGGATACAGATACCTTCTCCTCACAGAAGACTAGCAAGGAAGAAAGACCTTCAAGAGTGCATTAGCAGCCTGATGAGAATATTACAATAAGGAGTAAAGGATGCTACTGGGGCATATGGGAAGGAAATGGAATATGTCTTAGGAGTCAGAAAATAATTCCTTGAAAGAGTAGAAATTAAGTTGACATCTGAATGACACTTGGAGATAGACAGAAGCAGGAGTTGCGAACAGAATTTCTCTGAAGACCTGAAGAAAGTCTGAAAATAAAGAAGAGAAGGACAGAAGAAAACGCTGAAGAGGGAGACAGGAGACAGGGCCAGATGGTTCAGAGTTTGAGTTTTTTTTTTTTTTTTTTTAAGTATTTCTTTCTTTCTTTCTTTCTTTCTTTCTTTCTTTTTTTTTTTTTAAGATTTTATTTATTTATTTGACAGACAGAGGTTACAAGTAGGCAAGAGAGGCAGTCTGGGAGCGAGAGGAGGAAGCAGGCTCTCCAAGGAGCAGAGAGCCTGATGTGGGGCTCGATCCCGGGACCCCTGGGATCATGACCTGAGCTGAAGGCAGAGGCTTTAACCCACTGAGCCACCCAGGCACCCCACAGAGTTTGAGGTTTTTATTAAGGATTTGTACTTGGTCCTATGGCAATGAGGAGCAATTGGAAGTTTTAAGCAGGGGATCAAGTTAACCAAATAACCACATCATGTCTGGCGTTAGTCCCTCCACTCAGCAAAAAGCAGAGGGCTATTATCCTAGTGACTAGCAAACCACTGATGATGGCCTTATACTGGCAACTTTTGTGGGATCTGGAATTATTTTCTCCTCTAATCTACTCCCCCACCCCGCCCACCTCCTGCCATTTATTTTTCTTCTCTGAATTTCCTAACCTCCAAAAGCTGACTTTGGTCTGTTGCTTAGAAGTCCTTGTTAGCCTTTTGGAATCTAGAACTTGGAAGTCTCCAAAGTGTTTTTGCCTTGTATCCACGTCTGTAAAAAAAAAAAAAAAAAAAAAAAAAAAAAAAAAAAAAAAAAAAAAAAAAAAATGTTAAGCATGTACCTTCATTTTTATAGATTTAATCATAAGTTATAACTCCTTTTTTTCTTAGATAATAAACATTCTAGAAAAATATAAATAATATGAATCTTAAAAGGTTTGATCCCAGTGACCTCTTGCAGGGCATTTCTGTTTACCCTTGACCAGTATAAAGGGAAAAGTGTAATATACTAGGTTTTAGAGCCCAGGACAAAGCAATGAACAGGGAGTGGTGAGGAACTATCAGTGACATGCAATGCACTCTTTGCAGTTTTATCAACAGTTAACTTCTGGGACGCCTGGGTGGCTTAGTCAGTTAAGCATCAGCCTTTAGCTCAGGTCATGATCCCAGGCTCCTGGGATTGAGTCCTGTATTGGTTTCCCTGCTCAGTGAGGAGCCTGCTTTCTCCCTGTGCCTGCTGCTCCCCCTGCTTGTCTGTCTCTATCTCTATCTCCTTCTCTCTCTGACAAATAAATAAAATCTTAAAAAAATAAAACAAAACAAAACAAAACAAAAAACGAAACCAGTTAACTTCCATATATTTTTATGCTCGCTGATAGAAATATCCAGTGTTAAATGCTGCTACCTTGCCATGATGTTATTAGCCATACATCTTTCCTTAGTGTTCTAGGCCGGTGGCATCTGTCCCACTGAGAACTTTTTGGCATTGTTCAGTCTTTGTTTTGATTGGTTTCTGCCACACTCGGTGTGCATTCTTTTTTTTTTGAGATTTTATTTATTTATTTGACACAGAGATCACAAGTAGGCAGAGCAGCAGGCAGAGAAAAAGGAGGAAGCAGGCTCCCTGCTGAGCAGAGAGCCCCATGCAGGGCTCAGTCCCAGGACTCTGTTTCTGTTTCATTCATCATAAAGATACCAATTCCAGAGAAGTCTCCATCTCTTTGTACAGATACTCAAATACTTATGCAAGACCCACATTTGCTAGTGCCTGATAAATTTAGGAAGGTATATAATACAGGTTACTACTCTTAATATATGGGCATTTTCTTCCTCAACCCCAGAGAAATCACTTGTTTTTCTTTCTGTTTCATAGATCCATGTTGTATGGGTCTGACACCAGCTGGTTTGCAGGGAACTGGGGTTGACATCGTCTACCTAAGTCTCATGTGTGATTGTCTACTCTCTTGTGAAGAGTTTCCTACAGGCCTTCATGAGAAGGGATACTTTTATCGAAAAAGATGGAGCCTTGCATATTTTTTTTTTTAATTTAAAGATTTTACTTATTTATTTGACAGAGATCACAAGTAGGCAGAGAGGCAGGCAGAGAGAGAGGAGGAAGCAGCCTCCCCGCTAAGCAGAGAGCCCAATGGGGGGCTTGATCCCAGGACCCTGGGGTCATGACCTGAGCCGAAGGCAGAGGCTTTATACCCAGGCCCCCAAGCCTTGCGTATTTAAAGGATCCTATAGTATGTGTGTATTTGTCTGCCTGGTGCTTGCAGGATTGCAGCAAAGTGAACGATGAGATCTACTTGAGGGGATGAGCTAGGATGACACACCAAAGCCACCGTGGGAATAGGTGTTCCCATTCTTGGGTTTCATGACGTCCTTATGATAATTTAAACAAACATCTCTGAATCTCGCCTTAAATTGAGGGATCGCAGTTCAGTGCTCTGGAATTTCGACTCCATGGATATAGATGTCTGTTTTGTTTACTGTGTCTTCCACATGCCTCGAGCAGAAGCATCCAATAGTAAGGTTCTCAAATATGTGTTTCATAAAGAAATCACCACAAAGATCTACCTCCTCCTTGCTGTCCGTTAGGAGGGGGTGGCATGTCATTCTCAGACTGATGTGACTTCTGTCCTAAAGGAGAGGCACGCACAAAGTTCTGTGGGAGCAAAGACACAGGAATAATTACCTGCCTAGAGAAATTAAGGAACCCTTAAGGGAAATGGCATCTCAGCGAGGTCTTGAAGTGTGTTGGGGTTCATCCAGTGACAGAGAAGAGGATTCTGAGGTCATAGGAAGAGCATGTGCCAGAGCTCAGATTTATGTGAAAATTCAAGCTGCCTTCAGGGAATAGTGAGAAAATCCATGTGGTCTGATTATTGGCAGTATGGGGAGATGTGGCTACAGCGAGGTTGGAAGGGTAGGTGGTGGTAGATCGTTTGAGACACTAGCATTTATGATTGAGGAATTTAAATTAAAATCTGCAGGCAATGGGGAGTGAGGGAAAGATGTGGAACACGGGAATGGCAATTATTTGTGTTTTAGAAGGAAAAGATGGAGGTAGTTCCATAGAAGGCAAGGGGACTAGTTGGAAAAGCCGTACAGCCGGTGTGAAACGGGAGATCTGAACTAAAGCGGCGTGGCAGGTGTAGAGAAGGTGTGAGGCTGAAGAGGTATAGAGCAGTTGTAATCAGTAAGTTGCTAAGCATTGCAATGAAGGCAGGAAAAGTAGAGGTTAAGAAAATGGCCCTGTGTCTAACTATACCCTTCAGTGAGAATCTTGAGGATGTGGCTGCTTTGGTACTTACTGAGGGTGAGTTGCTGGTGCAGAAGGTAGGAGAAGCTAGCTGGCCACTGAAGGCGGGCATCTAGCTCTCAGGAGGGGCTGGAACACAGACTTAAGAGCCAGTGCATTGCAGGTGAAGCATTGAGAACAGGAGAGAGAACGGAGCTCAGAATGGAATCCTAGGGAGCGCACTAATGCTAAGTTGGCTGCTCCAGGGAGAAGGCACTGGGGAAGGGGTCAGAGATGGAGCATATGGGAAGGCATAAGGAATGACAGCCAAGAGTAGTACTGCAGATGCCAAGGGAAGGAGGCTCTTTCAGTAGTGGGTCAATTATCTTAAGTGCTTTGCATGGTTAAGGAAGATGGGAACTGAAATGATTTGGCAATTAGGAGGTTGGAGCAATTTAGTGGGGCTGAAGCCAGATTGCAAAGGTTTGGGGTGTGAGTGAGGGAGTGAAGAGAAGCAGGTGTAAGCCGCTCTAGTAAGTTGAATTCTGAAGGAAGAGGGGGGTTGGGGCAGCTGCTGCATGGCAGCTGTTGGAACTGGCAGATTCATTTTGTCCAATAGGAAACACTTGTACACGTTTACAGGCACAGAACTTGTCAGGGCACTGGAGAGCTATGCTCTGAGAACAAATAGAAACATTTCTCTATTATATCACCATTTTACCTGGTTTATGCCTAAAAGACGCTTACTGTGCTGCAATACAATTGTCTATTTAAATTTCAACCACTTTGGGGACACCCGTGTGGCTCAGTCGGTTAAGCATCTGCCTTCAGCTCAGGTCATAAGCCTGGGGTCCTGAGATCGAGTCCCACGTTGGGCTCCTTGCTCAGTGGGGAGCCTGCTTCTCCCTCTGCCTGCAGCTCTCCCTGCTTGTGTTTGCTGTTTCTCTCTCTCTCTCCCTCCCTGTCAAATAAATAAATAAAATATTAAAAAAATAAATTTCAACCACTTCTAAAACTATGGAAGACTGTAAACAACAAGCTCCCGAGGATTTCCTATCCAAAGTAAAGAGTTCACCGTTTTAGGAAATACTGGTTTCCAGCCTTCTTTACATAAAATCAATAAAATGTTAACAATGCAGTCATCATCCCTTTTGCCACCTTCCACATTCCCTGTCTTATCTCCTCTTCCCTGCTGTTACCACCACTACCATGAATTTGGTGTGTATCCTTTCAATGCATTCTAACATCCTTCTGGTGTAGATGTAGGTACGTGTGACCAGTATGTGATAGGTGTTATGCATGCCGTAGTCTATTCAGACTGGGTTGCCTGTAAACAACAGGAATTTATTGCTCACGCTCCTGGAGGCTGGAAGTCCAAGATCAGAATGCTAGCATGGTTAGGTGGGGGCCCTAACCTGTGTCACGCATGGACTCTTGTTGTGGGCTCACTTGGTGGAAGGGGCTAGGGAGCTCTCTGGGGTCTCTCCTATAAGAGTGTTCATCTCATGACCTAATCACCTCTCCAAGGTCCCACTTTCTAGTACTGTCACCGTTGGGGGTTACTATTTCAATATATGAATTTTGAGGGATACAGACTTCAGACCATAGCAATGTGTATGTCTTAAAATTTATACAAAAGTTGTCTCTTAAGATTTTTCACTTAATATTATGTCTTGGAGATCTAGTTGCAATGATACAGTTCACTCTTACAAAGTCCTGAATATTTTGTGTGCAGTATTTTACTGCTAGGTGGGTTTCCCCTAAGAGACTGAGTTGTCCTTGTCCACTGGTGGCTTGTTGTATATAACTATATCCTCAGCGCCCAAATATTTATTGACTAAATGCATAAGCAGGAAGGTATACAAGTAGAACTTGGGAAGAAGTTGTGGGTCTCTTTTATGAAGCAGCAGAGAGCAGGTTAGGTTTTTGGGGAGATGTTGTGCTCACCCATGGTCATATCCTGTGAACCAGTGTCATTTTCTGAAAAGAGGGTGGGGATAAATGTTTGAGTGGTATAGATTTATAACTTATAACTTAATTGGGAGATTATCACAAACAGTTACTATTTCTATAAGAGTTGAACAACTTCAGACTCTCCTCCGTTCTGGGTTTATGAATGACCAGAATTAGAAACGCTGTCTAGCTTCTGAAATGTTGATTTTTTTCCCCCAAATCCTTCTTTTCCTAATTTATATGTTCCTTTAACACTGGGTAGAGACAGCTCATTCTTTGATTACAGAGTATTTCGTGATTTAAATCCATCTTGAGGTTTCTGGAAAGCATTCATCTAGCTATCACCTGGTCTCTTATTAAAGATATTTTTTATGCTGGATGTGGGGAATTGGGCTGTTTTGTGTAGTTTAATCTATTCTATATGTTAATAATCCACCATGGCTTATGTACAAGACCATTTTTATGTTTCACAGCCTGTGTCTGAATACTGTGACGTCATCTATGAGTGTCCAAGAGCTCCAGAGAGTGTTTCAGAGAATTAGGTCTTTCTAGGCCAACCTGACTATGGAATTCATCACTGAGCCAAACCAGAGGTTTATTCTCCAGATTCAAAAGGAAAAGCAAACTTTAATATGGTTCAACTAATATATATTGGATATCTACTCTGGGCTAGGCATTCTTCCAGGTGCTGAGTGGGCGAGTGGAAAAGAATCCAAAAATGAAGATCATGTTCTTGCTCTGTTCGTTAAACTTGCAACCACATCAGCAGACTGGTTGGAGGGGGCTTAATGATGATTCTACCCCAGGTGTGTGTACCTGTGTAACTGAGTTAGAGCCCCACATCCACTCCACAATCCTGTGAGTAAGTAGAATTGTCCCCATTCTACAGATACAGGGATTGAGGCTGTGAAAGGTTCAGCAATGTGCTGCAGGTCACACAGCAAGTGTCAGAGCACGTATATGACCGAGTTCAGTCCATGCCCATATGTCTCCACAGCCTCTGTTCTTTCTACTCTTCACATCTGTCCCCAGATGTCTCCTAGATGACTGATAGGTCTGCTATATTCGTTACAAACAAGATCTTGTGAGCTGAATATTAAACATGGAAATAAAAAGGGAAATTGATGATTTAAAAAAAAAGTATTTTATTTATTTATTTGACACAGAGAGACACAGCGAGAGAGGGAACAGAAACAGGGGGAGTGGGAGAGGGAGAAGCAGGCTTCCCACTGAGCCCAATGGAGGGCTCGATCTCAGAACTTTGGGATCATGACCTGAGCCGAAAGCAGATGCTTAGCGACTGAGCCACCCAGGTGCCCTAGGAAATTGATGATTTGTAACTCATTCTCTAGCTGCAGAACTACAAATACACTCTCTTAAAAATGATTGGTGGGATGTCCTAGCACTCAAGTGGATATGGCTTTCCAGATGCTTGCACTTGCTTTCTACTTTTGCTTTCTTCCTAATACGTAGGCCTCTCTCCTCTGCTCTAGTGCTTCCATTCGGTCCCACTTTTTCAACGTTCCGGAGTATTGTCCCTCTTCCCAGAAAGTTATAGGTGGAGAGGTGGAGTGTGACCCTAAGAGGTGCTTTGGTGTGGTAGGGAGAGAAACAGGCCCCCTGAAGACATATATGCTTCAGTCCTGGGGGTCTGTGTCTGGGATACTTTACATGGTAAAGGAGATTTTGCTGAGGTGATCAAGTTAAGGACCTTGATATGGGAAGATTTTCCTGGATTATCAAGTGGGCCCAACACAGTCACTGGGAGTCCTTAAAGGTGGACTGGCTCCCATCACATTAAGATGTCATTAAGGAAGGATGGTCTGAGATATACAGGGTTGTTGATTTCAAGATGGAAGAAGGGGACCATGGGCCAGTGTATGCGGGTGGCTTCCAGAAGGCAAGTAGGTTCTTCTATAGAGTCTCTGGAAAGGAATCTAGCTCTGCCAATGCCTTTGTGCAATGCCTTACTTCAGACCTAGCAGGTGATAGCTCTGTGTTGTTTTAAGCCACAAGTATGTGACAGTCTGGTATAGCAGCGACAGAGAATAAAAAAAAGTTCATATGGTTATTTTATTGTTTCACTAATATTCTATAATAATATAAACATCATCCTTTGAGAAAGAGCCTTGCTGAGGATATATATTTTCCTGATGCTTCTCAGCATAGGCTCTTGGAGGCAATTGATAGACTTTAGCAGGCTAATGTGCACAGCTGCGTTTAGATAGAGGCATGCTCAACCCTGGCTTGAAACTAAAGTCCTAGGAACACAGGCTGTTTGACTTATGCTTCCTGAGTTTCACTTTTGTTATTAAAGGGGGGATTATTAAGAGGTTTAGGATTGGTAACTGTAAAGTTCTTACTCTGGTGCCTGGCACACACTGGCTGTTTAGCAAATGGTCATAGTGACCATGAAGATGTTTTAAACTGTTGAATTCCTATCTGTTATTTGAATAGTGAAACCACCTACATTATCAGAATCCACAGCTGGAGCTCATAGTGGCTGGTGGCTGAAGAGGAAGGTTTCATGGAAGAGATGGGTCTCCCTTGAGTTGGAGAATTGGCAGCATTTGGATAACAAGCAAGAGAGGGAAAAGGTATTTCAAATAGGTAGGTGGGTTGAGAAAGTGGGTTGGAGTAAGACACATTTGAGGGCTGGCAAGGAAGTCACTCCATTGGGCAAGGATTAGCAGAATTTCCTTTGTCCTGGAGATTAGAGAGTAATGGGAAGTCATGGGCCACAGGCAGTGGGTGGAGGTGGAGGCAGAGAGGTGGCACCTGGCCGAGAGTAGTGTGGCAGCTGTGAGAGCGAGGGGAACTTGAGAGAGCATCTATTTCATTACAGTCCTACTTGATCTTCACCTTGCATAATGCTAAAATAGAACTGCATGTGACTGAATCACACAAGGCATTCAGAAATAGTGTCCTTGAATTTAGTAAAACTTGACTTTCAGGTTATAATAACATCATGACATAGAAAAACACCAATCCCTCCTTTCGTCATTGTCATGTTTGGCAGCATCATTAGATGGGATTGAGAAATGAAACCAGTGCAGTATTTTCCTTGTTTCATTTATAGAACTCAACTCTTGACTCATTGGTATGTAAAAAATGTCATCAATCCCTCTGTATTTGTTGCTGATTTTGTTTCTCTCCACTTCTGACCCCTTTTGCACAAGGCAACATTGGTAGATTTCTTAGTAGTTTGATTGACCTCAATTTATATTATACTTATTCATTTCCATGTCATTCTCTACCACTAGATAATGAATCTGCTGTCTCATTTTTCTTTGTATAGCAAAACTCTTGGCACAGTAAATATTTCTTGATTGAATGAAAGGAAAATTGACTCCAAAATATATTTCCTGATTTGTCTTAAAACCACAAAGAATCTAACAGAATATCCCTTTTTAAAGGCTAAGAAGCTAAATGAAGCTTTAGAAAGAGTTTCTCTAGTGCCTAGGAACTCAAAAAAAAAAAAATCACCAATTCAAATATTTATTGATTATCTGTGGAGTGTCTAGGAAATAGGGACACAGCCATGAGAGAGTCAGGCAAGGTCCCTGATCTCAAAGAGTATAGATTGTTGTGGAGGAAGACAGGTGGTAAATAGATAAGAAAATATCAGCTAGTGATACTTGCTGTGAAAGAAGGAAAACTGTATGATGAACTGAGAATAATAGGGTGGCTGCTTGAGATACACTGGTCAGAGATGACTTGTCTGAAGAGGTGAGTTAGGAGTAGAGGCCTGGATGACAAGAAATGGTCATTTGTGTGACTGTCTGGGGTAAAAGCTTTCCAGATAGGTGATACAGCTTTGGCAAAGACCCCAAAACAGAATAAACTGAGACCATACAAGGTCAGAAACAAGGTTAGGGAGATTGGAGTACGGGGAGTAAGGTGGAAAGATTTGAGATGAGTCAGAGAGGTAGGTGGGAGCCAGATCATGCCGAGGACCTAGGAGACTAGAAGAAGATGTTTGGATTTGGCTCTAAATGTGATCGGAAACTATTATGAGCACTTTATGCAGAGAAGTGACAGAATATAATTTACACTTAAAAAAAGATCACTCTAGCCAATTTATGGGAAATGCATGATGAGGTGGAGAAAATGGAAGCAGGGATATGAGTTGGCAGGTTATTGTGATATCCCAGGCAGGAGATATATAGGGTTTAGAATGTCAAGAGAGAAGTAGATGGATTCACATCAATCTACCATACAGATAAGGTGGACCAGATGTACTAATGGAGTTGACTGTAGGGAATAAAGAGGAAGTAGGGATGATCTTTAGGCATTTAGTTTTAGCTCCAGCATGTGTGGTGTATCATTTACTGACATGGGAAAAACTAAGGGAGAAGAAGTTGGGCAGGGATTGAAAAACCAGGAATTCAGAGTTCCAGGAGACGAATTGGTAGAGTGTGCCATCACAGAGATCAAGAAAAGGGGAGTGATCAGTGCTGCTGAGAATTAGAATTAGTTAGAGAAGTAACAAATAATCTGTTGAATAAAAGAATTAATAAATAAAAACAAGCATAATAATGAGAGGAATTGAATGAACAAAGAGGCTGAACAAGTAGTCCTAAAATGTCTTCTAAAGCTGTCCTTAAAATTAGAAGTCCAAACTGAGGGTTGCAGAGGGGAGATGGGTGGGGAGATGGGGTAACTGGGTGATGGGTATTGAGGAGGGTACATGTAGTGATGAGCACAGGGTGTTAATGCAATTAAGGAATCGTCGAACACTACATCAAAAACTAGTATGGTAGTTTATACTATATAAAGTAGTTTATACTATACTATATTGTTTATATTATGCTATATATACTATAGTACATCAAAAACTAATGATGTGCTACATGCTGGCTAATCAAACATATTAATAAAAAATAAATTTAAAAAATTAAAAGAAAAAAAGAAAAGAGAAAAAAGGTTAGAAGTCCACTGATTGAGGAGACACCACTTATTAGGATATATACTCCAAGTTTATAAAACTGTGGGATATGAAAAGATTAACATGTGATAGAATTAGCCTCTAGGAAGCTGGATTTAAGTGGATAAAAGTAAAGGTATGGTAAATTGCTTGGCATATTTTCAGCTATAAATTTCTATTGTCATCTCAGTATATTTATCATCTACTGATAATTATTCTGTAAATACTCAGTTGTATGTAGCACCATTTATTGTGTTTTGTCTGTTTTGACAGGGTTTTGACCATTTGTATATTCATTAACAGCTCTACATACTATATACATTGAGAGTCAATTAAAGTACTACTTTGTTAAAATAACCATTTCAAGGATAGATAATCTTAAAAGAAATTATGATTCATTGATCATTTATCTTCATTGCTTTCTTCTATTCTTCACGAGGATCCTTCTCCTATCTCCTACACACAGTATATGATCAATTTGTGAATTGGACATGTTTTTAACTATAACAGAAATCTCAACTATAGAGTCAGTTATAAAGTTGACTTGTTTTCATGACAAGTAATATGGTCCCAGAGTTTCCCATCCTCTTCTTCAATCTCCAGCCTGTGAGTTTTTATCCTCACATTTACTGGTTCATGGATACAAAATGACTTCCATATTTTTCCACATAGGAAAGGAAAATATTTCATTTTGTCAAATTTAAAACCCCCCCTGTCCTCAGTGAACTCCTTGGGTCTCATTTGGCTAATTAAATTCCAAAGGATGATTGGGAAAGTATTTGCCTAAAAGCTATAGACAGGAATGTCATGATTTATCTAGAAAATCCAATCATGATTCATATTAGGAGCCAGGATTATTGCCATTTTAGACACAATTATTTTTCTGTTAGCAAAGAAGGAAACAGAAGGGAATGGCTGTTGGGGAGTCTACTCTACTGACTGCCATGCTTCACCCATTTGGCTAGTCCACATTCATATCAACAGTTCTTCCTAAGCATGTATTTTTACATTGGTCAACCTACATGGAATATTCTTACCCTCTCCTTGGGGGTTACCACCTCAGGCTTCATGAGTTATTCATCCATCTGTTAATCTAAGACCCCCAGGTGACTAGTGGCCACCTCAGTCATACCTGAATATGGGTTTTCATAATCGAGGTATCTAAATAAAAGTTAACAGGCCTCCAATATCCTGAATACGGTTGTGAACTGCAGTTGGACTCACTTAGAAAAGGAGGGAGTGGGAAGAACACAGTAGTCTGTAGTCTATAGAACACACATCTTGCTGGACAAGGATGGACCAGTTGAGACAAAACTCTCTATTGTGGCAGTAGACTATGTTCTTTAGCCAGCCATTGGACAGTCTTGGCAATCTGCTCTTTGGGAGGATCTTTTATGTCCATAACTACCCTGAACTCCTGGTTCTGCTTTATAAACTGTTGTTTGTGGTTCTTCATGATCAACAGCTGAGTAAATGGTAGGTAAGGATGCCCTTCATGCAGCTGCATAGATGTAATGGCACGGGTCCCAGGTAGTAGAGTGGCAAGACCATGGGACTGGCTTAGAGATGGGTGGCTAGTGTTTGGGTTTCCTTGACAATCCCTTTCCCTCAGATACTTAGTAGGCTTCCAGTCTATTTTGTTTTTCCTGAAAATTTCATGCTCTAATTACATAGTCAGTTATCTTCCTTGGACATAGTCTTGAAGTCAAATGTTTATTATTGTTGAGCTTAATGGCTTCTACTCTCCAAGAAAAAGAAACTTGTTTTAAACAAGTAATGTCATGATTATTTCAGTCTTTGCTGGTGGAACATCAACACAAGGTTCATGAGAAGGGACTGGTTCCCTAATCTTACCAGTCCTACTGCCTGCTAAGCTCCAGTTTCCCTTAATCTCTCACTTGAGCATGAGGTACAAGAGTACACTTTTCCCGTGCAGTGACACTCTAAATTATGGGACTCATGGCACCCAAAGTGCTTTTTTTTTTTATCATAGATACATTTCCTTGATTTTTAGTTTTTCTACTGCGATGTAGGCTAATTTTTCTTGTACAACGTCTCTGAAGGCTGCAAGATGTGGCCAACATACTTATTTTTTTCTAACACCACCACTTCAGGGGGCTTAAAGTCTGGAAGCCAAGGTCAGTTAGGTGGCAGTTTGGCACCCTGTTGACGGTGTTGAGGATGTTGACCCCTTGGCTCTCCCCTCTTGTTAAACTAACTAACTTCATTCAGTTAATCCACATTTTAGTGTCTCTAACAACCACATTCTTTGTCAGTTAGTGATATTTTCACCTGTAAGAAATAGCATCTGCTGTATCTGTCTGATCACAGAATTTGAGGTCATTTCTCTGTGAATTTTGTAACTGACTCTGAAGAGAAGCTATCCTGTTTTTTTGCCAATTCTCCATTTGCCGACTTTGCCATTCTTCTTCTAATTGCAATTTGGGGATCTACCTCTCTCTTATTGGATATGATGTTAATAAAACTACCCCTCAAGATGCTTTATCTTCCCCAGAAAAAGCTGGCATCTGGCCTAAATTATTCCATTAGATGTTACACCTATAGAAAAGGAATTTGCAATAGAATGACACATCAAGGTCACACATGTGTTAGAGAAGCCTAGATATAGAGCCTAACTCTATACATAGCTCTATGGGATTGGTTGATTTTTTAACTTTGTTAAAGCTTGTCTTTCTTATGTGATAAATGGGAGTGATACTGGTATGTGTCTGTGCCTGTTGTACCTTAATGAGTAATGCATATAAGGTACCATCAAATATTAATTATTACTGTTAGCAATGGCCAGGCCTGATCACTTTAGTCTGCACATAGAAGAAGGACATCAGGGGAGCAAGCCTGAAGGAAAGAAGCCATATGAAGAGTCTGTTGCATCCACTTAGCTGAGAACTCTCAAAGGCCTGGTTGGTGGCAGAAAGAGACAGAGGAGATGACACAAGAGCAATTTAGTTTGCAGGAAAGAGAATCTATAGTCTTTGGTTAACTGTTTTGACTCAGAAGATGAAACGAAGGGAAGAGCTTTGATATTGATACCAGGAAAGAAAATCCTGATTTCTGATTGGTCCCAATTTTGCTCAAGACCAAACTCTGGCCAAGACAAGCAGGGGCACAAGTAGGTCATTTGGGTTGTTATTTGCAGTCTCAAAGCCCAGCTTTTCCCTGGAATAGCATTTCCTTTGATTCCTGACACCACGATCAATGCTAAATGCTTCAAGGTGGTAGTTCTTTGAAAATGACAAACAAAATAGTTCATAAATGAATTTTTCCTCTTACAGGTAGAATAAGGTATTGATAGCCAGTACACAGATGATGTGAAATATTGATTCTGTTTTTAGAAAATGTAATGAGTTAGGGAAACGCATATTCATCAAGAATCTCTGCTAAATGAACCCATACCTTAAATTCAGTAGGTATAGGCTGCCAAGTAAATAAAGGGAATGGTTCTAGGGAGAAGTAGTCTGAGATTACTGAAAACTGAAAGCTATTACATAGAAGGTAATTGAAAAACAACAACTGGGCTGTAGCATTTTTCTAAGATACAATTTTCATCACCAGATAAGTAATAGAGGAGATTTTTGTATTGGTTAAATTTGAAGATGCATAGGAGAATGCATGGGGAGAAGCTGGTATCTTCAGAATTAGATGCAAGTTGTATATATGTCTTTTTCTTTTTCTTTTCTTTTCTTTCTTTCTTTCCTTTTTTTTTTTTTTTTTTTTTTTTCATGTCTTTACTCTTAAATCCATTCCCAAACACAAAAATAACACTCTGGTTATTAAGTGGTCCCTGGGAGGGCAGAAAGTTATTTAACCCTCACATATGGAAGCCGTGCTTCAAGGACAGGGTGAATCATACTGTCTGAATCAACAGGTAATGGGAAGCTGTGTAGCTGGGAGTCAGCTGTATGGAGCAGCAGGTGCTGTGGGCAGCAGTCTGATGGGGAAACTTCTCTGCAAGGGGATGGACAGTGACAGGACTTGCACACCAGCAAGACACAATCCACACCTGTGGTCTGTTTACGGAAGGCAGGCAGGACCATGGGAAAGCCATCATTAACATGGTGAAAAACAACATTAGCAAGTCTAGGAAAATAAAAGATGTAATGCAGGAGTGCCACGTGGTAGCCTTTGAAAGTCTGTATCCGGTACTAACAAGCTGCAGTTTAGGCAGATTCGAGAGAAAGATGGTCTATAAGTATTGAATCCCCAGCCCCGATCATGATGCCTGGCACATAGTATGCACTCAGTAAATGTTTGTGGAATTGGAATTAGTGTGTTTACATTATGTGCACAGATGTTTATACCTCTTTCCAAAAATGGGGTGGAGAGGAAGTTTATGGCTATGAGAGGAAAATTGATGAAAAGATAAATGATAAACTAAAAAGCTGAGAGTCAGAATGACTGCCTGGATTTAAATTCTGGCCCCTTAACTGTATACTCTGAGCAACTTATGTCTCCTCTTTGAACTCCAGTAGTGCCAAATAGGTGTCATAATGCTTACCTACCAGAATTGTTAAAAAAGATTGAATGAGATATGTATGCAAAGCATCTTATGCAAATTCTGATTCTCAGTAAAATGTAGTTCCTCTTCCTTATATGTTTCATTTGTGTGTGCCCTACCCTGCTTTTCCTGGATTAGTCTAAAACAGGAGTCAGCGACCTCTGTGGCCCATTCCAGATTGCTTTTGTAAATAAAATTTTATGTGATATATTTACATAATACATAAATGTATGCTTATGTATTGCCTATGGCTGTTCTCCTTTTACAACACAGAGGTGAGCAGCTGTAACAGTGTCCTTACAACCTGCAAAGCCCAAAATACTTACTGTGGCCATTTACAGATGGGCCTTACAGGAAAAATTTGCTGATCCCTGGTTTAAAGCCAACATTTTAATAGAGGTCAAGATTAAATGGGGCTTCTTTCTTTTCTTTCTATTATTTTCAAATCTATACTTTTCAGTCTGTTTTCTACTTGTGTCTCCCACAACAAGAACTTTTCTTTATGACAGGTTTATCACTAAGCTTTAAGCCCTGTGCAATTTGTTACCACTCCCCACCCCCTCCCTCCTGACTGCCCTTCCTCCCTTCCTTCCTTTGATAGGTATTGAGTGCTTTCAGGGGACTGGGGCCAGAGGGTGAAGAAGGAAAGTGGAGCCACTGCCCTCCTGGAGCTCAGCAGGGACCTTGCCTATGAATGTAAACAGCATGTCCACAGAAGTATGGATCAACAAACCTTTGAGAAAATTAACACATGAATATTAAAAAGAAAATGATTTTAGAGACTAAGGTGTGATGAGTATGTGGAATTAAGCTGGTCTGGGGAAAGATCAGGGGAGCCTTCTCTAGATGACCTGTGACGAGAGACAGCCCAGCCAAGACTGAAGGCAAGAGCATTCCAGGGAAACAGGGGTGGAAGTGGGTGGGAGTGGGGTGCACAGAGACCCAGAGCTGGGAAGGAACTTGGCACCTTCAAAGGCTGGAAGAAAGCCAGCCATGCCACAGTGTGTGGGTACTGGTAAAGATGAGGTCAGAGAGTATAAAAGGGGCATGTTTCAAAGAATTTTGCATATTGTGATGGGGCATACTGAACTCTTCTCCCTCTACCCCTGTACACACATCCACGCAGCGATCAAGTTCTGTCCATTCTACATTCCTCATCCCTATCCACACTCTTCCCAGCCATCCTCATCACCGCCTTCCTCTGGATCACGCTCAGTGTTTGTTAATGGACCACCTGGCTGGCCTCTCTCCCACCTATCTTCCACAGGGCTGAGGGCATGATCGTTGTAATTCATTCCCCTGATGAAAATCCTTCCCACAGCCTTTGGGTAAAGTCCCAGATAGTTAGCTTTGCACAGACCCCTGCTTCATACTCTGACCTCTGCTGGCTCTGGTCTTCTCTTCCTTCACTCAAACCCTCAGTTTCTAGTTCTTTAAACTCCCCCTGCATTGTCTTTCTTCCGTCCGCCCACCACCCATTCTCTCTCTCTCTCTCCTAATAGTATTTGGCCAATTCCTACTCATGTCTCAGTTTTAGCTCAAGCGTTTTCTCTTTTGAGAAGGGTTGTCTCACTGAGGTAGCCTACTCGTTGAGCCCCTGATGCCAGCGTCATTGTTGACCACTGTAATCCCTCACCTCAAGCCCTTATTTCCATGTGGCATGTGTTTCTCTGATTACTTCTGTTATCTTTCATCTCTCTTACTAGAGTGAGGACCCTCTAAGAACAAGGACTTTGCTCTCTTCACTGCTGCACCTCTGGCGCAATACTTCATGGAATAAATACCTCCAGAATTTTTTGCTAAATGAGTGAATAGTCTAAGCTACTATCACCTCCTGGCCTACTGCATACCCTCCACTTCTGTCTTCTCCAGTCTACTTCCTACATGATATGCAGAGGAGAATTAAAAATATGGATATAACATATATAAGATAGTTCACAGACTGAAATAAATTTCATTTCTTACTGAAGTGGAGAATTTATATGTTATATAATAATGTAATAAATTATAATACATGCAATGGAGTATAATGTACACATTTCCCTCTAAAATCATCTTTGCACAATCTGTCTTGAATCCTCTCCACTTCATCATCTTACACTCTCTACTTTCTCTGCTAAGCTCTTGTCACACAGCTAGTGTGACTTGGTTGTGCCAGTCCTCACCTGTACCAGGCTCTTTTCAGCCTCAGGACATTTGCACATGTCGCTCCTTTGGCCTGCACATGGCTGGTCACGGCATGGCCAGCTCCTTCTGGATTGCCAGGGGCAGCTTCTACCATACTTTCTCAGATCCACCTTTCTGCACAGCCCTGTTCCTCCCAGTATATTCTATTTCTTCATTTTATTTTATTCACAGCTCTCCTATTTGACTTGAAACTTGTGTTTACTTGTGTGCTTATTGTCTGTTTCCTACAACCAGGTTGTACACTCCAGGAGCATGTGGGCAAAAACCAGAACTGATTTCTTCACTGTCGCATGGCTAAAACCTGGCACAGTGACAGGTGTATGGGGAGTGCTCAAATATTATTGAAGGCATGAATGAATGGAATTGCTCACACACTATTATAAATGATAATACTATATATATATATATATATATATATATATATATATCCCCAACGCCATTGTAAACACGTAGACTGCAGGGAAAATACCATAATAATTTTTGTGTCCTCAGTGTCCATAACAATATTTAGCACGTACTAGGGACTTGATAAATAATCAGCATGATCATACAACATGACCATGTTGAAAAGCCAGCCATGTATGTGATAAGCAATGACAGATTGTTGCAATTGTACTTAGAGCATAGGTTGGGGACTAGATGGAGACAGGATACAGACATGTCACGACCTTGTTTTTATGCATTCTAGGAGATTCTTGTAGGTGAATGGGTGCTTGGCAGAGGTTGTGGAATTAGTATAAGTATGCACCTGCAGAGGGAAAGAGCAGCTTTATGTAGGAGAGCAAGAACTAAAAGGAGAGAAAGCATTTGCGTCAAACAGGCAATGATTGTGGGATACCAGCAGGCTATGACAGAATTGGGAGCCAAGAAATGCTAAGGGTTGGACTAAAATATGGAACCCAACATTGCATTCCAAGGGACCCCATTGTTGCTTATGGTATTAGGCAGGGGCCTGGCAGGCCCAAGGGTGCTACAGATTCCAGACTCAAGATATGTGTCTGTGTATGTGTGTTTGAATGCACATGGCTCAGTGGCTATCAGAGCTTAGGAAAACTTACAGAAAGTTCACTGCAAAAGTCAACTACGTGCATCTCAGGATTAATGCTATAAAAAATATCTGTCTATTCTCTCTTTACATTAAAGCTCACGCGGTTCCATTGCATGGGTAGAGATGTTAGAAAGCATGGGTCAGTTAAAATGAGAGAACCTAATAACCAACTTTCTTTTTCTCCTTTAAGCCATGAAAACTTTTTGCAGATAGTATAAGTAGATGCCACTCTATGTACAGAAAACCAGTATCTTGTCTCATTGACAAATGCAGGAGCATTTGTAGAAGATGTTAGGGGTTTGGCTGTCTTTTCATAAACCTGCCTTATTTTAAATCTTAATTTAAAAGGCAACAGCATCTTAGCAGAGACTACATTTTGAGCTACTTTTTAATAGAAGCCTTTTTAATGTGAAGCTACCAAAATTGGTCTTTTAAAAAGAATCAGTTCTTTGTTTAGACTGTCAGCTCATTGCATTCAATAAGAAAACAGTCAATAAGTAATAAGGTTTCTTTTCATTTTTATTTTGAATAGCTTTTCAAAAAAATGCAGAGCAGATTTTAGCCAGGCTTTAATTAAGGCATTTTATTGGCCGAGATGGGGTAAATCATAGCAGATGAAGGGCTTTTGCTCTTGAAAAACACTAATCACTTAGAAAATGAGCTTTAAAAAAAAAAATTCAAATCTCCATGTAATAATAGTTCATATGACTTTTTTAATCTTCTGAGGAAAAGTAAATTAAATGCAGAAGCTGTAAAGTAACTGGCCGGATAATCAAGTTTCATTTGCTCTTAACCCACAGTGAGCTAGACTGAGCCTAATGAAAAGCCTTCTTACGTAATTTAGTTCCTTATGGCTTTGATTTTCTCCAAATTGCAGCTTTACTGAAGAGCAGGCATCTGTAAATGTCATGCTTAATCATGGTTGTTTTTAGAAATAAAATCTGTAATTTCGGGATGAATTTTGGGGAATCTCTGGGGCTTCGCAAACTGCTCCCAAATAAGACATATTTAATTCTGTGATGAAACCAGGAGACTTGATGTGTAGAAGCATCTAGTCTGCCTTGGCTTTATTTTTGGATGATCTTAAAGAGATCCAGATTTTCACGAGAAATCATTTACACTGCTTGAAATAAAACACTTCCATGTATGTTGTGTGTGTGTGTGTGTGTGTGTGTGTGTGTAAAGATTTTATTGATTTATTTGACAGACCAAGATCACAAGGTAGAGAGACAGACAGAGAGAGAAGGGAAAGCAGGCTCCTCATTGAGCAGAGAGCCCACCCACTGTGGGAGTTGATCCCAGGACCCTGAGATCATGACCTGAGGTGAAGGCGGAGGCTTGACCCACTGAACCACCCAGGTGCCCCTTCTTATATGCTTTTGTCTTTAAAAAGTTATTTTTTGAGGAGCACCTGGGTGGCTCAGTGGGCTAGGCATCCAACTCTTGATCTCAGCTCAGGTCTTGATCACAGCGTTGTGAGTTCAAGCCCCGCATTAGGCTCTAGGGAGCCCACTTAAAAAAAAAAAAAAAAAAGTTATTTTTTGAGTTTTAATTTGAGAGTAAGTTGATGTCATTTAGACCTTATGCACAGTGTATACTCACTGATGTTAAGGACTAGAGCTGCCTGCTCTGCTTGTCAAAAGGGGAGATTTGACCCCATGTCTCACCTTTGTCTCCTCCTGGATGGGTCATTGTCTAAATGTTACATTAGAGTGGAACATTTTGGTGCCTCTGAGTTCTGCTCTAGGTTTTGTGTCTTCCACTTCCTCTCAATCCTATGTTTTCAGAATAGAGTCATCTTTACTTTTTTATTCCCCAAATAATGGATGAGTATGTGCCCAGGGCCAGACACTGTAGTAAGGGCTAGTGGGGAAATACAGAGAGGTAAGCCTTTACACAGTTATTATCGAGAAAAAGTTCAAGACAAGAGTAAATACGAAGCAAGTTAAGAAACAATGCATTTTCAACCTAGGATGACGACTAAACAGAAAGTGGCTAGAAAGGAGGCAGATGGGATTGGCTTTTGATTGGTTGTTCAGATGGGGTTTCTCTCAAGAGCTGATGTTCACCGACAGCCAGAAAGATGGAAAGGAGCCAGTCAGGTAAAGACCTGGGGAAGAATCGTCTAGGCAAAAGAAGTTTGGTGTGACTTAGGAGCTCAGAGAAATCCATCTGGAGGATGGTGAGTGAGGGGCAGGGTGATAAAGGTTAGAGAGAGTTTCAGTATCAGTCAGGATCTCAGAGGGCTGAGCAAGGACTTTGGTGCTTATTCTAAGTTTAACCCACTGAGCCACCCAGGCACCCCCCCCCCTTTTTTTTAAAGATTTTATTTATTTATTTGACAGACAGAGATCACAAGCAGACAGAGAGGCAGGCAGAGAGAGAGAGGGGAGGGAGCTTATTCTAAGTTTAAGGAGAAACATTTCTATAATTTCTTGTTCTTTTTCTTTCCCAATCATGAAGTACTTTAATAGTATTTTTTTCTTTTCTTTTCTTTAAAAATTTTATTTATTTATTTGACAGAGATCACAAGCAGGCAGAGGGGCAGGCGTGGGGAGGGGGATGCAGGCTCCCTGCTGAGCAGAGTCTAATGAGGGGCTTGATCCCAGGACCCTGTGACCTGAGCCGAAGGCAGAGGCTTAACCCACTGAGCCAAGCCAGGTGACCTTAATTTTTTCTTTTCATTTCCCTTCTACAAATAACTCCTGAGCATTTACCCTGTATTATACCAAATTCTGCCCCCCCCCCATGATGTTAACACTCCAGGTGGTAGTTGGACAGCAATCTAATAGCACGTAAGAGTCTATGTGGACTAAAAGCCAAGAAAACACATTTCACAATAAATGAATTCAGCAGTGTCTCAGAATGTGGTGTAACACAACTGACAGCTTTGCTTGGCTGTTCATTTCTCAGAGGGACGTTCATTAGGATGTGACCACAATATGACCATTACGGACCTTCAGTTCAGCCCATTGTATATGAGGTGTTTCACTGTTTGTTTCTTTATTTCTTTATTTGCATTCTGTGACTGTAGAGAGAACCTGAAAAGTATTATTTTTTCACTGACTTCATAGTAACATGACCCCACAATTTACAGGATTGAGTGTTGAGTCTTATTTGTTATATACTGATAGAGACGTGACCATTGAAAGGATAGGCATGTTGACCAGGAAGCCATGATCTTGCTAGGGAGCTCGGGGCAGGACTCCTTAAAGAGGAGGGAAGAGGGTTCTAGGCAGAGGGGTCAGCACGTGGGGCTCCCTGTGGCAAGAGGGAATGAAAGGGAAGGCGGGAACGGCTGGATGAGCTCCTTCCTGATGGAGACGCTACAGGCTGCTGTGGTGGAAAATCACCCCAGGGACACATGACTGTTTTCCATGGGCTTTCACATGTTCTGAAGAAACAGCATTAAAGTAATAGAATTGCCAACCTTGCTTGGGATTCCTTTTATCTCTTAGTACAAGGTGAGACTTTTGGAGCAAGGAAGAGCTGCAGAGAGTATAATTTAGCTGCCTGTTTAATGGGCAAGAAAACTTTCGCACTAGAGTCGAAATGATACCTAGCATCACACTCAGTTAACCCAGTGTTTTCTCAGTTCTGCAAACATACACTGGATACCATTTCAAACGTGTTTATATTTCAGAAAGTTTCCTTTTCCTTTTCCTTATTTTCAATTTCACTCTTTCTGTCATGGCAGATTCCCTCCCTTATTTCTGTTTGGAGTATGAGGTTGGGGAGGTACATGGAAAAACCTCGCTATTGTCTAAGGAGAGCTTTACGTAAAGAGAAAATGCTCGTTTCATCCACATGAAATCAGCAGCTACTTCAAAAGCCAGCCTGTGTGCGGTTTGGGTGAGGATTGGTGAAATAAGAACACTTAAACACTAGAGTTTGCCCTGTAAGTTATTCTACCCCTTTGAAAAGCAATATGGCTCCACAGAATGCAGACTGAAGACACACAAGCTCTGTAGCCAAGAAGGCCCAATCCTGAGTGAAAATGCTGCTGTTAACTTGCGATTGTAAGCAAAAACCACATTGATGGTGGTGCTGTTTATCATGATGAAAGCTGACAGCTTCAGTGTCCACCAGCGGGAGAGTGGATACAGGCCCACTGGTCCATGAAAATGTTGGAACGAACTAGAGCTTCATATAGCAAAGTGGATAAATCTTAAAAATATTATGTTGGTTGAGTTAGAAAAGCAAGTTTTAGAAGGATATAGAAAAGAACACCTATTATGTAACATGTGAAATTGTGTTGTAAACAATACTGTGTTACTCTTTTTGGATAATTGTGTTACCTGAGCCTCCAGCTCAGGGCTACAGTACCATGCTGCACAACTCCAGGGGGCGTCAGCTCATTCAGGTCATCATGAGTCAGTGAACTTTGTATAAGACCATAAATGGCCACAACTTGGTGGCTTTAAAAAGTATATAGTTTCTCTTAGTTCTGGAGGACAGAAATCCAAAATCAAGGTATCGGCAGGGTGATGCTCCTTCCACTGGTTCTGGGGGAGAATCCTTCATTGCCTTCTGCGTCAATAATGGCTGCCATCATTCTTTGGCATCCTTTGGTTTGTGGCTGCAAAGTTCAGTCTCTGCCTGTCTTCACAACCCCTTCTCCTCCTCTGGATGTGTGTAATCCCCCTCTGCCTCTCTCACATAAGGACACTTACTATGTCCTCTAGGCCCCACTTAGATAAACAACAACAGGAAAATGTCCTCATTCTAAGATTCTTAATTATTCCCTCCCTTATTTCTAGGGATCATTTCTAGGTAAAAATTATGTCTGCAAAGACTCCTTCCACTGCCCCACCCCCACTGGCCAAGTACATGGCTATGTCTCACAGGACATGGCTATGTCTCTGGGAGTCATCAGTAGACTACTATAGCCAGAGAGCAGATATTTTAGGATCTGTGGCCTAGATGGTATGTCACAAATATTCAACTCTGCTGTTGTAGCCTGAAAGTCATAGATGATTTTTAAAAGACCTAAAGAACTGGTTGTGTTTCAATAAAACTTCATTTATAAAAGAGGTGAGGGGTTGCCTTTGACTGGGGGTAGAGCTAAAGTTGGGAGTCCTGTGGTCTATGAAAATGAGGACTGTATATAGTGGGTTAGTGGCACCTGTTGGGGTGTTACTGATGGTTCATTACCAAGCCCACTCTCTAATGCCCTTGGGATGGGAAGATGAAGCTACACACCCAAGTGCATCTGTTGTTACAGTACATTTCTAGCTTTCTGGGAAAGTCTTTCAAGAATATACTAACTATCCCAAATGTTGAAATCAGTACTGTGTGACAGCTGCACCTTTGCATGGTAAATTTGGCAGGAGGCTTTTTAGAAAGAAAGAGCTGAAGAAAACTGCAATCAGGTATAAGCCTTCATCCGACCCATATGGAGCCAAAGACTGGCATCAACTCAATGCAGAGTTGAGAGTTATCCCTGTTTCTGGGCTCCTACTTCCCAGGAAGCACAATATTACCTTGTTTTAAGGGATGGATGCAGCATGAGACCAACCAGGGAAGACAGGCTAACCCCCTAGAAAACATTCAGGCAGAATGAGATGCCAGCATCGCTCTAAATCCAAGGTTTAGATGTATATTGGCATGAGAAGAATCTTATGGAATCATTTCATTTTTGGCAGCTCTGGGGACACCAGGGATATAGGTGGCTTCTCTTTAGATGGTCTCTTCATTGTGACCAATGCTTATGCATAATATTGAAGACCTAAAATAATGATTAGTATAATTTCTAGGTAAAAATTAATAGCTTACATTTATTGAGCATAACGGTGTTCCATGTCCCATGTAAAATAACTTGTAAATTACTTAATTGGGCTTACTATAGAGGTTTTCAGTTGTGGGGGTGGGGGACAAATTTATTCCCCAAAGGAACTTTGGCGATGTCTGGAGACTTTTTTTGGTTATTCAAGTTTGGTGGGGGAGGTGGGGGGCTAGGCAAGGTAACTGGTGGGAGGACGCCAGTCATGCTGCTAAACAACTTAGAACACACAGGACAGCCAGCCCCCCTACAGCAAAGACTGACCCAAACCACAGGTGTGTAATGCTATGACTGAGCAACTCTACTCTAACACAGTGAAATAAGCTGTGTACCCCTATTACTGATGAGGACACAGGCTTAGAAAGTTTACTTTGCCCATTCAAGAATGTTCAGTCTGATTCCTGTTTTGACTCTTAGTTTTTATAGGAGATCGCTTGCCTAGGTTTAGATAGTTTTATGCCCCTGTCCCCCCATCTCCCCCACCAAAATGCACATGTTGGAATCCTAATCCCTGATGTGATGCTGTCAGAAGAAAAGGTCTCTGGGAAGTGATTAGGTCATGAGAATGGAGCTTCACAAATGGGATTAGTGCTCTTGCAAAGAGATTCCAAGGGGCTATGTAGCCCCACCCACCCTGTGAGGACATGGTGAAAAAGCTCCTTCTAAGAACCAGGAAGAGGGCCTTCACCTGATCAAGCTGGCACCCTGATCTTGGACTTTCAGCCTTTAGAACTGTGAATTTCTCTTGTTTATAAGCCACTCAGTCTGTGGTATTTTATTATAGCTTTCTGAATGGACAAAAACATTGCTCAACTTAAGAGACAGAGGGTCTGTGAGCCCAGTTTTGAAAATGTATGCCAACTGATTTCTAAGGAAAGCAAAATGAATGTTAATAGACATCTAATTTGTGTTAAGCATGGGTCTGGATCCTGTTATACACATCTTAAGTGGCTCCATTGCAGTGTAACTGTGTCCATTTTCCAGATCAGAAAACTGAGGTCCAGCAATTATTTAGGAACTTATTCAAATGCACAGTTGTAAAGGAAGCAAGAATTTGAACCTAGCTGTGTCTGATTCTAGAACCCAGTCACTTGTTAGGGCACAAATCTGTTCTTTTGTAGAGAGCCAAAGCTAAAGAGGGGATTGAATAATTTTTTTTCCTGTTCATTCTTAATGCAAATCCTTAAAATAGTATTGTTTTAAGAAGTATACAAAGTCTGAATCTGTGGACCATTCTTGGACTCCTCTGTTTCCAGCCCCACACATTACAGTTCCTTAATGCACAAGATAGCAATGACAGCAAAGCAAAGTTTGGAGAAAACTCATTCTCTGTTTTAAGTGAGTGACTTTAAACAAGTCATATTTATTTGAACAAACTGCGGAATGTATATTGAAGATATGAGACAATAAAATTGTTTAATTGTTAAAATGAAAATAAAATGTTTTTGTTTGAAATATATTGTGAAGGAATAAGATTTTTGAAATTTATGATAATGAGTAAAACTATTGGGGCATAGACGTTAGGGTGATACGGAATTTATATTGCTCGAAAGGAAAGCGTTTACATAACTTCCTAATGGGTCTGCCATTTATGATTCAGTAGTTCTCTTCCCATTTAAAAAATAAATTGCATATTTCATTATGGCCTATTATCTTTCTCTCTGTTGATTTGGTAAGATTTCTGTAATTTACTCTATATTAAAAAAAGAATAATAAACGAGTTTAATAATGTCCCCAAGCCTCTTAGCACTTATTTTTCCCTTTTCATGGCACTATTTAAAAAAAAAAAAATCAGTGCTTGCAGTCTTCCAAACTGATGCTAAATAACCATTTCTGTTTGAGCTTTGAAAGACCAATTAATATTGAAGTGGCAACATTTAGTCCTTTCTGCACTATTCTTATTGGTAGCAGAATTCATGCAATGAAAGCATTTTTTCCATGTAATTAGTAACATTATATTCCTTTTTACTTGAGATGGTCTTGAATTTCAGTTGTTTATTATTTTATTCCCGGACCTAGTGTTATCTATAGGAGGTGTGTGTTGCTTCTATGGCCTGCATTACCTGTATCAAAAAAGCAATCCTCTCTTGAGAAGGAGATGACATTGGAAGGAATAAAGAAATGAACCATCATTCCATCTATAGTTCTGTCAAATTTAAACAGACTGTGCATGTTACAGACATCATCATGGGTTAGAGATGCTGAATTTAATTTTCTGTCTTTTCTCCCTAAAGGGTATTAGCACTGATTGTTAGCACCAATAGCTATGGGATAAAGTAGACCCTGAGTGAAAAATGGTCACTCTGGTTTAGATGGTAACCGTATACTGCCATTTTGCTTAGCCATTAGATGTGATGTATAGGAGTCCAGTTAGTCAATCCCCCCACCCTCCCGCTGCCCAGTTCCTAGTACCTGGGGCATACCAAGGATCTTACGGGTTCCATGTGAAATCCCCTCTTTGTGTCCTTCCCATGCAAGAGAACATCTAGTGGCTTCCCCTGTGTGGCAGAATTCACAGCAGTCTTACTTCTCTTAAGTCTCTTCCATTCTAATCTTCCCCAAGTCCTTCTAAGCCTCAGCCATATTATTCTGTCTCCTGGTCTCCAGATAGCTCTCTGTTTGGTAACTTTGTCCCTGCCTACCTTTCCACGTTCACCTTACACCACTCTCCCGTTTGTTTACTTCATTCCAGCCATCTGATCTCTCAGGGATTCACTTGCTACCAGCCTTGCTTCCTGGACTCTTCCTTGCCATTTTCTTGACCTGAAATCTCTTCCTTTCACTGTGTCTGGCTCTATGATGTCTGGGACTCAGCTGGGATGTCACCTTTGTAGAGAGGCTTTCTGTGCATATCCCGTCTTACACAGGGGTTCCTTGTGCTCCTCTCTCAGACACCCTGTTCTTCTACATCACAACAGAATTGAAAATACACAATTTTTATTTTGTCTTCTTGTTTCCTGGACTTTATTAGACTATAAGTGAGGGCCAGGAGGGCAACACTTTTTCTACTTAACTCATTTCTATATATCCCATATTGAAAAATATTTGTGAAATAAATAAATGGCTGATGATATCCTCTGTATGATGGGGAAAATTCCCCTGTGTTTATGATGGCTTGGCCTCAGATCTTAAATGACAGCACCGGAGCAGCTATCATTTCTTCTGGTTCTTTCCTTCTTTGCTTATGTGTTTCAGAGCATCCTTATCCCACTCCATCATGCAGACTCCTGTGAAAGCACATACTTTTCAAGCAGTTTAAGAACTTCAAATAAGGTATCTGGTGACTTAACAATGATCCAGTGCAAATTGGAATGTCGTCCAAAAGCCTTTTGTAATTGTGGTTCTATCAAATTTGTAAAGTATCTATAGTTAGTTGTGTCTGGGGCATTCCATGAGACTTTCTGATGGGTGTCCTTAGGCAGACCAATGGGCTCTGGGATGGGAAGAGGGAAGAGGAGGACTTCTTTTGGACATAGCGACTTCCCAGGATTTGTCAACCCACATTCTTTAATTTGTGTTTTTCATATGCTTTCTCTTCAAGCCCTTCCATTGGCTCCTTTTGTGAAAACAAGTTTGTTGAAGGAGCATTGGATCAAGTTTGAAGATTAAAGCATGAGTACCACTAGATTTCATTTTACCAGTTGCAGCTTCTAGTAATAAACATATTTATCATCATTTTGATGATAAAGGTAATTTGTTCATTTTCCAAATGTGGGCACTATAAATATGTGGAAGAGAATAAAAAAAAAAAAAATCACCCAGCACATCAAATCCTACTTTACCTCTTGAGAGCACAAACCTCAACATTCTCTCTCTGGCACTTAGTGTGATGTGGGCTCATGATGAGTACATAATAAATTTTGAATAAAGAACCTGTACTTTGGCCATGTCAACAATTTAGTACATTTCTGTCTAAGGGATAGACATAGGAGGTGGTGCATTTTGAGTGGAGAGTTCAATAATAATTATTATTAATAATAAAACCAACTGAAAGTGGGTCTGCATTTTGTTATCACGATGCTTGGGCAATTCTAAATGTTGGCAGTGATAATCAAGTAGTTCTTTTCTAGCCACACTCTCTTTCTTTCTTTCTTTCTTTCTTTTTAAAGATTTTATTTATTTTTTTTGAGAGAGAGAGTGAGAGAGCATGAGAAAGGGAGAGGGTTGGAGGGAGAAGCAGCCTCTCTGCTGAGCAGGGAGCCCAATGCGGGACTTGATCCCGGGACTCTGGGATCATGACCTGAGCTGCAGGCAGTCATTTCACCAACTGAGCCATCTAGGCGCCCACCAGACTCACTTCCATGTTCCCACGGTCCCCAGGGATAGAGCATGTGGTATGTGAAATGTCACCCCAAGAATTTTACATAATACTTTGTCATAAGCAGTTTCCTGCTAACTCCTTTTACAACTTCTGGTGAAAGCACTTGATGACTTAGCTACATAACCTTGAAAGTAGTCCTTGATCTTTCAATCTCTCTTTTGGGATTCTACCTTAAAAGTAACATGAAACGCAGAGGAAAATTTATGGGAAGGGGTGTTCATCCCAGTATTACTGCTAGCAAAAATGTAGAAATACCTTAATTGTTGAACACTGGATTAAGCTACTTAATCGTGGCAGTGTGGACATAGTCAATACTCTTAAGATGGACTCTTATGCAGACTTTAAAGTGACATTTAGGTAGGTTTTTTAAATGATGTACAGAAAACTCAGTACTTTTTCTGAAGTGGATCTAAGAATGAAGCAACAGCAGTTTGTGCAATGGAGAAACCCTAAAAAACAGAAATATGGCCAAAACAAAACATATAGTTTCACTGAAAAGAGCAATAGTGCAATACAAGGAAGGTACAGATTTTTGCTAGAGTAACAGGTTTTTCAGTATTTCTGGAATGAAATACAACATTAGAATTAAAAACTGAACATGTAATTACAAGTATAGTATATAGAAAGGATGGTTATGGAGAAGTTTTAAGAATGGCTTATAAATAATAGATTACAATTAGCAAGTGAAATATACAAAATTCTGATTTTCAGTCTCTTGATAGCCTTTGTGATTCTACATAAAACTATGACAGTTTCAGTGTGTGGGACCAAGTCTGTTCCAACTCTGTGGATTGGTACTGCTTTCTCCCTTCCCAGGCAAGAAGGCCTCTTACTTGGCTATCATGAAGACAAAGGTGATGGTTACTCATTCAGGAAGTGAATCAGCCAACCAAGAAGTTCAACCACTGTTAGTAGGTTTATATCAGCCTTATTAGCTAAGACACTGTGGTTTTCTGCTGACCATAGGCTTTTTTTGGGTTTTGTTTTGTTTTGTTTTTTAAGATTCCTCAAATTTTTCCTATTATTTTTCATTCTGATGTGTCTTCGTGATCTATCAGAAGATCTCCTTGGTCTTAATTTTTCTAGGTCCACATTTTCAGAAATGATAAGAACTATTGGTACTCCTTCATATTTTCACATTTAAAATGTCAGCTTTGGATTTTTTTCCCCCACCACTTAAAAAAGCTGTTCTATTAGAAAAATAGCTGAAGGATTCACGGTTAAATATTGATTTAATACCTATGTTGTAGTTTATGGGGCAAAACAACGATGAGATATATGTTCCTGGTCTCAAAAGACTTCTGAGTCTTTCAGTTTGATTACTAGAAATCCTACAGATTTTCCATTCTAAGGAGGTTTCAGTGGTTTCTCTCTTCTGCTTTATTTATTTATTTATTTATTTATTTTGCCCTCCAAACTCTAAAAGACAGAAAATATGTCTTTTTTACTTTCAGATTTCACACTGCCGCATGTTGCCTGGAACTTATTTATAAATGAGTTAACACTGAATTATGACTAGGATAGAGTTTGAAGAGCTTCTTTGTGTTATATAAATCTTTTTACTCTTTGAGGATTTTTACAGCAAGGAAAAAGACTTTGACACTTGGGCTAGCAGAAAGTGAAGTTGAAGATCTCATGGCCAATTAAGTTGGTATGTAAACTAGAACTTTGGTTTTAAAGGTATGCTAGTCTTTTGTGGTTCAGGAATCAAAATTCCTGAAATACTAGAATGTTGGCAAAAGGGAAAAAAAAATCTTCTTATTCCCCAAATCCCTATTTGTATAGCTAATGCCTTTATTGCCTTTTCTTGAAGATTGTTATTATAGTTTTAAAAAAATGAAGTATGGCTGAAAGGCAAATTGTTCCGTTATTTGGAAAGTAAAGCATATATTTAAACAATCTTTTATATAGAGCTTTACATGAGCAATCACACAAGATAGGCTGAAGGATTAAATGTGAGAGAGAGAGAGGGAGGGATGGAGGCAAAATCCAATCTGTATTCTCTAGCCAAGGTATATAAATAAGTGTTGGCATGTCATTTCCATGATTAAAGAATTTCTCCATTATTTTACGAATCAAGCCCAAAATATTTAACATGGTCACAAGGCCCCATATTACTCAGCCTCAACTGACCTTGCTCATGTTAATCTCTGCAACTCTTCTCTCTTCTCCCTCCAAGAGAGGGAGCACCAGCCAATGAGATCTTCTTTCACATCCTAGAATAGGCCATGTTACCTCTTACCCCAGGTTCACTGCTCCTTTCTCTGGAGCCTCCCACCCCACCCCTGATGATCCCCTGTATATGTGTATATACTTGCTCTTGTCTAGTTTCCTAAAACCAGATCCCCTGAAATATGAACTTCTAGCACCTCACACTGTTCCTTCTAGCATGTATCACAATTGTAAGTAAATCATTTTGTTAAT
The DNA here is from genome assembly GCF_030435805.1 of Mustela lutreola. NCBI lineage: Eukaryota > Metazoa > Chordata > Mammalia > Carnivora > Mustelidae > Mustela > Mustela lutreola. The sequence continues at coordinate 51,314,465 of NC_081290.1, forward strand.
AGAGTGAAGTGTCTTTTCCTCTCCCTGCGAATGTAAATTCTAAAAGGGTAGTGATTATGTCTGTCTGGATCATTTTTTCATCTTCAGTTTTAAATGCCAGGCAAATAGTAAATGTTCATATGTAACAGGGGGAAAGTTGTAGACTCTGTTGCACTGCAAAGTCATATAGAGGAAGTGAGACAAATGGTGGAAAAGGCTTAGTATAGGTAAGAGCAGAAGGACTCATTTTAAGACCTGGAGCACTGGATTGTTGGTGGAGTTGGAAATTAATGAGTGAAATATGCAAAATTCTCTAGGGATGCCAGAGAGGACAACATAAATTTATTAGTAAGTGATGTTAAGGCACTTTGATGCAAAGATGGGAAATAGTGATCAATCAGTCTGAGCATTATTGAGTGTTATTGGATGACCACCCAGATGGAGGAATTCAGAGCACAGTCTATTCCCACTCTGATCTGAAGGCAAATGTCACAGGCTACTTTCTAAGTAGCTCATTTTTGTTTATGAAAAATATAGTTATTGTGTTCATGTTCCTCTTACCATAATTTTCACTCTCTGACTCTTACTAGCCTAATGAAATCCAAAAGCTATTAATAATAATTAACATTTGAGCACTTGTGTAACTCTACACCCTATTCTAAGTACCTTAAATGTATGAACTTATTTAATTTTCAGAGTGATCCTATAAAATAAGATTATTACCGTTCCTATTACCAAAGCATTTGAGTGGTTGCCCGGGTTACACAGCTAATAAATGGTAGAGCTGGGGTTTGAATTTAGAAAGTATAACTCTTCATGGCTCATGCTTTCACTACCGTGCTGTGCTGATGAAATTGCTCTAAAGGCAACCTGTTGTTTATAACACTGCAAAATCTGGATTCCAACTGCCATTGGAGAATTTTATCCTCTCCCCTTATCAGCTATTCAAGAGAAAAATAAATGGTGAAATCAGTTGTCCCTATTTGACTGTAAATAACCTCATCCTCCTAGATCTTTGTTCAATTAAGATTAATTGTTGACCAGAACAAGGGAAAAAAAAGGGGGGGGGTGCTATTCAGTTTACCAAGACATTCATATCAAAGACCATCCACTTAATTCTTCAACCCATTCATTTTCTAGTTCAGAATTGGGGACAAAAATAATGGTCCTACAGTGGATGGACAAGATCCTCTACTCACATGGAAAGCAATATGAGAATGTCGGGGCAAGAAGGGAGAAGACCTGAGAAGACATGGCTTCAAGGGACAGGGACATTGGGAGACAGCTGTAGTCATGGAGGAAGGCAGGCTATAAGACTTTTGGATGGCTTTAAGGAGCAACAGGGAAGTGGTTGAGTACTAAAGGATCGACATTTAACTCAGCAAGTTCTCTGTACTCAATCGTCAAAGGAGTTCTACCTTATACTGTGTGAGAGGAAATTTTAAGGTTTTCTTTGAAAATTAAAAAAAAAAAAGAAAAGCCACAGCCTTGACTGGAAGAGCTCACACCTTACCAATGTCAAATAACAGGGCAGTACCAAACTTTTATTTAAATTATTTATAAGTGATAAAATAACACTAATCAGAATATGAATTTTTAATGTTCGCTGTTGAATATTCTATAATTTTCTGCATTATGTCTTTGATGACATGATCTGCTGAAAATGGAAAATTCCATATTATCTCAATATTATTATTCAGTTACTTCCTTGTAATTTCTGTTTTTCTTCAGATAGATGTACCTGTAATTTTTGTGGTGCTTTATTTAAGGTAGCTGGGCATTGATGAACTATACCTAATTTAAGCAAGTTTCTAAGAAAATTTAAGTTCTAAGGCACTTCATTAATAAGTGGCTTTTCATTGTTTTTATTTTTATTTTTTTCCAAATTGTCATCTAGTTGACAATTCTTGCAGACATGCATATGATAAAAGTGTAGGATGCTACTGGAATAGAGTTTTTTCAGGCTATGAATGATGCTAACCAGGATCCTAAAACAGGAAATAAAGGCAACCCTTAGCAGGCATGGAGCAGCGTGAAAAATTCAATTCAGATGTAACCCACTACAGCACTTTGTTTGCCAATAGAAGTCTCACACAAATACAGCTTTATAGATTCAAGGAAGAGTTGTTAGTTTTAGCTGCATTTTAACAGCTAGACCACATAAAATCTATGGTCTTATCTTTGGCTCTAGAATATGATCTACTCTCAAAATGACTAATCTGTTAAAGTCAGCAATTATTTATTCAGTACCTACTGTTGGAACAACATATATACCCACAACACGCAAATGTTGGATCGCCTTGCTATGAGCCCTTTCTTGTGTGTAATGAATTTATCTAAGGAGAAAATTAGAAATGAGGGGATGAGAAAAGAAGCAATTTGAATGTCATAAGAATTCAGAGAAAACCTTCAAACTGTTCTGAATTTATGCATTTTACTTTATCGGTAGGAACTGATGTACTTCTTGAAGTCTAGCAATTTTATAATTCTAGAGTGTCCATGTTGAAACAACATACTATTAAAAACAACAACAACAAAAAATGATGTCAAGAGAAATGTTATCAAAAACAGTTCTGACATCTGGTGTTCGTTTTGTAAGTGGAGGAAAAACAAAACCAAAGCATAAATTGGATCATGATTCCTGGCAGAGATATGCAATAGCATATATTTACACTTTGGGTATTACTCTGAAGATGTTCTGCTCTTCGGATTCCTTTGTGGGTTGTTCACGACTAAAAAATATTTGGCGTCAGAGTACCTGGTTTAATGAGATATACCTTTTTGCTTGTAAATTCCCTCGCCCACTCTGCAGGTGTTATTTCAACTGCATTAGACTTTCTGAAAATTCTCTTGTCTGTGTCACTTGTGATTGGCAAAATGTGGATGCATGGCACAGATCCTGGGAATGAGCCTGAAATGGCACATTAACTTTTGAAATAAGGAATTATTTTCTAAATCAGTGGTCCAAGACTGTATTTGTGTCACTTGTTGAGCTTCTGAAACTAGAGATGAGCTGGCCCTTCCTCAGACTTAGGGAGTCCGAATGTCTAGCATTGGGAGACTTGGGCACCTGTTTGGTTGTTGTTGATCTCCTTAGGTGACTCTCACTCACAGCTAGGGTTGCAGACCACTGATCTAAATAACTAACAGTTGTACAAAAACTTTATAATTTATATAGCAGGTCTTGCTTTTTAATCTCCTTTAATCTGGTACGATAGGCATCATTCCTATTTTATAGACAAAGGACTCACGATTTAAGAAGGGTTAAGTGAGTACCTAGGATTTTTTTTTTTTTTTAAACTGTTAGGAATCAGACTTCTGATGATGGGACCCTGGCTTTTCTTTTTGTTTGTTTCTTTTGACCAGTTTTTTTTTTCCTTTTTTCTTTTTTTTTGGCCATAATATACATATAGAAAAAAATGTCTCTGTCATTGTGTACAGCCCAGGGAATTTTCACAGTCATGTCACTTGCCCCACAAATGTCCTCCTGTGGTTCCCATCCAGTCACGGACCGCCCTGCCCTCACAAGAGCATTCACTATCTGGACTTACACCGGGATTGTTTAGATTCACCTGTTTGTCTTGTATTTAGATAAATAGACTCACTCACTATGACCCCTTCTGTGTATGGCTTCTTTCAGTGATCATTACATCTGTGAAAGTCATCTGTGTGTTTTGTGCAGCAGTGGTTAATTTGGCCTCATTGCTTATCACGTTTCCTTGTGTGAACGTATGATAATTATTATCCATTCTAGTACTGGTGGATATTTCCATAGTTCCCATTTTTACCTACTGCCAACAGCACTCTCTCAACATTCTGTGCACATCTTTGGTGAACATGTACATATTTCTATTGGGTATATCTCTCAAAAAACCTTGAGCTTGTCAAATTATAATTTTGAAGTTGTAAGTTGGCAGAAACCACCTCTAGCTTTTCCCTTTCGAACATTTCTCTTTTTTATTTATTAGAATTCTGATCACTGCTCCCAACTTTATTAATCAAAACCTACTTGAGGGTGTCTGGGTGGCTCAATAAGTTAAGCATCTGCCTTCGGTTCAGGTCATGATCCCAGGACCCTGGGATTGAACCCCATGTTGGATCCCTGCCCAGGGGGAAACCTGCTCCTCCTTCTATATCTGCCTGCGGCTCCCCCTGCTTGTGCTCTCTTTCTTTTTGTCTCCCAAATAAATAAGATCTTTGATTAAAAAAACAAACAAACAAACAAAAAAACCAACTCCTTGAAAAAGGAAAGGATAAATTAATTTCTGATATACCATGTTTAGTAATGGCTAATTTATTCCAAGGGTTAGTACCTCAATATAAAGGGACAACTTTCTGATTTGGAATTTCAGGGCATAAGAAAATTCTAGGCAGAGCTAAGCACATGGTTTTCTTTTATTCCATCATAGAGTTTTGTTTTGAGTTCCTTGGGACACAATTTCATGAGGAGACAGAAAAATGATTAGCTATTGGTTACTGATGGAGTGACCATTGTTTGACCATCTGTTTACTTAGATAGGTTCACTAACGCCTCTAGCTTCCAGCCCCCTTCTATCAAGTAATACTGGTTAGAGCGTGTCAGCCTGCTCAGAGAGTGTGTTCATAGAACTTCAGTTATATCATCAGTATCTATCCTTCAGGTGTTTGATTGCCCCCGAATCCTTTCCCATGGATCCTAAGGGTGCTGTGGATCTTTCCTCCTGGATTCTCCTGCAGGGATCCTAAATCCTTAGCTTTAAGGATTCACGGATGTCATTAAGTCATATTGACTCTCTCCCATTGTCTTTAAGGAGCCGGGGGGTGGGGGAGGAGGGTGAATGATTAATTGCAAAGTCATGGGTTTTCCAATAGGAAATATGGTTACTTCTCTAGGCCTCCGTTTTCTCAAGTATAGAATTGAAATAATAACATTTCCATTAGATTGAATAATATAGCAGATATTATGAACCTAAAACAAGTGTGAGTCTAATGCAAATTTCTGGTATTGAATAAATGTTGTCATTAGTAGTTGCTAAAGTTTGGGAACTATGTCTTATCTTTCCCTATAACAGTATCTGGCAAATTTTAATTTTTAAGGGGACCTGTGACTTGCCCAAGTCCTGCTGGCTGATAGATAATATTCTCATGAAAGAGGAAGCTGCTTGTTTACTCTGTCCTCTTTGCCTTCTGGATAAATCCCGAATTACTAACAAAACTATGGAATCCGTGTTTAAGCTCTCCAAATCTGATCCCCCCCTAGGAAGAACATTCCCAGGTAACCACATCACAGCTAGGGAACTCCGGTAAAGTTAGGATGTATTTATCTCAGAGTTGAAATATATTTTTAGAAGTGCAGAAAATTTATGTTGAGGATAAAATCATTAAGGAGCAGAAATTATTTAAATGCAGCTGTGTCCAAATCCTCGGACCTACCTCTGGACAAGCATGTTAATAAAACCAGCTGATCTATTTTAATGGCTTTTCACCTCTAAGTCTAGGCTTCAGGGGTGTTCATTTTCCTCTGAATGGTATGAACTATATGGGAAGTGGATGGAGGTCTTCATTTCGGAAGTGACCCTCAATAGACTATGCTTCTACTTCGATGAATACAAGTATTATGATCAGTTCCACCACCAAAAATACCAATAATTCTGCCATGAATACCATCAACATTTGTACCACAAATACCATCACCACCACTCATTCCAGTGTCACCCACAACTTCATCGCTGACACCACCAGCAATTCCAAAACAAGTATTCAGACTGACACTAAGGGTCACCATATTGCTAGGCTCTCGGAGTCCACACAAAACATGGTTCATGAGTTGACTGAGTACATGGTTTATAGTGAAAGAAAATATATCCTAAAGTTGCCTTTATTCAATCTTGCCAGGCCTCCATGGCCCACGTCCTTTAAGACATGTACTCTGCCCCTTACACATTTTTTTTTTTCTCCTACCCACACTAGTTTATTCTAAATACCAGGTTGGGTTTTTTGTTTGTTTGTTTTGTTTTGTTTTGTTTTGTTTTGTTTTCCTACTTAAAGATGTTTGCATATGCTGATCCCTCTGCCTGGAGTAGTTTTGTCTCTAGACTCAGAAGTTAAGACCCTTCTTTTTCTTTCCTTTTCCTTTTTTTTTTTTTTTTTTTTAGATTTTATTTGTTTGTTTGTTTGTTTGAATATGAGAGAGAGAGAGAGAGAGAGAGCACAAGTGCCCATGAGTGTGAATGGGGAAGGGCAAAAGAAGAGGGAGAAGCAGAGGGAGAAAGAATCTGAAGCAGAGGTTGTCCTGAGCGTGGAACCCAGTGTGGGGCTTGGGACTTGACCTCTAAACTATGGGTTCATGACCTGAGCCCAAACCAAGAGTTAGAAGCTTAACCAAGTGAGCCACCCATTCTTATGCTTAAGTTCTTAGTTTAAATGTGACTTCCCAACAGAGATCTTGTCTAGCTTCTTTTCTATGTTAGGAAAACAGGGATAGCATTTCTTACTTTTCAGGGAGGATCAGTATTTGAGGTAAATAAGTCGCGAGGGCGTTAGCTATTATTGTTCAGATAAGAGGAAGATTGTACGAACCAGACTGGATGTAAAACTAAAAGCCAGGAGACAAGAAGGATCCACAGGGGAGAGAGGAGGTTCAGGTCAGAGATTAGGAGGTGAAGCCTGGAGCGATGATATGAACCACAAAGAGTGGTTCTGGGCCCATTCTCAGGCTGGAACAGAAGCCCTTTAGAAAGAGCCGAATAGTTATATAGTGTGGTTAGTGCAGTACAACAAAGCATACAAAATATGAAAGTAGCAAAGGGGAGGGTATGTAATTAACTACTTTTGGCATGATTGTAACTGAGGGCGAAAACAGTCATTGATGAGAACACTCTCAATCACCATTATGTGTACTGGCTGTTTCAGATACTCTTGTGCATCTTTCTTATTTCCTTTTATCTCCTGTTCCTCCTTGGGCTCACAGACTTGAGGTACAAACTTATTACAGAAATATAAACTTGAAGTTTTCACCCATCTTTATTGCAACTAATTCCTATGAGTCTAGGCAAGGGGAGTGAGGATTTAGTCAACAGTTCTATTTTTGTTGTTGTTTTGTTAGAAGATAAAAATTATCCAACACACGTTGCATAAAGTTCCACCAAGAATATTCCTAAGTAATTATTCTGGCCCAGTTTCTTCCCTCTTTTCTTTAACTTATTCTGCATGTGAGTCAGAGCATTAAAGTCGTCTTTCATTTATCCTTAGTCATAGTCAATTCGGTGTAGTGGAATTAAGAGTAAAGATCCTGGAGCCAGATGATTTGGTTTTGAATCCCAGCTCCAGGCCATGCTATCTTTGAGAACTTGGGTAAGTCACTTAACTTCTCTCTCTCTGCCTTATTTCCATTATTACCACTCTCCAAAGTGCTGATCGTAACTGTATCTATTAGTACATAATCCATAGAGTTCTTATGGCAGTAAAATGAAATAATCCGCATGGACCAGTTGGAACAATATAGGGCACATATTAAGTTCCGTTGAAATATGAGTGATCATGAATGAACAACTAATAACAAAACACTAGAGGGTGAGTTTTTAACAGTTTTTGTACTTATCCAAAGTTTACATTTGAAAGTCAAAAAATAATTGCCAAGACTGTTCTATAATCTCAGCAAATATTCTGCAAAATCAACTGGATTCGATCATCAGCAGCATTTTCTTTGTGGGTCAGAATATATCAAAGGTGGATACAGCCTCTCTTAAGCTTTTCTATTATATAACCTCGTCTATAATAATAACCATGTTAGTTAAGGAAATCATTATTCAAAGGGCTGAATCATCTACATGCAAATGATTTAGCATAATTTCCTTAAGCATGGTAATCACTAAAATGAGAATATTCATTTTTTTCATAAGTCTACAGTCTGAAACAATTGAGTAAAGTAAATGGGGGAAGGGGGCAATCCCCCATTTAAAATATCTCCAGGGCATCTTTGTAAAGTAAAATTCTCTGTCTCCAGAAATTATCATCTACCCTTAACATAGCATTTACTATGCATCTTATCTCTAGAGTCTATATTTTTACACCAGAAAGGAGTTTTCTCTTTAAAGAAAAAAAATGTTTTACTTTGGTTTTATCCTGAAGCTGACAATTATGTTAGTAGTTTACTACTTGGGACATCTCTGATTAAAGCTTTCTGGGGTGTCTGGGTGGCTCAGTGGGCTAAGTGTTTAACTCTTGATTTCAGCTCGGGTCATGGTTTCAGGATTGTGAGATCAAGCCCTGCCTCGAGCTCTGCGCTGGGCATGGAGTCTCCTTGGGATTCTCTTTCTCTCTCTCCTTCTACCCCTAGCCTCCACAGACACTCACCCCCCAAAAAAAGGATCAGGACTTTTAGCCTATTTTCCTTATTGTGTGATTTTAGTCTTCCGTATGACTTCAACTATTTTCTCTATGCCTCTCCACACCACAATCATTTGAGCACTCACACACTATAAAGCAAAAACACTTACTGTATCTTTATTTTATTTTCCAAACATAATGAACATTATAAGTATGAGGAAATGAAAAATAAAAAGGGAAAGAGCCCCGCATAGGAGCTGGTTATGCATCTCTGCATTTGGCAGCAAACCCGTGGCTTACTTTTTTTGTAAGAATACATTAGGATTAAGTGTTGAAGAGCCTCTTTAAGTCTATTTTACTAACTGGGAAGTCTTCCCTGAAATCAGAGAAATTGAAGGACCTTTGTGAAGCAGGCTTGTTGAGAAAACGAGATGTTGTGTGAAAAGTTTTGTGTTGTGAACAAATAATTTCTGAAGATCTGCTTTTTGTTTGTTTTCTGGCATCTTAAGAGCTTAACTTCAGTCCAGTGAATTGGAAGATTATACTGTGTACATCAGTACATATAACATAACTTTTCACAGACACAATTATCAGCTCTTCCCCATCAAGCCTGGAAAATCATAATCAGGTTTAGTAGAATTTCCAAACTGCTTATAAAAATGCTGTTTATGAAACTGCCCGAATCTGAGTCATTTCTAAATAACACAGAATTATGTGTACTTAAGCCCTGCTTACTCTTATCATAGTAAGAAAAGTCTGAAACCATTGGCATCAGGCACAGGGGAAAGAGATTCTAGATAGTTGTGAAAATGAGTAATGAAAATGGAAAATTGCAGGCCTACCAGAATGTGCAGCTGATAGATCTACCTTTTAAGAGGTGATGTCTGTTTGAACTTCAGACTGCCAGGGTTCTTGTCTTCATGGCAATCAGCACAGAGACACATGCTTCTTGTGAATCATAAGGATTTTCCCATTGGTGGTATGTGGACAGAAGCAGACATATTTAAAACGTAATATTCTTAGTACTTTGCACAAACTAGCAACCTTTTTTTTATTGGAATGAAACGTTTTCTCCCCCTTAATTATTCCATCTGAATATCCAGTCCTGACATTTAAAGCAAGGCACGTTCAAATTTCCTTTGAAATTTAAAGTTTGTGCTAAATTAGGGTTGTTTGGTGGGAAGTGAGTTTTGCATTTGTTAAGGAGATTTGGTTATAAAATTTTGATTGATTTAAGACTCTTGAAGTGGGTGCATAGAGCCAGTGGCAAGAAAATGAGAAACAGAAGTTGGTGGGAAGGTGACTCATTGCCATTTCCTGTCGTTCCTGGGCTGAGGGACAAAGAGCTGTGGATCAGTGGTCAAGAATTGAGGCGGTGGTTGTTGCTTTTAGGATTTTGCTGGAACAATGAAGCACAATGCTAAGCATGTACTAAATATGGTATCTGTATTTTTCTTCATGGAGAGAATGGTGCTTAGTTCCTACAGAATACAGTGGCTTCTCTTCCTGCCAGCAACAATAGCTGCCCAGTAAATGAATATTGAGTGAAATCAGGGAAGACTTTCATAAAATAAGACAGATTGTTCCCAAGAGTTTCTTCTCCCTGATCCTCATTCTCTTTCTTCTTTCTGCCTTTTATATTTATTTATCAAACTCAAGTTACATATGGGAATTATGTAAGGTGCTGGGCTGCCATACTGGATAGCTCCAAATGGAGCGTGCTCTTATGAAGGGTACATTCTGATGGGCAAAATAAAATAAAAGAAAGTAACCAGTTTGAATAATGACAGGGTTGTGACAAGTGCCATGAAAGACCCAATGAAGGAGCTTAGCTGCACCATAACAGTAACGGTTGGGATGATACAGTTCTGGGGCGAGCAGAGCATCTCTGAGTTGCATAGCTGAGTGATGGGTTGGAGCGGCAGTCACTGAGGGTTTGGTAGGAGACAGTTCCTAGGAAGAAGGATGAGCAGTGGCTGTGGTAGTGACATTAGCTTTCAGTATCTGGAGGAGAGTTGGTATGGTGAGAAAGGAAGGAAATCAGACAGTCGCCTTTCTTTTCTTTTGGTTGTCCCTAGAAACAAATCTGGAGACAGTGGTTTTAGGCCTTGTCCTCGGTTGTCTGCTTTAGTTCCCCTGCCGGGTAGTTTGTGGACTAGGCCATCATGATATTGCTATCCACCCTTGCTACCAAGTCAAACCAGTGCCCACATTCACTATGCACTTGTGTAAACTCTAACTCATTGGGTCAACAGGAATTTCTTTCTAGGACTTAACCATGGCCAGCTACTATTTGGACACTAGAGGAACAGCAGACCAAAAGAAAGACACAGCCTGAGTTGGGGGAGATATGGAAAAGGCAATTGATGATAAAGAAGGAAAGTGTAGGTTAGTGGAAAGTGCCAGGCAGAGATATAAAGCAGGGAGAGATATCCTCCCACGACAGAGGATTGTTGGAGTGGGGTCGAGTGGATTCTCCCTGAAGAGGTGACCTTTAAGTCAAAATATATAGGAAATGAAGAAAGGAACTATGGAAGGATATCTCTCAAAGTGGTATTGAATGGCATTTCAAGGTGAGAAGAACCTGGAAGAAGTCAAGGGCTGGAAGTACACGGGCCCTCGGATAAGGCCAGTGTAGCTCCTAACTCAATTCTGACTCAGGGTTATTTCCACAGGTAATTTCTTATATTTTATTTGTTGTGAGACAGACAACACAGAAAGCCTCAGAAATTTAAGACTTGCTTAAAAATGACAATGATAAGATTTATTGAGCATATATTATATGGCCAGATTAGCTGAGTACTTTTCAGTGAATGACTTTCCTTAATGCTCACAAGCCTACAGAGTGGATATGCTCTTTATCCTCATTCACAAAGGAGGCAGCACAGTCTTAGAAAGCGAGGTAACTCATAGAGTTCCCAAGGGCAAGACACAGGATTCAAGAGCTGGCTATTTGGCTGCAAACTCTAGCCAGTGGGTAGCTAGACAATATACTGCTTTCTTGGGAACTGTTTCTGTTGTGTTGTGTTGTGTGTGTGTGTGTGTGTGTATGTTATTATCTAGAAGGATAGAATACAGAACTATCTCCCCATATACTTTTGTCTGAAGCTTCAAAATCCATCTTTGCCTCTAGAGTAAAAAGGGAAACCATTCACACCTTTGATGCTGATTCGTGTGATAGGTATGTGGTTTGTTCTTGAATTCCACTTGGATTTGTGCAGAAAGTATTTTAAAGATGATTACTATCTGGGGAGGGAGGTAAACATGTCAGGATATAGGTTTCATAAAATGTCAGATCTTCTAGACCGCACATGGGAATGGTAGAACCTGCTCTTGATTCTGTCGTGTGTGAAGGAAGGTTAAAGGATAGTCTTCCCTCCCTCACTCCCTCTTCCATGTATTTGCCTGTTCCAAATACCACAATTTAGAGCTCCAGCTGGTCATCCTGTGAGGGAATTATTAAAAAATCAGTTAACGTTTGTTCCCTTTTGAGTTTTCTGTAGGTAATGAGCCAGACTTCGGGAGCTGACCTTGCCCCCGACCGTGGGTCAGGAAGGGGCCGGCTGGGGCACTTCCAGCCGTACTTTCGGGCTCTGGCTGTGCTGCTCCAAGGCCAAGGGGCACTGTAGCATTTCGAACTAAGCAGCTCTCTGAGTACAACCCTTCTGAGACTGCTATTCACCACCACCGTCTTTTGAAATGGAGTATTATATCGCACAGTAGCTTGTCCTCAAGAACTAGCCAGCATGCTACCTGTAAATGAAAGCACGGATGCTTTACTTGTGGAAGAATTGGCCTGTTATTGTTATGGGTCTTATTGTCATCCTAAAATATATCTCCCTACATCTCCCCCACAGGTAGGCTATATCCTTTCATGCCACAAATAGCAAGTGAAATAAGGGGCTCTCAGCTCAGCAGAAGCCTACAAAGCAAGCTTAGTTTATCACTCACCCATCTTTGAGTCCCTTTTGCTATGCTTCCAGCAGATGGTGATGTGACCCGCCCTGGAAGATCACTGACAAGCAAAATATTTACTTCCTGTGTAGCTTATTCCACACAAAGTTGTTTCTGTTGAGCCATTAATTTGGTTACCTATCTATCCTCCATTCACTTCAGTCCTTGATCAGTCCCTTGGAAAGTCCTTTAATGATTATGGAGTGCTTACTACATCAGTGTGTTAGCTGGGGTTGCAAATTGGAAGACATCATGGAAAGATCCGCACCCTATTTTCATTATACTTATAATCCAAACAAGGCAACAAAATGAAGATAGTGGCATTGTGGAGTGATAGTTGTTATAATGTTGTAGATCAAATGGAATGCAAGAACAGTAGTCCCCAACACATGACCTGTGTATCTAGGATTTTAGAAAATGTATAAAAATCTCTGGCCATCTGGTCTAACACCTCTCACCTTTACAGATGATTTATCATTTGGGCTATCTAAAAAGTCCTTACTTTTGTAGAACTTATTTGCTTTCCTTTGATGTCTGCCCAGTGGTCTTCAAATGTTACTCCTTGAACTGAATAACTTAGAAGGGAAGTTCTGGTTTTGTTCTATTTCAAGATTTGAAATAAATCCATTAAACAAATTTCAGGGAAAACATCAAGAACTAGAAAGTTCTGTTGAGATTTTTAATTCTCGTTTTTATCAATGAGATGTGGCATCTCAGAAGCTCCCATGTACGACCTCTGCCCATCCCTGGTACAAATTCCTTGAGACTCTTATTCAGGAGGACCTCCTACCCTGGGCTTCTCATGCCACTTTTGCCTCTTTTGCCTATGAGCTCCCCAGGCACTGAAATGAAAGTGCCAGCTTCCTGAAGTCCATGCTAGTTCAAACTCTTCTCCGCTGTCTTCCTCCAGAAGTCAGGGACTCAGCGATTTGAAAGGGACTGCTCGAGGCTTCCTTTTGGCGCAATTTCTCAGTTGCTATTTTAATTCTGCCTACTCTCTTACATGCTTCCCTTTCTTCCTCTGCAGGCTTTTCTTCTGCCCATCTACTTCTGTCTCTACATCCTGATTCCACCAGCCCCTCTCCTCCTCTTCTCCTTGAAACACACATTCCTTCACTTCTTCTAAACCTTCCCTAAAACATTAATGCCTAAATAAGTCTCAAAACATAAAATCTGTGAAACTTTTTGTGTTTTTGTGAAACCACTCCTCTCACTGTCTACTGCTCTTCTGTTTGTTTCTGAGTGGCCACTCAAGCCATACCTTCCAGATCTGAGGGCTGTGTGATATTAAGTAAATTAACTACTCTCTCTGAGCTCTCATTTCCCTACAGAGGCGAGGCAGTAATACCCACTTAATGGGGCAGTTGAGCATGAAATAAGCCGATGTCATTTACATGCTTAGTGCAATGCTTCCTGCCTTGATGTCTATTAACTAGCATTAATTCTGAAAACAGAAGTTAACACCTCATGTATGTACTCTACTTAATAGCACTTGGTAGTTTTTATATGAACAAGGACACTTAACTGTTAAAGTGGTAGGTGCAATTTCTGTTAAATACATATTAGTAGCTCCAAATGTGTGTTACTGGGAATTAGCATTAGTCTTTCTCTGTGAGTGTACAGACCTGTAGGGAGGGCCTTGTCCGTGTTTCATATATGCCTTTGCATGTTCATGAGATACGGGTTCATGGCAAATGAAGTGGCGGTTTCTGAGATTGATATGAGCATTGTTTGTTTTAAGCGAAGCAGCAGAAAAATCCAGAGCCAAGTTTGGGCCCAGGCAATTTAGCCCAGTCAAGGTTTTAAAGCTGAATGGTGATACTTTCTGGAAACTTAGAATTGTGGGCCATCTGAAACTCACCTAAACACAATGTTTAGACAATTTAAGATCTATACATGAGCTAAAGTTTTTACTTCTATTTAGGCAGCTTGCACAAACCCAAATATTGTGCTGTGTCTTAACTCCACATATTAGACATTAGTCAGGTAATTTAATACTATTTCTAGTACTGTAATGACTAGATCAGGTCAGAAGTCCTTGCAAACCCAAAGATGGTGTCCTAGTTATAATAGGATATTTTCCTAAACAGTATTGAGTGTAGGTTGAAATCTTCATTATTATTTTATTAATTGAAAATAATATTCATTCATTTGTTCTTCAAACAAAACAAATGAATATTATTTTGTTTCATTGCCCTCTTATTCATCTCCTGAATCTTCCATGCAATTGAATACATTTATGTTAGGAAAAAAAAAAATAGGTGGCTGCTTTATCTTACTTAGCCCAGTTATGACAGAGCTTTTATTCTTTTGCATTGGTTTAATATAAGTTAATTTCTTTTCAAATAATGTCTTTGGTAAAAAAACAAATGGCTAGTATATTTGCAAGACAAATACCAGTCAAAAGAGGGCAGCAGGGTTTCTCTCAAGTGAAGTAAAGGGATTTCTTTCAGAAGAAAGCTAAGGAATCAAGAATTTAAAAATCTTTTAAAAATACCAAAATGAACAAGAATGGTTGAAAAATTAGCCACTTTCCTAAAAAAAAATGCAGTTTAACAAGTTGACATCAGACAACCACCTACATAAAGAAGCAGGTATCCTTGGAAAAGGAAGAAGCAGGAAACTACTAGTGAGTAGGTTTATCCTTTTTTTTTTTTTTTTTTAAATCCCCCCTACCATTTCTGGCTTCCTTTGATCTTTGGTAAATCCATTTAAGGAGTAGAAGGTTAAAACTACAGAGTGATCGTTAAGTTGTCCATACAGTCTCCTTCAACTGGACTATATTGGATAGCTCAAGATTTTGGATACCAACACACTGGCTTCCAGAATGCCTGTTTACTGAGAAGCCTCGGTGGTCGCCTAGTAGCATCATTCCCAAAGCTGCTGCAATACTGGCGTAAACTTGGATACATACCATATTGTCCATTCTGAATATCAGCTTCTCTTCCTCTTTGTCCCTTTGGAAGGCACAGAAAAACATTTGGTTGAGAAAACTTAAGTCAACTGTACAATAGTGGACAAACTATGGGCATGACTCATAAACACCAGAAATGTTCAACCTCCATAGGTTTTTATGATGAAGACATAAAAATAGCCAGATGCTGACTTTCTAGTTTTCAAATTAACTGTAGTTAAGGTGGAAAACCAATATTGGAGATACCAGCATTCTTACCTTGATAGTAAGATGCAAATTTGGAAGTCCAAAGTAAGGAGGCTACATGGAATATCTTAAATTCCATACCTTTTGGCTTAGTAATTCTACTAATTCGCTTACAAAGATACTCCCAAAGATTTATTAAAAAAAAAAAAAAAAAAAAAAAAGAATTCCATTAGGCTGTTTTTTTAAAAATTTTTAAAAATTTTTAAAAGATTTTACTTATTTATTTGACAGACAGAGATCACAAGTAGGCAGAGAGGCAGGCAGAGAGAGAGGAGGAAGCAGGCTCCCTGCTGAGCAGAGAGCCTGATGAGGGGCTCGATCCCAGGACCCTGGGACCATGACCTGAGCTGAAGGCAGAGGCCTTAACCCACTGAGCCACCCAGGTGCCCCTAGGCTGTTTTTAAATAACAGAAAAATATTATACACTGAAACATTCTGTGGTCATTAACACAGTGATTTCAGAGAATGCTTAATAGCATGAAAAGTTTCTTTTCATATTCCCATAAAAAAAATAATAAACAAACAGAATAGTCAGCTATGCTAGAGTGTGATCTAAGTTACGCCTCCCCGGAAGAATATATGAATTACCAAAGGCAGGGAAAAAAGAGTCAAATGGTAACACTGATTGTTATTGAATTGTGGAGTTAGAGACAATTTCTGTTTTCTTTATTTGTACTTTTCTGTGTTCTCCAAATCTTTTTAAATGGGCATGGAATAATTAAGTGTTCAGGAAAAAAATTAAGGAAAAAGTGAAGTTGACCTGTTGAGCTGAAGAAAGCCAGGCAAGAAAGCATGAGTGTGGGAGAACACTTTATTCTGTAGCAAAGCTCATCCGGATGCAAAGGACATACTGGTCACATCAGTTCCTGGTGCTGGAGCACGACAGCTTACCTGCTGATGCCCTCTGACGGGGAGAGGCTGTTGAGGGACAGGCAGGAGTAGGGCTGACCTTCATTTCCAATGTGTAACACTTGCTTAGTTTCCTCATGATTCCTCTGGGCTGCAAAGCAAACTCAAGAGTTCAGCTATGCTCAGATACTATTCTACCCCACAGCTAAGAGCTGGACTTTCCAGATTTCTCCACTCCAAGGAGATGTGCAATTTTTTAAAGTTTATTTATTTTTTAGTTGTCTCTACACCCAAACATGGGGCTTGGATTCATGACCCCAAGATCAAGAGTCACTTGCTGCTGCTCTTCCAGCTGAGCTGGTCAGGCACTTCTGAGATTGCACAATTAATTAAAAAAAAAAAAAAAAAAAGTGGAAAGTGAGTCATAGCATGACATTGGCTCCTATTTTCATTTTGCAATACAAAATACATCAGGGCTAAGGAGAAAAAAAATCTATCATCTGTGATCATAATGGTTTTGTGAAAGAAAGAGCTCTATCCTAAAATGTAGACAGTACATCATAATCTGAGAATAAGAGACAATATTCTAATCAGATAAATTTTGCCTTATGAAAACCTCCTCATATTTTTCTTTCAATTTTATCACTGATACATGAAAGCATCACTTTGGACTAACATGGGTTCAGGAATTGCCACTTAAGGAACCATTAACTAGTTTTAGACTAACTTCTCTGTGATCTCCTCACTACATTTTAATGATGATTCTTATCCCTTTGTAGAAATGAGGGCACTGAGGTCCAGGTTTAAGAGGAACATGAGGCCTATCTGACCAGATTTTACTCTACTATCATTGAGTCCTCATGTTTGTGTTTATGATGTCCAGAAAGAAAAGAAAACCAAATAATTGGTTTAAATATAGACATTGCTTAAGGAAAGACCTAAGGTTTAAAATAGTAATTTTTATTAAATAAAAATGTTGAAAACATTGCTCATTATCATCTTGGGGAGAGACAAAGATCTGAATCTAGGGGAAAGGTCTATGCTTCTTAAAAGAGGGACCATGGTAGATGAAAAGATACTCACCAATGGTGGGAAATGTACAAGCTCCATTAATACAGGCAGAACATGCACAAACTATTCTGTACCCAGAGAGCTTTGAGCAGGGAACCTGGTGACCTTCCAGACAAAGACACAAGCTTCCCGTGGCCCTCGTGTCTCCATTTTAGAGTCTCTCTTACCCTCACTTTCTCAGGAAGGTTCTCGATGCTCTACCACCTCATCCTAACAGTTCTGAGGTCCAGCTCTTTGCCTGTAACCTCAGAACATTCCTCAGTGTCTACTCTGAGACTGAGTGACTTGGAAATACATTTGTAGACTTTACATCTCTTTGCCGGGCTAAGATTTCCTGCCTAAGAGCTACTCTTTTAAAAGAAGGGGAAGAAATAAAACCAGGGCTAGAGAACATCTGGGGACCCAGAGGAATTGGGGATTTGTATTAAAAATGCTTTACTTAAGGTCAAGAACCCCTAAAGTTCTGGTTTGACAGTTGAACTTGAGTTCAGTTTGAAGTGGAAAAGAGGGGAAATTAGGAGAATCAACCTGAGACACAAAGCACTGTGGGCCTAGGGTTAGGGTTAGGGTTAGCATATTAATATTATTTTTTATTTTTTTTAGCATATTAATATTTTTAAGAGTTTATTTGAAGAAAAATGGATTCAAATTGGGCAGCATCCAATCTAGCAGATACAAAGGAGCTCCAAGGAGATGTACCAAAGGAAAGACTTTTATAGGCAGAAGGGAGTGGGAACAAGGACATTACACTAGGCCAAAAAGCAGGTTGGTTTTCACAAGGCCACTTCTGTTTAGGAGAGCAGGGAGTGACTAGTGTTGATCAAGTGATTCCTGACTGACTGACTGACATGAGATTCCATTTCTTCCAGAGCTGAAACTGGAAGTAAGTCTTTTTGGTGACGTGGGGCTGAACGTAAGCCACTCCATTTTGGACTTTTTTTTTTAAACCAGAACTATCAGTTCCTGTTAGGAAGTAACTTATACATTCCCATCTGTTATGGACCCCTCTGATCTGTTCTAGCAGGACCCCATGGGACAGATCTTAGCACCTTGTTACTTTAATTAGAACTGTAACTTAGTGTTCGTCTAAATGGAGTTACTTTCCAGCTTGCTGATTTTGAGCCCAGCCAATGTGTTTCTGCTGACCTTTAATCCTTTTGCTGCGCACCCAGCAATGGAATAGTGCCTTTCTAGGTTGACTGGCCAGGAGCAGATGGGCTTATCTGCACACAGCCTGTAACATCACTACAAATTTGGGACTGCACGAATGTTAATAATCCGGATTCAGGTTCCCAGTAGAGAAAATGTATTTGCTTTTATCATGAATATCAAATAAATGAGTAGTCCTACCATTTTTTTCCTTTGAACTTTCACTCACTTTTTGTGATGAAATATACATCAGAAAAATTAAAAGCGGCTCCATGCTGTCAATCACTTAAAAATCCAGTGTGTTTCTTTTTCAAAGACTTTCATGAGGCAGTCTGCTTGAAATCTATTTTAACTTATTTTTTAAAAATAGCATTTTATTTTATTCTGCGGAGCAAGGGTATATTTGGCTGTAAAAGTAATTCCGCTTGAACGGTTCTTACTTTCTCTCTGCTTGGTTTTGGAGAAAGGAAGTCTTTTCCTCCTTCCTCTATTTCTGGTTATTCTATTTCCTCTTTAAAAGTTCTGCCGAGACAGGATTTCTTCACCTGGCTCCACCAACAGAATCGGGGGTTCAGTAAACCTCCATCGGAGTAAAAATGACATCCCGCTAATTGTAAGTTAGCAAGTCCTTCCATTATGGGTAAAAGCAATGGACCACAGAAATTGTGTGAAACTCCATGACTGATAGAATCATACATCAATCATCATCTTAATCTTATGTGGTTCATTTTTGCAGATTTGATTAACAGTTCCCATAGTTACTGGACATGTTTCTACATACTGACAGTTAATATATTTACAGTGAAGTGTATTTCTGTATCACAAAATTATTCTTGTAGTGTTTTGATAGTTTTCCTTAACATAATTAATTCCCTTTATAATGCCTTGTCTTTTATTTATTTAAAACTACTATTCTGATAAGGGAGTCCATATGTTTCATAAAAATGCAAAAGGGGTCCATGGTTCAAAACCTATGAAGAACTTAATTTTTTTCCCTAAAATCTCCATTTTTCTATGTAAGCCATCATTTGCATGTCCTTTGCTTATCCTGAAATGCCCCTAAGTCAACAGACTTGTATTTTCTTTCAGGATCCTATGATCTAATATTGCATGTTAAGTAAAAGCATTTTTAGTGCCAGTTAGAAAAGTGAATCAGACATTAAATTAGCATTTACTATAATGAAATCAGACCTGTGTAATTACCAGCATGCAATTACACTCATCTGAAAATTTGCCATGTCTCCCTTTTCAGCATCAAATCATCAAAACTCTTATTTGGCCATGAATGATAAGATGTTCTTTCTCCAGATGCTGAATACAGGCTTTGATTTTCTATGACAAAAAAGCTCTATAGCAATTTAATGGATTAAACTATTTATTAAGTGCCTATAATACACTAGACACTGTGCAAATAATATTCACTCTTATCAGGATATAGAATGTTTAATACAACATACAAATCGAGAGCACTAAATGCAATGTGCCTGAATCACCAGAGATGATTTTAAGGTTGAAAAGCACTACATGAGAAAATAAACGAAGACAAAATAATAATGCTCAGGAACACTGATTTTTGTATATTTGTTTTTCCTGAGTGGAATTCTAGAATTAATTCCTGCATCACTGTCGGCTTTCGGGGGGCTCTGTACCTAATGAGAGGGCAGCTCTATTTAAAGTGAGTCTTTGATCACAGAAGGAGTATCCCACTTCATTTTTGAGGCTTGATGTCAAATCCTGGTAAAGAGCCTGAACTTAGGTGTCCGATGACCCTGGGTCTGCATGCTGGCTCTACAGCTTCCTACTTGTGTGACCTTTTTAAAGATGCATCTCAGTCTAAATTGCATTTCCTGCAAATAAGAATGATATGACTTGCAAGGTAGCTATGGGAATTAAGAGTTATGTGGAAATTGCCTGTCGCATAATGAGTGCTTAACAAATTTTAACTGTTATTTGTTGTTAGAACTCTGCTCAAATATGTTCCCTTCCTGGCAATGAAAATTCAAGAATTATGGAAAATTCTGAACTCAGTTTAACTCTTACATTGTTTAGAGGATATGACATAGTTCTTGTCTTGGGGAAATACAATTAAGTTAGAAATTATATGTATATAATTTCTCTTTTTATATTATAATGCATATATGCATTGGAAAATACCAAAAGGCAGTAAAAGCTAATGCTAAATGTTGTGATATTTTTGTATATCAACTAGAATCCTGGCACAAAACAGAGGAGAGTTAAATGAAAGGACCATTTGCAAATATGTGGGTAAGGTTGCCTCACTGAAAGGAGGTCACATGGAGAGCCATGTGCCTTATGAAACAGAGGCTAGAAAGCCGTTTCTAGACTCTGCAGAGAGAGTGAGTGAGAGTGAGAGCAAGGGCAAGAGAGCTCTGGCTGCCACAGTGGGAAATGCCTCCTGCTGGGACTTACAGCCTTGTCCAGAGAAGCACTGCTCTCAGTACTACTCTTATTGCCCTGTGGGAGGAAGTCCAGAAAACCTAGATCCTAACCTCTGTCTCCACCCGACCAAAAACCACCAGAAGTCGGAAAGCTCAGGAACCCAGGTAAAGCGGTGCGGTCTCTACGGTCAGCCTAGTGGAACAGGGCAGAGAAGGATAGGGATTGGATGGAACAGTCCAACAGAGATGAGTCAGCGAAATACTGTAGGAAGTATTTAGGAATTCAGAGAAGGAGAGCACCATAAGGATTAGAGTAGTCACAAGAAGCTTCTCTGACAGTGAAAGCTGGCTCCTATAAATAATCCCTGCTTTAGACTCACACGTGGGCACATTTGAATTAAGTGGGACATAACCATTCAGCTGTAACAATTCTAGCAAATTATATGGTTGGAAGGGGTGCCCCCTGCCCCTGCTGAATAATGGTGCTGTTTCTTCTGTGGCTGAATTCCTTAGTCATGGTGACTGTGGTATAGCTTCACAAAAGCCCAGGATTTTTGCCTTGCAAATGTAGAGAGAGCTTAGTAAACAAATTACCTTGTGTGAACAGACAGAACCAATGCACTGGGAGGTGGACGTTGCAACTAACTTGACAATAGCTCTCAGCCTTGTTTTTCTCCCTCGCCCTAAAAGGCCGGGCAATCTGCTCAAAGATAAACACTCTGTTCTCCTGGAGCCTGCTCCATCTCTCACTCAGCTGCCATTGATTACTCCTACAAGACCGATTCATTTGAAACTTCCTATTGATCTGTTTACAGAATTCATTTCAGGACTTCTTTTTTTGTGACAGGGATGCTTTCAACAAGGGATACCTTTGGGTCTTATTTATAATTTTGTTGTGGTTGGTAAGGCTGCTTGTGTGTTCAGAGAGATTGTCCCAAATGTCTGCTCTAACCATTTCTGTGCAACAGAATAATTCAGACGTTCAGCAGGCATTCCGTAATCCTTCATTCACCAAACATTTTCTCAGGGACTGTTTTATGTCAGGTACCGTGTTGGTTATTAAAGATGCCTTAGATAGCTCGAAGACATAGCTGCCTTTAATTCTAACAGACTGATGATAATGGTGTCTTCGCAGCATTCTCTGGGGATTCTCAGTCCTGCTCAGGTTCAGCAGAGAAGAGCGATGTCATTGATGAGCCTTGTGACACATGGATGGGAGACAGTGACACTTTTAGCTCACCTGGTTGGCCATTACGTCTTTCAGGTTTAATACAACTTTTCTTGGAGAGGAAGGCTTTGTAGTCATAGACAAGTTCACTTCAAGTATGTATTCCCTCCCACCCAGAAGGCTTTCAAAAATCCTTGTTGAATAAGTTATTCAAGGGTTTAAACAGTCATAGGAATTAGCCTTTTCGAGGATGACATGTGATGCTCTTTTCTTCCTACTTTTATCACATTTTGAACAGTGATGGTGAAAATGCACATATAAAATGGTGGAGACCAGTCTATGCCTCACATTTCTGGAGACTTTCACAAATGATATCTATGAATCTGTGTATGCACATGGAAGTTAAGGAGCATATTTAAAATCACAAATGATTGAGTTGGAAGTGGCAGACTGCTTCCAGGTGGAATCTGAGAAACAATTGACACATGAAGAAATAGGTTTCATTTATGTCTGTGACAGTTCCATGGATGTGTTCTCTACTGGCTTCAAAGAAAAAGTTGATACATTTGTCCCTCAGGTAGAAGTGATGAAACTTTACAACTTCAGAACAATTTTTAACAATTCTTTATTTCTTCTATACTAACCTAGAAAGAAGGAAGAATAGAGTCATACCTATAGTGGTGTAAACACTTGCTGATTCTCTCTCTCTCTAACGATTTATTTGCTTGAGAAAGAAAAAGCGAGCATGTGCGTGGGGGAGGGGCTGAGGGAGAGAATCTTCAGGCAGACTCCCCACTGAGGGCTGAGCTCCATCTCATGACCCCTGAGATCACAGCCTGAGTCAAAATCAAGAGTCAGACACTTAACCAACCAAGCCACCTGGTACTTCTCCTGCTGATTCTTTTTAACCCCTGGGTCACTTCTGCCTTTAGTGAAGGTAATGAAAATATTTAACAACATGCATGGGCAGCAATGGAGTAGAGCGGGTACTGGCCCGTGGAGTTGGAATAGGGGCTCAGAAACCCTGAGCAGGAATGCCGGGCATTCAACTTTACTTACCAAAACATGGGAAGGTCAAGGGAAAGAATAAAGTAGGTGGGCTAGACGGGATTTTGTTCTTGGTGTCTAAGACAGTGGCTACAACGCAGTTCATAAATACTTTACTCTCTGGTACAACTGTACGGGTATTAACCAAATATCAACCCTTCCTTCCTCAGTATCTGCTGGGCTCTGCTGGCTGCCCTTCTTCTCTGGGAGCTGGAGGGATTCCCAGTAGAGGGGGTTGCAGCTAAGAAGAAAGGCATCCCCATTTTCATTGCTTTTTCTCCTTCCCCATATGTTTTGTTATTTGTCACCCCCTTCCGACTATTTTATTTCTTTTTAAATTTGATTAGCTATTTTATTCATTTTTATTTATTTATTTATTTACTAATGCTTACTCTGATCCGCACAGTGTACTAATTACTTTTCGTCTCGTTTAATCCTGCCAATGAATTTCACATGTGGTTACCTGTCTTACAGGTAAGGAATGAGTTCCGGAAAGGTTTCTAGGATCTTGACTTGTCTAAGGACATAGAGCAGGTACCTGGTTGGCCTAGGATGTGGAGTCAGATCTGGCCGACTAAAAAGTCCACATATTTATGATGACAGTGTATCTAGAGTGTTTTATCTTTTTAATTTAAATACCCAGTTGAATTAATTAAATAAGACCATTAGACTGAGCTGGATCTTGTGTAAGCAAACCCAAGTCTAAGCTGATGAATGCCTCAAGGTTACAAAGTCAAAACCTGAGGACAGCCAACTAGGTTTTAAACTCTAGCCAGTTAATAATGTTTTTGCTTTGCTTCTGCCTTTTCTCAGTGAACATCTCTCCCAGGCCCTGTCACTGGGTGTTCCTAACTACTGAGGGGTTGGCAGTGCCTGATTCTAATCTAGTTCAGCTTAAACTCTTAGAATGTTTAATATTCTTCAGTTTATCTTTTAACAACTTTTAGAATGGCTTGTTCTGTCTGCCATAGTCCTGTTGTCTTAAACTAGGTATCATGTGTGTGAATGTGTAGTGTGTGTGTGTGTGTGTGTGTGTTGTATATCTCTTTCTGTGTGTCTCTGTCTATATCTGTGTATCTATAGAGAGATCCAAATAGTCCTGTAGGCATTGAGTCTGTATTTCCCACCCTACAAGAAAAATATAACTTTTTCATGGAAAGAACTGTTATTTGTGGAAAACCTTAAGGACCCTGGATTATACAAAGGTAAACCCCAAAAGGTAAGCTCCCAAAGGGAGAGGATGAGAGAGCAAGAGCTGGATTATTCTGCATAATAAAGTGACAGTTAATTTAGACTGACCTCTGGCAGTTTGAGGAAAGTCTGGGCCTTTGGAATTTGGAAGGAAATATGGGAGTGGGGGGGGGGGCCATCAGAAGGATGATGGCCCAAGGCAGCAGAAGGCTGAGGTTTACTGAAGGGAATGGGCAGTCAGAGAGAGAGGAAAAACAAAACAAAACAAAACAAAACATCCAAAAAACAGAAAACAAAACAAAACAAAAAACCCAGGGAGGACTGAATGTGTCAGAGAACATAATTTATTTTTTTTTTTTTGGTCCATTTTAGATTCTGCCCCCCCCTTCCCTCCCCACCCCCCAGGGTCCTCTCCAGCTCCCAGAGACTGCTGGCATCCGGTGCACTGTGGAGAATGGAAGGGCTCTCCACCCTGGCTGGGCTGTGCATCCCCAGGAAGGGAGGATGGAGGGCAGGGTCACTGAGGATCTAGCTGGGAGATGAAATGGGGTTAGAAGTAACAAGAAAATGTAGGCTACCTCACACAGCAGGACTCAGAAATAACAGCAGCAATGCTGGACTTCCCCAAGCAAACAGAGACTGGAGTCCTGTTGCTTGGATATTAAAGAGAACCATGGCCCCAGAAGAGTGGAATATATGAGGGCATTTATTTTACAGGGTTTTCAGGGCTTTAGGAAGCAAAGAGTTGCTTCTTTTCAGATACTTTTTGGAACTCCTGCTTGTTCTCCCTGTTAGAACATTTTAACAAATACTCCTTTTGCTGTCAACATGTTTTATAAACACCTTTTGCTGTCAACCTGTTGTATAAATATATGGGCAAAGGAAGATCGGTTCCCATTGGCTTTGATCATTTTTCTTCATGGTGCTGTGCTCCGGGGGCGGGACGTGAGAGCATCTCACGCTCTATGCTGCTCTGCTTCTGCAGACTTTTTCCAAACTCAGTTGTGTGGAATGTGTTTCAAGATGGATTCTTCTTATCCCCCAGTCAGCAGCCAATTCTTTGAAAGATCTCAGCACATTTGTGTTTTCTTGAGAAAACAGAACTAAATTCAGGAATAATGATTAGTACTTACCGGATGGCCATGAGCCAGATGCTGTTCCAAGTACCCTAGCGTTGGCCATCTCTAATGGTCTCTACATCCTAGGAGGATGCTACAGTTCTTATTTCTGTTTTGCTGCTAAAGAGACCAAGGGGGTGTACAAGTGAGTTCTTTTGATCGAGATGTCCCAGAAGTGGCCAGTAGCAGAGTTAGGACCTCAACACAGGGGATCAGATTTTACTTGAAGCCTATCCAGCCTATTGATAAGATGAATTTGGGTTAATGGAAATGGTACAGTTTTGAGTCTCACTTCATTTGTGTACTGACCTTTGCTGCTTTGTTAGACCGCAGTTAGGAACGAAAGTGTTCACATATCAGCCTTTGGGAACTTAAGTTAGGGGAGACACATGGTAGTTATCCACAGGAATTCAGAGGCCAGAAAGGCTCATTCTCTCTTGCCCTCTGGTTATCCCCCAAACAATCCAATACTTCAAGGTAAGAAAACATTTTCTGGCTAGATACAGGATTCTCATACTTTTAGGAAGAATGAAAGATGATTTAAAAACTAAGGTAACGCAGGACACCTGGGTGGCTCAGTCGGTTAAGCATCCAACTCTTGCTTTCTGCTGAGGTCATGATTTCAGGATTGTGAGATTGAGCCCTGTGTCTGCCTCTGTGCTGAGCACAGAGTCTGCTGATGTTTTTCTCTCTGCCGCTCCCTGCCTCCTTCTCTCTCTCTCATACAAATAAAAACTCTTAAAGCAAACAAACAAACAAACAAACAAAACACTAAGGTAAGGCAAACGTATAGGCAGATGTACTTATTAGAGAGAATGGCCAGACAGGATTCTTCAAAACCAGTGGAACACTGGAAAATGAGTACCATCACCATGAAAACGTACAAATGCCTTTCTTCCCTCACTGTGAGGAAAACATGGCGCTATGAAGTTAAGAACATTGATCCGGGGAAGAAGATTCATTTCGGAGTGACAGTGTCATCAAACCATAGTGATTTTTAGAACTATGGTTTCTGCTATTGAGGGAATCTTTACTTCTTCGAGTTGATTTGGTAAGAACCAGTTTTCAATGTGGGAGTTTGGGGCCTGGTGGTGGCTTGTGCTAAGGATCTCGCCAGCACCTCTCTTTTTTCTGTCTTGAGCAAACACAGCTGCAGTAGCCTCAATTCCCTGGGAGTGACCAGCCTTGACCATGCCTATGGCATGGTTCGATGAGGACAACTGGGAGAATAATGTCAGTCTGATGTAGAAGCTGCCTTAACACCAATGTGCACATTTTGGATTCCAGAGACGAAGAACATAGTGGTAGGGGATTTGCAAAGGAACGGATTCTAGTGATTTATATCAAGATTTTGAGATTGAAGGTATGCCAGCTCTCTCCTATACCTCATTGTTGGTGGAACATTCTCTGTGAAAGATGAGACCCATTCCTACTTTCCTATTGGGTGGATTGTTTAAACGATCTGTTTCCCCAATTTGTGGCACTAAAGTCATTATGTTTAATTCAAGCATTTATTATATCTCTATTGTTCTCAATATATCATGGCAGACTGTGATTTACAGTTTCTAGCATAATCAAGAGAGGAAGAAAGACACATACTTACATAATTCTTCTGCAAGTTAGCACTATGCTAAATCTGAAAGCCATGTAATAAAGGATCCCGGGCTTAGCTACAGATAGAGGGAGAATTCAATTGGAAGGATTTGCTCTTTCTGAAACACGAATACAGTTTGACTTGTATTTCTGGACAATGCACATTTGTTGTGACTGTTGCCCGTGGATCAAAGCGGCTTCCTTTTCTATTTCTCTCGGCCTCTGTTTAGGTATTATACAGGTATATATTACACATCCTTACTTTTTGGTTGTGAACTCCTAAATCAGATGACATTAGCACCTTTGGCTTCCCGTGGCCAGAATGCCTCCATCTGGGGGCTTCTTGCTTCAGGTGGGAGCAGCAGCTCTCCACTGACTTATAGCAAAGGACCACAATCTTATCCATTGTGGGAATGGAACCGCTTCCTGCTTCTTCCCCTGAATAAACACACAGCATCTGGTTTGACCCTCATCCCCCTCAGGGAATGAGAGAGAAAGTAATTTTACATAACAAATTTCAATTAGTGGTGCTAATGGAGAAGACTTGCTGTGAATTGCCTGAATCCAGAGATGATTTGCAAACAGTCTCAGTTCATGATATTTGTACCAATTTCAATTTAAGCTGCTGATTAACACTATGTATTTATACATGTAGAAAAGCAAATTATTTCAATTACCAAGCCTCAGGAATATAACTCTGCAAGCTTTATTTAAAACCACAACACAGCTGTGGCAGTCATTTCACAAACTATTCTTCCAGTTTTGTGGCATTTGTTTCTGTGTTGAGATTTCATTTTTATTAAGTTTGTAAAAGTCACTTTCTGGGTAGACGGTCTTGTGTTTTGGTGAGTGTGTGATTAAAACCTTTCTTTCTAGTCATTTTAAAATAATGTTATTTGGCACGTGTTGATATGAAATTTGGGAATCAATACTTCGAGTTGAGAGTTTGAGGTTGATCTTTTTTCCCTTGAGCCTTTTCTTTTCCCTTCCCTTCTCCCGTCTTCTCACCCTCCCTCCCTTCCTTCCTTGGTTTTTGCTGATGGTGGAAATAATCATGAATAGTGAGTGATAGAGCTTCAATAGGTTAGGAAATGACTGAATCACCCATTATTTCCTGTGAGGATCTACCTTTCAGAAGTCACACAGATGAATCATCATCTGAAAAGAAACTCGTTAGTTATTTAGGATTTTTTTTTCTCACTTCTCATGAATGAGTGCTTCTTTTCTGTAGGACTTAAATTGTTGAAATAGGAGATTCCAGGAAAACACACACACACACACACACACACACACACAGACACTCACAGAATCAATTTCTACTTATAGCTCCTTGGATAAGACATGTGGTCCTATCACTAAGCACTGTTTTTTTGTTTTTTTTTAACTTTTTTTTTCAGTCATTCAGTTTGTTTCTTTCTTTCACACTTTGTGAAAGTCCAATAAATCACCGGGATGAGCTAAACTGAGCAGCTCAGTTACTGGCCGAACATCTAGGAGAGAGGTGACCTTCTGAATTTATGTCTACTAGCCCTTCCTTGGGGTTCTCTCACTGGAAAGTAATTAAATTTGCTTTAGTGAGCTTATCTTCTTAGGACTTAGGATCTTTGCTCTGAGGACTTGTTGCTCAGCCTGAAGGATTTTAGGATCTCCTTATTTTTTGATACATCTGAAGTCTAGCCATGACATCCTTGAGCCAACATCAGATGCGTGGATAAATTGATATACAGGAGTGGGAAATAAACATGCCTCCTGACTTGTCTATTGAGAAACATATCTCTGTTTCTAATACTTCTATTTTCCGGCAACCCAACCGTGAGCATGTGTGATAGATGTCTAGTAACTGGGGGAATCCTGGGATTTCCAGTCTTCCAGTGTTGATACAAGACACATAAATGGATGTTTTCTCATTGTGTGTTCATTTGGGGCATTATCATGTTTGTGGGAGTCTCTCTTAAAGCACAAATGCAAAAATAAGTTCACTCTAGAAAACATAGTTATTATGGAAAATCATGTTTGCATCACTAGAGGCCAGAAATAAAATGGCATGATTGTGTTGAATATTCTTGATAATAAATAAAATAATTTTTTATTACATATTGTGTGTGTTTTGCTTACAAATAGATGAGAATGTTTTGGTTTGGTGTGGGGTAGATTCCAGTATTAAGCATGGAAGTTAAGAAACTGCGTAAATGGAATTCAAACAGCTTAGTCATACCTCATAGTGAGAGGTATGCTGAAGACTATCACCCAGATCCGGATTATTATAAACCAATAGTGGGAGTCATTGGCAGGATGTAAATAGTCATCTGATGTGAATTATGTAATAAAGTCACTATTAGTCAGTTTCATAGCTTTCTTGCTTTTTTTTTTTTTTTTAGGTTTCTTGCATTTCTAACTGTGGGAAAAATGATATACTACATCGCATATACTATAGCAAAATCAAAGACTGATTGCCCTTACATTTAAAACACAAGAGAATTGTAGTCTTTTTTTTTTTTTTAATATTTGCATTAAGTGAAACTGAGACACCTGTGATAACTAAGTACTTTTGTAAATGTGTTCATATGCCCCTCATTAGGCACAAATCCCAGGGACCCATTTCACCTTCTGAAGCTGAAAAGAGCAAGTAGAAATATGGGTATAGCTTCAGGTATGGTTGGACCTAAGAGCTCAGCCATGAAGATCCTTTTTATTTTCCTCCTGGCCTGATTCTTCTCTCCCTTCCTTTTCCTTACTGTCATCTGTGCATGCTGCTGGTGCTTAGGGACTAGTGTTGTTCTGTCTACATGCTGGGTGAGATGGATTTTAGTGCTTTTAGTTTTATCATTGCTTTCTTCCTTGCTAAGGAAGGAAAAGTGACACTCTCCATCTATCTATCAAAAATAATGATGGGGCACTGATTATTCTTCCTTGGGTAGTAAGGACACCTCTTTCGGACACTCAGAGAGGGGATGGTACATATTTGCTTGTTCAGGTGTATGTCATGCGCCTACTCCCACAGAGAGGAGGTGTAATGCTGTTACTATCTACTACATCCAGGAATATTTAAAATAGTTTTCCCATCAGGTTATGGGATAAACCATTTCTGAAACTAAAAGGATTTAATATGTGAGCTTCATATGCCTTATGTATGGATAGCATACGAACTAAAAGCCTCTTAGGAATTATGTGACATTGACTCTGTGTTGCTTTTGCTAAAGCATGGTAACTTTTCTTTATCAAATAATGTTTTGTGGTGGTTCTGTCAAAACAGTAATACAGACACTGTTTTTTGCTCTGATTGTTGTTGATGCTGGTCGTGTGGTCGTAATGGCATTGGCAGTACCAAAGAGGAAGAAAGCCACTTAGGATGTGTGTTTGGAAATTCTGCCTTCATTTTCTTTATTCATTTATTCAACAAATATTTATTCAACAGCTGCCATCAGAGTGGGAATCACAAGTGATCTCCCATCCAAGTACTAACAAGGCCCGACCCTGCTTAGCTTCCAAGATCAGACGAGATTGGGCGCGTTCAGGGTGGTATGGCCGTAGACAATCACAAGTGATCAAGGCAAATCCAGCCCTTACTCACATGTCACCTTCTCACCCAAGCTTTCCTGCCTGTTCTGCAGAGAGCCAGAAACCCTCAGTTCTGCCTTATGCCATCAATAGTCCCTGGTCCCCTTCCCTGCTTTTTTGTCTCCATAACAGTTGCCATAATTTAACTATATGTCACTTGTTTATTCTTATCTGTTTCTCTTGATTAGAATTTAAGGTCCTTTAGGCCAGCTGTTTTTATTTATTTTGTCATTAATTATATCAGCATCTAGGACTATGTCTGGCACAAAGGAACAGTAATATTTTTTGAATGAATTCATGAGGTCTTGGCTACAGTCTCCATTCTGTCCTGTCCCTGTCAGTGGACACTAGGCATGCTAATTGTTTTACGCTCAAAACTCTAAGAAACAAAATCAGTGTGAAGTAATGGAAGGTGACAATGGAGATGCTAATTTGGATTCCGTGGCTAGGAAGGACTTACGGATGAGGTGACCTCTGGACCCAAATGGCACGAGAGTGCAATCCATGCCAGTATCTGGGAGATTTCACAGTAGAGCAAACGAATGAACTGAGCTCAGAAGGATTGTGGATGGTCTGGTCAAGAGAGAGCAAGATGCTCAGTGAGGGTAGGTGTGGGTAGGGGAAAGAGAGGATGAAAAAGAGCTAAACTGGGAGCCCGGGCAGGCATGCCATGGTTAAGATGGGATTTTCTTCTGAGTAGGAAGAGATGTGATAGGATAGAAGTGACAGTGGGATGGGGATTTTTGAGCAGGAAGGTGGCATGATCTTTTCTGTTTATTAAGGATCACTTAGGCTATTGTACTTCAGTCAAGAGTGGAAGAAGGAAGAATAGCTGGGCCATTGGGTGAGTGCTGGTAGAAGACAGGGGTTTTGGACTACGTAGTAACAGTGCAGGTGGCACAAGCAGATTCTGGACATATTTCAAAGGTTGATTCAAAGAAATTTGCTAATGGATTGGATATGAAATAAAAAGAGGGGTTAAAGATGACTTTAAGGTTCATTTTGACCGATTAATTTGAGTGATTGTATAAGTTTATCAAAGCCTGATAATCCTTAAAAACCAATGAATTTTATTAGGTTAAAGTCCATTATATAGTTATACCTGAAAAAGATCTTTAAGGAGATAAATTCTACTTTGTAACGTTTTAAATATGAAAAGCATAGCAAAAATGAGCATGTCTAACTATTGAGGCAAGAAGCTAAATTCTAGGACGTAGAACTTGAATAATTGAATAATGACAAAATACTCAACCTTGAATAACTAAGTGCAGCTAACATCTGCCCTAATTTTGATATTCTTGAATGGCTTGTTCAGGGCTGGAAAACATCGTTATCATTTGTAACAACAAGAACTGTAGAATGAGGTAGAAGTTAACTGAGTGGGAGAAAGAAGCAGCTTAGGGTTTAAGAAGACAAAATTCTCCATATGGAAAAGAAATGAATCAGTTCCAAGATAGAGAAAAATCCAGGAATGATTATGGATTGTGACACCAAAGTCCCAGAACCAGGTCTGTGTCCAAATGCATCTATCTATATAGGGAATGTGTGTGATGTCAGATGTGTATGTGGCTATCCACTTTGAGATCTGGTGTTCAAACTTCCTTTAAGAACAGATGGTTTTACCTGATTGTTTTTTTCATAATCAGTAGAAATCCAAGAGTGTGTATGGTAGCTAGCGGCCTTAAATGTGGTTGAGAGATCCTCATAGAATTCAAATTCCCTGTTCAAGTTCCTTACTCCTCTTAAAGAAGAAAAAAGGTAATTATGCTCTTTTAGTAAAGAGTAGGAAAAACATTCCATAACTTATTTAAAGATACAGTTATCTTCAACTTGAAACATTTTAAACCCTTCTCAATTCTTGATAAAGTTATCTTTGAACTTAAATATGTGATTTTTTAAAAAATTATGTTTGATGCAATACAGTTTTGAATCAATTTCTTCAACTCCCTGGAGATAAAAATTGAGAGCTGAACTCTCTAGTTGTGAAAATAAATCTCTTGATATGATTCTTTAGGTAAATAAAACATTATTATAAGTAGGTAGGTAAACAGCACATTAAAGGGCAGTTAAATGAGGGAAAATCATCCTCAGAGGAAACACAGGCCAGTGATAAAGGGGACGCAAATGTCTCTCTTTGATTATTCTGCACAAAAAAATCATGAAATTTCCTGTCCTTTGCTAAATGTATATGGGGATGTTATTTCGATAGTGGTATATTGACTTATTTATGTTTGCCTAGAGCTTCTTACTCACACATACTCTTTTTGAGTCTTCTATTCTATGTCTAAAAAGTTTCCCTTTTCTAAGAACAATGATTTCCAGAACCTTTCTTATGTCTGATGTTGCTTATGGGTTGTGTCCAAAAAGCTGGATAATCCTATGTTATCCTATCTCTATTCCTCAACTCCTCTACCTTTTTAATATAAAAAAATCTTGTTTTTCTGAATTTCCAGTATTTTTTAGTTGAAATCCTAGTAACCAATGCTTATGAGCATGTGGTTTACAATATTCTGACTCCAGTTGTCAGCTACAGTAACTTTAGGCAGATATGTTGTCTTAAAACTTATCATCAATAGAATATTATAAACAATAACAGAGGAAGAAACAAATATTTGATTCTGATTTATGAGGAAAAATTGAAGCTGTATTAAAAATTGTTTAAGAAGAATGATAAAGCAAAAATACATGCAGTCAGTAGTGACAGCAAGTTAATTTCTCTCTTAACTTTAATGTCATTTTATTATAAACTAGAAATGCCAATATGCTTCTCAAATTAATTTTCATTTTAATATTATACATTGAGTCCTTCATTGCATAACCATAATTTCTACTTAAATTCTATGGAGAGTTAGGGGATAAAATGAAGCAGAACTGGGCTACTAGAGTTTTAAGTTAAATTCCATTTTAGAGAGATCTGAGATACTTTCATTTTTTTTCTCCTTGTGCTAGTAATCCATCCAGAAAATGACAAGGAAAGTGCTTCTTAGAGTTATCAAGAAATTAAACTTTATTCCCCTACCATTTTTCTTCTTCTCTCTATATACTCCACATATCCAATTATAGATGTGATACTATGATAAAACGTAAGATGTTAACTAGAATGTCTGTAAAGACAGCCACCCATAACTTCAGGTCCTCTGTGGGAACCCCCCAAATAAATGTAAGGGGATTACCTCTCAAGTGTCGCTCAAAGTGTTTCCTCATTATTATTTGGCTCTATCTGTATCTGCTGAGGGTCCTAGCACATAAGTGTCAATGACTGCTGTCCCCAGGAACCAGCTGGGCTGTGTAAATGGGTGCAGCATCTCTGGTAATATATCGGGGGTTGATAAATGTTCCCCCCCCTCAGGTGACATCAAACCAAATGTGAGTGAGGAACACTCTAGCAAATGGGACAGCGGCTGTCCGGTCTTAATGGAGAACTGCTCTTCACCTCCAGTGAATTGTGCTCATGTGGGAACTAGGGCTCATTTTTGCCCAATTTGGACAAAGTATTGCCCAATTTGTGAACTAAGGGTCTGCATTTTTATAGAAAATTTTCTGGTTTTCTAATGTGAGTAACGTAAATTTTAAGAGAAATGATGGTGGCTAAGGAAACTCACTGACCGTGTTTGAAGGGAAACTCACTGACCGTGTTTGACCGTAACTGGTGTTACGGCAGCTCAGTGTTTGCATGGAAGATGGAGGGGAGGAGGGCAAGACTGTAGGCAGGAGTTAAGGACCGCGTGGCCAGATGAACCCTAATGGTGGTCAGTACTGGACTGGTGCGAAGAGTTCTGGAGAAAGAATGAAGAGGTGTGCTGATGACCTTCTGGAGATAGAACAAGCCAGACTTAGAGGCCAAGTGTGTAGGGATGAGAGCCTGCAGAAGAATTGAAGTTTCAAGTTTCTCTGGGATCCCAGGGGGGAGAAAAACAAAACTGCTGGGGCTCAGGTGGAATGTGCATATTTTTATCAGTAATCTGAAATCCAATTATCTGTCTTCCGCAAGTGCAGACACCACTGCTGCGCACACAGAATAATTATACCATGTATGGCTCGGTTTTGATTTTTCAATCAGAGGATGCACTGATACCATTGCTACATTTGCTTGAAAGGTCACGGCTTCAGAGGTTGAGATGCGGGAAAGCAAAGATGAAAATAGAAGCCGAGTGATTTTGTAAAACAGATGGTAGAAAAGCAAACAGAGGTCAGCCTGCAGTCACTGGCAGAAGAGAAGACAGAGAAAGGCAAAGTTAGGAGCTAAAATCTCTTCGGTGGGCTCCGGTGCTAGAAAAAGGGGAAAGGGGGAAATAGCTGTGAATCTCCTAGTTCTGAGTTGGCTTTATACTGAAAATTGAACAACATGGTTCTCTGTTGAGCTTCCTGTAGAGTGAGTGTCTGTCTATTGCATAAAGGCAAGTTTAAATTACCTTGGAAATCTTGGAGGTATCTATCGTCTATATTCAGAGACAAACATAAGAAGAGCTGGCAGGGGGGCAAATGTTAGGATGGGAATAAAAAGCAACGGTCGTGTCGATTCAACAGTATTTATTGGGCACTGTCAGACTGAAACAAGGCCTTGATGAGCCAATATCCATTAAGACACAGGCCAAGCCCTCAGGGCAGATCAACATGTAAATGAGTGATAAGTAGGATAGAACAAATATTGTAATAGGCATTTTAGAGAAATTGGGCTTTAGTGTCCAAGGGATAGGTATTCCAAGTGGCAATCTCCAGATTTTGGAAAGAAGGGCTTGATTTCCAAGAGATATCAGAGCACTACACAATTGCTTGAAATATAGTTTGGAAGTTAATTCTGGCAAAGATGTGAGATGACAGACATTTCCCAAAGAAAAAATGTGAAGCAAAAAGGATGGTGTGCCAAGGGTGGAGCCCAGAGCAGGAGTCTTCAAATGTGGTAGGCAGGGATTTACTAGATCTATAGGGGAGAGGGGATACGTTTGTCATTCTTGACCTATACACTGAGAGCATTTAAGTAATTGGGGTCATAGATACGTGGAGGACAAGAAGGCCAGTATAGATTTGGAGACGGTGGAGTTAAATATGACCCGGAGGGCCAAAGAGGTCCAACCACTGTTCTGTAATTAAAGTGAGAGATGACCTGGGAAGCAGTTTGATGTTCAACATCATTATACGGGTTGTACTAAATCCTCTCTCCTCTGCTATCTAGACTTCTAGGTTAAAATCCCATCTCAGCTCATCCATAAAGGCTTAGCTGATCAAGCAGGCTGGTTGTTAGTTCTTCGACTTTGGGGGTCCTAGAATGTCTGTGTCTTTCCCTTTCTTGACTCCTGCTGTTTTATGATCTTGCTCTATCAGCTGTGTCTATGTGCCTGATTACCAGGATAAGGATTGTAGGTGGTCATTCAAACTGGAACACTTTGGAGAGGGACTCTGAGAGAGGGAATGTGCTGTTAATAATTACTGAGGGACAGCAGACCTACGTGGGGACTGTCGTGAGCAGCCCAGGCTGTGTGGTCACCAGACTTACTTTCCTAACTGGCCAGTTGGTTCTTTCATTGCCGTAATGAAAACACTCACTGCGTAGCATTCAACAAATTGAAAGAATAGCATTCGGTGACTGCCTTCGACATCATAGAGAGGACCATGGAGATTATTACATGACCCTACCCTCTTCATTTTATAGGTGAGGGAACTGAAGTCCAGAGAGGTAAGGTGACTTGCATAAGGCTGCACACCTAATTCTGTCTTGCAAGTCTGTTCGCTTCCTGATTAATCTTGGTTTCAGACTGACCCCTCAGCCTGATATCTTTTCTCAGATGTCCCCATGAGAAGATGGCCAGGTTGCTTAACGGTGCTGTCTTGCCTCTTTGGTCAGAATTTGATGTCGTACTTTTTTTTTTTTTTTTTTTACCTTTTCCTCTCCTGATCCACAGTGACTGATACTGTGTTGGGCCCGTTAAATACTCAGCAGATGTTAATTGAATTAACAAATGATCGTTGAAAAAGTATTACCAATGAAAAGGGACTTGGAAATAAGATAGTCAGGTCCTCTCATAAATAGGGAAAGCGGAACTCGCAGACATTATAGGACTTGCACTAAGGTGGATTGCTAGTTTGGGATAAACCTAAACTAAAACTCAGCTCTCTTCAGCCTTATAGTTACCCAACCAGTATTCTCTTATTATGCTTTACTGCTTTGAAAGTGACAGACAGCAGAATACTAGTGACCTAAAATATCAAGTGACATCATTATGATTTATATTTTTTTATTGTAATTTTCCAAATGCTGTCTTAGGTTCCAGGACCCTCCGTATAACCTATGAAGTTGGGAAGGCTGCTGAATTGCTTTACAAATTACGCAATCAAAACTCAGACTGTAAGAAACATGGGGCCAAAGTGGTTCAATTTTCTCCAATATGGAGAACATGAAGAAAACTGCTCAATTTTAATACTGCTCTTGAAAGAAAAGTGGTTTTTTGTTTGTTTGTTTGTTTTCCCTTTCCTAATGGAACAAGGAAAAGCTGTGTTAGCAAGGATGTTCTCTAAGGGAGGGCTTGGAATTTTATGTTATGAAGCTTGCTGCTAGTTACTCTCACCTAAGTAACAATATCCTGGTTTACTTGTCTCCTTGTGGGGAATTTTTGGGCAGTTAGAAAATAATGGTTTTCATGGTTCTTCCATGATCTTATTTATTTAGCTAGAAAGGTGAAGAATTTTGGAATCATGTACAAAGTGGGCTAAATCAAGGTATGTGATAAAACTTTCAGAATTCTAATTAAAGATATAAACAGAAAAATGCAGAGAAAATAACATCTACAAATTGGCTGCACACAGAGTGAGCTTGAGTGCTTCATCATGTGTGATGCTGAATTACTGATGTGAGGTGTTCTGAGGAGCATCCGGAAGGCTGGGTCCCTCCAGGACTTGAAGGAGAACTTGGTATTCTCTGCGGGTTTCACACTCTTCCTTATTAGGGAGCATTTCGACTTATGTTTATACTGTGCTGGAAAACATGGCCTAAATCAACCCAATTAACAGATAAATTTTCCCAGGTTGTTCTGCTGCTTGCTCTACTAAAGTTCGATGGAGACTAGTTTTGATTAAATTAAATGTGAAAGGAAGAGAGTGAGACAAGGCAAACATTTTCAGTTCTTCTAGAATCTTTACTAAAGTAGTAGCTAAAGAGCTCTTTTCTAGGGGTTCATTAGGACTGTGATTTGCCGAACTAAAGGCAGGGACTATGTTTTGTTCACAGTATGTGTCTCCAGGACCTTAACTAGGATGAGGCTTATAATTAGAACTCTGTAACCATGGGCTGAATAAACCAGTGAGTGATAGTCTAGAAACCTTCCCTGGACCAGCTCCCCATGCTTCTTTAGCTAGGTGCGGGCTTCTTTGCAGGACCCTACATATTTACATTGGCAGCAATTTTATTGGGTTGTCATGAACTGTTTCTATGTTTTTTTCCCCACAAGAAAACCATCTCCTAGAAGCCAGGGACCTTTTATATTAATGTTTTTCTCAATTGTGAGTCTCCTTTGCCTCCATATCATTGTCTAGTGATGATTAATGCACATTTTTTTGAGTGAAAGAAGTAAAGAATGAGTTCCTAGTTCCATTTTCCCCTAACTCATGAAGGTGAAATCTGATCATTTATAAAAAGAGCATAAAGCTATTAATTGACCATAAAATTTCATCATTTCATACTGAGTATATCATAAATATAACAATGTAATATAAAGTTATAAATCATAAACTACATGATTCTATGCATAAAATAGAATATAATATAAAATCATACATATAGCATACTAGAATTAATATTAATAGATTAATAGATATTAATAGAAAACAGAAAATAATGCTGGATATAAACATAGATGGTATCTTATTGCCCTGAGCCTCATTTCTCCTCAACATTTTATAAAATTTAAAATTACTGAAATACCACCATGGCTCATTTCAATTAGTTCAGTGTTAAAACTCAGGTGTCAGTCCATTTTATGGCCTTGGGCAAGTTACTTAAACCTCACCAAGACTCATTTTCCTCATTTTAAAAATCTCAAATGTCTGCCTCCTGGGTTATTATAATAATAATAGTTAACATTTATTGAGCACTTGCTATTCCCAAAACATCACTGTGGACACTTTCCTCACGTTGCCAGGTTTGTTACCATTCTCATGTAATTACCTTTCTCGAGTAATGTTACCATTCTCATCTAATAGGGAGGAACTTG
The DNA here is from genome assembly GCF_030435805.1 of Mustela lutreola. Classification (NCBI taxonomy): domain Eukaryota; kingdom Metazoa; phylum Chordata; class Mammalia; order Carnivora; family Mustelidae; genus Mustela; species Mustela lutreola. The sequence continues at coordinate 51,353,212 of NC_081290.1, forward strand.
AGGCTTAGGTAGTCATTTTTTTTTTTTTAAAGAAAGATGAAATACTTTGTAAACCACATATTATTTTAAACCAAAGAAGGAAGTCTTAATTTAGAAACTTAAAGTGGTTTTTTTGAGGACCATGCAAAAAAAAAAATTGCTAAAATGTTTTCATGGTAGGGAATGAACCATAGACGGAGAAAATTCTTTATCATACATTAGAGATAAAAAATATAGAACTTCCCTATGACCCTGCAATTGCACTCCTGGGTATTTACCCTAAAGATACAGATGTCGTTAAAAGAAGGGCCATCTGTACCCCAATGTTTATAGCAGCAATGGCCACGGTCGCCAAACTATGGAAAGAACCAAGATGCCCTTCAATGAACGAATGGATAAGGAAGATGTGGTCCATATACACTATGGAGTATTATGCCTCCATCAGAAAGGATGAATACACAACTTTTGTAGCAACATGGACTGGACTGAAAGAGATCATGCTGAGTGAAATAAGTCAAACAGAGAGACTCAACTATCATATGGTTTCACTTATTTGTGGAGCATAACAAATATCATGGAGGACAAGGGGTGTTAGGAGAAGGGAGTTGGGGAAAATTGGAAGAGGAGGTGAATCATGAGACTATGGACTCTGAAAAACAATCTGAGGCATTTGAAGTGGCAGGGGGGTGGGAGGTTGGGGTACCAGGTGGCGGTTATTATAGAGGATTGCATGGAGCACTGGGTGGGTACAAATTTAATGAATACTGTTTTTCTGAAAATAAATAAATTAATTTAAAAAATGGATATAAAAAAGTGTAAAGTACTAAGCTTTTATCAATTAGTAAATAAACATAACATTATTTGCTTTAAAAAAAATATGAAAGTGTTGAGAAGGAAACAGCCAAAGAACTGGGGTCTAATAACCCTTCAGTCTTCACTGGGGATACCTCAAAGATTAAAGAGTTGGTCCCACTTTGGGAATGGGCTGCAGGATTGGTGGGAGAGGAAGAGAGACCTGGGGTAGGGAGAGGATCCAACATGGTCTATGGGAGTTAGAGCCCTGTAGAAAGCGGTTGGTCTTTATGTCCAAGACTGCTCACGTCTCATGTTTTAATTACACTTCTGGAAAGACAATACATTGTGATTATTAATATATAAATGTATTACTTTATATACTGGTATTAGGATAAATGAAAATATTTTCAGATACAAATTTTGTATGAAAGTTTTATCAGTGGTCCTCTCCACAAATCTGCTTGCCCACCTAAGAGTTTCCTTCTCACCACAAAAATCACCTCGACAGCGGCCAATTCAAGGCTCCTGTGCCAGTATGGCAATCTCCAGATACGATCACAGGAATCATAGGGCCCTCTTCATGTGGGCGATCTAGCCTGAAAAATAAACACACAGAGTTGGTTGGATGCTCCCAAATCTTTGTGGGAGGGAAGGTGGGAGAGAAACTTGCCGGCAATTTGTGCTTTCTTACCTTTTGTACATGACTCTACTTACTTGCCTTTTAAAGATTTCAGTGGTGATGGATTTGAATACAGGCAGGATTATTCGCAGTAACATCTTAACCACTATTCTATACTTCCCTTTCTCTGTGATGTTTAAATAAATAATGCATATAAAGCATTATGTTTAGCCCATAGCAATAGCTCAGCAGCTGCTAGCTGGGAATAATATTGCTGTCATCAACATTGCCTGATGTTGAAGGAAGCATCCCTAGCAGAGAGAGGGCCCTCTTCTATGTTTCATGGTATCTTTAACACTTATCATACCTTAGCTGTTGCTGAACTTCTTCCTTGTCTTCCCAGCTTTTAAGGGCTTTAAGTGCAAAGATAATGCCCAGCACATTATGGGTGTTGAGTATAAATCTGAGAAGTTGGAAGAAGATATATTTAGTTAGATTCAATTATTTTCCTAATTATACTCTCCAACCTGACCTTGGGAAAGGCACTAGTTGGTTACATTAAAACATTTTTGCATCTTTAAAGGAAAATATTTCTTTCTTTTTAAATTAAGTTTTCTTATTTTAATTCCAATGTACTTAACATACAGTGTTATATTAGTTTCAGGTGTACAATATAGTGATTCAGCAATTCTCTATGTTACTCAGTGCTCATTATGATAAGTGCCGTCTTTTTTTAAAAATTATTTTTATTAACATATAATGTATTATTTGCCCCAGGGGTACAGGTCTGTGAATCCTCAGGCTTACATACTTCACAGCACTCACCATAGCACATACCCTCCCGAATGTCATAACTCAGCCACTCCATCCCTACCTCCCAACCCCCCCAGCAATGCCCAGTTTGTTTTGTGAGATTGATAAGTGCACTCTTTTTTTTTTTTAAGATTTTATTTATTTATTTGACAGACAGAGATTACAAGTAGACAGAGAGGCAGACAGAAAGAGGAAGGGAAGCAGGCTCCCCGCTGAGCAGAGAGCCCAATGTGGGGCTCGATCCCAGGACCGTGGGATCATGACCCGAGCCAAAGGCAGAGGCTTTAACCCACTGAGCCACCCAGGTGCCCCGATAAGTGCACTCTTGATCCCCATCACCTATTTCCTTCATCCCCCCCCCATCCCCACCCCTCTGGTAACCATCAGTTTGTTCTCTTTAGCTAACAGTCTAAAACAAAATATTTCTTAAAGTAGGACTCCTTTCAAAAGGAAAAGTAAGGTCGGTCATCTCAAAGGCTGTAACAACCCAAATGTCTATGTAGGACTGTTGTGATTTAATAGAAACTTCAGGGCCATGTTTTTACTGACTTTTCCAAAGGATTTTTTTGTTTTGTTTTGTTTTGTTTTCCATAAAGAAGTCTGTTTAAAACACAATGAATACTGTTACACTGAAAAGAACTAAAAAAATATAAAAAAAGAATAATAAAAAAAACATACATACGCGCACACACACACACACACACACACACTCTCTTACGTACAAATACAGACCCCATTGCATCTAACATATTCATCTAATTATAGTGTTTTCTGATGTCAAGCTTCTTTATATTAAGACAGCACTGAATGTTGCTTAAGACATGAAATGATTGACACAAAATCAGGAAGATTATTTATTAAGACAGAACTGAGATGAGGATTCTGGTATCTTGACACCCCTGTCAGTGTTTTCCTCTCCTTTTCACTCATGCGTCCATCTGACAATTAAGCAAAAAAAAAAAAAAAAGAAAAGAAAAGAAAAGTCTTGGAGGTTGAAATTGACCATTTATTCGATCAGTCTCTATGGGGTGGCCGTGGACAGTGAAGTCAGAGATAGTCTACATGGTTTGTTTCCCAAAATTAGCACCCTTCACCTTCAGTGTGTCAGGCTGTCATAAAGGGCTCACTCACTTCAGGGTAAAGGAATGTGCTCTGGAATCTCAGGGGCCTAAGTTTGAATTCTAAGTGTGACCTTCAGGAGGCCTTTCTGAGCTTCTTGTATGTTTAATTGCAACTTGACCATGTCTCTGATTCACAGTCACGGCTCCCTTCTCCCTCTTCTGACAGAATCAAAAGTTTAAAAAATCAGTGTAGTTCGTACTTATTTCTACTTTCTTCCTTTTTTTCTCTAAATGTAGATATCATGCGTCCTTTTCAGGAGGCTAGGTTGTTTACTTACACAGCACTCGGGGTGTGTGTGTGTTTTGTTCGGTGCTAGTTGTTAATCTGCCCTGTAAGACTAGAAGCTTCATGATGATTGGGGACATTTTATGTTTTATTTGTGCATGCATATCAATCAGTTTTGAATCATGTACAAATAAGGTGTGCACAGTGAATGAAAGGATATGTAGTGCTTGGGTGAAAAATCATGAAAGCCAGAGCACACCTGACTTTGGAATCTATGAGCTGAATTCTCAGGGGGCTGGCACCCCCATTTCAAGATCGTCTTATCTGGATTAAACTGAAATGAAACAGTCCTATTTTATATCATTTCAAAATTTAAAAAAAATGGAAAGGCCATAGAATTGAAATTAAATGAACCGTCTAATTAGGTCACAACATCATCCAGATTAGATTAAAACAAAACAAAACAAAACTTTTCAATAGTGTTCTCTGAGTTTTTGGGTAGGAGGACCTTACATTGGAACTTTGGGGTTCCTTATTATTGGTTGAAGAGCTATTATTTTTAAGTCCTTAAAGAGCTGTGTTGCATAGTGTCCAGATACAAGGATTTCAGGTTTTGAAAATCCTTGAGGTATGTAGGTTTTCTGTTTATTTCACAAAATGACTGTTTTAGTTGCTCTGTCTTGTATTTCCTATTTTTGCCATTTTAAATGTGGTGCAGGTATACTGGATTGGGATTCAGAATGTGGGAGTTTTAGACCCACTTCTGCCACCAGTGGGTTTTGTCTTTGGTTAAGGTGATTAACCTTGCTGAACCCAAGTTTTTCTTTTTTCTTTTTCTTTTTTTTTTTCTTTCTTTTTTTTTTTTTTTAGTAATCTCTATACCCAGCGTGAGGCTCAAACTTACAGCCTTGAGATCAAGAGTCACATGTTCCTCTAACTGATCTTGCCAGGTGCCCCATCTGAGCCTAGGTTTTATTTTTGTAGTGAACACAGAAACATTTCTTATACTCACCTCTCCCCTTCAAAACCACACAAGTACTCACGCTATCACCCAGGTGGTACTATGATTCAGTACTTTGGGAATATTGAATATGCTTACTGTCCATAAGCCTCTACCTTCTTAGAATTTTTCCCATTGAATATATCTTTTCCAATAGGGTTGAAATAATTACACTAATGATCTAAATTGAATATAAATTTAGGTTAGCCTTGTTGTCATTTTGTATAGGTCCTGTCATGTGTAATACTGATTAATTTGTTTCTGACAACAGATTAAACTTGGTGATCAATGTTTCTGATTGATTCTTTCTGCTGGGATAGTGTCAGTGTATACTCATCAGTGTATACTGATTTTTACTGCTGATCAGACTGTATGAAGCTCAATTTCAATAATTGTTTTGATGTGAGTTCCTTCCCTGATATCGACATTGATTTGCGGGAAGATTTTGGAAGATGTGCTCTTATAACAGAAAGGGGCATGGTTAGATTAGAGAAAAAAAAAAAAAAAAAACACTTACAGAAGGAACTATGTGCTAACAGTGCAGTTCTCTCTTTACAGCACCCCTTCTCGGGATGTTCATAATTGATATTACCATAAGACACTCTCATTGTTTCTGCACAGCTAAGAGAATAGGGCAGATTAGAATAGACTGTGCTAGTTCTTTATTTCTACCAGAAGGCACAATTCCAACAGAATGTAAAAACTCATCAAAGTTTTGGCATATGCCAATGAGTTATTTAGATCACTGTGTATTTTTTTTTTTTAATAAACATATATATGCTTCATAAAGTAACACTTTTTCTCTTGGGGCATTATTTTTTTAGGTTCCCCTAATTTTTAGGACCCAAATATGTTCTCATTGCTCTGAGATATTTGCTGCCAGAGTGAAAGTGTTTTCCCAGTCCCAGTCTGGTTCTGTAGTCTGGATAACACTGATATTAGCCAGAAAGCATCTCAGGACTGAGTACAGTAGGGTGCTCATGTTGCAGGTGCCATCTAAAATCCAACATGCAGGGGTGCCTGCATGGCTCAGTCATTAAGCATCTGACTCTTGGTTTCAGCTCAGGTCATAATCTTGGGCTTAAGGGATCAAGCCCCCTGAGTCAGGCTCAGTGCTCAATGTGGTGTTGGCTTGAGGATTCTGTCTCTTTCTCTACCTATCTTCTGTCTCATGGGAGCATTCTTTCTCTCCCAAATAAATCATTAAACCTTTAAAAAAAGAATAAAATCCAACACATGACATTTACCTTCAGCAACTATCAGGAACCTCTGTTGGAGGAATAAGGCCCTGATATGAATATTCTGGATACTTTAGAGCTAATTTGAGAGTATTTAATAATAAAAATGTTAATGAAGACTATGATAGAGTCTGCTTTACAAGTGTTTTCGGTCCTCACAAATTCCTGTGAGAAAGGTGTGTCTCTTTAATGTTCGTATGTCCATTTTATGAAAGAGTCATCTGACCCTCACAGCACTTAAATAACTTGCTGGAGGTCACACAGTTGGTAAGAGATGTATCCAGAATGTGAACTCAGTGCCATCTGATTGCCAGTGTGTTCTCCTGGCTTTGTGCCTGCTGTTCCTATGATTTCTAGTTCCAGTGTCAGTTCAACCAGGTCTTCTCCAATACCCACACTTGTTGAATCCCTGTACATAAGGCAGGTGACAGTATGGGCTTTTCCTGGATGGCCCACTGGTGCTTCCTTATTCAAGATGTGCAGACAATGAGTCAGGTAAGTGGAATCTGAGAAGCTCCCCCAAAACCTGAGCCACTGGGACAATTCAACTTTTCAAGTTATGTGAAGTGAGACCCCCCTCCATGTTAAACATTCAGAATGGTGCCAGACTCAGAAGTGAAACAGAGAAAGAACATCCACTGGAGGAATCAGGCCCTTAGGGATGCAGGCAGTGATGGTGAATAGACAGTCAAGTAACACAGCAAGAGGAAGTCGGGGTCTGAACATTCCTACGAGCATGCTGCAGTGGCTCCACTGAGGATAAGAAGAAAAAGGTGGGCTTTCATCACCAGGGAAGGATCATAGCTGACTGAAAAAGAAAAAAAAGAAAAAGAAAAACAAAACAAAACAACAACAACAAAAAAACCAAACAAACAAAAACTGAACAAAGAGAGACAAAGGGAAGAGGAAAATCCTAGAGAGAAAAATGGAGATGAAGATGACCGATAGCAGAGGGAGTGAGTGGCGGATGGCTGTGTCAGAAAAGAAAAGAGAAGGTGAGGTACTTCGTAGAAGGAGTTACACCAGGGTGTGGAGTGACAGCTATTCTAAGGGCAGCAAAGAAACCAAAGACTAAGGGAAGAAATCATTTCTGTGTTTAAGAAGATTAAGGCACTGAGAACACTTTAATTATTTGAGGCAATATTGCTGATTCTTTTTTAAAGGTTTAATTAATTAACTACAGAGAGAGAGGGTGAAAAACAGAGACAAATGGGGGGAGGGCAGAGGGAGAAGGAGAAGCAGACTCCTTCTTGAGCAAGGAGCCCAACGTGGGGCTCAATCTCAGGACTCTGAGGTCATAACCTAAGCCAGAATCAAGAGTCAGATTCTTAACCAACTGAGCCCCCCAGGTGACTCCCTAACTCTTTTTATTGTATTTACTAATCACGTTCACATTTAATATTTCATTTAATCTTCACAACAATTCTGTGTCATTGTCTATTGTAGAAATGTAGACATATAGCTTGTGAGAGGGTAAAAGGACTGGTCTTCTTTCTTGAATAAGAGGTGCAGCTAAAAAGAAGACATCCAGATGGCCAACAGACACTTGAAAAAGTGCTCATCACTTGGCATCAGGGAAATACAAATCAAAACCACAATGAGATACCACCTCACACCAGTCAGAATGGCTAAAATTAACAAGTCAGGAAATGACAGATGCTGGCGAGGATGCGGAGAAAGGGGAACCCTCCTACACTGTTGGTGGGACTGCAAGCTGGTGCAACCACTCTGGAAAACAGCATGGAGGTTCCTCAAAAAGTTGAAAATAGAGCTACCCTACGACAAAGCAATCACACTACTGGGTATTTCCCCTAAAGATACAAATGCAGTGATCCGAACTGGCACATGCGCCTGAATGTTTATAGCAGTGATATCCACAACAGCCAAACTATGGAAAGAACTTAGATGTTCATCAACAGATGAATGGATAAATAAGATGTGGCATATATACACAATGGAATACTATGTAGCCATCAAAAGAAATGAAATCTTGCCATTTGTGATGACGTGGATGGAACTAGATGGTATTATGCTTAGCAAAATAAGTCAATCAGAGAAAGACAATTATCATATGATATCCCTGATTTGAGGAAGTTGAGAGGCAATGTGGGGGATTTGGGAGTAGGAAAGGAATAAATGAAACAAGATAGGATCAGGAGGGAGACAAACCATAAGAGACTTCATCTCACAAAATAAACTGTGGGTTGCTGGGGGGAGAAGGGTAGGGAAAGGGTGGTTGGGTTGTGGACATTGGGGAGGGTATGTGCTATGGTGAGTGCTGTGAAGTGTAAAGCTGGCAATTCACAGACCTGTATCCATGGGGCTAATAATATATTATATGCTAATTAAAAAAAAAAAAAAGATGCAGCTGAAACAAAATATGTGTTCTTGTCTGGACTAGTTCTCTGTCACTGTGGACCATGGGGGCATCACTGGGTAATGTTAAACATTTAGCATAGGATGGTTTTGCCACATGTGCTTGGGGGCATTTAGTCACCAGACTGGTCTGATCTTCCAGTTTGAAATAACCATAGACATAAAGGCATGTCAAGATTATAGCTCCAAGTATACTTCCCCTGTTGCATTTTACTAACCTGAGCTAGTTAGGGAGCATACAGTGTCAAGTATGGTCAAGTATGTCATAGGTGTGATTTGGACAGTCACAGAGGGTGGTGACTTGAAACTCAGCATCAATGGCCTTTGCAATAGAGGCAGGAAACCAGATTCATTCACCTGCACATATACAAAGTGCATATGAGCTACAGTGGTTGCCTGTTCTTATTTGTTCTCTTTCCCTTTTCATCTTCTTGGTTGTAAATATATTAGGTGGGACTGAGCCATCACCCCACCTCTACCTCAGACAACAGGGATTGGCATATGCCCTCTCTGGATCAGTCAGTGTCTTCCTTGGTTACTTTCTGCCAGAGTAGGTGGAGAAAGACTACTGCTTCCCACAGGTGTTGGTCCAGGGGATGGGGCTTTGGGGCTGCTAGCTGCCCTCTTATGCACCTCATGGAGGGAGCCCTGACGGATAACTCAGAATAACCAGAGCCCTTGGCCCCACTCATTGAGCCTCCAGAATTTAGTATCAGCTGTGTCCTGAACTTCCCATTCAAGATAACATTAAGGGCTCAGGTGAGGATGAGTTGAGATTTGGTCACAATGCCAGTTAGAGTCCAGAGGCTGGTACATCATGATAATAATAATAGCCAACACTTACTGAATGCATCCTGTACTACGAAGCATATTCTAAGAACTTTGATTCATTACTCATTTAATCCTCATAACAATACTATGACATATATACCCTTATTATTTCCATTTTACAGATGAAGAAACCAAGGCATAGAGAGGTTAGAGATGGCCTGCCCCCAGACCACAGAGACAGGAAGAAGCAGAGCTGGGATTTAAACTGGGAGAGGGAGAGATGTAAATATGTGTTTCTCTCTCTCTAGGTATAGATATATAGATATGGATATTAATGTGTTTAAATACATACATACACTTTATATATATATACGTTATCTCTCTATAATGTGAAAATTCTCAAGAAGAATGGAATTAATGTTACAAATTAGATTAATGTTGGTTATGTGCATAGAAATGAATATCTTAAATTTTATCCTAGTATCATGGTCAAGAATAGAAATTACTAAAGATTAATAAGAAACTGTAGATTTATGAGTGTTTTGAAAAGGATAGAGGAAAGTGTCATGAATGAGTGTAACACTGAAACACCACACTACCTGACATTAAGTCTCTGGAAGAGAAGCTCATTAGCTGGTCAAGTAGAGGTAGTGCAGGCACTAGAACACACTTTATGTGATTATTATTGAGGGAGGGAACACAGTGGGAAGGAATCTCTGAACAGATACTTACTGAAAACTGAAAGATGTTGTGAGCCAGAACATTTCACCAAGCCCAGGGCTGGGGCATAGCAAGCTTAGAGATGTTACCATAAATCTAGAAAACCAAAACACTATATTGGGGAAGTTGCAGAAGAATTATCTAGATAGTTCAGAAGAATCTTCTTGAAGCACCCTCTAGGCCCTGGCCTTCCTTACATGTTGATGACCCTGAGTCTGTTTTGGAGGGATTACCAAATCCAAAGAAAAACTTGCAGAGAGTGAATCTTGTGCCAAGCTGTATGTAAAATTGAAAGGATTAACTTTCTCACTATGCACCACTGATATAGGCCATGAAACGTAAATTTTGTTATTTTAAAAAATGTCAAGGTCCTAAAACTTCCTATTGTGTCATGCAAACAAATGTAAAAATATAGGTAAACACTTTCAACAAATATTTTAGAGAACATGAGAGCAGTGAGGGGCAAGGGTGGAGGGGGAGAGAGAGAGAGAATCTCAAGCAGACACTGTGCTGAGCATGGAGTCCAAAGCAGGGCTCCATCTCACGACCCCAAGATCATGACCCTGAGATCCTGACCTGAGCTGAAACAAGAATCGGTTGCTCAACCAACTGAGCCACCCAGCTGCTGCATGTTTTTATGCCTTTAGAGAAGAATTGCCTTCGAATCATGATTGCGTTGTAGGAAAGGGGTAGGCAAATGAGAACTACAGCCCTCCACCTGTTCTTGTGACGCTGGTGTACTAAGAATATTTTCAGTATCCTAAATGGTTGGAAAAAAATAAAAAGAACATTCAATGGCTTTTAAAATTATATGAAATTCAAATTTCAGTGTTCATAAATAAAGTTAATTAGAATACAGCCAAGTCATTAATTTACATATTATCTATGGCTCTTAGGAACTTTGTCAGCAGAGTTGGCTAATTGTGACAGGATCTGTGTGACCTACAAAGCCTAAAATACTTACTGTTAGGCCCTTTATAGAAACAGTTGCCTGACCCTGTGTTGGGATAATAAAGCTGGGATACTGGGAACCGTTGTTCACCTTAAGGAAGCAGAATTAGGACCTAGAAACAGATGAATGGATAGAAGTGCATGTGTGTGTATATGTGTGTGTGTGTGTTGTGTGTGTGTGTGTGTGTGATTTAACATCCTGTCTGTTATGTATTACTTCCTAGATTAAAATCATAAACCATGGTTGAATCAATATATGCAGGGTTATTTTATTTATTTATTTATTTATTTATTTAATATAATTTTTTATTTTTTATAAACATATATTTTTATCCCCAGGGGTACAGGTCTGTGAATCACCAGGTTTACACACTTCACAGCACTGACCAAAACACATACCCTCCCCAATGTCCATAATACCACCCCCTTCTCCCAAACCCCCTCCCCCCAACAACCCTCAGTTTGTTTTGTGAGATTAAGAGTCACTTATGGTTTGTCTCCCTCCCAATCCCATCTTCTTTCATTTATTCTTCTCGTACCCACTTAAGCCAGCAGGGTTATTTTAGAAATGTTTTTATGACACTTTATGCAGTCCTCGGACAAGTGATATAGTGGGCTATCAATTCATTATACCATAAAACACCTATATTTTATTTAATAATAAAAAGACTTTATGAAAACTGTGCCCTGTTAAAATATGTAGTCTCATGAAGATAAAGAAGGAAAACATTTAGGTTTTGGAGTGAGGTTTTCTCAAAATGCCTAAGGTGATTCATGAAGTGAGTAGTTCTTGGATTTCTTTCACCGAGTCAATGGATTTGGTAATGCAAGTAGGGTAAAAAGAAAATACATGATAACTAGCAGAAAGATAAGGATTCCTGTGCCCCACTGTCCTGCAGTACAGAAATTGCAGTTAGATGGGTGTGGATGTATGATAGGTAAAGAAAAGAATACTCAGCAAAAAGTAAAGGAAGTCCACACTTGGGGTTGATGGCCAGAAAGATGCCTAGGATTTTTGTCTGTCATGGTTTACCAATAAGCTCATTTTCCTTAGCTCTGCATTCACAAATTCTATGCATCTGTTCTGTTTTTTAACATTTCATTTTTTTCTTTGAAAACATTTGAAGCATACAATACATACAATGTGGGAGTGAATCTTGTGTGTGTGTGTGTGTGTGTGTGTGTGTGTGTATACAATACAATGTGTGTATCTAATTGTGTCATTTGAAGAAGGATGTTAAATATTTCTGTGTTCCCACCTTTCACCTCCCACCAGTTACCACCGATTACCTATCACTTTTTCCTGTGTTCTTAGGGGTTCCTTTTTCTATCTTCTGTTATAATTGCTTGGGTATCTATGTCCTCTGTTCCCCTGAAATGCTGTGAGTTTCTTCGAGGCATCATCCTTCACTCTTTCTGTCTCCCGGTAATACCCAGGGCATTCCCTTTAACAACATAAGTACTTCAATAATAGAGTGTGGAATGGATGAGAACATGTATTAGAAGCTCCCTCTGGAGAGAAATCTTTCATAATTTGTTTCTTAATAGTTCCTAAGCTTAGGGCCATCGACAAAGCAATTAGCAAATGTTGGAATTGAATTGAATGAAGGTCCTATTATTATTATTTTTAAATACAGGTATACTTGTGCATGTCTGTGTTACTGACACTGTACTGTATTAGGAGTTTTTCGGACATTTTCACCAAAGTGCTAAATATGGTAAAGCAGTATCCTATGTGGTTTATGGAGATGTTCAAGGCTACCTTGTGCATTTATTGAAAACCTCTCATTGCACATACTAAAATAGTCTTATTCCTTCTCCCCCAGCTGTCCCTATCAGTACTAAGTTGGTCTTTTTGAGGTTCTCATTACGCGTTTGAAAGCGTCCTTACTGCTTGTGTCATTGGGTGCTTCAGCTCTAGGCTGTTTTTTCCCCTTTCCCACTCCCTATTGCTTCTCCTTCCTTTTAAACATTTTCCCTGTTTTCCTTATGACACTTCCACACAACTGGTTTTGGGTTGGCCAGCTGGTAAGAACATTCTTTCTCTCAAGATTGGAAGTTAACTTTAAACAAACCAAGAATGTTTGATCTGGCCATTTCTGCTTACCTTAGCTACTCCTGCCATGCTTTCTTTCAGAGGCTGGCTTTTGTTGTTGTTGTTTGTTTGTTGTTTTGTTTTTTTGTGTTTTTTTAAGGTCTAATTTCTAGCTGTTCTAAACAGGAAAAGGCACTAGAATCTGACTGCCTCATAAATAATGCTATTTTATGCTATCTTCACTCTTATATTGTTACACAAAAGTATTTGTGTTTTCCAAGGCCAGATAAATGAGTGAGTAGAGAAAACTTGAAATTTGTTTCAATTATAAGTGCCCTAAGCTGGTATAATAAACATTTCTGATCAAATGCTTTAATCATAAAACACTTTTACCTACTCTGTGAAATGACCTCTAGAAATTCTCCCTGGAACATAAATAATCTTGAATTTAGAACTGTGTAGGATTTTTATGTTATGAAAAATATAGAGAAAGTGATACTCAGGGATCTGGGTATTAGGATCTGAGGTATTACTAGACAGCTATCTACTTAAATAAAAATCGGTTGGTAGCCAGTCAACTTAAACTGCAAATAATAAGGAAATAGTTAAGCTAAATAACTAGTATGAATTGCTATGTTGTGAACATAATTATTTACTTGATATGGAGAGAATATTATTTGGAAGATAATCTTGATGATAGTTTCCCAGTAGATTAATGTCATCAACACATGTTGGTGCCTCTATCATGAAGGTTAAACTATTATAAGATTTTAGATTTATACCTTTTAGTGAGGAGCATGAAATTTGTACCAGATCAGGTTCAAATCCTGGCTATGTTGCTAAGTAGGTGTTTTGTCTAAACCTTGGTTTCCTTATTTGTAAATTAGAAATAGAAATCTCAGTCTCATAAATGTTCATGAGAAGATTAAGTGAAATATACTAGAAACCCCTTGACGAGGTACCTGGAAGATAAGAAGGTATTCAGAAATGGTAATTTTTATTAGGAGTCGAGTTGTATTCTTTATATTCTCACAATAAATAGCAATAGCTATTACTAAGTGTTCATTTCATTTTCCAAAGATGCTAATTGACAAGGCAAATAATATTTTATAAAATTAATTGGCCTGGTTGTATGGCTTATGAAACAATATACTAATAACATGTTTTGCAGGATTTGGGGGCTTTTAGCTTACTTTTATGACAATTTTAGTAACATCCACTTTACAGTAATATAAAAAAATCTTTTTGGATAAAAAAATTCTCTTACTTCTGGGACAAGGCTATGAAACACTGTTTTTTATATTGCACTATTTTGAAACACTGATTTTTATATTGCACTGTTTATGTGCCAGGACCGTTATGAGTACTTTGCAGCTAACTATATCTTCACAACAATCCAACAAATATGGTACAGTTGATGGGGGTCATCCAGTAGTACAATGGTCAAGAAAAAATTCTTGAGATCTTCATAGTACAGTTCAGTAAGTTTACTTAACTAGCACAACATGGGGACAGGACCTCTAGGCAGAAAGAGCTGCATTTTCTGCTGTGCAAGGCTGGTGGTTACACTCTTAGTCATCAGAGGGAAGGGGGCATGCTGGGAGTATCAGATTACAAAGTTTCTTCCACTTTCTTTGAATTTATACTTTTGCAAAATTCCTCTAGTACATTTCATTCAGTTTTATATTAACTATCCGTGATATATATAAAAGAAGTCATGAGACTCAAAAAATGTAGCAACCAGCACAGATTCAATCCTTAGCAAAACTATGCAGGCTTTAGGTCAGCCTTTTGGGCTAGGGATAAATATTTCCCTGCTTCTTTCCCATATGACAATGACTATCTTCATTTATAGATGAGAAAATTGGGATATAGAGAGGAATAGAAACGCAGAGCCTGGTTGGAAACCTAAGGTTTTGACTTTTAACCTTGGACTTGTAACCATTGTATGATGCTATCATAGTATTAGGGAGAGTTATACTTGGAGTAATGAGTCTTATTCAAGGGCAAATATTACTTGTCAGAAATTTGTATTAGGTGAAAATACATACCAGGTGGAATTTGCAACATGGAATGTTCAGGAAAAGTAAAAGCATCTCTGTGGGGCTCCAAAATGTAGTGTAAAATTATCTGTACTTTTAAAATGTAGGTCAAATTTATAATGAGATAATATATGAGAAACCTCTTGTCAGAGGACATACATCATAGATGTTTTAGAAATTCTTAGTTATCCTTTGGAAGTTATCAAGGCATGGAGAATTATTTAGAGGGTTTCAGGGATCAGATAACTCAGTTTATTGATAAATTATTATCCTGACATGTTTCAGAAATTTTAATTTTTTTTAAGTATACAGAACTTCTTCTAAGGTATGTGGTTTCTTGTAATTGCTATCAGCTTTTGAGAGAGGGATTCAAATTTTGAGAGAGGAGGAACGTTCCTGTAGTCTCTAACAACAACAACTTTGCTGCTTGAAAGAAGCCATCTTTAATTTACTGCTGAGTAAAAGAAATAGCTTTATTTGACAGCCAGAGGTTATAACAATACTTTGTTTATAGATAATCTTAAGCACACTAAAAATAGACTCTTATAATGAAGGAACCACTGTAACATTTTATATATAATTAATTCTTATTTATCTCAGAGTTTATTTTACATAATCTTAGTCCTAGACTTTTGACAATGTGGTTAGCCATTTATATTAAGGACTGTTCAGTAACTTTAAAAATAACCATTTTGCCTGCTAGATTTCAATATGGTTCAGTCCTATGCATGACATACTTTTAGGACCATAAGTATATGTTCCATAAAATTGGATAGCCATCTTGAAATCATTGAAGATGGGCAGGTGGAAGTCATTGCTCATGTAGAAATAGAATCTATAGGCAGAAATTTCTGGGTGAGTATGAAGTGGAAAAGAGATATGGGGTGGGGGAAATGGCAAATTAAATTCTCTCTCAACATAAGGAAAAATCTTATAAGGTCTCATTAAACTGGAATGGGTTAATCAAAGAGATTAATGAGTGTTTTAAAAGAGACCAATTTTCCATCTATTAGAAACAGTATGAAAGAATTTCTTTTGAGTAGCTGAGTTTGGATTAAATGGTCTGTATGGATCTTTTTAAAAGCAATTGCCTAAGAAAGTACAGTGATAGAACGGCCCAACTATGAAAATGCTAAGGATCACTGCTTTAGTTCAGGAGCATTATAAGAATTAAAGAAAGAACATACTTTAGAGCTTTTCCTAAAAATTTTCAAGGATAGCTTCAGCAGAAAAAATAATTTTTGTAGTTATTCCTTAAATAATTTTGAAATAGTATTTAGAAGGTAAAAAAAAAAAAAAAGGGCAGTTTAAAATGATCTTTCCCAGGGCGCCTGCATGGTGCAATCAGTTGAGCCTGATTTTAGTTTTGACGTTGGTCATGATCCCAGCCTGGGTTGTGAGATCAAGCTCTACCTCTGGTTCCACACTCAGGCCAGAGTCTACTTAGAGTTTCTCTCTCCCTCTGCCCTCCCCTGCCCCCGTATCCATACGTTCTTTCTCTCACTTTCAAATAAATAAATCTTTAAAAAATTAATTCTTTCACATACTCCATAGTAACAACTGAGACAAGATGGATCTCTGTTAGGATAGTATCTCAGTATTATCAGTCAATGTGAGTTGGTTGTAAGAAGTAGAAACTGGTGATTCATGACACAAGCAATGAAGGGATTTATTGGTAAGACAGGGTAGCTCATAGTATTGAAGAAAATTCTGAGACATAGGCTTTGGAAACAATGTGAACCAAATCCTCTGTGATGGTCTGGGCATCAGGAATTCATGTGTAATGTTTCTAGGATACCATCAGAGGATTGAGGGCTGGCCATTTTAGGTCTTTATGTCACTCTGCTCAAGACAGGAATTCTAGTGAAAAGGTAGTAAGAGAATATAGTTTGGGTCATATATTCACTCCTTGGCCCTGATGGGGGGGAACAGATTTATTCATTAAGAACCCCACCACCATATTACTCAGGGGAGAGGGTGGAGGAGCTAGGTTCCCAAAGCCAACTTGAGGTGCCATTATTATGAGGAGGAATGTAAGCTTGACAGAAGAAAACACAGATGTGCACCCTAACGAGCCACTTTGGTTTGAGACAGGAACTATGAGCTCCTCTCAGGCTCCTTCAACAGCGCCCACCCTCCCTATGTATGTTCTAGAAGAATAGGGCATATTATGGAGTGGCAAATTTCTGTACATAGAAAGACACTTGGAAATTCAGGGAGTGGCTTGTACAGAGTTGTCTCCAGTGAAAAGAAGAAACAGAGGAGCCCCACTAATGTGGAATGTCCGGATTCTGTGGAGGGCCATAGCCAACATAGCTATTCTTCATGGTGGGGATGGTTGATGAAGTTTTAACCCAGTCATATCTGACAGTCTGTTTTCAGTCATTGTCTGTAATAACCACATCCTAAACTTCCTGTATTACCCTACACCTGCCATACAAGTCTGCTGTACATGACCCTTTGTTCATGATTCTTTGGAATGATGAAGAGACCTCCAAAAAAAGCCACACAGGGATTTTGGGATGCAAGCTCTTAACCAGGAAACTAAGCTGTCTTGAAATTCCTGAGACTGGCAGGATGCAGGGTATGGAAAAGGCGTTTCCCCACAATTTGAAATGGAAATTTATGGCCTCTTCCTTTGCTCAGTAACCCACATGACACCTCTTTATCCCACAGCTATTCTTGTCCCATGGCAAATTTGATTCTCTGATTACTATTGCTTCACATTTTTCAAAAAAGGATGTACTTGCACAAGAGTATGGGTATTCTCTCATTTGTAGAAAAAATGGAGGAAATGAATCACCTTGTATATATTTCTGTTTGGCAGGAAAAAAAATTCCTGTAGAAAATTTAGAGATCTCCAACTTCAGATTTTTATTATACTCTGGTTGTATCACATGAACTTTAATCCAAACAAATTATTATCTAATTTAAATAATAACTTGTGAATTCTAACATCATTTATTTATTAAGATTTTAACTTGGATGTATTATTTGCTCAATTGCATTTTCCGTATGAACATAAAAGCTACAATATCTATCCATTTACAATAACTTTTAAATTTAATGAAACTCAATATTGAAAGAATATAAATTTCAAAGAAACAGCATTTCCTCTTCATCAAAAATGTTAGAGGCATATTGCCTTCTAAAGGATAACTTTAATGTAATTCAACAAATCCAATTGTGTTCTTAGAACCTTTTATTCTTGCTTACTATATTTAAAGTACTTGAACTACTTGAGTGGAATTCATAGAAAATCATCTACAGCAGTAAATATCATAGAACTATCATAAACAATAGAATATAGGATATTTAAGAGTAATTTTATTTCATTACTTTGAATATATTGTAGGCAGAAAATTTTGTAGTTCATTGAGTAAGTACAGAAATGTTATTTATTTATTTTTTAAACTTAAAGGATGCAGAACCACAAACTGCATTTACCTCCCCATAAATGTAAATGTGTACCTTTTTACACTGGTCGAAGGAAAGACGTGGGAGTTTCAGCCTAGAACTTGATACTGATGGTTACACTGTTTTAAGTGATATCAGCGTTTGAAATAGGATCTAGTATGAATTTTTTTTTAAGATTTTATTTATTTATTTGACAGACAGAGATCACAAGTAGGCAGAGAGGCAGGCAGAGAGAGAGGGGGGTGGGAAGCAGGCTCCCCGCTGAGCAGAGAGCCCGATGTGGGGCTCGATCCCAGAGCCCTGGGATCATGACCCGAGCCGAAGGCAGAGGCTTTAACCCATCGAGCCACCCAGGCGCCCCTCTAGTATGAATTCTTAAAAGGGGTATGTGACCATACTTTACAAATTGGTTGATGTAAAATGATGACAGACCTGCAGAGAACTGGAATACATAGAAGAAATTCATTAAGGAAGGAATTTCACTTTTAGTTGGCTGAGATGAGAAGTTTCTTCCTGAGAACATGCCCTTGGGTCATTGTCCTGGTGGGAGAGTAGGTAGCCCCATGCATTGTAGGTCCAGGAGGGGGCCATAGCCTTCTTCTAGTGCAATAACCTCAGCTCTATAGTACAGGAGTTTGGGTGGTTTTTTCCTAAGACTACAGAGATAATTAGGTTGGTAGCAGAAGACCTGGCGCCCTGGTCTCCTGACTTTTCTTCATGCCAACTTTATGGGATCCTCTTAGTTACTGCTGCTCCCAGGGTTTGAGGGAGCAAACTGAAAGGAAATAATCAAGTGGAATATTTCCTATTCCACAGTATAGCAGAATATGTAGGCCTTATTATCTGGTATAAAGCATTTGAATTAGAAATTGCTTTTTCATCCTTAAATTTTGCATTTAATATTTTATGGCATATAAGTGAGTAATGAATTTTTTTTTGTTCTATTTCATTATTTAGGGAGTGCTTTTAACAAAATTAAATATAATTCCATAAAATGACAGGCATAGGGAGAAAAATGTGCCTGGAGATAATTGGCCCAGGGCTGCCGAAAAGAATTTAAGTTAGTCTTTTGATAGAAATATTGATGGAATTTCTAAGAAAAGCCTATTCACTAGCAGTGGAAAGTAATCAACTTTGGATAATTCGGGGTCCAAAAATCCAATTTATAAAATTTTCTTTGTATACGGTCTCAATTAAATGAATTTAAATGAATAATTCTTATAGATGTATCCATAATTTAATTATTCCTGTGAGGTGTTGGGGGCGGGGAATGGAAAACTTATGGGAATCTCAAAGTGAGTGTTGTTGAATTTGTGAACTGTTTGGTATCTCTGCCCATGCGTCTTGGTATTTATTACAGTTTATGTTTGAGCTTCCAATTCTTCCCCACAAAACCTTTATAACTTTTATCTTTGGGAAAAGATAAATCCACCCTGCTTGTGGATTGAGGCCGGACCATGCAAATAGTTGAACCCAGAAAATATGTGTTGGGGGCTTCAAGAAGTTTCTTTGCTTTTTATGAGATACTGACAAGGGACTTCTCATTCCTCCTTCCTATAACAACACTTCCCTTTCCTTTAGGGAAACAGTTCCTTTTACAGTGTAAAATAGATGTGATGTTAAAATAGGATATCAGATATCTCCTCAACTGCAAATTTACCAATTTGTTGTGATTTTTTCAAACTACCTTTTTTTTTTTTTGAAAATGTGCACCTGATGTAGAATAAAATGAAATGTAGCACCATTCTCTTGGATTAAAACTTGGAAAATTAGGAAGGGCATCTCTTGGAATCACTGGACTCCCAGATTTTCCCAGTGTGATAGCTTACAAATCACAGATAAAGGTGAGACAATTATCTCCTTTCTGCTTGCAGGCAAAAGCTGTTGATGTACACTAATTGAGTTTCCCAGGTTGTCTAAAGAAGAAAGGTCATGTCATGAAGAAATACAGAAGAGTCTTTTGTATTCATTTTTCTATGTAATTAAAAAAAACCTTTGTTATGAAAAATGTCAAATATACATGTGTAAATTAAAGATTAGCAAATGAAAACGCATGTACCCACTTTCCAACTCAAAAGTAAAAATAGCATGTAATTTAGGGGTCCCCTGTCTGGACCTCAGTGATTTCACAACCAGTACCCCCAAAAGTAACTACCATCCTAAATTCTGCCTTGTTTTTCCTTATAATTTTACCACCTTTGCCTGTACCTACAAGCAATATGTCTTTAGTTTTGTATATAGTTGAACTGTATAAAGTTGAGGTATACTATATATATTCTTTTGTGACTGTTTCATTTGCTAAATATGTTTTTGAGGTCAGTTCATATTGAAGCTGTTACCGTGGTTCATTCATTTTGAGTATTGAATGGGATGAATGTACCTCATTCCATTTATTCATTCTATTTTTCACTGAAATTTGGTTTGCTTCTGGCTTTTACATTACAGACAGCAGACATCCCTCTCATGCATGCCTTCTGATGCATATGTGCAAATGTCTCTCTAGAGAAGAGTTACTGGGTTATAGGGTATGAGAATGTTGAACTTTTCAATGCTGAAGCATTTTCCAAAGTTGTTTTACTATTTTACTGTTCCCTCATCAAAAACTGCTGAAAACTTGGATTGTATCACATGGTCATCTGTGTGTACTCTTAAGACAGTTTCACATTTTTGAGGTGGTTAGTAGCTGTATAGTGGTTTTTCATAGTTAAATTACATTTATCAAATCACTAATGAGGTAATGACCATCTTTTTTATTCTTGACTTTGTTTCCTATATGTTTAGAGAAGCTTTAGGTTTACTAGAATTGAGAAGGAGGTACAGAGATTTCTCACATGCCCTCCCATGCCGACACATGCTGAGCCTCCCCCCTTATCAACATCACTCAACAGAATAATGCTTTTTTCTTTATTTAAGAATTAATCAATTAATTAATTAATTAACAAGAGAGGGAAAAATGCATGAGCAGGAGTTGAGGCAGAAGAAGAGGGAGAGAATCTCAAGCAGACCCTAAGTTGAGTGCGGAGCCCATTGTTGGTCTTTATCTTATGACCCTGAGATTGTGATGTGAGCCAAAACCAAGACGTGGATGCTTAACTGACTGAGCCATCTAGATGTACCTTCCCCCCTTTTTTAAAAATTAAAGATGAACCTGCATTGACCATAATCACCTACATTCCATAGTTCATCTTAGGGTTCACTATTGCTATTGTATATTTTATGGATTTGGACAAATATATACTGATATATATACTGATATATATTTCTCATTGTGTATCATACAGAGTATTTTCACTGCCCTAAGAATCCTGTGTGCTCTGTCTAGTCTTCTCTCACCTGCCCCACTACCAACAACCACGGACCTTTTTATTGTCCCCACAGTTTGGCCTTTTCTAGAATGTCCTATAGTTGGAATCATACAATATGTCACTCTCTCAGATTGGTTTCTTTCACTTAGTAATATGCATTTAAGTTTTCTCTATGCCTCTTCATGGCTTAATAGCTCATTTCTCTTTAGTACTGAATAACATTCTGCTGTCTGGATGTATTGATTTATCCTTTTACCCACGGAAAGACTTCTTGGTTCCTTCCAAGTTTTGCCGATTATGAATAAAGCTGCTGTAAACTTCCCTATTAGGTTTTTGTGTGGATCTACATTTTCAGCTCCTTTGGGTAAATACCAAGGAGTGTAACTTCTAAATGGTATGGTAAAAGTATGTTCCATTTTTTTAAGATACCACCAAAATGTCTTCCAAAATGGCCGTACCCTTTTACATTCCCACAAGCACTGTATGAGAGTTCCTGTTGCTCCACATCCTTGCCAGCATTTGGTGGTTTCTGTTCTAGGTCTTGACTGTTCTATTAGTATCTCCACGTATTAGTATCTCATCTCTTTCTTTTCTTTTCTTTTCTTTCTTTCTTTCTTTCTTTCTTTCTTTCTTTCTCTCTTTTTTTTCTTAAGACTTCTTTATTTGAGAGAGAAATTATGCAAGGGGTAGGGGCAGAGGGAGAATGAGAGAGATTATTCTCAAGCAGACTTCCCACTGAGTGTGGAGCCCAACTGGGGGCTTGATTTCAAGACCCCGAGATTATGATCTAAGCAGAAACCAAGAGTCAGATGTATAATAGACTGAGCCACCCAGTGGCCACCATATCTCATCTTAATTTGCATTTCCCTGTGGGTGTGAGATGTGGAATGTTTTGTATGTTTATATGCCAACTTTATGTTGTCTTGGGTGAAATGTCTTTTGAGATCTGTGTCCCATTTTTAAATCATGCCGTTTCCTTGTTATTAAGAGTTCTTTCTATATTTTTGATGGCAGTCTTTTATCAAATGTGTCCCTTTTTAAAAAAGATTTTACTTATTTGACAGAGAGAGAGATCACAAGTAGGCAGAGTGGCAGGCAGAGAGAGGAGGAAGCAGGCTCCCTGCTGAGCAGAGAGCCTGATGCGGGCCTCGATCCCAGGACCCTGAGATCATGACCTGAGCCGAAGGCAGAGGCTTTAACCCACTGAGCCACCAGGTGCCCCTCAAATATGTCTTTTATAAACATTTTTCTCCAGTCTGTGATTTGCCTGTGAACCTCTTGTCAGAGTTTTTTGTGAGACAGAAGTTTTTAATTTTAAAGAAATCCAGCTTATCAGTTATTTCTTTCATGGATGATGTCTTGGGTGTTGTATTTTAAAAAGCCATCAATATATACCCAAGCTTGTCTAGGTTTTCTCTGATGTTATCTTCTTTGACCTTATAATTTTGTTTTTTTACATGTAGATCTGTGATCTCTTTTGAGTTCAATGATCCATTTTGGCTTTCTTTCATGAAATGTAGAAGGTCTGCATTGGATTTTTTTTTTTCTTTTCTTTTTTTTGGCATGTGAATGTTTGCTTGTTCCAGCATGATTAATTGAAGAGATTATCTTTGCTCTCTTGTATTTTCTTTGCTCCTTTGATCCTTTGGACTGTATTTATGAGGGTCTATTTCTGGGTTTGCTATTAGGATCTATTGGTCTATTTGTCTATTCTTTTGCCAATATCACACTGTCTACAAGTGTGGTAAGTCTTAAAGTTGGATAGCATTGGTACACTAACTTTCTTTTCCTTCAGTGTTGTGTTATTATTTTGCTTCTCCATATAAACTTCAGAATCATTTTGTCAATACCCATAAAATAACTTTCTGGGATTTTGGTTTGAATTTCATTGAATCTATAGATCAGATTGGGAAGAACTGACATCTTGAGACTCTTGAGTCTTCCTATCCATGAACATGGAATATCCCTTCATTTATGTGATTCATCTTTGATTTCATTAATAGTTTTGTAGTTTTCTTATATAGACCCTGTATGTAATATTTTTAAAAATTTTTAAAGACTCATTTATTTTTTGAGAGAGGGAGAGAGCAAGAGCAGGATGGGGAGAGGAAGACAGACTCTCAAGAAGACTCCATGTTGAACACAGAGCCTGATCTGGGTCTCAGTGCCACAACCCTGAGATCATGACCTGTACTGAAACCAAGCATCAGATGCTCAACCAATTCTGCCACTGAGGCACCCCATCTTGTACATATTTTTTTAGATTTATAATTTAAGTATTTCACTTTTTGAGTGCTAATGTAAATGGTATTATGTTTTTAATTTCAAATTCCACTTGTTCACTGTTGGTATATAGGTAAGCATTTGATTTGCATGTATTGATTTTGTATTCTGCAACCTTGTTATAATCCTTTATGAGTTCCAGGTGTTTGGAGTCTTTAGAATTTTCTACGTAAATGATTATGTTGCCTTCAAACAGACAGTTTTGTGTCTTCTTTCCCATCTGATTAACATTTATTTCTGTTTCTTGACTTATTGCATTAGCAAGGACTTTGAGTAAGATATTAAAAAGTAATGGTGAGGGGCAGCATCCTTGCCTTATGCCTGATCTTAGTGGGAAGGCTTTGAGCTTCTCACCATTAAGTATGATGTTAGCTATGGGTTTTTTTTTTTTTGTGGATAGTTCTTATCAAGTTGAGAAAGTTTCTCTCTATTCCTAGTTTACTAAAGAGTTTTTATTTTGAATGGGTGCTGCATTTCACCAAATGCTTTTCTGCATTTGTTGATATAATCATGTGATTTCTTTTTCTTTTTTAGTGTGTTGGTATGATGGATTGTATTAATTGATTTTCTAATCTTAAACCAGCCTTGCATAGCTAGGATAGATCTCACTTGGTGGTGATGTAGATTTCTTTTTGTACTTTTTAAGATTCAGTTTTGTTCAGGATTTTTGCATCCCTGTTCATGAGAGATATTGGTCTGTAATTTTCTCTAATGTCTTTCTCTGGTTTTGTTATTAGTATGATATTGGCTTTATAGAACAAGATAGTTTTCTCTCTGCTTCCCTCCCCTGAAAAGGAAAGAGATTTGGTATAATTTCTTCCTTAAATGTTTGGTAGAATTCCAGTGAATCCATCTGAGCCCAGTACTTTCTGCTTTGGCAGGTTGTTAATTATTGATTCAACTTCTTAAGAAGATATAGGACTATTCAGATCATCTATTCTTTTTTTGTGGGATGCTGGTTTTTCATGTATTATTTATTGAATTTGTCAAATTAGTAAAATATTAGTGTAAGGAGCCTTTTGTAGTCTCTGATTTGTTTTTTCATTTTTTAAATACTTTTATATAGTAGAATTTGTCATTTACTTTTATAACTTAAACTTTTGTATTTTGTTTTAAAAGAACTTTTAAGATCAAGATGACTTTTCCGTATTTTTTCTAACCGTTTAAAAATGTCCCCTTTCGTATTTATGAATTTGATTAATCTAGAAATTGTTTTGGTTGGGGGAGCTAGTTTTGAATTTGTTTTTCCTGCATAGATAATTAGTTGTTCCAGGATTATTCTTTCTTCCTTAGTCCACAAGTCTCACCTTCTGTCTCTACAGTGCTGGGTTTCTATCTGGGCTTGCATGCCATTCTGTCCATCATTGGCCATAATATTCTAATTAATATACCTTCATAAGAAATTTTTATTTATGGCCAGCTCCGTTTTCTACTTTGCCTTTCAAAGTTTTTCTTGAGTGTGTCTTGTGTCCCTTTTCTTTTTCAGATAAGTTTTAGATGTTAAATTCCTTGGAAAATATTGTTGAGATTTATTGATTCTGCTTAAACATGGGCATGGAGTTTTCAGTCCCTTTTTTAGATTTTCATTAGCTTTCAACAAAGTTTTAATTTCCCTGTTAAGACATATATATTTTTTTGTTAGATTTACTTGGTAACACTGAAAAAGTCAACAGTGCTTTAGAAATTTAAAGTTGT
This sequence comes from Mustela lutreola, assembly GCF_030435805.1. Taxonomy (NCBI): domain Eukaryota; kingdom Metazoa; phylum Chordata; class Mammalia; order Carnivora; family Mustelidae; genus Mustela; species Mustela lutreola. The sequence continues at coordinate 51,378,598 of NC_081290.1, forward strand.
TCAATGTATGTATATTTTAGCAAGCTTCTTCATTATGTTTATATTTTCTGTAATTTTAGCAATTTCTCTCTGGTCTTTACATTTCTAAGTCACCATTGATTTTTTCAGTGTTACCATGTCTTTCATTTCTTTTTGCTTTATATATTATGAGGGTATATTATTAGAGTGTATGCATGTTCAGAATCGCTATATTTCCTGCCAAATGGAAAGTTTTGTTATTATATTATCCTTTCCTTTAACAGTTTTTTCATCCTTAAAGTTTATTTTGTTTGCTAGTAATATCACTGCCAATTTTCTTGTGGTTTTTGTTTCGCTTGACATATTTTTTTCTTTCTTTTTTTCCCCTTTTCATTGCTTTCTTTTAGATTTTTCATCTTGTTTTCAATTAAACTTCTTCCACCTATTTGGAAATTTTCATTGTCCCAGTAGTTACTTTTTAATTTTATCATTCTTAATTAGTAAAATTGAAGATTAATAAATATGTGTGCCCATCCTTTTGAGTTACACAAGGGTCTAAGGACATGTTACTGGCCATCACTGTCTTGCAATCTTGGTGCTATTTTTTCCCTCTATTTTCATTTTCTCTTGCTTTTCTCCCATCTGTATTTTTGCAGAGCTACCAAAATATTAACCAACACATTTCTCATCATTTCTTATTGCATTTCAAAGCTCCCATCTGGTATCGTTTTCCTTCAATCTTAAGTATATCTATGATTATCTTAGCCTGCATTTGTGGTAAAACCTCTATTTTCGCCTTTGTCTGATATTTCATTGATTCAGTTTTAGTTGGACAATGGAATTGAGTATATAATTTTATTTTCTTCTCAGCATTTGGAAGTTGCTTTCTCATGCTGCCTTTATTATTATTTAGAAGTCAGTCCTCATTCTAATTGCTATCTAGCCCTAAGGGATCAGACTTTTCTTTTTTCTTTCTTTTATCTGCTTTAAGATCTTATCATTGTCTTTGATATTCCATAGGTTCACTATATGTATCTGGAATGAGTTTCTTTTTATTTATATTGTTTTCAGTTTACAGTTTTTCTAGAATTTAGGGTTCCTGTCTTTCAACAGCTTTAGAAATTTCTGTTATCTCTTTGAATATTTTTGTTTTTCTATTCTCTTTATTATCTTCTGGAAATTCATGTGTGTGTTTGATATTCTTAGGCTACCTTGGTGTGTCTTAAATATTTTTCTTATTTCCCATATCTCCCCCCCTTTGCTTTATTTAGAGTGAATTCTTTGAAACGGTTTCCCAGTTTACAATTCTAATATTCTCTTCCGATCTGTTTAGTCTTTTTTTTTCTAATTTAGTCATTTTTATGAGTATTAATTTCAATTACTATGTATTATTTATAGAAGGCCTATTAAATATTTAAATATACTCATTTATAAAAATGAGTCGCTTTCTCCTATGCCATATTTACAATTATATTTTCCTTTGACGGTATATATATATTTAGCATCCTGTGGAGATAGTTCCAATAAGTGAAATACTTGTAGGTCTGAATCCCTCTTGAGTTGTAATTTATTCTTTGTTATTAAATTGGAGATGCTCATTTGACTTGAAACTTTATATATGGGAATTCTTTGAGACTTGGTTGAGGAATTTTCTTCTAGAGAAAGCTTTTATTTGTTACTTCAGACATCAGGAAACATCACCACAATGGGAACACTTTAAATTAAATCCTTGGCTTGCTGCTTTGTTTTTATGGCACAGTAGAGTAAATTTAGACTGTGAATCCATATGAGGTCCAGCTTGTGGTTATGAATTCTCAAGAGGGCTTATTTATTTTCCCTCAATCCAGTGACAAATTCAAAACAGGCATGTTTCCTTGCTAACCTTTTTTGTGTGACAAAATTATTTTTCTTCAACTTTGTGGTTCTATATTTATGTGGAGATTTCCTGTCTTCTGTGCTCTGAATATCTTTCAAAGAAGAATCTTAAAATGGGTTTTCTGGAATTTGTTAGAAACCTTCAGGATAGTGGCACCTATCATTGACTCAGTCAATGGGGCAACTGGCTTTTGATTTCTGCTCTGGTCATGGTCTCTCAGGATCCTGGGATCAACCCTGCATCAGGCTCTGTACTCAATGTGGAGTCTCCTTCAGGATTCTCTCTCTCTCTCTCTGCTCCTTCCTCTACTTGCTTGCTCTCTTTTTCTCAAATAAATAAATAAATAAATATTTTTTAAGATTTTATTTATTTATTTGACAGACAGAGATCACAAGTAGGCAGAGAGAGAGAGGAAGAGAAGCAGGCTTCCCGCTGAGCAGAGAGCCCAATGCGGGGCTCAATCCCAGGAACCCAGGACCATGACCTGAGCTGAAGGCAGAGGCTTTAACCCACTGAGCCACCCAGGTGCCCCTAAATAAATAAATCTTTAAAAAAGTAAAAGAAAAAGAAAAAGAAATCTTCAGGATAAAAGCAAACTTGTAATCTATCAATTTCTTAAGTGTGATCTATTAATTTCTGCTTGAACTTTGTTTTTGGCCTCTCTAAGATTCTTTCTTTTTTTCAACTTATTAGTGTGTTAGAAATTTTAAAAAAGATTTTATTAAGGATTATGATTGTTTTTTCTACATTGTTAGACATTTAAGCTCTCCAGAAAGTATTTTTTCTTTAAGATTTTATTGATTTATTTCAGAGAGAAAGATAGAGAGAGAGAGCCTGAACAAGAGGGAAGCCGAGGGAGAGGGAGAAGCAGATTACTGGCTGAGTGGGGAGCCTGCCACTGGGCATGATCCCAGCATGCTGGGATGCTGAGATGAAGGCATTTAACTGGCTAAACCTCCCAGGTGCCCCCAGAAGTATTTTTAATTCCATTTCTTTTGCATTATTCCTGAGTCTCCCATGTTGCTTCCTTATTTTTTTTCCTACTAGTTGAAAATAGGAGCTAAATTCAGTTTTATGAATTTTTACTAAGAAGGAATTTAAGATGAACAAAATGGGCCATTTTTCTTTATAATGTAATGTAGATTTTATTGAGCACCTATTTAGTGAAAAATATTTAAACACAAATGGAACTCATTTTGTGTCTTTAAATTTTATTGCTTATACACATTCATGTTTTTGAGCAATTGGGTTATTATTTTATGATACAGTCTTAAGTTAACTTTGTGAGGGAATCTATTACATTACCAAAATATTGCATGTAAAGAAGCAGTAACATTACGAGTCAATTTACTCACATTCATTTCCATTGTATTTTTTCCCTGTGTTATTCAGTTCTGTATATTTTAAACATTTCTATTGTGCAGACTTGAAAAATTCTAAGTCCCTCTGCCATCATTTTTAGGTTTTCAATATTTAAGTTTCAAATTCTTTTCAACTGAAACATAACCATTTCTACTTATTCACTCAGTTCTCACATGTAAATGATGTAATTTGTATAACTAATTTAGGAGAAATGGATTATATTTGTGACAAAAAGTTCTTTCTAATTTATAACTATATATTTTATAGAGTCACTGGATTTTAGATGATTCACTAATTTTTATTTATCTTTATTTTTTATTTATTTCAATTTTTTATTAACAAATACTATATTGTTTGTTTCAGGGGTACAGGTATTTATCTTTATTTTTTTCCACGTATCATGATCTCTTTGATACGTGTGAACACTAATTTACTACGTATGATCTCTTTGATACATGTGAACACTAATTTACTATAATAGCCCTATTTCAGTGACCATTCTTTCAATTTTAATTAAATCCTATAACTTTTCTCCTGGACTGGTTTGAACAAGTTCTTTATTTTTTTTTTAAAGATCTATTTGTTGATTTTAGAGCGAGAGTGAGCAAGAGAGCTCACATGCATTAGGGGGAGGGGCAGAGCAAGAGGGAAAGAAGCAGACTCCCTACTAGATGCAGATCCCATGACCCTGAGATGAAGACCTGAGCCAAAATCAAGAGTAAGATGATCAACTGACTGAGCCACCCAGGTACCTCAGCATAAGTTCTTAAATTAAAAAAAAAAAAAAAAAAAAAAAAAAAAACCCACTTGATTGACTAGTTATATACTTTATGTAATTTTTGTTGTTGTTCTATTAATACATTAATATACTAAGACCAAGAAACTTGGGTGGGAAGAGTTGAGGAAGTGCTTAAAGGATATTTTAACTAGGATGGTAAACCTTCTATAGAAATATTCTGCCTTTCCAAATACTTCTGGATTCTCATGTAGTCATCAATTATGTAATTGCTACATTCTTCAGTTAACCATCCATGCTTCTTGTATACCTATGGTGGATTTTGAAATTAAAATAGTTTTGTTGGCAAGCAAAATCCCCATATTCCCCTATCAAAAATGACTTATGTACATTTCAGCTATACAGAGACACTTAAGATAAGAGCTGGACAACTTCTGATGATTAATGAAACACCCCTGCCCCACCCACTGTACATGATTTTAATCTTATCTCTTAGTATTTTCCTTCTAACTCACCAGGTTTTGGCCACACTAGCCATCTTTTTTGAATCCAAAAAGGCCAATTTCATTCCCACTTTAGGTCTTTGAACTTGCTACTTACTCTCTTTAAAATTTGCATGACCAGCTCCTTCTTTCCGTTCAGATCTCATCTTAAATGTCCCCTTCCCAAGAAGTCCCTGGTTCCCCCATTCTATTTTATCTGCCATGATCTTTCACATTGTCCTCTTTTGGAGGACAGAACTTATTTTGTTTTTCTTTTGTTTTCTTTACAGAACTTATTAACACTGAAAATTGTCTTTTTCTCCCTGCTAAAATGTAGTACCCCCGATACTTAACCGTGTGTCTAGGACACAATAGGCACTCCTCAATATAATATTGTTCTTGATAATAATATATAGTACTTTATGGTCCCTGACAGTGTTGAAAGCATATAGATATCCTTTGATCATTATGTGCAATCTCATGAGAATCGTACTAATTATTGAAAGTATAATAATAAAAGTTGTAGGTATAAACAGTCCAGTGATAGGATTTTCAAGATATCTTAAACATTGTGATGAGAAATACCATGTTCAGTATAATTTACTTCATCTTCTACAAATACCTTTTTTAGGAATAAAAGTGATGTGTTAGGAAGGAAGCAGTGACCACAATTAACTTAGATTTTCAATAAAAGCTTCTTTATAAAAAGTCAAAACTAAATGTCACTGCTGATTTTTCCAGTTATGGATTTGTTTAATGTTTATTTCTAGAAAATATTTTGTTCTTAATGTTTGTTCTTCCAGAATATGTTACATCTCTGAGTCCCCCTTGATTAGGTAGGAAAAAACTTCTGGAATCCAATTAACCTTATATGAATATGTTCACCATTTATGTCAAGTCCTGAAATGAAAAATGTGAAATAATGCAGGAATGAGGTAAAGTTTGACCACTACTGAAATTCCCTCCAAAACCTTCAATCTTGTATTTGTTTTCCTTTTTGTGAGGAGGGGTGTATCAGTTGGCTTTTGCTGTCTAGAAAACCCCCCAAAATACTTGTGGGTTAAAACAATGATCATTTATTTGCTTGAAATACCAACGGTTGGCAGTTCAGGCTGAGGGCAGCTGGGCAGTTCTTTTCCGGGTGTCTCCTGGGCTTGCTTTCACACTTGTGGTCAGCTGGCAGATGGTGAGGGCCATCCATATGGATGGCTTTCCTTCGGTGTCTGGCTCTTGGCTGCCGTGAAAGATGTAACCGTGCCATATGTCTCTGGCATCTCACAGGCTGCCCACATTTCTTCACATAGCACCAAGACAGGGCAAGCCCCATTGCACAAGCACTTACCAAATCTATGCTTCTCTCACATTTGCTAATGTCCTATAGGCTGAAGTATAGGGCACGTTGGTAAGACCAGCTACCAAGAGGTTGAGTTACGTATTCCACTTCTTGATAGGAGGAGTTGCAAAGTCATATTGTAGAGAGGTATCCATATTGGAATGGGAGGAATCAGGGGTCAGTTTTTTTGTGATTTACTGGAAGGAGTTTCTAAAATTGAACTTTTAAAATCAAAACCTCACAGAGAAATTAATTTAATTTAATGTTATATTATTTTATTTTGTATTAAGTAGTGGAGCCCAACACCCAGCCTGAACTCACAACCCTGAGATCAAGACCTGAGCTGATATCAAGAGTTGGATACTTAACCAACAGAGCTATTCAGGCTCCCTTTACAGAGGGCAGAAATTTTAAAATTGAGTCATGGGCTTTTCTAACTTTTTAACCTTAATGACAAGCTAAGTGGTAATTCTCACATTTTAATGTGTGTAGAGTATATCTTATATGCCCACTGATATTCCGATTCTAACGTCCTTCTTCTACTGTGTTCTGATCCTGTGTATTTGGGGTGAGGTCCAAGAATATATATATATTTTTAATTTAGCACTGTATTTTGTGATGTGGGAGATCTAGAAGGACTGTATCTTCTGAAGACAGAATAGAAATAGTATGCATTCTTATGTCTGGATGAGAGTATGAGGCTTTCTGTTGAAAGCTTTCATTTCTTTGAAATTCATGTTTTTATCTGAAATAATTAAATCATATAATATATAGTTTTCATTAAAATCTAGCAAAGCTCAAGTTAAACTCTAGTAAGTTTAATTCCTGTTTATTCATGTGAGAAGTTTTCTTTCATGTAAATAGATGTAAATAATCTGAAATAAAGTGTATATTAAAAAATGCAAAGAGTTGTTATAATTGACAATACACCTTCCACAAAGTCAGCTTTTATGTGAAATTTATGTCTAAAGAGATCTTTCTCGCTGATTTTGAATATTATAGATTTAGGAAAAATAAAGCAAAAGGGAAAAGACAAAAGGGAAAAAGCAAATTAGATTTTTTTTCCCCCAGGGGATATATGTGCCATTTCTAAATAATCATTGAATTTAAATAAAAAGACAAAAAAAAGTATTAATGAATCAGGAAATTTACATTTAAGCTCTAACTCTTTGGCTAAATATCTTATTTATATGAAAATGCTTGGAAAATATTTTAATAAAGTATTTTGCTCTAGTAATAACCTCATATTTTATCTTGTACATTTAATTTCTATCACTTAAATATAGATAAACCATCTGCTAGAAAAATAATCTCTCACTTTATAATCCACTCATTGGAATACCACAAAAACTAACAATTTACCATGGGGCAAAACACAAGATGTGTGTGCAGTTAGAAAATAGCAAGACACGGATTTATGTGTATAAACATTTGTTTTTGAATAATATTATCAAAAGAGTCCTGGGTGACACATTGAGTTGAGTACCCTACAGCTATGTTTGCTTGTTTGATTATCAGGTCAGGACTCCGGATTTGTCTTTAACAAAATCCCAGAGGAAAGAAACTCTCTCCCTTGCAACCACTTCAAGGAAATCACAAGAAGGCTTCTGAAGAACGGCTCTGTCTCTGGAGACTGACTAAAGTTTTATTTTCATCTTATGAAAGAGTCTCAGTATGCTATTTGCTGTTTCATTTTCTGAAAGCATGATGAAAATTGAAAATATTCTCTCTTAGGTCCTGTGAAGATAATATCCCATATGTCTCTGGGTGAATTATATGTTTAGCTGGCAGGTAGAGATCCTGAAGAATTCATTTATAATCCTGATGCACAGTGCATGCCCACTTTATCTCACTGATTGCAGATTTTGCTTATAGAATAAGTTGGGAACATCTTCTTTCCCTTTATGTTTCATTTTGTAATCATTAGCTTCGGAGCTGCATCTTAGGCTACTTTATATTTTCAAATGCATTGGTCCAATGTGCTTCCTTTCAGGAAAGTCACTGTAAAGATGTGGATTGAGAAAGATGTTTATTAAGTGCTTTTCTTATTTGTTAGCTAAGAAGAAACAGAGTCCAAGTGAGAAAGATCAGTCTTCTTATTTAAATAAAATTTTCCCATAGTGACATTTTAAAATAAAAAGTTTGATTAATAAGGTTAAAATTTTTTAAATTAAATACTTTAAATAGGAAGTATACTTACATATAATATGAAGCATTGTGGGCAACTGCTGATAATTCACGTATCTATGCACTCATTCATTTACATACCTCATCATGATTGAATACCTGTATGTCCTAATTAATAGTGAGGCTGTGACTATTCACAAGGAATTCTGAAATGAAGACATTTCCATTTATATAACCACATATTCCTCTCTACATTCAAGGGTTTATCCAGACCATATAAAACATTTTTGTAATGCTTATTCTCATGTTTTTAAAATTTTTCTGAAAAATTTCAAAATCCAAAGTAAAAGTTCCATCCACTATTTTAAAAGTTTCCTGTGCAATTTCAACTGTATGAAAAATTTTAAATTAAGTTTTATTTCTTTTTGAGTAGAATGGCTCTGACATCTTTTCTCCAAGAAACGGTATTATTTTAGTATTACCTGGTGGGAAGATCAGTGACCTTGAAAGTATATTTCATGGAATTATTCAAGCCACATTGACACCTTCAGGATGATGTTTATGTCTTACTTAAAATCAGAGATTAGAATGAATAGGGGTCTTCAACTGTATTAAATGTAAACTCATGCTTCACTGGTGGGTCAAGACACACAAGACAACCGCCAGAAGCCCAGGTCATCCACCTGATAATCTGAGCACCTGCTACATAGAAATGAAAGAATAGCAAGTTTTCCCAAACTGACAGTGGCTAATGTTGACACCTATATTTTATAACGAGTGGTTGCAAATTAAGACTCTCTTTTCATCAAGTAGCAACGTGGTCTTTAGAATGAATTACATGACACAGCTGAAAGGAAATTTCTGTGTCCTTTCTTACAATGAATATACCTGATGGTCAGTTATCAGTCGTGTGATGTTACTTAGCAGTGATGATGTTTTTGCAGCTTGAGGGTCTCGAAGTAGAATGGCCCCATGATATGGAGATCAGCTGTTTTCTGATGGGTTTGTTTGTACGAGCAGTTCTGTGAGCATGACCCAAATTTAGATTGAAGAAGAAAAACTAATCATTGAAACCCTCTGAAATGTCAGTGAACTTTGAGAAATCCAATTATGATCCAAATGTGAAATTATCACATAGCAAAATAAACAAAGCATATGAACCTTTCTGAAGCCCATTCCAGTTCTAAAATTGCATTAGATTAAAATAATAACTTGACTTCATGAATTAAAATGAAAGAGAAAGATAGCAGAATTAGTTGCTCTTCTGGTGCTAATTTGTTTCTCTTGATCAGATGAATTCAGTGTCCATAATTTTTTTTTTAATTTTTAAAATATTTTAAAAAGCTTTTATTCATTTATATAAGAGAGAGAGAGAGACAATCTACAGCAGATTTCTTGGTGAGCCCAGAGCCCAAAGAGGGATTCCATCCCACCGTAGCAAAATCATGACCTAAGAGTCTCATGCTTAACCACTTGAGCCAACATGGATTTATATGGCCTAAATACTCTCATGGATTTATATGGCCTAAATACTTCTCCAAATGTTATACACCCAGTTGGCTCATTTCCAGAAAGTATTTTCTAGCTACAGAAAAAGCAGTTCTTTGTGTGGCTCAACAAATATAGGAAATCAAGGTTACAGTGCTACTTGTGTGTGTCTGTGTAGGCATAAAATTTAGTGTAATTTAAAATGATTTATTGTACTGTATATTGCTTATACTGTAGGTATTCAATGTGAGTTGTACAAGAGAAAAATGAAGGTCCAAAGGGATATCTAATTTTTTGAGATCTCCTGATATTTTCTTAGTATTATCTGCCTACTTTAATTTTTAAATTTTCTCATCTATCCACACTAAAAGAGTGAAACAATTCATTACTTTTAATGGAAAGCCTTTTTTAAAAATTATTATTCAAAGGGCAATGAGTTAGCTAAATCATTCTTAAATATCTTGCCACTTTTTATCTGGGCATCACTCCAGTTTTTTAAGCCACTAAATATAATGAGCATTGAGAATTAAATCCTAGTTCACAGTGTCCCTTAAAGTGACCAAATCTCATATTGCATATAAAAAATGACAACCTCGTAATTTTCTAATAAGATGTTAACATCTCTCAGATCTTACAAGTTTGAATAAAGGATAGACTTTATAAATTTATGTGATATTTTGAATATTAAACTTTTCTCTCTACTTTCCTCTCCATGTATCTCTCTCTCATATACACAGATACACAGAGGCATCAGAAAAATAGGTTAGTTTAAAATTGCTTTCTTGAAAAGTTATCTGTTGTTTTCTCTAATACTATTAGGTAGGCATCTAAAATTTTCTGTCTTAGGGGCGCCTGGGTGGCTCAGTGGGTTAAGCCGCTGCCTTCGGCTCAGGTCATGATCTCAGGGTCCTGGGATCGAGTCCCGCATCGGGCTCTCTGCTCAGCAGGGAGCCTGCTTCCCTCTCTCTCTCTGCCTGTCTCTCCGACTACTTGTGATTTCTCTCTGTCAAATAAATAAATAAAATCTTAAAAAAAATAAAATAAAATTTTCTGTCTTCACTTAATAAGTATTTCTTGAGTATGTAGCTACCACATCATAAAATGATGGAGAGATAATGGGAAATGGAACATTATAATCCTGGCATTCACCAAATCTAACGTCTGTTTCAGGAGACACTAGTCAAGTTAAGAAACAAATATCAGATTATAACTGTAAGGAAATAATGAGGTACTATAAGGAAAAATAGAAAGGAACAATTTTGTATTGACTGCTCGTGTAAGACAGCTTTGAAGAAGTGAAAATCAAAATGAGGAGTTAAGAAATGAAACTTGTAGTGTGCAGGGTGCAGTGTGTTGTGAACTGTGTGTTGGTAGTGAAGGTGGAAACCTGACTGTTTCCATGAACTGAAGGAAGGCCAGTGTGGTTGGGGCCAACAGTCAATGGGGCATGTGTGGAAGGGGAAAGTGTAAGCAGAAAGGTACTTGCAGAAGATTCAGAGAAGCTCGGATTTTATAGCCCTGCCTAATATTAATACAAAGAAAATTATACAGTTTTCTTTTATTTCCCTGAAAATCTCTATTTGAAACTTTATGAAGAAATTTAGAAATCTGGGTTTGAGTATTTTGTATGGATTCACTGTGGTTTAAAAGACTGGTGACACTGGAACCACCAAGAAGGTGGGCTGTGCATCATTTTGGAAGAGGAAGAGGGCAATGTGTTTCCTGGGTTGGAGTGCTTTTTTGGCTAGCTGGTTCTGTCCTCATTACTACTTACCCAGAAATGCATTATTCACTAGTTTTACAGAATAAATGATCTTGATGATGTAAATCTTATTTTCATTTTGAACATTTGATTCATAAAAGCTAATGGTGAGATAGAGTTTCCGAAATAATATTTTTGCTAATATCAGTGACATGAGGGAAATGCAAATCAAAACTACAGTGAGATAGCACCTTATCCTAGTCAGAATGGCTAAAATCAACAACACAAGAAACAACCAATATTGACAATGTGGAGAAAGGGTAACCCTCTTGCACTGTTGGTGGAAATGTAAACTGGTGTAGCCATTATGGAAAACTGTATGGAGGTTCCTCAAAATGTTAAAGATGGAATTACCCTATGATCCCGCAATTGCACTACTCGGTATTCACATAAAGAATACAAAAATACTAATTCAAAAGGATACATGCACCTTAAGGTTTATAGCAGTATCATCTATAATATGGAAATAGCTCAAGTGTCCCTCAACTGATGAATGGATAAAGAAGAGATGGTATAGATAGATAGATAGATAGATAGATATAGATATATAGATATTACTCAGCCATAAAAAAGAATGAATGCTTGCCCCTCTGAATTTTCAAAATATTATCTTGCTATAGTTTTGATTTGTGTTTCCTTCATGATAAATGATGTTCAGCATCTTTCCATGCTGGCTGGCCATCTGTAGGTCTTCTTTGGAAAAATGTCTATTCATGTTAATGCCCATTTTTAAATTGGATTATTCACTTTTTGGGTGTTGAATCTTTATAAGTTCTTTATATATTTTGGATAATAACCCTTTATCCAATATGTTATTTGCAAATATCTTCTCCCATTTAGTAGGTTGCCTTTTAGTTTTGTTGATTGCTTCCTTCTCTGTGCGGAAGCTTTTTATTTGGAAATATTGCCATTTGCAACAATGTGGTTGGAACTAGAGAGTATTATGCTAAGTGAAATAAGCCAGGGGGGGACAGATGCCATGTGATTTCACTCATGTAGGGCTTGTGGTGGGGGCAAAGCAAATGAGCATAGGGAAAGGAGGCAGACCTAGAGATGGACTCTAGACTCTGGAGAGCAGACTGGTGTTTGCTGGAGGGGAGTTGGATAGGGGTGTGGGTTGGATGGGCAATGGGGTTTGGGGGGTGAACTTGTCGTAATGGATGCTGATGTTGTGTGGGAGGTGTTAGGTCACTGTGTCGTACAGCTGGAGCTAATATTGCACTGTGTGTTGGCTGGCTGGAATTTAAATAGAAACTTAGGAGAAAAAGAATTAGAAAATCCAGAGGAGTTCTAAAAATCATAAAACAGGTATTTATTCAAGTACTATCTACTGCCAGTGTCCAGTAGAAATTTCTGTGATGATGAGAATGGTCTATAAGTGTCCAATATGGGAGCCAGTTCTCACATGTGGCAGTTGAATATTTAGAATTTAGCTAATGTGACTGAAGAACTGAATTATTAATTTTAGTTTATTTTAATAAATTTAAAATTTAAAGCCTCATGTGGCTAGTAGCTACTGTACTGACTTCAGATCTGTTATATACTTACCAAGGGTTCTCAGTTAGGTACATATAAATATGATAACATACATATGAACCTCAGGAATTTAATGGAGAAAGTGAGCAGCCCATGGCAGGGTTTTGGGTAAACCACTAGAGGTTTCTGAATGATATTCTAAGAGATGGAGAGGCAGATGGTGAATGAAGCAATAGTGCTTCTGACCCTTGAAAGATGGGCCAGGCTGTTAACATGTGGAATTGGAATGGAAGGCAGGAAGAGCAAAGTAACCAATAGGAGAGGAGAGCAATGAGTTGTCATTAGAGACATGGGTATCATCATCCTCATAGTAGTAATAATAATAGCTAACATCTATCAAGTACTTACTTTGAGACATTTTTCTGAGAGCTCTACATGCATTAATCCATTCTCACAACAGCTTTCTAAGTTTAAATGCCATATCATCACCCTCAATTTACAGATAAGGGACCTGAGGGTGACAAAGTCAAGCGAATTTCCCAAGGTCAAGCTGGTGGTAACAAAGCCAAGATTTGAACTAAGGAAATCTGAGAGGCACAGAATTGTCTGTAATAGGGCTTGGAGATCAAATAAGAGTTAAAGGGGCAAGATGTAGAGAACAGATGGGCAGATGTGGGTCCTCTCCAGAGATCCTTTTGAGAGGATAGCAGGTGGTTAAGAAAATAGAAAGAGACTTTCTATTAAAGGTTAAGGGGAGAGCAAAGAACAGACTTTCTTTTGGGAGATAAAGTAGGGCAGAGTATCATGGAGAAGTGATTGGTGAATCTAAAGACTTACAGAAAGTCTAAAGCTCCTTGACTTGGCTTTTGAATGTTCTCTTCGTCCTAAGCCTTTTTTTTTTTCTTTTAAGATTTTATTTATTTATTTGACAGAGAGAAAGATCACAAGTAGGCAGAGATGCAGGCAGAGAGAGAGGAGGAAGCAGGCTCCCTGCTGAGCAGAGAGCCTGATGCTGGGCTCTGTCCCAAGACCCGGAGACCATGACCTGAGCCAAAGGCAGAGGCTTAACCCACTGAGCCACCCGGGCGCCCCAGCCTTTTTTTTTTTTTCTCCTAAAGGCATTTTATTTGATGAGAGAGGCATGGTTCTTTCAACTTTTCAGTTTCCTAATTTCTTCCTCTTGTTTTCTGGACCATTTCCCTTACTGAGATGAGTTGTGTTATAACTTAGCTGTGGAATTCTTAAGCCTTGATGAAGTGTCCATGGATATTCAGAGTTGTGTCCAATACTGGCTGGAAACAGTGAATTAACCGATGGTTGGTTTTTTTTTTTTTTTTGTAATGAAGTAACCCCTTTATTCTTTTTTTTAATATAATTTTTTATTTTTTATAAACATATATTTTTATCCCCAGGGGTACAGGTCTGTGAATCACCAGGTTTACACACTTCACAGCACTCACCAAAGCACATACCCTCCCCAATGTCCATAATACCACCCCTTCTCCCAAACCCCCTCCCCCCAGCAACCCTCAGTTTGTTTTGTGAGATTAAGAGTCACTTATGGTTTGTCTCCCTCCCAATCCCATCTTCTTTCATTTATTCTTCTCGTACCCACTTAAGCCCCCATGTTGCAACACCACTTCCTCATATCAGGGAGATCATATGATAGTTGTCTTTCTCCGCCTGACTCCGATGGTTGTTTTGTATGGTGCCATCATACGTACTATGTGGAGTTCATTTGGTAGTGCCCATTTATCTGGTGATTTTCCTGTAACTCCTTCAGAACCCATAGTTGGTTTCTGATAAAACTGCTTTTTTAAAATGAGACTGTAATTCTAAGTTTGATTCTTGGATGAGAGCAAAAACATGCCATGGTTCCCACCAGCAGTAGCATTAAAGGTAAAAACTGGTCAAATTCCCAAAGATGAATTTTACTTTCAAAAAAGTGGGTATCAAAAATCTAGTCACTTATCACAAAGATGAAACTGGATTTAGAAATTTGTATTTGTAAATAGTTAACCTACAATGAGTTCATATGGAAAAACCTAATTAGTACCTACAATTGAGGAGATATTTCTGGAGATCCTGCCAGCTGGTAGCCTAGATGGGACAGATGGCCCACAGCTCTTTAATGGGGGGTGGGATGGGGGAAGATAATGTGTTGGCTTGGAGAGATGTGAATAAGAGACTTCATGAACTCTGTGTATTTTAATATTTTCACAGGCAGTACTTTTATGAGAGGTATTACATTTAGCCTTTATCAAATGATAAAACATAGCAGTTTTATGTCTCAATGCATGCTTGCAGATGTCTGTGCACATATCTGCAGAAAATAATTGTGTATGTATGTTAAAACTAGTGGGCTAGTGGTCAAGATTTTTTTCCTTTTGTCTTTTTTTTTTTTTTTCCTTTTTAAATATCCATGCCTTCCTGTCTCTGAACACCCTTCCTGTTTCCTCTGTGTTGTACTCTGAGAGGGGAAATAAATATACCCATTTGTTCTTGAGACCTGCTGGGGCAAAAGGGTTTCTTGAACACTCATTAGTATCATCTGATGAGTATGCAGGAAACTTTTTTTTTTTTTTTTTAATCTTGAAATCTCTGAGGATTCCATCACTTAAAGAACTATTAGATCTTTAGTAATCATGGTTCTGATGATGTTTCTGGTGGTGGTAGTGCTGGTGGTGTCATTGGCTATCATAGGCCAATAATGGCTTCTTTTATACCATTATTAAAGCTTTTACATGTATTAGCGTATTTATTCCTCATAGGAATCTTTATTGCTTTCCCCATTTTAAATTATTATCCTCATTTTACAGGAGGGTGTTTAATCCCTAGAAAAGTTACAAATACGATTTTGTACAACCTGTCCACGGTCATAGAGTCTGTCAGTGACTAACACAAGATTCAACCAGCAGATGGTTCTAGAGTCTGTATTCTTAATCCAGTGCTCACTATGATCATAGAATTTCTTATGAATGATTAAATGACTTAATAACAGGTATACTTTGTAAAATATTTTATAGTTTATCTTGTACTTTTGCTTATAATTTTGATCCCCAACTCTATAAAATTGGTGAAAAATGGATTCAAGAAAGAACATGTGATTTGGCCGAAGTGACACCAAATAACCTTTGTTAGAGTTGGGACTCCCTTCTCATCTTATGGAAACAAGTTCCTAGTCTATTTTAGTTGTCTCTGTTAGAGGAGGACATTATATCTTGTGCTACAGAACACTGAGATAGTCATTAAGGACACCATATGCCTGGAAGAGACATTATATACATTCTTAGTTTGAAGGTAGTGATAGGGTTTTTGAAGTTTGCGTAAATGGGTCTTCAGTTTCCTTTTCTCCTTAGAGCTGTGTAAGCCTGAAAAGGCCCCTCTTTAGTCTTTTTCTTCTGGGCGGCTCATTCACCTACTTAGATACCTATAGAATGTATCTGATTTTACTAAACTCTTAAGTTTAGTCCTCCTTTGATTAAGACTCGTGGTATTTTGTAGAGTCTTAGACTGGAAATGATTAGATTAGAAAGAGGTGAGTTATAAACCCATGAGTCCTAGTGCAGTCTTAAGTACCTGCCTTAAGCAGCCTCACTGTCCTCACCTGTAAAAAGATAATAGAAACACTGATGTAGCAGAGTTCTTTGGCTATTACTTGAAATGATGTATATAAAGCACATCGCGCTATGTCTGGCACATGAGAGGCACTGAATACATTTTGAGAATTATTTTTTCATATTATATATAATTCAATGGTGGCTCAGATCTAGGACATGAACGATTCTATCTTTATACAGAAACCAGTAAAAGTGATTTATGAAATTGTTTCAGAAAGTATTTCTGTCCCCAATAATTGCTCATCAAGTGAAGGATAAATGACAAGGGTCTGAAGGGGGCACTTCCTTTCTTCAATTATACTTTACTGCATTTAATGGGGAAAGTATATGCTATAATGATATTTTTGACATTTTCGAAATGTAGCTCTTATTTTAAAGGGTTTTCACATGCAACAAAAATAATGTATTTGCATTACTCTGCCTGTTTCTCTCCTCTCTACTCTACTTATGTTTGTTTATGGTTTGTACCAGTGAAAATGGGATATGTGTCCTTGCATTGCTATACTTGTATTAAGTTTCAAGGTTTCTGACCACTGGGCAGGTTTCTTGAAAGTTTTCTTTAGAATGATGTTATGGACTCAATGTTTGTAGTCTCTTCAAAATTCATATGTTGATACCCTAGCCCTCAAGGTGATGGTATTTGGAGATGGATTCTTTGTGAGGTGATTAGGTCGTGAGGATGAAACCTTCATGATGAGATTAGCATCCTTAAAAGAGGAGTCTTAAGAAAGCCTGCTTCCTCTTTCTGCTCTTTGCCATGGGAGGTCACAAGGAGAAATGGGTCATCTGCTACCAGAAAGAGGGTTCTCACCAGACAATAGATCTCCCAGGATTTTGATGTTGGACATCCCAAGTTCCAGAGTGGGAGAAACAAATATTACTTATTGAAGCCACCCAATCTATGGTATTTTGTTATAATAGCCTGATCTAAAACAGATGATAATAATTTCTTTTTGAGAGAGGAGTGATTCTACTTTAGCCCAATATTTATCTAGGTCTTGCAAATATTATTAAATAACATTTCTCTGTTAACATTTATTTTATAGTAAGAAATCTGTGGTAAATTTTAATTTGTGATTTTAACACTGTTTGTTCTTCTTACAGTGAGTGTATCCTTTCCTATTTTAACCAGGTAGATATGTTCTCACTTTGGGGATTTTGCAAGGCAGAAAATAAATCTGTTTGAAGCTGAAAACTCTTGCTTCCTTCTGTAAATACATTTGTTGTGGAGGTGATGTGAGTTACTCTAAAAGGGGAAGAGAGAGATACGAGAGGAATTTTTTTTGCCTTCCAGATTTAGAAGAATTCAGATGTCTTACGGTTCTACAAATACTGGGAAGCTTTTCAGAAGATGGTAGTGACTGGGAGGTGGTAAAACATCAGAGAAGGTAGCCTCTTGGGGCACCTAGAGAGGCTGGATCCAGGCACAACATCGTGCAAATTTCCAGTTTGATTCACATGCCCAGACCTAGAATTCTGTATCCCAAGTGTGACACAGAAGCATCAGAGCTTATGGCTGAGAAGGGGCTTATGTTGTCTGAGATGAGTGAACCAATGATTTGCACCAATGGCCTTACTAAACAGGAGGTACTCGATTCTTCAGCATTATGTAAGTGCTGGAGATCTTTGTATGATTTTTATATGATCTGGTGGTTTATTTTCTATCCTATGATATGATTTTTAGCACAGAGTTGGATTTGTATGGTATATAAGGAAATAAAGAAATTGACATTTTTGTGTAGTTTGGATTTCTGGACTGAGATTAATTTCACCACAATTTCTGGTGTGGCCAAGTGTTGTGTTTACTTCAACAACTCATATGGATCCTGATATTTAATAACGAGCCCAACACTTTGATATCTGATAGCTCAGGATGCTGTCCTACAGTATTATTTTTCATTGTTTGTCTTGTTTTCTGAGCTAGGATGTGGCTTCCCATAGTACAAAGGCTTTGTGTTTATTTCTTTGCATCTTCTACAGCATCTGGAATATTGCTTTAGATATCTGTGCTTGAGTCTTACTGTGATACTTGTTCTGGGGAGTATTATAAAGAAGCAATATTCATCATTGCTACAATGCTTATTTTCCTGGAATCTCAGAAGGCTGTGATCAGTTCACCACCCTGATCCTGAGGGGAATTTTTTTTTTTTAAAGAATGAAGATAATCTAAAGTAAAGCAGATTCTTTCTACAAGTGAATGCCTTTTTTTTTTCCTCTGAGAAAAATAAGAAGGGATAAGAATGATTTTAAATATGTACAGCTGTGTAACATCTATGCTAAGCACAGTTACCAAGAAGGCCTGAATGCCTGAATTATGGTAATAGGAATATCCCAATTTGTCTGGTCTGTGGGATACCTCAGGGTATTTATTTTATTGAGCCAAAGTGCATTTATCTGGCACATCATTGCTCACAAGTAGTTTGGCCTCCTTTCTCTCCTGATGATTGCTTAACGGAAAAGTATGTATAACCCTTATTAAACACTAACAATATTTGTGGATATAAGAACTTTCTGGATGGTCTCCACTAATAATTGCCATTTTGTCTCACTAGCGACTCTGACAAGGGCTCCCCCTGAGGCCTTGCTGGTGTTGCCTGAGACACATTTTGCAGCTTTCTTGGAAACACCCTGGAATGTGCCTATTTAAAATTCCTCCAAGCCGCATGCTTGTTGTATCCTTATCTGGCATGTCACACACTCCTTTTCTGGGTCAAATCATGCCTACTACATTTATTCAGTCTTACAAGAGGAAAAAGGGAAAAAAAAATACCGCTCGTACCTGTCCCCAAAGCTATTTTAATCTCTTCTTTCTGCAGGTTTTCTAGCTGGAATCCAGCGGGCAAGTGCTAGTAGCTCCCATCCCCATGTGAGTGAAGGCCCAGTGAATCCTGTCGGCTTCTCCTTGAGTTCTGCTGTAGGTGTACTCACCCGATTGTAAAACAGGATCATAAGAGGAAAGGTTTTGTTGAAAACACCTGGATAGCATTTTATTATCTATTGCATTAATTTGCTCAGAAGCAGTCTTTAAAGATGTGAACTGTGGTTTAATTAGTCTAAAATATTCCTTCACTATTTCCCTCACATCCTTACCCTTAAAGTGCTGTGGACCCCCATGGTGCACAGTAGGTGGGAGGATTCAGGCAATCATCCCTTGTTGGGTTTTATGTTTCAGGGTCTTTCTCTAACTTTGGAAACTCAGGCAGCTTATCTGCGGAGGATGAAATGGTATGTCAGAGCCTCAGTGTTTAAACTATTATAAATTCAAAATGTGTTGCTATTTATTAAGGAATTTCCAATTCTCACATTCCCTGTTACTTTTATCTACACGTTTTTGAGCCACAGGGCTCAGGTTAAGTGTGTCATAAATACCTTTCTCTGCTTCATACAAATGGTGATAGTATTTCCTCCTTCCTATTTCCCTGCCGTATTCTATCCCCTAAGAGCAAAGTGGGAACAGAATATACTGGGAGGACAAAAGCCCATTTCATTTTATTTTTATTTATTTATTTTTAAAGATTTTATTTATTTATTTGACAGAGAGAAAGAGAGAGGGAGAGAGCACAAGGAGGAGGAGCAGGCGAGGGAGAAGCAGGCATCCCAGCTGAGCAGGGAGCCCAACTTGGGGCCTGATCCCAGGTCCCTGGAATCATGACCTGAGCTGAAGGCAGACCCTAACTGACTGAGTCACCCAGGCTTCCCAAAAGCTTATTTTATTTATTTTATTGAAGATTTTGTTTATTTGACAGAGAGAGACACAGTGAGAGAGGGAACACAAACAGGGGAAGTAGGAGAAGGAGAAGCAGGCTTCCCGCTAAACATGGAGCCATCATATTCAGTCTAAACCTAGCTTTCAGAGCAATGTAGTACTTTACCCTGCCAGGTTTATTCCTAAATTTTATGTAAAGCTCTACATGCAGATAACTTATAGAAATAATGTTGAGGCAAGCCTCCAATTTGCTATATTTGCCCTTGATTGAGAGTGCCCCAGGAGCCAATTTTCATTTCAATAAGCAGCTCATAGATGCAATTAGTGGTATGTGTAATGAGGATTAGAAAGGTCGCAATTTTGTCCCATTAACTGGACCACTGAATAACGGAGAATTTTAACCCCAGTTGGCCAATGGAGGAAACCTGGCACAAATATAATAATGACATGACACATTGTTTAATGTTCTTATCAACCTGGAGCCATGGTTTATTAACATTTTCTGGAAACCTCCTATATGTTTTTAGAATTTGAAAGAATAAGTTGTTGTTGAATTGATTTGTAACCAACTTGTATTAATTATATAGGTGATCTTAATATGATTTATTGATATGCATGGCAAGCTGCCTTAGAATTAATGCCCTGTTATCCTTCTCATGGATTTATGTATCAGATAGCCACATACCAATATACCTATAAAGTAAGTTTTAACTTTCATGGAGAAGTATAAGTTATTAGTTGCAGGATAAGCAGTTTTTAAAGTCTATAGATCCCTATTCCTCTTTGTAGAAAAATACTTTAGTCTGTATATTTGATAACTTTCATTTTTTTTCAGATTCCAATTCTGATTTTATTTTTTATTTTATTTTTTTAAATTTTATTAATTTTTTTTTTTATTTTGAGAGAGCAAGAGAGAGAGCACAAGTGGGAGGGGTAGAGGGAGAAAGAGAGGAAATTGCAAGCAGACTCCCAGCTGAGCATGGAGCCCATCATGGGACTTGATCCCACAATCCTGAGATCATGACCTGAGTGGAAACCAAGAGCCGGTACTTAACCAACTGTGCCACCCAGGCACCCCTATATATATATATATATATATATATATTTTATTTCCTTCCTTCCTTCCCTTTTTCTTTCTTTCTTTCTTTCTTCCTTTATTTCTTCTGTAATATCTGTGCCCAATGTGGGGCTTGAACTCATGACTCTGAGACAAAAAGTCCCAAATGCTCTACTGACTGAGCCGGCCAGGTGCCCTCCCAATTCTGATTTAAAAAAAAAAAAAAAAAAAAAAAAAAAAAAAAAAAAAAAAAAAAAGCTATTTGTTAAGTGTCTGTTTAACCCATTAGCTCGTGAACTCCACGAGAAAGGTACCATTGTGCATTTATTCATAGGTGTGTCCCGATGCTAAGTAGAGTGCCTGAAATATGACAGATAGTGCATATTTACTGCATGAATAGGACTAAAATAAATCGAACTAATCATGTTCCTCATTTACATGTGCTATCAAAGATCCTTCTACCTAAAAGTCATTGAGGCTGACTCTGGGGACAGTTTTTACCTACTGTTGTCTCACTTTTCTGTATCTCTGAGCACATAAGTAGCATTAATAGAATAACTGCATATTATTATTGAAAGCTTCAGTTAATTCAAAATTGTAACTGGCAAACCAGAAGAACACAGAAATTTTCAGTTAAGTAGTAAATGAAGTACCCGGTGAAGTACTGTATTAGACTAAATAAAGGTAAAAAAGCTCCACTTGACTCTCTGTGATGTTTCACAATGTGACACACATATTCTGTTTCGCCACCCCAAGTGTCTGTGAGTCTCTACCTAGAAAATAGTCACCTGTTGCACTTTCATTTGGAAGAGGTCCAGAGTATAATGTTTTGGTAACATTCAAGCATAAGAAAAGCAGGGGGGGAAAATATCTTCTGTAATGTTCCTTTTTTGGGCAGCTCTGTCATTTGTCTCTAATTCTATATATCAGAAGACAACCAAGGTATATCTTGATGTATTTATCAGAAAAAGAGAATCTCCTAGAAAAAAAGGAACTCCATTCATAACCTACCTTCTCAAGACATTCATTGATTTATGCTTAGTCCTTAATACTACTGCCACTAGTTATAGAATACTTATTGTGTGCCACACTTTGCATCATGCCTTTTCTACATATTGAGCATAAGCTCAGAATTCCCAGGAGGTGGTGATATCACCATTATTTTATAGATGAATGTTAGAGGTGAGTCAATAAGCTCAGCTAGGAAATGCTAGAGTTGGAATCAAGCCCATGTCAATCAGACACCAAGTGCACAGTGTTGATGTGTTTCCTAACTGGGATGTGCTACCTAAATATTTAGGGCTCAGGATTAGTGTGGCTGGAAAGAGTTTCTCTTCCTGCCATAGAACTCAAAAAGTCCTCCTTACAGGGGGAAGCTTTGTGGTGGCAGATAGGGTAGAGATGTCATAGATGAAATTTTTTAACTAGTAAGATGACAGGATATAGGGTAAAAAATCTTGGACCCCAGCTAGGTGAACTGCAAATTTAAATATGCTTTCAACTTCTTCTTCTTCTTTTTTTTTTTTTTTTTTTTTTTAGCAGCTTTATTGAGGTATAATTTACATATTATGGAAGTCACCCATTGTAAGTGCATTATTGAAATGATTCTTAATAGACTCATACAGTAATACAACCATTAGCAACAGTAGAAGTTCAAAAGGCTATATCTTCTCCTTTAGCCCACTATGCTGGGGTAGGGGAGATCCCCGAAGTGAGATTTTAATCTTACCACTTGACCCAGTGAAAGAATATTTTTAAATTGTCCTTTTTACCTTCTCCATTAAGTTGCATTCATTCCTCTGTTTTCAAGAACAAATTCTAAATTCTAAATTCTAAATCTGTTCTTAGCTTTTTGCATTTCAGCTTTCAGTGTATTATTGATTTCTGCATGGTTGTATGTTTAGGAAAGTAAGTGCTAGTACGGTGAGAGAAAAATAGTCTTTATCATCATAAAATTCTACAATTTAACTTCCTTTCTTATATGAAACCTGGGTTATTTTATATGTGTTATAAGGCATGAAAATATACTTTAAAATCATAGATTTCTTTAAAGTGGCAGGGGACTTAAGTAATCCTCTCATCTGTTTTTGGACTCTAAAATACTATTCTTCAATAATATTTCTGTTGAAGTTCAGAGTCTGAATTGATTTACTTACTTTTCAACCAATTGTTTGTTAAGTGAATTCTACATCCAAGTCACATGTTTGTTGTTAGTAAGAATTAGGAAACAAATCAATGGGGCATCTGGTTGGGTCAGTTGATTAAGCGGCTGCCTTCAGCTCAGGTCATGATCCCAGCCAGGAAGTCTGCTTCTCCCTCTGCTCCTCCCACTACTCTCACACTCTCTCATTTACTTTCTCTCTCTCAAATAAATAAATAAAATCTTTAAAAAAATTAAAAGGAAACAAAAACAAAAAACCATCTCCCACGGCAGCAGTTGAGCTGCCCTGGCTTGAATTGTAATCTCATGGTGTTCCCCCATTGAATATATGCAATTTCATAGACTATGTACATGACACAAGGTCCCTGTGTGATCGTGACAGAGCAAGATAAAAGCATGACCAAGTCCGAACAAAGACAAAACAAAACAGAGCCCACTGAATGATCAAGCTTGCTTCTTAACCAGCTAACATGAGGGATGGAAGGATAGGGTTTCTTCACCAATGATAGTTTTAGCTTTGTGTTGTCATTCTTGCCTCCTAAGTAAAAACAATGAACATATTCAGTTGTAGAATTGCCCTTGCTTTCTAACCACACCTAATCCAGAGTAAAATCATGTTTTCTGGACTTTTCCACAAAAGCACCTAACACAAACCAAGCTCTTATAATGAGCTCCCCTAACACCATCTGTGGGGTGCCCACCCCTACATCTCCACCTGGTTGCTGTCCCCCTTGTTGCAGTGAACTAATACGCTCTACCTTCCTTGATTCCTGATCTGTCCCTGATGGTCTTTCGTTGGTGGGCATCTACATTAATGTTGGAGCTAAAACAGATGTTATCACAGCTCCAATTGCACTTTCCTTCTTGTCAGAGAGACAGACATGATGTAATTTACTAGTTAGTGGATAACTGCCTGTGAAATCAATGCTTTAAGCTGTGAGTATGTTCAGCAGGAGTCTGGAAGTTTCCCTAAGGAAATGTCTCTTGAGCTGAGAGGTAAGAAGAATAAATAATGGAAAGGTGTGAAGGGCCAACAGGAAGGACCTGGGACTGGAGAAAATGTGGTATTCTGGAGAACCTGAGACAAGACCAGGAGGAGTAGAGGACAAGGAGGAATTATGGGGCGGGGGGTGACATAGGTTGTTAGAGGTCCTGGATGTTGGATATTTTTATCTATTTTTTCCAAAGAGTGGAAGAGAACCATCAAAGGTCTAAGGAGGGTAATGATATTACCACATCTTGCACATTGTGCAAATATTTCTGGGTGTTGCATGAAGAAGTTATTGATGAGGATTCACAGTGGATGTGGGGAAACTGTGTAGGAGGCTTATTCAGGTAAGAAATGAGTAAAGCATGGATTACAGCAGAGGAAATAGAGGTGGAGAGATATAGACTCGATTGGGATACATTTTATAGTAAAACTATTTGGATTGGGTAATGGATTAGGGGCATGGTAATAGGAGAGAAGGGAGGGTAACTCAATAGGTGTTTGTGGCATTCATTGGTTGGATGAATGTGCTATATCTCCTGACTTCAGTGAAGTTACAAAACTACTAAATACTGGAGCTAACACTCACATCTTCTAGATTCTGGAGCAGGCCTTTCTTTCTTTTACATTCAGCCCTTGTTTGTACTATAAAGTGAATCTCAAGGGAAAATATGGAGCTAGATGAATTTCAGAAGAATAAGTTCAGGGATGGGAGTGCAGCAAGCAGAGACCCTAACCTATCTTGAACTTTAACATCATATGGGAATAATAATATGAGGAAGTGGTGATGCAACATGGGGGCTTAAGTGGGTAGGAGAAGAATAAATGAAGCTCTTTTTAAATTCCAAGATCAATCATTTAAAGTTGATTCACATTTTCCTGAGCAGAAAAGTGGTTTTCTGGGACTAGAGATGGCAATAGGAGGTCAGGAAAAAAGGAGCTTGAGAGGATGGGATTATGTGTATGAAAACCATCTTTATCTTAGATTTCACTAGAATTGAGTCTCTCTCTTTTTTCTTCTTCTTTTTAATGGGTCATCCTCCCATCCATCACTCAACTGTTGTCTCCATTCAAAAACATTTTCAGAGATGATTAATTCCCATGCCCTCTTTTAGAAGTGGAAGATAACAGCAGTGAGTAATTATTGTGTAATATAGGATATGGTCCAGGGGTTAGGAAACCTACTTTTGGACCTAGATCTGTTTCTACTTTTATGTAGAAACTTTGCATTTCATTAAATAATTTATTCTTTATCTTATTGGCAATGAGGGAATTAAAACATAACCTGATCATTTCATAAGTACCAACCTTTATTTGGGTAAACAAAAACAGAAAAAAAGATGTCCCCCAAATTGATGGGTACTATTAGGAAGGGACTCATATCCTACGAGCTTTGATTTCTTATAAAATGCGGAAAATATTAGTGTTTACCTAGGTTTTCAAGATAAATGAGATAAGGCATGTAGCACTCTGCTAAATACTAAACATTCCAAATAATAACAATGATACTAACTATTAAAACACTAAAACCTCGTTTGGGGGCTAGGAAAAGAATAAATGAAACAAGATGGGATCAGGAAGGAGACAAACCATTAGAGACTCTTAATCTCACAAAACAAACTAAGGGGGTTAGGGAGAGGGTGGAGGGTTATGGACATTGGGGAGGGTATGTGCTATGGTGAATGCTGTGAAGTGTGTCAACCTGGTGATTCACAGACCTGTACCCCTGGGGCTAATAATACATTATATGTTTATAAAAAATAAAAAATATATATATATATAAATAAAATAAAAGAGAAAAAAAAACACTAAAACCTCAAATATTTATTAAAGTCTTTTTTTTTTTTTTTTAAAGAGCAAGAATGTCCTCATGGGTAGGGGAGGGGCAGAGGGAGAGGGAGAGAGAATCTTAACCAGGTTCCATGTTCAGTGGGGAGTCCCATGCTCAGCACAAGTCCCACACAGGGCTCCATCTCATGACCCAGAGATCATGACCTGAGCCGAAATTGAGTTGGTTACTTAACTGACTGAGCCACCCAGATGCCCCCAAAGTCACACATTTTAACATTTTTGATACAGTGGAAAATATGTAATTTAATGATTTGTGAGACAGGTGTCTCTAAGTCTTAGTAGTGTGGGATAAAGAAAAATTCTAGTGGTAGTAATGCTCACTTTGATTAAACATTCTTCTTCCCAGGAAAAGCTTCAGGACCTCAACCTCTTCTCTACCCTATCCATCCCATTTAAAATAATTTTTTTGATGACTTAAATTCTGTTTTTGTTCTTTATCCTTTTCCTACTTTTTTCTTTTAAGTGATTTCTGTCTGGATAGCTTTTCAAAGTGGTATCTTGTCATTGCTGTCTCTGAGATTGCTTCTTCTTGGTCCAGTGTCTATATCCTGGTTTCATGCAGCTAATAAAAACAAGACAAAACAAAACAATGACAAAAAAACCTAAACCTTTATGTGATAATCATCATACTTTCCAAACCAGTGCTTATTCTAGGCAAATGTACTTTGTCACCTGGGTCCCAAACTACTTATTGCTTTGGCCACAAATGTCTTCATAGTGGTGTAACCCATTCCAATGGGGGCAATTTCTAGAACCATTATTTTAATGTCTTGCCCTTTCTCTCTCTCACTCCAGATGCAAAATAAAAAGCAAACTCTAGGGGAATAGTAAGTGGTCACTGCTCTCATTTTTAATTCAGCTTGAAAAACCACTGGTCTTACCTACTACTGTCTTATTACTTATCTAGTACTTATCTACTGTTGTGGAATATCTACCTGTTTTAGAGGTTTCTCTTTTTTTCCTCCTTGACTATATATATATATTTTTTTTCATAAATTAAAAAAAAGTCCACATGTCAAACTACCTTCTATTACCAATATAATAGCAAAAGTGCATTGGACAAGAAGCTGTGACAATCTCAGTTAGAATATAGCTTCTTCTACTCACTAGTTAAATCATATGAGGAAAATACATAAAATTCTCTGATCTCAGATTCCTGAAAAATGGACATAATGCTTTGGTGAATTTTTCTAAGAAGTAATGAGAGGAGGTCCTTGAAAGAATCTTGCCTCATGCCTTGCAATGTTCCTGATTTAGAGAACGAATGCAATGAAAGTGCTTGCCCCAGGTTGCCTAGAGGAAGCAGGAGAGCTCTCTTTTGAGAAATGTTGGCAGATGTTACCACGGAAATTCCTTTTAGAAGCTGAAGTATGCTTGATTACCTGAGGCATTGGGGAGGGTTTATGTTCTGTGTCACACTATTGCCATGTTATGTTTGGCACTATATTGCATTCTGCTAGATCTTCAATTTATTTTGGGAAGGAGCTTGTATGAGGAATTCTGTATTAAAGTAAGCAATATTGAATTTTTTCTTCAATTCCTCTAGGTTCTGTTATATTATTGGCTTTTTCTTTTCTTTTCTTTTTTTTTCCCCTGTTCATCATGTGAACAATGATGAGAGTAAAAACCGTTTATTGAGAATAGAATGCAGATGTTTGTGGTGTGGGCTGTTGTGTCTCAAGGCAAATAATTAATTTATTTCTTTTGATTGCAAACTTCTCCCATATTTGAAAGTGTGTTGCCTGGGGAGTCACTGTTTTATTGTGTGCGGGTGTGTGAAAGTTGGTGTGTTTCTTTTAGAAATGGTATCTTCACAATTTTAATTGAACTGGTTTGTCTTATAATTCCTTCTTTGACCAAAGAGGGAAAGAAATGGTGGTACAGGCCCATTTGATGAACATTTTAAAAACAAATCTAACACTAGTAAAGTAAAGATTATATATAAGAAATGAGGCACAGCAACTCTCTCGTGATCGTAGTTGAAAACAATAAAAACAACGACAACCACTAATTAAAATCTTATAGCTTAGCCAAAATTTCTACTGGTCTTAAATTAGTATAGAAACCATCCTAATTCAGTTAATCTCATCTTGCTGACTTAATTTTTTAAGGAGATGGTGGAATGAACACTTTTAGTGGAAGAAACTCATTTCTAGTCATGAGACAGGAGGAAGTTCAAGAGCTTTTCCTAAATTCAGGTATTGAGATTTTGTGCTTTAAGCAGAGACAATCTTTTCTTTTTTTAAGATTTTATTTATTTATTTGACAGACAGATCACAAGTGGGCAGAGAGGCAGGTGGGGGGCGGGTCGGGGAAGCAGGCTCCCTGCTGAGCAGAGAGCCCCATGCGGGGCTTGATCCCAGGTCCCTGGGATCATGACCTGAGCAGAAGGCAGAGGCTTTAACCCACTGGGCAACCCAGGCACCCCATGCAGAGACAATCTTAAAGGAGAATTTTTGTCCAAATTAAGTAGAGAAAAGAGCAAGACAGACTATATTCCATATATATATATATATATATACAGAATTTATACACACACACACATATATATACACACACATAATATACATGTATATATATGTATATATGCATGTATATGTATATATGTGTATACACACACACACGTATATACATTTACCACAAAACAGTTAAAAACACTAGATGACATAGGTAAAGCATCTTTTGAAATACATTGCTTAGGCTGGCAAGAATGCAGGAGATACCATTAGAGGCCAAAAGTAGAAAGGAAGCTGAAATCCAAAGATGAAAGAATGTAGTACTAAAGCTGCTGTCTGTCTGTCTCATGATGTCTTCTGATCATGGATATCTGTTAATATCTGTTTTGATGGCAATAGGGGCATGGAGGAAAAGGAACAAAACTTAGAACCTCTTCTACATGGGGAATATGACAATATTACCCACCCCCCACAGAAACATAAAGCTGTGGGACTTTATAGATGTGCAGAAAACAGGCTGCAAGAAAAGTTATTTATCTTGAAACTTGGCAATGGATCAAGGGAAAAAGTAAAATTTCCCTTTGGAATCTGTAATCATATTTCAGCCCTCTGATGATTTAACAAGTCAAATCTATACTAACTGTGGGTCTTAGAAAAATCTCAAGCCTTATATTTATTTTAAGGATGTCCCAAGATATTTACAGAAACCCAACCTTTATCAAAACACCTGGAAGGAGCCCTGCGGAGAGTCCAGTGTACCAGATGAGACTGCCTATTCCCAGTGTCCTTATTGTCACAGGCAAGAATGTTAAGATTCTGTTGTGTCCTTTATTGTGTGTAAGCCAGGACCATAGCAACTCAGATGTCTCAGGTCATTCCTCATCCAGTGTAGGCTACATGGATAGAGATGTTCTTCCCCTGTAGCACTCTCTCCTTCTCTCTGTTTTATTTTTCTCTACAGCACTTAGTACCATCTGATATATATATTCTGCTTGTATATTTATATACCTTCCCTACTGAAATCTATGTTTCATTGCTGTTTAGAATAGTACCTGGTACATAGGAGTTTTTTTAATAAATACTCTTTTAAATGAGTAGAAAGTAGAATTTCTAGAAATAAAATATATAATAATTGAAAATAAAAGTGTAAATGTGAATTTATACTGCAGATTAGATACAATTAAAGAAAGCATTAACAATCAGGATGGTAAAAACTGAGGAAATTGTTCATGCCGGTACAGAAAGACAATAGAATGGAAAACATGAAGGAGAAGAGATGGAAGGATAGAGTAAGATAATCTAAACATGTCTGTTTCAATAGGGAGTATCTACAATAGGGAGTATCTCCCCTTCTACCAAAGAAGGGGAGAGTTTCCTTTGTTTTTTTTTTTTCTTTATTAAGTTCTAAACTAAATTATTAGTTATTTTTATGAGGCAGTAAATAAATTTTGAATTATAAGAGATACAAGTCAAAAGGAGTTTTCAACATATTCTCTTTTCTTTTACTTGGCAATAATATCACCACCTCCATTAATTTCTTATTTTTGACTCCATTTCTTTTCTGTAATTATTTGAAAAGTTTAAATAGCTCAGATCTCCCTATCTTTGAAAGAGGTTTGCAACATTTTCTGTAACTGTTTTAGGCACAGACGTCTAATCCCTTCTTTGTTTTCTCTTAAAACCTCTCCTACAATGTATATGCACACCAAATCACCATATTGTACACATTAAATACATACAATTATACTTATAAATTAATAAAATTTAAAAAGTCAAACCTATTCTTAGCTGATGGTCGATAAAAAAACAGTTCCTAGGCTGAACTGGGCATGTACTATACTCTGATCTCTGTCTCAGTTGGTGAAGTCAGAGAAGTGAGTGTATGGTCAAAGTCCATAGACACTATTGGTTGCTGCTTTCCTGAGATGAGAAGACCTGTCTCCTTCATCTATTCTGTACCTACATGATTGACAAATTAACCTCCTTTTTCTCATTCGAGGTAATAATAAGTGTGTGTGTGTGTGTGTGTGTGTAACTTACATATTGTGTTTATGTGTATGTGTGTTACTTACATATTGTGTTTATGTGTATGTGTGTTACTTTGTATAACATAAGTCATACAAAGTGGCAAGCATGAAAAATTCTCCATGACTTAAAAGAGGCTAGAAAGACCTTAAAGAATATCCCACTCTTAAGTTTCTTCTCCTTGTAACTATATATCATGTTGGCAGTGACATGATATAAGCCTTTTGGTACTAGATCTTCAAAGTTACAGCATATCAAGTAGAATTTTCTTCACTGACAGAGGAAGACTGTGACAACGTAAATGATTCCTCAGACTTTGAGATAGGGTTTTCCAACCCTTGTACAAGTTCCCTTAGAAATTTGTTCTGACATCTCTTATAGCTCTTAGAAATCCTTTATTTTTTTTAATGTTGAGTTATTTATTTGACAGACAGAGATTACAAGTAGGCAGAGAGGCAGGCAGAGAGAGAGGAGGAAGCAGGCTCCCCACTGAGCAGAGAGCCCGATGTGGGGCTTGATCCCAGGACTCTGGGACTATGACTGGAGCCGAAGACAAGGCTTTAACCCACGGAGCCACCCAGGTGTCCCTAGAAAGACATTTTTATTATTTGCTAAAATGTTTCTTTCCTCACAGGAAGCTTCTAGATGATATGTACTCTCTTACTCATCTTTATATTCTGAGGTCTTATTTGGAGTGTGTGTGTGTGTGTGTGTGTGTGTGTGTGTGTCTTATTAAAGAAGTTAATAAGTATTATCTTCACAATGTTTAGGAAAGGAAGGATAGCGAAAAAGCAACCAGGGAAATGAGATCATGTCTTTGGAGAAGTCTTTTTTTTTTCCCTGTGTATATGGCTTTGGACTTATGTTCATTCACTTCAATAGGTATTTATTTGTGCAATGTAATATAGCTTAGGTGTCAGCAGATTTTTTTATCATGGGCTAGATGGTAAATATTTTCAAATTTGTGCCTGTATAGTCTCTGGCACAGCTGTCTTGGGAAAATGAAAGCAACCAAAGACAATACGTAAATGAGTAGCTGTGGTTATGTTCCAATAACATTTATTTATAAAAAGAGTCAGCATATCAAATTTTGCCCATAAATTGTACTTGCTAATTTCTGTTATAGAAACAGGGAAGGGAGGATACTCACTCACTTGTGTGACACAGTTGATGTATGACATACAAGTCACAGTCACAATTCCAGAGTTCAAGAGTTTTTCTTCAATGGCGTTCTGAAGGCTTGGACATTGAATTGTGCCTTATGTCTTCTCCAGTCCTCTACCTTTCTTGCATTAGGTCTGTATCATCTAGAAATACTTACATTCCTATTTTTAACATGTTCAAGTCAAGGTTCACTCCTTTACTAGGACATGCTAGCCAATGTGACAGTTCATATTTAAGCAGATACTCTTATGCTAATTTGTTAGCCTCTGCCTCTGCCTTCCTCCTACAATCAGGTATCATTTATCTTCTAATTCGAGGAACAATGCTTTTAAACAGTTTTAATGTCAAAGAGTATCAAAACAAATAAAGTACTGATTAGTATTTGCAGAAGTCTTTTGTAATTTTGGTAATCTAGAACAACCTTTAAGGGTGCAGAGTTTGAAGTTACCCATCCCTGTATTCATGTCTCTGCCACTTAATAAAAATAAGACCTTGACTAAGTTACTTTACCTTTCTAAAGTTCAGTTACTCCATTTGTAGAAGAGGGTCAGTAAGGTGTTCTATCAATGGATTGTTGTGAATACTCAAAAAAATTCATTCTTGGATAGTGCTCAGCACAGCGGTTCCTAGGTAGGAAGAGCCCAGTTTCTTAGATAGATAATGTCACATATTATCATTACCAGTGTTTATCATTATAGGACTAACTGGACTGTCCTTGGTATGTTCATGCTTCTAAGAACATAACAATTTAAAATTAGAGTTGCTTTTTTCTAGATAGGTTGTTATATAAAATCAATCTTCCAGGAAAATGTCAGCTTCTAGTCAATTAACTAAAAATTTCTGATGATGCTGTCAAAGATTAGAATAGAATTTTATTTGTGGGTGAAAATTTTGATGGGCCAAATAACTAAGTCAAATATATGGTTCATCCTTAACCTACCTAAAGAACTGATTATTTTTAAAGTGGGGTACTTCTTGTCCATTCTGATTTTTTTATTTTATGTGCATTCTAAGCATTCAGTAACACAGGGCATTCAATTAGTTTTTGAGAAATGTACAAACATAAATGTGAAATTTTGTGTAAACTATGAAATTCAGTGACCATTGAAAGTAGATTTTTCATTACTTTCAAACTGCATGGCCTCCAAAGAACCTAAATATATATATATATATATTTATATATATATATATATATATATATATATATATATATATATATAATTTTTTTTTTTCCCCTCTCACTGGCTAATATCTTAACAGCATGGCTCTTTAGATTTTCATTTCTAATCTTCATTGTACATTATCCATAAACCCAGATCATATGTGTGTGTATGTGTGTGTACATGTGTGGATAGATAGATAATCTGGTGTTTATCTGTATAAGTCTGTCACTAATCTCCTAGAATTAGATGTTAATATGTATGTATAATGTGTATATATATATATATATATATATATATATATATTCATATTTTATATATTCAAGTGCAACATCTTAAAAGAAGAGAAATAAGGAAAGGAAAATTGGAACCACAGGATAGTTTTTGTTGGGCTATGAGTGGAGGAGAATCCATTAAGTATCTGTCCTATGAAAAGCTTTACATTTTTATATCATGAAAATTTTATTTTTATATTGGCACTGCCTTTTCTCTTTTACTATTTCTGTATTATGAATGCATGTAGGAAACTTACCAGAGTATCATATAAAGCTAGTAACCGTTCTACTGAACCATTTGGTGTTAACTAGTTTTTTTTTGGGGGGGGGCATGGGGGGGAGTCTCACTTCACTCTCTAAGGTCAGAAGTCAATATATATTTTAATATTACATGCTTTTCTTGGTGTAACATAAGACGACCAGATAAAATTCATTGTGCCTGGGATAAATAATCATAGTGTGAAGAAGATAAGACAATAAAAGTACATAAAGTGAATAATGTAATACAATAATGAAAGCAAATACAATAATGAAATCCTGATGGAGCCACAAAGAAGAGAAAATGTAAATGATCAAATGCGGAACTCTCTAGCAAGCACTAAGACTACATTGATAAAACCATTGGATAAGAGACACGAACAGACTAAAGTAGAATGGACCATTCATTCTGAAAAAATGAATGAAACAGGCAGGCGAAAATGGGACAGTACTATAATTCTGGGTTGTGGGGTTCAAAGAGGGCTGTTGAGAAGATAGGAAAGGTGAACGGTCTCTGTGACCAGTGATTGTAGGAAACCCTACAACATATTCATGCAAAGGAAAAATGGAGCCCTTTGCTCAGAGTATGTGGAAGCTTTGCTGATGTCAAAGAGCTCAGTCTAAAGAGAGATGATAGGCATAAACTATTGATGCCTATCATTTTACGGTAGGATGCCAATCACCTAAAAGGAACTGTGTCCACACAATTTGGGCCTTTCTAGGATATATATTCTTGCCACTTGCAAACCACAGAATTAAATCAGTGCTAGATACATCCTTCCCATATTCACACTCTGAATGTTTGCTATTCAGACATAAAAAATTAAAATTACCAACCCACATTATTATTAAATAATATAGAGATGCATTATTTTAAAACCATCATTGTCTTTAATATATGGGTGTATTAAAAAAATAAGAGGAACACACATATAGTCAATTGCTTAGAGAAGGTTACTTCCTTCCAAAAATGGGGGGGGGTGCTTTTAAAAGACCTTTTAAAAGATCTTATCTTTAAGAGTACATATCTTGGGTATATAATTTGCCTGCTTCTTAGAGAATGAAAGGTCCAGAGAACCTGCACTCCAGATCATGGAGAAAGAGAAAAATGGGTATAGAACGTGCTACAGGTGATATGAATCAAATCCTTTCACATCCTTTGAGAAACAGAAGTAAAGAATAAAACTTGGGTGAGAATATTTTAATGTTATACTACATAATAAGTAAACCACAGAGATCCCCATATATATTGGGGTTTCAATATGTTTTAAAAGAAGAATGTGTTACAGAATTTTACCAGAGATTATATAATATATACTTGCATATCTTTTATTAACCTATTTTTAAGGGAAATAGCAACATAAAATACATTGTATGAAACACATTTTTATTCAGTGGCATCCACAGCAACTTTAAACAGTTCAAATGGGGAGAATAAAGTTTATTTGGAATTTCCACCTATTCTGATCAGATTTTAAGTAACCTATTTGTTTTAAAGTTGTTGCATCTGAAACCTGATGGATAATAAACATTATTTGACTTCAGGACTGTTGCACAGAGTAGATCAAAGGGAATTTTTTCCTGAGAACTTAATTAGTCTGCTGGGGCCATTATAACAATACCACAGAAACTGTGGGGCTTAAGAAACAGAAATTTATAGTCTTGGTGTTCTAAAGGCTAGAAGTCCAAGATCAAGATGCCAGCTGGTTTGATTTCTTCTAAGGGCTTTCTGCTTGGCTTTCAGAGCCACCTTCTTGTAGCCTCCTTACATGGTCTTTCCTCTGTGCCCATCCTTGATGTTTTATCCGAGTGTCCTAATTACATATAAGGACAATAATCAGACTGGTTTTAGGGCCCACCTAAATCCTCAGGCTTCAGACTTAATTACCTCTTGAAAGGTTCTGTCTCCAAATATAGTTACAATCTGAGACACTGTGGGTTAGGGCTTCAACATTTGAATTTGGGGGACACAATTCACAACAAGAACCAAATGCACATTTACTTAGAGTATTTGAGAGTAATTGTGAATTTGGTTGGAGAAACAAAGGGAAGTGCAGGTGTCCACAATTATTTTAAGTCTGGGCCTCATACTCTCTGAACCTACCCCCAGAGCTCAAGGTTAAAAGCCTCCTCAGATGGCAGCCCACTGTATTTCCAGTATCACTCCTGTGGTCATTGTAACTCTCCTCAGATGCTGTCAAGGAGTTGCTAATGCTCATTGTTTACCGGGCATATATTTTCATGAAAAAAAAAAATGATTGAAAAGTGAACCATTCAAACAATTTATGTAGCTCTTGACATGAGATAGAATTAAGTAACACCTAAGGTGATCCAACAATGATGTCTTCTTCTCTGGTATATTTTCATGTTTTTTCCTCAAGCAGAGATTGGGCTCGGGCCTGGAAGACAGTTTGTATAGGAAGATTTTATATGATTAAGTGGAAATAAATTATTTCCACATAAAGGAAGGATTTAAGTTGTGTTGATTTTATTCTTCTCCAGCCTCTTGAATTATAAATTATAAATTTTATTATTTTCTGTGATTCAATAACTACTTGTCTTTTTTTGAAAAACTAGAATATTGTTGGATAATTACCATAATACTTTCTGCAGAAGAATGGATACTATGGTATGTATATGGATAGATTTCCATTTACATTTGGTGTAGGTTTGTCTTTTAGGAACCCATTTTATGCTTTGTTGCCTTTAAAGGTCCAGGAAAGCCTGGGATCCCATATGGCCCTCCCCACCCCCCAGACATCCTCACCTCACTTGCTTCTCAGGAATAGAAAATTTCTGCTCTGAAACACTTAAGATAGTAACTTTTCCTGTATCATCTGTTGACTCTGAGCCAAAGGATTCTTTCTAAATTCTTTTCCCATACTTGTAGCATTTAGAATGATGCCCTTAAGCGTCATGTCCAGTTTGTAGGTTCGATGTTTATGAAGAAATCAGGGACCATGGATGTTTCTCTTTTCACAGGATGACATCTGATGGATAATTTTATCAGTCACGCAGGGATTTGCCTCTGTGAGCCTAGAACTCTAGTTTTGTGCCTTCCATACAACTGTGTGTCTGCAGCCATATAAAGCCATGGGTTCCCCCAGGTAGCGATTCTTTGCTCTTCCGTCTGCTGGCCTCAGCTCAGCTATAAAATGAAGACCTTCCTGACGACTCCAGGCCTTTATCCCCACTCTCAACCCTGACCTCCTCTCCTACCTATTCTCTGTGAAGTGTGCTGCTGAACCTCAGATATCTGTGACACAATGCACAACGTATCACCAGCACAGTGATTGCCATTTCCAACCTCCACCTATAGTATTATTTACTTAATAGTTGCTTTTAAATCACTAAGCTTTGACTTCGTATGTTTACTTATGAAAGCAAGTTTATACCACTCGCATGCATCTATACTATTGAACCATCCATACAAAGTAAATACAAAAATTAATAGAAGGGAGAAGAAGAGTTAGAGAAATTCTTAGGGCTTACTGTGTGTCCTGGGATCTGGCTTAGCTCATATGGGTTTACAATAGCTCCTCCTTCAGTGAGCATTTTTTGGGAGCCCACCATGTGCCACATACTAGGAACAAGGTGAAAGCAAAGATAAGGTCTGTGGTCTATGGAGCTTATGACCTTTGAGGGAGAGAAACAAAATAGATGAATGTCTACCTGTCCCCATCAGAAAATAGGTAGTGCCTTAAAAAATAAAGAGGATACAGGATAAAGAATGAGTATGCCAGAGGTGCCATTATTATTGCTTTTCTGCCGCTGAGGAAAGTAAAGATGAAGAATCTTAAGTAATCCACTCACAGTCATACGAGTAGTAATGACATACAGTGGAGCCAGCCCTCCTCTAATTAGCCAGTGTGTGGACATGGGCATCCCATTCACTGAGAGAATCACATATTGCTCTCATTGTCTTTGCCTGAATATATTCTTGATCTTATCTCATTTTCTGGAATAAACCAAAATTACTAAAATAAATATTTTGGAAAATTTGCATTGCCTTTCTTTCTTTTTCAAACCTCTCATGTGTTTGTCTTTTTTTCCAGCTAAGCAAGAAAAATAGCAGTCCTCATAAAATAATGCATTCCAAAAGGGATATTTTTGTGGAATATGCAAGCAAATAAAGGAATTGCACATTTCAGCGGGATGAATGCAAGGGCTAGGTATTGAAGTTATGAATTGTGAAGTTTGTGATGCTATAGAACAGCATCCTTTTAGCTTTTCATCATTAGCTTTGGGAAATAATGGCTACTCTTTGTGTTATAAATGATAACATCCTTCAAGT
Source organism: Mustela lutreola (assembly GCF_030435805.1). Classification (NCBI taxonomy): domain Eukaryota; kingdom Metazoa; phylum Chordata; class Mammalia; order Carnivora; family Mustelidae; genus Mustela; species Mustela lutreola. Next base: position 51,416,213 of record NC_081290.1, read on the forward strand.
GAGCAACTCCACCCTTTCAAGATACAGTTAAGTTCAAGATCCTAATGCAACAATTAAACCAGGTTATGTGGAAGCATCATTCAGGATAGCCAAGGTACTTTAGCCATGGTGTGAAGTTATCTTTAAGTTTGAGGACAGAGCCCTCTTGTGGCAAATAGAAGTACTATTTATTTATTTATTTATTTATCCATCCATCCATCCTTACTGGATTTCCTATTTAAATGGAAATGTAATACAAAACTTGTCCTGGAAATCAGAGTTTTAACTTAATAATTTAATAATTTATGGTGGAATGTAAATTATCACAGTGTTTAAGGTCTCTCCTAAAATCTCCTAAATTCTTCTCTAGGACATAAGTGTACTGTGTAACACACTCTTAAAAACCAGACAAAGGTGAATCTACATAGGGGGCGTCTTACTATGAAATTGGTTGCTTATAAATATTTCTGGCATTCATGAAATATGTTTTTTTATCCCTAAGTAATTTTGAAAATGTCTTAAGGATTGTGCTTGCTTATCAGGACATGGCTCTTCAGCAAGGTGGCTTCCCGAGAAAAGAAACGTGGGGGCTTACTTTGTATCATCTTATCTTCCACTGAAGCCTCTTATCCTCTCTCCCTGTCACTTAAACCTAATACCCACACAGGCTGTACGAGGCTTCTTCCTGGGCTCCTTTCATTTGCCCCTTCACATAATGGCTTTGCCTGGAGCTCTTTCCATGAAGAGACGTGCTGAGATTCTTTTCATGGTGGTTTCATCACCAAAATAACATTTCCATGCTCTTCCCAGTGTTGAATGGATATCGAGACTGAAAATGTGAAGAAATCAAATTTTAATTCTGGGCTTGCATTCAAATCAATTTACTTTAAGCCAAACACACGCTGAATCTGATGTTCATTTTCACAAGTAATTGTTGAAAAATCAAATTTTGGGCAGATTGCCTTAGAAATTGTATTTATTTAAATAGAGGGAGTAACAGCATCAGGTCCCCATCATGTGATTCGCCTCACCCCTGAATTTAAAAGAGAAAGTAAGCACAGATATAATATCTCCTCTTGCACATAAAAGCAGTGATCTACATGGAGACAGCATTAAAGCTTTTGGTTTATGCAGTTTTTTAGGAAACTATCTACAAAACTTTTTAAGTTGGGACGTGAGCTATCTCTGAAAGGCACATCCAGTTCTTAGCACAGATATAGCAAAGACATTACATAGTCTTAAATATCCATCCCTCTGTGACCCACTTGCTGTGCCTAATAATAATATGGAAATTTAGATTTTTAAAAGAAGGACGTTTTGTGAAGCAAGCTGCCAAAATGGTGACCATTTCGCAGACTAGCCTCTGAATGGGTGTGCGGCTATCCCCATCTAGTGGTCTTGTATGGAAATAAGCGAGAGGAGCCAAACAGCAAAGTTTCCGTTATCCAGTTAGGAGTAACTCTCTTTCATTATGATTTCCTAAGATGAATTGTTAGCTCGGACGAAATACTGCAGATGTAGTTTCTTTCTCTTTTTCTAAATTAAAGTGTAAAAGGTACAATCTTTCCAAAAGTAAATGAGACTTTAAGTAAGCCAAGATGGATTTAATAAATTTTCTCTCTAATGGTACTACATTTTATTATTTGTTACTTTCTTGAGTCACTTCCTGTGTGAGATCTTCCTGGTTTCCTCCAGCACAGTTAGTTGTTTCTTGTTCTTGGCTGTCCCTGTATGTGATTTCTCTGGGGGTAGCATGCTGGGGAGAATACCCTGAGCTTAGGAGCGCCTGGGTCTGGGTTATAATGCCTTTTCTCAGCTGTGTGACCATAGGCAAGGCACATGACTTCTCTGAACTTCAACTACTTTGTTGCAGTGATGAAGACATGACCTTATCCACTGTAACAGGTTGTTGTGAATATGGCAAAGGGTTGTGTGAGGTTGGGAGGGGCTCCGTGAAAATTGCCATTCGTGGTAAACCTATTTTTGCAGTGACTTTTGCATTAACTCTCACTCAAGGACTAAGACATCAGTATTTGTAGGGATTTCCCCCCAAATCAGCTGTGAATTCCTTGAGGGGAGAAGCTATTTTAGTTGTCTTTGTATCCTAGGTGAATGGTAACAGGCCTGGCATAGGGTTGATGCTTGTAGAATGAATGCATCTGGGTCCATCTTGCAAAGTAGGAGGTGGTTTCCAGGGGTTGGTGCTGGGTTGAGCCTACTTTGTATTCCTCACAGTTCCTAGCACAAAGCTTTGAGTAGTTAACTAGCACATAAATGGTATACCTTTGATTGGCAGAGTAAAAATTGTGCACCGTCCACACTGTCATTCAGTTAATTAACTGATTCCCACTTCAGCCTGTATTCAACAGCACTGTTTTTTTTAAATTCTCCATTTCAAATAAAATTTCATCTCCTTGTTTATATAGCCAATTGCTTAATCATCACTAATAGCAATACTCTTAAACGGATTTGAAATTCATCAGTGAAAACTAATGCAGGGTTGTTGTTGTTGTTATTGGGTTTTGTATTTTTTTGTTGTTTTTGTATTATTTTGTTTCGTATGCTTTAGTTCCCAAGTTTTGAATTGTCCAGTGTGGTTTCGTTGAAAAAGGGTGAATGTCTCTGGGTAGAAATTAGACTGAAAAGACCTGCTGTTGAGTTCTGGGCTTGAGTCTAAATGTCATTTGGGAAATGTATTGATGGTCCGCTTCAAACCTATAGATTTGTTTTCTCCTTTGTTCATTTGCTGTCTCACCTGGAGGATGAGCCAGGCACTGAAGTTCATTCCCATGACACAGTTGATGAAGGACTCCCTCCCCGTCTTTGAAGGTGGAATTGTAACATCCAGTATAAAAGTGAGGAGGTGAGGGAATTGTGTAGAAGTCTGTTGCCCAGTTCAGGGGATTGTCAGCAGCAGAAACCCTACCTCCTGACAGTCTGCATGTCGTACTGAACAGCTGTGATGCCGCTCCACAGGGACTCCTCGTCATTACGCATTTCTTCTCTGTCACTTTAAAAGACTTACTTTTCAGACTTGCTTAGGGCTCCTCAGGCTTGGCTCTGGTTATTTACCGGGTCTGTGGGAAATGGGTACTATAAACTCAGGGTCAAGCCTTTAATATTTTGGACTTGGAGTTCTTTTGGAAATGGTTTGGTGTATCAGGCCATAAAGATGCAGGACACAAGTGCCTTATGTGTTAAACCCTATGAATGAGTCACCTTACCAAAGCACGGAGTCTTAGAAATGGATTTGCTGAGGCTTCGAAGTTGTAATGAGAATGTGCTCTGTTAAAGAAATTAGGAAGCTAAAAGTTAGCTGTAGTGCCAAACGTAACGTTAATCTTTAACCTTTATTTTTGGGATCAGGCTTTTTAAATTCCAACACTGCTACTTCTCAACGTGGACAGTTGCATAACATCCCGCATCTCATCTTTTGGAAATGATTGGAGTACCTGCATTCTAAAGCCATTGTTCCCTGAGAGTAGAACTTGGCCTGAATGGGCATTCAGTATCATCCATATTGTAGTAGTAATTCCTATTTGCATTGATAGCCATATTATTAGAAACCCTCAGAGGTTCCCTACCTTCCTTAGTTTTATGGACATGATTGGTTTGGCCCACACTGAATGTCCAGTAAGATGACTTCTTGTCTCTCCACCCTTCCATGAAGAGTCTTTCACTGAATTCCTGTATTGCCCAAGATGGTTGCCACTGGAGAGGTGGAAAGACTGAGAGGCCATGGGGTTGATGAGACAACCTGCCACATTCAGCAGCCCTTGGGATTTTCAAGGAATCCTCCTAGAGGGCTGACATTTCCATGAGGTTAGAGGCCCTGTCACTACAGGTGAGAGTTCCAACTATAGAAATGTTGTTAGGTGTTAGGTGTTAGTTACTATGTGTTAGGTGAGGATAACTCCCATTAATTGTGGCTTATACCACACCGAGCACATGCTAAATGATTTAGAACATTACTTTGTTTAATAGAGCTAACACTTGTCTGAAGAGGTGATTATGTATTGATGAGATGGTGGGTTTGGGGAGCTTATGTAAATTGCCCAAATTCACATAATGATACATATCAAAGGCAAAACTCTAGACTTATTTATTATCTTAAATCTGTAAAATATTTGAAAATAAATCCCCTTGCTCATGAGACACTGTGATGTATGGAGAAGGGTTCTGAATGGGAAGAATAAGAGAGTACTCTGCACTTACCATGTCCAAATGCTCATTTAACGCTCACAGGAAATTATTATTATTATTATCCTCAATACAGGATGGGGAAACCCAAGCACAGAGGGTGAAATGGTCCAAGCTCAGTCTGGCTCCATAGTCTCCATCATGGTGGTGACCACATCAAAGATCTGGGTTCCCATCTTAACAGGGGCACTTAACTAGGCAGTTGCTGGCCAACTTACTTAATAAAGCCAAGTGTTAGTTTCCTCCTTTGAAAATTAGTGATCATATTTGTTCTACACTCTTTAGAAGCTGTCTATAAGAAAGAAGACACATTTGTTCCAGTGTTTTCTAAATTTACAAGGCATTATGAAATATAACCAATTATTACTATTATTCTTAGTTCTTTGCAGTGTACAAATTGATGTAATATACATAAAAATACATGTTTACAGAGCAACCTATTATTTTTTCTATGGTACCTCACTAAATAAGTCAAAAACATACAAATAAATATTTAAAATAGAGGCCTCTTCTTTGTTTTAAGCACCAAGGTGGGCAAAAAAGTATACAATGAATTTGGTCTTCTTAAAATCTATGGAGAATAATTTTAGTAATAGGTGAGAACCTTCAAAATGAAGGTAAAGTTTCATGTACACACTTATAAGACCATCAGAGCTACCATCTGTTTTTGTCGAGGAAATCATTACATTTTTAGTGCTTTTTAGTTTTAGTCTTAATGCTGACCAAATGTTTTGTTGTTCTTTGTCACTTCTCCCTGGAATGGCGTTGTCTCAGGGCACCTAAAGATGGATTTGATACTGGCTGTGCATTTTCTGCTCTGAATTGCATAATATATGTCGCAATTAATTTTTGCAAAGTTAAAAACAAAAAGAGAGTAAAAGGCAGTGATGCATTGAAGTCAATGCTAGATTCCCCAGTCCCATGCTCTGTTCTGCCATTGGCCTGAGTGATGTAATGACCCTGGACAAACCAGAGAAGTATTTGCAGAGATACAGAGAATTTTCCAGTATTTAATATTATGATCTACTGGGGTGTGCAGCTAATGCCCAGAGCAGGAATGCCTTATCCCCAGTTTAGTGAACGGATCTTGTGTGTGAGGTACCCTCACTGTTTGTGGTCCTGAACACAGGGGTCAAAGCCAAGTCTTCAGTTCATTTGGATTTTCCTTATGCTTACGATATTTCCGCTCTCAATGCACTCTGTTCTAGTCCCCCCTCCTTCATTTCAGAGGGTTTTCTTAAACCTCATAAACTCTATTGGGTGACGACGACATGAAGATGAAATATATTGTGGTTTTTAGCCTGAGGAAGGCAGGAGGAAGGAATAAGGCAAAGAAGGAAGCAACGGAGACTAAGATTTTAAGGAACACCTGCTAGGCAGCAGATGGGGACTGGGGTTGCTTAATGCATGAACTCCTTTTATCCTTATAAAAACCTGCAAGGTAGATGTCATAATCCTTTTTGTGCAGATGTGGAAACTCAAATGATTAAGTTTGTCACTCTTAGAGTTGCTTGATTATCCTATATCATCTTTGATGTCTCAGTTTGCAGTATGTCATGTCCTAACGATCCAGACAAGCTTAATCTGAGCACTGTTGGCTACAAGTAATAGAAATCCATTTTTAATTTTTTTTTTAGATTTTTATATATTTATTTGAGAGAGACCATGTGTGTGTGAGAAAAAGAGAGAGAGAGAGAGCGAGAGAGAGCATGTGTTTGTGTGTGTAAAAGAGAGGGAGAGAGAATGCATATGAGCAGGGGGAGGGGCAGAGGGAGAACCAGACTCCCCTCCCTGCTGAGCAGGGAGTCCCTTGCAGGGCTCCTTCCAAGGACCATGACCTGAGCTGAAGGCAGACGTCTAACCCACTGAGGCACAGGTACCCCTAGAAACACATTTCTAACTGGCTTAAGAGAAAGAGATATTACTGATGCTACTGTCTCATATGTTAAGAAAGCCCAGGGTTGGGGCGCCTGGGTGGTTCAGTGGGTTAAATCCTCTGCCTTCGGCTCAGGTCATGATCCCAGGGTCCTGGGATCGAGCCCTGCATCAGGCTCTCTGGGAGCCTGCTTCCCCCTCTCTTCTCTTTCTGCCTGCCTCTCTGCCTATTTGTGATCCCTGTCTGTCAAATAAATAAATAAAATCTTAGAAAAAAAAAAAAAAGAAAAAGAAAAAAGAAAGCCCAGGGTTTGAGCCGGCCCCTGGCCCCCATGGCTCTCCTGAACTCAGTCTCTCAAGCCTTGCTTTTTTGCTTCAGCCTCATTGTGCAGATGTGGTAATGGAAGAAGAACTTAACTGTAGACAGTTCTAGGCTTAGAACTCAATTTAACAAGCCCAAAATAAAATGGGAACCCCAGAAATATTTTGTGTCTCTCCCCACAAGCAGAATTTACGTAGCTTCCTTTTGAACTCAGCCTCAGCAGATGACTTGCTTTGACTGAAGTAAGGTGTTTCTCCTGTGTATGGTTTATGATTTTTTTTTTTTAACTCTCCTCTGGGATCAGGGAAGCATAAGCCAGCTGGAACCTCTGCCATGAGTGTTCCTAAGGGACTGTAGTGAGCAGAGTCTCCATGTTGACTTGTGGGGTGTCGCGGCCGGCACGACAAATCAACCAGGAATGTGAGGGTAAGAGGATGGTGAAAAGAAATTAAGAGACAAAGAGATGGGGTCAGGAGGAGCACCAAGGAGGATGTCCAATAGTGCCAATTTAATTTAAGGCTGTGAGGCATTATATAGCTAACAGAAACAATCATAAGAAAGTATCTATTTTTAGCGGATTACTAAAGAGTTTGCAACATGCACAGGAAATCCTTCAAGCTTTCCCATTATCTATTTCTCAAGCACCAATAGCAGACCCTCTAGTGCCGGATGTACTGACTTCAAGGCCACTGAATACATAGTTTATGTAAGCACAGCACCGTCTTACAGTGGTGTAGTTTATAGCCCATGCAAGGACAGCAAGGACCAGCCAAGAATTTCTGACCCCGGCCAAATCATCTATATCTGACTAGCAAACGTGTGGGAAGTCACGTAGGCGAGCGCACAACACATAGTACAGACCCTTTCTCAGTGTGACTCGACTTTATCAACCTAAGTCTTTTGTGCGGCTATTCAGCCTTTAAAGGAGGCACAAGTCAGGGCCTGGTTTGGTCTTCGTCTCAAGCCTTAACATGGCCTCCCACAGTGATGGAGGTATCACGTGAGGGAAAACTAGACTTAGCTACTTTAAGCTGCTGTGATTCTCTGGTTGGTTGTTACTACAACATAACTGAGCCTTCCCTGACTGATAGAAGATTAGGGAAGTGTGCTGGTCAATGCAACTCAGGTCTTATGCCTGTACTTTATGTGTTGACTGTGAGCAGGTATGTGTTATACTGTGAGTAACCAAGCCGAGACAGGATACAAATACTTTGGCCAGATTTGGGATACTGTAATTGGCCCAGCACATTACTGGGTGGGGAGGGACGGTTCCCAGTGGAGATGAAGGTATACAGGTAAATGTCTACCAAAAATAGAAACCCTAGATATTCTAACTGGCACCAGAATTTTTTTTATTAGAGTTTGTATAGTTGAGTTTATATTTGAGATTATTGCATTAATATCTTCTTCCTCTGCCAGAATATCAACTCTAGGAAGACAGATATGAATTATACACCCAGTGCTTAGCCTGATGCCTGGTGCAGAATCAAGATTCAATATTGAATGAATAAATAAGAAAAAAAACATATACAATTAGTGGTTGATGGAAAAAATGCAAATTTCCTTTCAGATTTGAAAGTATGGTACCTTTCTAATACAGTTTCAGCTCCGTTTAACCCTTTAGATCCTCAACTTCTCCTTTGTAAAACTGGGTTAGTAACAGCTTCTTCATAGAGTTGTGAGAAATAAATGACTTGGAGCTCTTAGTATAGTGCATGGAAAATACTTAGTTTTCCCACAGGAGCAAAAATGAGGACACATCTAACTCTAAATAGTGAAGCCAGGCTTCCTAGAAGTGAAGAGGTTTTAGTTGGTAGTTGACAAACTATATATATATATCAATAAACATTTCCTGATTGGGAGGATTAGTCATTTGTTAAGATTGACATTTGGAGGTGAGTAGGGAGTGGTGAAGGATGAGGTTGAATTCTTCTGTAGCCAGAAAAGGAATGTAGAAGTCATCTCATCATCTCTCTCTCTCTCTCTCTCTCTATATATATATATATATATGAAGAGTGGTCATTAACTTGTTTCATTTTCTTCCACTTGACAATGTGGCTTTCCAAATTCTGAGGCTAGAGACATAACCCCTGTTCTTATATAGCCATTGTTGGCCACATGTGGTATTCTTTTTAAAGGCTGGCATGGCGACTCTCAATCCTGGTTTTAAATATCTCAAGTTGGAGGGGCTCCTGAGTGGCTCTGCCACTGCCTTCTGCTCAGGTCATCATCCCAGCATCCTGGGATTGAGCCCCATATCGGGTTCCCTGCCCAGGAGGGAGTCTGCTTCTCTCTCTGCCCATTCGTGCTCTCTCTCTCTCCCAAATAAATGAAAAAAATAAAAATAAACAAATATCTCAGGCTGGAGATAAAAAATAATAACACAGCGCCTGGACACACCAGCTATAGCAATTGAATGAAACTGTTTGCAGGAACCCACTAGTGTGGCCTGATAGATCTGGTGATTGATCAGGCCTGATAGACCTGATAGATCAGATGATAAGTGTTGGTGAAGATGAGGGGAAGCTGGAACCTCGCCCTTACACTGCTGCAGGTGGTATAGTCACTTTGGAAAACAGTCTTGCTGTTCCTAGAAAGGCTAAATGTAGAATTACCATAAAACTCAGAGACTTCAATCCTAGGCATGTTATTGAGAGAAATGAAGGCATATATTCATACAAAAATTCATGCATGAATAGTGATGACAATGTTACTCATCATAGCCCCAAAGTGGAAATAACCCGATGTTTATCAACTGATGAATGGATAAATAAAATGTGATGTATCTGTATAATTGAATATTCTTTGGCAATAAAAAAAGAATGCAGTTATGATTTATTCTACAACGTGGGTGAGCCTTGTGCTAAGTAAAGGAATCTGGACACAAAAGGCTACATATTGTTTGATTCCATGTGTTTGAAGTATCCAAAACAAACAAATCCATAGAGATAGAAAGTAGATTAGCGCTTACTTGCTTTCTTAGGGCTTGGAAATGGGAAGGTTGAGGATAATACCTAATTGTTATCGGGGATATTTTTTTGAGTGATAAAAATATTCCAAAATTGACTGTGGTTAGGGTCACACAGTCCTGTGAATATACTCAAATCCAATGAATTGGACTCATTAAAATGGTTGAATTTCATGGCATAGGAACTATATTTCAGTAAAACTGTTATCAGTAGCAATGCTCTCTGAATAAGTGCTCTGAGCATTAGTAGTTTTTTCTTTTTTCTTTCTTTTTTCCATTTTATTTTACTTCTTTTCAGTGTTCCAGCATTCATTGTTGATGCACCACACCCAGTGCTCCATGCAATACATGCCCTCCTTAATACCCACCACCAGGCTCACCCAACTCCCCACCCCCTTCCCCTCCAAAACCCTCATTTTGCATCTCAGAGTCCACAGTCTCTCGTGGTTCACCTCCCCCTCTGATTTTCCCCAACCCACTTCACCTCTCCATCTCCCAATGTCCTCTGTGTTATTCCTTATGCTCCACAAGTAAGTGAAACCATATGATAATTGACACAAAAGTTGGGTATTCATCCTTTCTGATGGAGGATAATACTCCATTGTATATATGGATCATGTCTTCTTTATCCATTCATCTGTTGAAGGGCATCTCGGTTCTTTCCACAGTTTGGTGACTGTGGTCAAAAGCGCTCCAAATTGATTCCGATCCACAGTAAGAATTGAACACAGCGAGTTTATGTGGACCAAATTAATCCATCTCCACTGTTGTATGTACGTACAGTTTAAATAACCTGTTGTTTGGGAGGGGTGGAGTGGGAGGGGGGCAGTCTGTAATAGATCTTTATAGTACCAGGACAATTTTATTTGTGCTTTACATTCAGCTGATTTAGCTTAAAAGATGATTTGGATGCAAGAAATGACACTTGCTCACAAAGGGTTTGGAAATATTAACGTCAATTCAACATTGACTCTGAGAGAGTTGATCAAATTTACTCTGGTAAAGAGTAAAAAAAAACACTAAATTTAGGACACAATCATGATACGATCAATGAAAATGCTGCTGTGGGAAGGAGCCTGCCATTGTCCTCTTTGATGATAAATTCTCAATTTCTATTTGATGTAGTTGGATTTCTATCAGATTGTTCCAAATGAAAATGTATCTTTGGGGATAAAGTGTTTGCCTTAATGTTTACATTCTTGAGGTTTTTGACATCTACTTCTAATTTTTGTTTCACATTCAAAATGCATCACTTTGTGTGATTTTAAGAAGACACCCTGTGCAGATATAGCTGTGTTGGGCAGGTTGACTTATTAGAACATGGGTAAGTCAGAGACTCCACTGACCTTCACAGCATTTTTAAAAACAATTCTTAGTTTTTATTTAAAATATAAACATTTGTTTTTCAAAATCAGCAAATTTTCTGTTTAGTGTAGGAAAACTTTCTGTGGGCACAGAAGTTTTTGTTTGGTTATTTGAAAGTTTTTGAAAGTTGCTGTTACACATATAATGGTAGGGCACAGAATTTGTTGGAGTCATGGTATGTTAATTTTTTTATAAGATTTTATTTATTTGAGAGAAAGAGAGAGAGTAAGCACAAGCAGGGGGCAGGGCAGAGGGATAAGCAGATTCCCCATTGATCAGAGAGCCCAATCTGGGCTCAATCTGAGCCCAGCCTGGGGCTCAATCCCAGGACTGTGAGATCCCGACCTGAGCTGAAGTCAGACACTTAACTACCTGAGATATCCAGGCGCCCTTAGGGTTTTATTTTATTTTATTTTATTTTTTTATGCATGTAAAGGTTTGACTAAATAAATCTCTCTACAAAGTTTGTTATGAAAAGCAGCAGCCCCTTCTCCCAGTGCTTTCAACATACTGTTTCTTTGGTCACATGCTGTGACTTATGCTGTGACTTCTTGATCTTTTTGGTCTTGAGTGCTATCTCTTGATTTACCCTCATGGAAGATGGGGATTTAGCTCTTTACCTACTCCTCCAATATGAACATTTTGTATGCATATTTTCATCTTTTTACTGTTTTGGATTAATAAATCTTTAGTGTTTGTTTATATTATTATGGCTGTAAACACTAATGTCTGAAGGCCTATACAATTATGCTTATGTTTCCTGCCTTTTATATCCTTTCCTTTTATTTAGAGATGATGGCTCCCCCTTTTTTCATTTGGTTTATTCTTAAATTTATTATTAATTTATCTTTTTTTTTTAAGATTTTATTTATTTGTCAGAGAGAGAGAGGGAGAGAGAGCGAGCACAGACAGACAGAATGGCAGGCAGAGGCAGAGGGAGAAGCAGGCTCCCTGCCGAGCAAGGAGCCCAATGTGGGCCTCAATCCCAGGACGCTGGGATCATGACCTGAGCCGAAGGCAGCTGCTTAACCAACTGAGCCACCCAGGCGTCCCTATTATTAATTTATCTTTAAACTCTGCCAGTTTTCTAACAACCCTTTCGATGTTACTGAAAAAAAATTTTTTTTATTGATTTTACCTTTTTGGAGTTACTTCCCAAAGAACTTTTCATCCACATTTATTCATATTCAGTCCTGTTGTAAAGATTGGTCCTGAATTTTCCTTTGCCTTGCTCTTGTGTTGGATTCCCTATTTCTTGGATCTGTCTTTCTTCCTCTTTTTTAAAGTTCTTTTTGTAGTTGTTTTACTCTTTTAATTTGAATCAATTATAATTTAACGGAATTTGCAGGAAGTTGCAAAGATAGGGCTTAAACACCTTGTGTACCCTTCATTACTTCCCCCAGTTACATCTTCTGTAACTTCAGGGAAATATCAAAGCCAGGAAACTGACACTATTATAATGTGTACTTAAAATTCTGAGTCATCTTATCATGGGTGTGGTTGATGTAACGACCGCCCCAATGAAGATGCCTAATGATCGGATCCCAACAAAAATCTTCACTTCTGTACTCCTGTCCATCTCCCTCTCTTCTGCGATCCTTCATTCTTGGCAACCACTGATCTGTTGTCCATTTTGGTAATTTTGCCATTTTGAAAATGTGATATAAATGGAATCATACCATATATAAGATTGGCTTTTTTCAATCTGCAATGTTTCCCTGAGATGCATACAAGCTGCTGTTTTTGTCAGTAGTTTGTTCTTTTTTATTCCGGAATTGTGTTCTGTGGTAGGGATGTACTACAATTTACTCATTTATCGTAGGACATTTTCTTTTTTTCCAAGTTTTTGACTATTACAAATGAGGGTGCTATGAGCATCAGTATACAGATTTTAATGTAAACATAACTTTCCATTTATCTGGTGGAATGCAGGCCCTTGGGTGGCTTGGTCACTTAGGTGTCTACCTTCAGCTAGGGTCATGATCCTGGGGTCCTGAGATCGAGTCCTGTGTCAGGCTCCCTGCTCATTGGAGAGTCAGCTTCTTCCTCTTCCCCTGCCCCTCCCCTCACTTGCATGTTCTTTCTCTCTCTTAAATAAATAAATAAATAATAAGATTTTAAAACTAAATATTTGATTGCTGGGTATTTAATAAGTATATGCTTATTTCTTTTTCTTTTCTTTGTTTTTGTTTTTGTTTTTGTGAGAGGGAGTGAGAGGGAGAGAGTGAGCATGTAAAGGCGGGGGGGAGGAGTGAGAAAGAGAGAATTTTAAGCAGGCTCCACATCCAGAGTGACAGAGAAAGTAGGGTAAGATATCTTTTCTCCTTTCAAGATTGGGGGTGGGTTTGTTTTTGAAAAGTTGAATTGTGATATGTCTTTGTAGGTATTTCTTTGGGTTTCTCCTTTTGTGACCCTCATATTGGCTTCTTGAATCCAGAGTTTATGTCTTGCCAAATTCACGAAGTTCAGCCATTACTTCTTCAAATACTTCTATTTATTTATTTATTTATTTACTTTTGTCAGAGAGAGTGAGCACAGGCAGACCGAATGGCAGGCAGAGGCAGAGGGAGAAGCAGGCTTCCTGTTGAGCAAGGAGCCCAATGTGGGACTCGATGCCAGTATGCTGGGATCATGACCTGAGCCAAAGGCAGCCACTTAACCAACTGAGCCACCCAGGCATCCCCTTCAAATACTTTTTAATCCTGTCCTCTTTCTCCTCTCCTGCTGTGATTGCTATCACATAAATATTAGATCTTCGGTTAGACTCCATGTAAGTCTGAGCTCTGTTCATATGTTAGCCTATTTTCATTTTGTTTGGACTGTTAATTTCTGTTGCTCTGTCTTCAAGTTCTCTGATGATTTGCTTTGTCATATTAGTTCTGCTGTTGATCCCATTCATTTATTTCTAAATTATAGTATACATTCTTTTTAATATGTGTTCTAAATTAGTATGTATTCTAATTTTTTAATATCTTGTTTCTTTGCTGATATGTTCAGTTTCTTTGCTGAGATTTTCTATCTTCCATTTGTTTCAAGCATGTGTGTAATTGTTCATCAGAGATTCTTGCATATCTGACATCTCAGTGTTGAACTCTGCTGACAGTTTTCATTCAAGATTACATGTGGATTGGAATCTGGATTTGGGGGGCATGATGTTATGTGGCCCTGGATCTTCCTTAAATGTTGTGTCTTAGCAGACCTTTTTGGACATTGTATCTGTGGATGAAGGGGGGCATTTTTTTTTTTTTTTCCTCTGAGATGTTCAACAGGAGTGTCTAAAAGTTCTTGTCCTCTTAGCCTTCCCCTTCTCTGCTCATTTAGTTAGAGAGAGCAAGATTTTCTTGGGACTTGTGTTTGTGTCTTTAGTCATTTCTGGGTTTGCTTCTCTATCACTCAGTCTGGGATATTCAAAGCAAAAAGAAAACCCAAGGAATTCCCCACGATGTCATTTTTTGAATCCGTAGTTTCCTAGTTAGTCTGTCTTTTTCTTTCCACATTTCAGAATCTCCTTAAGTTTGTTATACTGATGTCCAGAGTTCTTAGTTATGCCTAGCAGAAAGAAGAAGGAAATGAGTATCTAATTTGTTTTTCTGGGAGTGGGAGTCTTCTTTTGAGGACATTAATGAAGGAGTTCCACCAGTTGGTGTCTGTGAAAGGGTGCATGGGACTTAGTATTGACAATTTTTAGACTTTCTACCTTCTTACTTCCTGATATTCTGAATGTTTATAGAATTTAAAAGCAAATACAATGAAAAATTAAGCTATGCTTTAGGACCTTTCATTTGCATGGGTTACTTCTAAGACCCTTATGTCTAATTTTGCATTTATAATTTTGAATTATTGTTCTTAAAAGAGAACATTTCCAAATTATGTAAGCCTCTGAGCCTCATAAAACCTTGATCCCCCCCACCCCGGCTTATATAGAAATCCTGTTCCTTAGAAATGTAAAGGGATTTCAAATTCTCTATTTTCTACCTTTAGTGAAGTTCATTTGCATTCTGGTGCTCGGTTGTTTGTGTTCAACAGTATTTTCCCCCATGTCTCAGGATTTTCTTTCATTCCCCGTGTTTTGATATTTCATGACCATATTTCTCAGTGGAGGTCTAATTTCATCATTTCGTAGTACTTTGCTGTGCTTTCAGTCTAGGACTTTATATGTTTTATTATATCTTGGGAAGTCCTGTTGAATTATTTCTTATTTATTTTCCTCTTTTCCTCCCTATTTCCTGGAATTCCTAATCATATATCATATCTTTTGGCCCTGTCCTTTAATTTTCTTATCTTTCTTTGTAACCTATTCATCATTTAGTTGTACTCTGTTCACTTCCAAAGAACTTTCTTCAGTTCTGTCTTCTAAAACGTCCACTGAGTTTTTCTTCTATTTTCATAGTAATAATTTTATTGAATTTTCTCTTATGATTGTCCCTTTTTAATAGTATCACGTTGTTTAAAAAATTCTCTTATTTCATGAGTATTTTTGTAGATTTCATCTCTGCATGATTTCTATTTGAGAGTAGGCCACTAAATAACAAATCAGAAGCTCTGGGCCTGTGAGGAGGGAGGAAAGGAGATGAAAGACTCTGAGTTTCACTGTAGAGGGAATATGGCTGTGCTATTTAATTGGGAAACCCCAAGAAGAGCCCCATTTTTGGCCTTTTCTCTTGGGGGTATGCCATGGGTTTGATAACATCTCCTCAAATTTCAGCATACCTGAAACTTCTGAATATTAACCTTACTTGAGATGAGGGTCCTAGCAGATGTATTTAAGGTTATGGTAGAGATGAGGTCCTTATGGATTAAGGTGGGTCCTAAATTCAATGAGATCATCATTATGAGACAGAAAAGGAGAAGACATAGAGACATAAACAGAAGAAAAGAACATGTGAAGATAGAGGCAAGGGTGAGAGCAACTGCTAGCTAAGGACCATTAAGGATTGTGAATGACCAGCTCTAAAAGCGGGGGATGGATTTTCCCTCAGAGTCTTCTGAAGGAACCAACCCTGTTGACTTCTTCTTCTTTTTTTTTTTTCCCCCAAGATTTTATTTATTTTTTTGACAGAGAGAGATCACAAGTAGGCAGAGAGGCAGGCAAAGAGAGAGGGAGAAGCAGACTCCCCGCAGAGCAGGGAGCCTGATGCAGGGCTTGATCCCAGGACCCTGAGATCATTACCTGAGCCGAAGGCAGAGGCTTAACCCACTGAGCCACCCAGGCGCCCCCTCTGCCCACTTCTTAATTTTGGATTTCTGGTCTCCCGAGCTGTGAGAGAATACATTTCTGTTATTTTAACCCACCAGTGTGTGGTGAGGTGTTACAGTTGTCCTAGGAAACTCATATTGGGTGGTATGTCTCTGAGTGAGGCATCTTCCTGGCCTATGACCCCATGTTATCAAGTTGACTGCCAGCTCCTGTGGGTGGCTGGTGGGGATGCTGGGGAGTCTCAGTCTGAATGACAAACTCTTCCTCCGAATCTCTCTTCTGTTTCCTATGGTACCCTCATCTCAACTGCATGTGGCTTCATCTAGTGCCAAAGTCTTCAGTTTCAAACACCCTCAGTCTTTGGCAGATGAGGTTGGTAGAGAAGATAGATTGCCCAGCTGTCAAGAGTATGAGGAAGGCCTAGGGGGGAGGTCTCATTGATTGATTAATTGATTGATTGATTGTAGTCCCTTTTTTTTTTTTTTTTTTTTTTTTTTTTTTGCTGTTTCTAGGTAGGGAGAGGAATTACTGAACCCTTTGGGAATTGGGAGGCAAATCATGTTGCACTGCTTGGTAAAGATTCCATTTCCTTAAGTGACAAAATTCAAATTCCACACATCCTCACATTTCCAGCTTGAAAAATTACATTCTCTCCTGTTCTATGTTCACTGTCTGTACATCCTATTTAAAAACTACCATGTTTTCACTTTCACGGTTATTTGTAGAGGGAATGCCTGTATTTGGCCCACTATCTTTAACGAGAACTTCAGATTTGTTTTCATAATATTTACAAAGTGTGCGTTTCTGCTGAAAATTATGATGTCTTTCAGCAATTGCGACATGCACTTTCTGGCAGACTTCACTTTTCAGTAATATATCCCATCTTTTTATATTTATATTCTTCAGGCTTTATAGTTAATGTGGCAGCAAAACTTAGGCTCAAAGTCTTTTTATACTTTTGGAATGCTAATAGAGTTACCATCCTTGTTTATTGTGTTTTGTGACCCTAGAGATATCTATTACATTTCAGCATTACCACTGGGGGTTTATAGTAGCCTTAAAATGACCATAACTATAAAGAGGAAAGCAGAATGCTTATCAACATCGAAATATCTTTCTGGGGGAATGCCGTCTTTTGTTTTTCATCATGGGATGAATTCATGGGACAGGAAATGTGGAAGAGGCAAGCGTCAGTTTTAAAGTGGCAAAGGTTCTAGTGTCTGACACAGGCATACTACAAGGTAAACACACAAAATGTAATCCTCACAACTATCCTATGAAGTGGGTGTTGTTCACAACTTCTGGATTTTACAGATGAGAAAACAAAGTCAAAGACAGCTGAAGAATTGGCCCCAGGTCGTACAGTCTGTAAGTGATTGAGCTGGCGTTTGCACGTGAGTAGCCTGACCATGGGGCAGCTGACCCAGAGTGAGAAGTCAAGCAGGTTGATTGCTGTTACTACTACTGGTGCTACTACTACCATATTTGAGTATATTTGGATCATATTTGCTCAGCTCCTTAAAACTTATTATTTTTACATTATGCATTTTTTTTGTTTGTTTTTAAAGAAAGAGTGCATACATGCACACAAGCAGGTGGGAAAGAGAGAAAGAGAGAGGGAGAGAGAAACAATCTTATGCAGGGTCCATGCCCAGCATGGAGCCTGATGCTGGGCTCAAGCTCATGACCCTGAGATCATGAGCTGAGACAAAATCAAGAGTCTTTTGCTTAACCAACTGAGCCATCCAGGCGCCCCTGCATTAAATTTTAGCAAAGGATACTTTAGGAGTCATGTGCAGTGTGTTTCAATATTTGCTCCAAAAAATGCTGTTTTTAATATTTTGTTATGGAATCTATCTGCAGAATCTCTTCTGTAAAGCAATACTTGAGAGTAACTTTGAGACTTTAGTTTTGAGAAAGATAAACAGATAAAGCCATATAAACCTTGAGAAGTTGCTGTGTGGCCTCTTTTTGGATCATAAGAGTTATAAAAATTGTGCATTTTTTGTCTGCCCCTCAGAGGGAGCACAGAGAACTCAGCTTGATAAGGCCAGGACAGTTGTCCTATACTTATCTTTGAAGGGTTGTGCATAATCATCATAATCAAATTACCATTTATCATTCCCAAATGAGGGTTTTTGTCTAACCAAGATTATAGTATAAAATTACAAATTTTTTTTTAGCAAATCTACCCTCTGGTTCGGACATTTAAAGAAAAACTTCAACTTTTATTAAGGGATCCAGTCAAATTGCTGTAACAAAATACTGTAGAGTGGGGTGTCTTATAAACAACATACATTTATTTCTTACAATTCTGGGGGTTGTGGAAGTCCAAGATCAAAGGCACTGCCAGATTTGGTGTCTGGTGAGGATTCAGTTCCTTGTTCATCGATGGCTGTGTTCTTACTGTGTCTTCATGTGGTAAAGTGGGGATGAACCTCTCTGGGGTCTCTATTTATGGGGACACTAAACCCATTCATGAAAACTTCATCCTCACAACTTGATCACCATCCCAAAGTCCTGCCTCCTACCACCATCACATTGGGGGCTGGGATTTAACATGAGTTTGGGGGAAGGGACACTAACATTTAGTCTATAGTGTTGAATGAAAGAGGAAAGCCATAAAAACATATTTACTTGTGATAAAATTATTCAAGAAAAAAGAAGAGGGGCGCCTGGATGGCTCAGTGGGTTAAGCTGCTGCCTTCGGCTCAGGTCATGATCTCAGGGTCCTGGGATCGAGTCCCGCATCGGGCTCTCTGCTCAGCAGGGAGCCTGCTTCCCTTCCTCTCTCTCTGCCTGCCTCTCTGTCTACTTGTGATTTCTCTCTGTCAAATAAATAAATAAAATCTTTAAAAAAAAAAAAGAAGAAAGAAGAAAAATGTTGAACAAAGGACAACAACAAAAAAGGCCAGAAGAGTTCTGAGTTGGTAATGGACTCATTAAGATACCTGAGTGACAGAATATATATTTCCTTGCCTGTACGTTATCAGTCACTTGCTAGTGGCTGACTTTATATGAATCTTGACATATAGAAGATTGTATCTGTTCATATGTAAATGTGATCAGAGGTAATGGGCATTTTAGTTCTATCCATTGGTGTGTTTCGTGATGTCATTTATCCAACATTGTTTCGTAGTGCGCTGGTAGTACAGTATAGTCATGTTACATGTATACAAAAAATTTCCATTTTAATTCTGTTTCTTCAAAAGGGTATGCTTTGTGGAATAGGAGGGCACTTAAATGATTGTTGTGTATTACTACAGTGATCATTGATTACCTAGTGCTCTTATGAGGCTGGATGAAATATTATCCAAGTGTGTCTGAGACATATAAATTCATAGTGACTTAGAGACTGGAGACAAATTTGAAATCATTAAGATGATTTACTCCATCTTATATAAGAAGGAAAGGAGACTCAGGGAGGGATAAATTAGATGATTTTTTTTTTTTTTTTTTTTTTTTTTTTTTTGCAGGTCACAGTGTCTCTAGGGCCTCAGTTTGTGATAGTTTTTGTTCTTGCTCACTATGCTTTCTACTTCACCATGTGATCAATGCAGGAACATCTCATCATGCAAGATGCTTGTTAAAGCAAATTCTTGAAGTATGAAGTGATTGGCAACTGGCTAGTCTGTTCTCTGCCTAGTGCCCCTTCTCATTTTACTAGCCTCACAGTAATAGAATCCTGCATTTGTTTGTGGTTGAATTTTAGGGTGGGTTTTTATTTGATATTAAATATGATTTTTATTTTATGTTGATAATTGAAAATAGCATATGAGCACAAATATGGACATCTATGGAACAGAACTAGCCCATTAACAATAAGAGGTTCCTTATAATATCCTCAAAATATTTTGCACATCAGTGTCCTAATTCATGAAGGAACAGAAAAGACAGGTGCTATGATGTGATAATGATTTATAGGTTCCCCTTCCTTCTCATGCCAGGCAACTTTATGAACTTTCATAGGGAAACCATCTATATAACATTTTGTTCCACAGAAAAGGAGATGTGAACAATTTTCTTCAAGGCAAAATAATGACAAATTTCAAGAGCAGAAACAGAATTTCTAAATGTAAAACCACAGGGATGAAACATGAAGAAGACTGATATATTTGATTAAATCAGAATTTAAAATCACTACATATTAAAAATTACCATGGATGAAATCAAGTGATATGTGACAGGAGAAAATATTTGGGACAAACACAAAGCACTGTTAGTTTTGCTAATTTTCTTCTATTATGATGCAAACACTTAAACAGAAGACCTGGAATGGAAGCCTAATGTTTTTTAGAAATGAGGAAATAGAAATATCCAGTAGACATGTGAAAAGAAAATGTTCACTGATCGAATAAATACAAGTAATAATAGCATTCCAGTTTTCTTCTTGATACTACTAGCTTTTTAAAATAACTAAAATGATATAAATATATATAAAATGATGAAGTATAGAAAATAATGAATATATGGAGGGGGTGCCTGGGTGGCTCAGTCAGTTAAGTGTCTGCCTTTGGCTCTGGTCATGATCCCAGGGTCCTGGGATTAAGCCCCGCTTTTGGCTCCCTCCTCAGTAGAGAGCTTGCTTCCCTCTTTTGCTCTGCTGTTCCTTCTGCTTGTGTGCACTCTCTCTCTCTTTCTGTAAAATAAATAAACAAAATCTTTAAAAAAATATGGAGAGAGCAGAGTTTTCTTAGGAGTGTGAATTGGTATAGACTTCTGGAGATAAGCTTGGTCATATATATTGAAAGACATCATATTTTGATATTCTTTGGCTAAGAAACTATATTCCTAGCAATCTTTTATTTAAAAAAATGGAGCACATTCCAAATTCTTAAGCCAACATATTGCTCTACAAAATATATATATATATATATATATATATATATATATATTTACATATCTATAGATACCTATATATCCATAACTGGATATCTGTATATCAGTGTGTACACACTTGTACACACACATGCATGTACATATGAGTATAAACAAAGTTAAGAAACCAAATGTTCAAAAACAAAATTATATATGATATGGTTAAATATAACATAGCTACAATAAGAGAATTAAATGACACACATTTTTAAATTCTTTTTTTCTTATTTTAAAGTAATCTTTACACCCAATGTGGAGCTTGAACTCCCAACCCAAGACCAGAAGTTGTATGCTTTACTGACTGAACCACCCAAGTGCTCCATATGACATAAATTTTGACAACACGTTTTAGGTGAAAAATACAAGGATTGTAAGATTGTGTGTTTTTGAAAGCTGTATACCAGATATTGTATCTGGGAGGTGGGAATACAGGAATTTTTTCCTTGTGTTCTTCTATATTTTAATGAACATGCATACATTTTATAATGAGAAGTATGTTACTTAATAATTTCAAATGTTCAATAGTTTCCTAAAACCTAATGAATGGGTGGAGAGCTCACTTATACATTTTAGGGCTCTACCGGCAGGTGGCAGTAGCAAACAAGAAATGTGTCATAAATGAAGGCAGGACTTGAGATTGAATTTTTCCTAGATATGCGGGATTGTAATAATAAAGCCAGGGTGATACTCTGTTTTTTAAGCATTCCTGTACTTAAATCAGAATTTATATTTAAAGATAAATGTACTTGGGGATCTAAAAAGACAAGATATCTGTAGAGGAATTTAGAGGGAGAGCAGAATCTGTATTGTACATGTTTATTTTATTATGATTACTTGTCAACAGAATAAATTATTTTCATATCTTAAAAATGAAAACCAAATTAAATATCCCAGGTTTTAGAGGCTGTCTAAATATGTCTTAAAATCAAATTATTTTACTTAAGTATTCTTTTTAATCTCAAATTATAAATCTAGAAGCTCATAACAATTTTTCTTAAATCTGAGGCTTTTAGAGAATCTAAAAAATACACACTTCTGTGTAGAATTACTATTATTTTATATTCCATTTCTAATTCAGTCGATGATTACGTGCTTATGATGAGGGCTCCCAAAGGTTTCTTGCTTGGAGGTGTGTAGGCAGTGAATTGTGTAACTAGGATTGATTTCCTGTATGATGCCATGTCTTTCAATTTCCCTGTAGGGAACCTTGTGTGTATATATATAACAAGAGCAAATTCTTGGAAGTTTTGTCTTTTTCAGTGATCACTTTTGATTTTTTTGACCTGAACCAAGAGCTCTATACAGATAAAACAGATAAGTCCATGACAAATTTGCTTGCTTTGGTGCCTACAGTAAACAGGTGTTTGCTTTTATTAAATCATGAGTGTATTTCGGATCAATTTCTGAATCAAATCTCTGTTTATTTAGCTCCCTCTGTATACATTTTTTTCAATGGCAGGTGAATGTTTCATATATTTGGGGATATATCATTTTGTTTTGCAAAGGACAGCCAAAGGGCTAACCTTTAAACTGTAGGTCAACTCTGCCACCCCTGCTCCAAACCGTTCTGTAGCTTTTCACCATTCTTAGAAGACAAAGGCAACACATGATGATCGCGTCTTTCAGTTTTTGCTCTCGGTCCAGACTTGTGAGGTCCTTAAAAGGACCTTTAAAACAAAAGGTCCTTTAAAACAAAAACATAAGCTGAAACTTAGGGGTTCATTAAACTCAGGGTCACAGAATTGACAAGTATTGCAACAATGAAAAGGCACCCAGCTCTAGTTAATAACCGTGTTCTGAGACATCCACCTCTCTCCCCTGCATGGCTGTCTGCTTCCTGATTCCATCTTCCTGATTTCTCCCTGGTACTGCTTCCCACCCCACAGCTCTCTCTAATCCCTATGCAGCCAAAGGGCTAACCTTTAAACTGTAGGTCAACTCTGCCACCCCTACTCCAAACCCTTCTGTGGCTTTTCACCATTCTTAGAAGACAAATCCAGCCTTCTCCCCAGGGCATGTTAAGCCTGGTGTGATCTGGCTTCTTCCCTTGCCCTAGGGTCGTCCTTCAGCTTGCTCCCTCAGTTGTGGCCACCCTGGTCTCCTCCCTCTGTCGTAAAGCATACTTCTGTTGGGGCATTGGCACTGGGTGTCTTCTCCCTCATTCCCCTCCTCAGGCATCTCTCTGAGGACAGAGATTCCCTGCCTCACCCCCCCACCCCCCACCCCCACTTTGTCCATTTACTTGGCTTTATTTTTCTTTATCACAGTAGTCACCACCTGACACTTGATCCCCAAGTTTGTGTCATTGTATATTTTCCATCTTTTTCACTAGAAGGCAATCTCCAGGAGGGCAGGCTCTTTCTTTTTGGATCACTGCTATATCTCAGCACCCAGAATATGCCACAGTAGATGCTAGATGCTCCATGACTTTTATTTACATAAGTGAAATGAATGAATCAGTAAAACTTGCCCTTTCTGACTGTAGGCCTCTATCCCTCTGTGGTTTACCATGGGGTGAAACAAGATTTTCCTTAAAGGATACGGGACTTGAGAGTTCTTTGTATTAGCACCACTCAGGGAAAACTTACCCTCTGTCTCTGTTCCTCACTTTTATTTTTTTAAAACCTTTTTTGGGGGATTATTTATTTATTTATTTATTTGACAGATAGAGATCACAAGTAGGCAGAGAGGCAGGCAGTGAGAGAGAGAGAGAGAGAGAGAGAAGCAGGCTCCCCGCTGAGCAGAGAACTTGATGCAGGGCTCGATCCCAGGACCCTGAGATTATGACCTGAGCCGAAGGCAGAGGCTTTAACCCACCGAGCCACCCAGACGCCCCTCTGTTCCTCACTTTTAACATGAGATCAGAGTAGTCTTCACTTTCTCCAACTTACTAAGCTGCAGGAGGATCAACAAGGAAAATCTCTTTCCGAATAATCTTATTGAACTGTGAGACAATGAAGCAAAGTCCTTTTTGTTACTTGGGATTTTAATTTACCAGTTGAGCACGTTACTTTAGACTAGCAGCAATAGCAGTAGAGGAAAACCGGGAACGTTTGCTTTTAGACCGTGGGGAGGGCAGGAAGAACAAGGATTGGAGGCCCAGGATTCTGAAGACAAATGACCTTGCATGTGAGTCCCTCTTGGCACCTTGCAACCTTAGGTGACTTTGGGGTAAATTCTTCAAACTCTCTGGGCCTCAGTTTTGCTTCTGTAAAATAGTGTAACTGAAACTGTCCTGAGGGTCATTATGGGGATAATCAATGGGACAGATGCCTGCCAAGCACAGTGCTTTAATTTTATTGCAAAAAGGATGGCACGTGTGGTGATGAGCACTGCGTGTTATAGGAAACTAATGAATCATTGAACACTACATCAAAAACTAATGATGTACTATATGTTGGCTAACTGAACATAATAAAAAAAAATAATAAATTAAAAAGAAAAAGGATGGCCTCTCACAAACCTGGCAACACATGATGATCACGTCTCTCAGTTTTGACAATATATATTGCTCGGACCACCTTCTGCCCCATTAACAGAAAGGCACTGGGGTTTCCTGTTCTTCCATTCCCTCCTCTCATCCCTACACAATCCAGGAACCCTGGCCCACAGGTTAGACCCCATGCAAAACAAGCTGGAGACAATCTTAGTCCACTGCTGTCCTTATACATTGTTGCCACATGGTGGCGCTAGTGCAAACTGCTCTTTGGAGGATGGACAGCGGCTGGTTTACTTTGTGCTTTTTCCTGACCAGCTTGCTCCTTGAAATAGCACCAGAGTGCTTGGGTGCTGGGAAACCAGCTTTGTGTCTGCACCCATACAGCGCAAAGGTCTATGAGTCAACAAGCTGCTGTGCTGCTGTGTGAGCCCTTTCCTGAGGCCATGTCTGAACCATCCTAATGCCACCCCCCTGGGGGAGTAATTCCTCTGGCAAGGAGCCCCTTACTCAGCCCACCTTCTTCCCAGGGATCATCTGTGTAATGATGGTATGAAACAGCTATTGTTGAGTAACAATATGCTCCTGCGAGCTCACACACACACACACACACACACACACACAAACACACACACCCTATGTCTTACATAGACACACAGAGTCATGTATTGCCTTTTCCTAGAGCAGTGAGCATTCATTTGCATAATTAACAAGGCCATTCAAGTGAATGTACAAGATGAAAGAGATTAGATTCCCCTGATGGTAAAACAACAGAAACAATAACATGCCCTATCTTAAAATCCTATTAATATTGTTATTATGTTGACTGTCCTAATCATAGCCTATATTCTCTCTTAGTAGCTCAACTTAACTTGGAGGAGAAGCACTAGACTGTGTCACGAGTAGGCACAATTGTGAAATGGGCCTCCCAGAGTTACTGTTTCAATGCAAAACTTCCAATGATAGCAGCGAAGAGGTTATGAATTGGACTGCCAGAGCCACTGCTTCTTACCAGACTTTTCCAAGTGCCTCCACAGTGTCCGTGTTGAACACTTGTCTCCTTGCAGGGAGGCTTGGCTGGCTAGAAGGGGCCTGGATGGTCTCCAGTCCCAAGAAGCATGCAAAGCCCAATAGGTCTTTCCATCTCCTCCTCATCTGGGCTTTGGGTGGAAAGGGCAGCTCTGCTTTTTTTGGCCTGGTCACATAGGGGTGTTGCATGAAAGCCATTGCTAGTTTTAAAGAGCAAATTCAGCCACCTTCTGCTATCTTCTGGGAGTCGGGAAAAGAGTTGGCAGTAATTGATGCATTCACTGTTCTAATCCTGGCCAAATAGAATTAATCACCACCAACGATGGATGCACATATAACATACTTTATTTTATTTTTATATAAATCACTGAAAACAGAAGCCTTAGTGTCATGATATAGCCTGAGGCTCTTCCATCTTCTCTCCAAATCAGACTAGCTTGCTTACCTACTTTCTCACTGGACTTGTCTTATTCCTCTTCTGAGTTGCAAACTTAGGCCATTAATTGGCCCTCATTCAGTATTGCTGCTTTTAGCATCTTTGCCTTTGCTCTTCTCCTGAACGTCAAGGTTTGTCTTCCAGGCTGGTATGATAGCCGTGTTCCTAAAATTGCTGGTCTGCACCCTCTCTGTACTCCACATAGTTGTCTGGAATAATTTGTTATCTGTAGCCATTATGGAAAATGCCTGCTTATCATACATGTAGGATTTCCATTTCTGCAGGGCTGTGAAGTTTCTATAATAAATCGAATCTCTTCTTACTGTTCCCTCCCCACCCCCCACTCTCCTGGCTTTACCTTAGAATCATACTGTTCATTACTAAAATGTATAATCTCATTTAGACCAAATGATCTAATTGCATAAATTTTCCTCTGATCCAGAGTTCCTGGCACTCGAGCCATTTCCTAGCAAACCTATTATAACTCACAGGCTGCTTCCAAATTCTGTGAGTTGGCTCAAGGTTCTTTATTCAAACCATAAAAAGCAAACTTGGGGATTTTTTACAATTTGAGATAAATCAGATTGTTTTTCTTCCTTTTTGCCACCTTCATTTTTCAACAAAAAGAAGGGTGCACACATCAAACCCAAGATGAAAATTTAGCATCCACTGGAGAAAAAGCACTCGACTAATGTTATTTAACCCTCAAAATAACCAAGTGTGCAAGTTTAGTTGCCGTTAGTTCCTTTTGCTGAGAAAACTGAGATTCAGAGCAGAGAAATAACTGGGGGAGGTTTGTCAGCTCAGGCGGCAGACCCAAGTCTTTCTGTACCTACCACTTCCAACTAATACTCTGGCTCCAAGAAGAATGAAACAGGATGGGATTGGGAGGGAGACAAACCATAAGTGACTCTTAATCTCACAAAACAAACTGAGGGTTGCTGGGGGGAGGGGGGTTGGGAGAAGGGGGGTGGGGTTATGGACACTGGGGAGGGTATGTGCTTTGGTGAGTGCTGTGAAGTGTGTAAACCTGGTGATTCACAGACCTATACCCCCTGGGGATAAAAATATATGTTTATAAAAAATAAAAAAAATTTAAAAAATGGCAAATTTAGTTTTTGAGGCTGCCTTGGGCTTTCACTCCATATTTCTGAATGAACTGTTGCTTTTAGGGGCCAGTAGAATATGTTCAGTGGCTGACACTCAAAATTTAAACCAGCTTTTTAAAAAATTACTATTAACATATAATGTATTATTTGTTTCAGGGGTATAGGTCTGTGATTCATCAGTCTTACACAATTCAAAGCGCTCACCATAACACATACCCTCCCCAGTGTCCATCACCCACCCACCCTTTCCCTACCCCTCCCACCCCCCAGGAACCCTCAGTTAGTTTCCAGAGATTAAGAGTCTCTTATGTAAACCAGCTCTTTTTATTCAGTAAAAGAAAAAAACAAATATAAGCCTTTATTGTAGTAAGAGAGCAAAGCCCCATTTATTTTTTAGTTACATCTAGGCTGATCAAGCATTCCATTTTGGCTCTATGTGGGACCATAATCACCAGCACCTTGTGTATATCATGACACTGGATGTTGCGTGCTATTGTGTTAGAGAACCACACAGCCATGGGCCTTGTTTATCATGACACACAGTCAACAACAATAGTTGCAATGGTAATCAAAATAGATAATTTGGGCAATGTTCTTCTCATTTCACTTGGGTGAACTCAACCATAATTCAGGAATTGTTATCAGGGGTGGACCTAACGGTTTTGTTAGGGATGCATTCCTGAGTGTCCTGACAAGTAAGGGGATTAGATCAATGGTGCATCCATCCATTTATTCATTCTAGAAGCAATTATTCGGTATTCATTGTGTACCAAGTGCTGTCCTAAACAGGAAGACTTCTCTCCAGTCGATCATCTGGGAATAACAGACTTTGACCATCAGAGCACATTTCAAATCACCATTTGAATCCTCCTCTTCCAAGTCCAGCTCTCTCTAGACCCTTCCCCAACCTTCTGTGGTCCTCTTCCCCATGTCACTCTTGTAGACTTTATGAGCATTCATTCTGAGAAAGAAGAATCAGTACTGGGAAGAAATTTTGATTACTTATGGAAGAATCTCACTGCCCTCCCCTCTAGTAACTCTAACCACATGTCTAAATGTTAGCCAGTGGATGCTATCTTGATTTATAGGAAAGTGTTTATTATGGTGGGCTTTACAACTTCGGAATACAATTAAATGGTGTTGCCCTCGCTTGTGTATTTTCTGTTTGTGGTTGAAGAACCGTATGCTTGGCTCTGCCCAGAGACTCCTCACAAAGCACAGCTGGTTTTGCTTAACATTATTTTTCATTAGTATTTTCTAAGTTGATTCTAGCCAGGATTTACTGAATCTAGTACTGTTATACTAGCCACTGGGGGCATAAGACAAGGAAAAGTTATGTTCATTAAACACGGGCAATGGATTATAAAGGTTGTATGGTAATATACATATATCTATATGTAAATATAAGTAATATAAATATAAATATTTCATTATTTTGAGCATATGGATAGGTAGGTAGGTTGATTAGATACTGCTTAGTGAGCACATGGATAAGAGTTTGGGGAAACACACAGCACATGCCCATAGATTAAACTTAATAAGAAAAGCCAACAATTTCTAACCTTCTCTGCTTCGCTCTGCTGTGATGCTGTGTAGTAGGGTCCATGTGGATAATGAGTTGATCTGAACTGAGATGTGTTATGAATATAAAGTACACATGCTAGTTTCAAAGATTTAAAAAAAAAAACGTGATGTATCTCACTAATAATTTCTTCTTACCCATTACCTGTTGAAAAAATACTCTGGGTATACTGGACTAAATAAAATGTTATTAAAATTAGTGTCTCCTGTTTCTGGGCCTGGGTGGCTCAATCAGTTAAGTGTCTGCCTTTGGCTCAGGTCATGATCCCAGGATCCTGGGATCAAGCCCCACATCGGGCTCCCTGCTCAGGTGGGAGCCTGCTTTTCCCTCTCCCTAACACTCCCCCTGCTTCTGAGCTCTCTCTTTCTCTGACAAACAAATAAATAAATAAATAAATAAATAAAGACTTTAAAAAATTAATGTCACCTGTTTCTTTTCACTTTATTTTTTATCTTATTTAAATTCAGTTGCTCAACATACAATATATTATTAATTTCAGAGGTATAATTCAGTGATTCATCGGTTGCATATAACATCCAGTGCTCATTAAATCTTGGGCCCTTCTTTTTTTTTTTTTTTAAAGATTTTATTTATTTATTTGACAGAGTGAGATCACAAGTAGGCAGAGAGGCAGGCAGAGAGAGAGGAGGAAGCAGGCTCCCCCCTGAGCAGAGAGCCCAATGCGGGACTTGATCCCAGGACCCTGAGATCATGACCTGAGCCGAAGGCAGCGGCTTAACCCACTGAGCCACCCAGGCGCCCCTCTTGTGCCCTTCTTAATGGCCATCCTCCAGTTACCCCATCCCATGGCCCACCTCCCCTCCAGCAACCCTCAGTTTGTTTCCTATAGTTAAGAGTCTCTTATGGTTTGTCTCCCTCTCATCCCATTTTACTTTTCTTTCCCTTACCCTATGATCCTCTGTTTTGTTTCTTAAATTCCACATATACACGCAACCATTTGATAATTGTCTTTCTCTGACTGGGTTATTTTGCTTAGCAAAATACCCTCCAGTTCCATTTACATCATTGCAAATAGCAAGATTTCATCCTTTTTGATGGCTGAGTCATATTCCACTGTGTATATAAACCACATCTTTTTTTTTAATTTAATTTTTTCAATGTTCTAAGATTCACTTTTTATACACCAGTGCTCCATACAATATGTGCCCTCCTTAATACCCACCACTAGGCCCTCCCAACCCCCCACCTCCCTCACCTCCAAAACCCTCAGTTTGTTTCTCTGAGTCCAGTCTCTCATGGTTCGTCTTCCCTTCCAGTTTCCCCCAATTCACTTCTCCTCTCCTTCACCCAATGTCCTCTGTGTTATTCTTTATGCCCCATAAGTAAGTGAAACCATGTGATAATTGACTTTCTCTGCTTGACTTATTTCACTCAGCATAATCTCCTCTAGGCCCATCCATGTTTATACAAAAGTTGGGTATTCATCCTTTCTGATGGAGGCATAATACTCCATTGTATATATGGACTATATCTTCTTTGTCCATTCATCTGTTGAAGGACATTTTGGCTTTTGCCACAGTTTAGCGACTGTGGCCATTGCTGCTATGTTTCATTGCTATGAACATTAGGGTTCAGATGGCCCTTCTTTTCACTACATCTGTATCTTTGCGGTAAATACCCAGTAGTGCAATTGCATAGGGAAGCTCTATTTTTAATTTCTTGAGGAATCTCCACACTGTTTTCCAAAGTGACCACACTTTGCAACTTGTAGTCCCACAGCAGTGTAAGAGGGTTCCCCTTTCTCCACATCCTCTCCAACACATGTTGTTTACCACCTTGCTAATTTTGGCCATTCTAACTGGCGTAAGCTGGTATCTCAGTGTAAACCACATCTTCTTTATCCAATCATCTGTCATTGGACATCTGAGTTCTTCCCATAGTTTGGCTATTGTGGATATGGGTGCTATAAACACTGGGGTGCAGGTGCCCCTTCAGATCACAATGTTTGTATCCTTTGGGTAAATACCTAGTAGTGCAATTGCTGGGTGATAGGCCTTTCTCAAGAAAAAAGAAAAAAGAAAAGTCTCAAATACACAAGCTAACCTTATACCTCAAGTAGCTGGAAAAAGGACAGCAAATAAAGCCTAAACCCAGCAGGAGAAAAGAAATAATAAATGTTTCTTATTGCTTTAAAAATGTGGCTAGTGGAAGAATTCAAATTACCTATGTAGTACAAATTATATTTCTGATAGTGTGGTTTCAGTGTATTTCCACCAGTCATTTTGAGACTTATTGTATAAAAGATTTATAATCTATTTTTACATTTAAAATTACATCATTAAACATTTTTCTCAAACCGTGATTGTTAAATAGCTTTGTAACTATCCATCATATGGATAGCCACTTGTATGTATAACCAATATCCTGTGTCCCATTTAGCCTTTGGGTGACTTCCAATTTAGAAAGTAAGGTATTAAAAAAATGAATTTATTTTTGACTAGTACTGTTTTCTTCCCCATTTCTTCCATAGGAGCAAATTTGGAAAAAATAAATCTGGAAGAAATAGTTAAAAATTAGATAGTCTCATTATAGGACACATTCAATTTTAATGTTGTGATGTATTTCTCTGTGTTTGTGTGTGTTTTTTTTTTGTTTTTGTTATATAAGTTTATTTTAATATATATTGAATTTTCATTTTTATTTGAACATAAGAATTTTATGTTTTCCATTTTCTCATAACCTTACTGCAAAGAAAGAGAAAGAGATCATTTAATGGCTGTACAGTTTCCTACTGAATGAATATATAATTTTCTTTGGCTTTATAGGTTGAATCCAATTTTCAGCAATTACAAATAATGCATATCTTTTTCTCCAAAATTTAGATTATTTTCATTTGTTCACTGAACAAACCTCAGTTGGGCATTTAAGAAAAGTATACAAAGAAAGGTTATGGATCACATCCTAACAACTGCCCTGCTTCCATGTGGAAGTTATATTGTTGAAAGCTTATAAGGCACTCTTAACAACTAAAATAGTTGTTATAGTTCATGCCTTCTACTTCTTCTTTTCACTTTACTATGCTGCTGGCAAAACATATATATATATATATATATATATATATATATATATATATATCAATTATACACACACACACACACGCACACACACATACATATATAAATAAAGTCAATCTCAAAAGCCCATCATTTTCCTATTTGTTTAACAAATTTAGAATAGTCCTTTAAAAAAGATGTCTAATTACCTGAAACTTGAATTTAAGCCAGTTTTCCCCATTGTTAATAACTTGTACCATTAGTATTTGGGTGTGGTATGTTTTCATCCGTTTAAATAGAAGAGTTGCTACTAGAATTTTCCTTGTGCTGACATATTTTATTGTGAGCACCAGAAAAACATTAAAGATCTTCACACTCATTTATCGAGCCACTAGATTCTAGTCATTGATTGACATTTGTGAAGTTTGAGCTATGTGTGTGAAACATTAGGAAAGGAAGCATGCGAGCGAGGGAGGAAGTGAACTACATTTTCAGCCAAGACAACCATGAGTAATGGAGACGAGGAGCAAGGTGATGGGTGAGGGCATCTTCATGTTGTTGCTATTCAACACTGCAGTTGGTAGGAGGCGGTTCTTGAATAGATTTGTGTAAGGCCTGTATGTAATCCTCCCTTTTTCAGGTTAGATGTGACAGGGTATTTATGTTGGTGAACGTTGTGAGAAAGGAGAATGAAGAATGAAGAGCAGGAATCTTAAGAGAGAACACGTGAAAGTCAAGCCAAGGTGAAGGATGAGGATGTCAGCCTGTCTTGCAAATCCACTATTCCCAGGTCCACAGCCCTGTCTATGCAGGCATTTTAGTGGAAGATTACAAGGAGTGGTGGCAAGAACAGGGGTGTTAGGATTCTGGAAACTTAGGTTGCTGTTCCAGGTCTTGGAAAGTAGGTTCACCCCTGAGGACTTCAGACTTTCAGAAGTCAACTCTAACATGAGAGGCTGAGCCTAGATGAGGGCTGGTCAGTAGGTCCCCTGATTGACAGGATGTTTGCTTGGGAATGACCTCATGGAACTCAGTGTGAAAGCCACACTCTGGGTCAGCTAAGGGATCAAGTATCTTGATCAATTACTGATATCCGTGAAAAGTAGTGTGATACCTCTCCTTGGGCAAAACCATGTCAATGGATCTTCTAAATTAAATATCCTATGATTCTTTAAAAAAGATTTGTGTGCCTCAATAGTGTAAAACTAAGAAGATTGTGTTGGATGCTTTCATTTTTAAAGATAAAACGCTACTGAGTAAAATCACATAGGTGATTTGTAAACAGTGAATAAATACAGCCAGTGTTGACTGAAGACCTGTTTGGGGGTTATAGGACTCAATCTTAGGCCAATGTGTAAGTCCACCAAAAAGGGAAGAATTATCCAAAGCTAAGGTTCTTACTCACTGACCACATCATCATGCTGAGAAATTTAATATTTTAAAATCTCTAGAAGATGCAAGAATGGTACAAGTTATTGTTCTTAGTATTTGATAAGATTTGCACATGGACAACTTAGCCCATCATATTTTTTAAGTCAACAACACTGATTTTTCTTTCACAGTGGTTTGTGAGCCAGTGATTATAATCTGTTATGCTGGATGTCAAAGTGATGGGTAGAAGTGATAAAGAATGCTTACTGAGTTTTACACTGTGCTGGGACCTACTCACAGTACTGTATACAACTCTGTTCATTTCTCACACAAGTATAGTAAGTGGGGATTATTATTATTATCATCAGCCCCACCTAAGATTAAGAAACTGAGGTTCATTGAATTGACACAACTTCCCCAAAATCACATTGCTAGGAGGCCATAGTTCTTCACTAGAAAGTGATGGTAATTACCATTTTGAGTGTCTCTTCTGCACCAGGCATTTTACGAGAACCATTCCATAACTGATTTTGTTTCAGGACTATTTTATAGATGAAGTAACTGAGGTTTAGGTCACTTCAGGAATGAGTGCACTGTCACACGGCCGATCAGTGTAGTAGCTGAGAACCCTCAATTCCCAAGAACATGATGGGTTCATGGGGTTAAAGTCCTCCCTTTTAGATGGTTATGTATCAGTGTATAGTAAAGCAAAGTAAATAAAATATACATGTTGAAATCCAGATCCTATTTTGTACTGGGATTTACAGAATCGAGAGATTGTAGAAGGTCCGAAAAGGCATCTTGAATAATCACGTGCTGGAGTCCTACAGATGTCAGCATGGTGAACAGCTGGCTACTTATCCTTTAGGTCAGAGCTCAGATCTTACTTGTCTTAGACATTCTGTAATTATCCTATTTTTAAACTACCTCCTAAACATACATCCTCCAATATGACCCTGCACACCTTCACAGCTAATTTCTCTTTGCATTGCTTTTTTTTTTTTTTTTTAATAGTCTTCAGAGCACTGTTGACATTGTCAACATTGTCCTATCATTCTTTGCTAGGAAATAGGTTCCTGAGAGCAGAGAACTTGTTGTTTCACTGACCACGGTATCTCTTCTTCCTAGCACAGTATCTGGGACCCAGAGTGCCTCCTAAAATTTTTATTGAATGCATGTTGCATATTCTTATTTAAAATATCAGTAACAGTAAATTTTTATTAGCCAGTTTCCTATATGCCTTGCTTTGTGTGAAGTACACACTTTTAAAATTTATTTCTAATGGTAAAATTAGGGAATTGGTCCTATTAGCCTAATTTTGCAGAGGAGGAAAATATAGCACATTGATGTCAAATGACTTGCATAAGGACATACATATAGTAGTTAAGAGTCTCAAACCAATGCAAAGAGACCATCCCAATACTGACCTCACCTGTGACTACAAATAGTCCCCAAACAGTCTCAAACTGTTGGAAGTTTGATCTACTGCTTGGTTGGTTTCCCTAAGAAGTAATTTATTTGTAGACTAGCAGACTAGACAATTGTAGACTAGACTAGACTTCAACATTTATTGAACATAGCGACAGATTATGTGACAAAGATCATTAGTTTCACTTTATAGGTCAAAAGAGAAAGTTCCGATAGGAGATGGGTATTGCTGGCAGTTGTTGAAGCCAGAATAAAAGCCCTTACTATTGGTTCCAAGTCTTCTGCCTACTCTGTTAGGAAGTAGCTGAGTCTCCTCCACAAAAGGGAAATGGCAATTAACTATTGTATTCAGACAGTATGTTGAGAGGGCAATTTATGTCATGGTAAAGACTGTGATTCCATTGTAAAGTGCTCTTTTAGGGAAGATAATATTTGCATATAGGTTCTTGATTGTTATTAGCTTCCCATCCATGCATGAACTGATTTTCCTTTTTGGCAGTGATCTAACCTACACAAAGAGGTGTCCCGGATGATTTTCTTGTAATTTCCTTCCTTGCAAGGTGAATTTACATTTGCATTTCAGTATCCCTAACAACAGTTGACAGATTTCTGAAGCTCTCATTGATTTGCTTTTAAGGGTAAAGAATAATTTCAGGAGTGATTCAGAAATACCAAAGCAGATTTGTGTCTCTCCTAAAGTGGTCAGATATTTATGAAACTAATAAACACAATTTTCAAATGAGAGAGAGAATGCAAAGTTGAAAGATACTCCTTATAATACTTAGCTCAACTATTTTAAATGATATCCACTTGGAGGCATTAAAAAAATAACATATAACAAAAACTAAAACCAACAATGTGTAGATTACAAACTGACCAAATAGAAGGAGAAATGTTTCTTCATTTCTCTGAGAATTGAGAAAGAAATAGAGAAAAATCCATGTTTTTAAGCTACAGTATGTCAGTGGATATCCCTTTAAGGTATACAGAGATTTTAGGTTGTCAAGCAGATAATCTGACTCTAACAAGAGAGGCCCATAAAGTTAAAAATGTGTTGCATTCGCAAGGCTGTTTTAGAGGTGATGGAGCCATTTATAGCTTCTAATACAATCTAAGGTAGAAATACAATTTATTGTATCAATTCAACCATAACATAAGATCATTACTCTGCTATCAACAACTATAGAAATTGTGAGATAATGAATGTGTAAGACCACATCAGAGCTAGAACATTAGCAGTTTTTTTCCCCTGAGAATTGTATTAATGCAAATTAAAATGAAGAGCTTTTGGTGGATATGCACTGAATATTACCAGTACATACATACATACATAGCTACATACATACATTTACTTACTTACTTACTTACTAACTTGAGGGGCAGAGAGAGTCTTAGGTAGATTCCAAGCTAAGCACAGAGCTCAATTCGGGGCTCAATCTTCTGACCATGAGATCATGACTTGAGCTGAAATCACAGACGTTTCACTGACTGAGCTAAGCAGGCACTCCTACCAATACTTTCATTAAAGATCTTTCATTAACTCTAAATAGTTCAACCAGATATTTGACTAGTGGGTGATTAGATGATTTCCTTAAGAGTGTTTGGGAAGTTTATTAGTTATATCCAGATCAGTATTTGGATGCTACTACACCAGCCTGATCAATTAATTTCAGTAAGTAAATTTGGAGCATCTTCTGCGAGGTTAGAGACCAGTGGTTGTGATTGCCACCTGTCCCTTTTTCTCCAGTTGCAGGAGCTCTGGAGAAAGTCTTTATGTTCCTTTGAGGTGCTCAGCACTGTTCTGTTTGCTGTTTTTTGTTGTTGTTGTTGTTGTTGTTGTTGTTGTTGTTTTGTGAATCATTCCTAGATGAATAACAAAGACTGAATTTTGTTTATTGTATTTGTATAATTTGTATATTGTCTATTTACTGAGGACTTATTTAATTAATGTGGCTAAATGAGTCCCTTATTCTTCTTGAATTTGTGCTAGAAAGTTTACATTCATTATCTCACTTTCTTCTGCCAGTAGCCTTGGGTTGGGGAGAGGTAGACATTATTCTCACTTTATAGATATGAAAACTGAGGTTGAGAGAGAGAGCAGATTAACACCTGTTCTTGACTCTTAGAAAGTTTTCATTCTTCCCACTTTTCCTCAATAGTACTTACTTTTATGTTGACTCTGTACAAGATTATACTGTCTTCTGTTTCATTCAAAAGTTTCTCCAGATGACATTTGTACTTTCATCATTGCCTTCTCCTATAAATTGCTTAGGAGACAATTTATAGTGTCTTCATCCCATCCAGGGAAGGTGAGGCTTAGGGAAGCTTCAGGTATTCAGTGTGTGCAGGAAATGGTTCTGTAAAACAGGATGATTTGGAGCAGTGATCAAGAGGACAGGTTTTCTATTCTGCAAGACCTGGTCTGAGCCAAGGCTTCAGTATTTATCAGTACAATGATGAGGGGCAAATGTCTTATCCTCAGTAAGTCTTGGCTTCTCCATCTATAAATGGAATAAAGGTCACACCAATGTTCATGGTTATTCATACATTCATTCTTTCAACAAATGTTTATTGAGCCTTATTGTGCCACAGACTTGGGAGTGAATAAGTTTCCTGCCCTGAGAGCTTATGTTCTAGCAAAGGAAGACATAATCAACTAATAAATAAGTAAACTTGTGTTAGGTAGAGGAAGGGGCTGAGTAGAAAAAAAATAAAGCACGGTTAGAGTCATAGAGACAGTGCAGGAGTGGATAAATGATGAAGTGGGGAGGGACATTTTTTTAAAAAGTGACTAGGGGAAGCTTCCCTTAGTAGATCTCAGCTGAGCAGACACTGGAAAGAAACATTTTTACGAGAGTTAGGGGCAAAAAACACAGTGTCTAGAGTACTTTGCAAAATGACTGTTAGGAGCAGATGCAAGCTTTACTGCACACCCATTTACTGTGTGTATGTGTGCATGTATTTTATTGTGAGAAGTACACTTGACAGATCTGCATTTGATAGATGTTTGGGTGTATGATGCAGTATTGTTAACTATAGTTTAATGTTGTATAGCAGGTATCTGTGACTTCTTAATCTTGCATAATTGAAATTGTATGTCCATTGATGCTCATTTGAAGTCACCAAAATAAGGGTTCCCTCAGGGGAGGGGACCTTTGTGCTTTGTTCCCTGCAGGATCACCAGCACACACAAGGCTGGGCAGGTATTTAGTGCAACTAAGCAGTAGGTCATGAGGTCTCTATTTTCCTGATAACCATGGCAGAATGAGAGGGTCAGAAGATATAGGGAATAGAGGGTAGATTAGGAAGCCCTGCATGGGGCTGTCCCCAGTGCACCTGTCCCAGGGCACCTCATCAGAATGTCATCAGTGGTATAGACTCAAAGGCTCTTGGCATGAGCTTGACTCTGGTTTCAGAAGAGAAACAATACTCCAGTGAGAAGTTTCCTGCAAAGCAGCTGTGTAATCTACTGGAAAACAAAAACAAAAACAAAAACAAAAACAAAACAAAAAAACAAAAACAAAAACAAAACAAAACAAAACAAACATGGGTAGATCCAGAGACCTAAAGACGAGTTCTGGTCTCTCCACTAATCTGGCTGGGGACACAGGGAGGGAAATATACAAAGAGGGATATAAAGGTCATAGGTTTCAGTTCTGACCTAGCTCAGGCATTCCATTCTGATTTGCCATTAGCTTGCAAGAACAGTCTGGCCATATTCCCTGGAGACCAGAAAGAATTCTTCCTTTTATGCATTCAATGAATATTTATTAGTGAACACATGGGTCCAGCCCTTCGACTTGCAGAATATAGTTTTTTGTGAGTCTTCAGTTCCTAGTTCCAAAGTCTGTGTTTAAGGTATGAGATCTGAAAGTTCATGCTGTTTAAACCTGGTTTCTGCCACGACGTCTATGCTCTTTTTCCCTGGTGATGCCAAAAAAGAGATGCTCACTTCGAAAATAACTTGAGGTTTAACTAGCATCTTTTGCACCCAGGGACTGCTTGACATAGCTGAATGATTTATAAGGCAGTCTCTTAAGTAGATTTTCTTCTGATTTACATAATGTACATTTTGTAGGATCTTGGTGTCTTAGCTAGTGTGAGAGACCTTTCTTGATGATGTAAGTATTAGGAACTTCGCCATACTTCACCTTGCACTGTTTAATTGCAGATTCTGGAAACACTCCCTCAAAGATGCTAGATATTTAACTAAATTTCCAACTCCATGTTGCTAAATTGCAAACATCCTAGAAAAACTGATGAATGGGAATGAGCTCCAAATGCCTCCAGAAAGGCAAAATGCTTAGAAAAAATAAAAACCTCTAATTGCAGCAGCACATTTTATGGTCAATAAAGTATTCAACATGCTGTGCACCAGGGGTGTTTCAACAGAGTCAAATAAAAATAACTATGCACATGATAGCTCAATGTAAAGTTTCTTTTCTCAGGGAGAGAGAGAAAAAATCTCAGCTGTTTCTAGCCTGGCATATTTGATGAATTACTTGCACAAAGAGAATGTGTGGACTTAGTCTAGCTAAAACAAAACAGAGCAAACAAATTCCTGGTAGAAGGCTACTAAGGAGAGCCATGTATCTGATTCTGATTGGTTTGGGATTTTTTCACTGAAGTCTTCTCTTAAACATGGATCCCCATACTCTGATGCCAGTGATTTTTCTCCTTAGGAGGGAATAACACTTGTTTCTTTTTTCCCCCTCCCTCCTATTCCTTCTCCAGTACCCATGCATCTATCATCCATCCATTTATATCTTCTACTATTGGTGCTTTTTTTTTTTTTTTTGAAGAACAGAAATAAAAGTTTATTTGCAAACAGGATGATCTTGTTTGTCAAAAATCATAAGGAACACATACACATATATGCTTATATTTCTTAAGCAAGTCCATGCACCACATTCCAAGGCTTGAGCTAGTCAATATCTCTTCCTTTATAAAGTGTAAGAGAAAAACAGAAGAGTATGAATAAAGCTTTGTGAAATCTCAGACAGGGAGCAGTTAACGGCTTTGGGGAATTACCAAAAGCCACACAGATCTTTAACTTTAGAGATGGGTCTTGAAGGAAGAAGGGGGCTATGCCACCAGAGTGTTATTTTCTTTTTTTTTTTTTTTTTAAGATTTTATTTATTTATTTGACAGACAGAGATCACAAGTAGGCAGAGAGATAGGCAGAGAGAGAGAGAGAGGAGGAAGCAGGCACCCTGCTAAGCAGAGAGCCCGATGTGGGGCTCGATTCCAGGACCCTGGGATCATGACCTGAGCCGAAGGCAGAGGCTTTAACCCACTGAGCCACCCAGGCCCCCAGACTGTTATTTTCTATTAGTAGTTTTGTCACCTTTTCCCTGAGCTTCTCGTACTTCGAGTTCATTAACATCTTTCGTATTGTGCCTATGTATATAATTATTGATTGTTCCATCTGATGTTCTGTTAATACCCTCTCTCCCTCAGGCTCCTTATTATCATGGCTCCACTTGCTTTTTCCATCCCTGTGTTCACCCCAATCATGATTTCATATGAATCTAAATGGATCTGGAGACTTATAAAACTTGGACACATTACCTGGCAGGTAATGTCCTGGCAGGACACTTTACCTGGCAGGTCAAATGTCCGTTTTTGAGATAAAAAGAATCAATTCATTTACTTTTCTTAAAGCTTTTTGTTATGGAAATTTTTCAAACACAAACCGATGAAAGTGAGGAGTATAATAAACCTCATGTATCCTAGCTGTGACAGTTATCGACAATTTACCAAACTTGTTTCACCTATTATTTTACAGGGTGGGGGCGGACACTGATCATATTTTAAAATAAATGTTAGACATAATCCTTATCTCCTACAAATTCCTACATATATGTCTCCAATTGATAAGAACAGGTTTATACATAAAGATCATGCCATGGTCATCCTTATCACAATTAATAATAATTCCTTTAAAAAGTTTATTACTCAATCTATATTTTCCTATTTATATTTCCCCAAGTCATCTCAAGAATTCTTTTAATAGTGTGTTTATTTACGTCAGAGTCCAAAGAAAGCTTTTTTATTGCATTTGGATGCCATTTTCCCAGTCTTTTAATGTATCATGCTTGCTCCTTTTTCTTTTTTATTAAAGCCATTGATTTTTTTTGTTTGAGAAACAGGACGTTTGTACTGTATGGTGTCCTGTATCCTGGGTTTGGCTGAGGGCTTTCTTATTATGGTGTCTGTGCTCACATCCCCTCTGCCCGGCCTGCCCCAGTAGAGGCTCAATTCGATCAGGTTTTGTTCACTCTGCTTGGGTAATCAACCAGCCAGCAATACAGCATGAAGAAAATGAAATCCAGTGTATTGCCCAGAACTGTCATCCAGGAGAGTGCTTTCTGCCTGCAAAGGGATGGATTTAAGTAACAATAGAAGCCCAAAGTCTTATGTAACTAGGAGGTGTGGGTACCCCACCTAACTGAGTCCATTAGCCCTTTGTGGGGATTGTAAATTTGAGGTGTTAATATCAGCGGTCTATCTTCTCTATTTTTCTGCTCTTCGGTCCATAGTTTCAACTATAAATCAGTACCGGACATTTGGAAACTATAGTTTGTTTTCAAGGACTGTCCTTCTCAGGGCAACCACAAGTTTCTGACTCAGTCTTGCACCTCCCGGGCACACAGGATTAGACAAGAACGATGTATATGAAATATTGTAGCATACTTCATGCTGAGTGAATGCTGAGTAAATGGTAATATTTATTTTGAAAACACATTTATAATTAGCCATTTTTCTCAAAGGATGTCAATGCCTTACTTCGTGGGTAGTAAAATGATTATCAGGCTCAAGCCCTATGTCCTGGTTCCCAGCAGTCTCAGACCTAGATGTTGCGGAGGGACATCTGAGGGAAATACAGAGCTGGTGG
Source organism: Mustela lutreola (assembly GCF_030435805.1). NCBI lineage: Eukaryota > Metazoa > Chordata > Mammalia > Carnivora > Mustelidae > Mustela > Mustela lutreola. The sequence goes on from NC_081290.1 coordinate 51,457,300, forward strand.
TGACTCTTAATGTGGTGATGGGAATCTTTGTGTTAGGAAATGTTATGGACATTTTCCTTCACATGAGCATCATACCTCTTTATTTTGGCTTCTTTCCCTCCTCATTTTCTTGGTCAGATTGGGTCAGCAGCCCTGGAAAATGTATGAGGCCTTAAAGTTTGTCCATCCGTCCTTCCTTCCATCCTTCCTTCCTTTATTTTTCTTTCTTTTAAAGATTTTATTTACTTATTTGAGAGAGAGAGAGAGAGAGTAAGAGAGAGAACACAAGCAGGGGGAGTGGGAGAGGGAGAAGGAGGCTTCCCACTGAGCAGGGAACCCCATGCAAGGCTCGATCCCAGGACGCTGAAATCATGACCTGAGCCGAAGGAAAATGTTTGCTCACTGAGCCACCCAGGTGCCTCAAGGCCTTAAAATTCTCTGGAACACACCCTGTAAGGTGATTTCTGTGTCTACTCCCATCAAGGATCAATAAATTGGGTGTACTTTGGTGAGTCAATAGAATTTCTTTAAATAAAAAAGATCATAGTTGTTTGTTGTTTTATTTACAAGCTCCTTTAGAGTGTATGAAGCATATTCATATACTTCATATCATTTGATCCTTTTTTTTATTAAATTTATTTATTTTCAGCATAACAGTATTCATTATTTTTTCACCACACCCAGTGCTCCATGCAATACATGCCCTCTATAATACCCACCACCTGGTACCCTAACCTCCCACCCCCGGCCACTTCAAAACCCTCAGATTGTTTTTCAGAGTCCATAGTCTCTCATGGTTCACTTCCCCTTCCAATTTCCCCCAACTCCCTTCTCTCTAACTCTCCATGTCCTCCATGCTATTTGTTATGCTCCACAAATAAATGAAATCATACGATAATTGACTCTCTCTGCTTACTTATTTCACTCAGCATAATCTCTTCCAGTCCCATCCATTTGATCCTTAATGCTGCTTTAAACAGTTTTGTACCCAGTAAACAATGAAGCATGGAGAATTTAAACAATATGTGTTATGCTATGGATTGGTGAATTAGCTCAGGTTTTGGTTCCATTAGCTTATATGTAAAGCTGTTTCAGGGGCATCTGGCTCAGTAGGTTAAGCATCCAACTCTTCATTTCAGCTCAGATCAGTATCTCAGGGTTGTGAGAACAGGCCTTGCCTTGGGCTCCACAGTGGGCATGGAGCCTGCTTAAGATTCTCTCTCTCCCTCTGCCCCCCTCCCCTCTGCCCCCAATCCTGCTTGTGCACACATATGCTCTCTATCCTAAAAAAACAAACAAACAAAAAATAGGGTACCTGGGTGGCTCAGTTGGTTAAACACCTGACTCTTGATTTTGGTTCAGGTCATGATCTCAGGGTCCTGGAATCATGCCCCGCGTTGGGCTCCCTCCTCTGTGGGAAGTCTACTTGTCTCCTTCTTCCTTTGCCCATCCCCCACCTTGAGCACACTCTCTCCCTAAGAGAGCACACGCTCTCTCTCTAAAATAAATAAATTTTTAAAAATAAAGAAATTTGTTTCAGGTACATTCTATGTGCTGTTTTTATGCATATGTAGGGGTATTGAGGTGGACTATAGTATCCCAGCATTAGGAAACTTAGCCTCTAAATAGGAAATATGAAGTGTTAAGAAGTGTAATCTAAGGGTATGTAGAAAAGAGCTATTCTTTCTACTCATAAGCCCCAGAACGGGAGATGGCGCAAGGCCTCATTGTGACGGCAGGCAGTATAGCATGTGTGGAGGGCAGTGTGGGAGATGTGGATCCAGATATAAACAGAAGTTGGGTGAGGAAGGAAGGCCCTCATCAGGTGAATATGGCAGTGACAACCCAAGAGTGGGTGATGGTCTGAAATAATGGGGGAAGATGGAGAGAAGTTCTGCAGGGCTTCAAGTTCTTTTCCATCAAAATTACTTTCACTTGCATGTTGGGTGGGTGATATTGAGTGGGAGAGGGCAATAAGGTCAGAGTCAAGAGGAAACAGCACTTGAAACATTGATTCTCTATTTGAATATCAAAGAGAACTGGGGAGGAACAGTGACAGCCATCAAGATAGTGTGATTCCACTGAAAGTCAGTAGTGATCACAGAGCAGATGACCCAATCTTGATAAAATGGTCTTTGAGGAGGTGGTCTGTGGAGAAGTAATTTGCTGTTTGATTTTTTTGATAGGAACACTATTGATTCCCCATCATCAATTAAGTTCACTATAGATTGCCTTTTGGGAATGAGCACTGAGGAATGAGTTTTGCTTTCTGCTCTCCTGAGGTAGAAAACAAGAATGCCAGGAGCTGTGATCATACCTTCCATTTAATTTTGAAAACATGTTTGTATGGGAATAATTTCATGAGACAGGGTTTGAAATCATTATCAAATATAGGTAATATTTTTACTGCATAAGAAGATTCACAATTGAGTCATAAATTCAGGTTTTTGAATGATATAACAAACCTACTTTAGAATTGAATAATTGTAGTAGTTATGACAATCTTGAATTCTTTTTAATTTTTAAAAAATTTATTTATTTATTTTAGAGAGAGAGAGAGAGAAAAAACATGTACAGCAGGGGAGAGGGAAAGAGAATCTGAAGCAGGTGCCATGCTAAGCATGGAGCCTTATGTGGGTCTTAATCTCATAACCCCAAGATCACGACCTGAGCCAAAACCAAGATTCAGATGCTCAATGGACTTCGCCACCTGAGGTGTCCCTTGAATTTTCTAAGAGCATACAGAGCTGTGTTTATCACTGAAATAACTACAATTGGTTTCCTTTTCTTTGATACCTTCTATCTGCTGCTTTCCTCAGATTTGAAGAATGCCATAAAAACCCAGGATCTGGATATTAACAGCTGGATTCTTTGTCCCTGACTTTCTATTTTTTCAGTCAGCAACACTAAAACTGTCTAACCATCTACTGATTTTCTTATCCCAGTTTGGATCACTAAAAGGAGAACAAATGATTATTAATGACAACACAACAATGCTAAAAATAACTTGGGCCTGGGTCACTCCCCTGCTGCAACATCCCAAATAATTCACCTGTCTATGTGATAAATGATTCATATCAGGATTCAAAATCAGTCTTCAGGATATAAACCCAACCTTTAGGCCAAAAGATTCTGTAATAAAGAAAGAACTGAGAGGCAAACAAAACATGTATTTGTATAAATTTCTTTTGTATTTTCAGTTATCATGTCATAAAACAGACATCTAGTGCATAATTGGCATTTACTCTGACCGATTAACAACAACAACAACAAAAAACTCATTTCTGTCCACTATACAACTTTTCAATGCTTATTACATACATCATGTCATTTAATCTTATCAACAGTCCTGTGCAATTGATATTCTCATCAGGTATATCTTCTAGAGATGGTTAAATGGGTATTTGGAGGCTAACTGGCTTGCCCAAGCAAGGGTTACAGAATGGAGCCAGCACCTTTTGTCTCCAGCTCTTTCTTCAGAACCATACTGCTTCCAATATTTAAAGGGATGGTTTTCATACACAAAAATAGACTCAAAATGGATGAAAGACCTAAATGTGAGATAGGCATCAATCAGAATCCTAGAAGAGAACACAGGCAGCAACCTCTGTGACCTTGGCTGCAGCTACTTATTGGTAGACATGTCTCTAAATGCAAAAATGAATTATTGGGACATCATCAAGATTAAAAGCTTTTGCTCAGGAAGGAAACAGTCCACAAAACCAAAGACAACCAATGAATGGGAGAATATCTTCACAAATGTCTTTTCAGAGAAAGGACTAGTATCCAAAATCTATAAAGAACTTATCAAACTCAACACCTGAAAGGTAAGTAATCCAATCAAGAAATGAGCAGAAGACATGAACAGACATTTCTCCAAAGAAGAAATAAAAATGCCCAACAGACACATGACAAAGTGCTCAACATCACGTGGTATCAGGGAAATACAATCAAAACCGCAATGAGATACCCCCTCACACTGGTCAGAATGGCTAAAGTTAGTAAGTCAGGAAATGACAGATGTTGGCGAGGATATGGAGAAAGGGGTACGCTCTTAAACTGTTGGTGGGAGTGCAAGCTGTTGCAGCCACTCTGGAAAACAGCATGGAGGTCCCTCCAAAAGTTGCAAATAGAACTATCCTACCATCCAGCAATCACACTACTGGGTATTTACCCTAAAGATAAAAACATAGTGATCCAAAGGGACACCTGTGCCCCATTGTTTTTAGCAATAATGTCCACAATAGCCAAACTATGGAAAGAGCCTAGATGTCCGTCAACAGATGAATGGATAAAGAAGGCATGGTGTATACATATACAATGGAATACTGCTTGGCTATCAAAAAAATGAAATCTTTCATTTGCAATGAAGTGGATGGAATTGGAGGGCATTATGCTAAGTGAAGTAAGTCAATCAGAGAAAAACAATTCTCTTATGACCTCACTTGTATGTGGAATTTAAGAACCAAAACAAAGGATCATGGAGGAAGGCAAGGAAAAATAAAACGAGATGAAATCAGAGAAGGAAACCAACTATTAGAGACTCTTCTTTGTAGCAAACAAACTGAGGGTTGAGGGAGGGGAAGGGGGTAGGGGAAAGGGTAACTGGGTGATGGACATTGAGGAGGGCATGTGATGTAATGAGCACTGGATTTTACGTAATACTGATGAATCACCCAACCAACTCTACCTCTGAAGGTAATAATATACTAAATGTTAATTAATTGAATTCAAATTATAAAAAAAAAAAATAAAGGGATGGTTTTGGTGAAATGTGGCAGGAATTCTCTCTGTAAACCAGTTTTATGTTCTTTAATTTCTTAGGGCTTCCGTAACAAATTACCATAAACTAGATGATATAAAACAATAGAAACTTAATCTCTTTCAGTTCTGCAAGCTGGAAGTTCAAAGTCAAAATGTCAGTAGGCTCATGGTCTCTCTGAAGGCTCTAGGGGAGAATTCTTTGTCACCTCTTCCAGCTTCCGGTAGTTTCCAGTATTCTTTGATTTGTGGTAGCGTAATTGTAACTCACTTCTGTCTTGACTTCTTTCCGAGTATCCATATGTCCTTTTCTGTCTCTTCTAAAGACACACTGGATTTAGGGCCCTTCCTAATCCAGTATGATGTCACCTTTATCTTTACCTTTACCTTAATTACATCTATATAAGGTCATATAAGGTCATGTTCTAAGATCCCAAGTGGATGTGAATTTTGGGAAGCACTATTCAAAACACTACAGCTACATTTCTTATTTCTGTTCTAGTAGGGAAATTAGAGTGCCAATTAAGGTTAATATCAAGTAAATGAACATGGTTTGAGTCCTGATTTTGTTTGTTTGTTTGTTTGTATTTGTTACAACCTTTTAATGTAGAATGTGATTGAGCACTATATTTCCACTCACGGAACTTGTGGAGTTACTTCTCCAACAGCTTTATAACACGCCTAAGTAGGCTGAGAATGTCGCTACTCTAAACAATGCTCCTCTTTGGAAAACAAGTCCCATGCATGGTTACTCCCAGAGTCCTGATATTTTTGATTGCAGTTGATTGCACGAAATTTACAGTTTGAGACTCCTCATTGACTCCAGGAATGTGTGTACTTTATTTATTTATTTTTTTAAGTAGGTTCCATGCCCAGTGTGGAATTTGATATCAAGATCTGAGCTGAGATCAAAAGTCAGATGCTTAACCTACTGAGCATCCAGGTGCCCCTAGATGTGTGTACTTTGAATCTCTGTATTTTACTAAAGAGGAAAATATACCGTTTTGCCAATTCTGATGATGAAATATTCTGCAGCCTGCACTTACTAAGAGTTGGTACCCATTTAGCAGAACTCACGATAGCTTCTGTATATTTCCCTTGGAGTCAGAGAAGAAGACAGCAGACATAAAGTGTCTCCTGATCTTGAGATGTCTACAGAACTTGTGAAACATGGCTCTTTTCAGATCCACACAATGGATGGTCTTAGTTTGACAAACTGGGTAGGGAGTGATCTCATCAGGGCTCCCTAGAAGGTGAACTTGATCCATTATTGATTGTCAAATATTGATGAATCTCATAGGAATTCCATAGAGTGATCTACTTTTATTTTTTATTATGTCTACAGTGACTGGGATGGAATGAAGGTGAGGTTGGCCATGGGTGTTGTATGAAGTTATCATTCAACAAAATGTCTGGTTCTGGCAGGATGAAAACAAAGCTTCTAAACTAGCAGCTAACGTAGTAACCTAAGCTTATTGAAGTCAAACAAGACTTTGCAGATTCAATCCAATCCTACCTAAGTTGAAATGATTATTTTAAATTAGAAAAAACAATGCATGTTGCTTTTTGGAAATTGAAAGCATGTAATACCAGAAAAAACAAATAAACCCACAGTTCTGTTATCTTCAAGAAAAACCTATAGGTTTGTTCTCTGCATCCCTTTATTCTATGTACCTTTTTAACATATAGCTTTGCATCCTACTTTAATTTTTAAAAACAAAATTCTAGGTATTTTAGGTTTTTCATAGTCTTTATAAATGCCATTTCTGTGCCTGCATAACAGCTCATCAAGTATAGAATAAGTTTCTCCATTGTGGGCATTTAAGTTGTTCCAAGTATTTTTGGCATTATAAGTAATACCTGGATGCATAATATTTCAGTAAAGATCTCTCCCCGGAAACAATAACCTGATCTCTAGATAAATTTTTATTATCATTTTCTTGATTATGTTGATCTATATTGAGAGTTTAATATTTTTTATAATCCTGAATGTATTGCAAGTTTACCTACCAAAATGTTTTCAGTAGAATTCATTTCACACTGTCAGTAGAATTCAGTAGAATTCTGCTGCTGTCAGTAGAATTCATTTCACACATGGAACTGAACCCTTGCCAGCATTAAAATGATTTTTGATCACCAATAGTTTGATAAATTTAAAAATGCAGTCATATTTTACTTTTAATTAACATTCCTTTAATTATTAGCACAGATAACATTTTAATGTACTTTTTAAGATCATGTTTTTTTGTTTTGTTTTGTTTTGTTTTTTGGTTATCTCTATTATGAGCTGGATTGTGTCCCCCCAAAATTCCTGTGTTGATGTCCTAACCACCAATATCTCAGGATGTGACTGTATTTGAAGAGAGGGTCCTTAATATTAGGGTAAAATGAGGTCGTATGGATGGATCTAATTCAATATGACTGGTGTCCCTAAGAGGAGATTAGGACACCAACAACACAAAGACCAAGAAACAACACATGAGGACATAGTGAGAGAGTGGTCATCTGCAAACAGAGGTGAGAGGAACCAAACTTGTCAGCATTTTCTATCTTCCCTGTGAGAAAATAAAGTTATCTTGATTAAAACATTCCAGTCGGTAATTTGTTATGGTAGTTCTAGCAAAATAATACCATGTTCCCCGACAATTTATTTATTAGGTCTTAGAGCTTTTCTTAGTAACTTGTATAAGTATTTTTTTTTCTTTTTAATGTTGAACACTTATTTCCTTTTTGCATTTGTTGCAAAATGATTATTTGCTTTTTTTATATTTATGTTTCTAGCGGGCAGCATGTGTTTATTTATTATTTTTCTAATATTATTCATCTTTTCCTTTGTACTTTTTTCCCCAGTACTTCAAAGCTTAGAAAGTCCTTCTTCCTTAAGAGATTGGACACACTGTCAGTTCTATTTTTTGTTAGTTTTTCTGTGGTTTGATGTTGACCTGTACAATATAACTATTCTCCATGGTTTAAGAATGAGGGCTCATGAAAGTAAGTGAATTCAAATTTATAGAGCAAAGTTTCCTTTAAGGTTTTTAAGCCCTGACCAATACCATATAATATTCATTTGCAATGACTCAAATAAATTATTTTCTGTGGTTATTACTTCATTTTGAAAACCTGCATTTTTAAAATGAACAATAACCTCATTCTTAAATCTTTAATTTTATTAATATAACAGTTATAAAGACCGAGAGTCTAAAGGAGAGAGTAGCTTGAGCTTTCTGAAACTTGTTAAATGTCTTTGAAATTCTACTGGAATCTTATTTCAGTTGAAAGGACATGTTGTCTTACAAGATGAAAGAAACATTCTTCTCTGTTTTTGCTTGTTTTCACTTATGATTCTTTTGCTAAGAAAAAAATTCAAGTCTTTTTGTATGGATCATTTTATCCAGAGTTTTTACCTTTTTTTATTGAAGATTGTTTTAGGATTTATTCAGAAATGTCTCTCTTTTATAGCTCTATGTTTATTTCATTTAGTTCTCCACTCAGGTCCATCAAAAAGCCATCTCTAACAGACATTCTTCTTCATTTCTTTGTTGTTGATGTTCATTTCAAAATATAAAGCTGGGGGTATAGCTCAGTGGTAGAGCATTTGACTGCAAAACATAAAGTTGTCTCCACTTGTGGGTTAAAATTATCTGACCATTGTGGAAATTCTCCTGAGCTGAACCATCTCTTATTAGTACTAAATAGTTGAAAGTATCATCTGTAAAATTATCTTTTTAAAGATTTTATTTATTATTTATTTGACAGAAAGAGAGATAGATCACAGGTAGGCAGAGCAGCAGGCAGAGAGAGAGGGGAAGCAGGCTCCCTGCTGAGCAGAGAGATCAGTGCGAGCCTCCATCCTAGGACCCTGAAATCATGACCCAAGCTGAAGGCAGAGGCTTAACCCACTGAGCCACCCGGGTGCCCCTGTAAAATTACCTTAAATAAAGATTTGAATGACCTTCTCTGAATAGCTGACAAATAAATGTCCTTTCTTTTTTTTTTTTAATTGAAGTATATTTGACTTGTACATTACATAAGTTTAAAGTGTGTAATGTATTGTAGCCTTAGCTAATACTTGGGCCTAGTCATGTAATTATAACTTCTCATGTTGGCAGCAGTTAAGATCTAGTCTTTTAGCAAGTTTAATGGTTATAATACATATTTGTTGTCTGCAATCACTATTCTAAGTATTAGGTTTCCAGCACTTATTTATTTGCTAGTTGTGACTATGTACCCTTAAAGAAAATCTCAACTATTCTTCTATTCCCACAGCTCCTGATAACTACCATTCTAGTCTTGATTTCTATGAGTTTGGGTTTTTAAGGTTTCACATGTAAGAGACATCACATAGTATTTGTCTTTCTGAGTTATCTCACTTGGCATAATGTTTTTAAGGTCCATTCCTGTTGTCGTAAATGGCAGAATTCCTTTTTTCTAATGGCTGATTATCTGTTAATCTGTTCATCTGTTGGTAGATACTTATATCATTTCCATATCTTGACTATTGTGGGAATAATGCTACATTACACATGGGAACGTGTATATCTCTGATAAACTGTTTGCATTTCATTTGGATATATACCCACAAGTGGGATTGCCAGATCAAAGGGTAGTTCTATTTTTAATTTTTTGAAGACCCTCCATACTCTTTTACTTAGTGTGTGTACCAGTATACGATCTTACCAGTAGTACACAAGGGATCCCTTTTCTCCATACCTTCCCAACACTTAGTTTTTTTCATTTCAAAAAGAATTTTAGTAAGGTTTACTAATGTACAAGTATATTGATAAGATTTATTCATTCAACAAATACTTACTGAGCACCCATTACATATCAGGCACTATCCTGAAGTTTGGGAATTGCTGTCAGGATTTGTAGAGCATGGGGTACCTGGGTGGCTCAGTTGGATAGGCATCTGACTCTTGGTTTCAGCTCACATCATGACCTGGGGATCATGAGATTAAGCCCTATGTTGGGCACTGTGCTCATCTCAGAGTCTTCTGGGGTTTTTCTCCCTCTTCCCCTCCTACTTATACTCTGTCTCTCTCAAATAAATAATAAGTCTTAAAAAAAAAAAAAAGAAGAAGAATTTGTAGAGCATGGATAATGACTGATCAGAAAAGGCTCTGGCTGTGTTGTAGCAAAGTCCCAGAAGCTCTTGCCTGGAGCTTTAGTTGCTGGGTTGAGAGTTCCAGTGGAAGACTTAAGGGAAGCAGCCATGTTTCAATATTTTAGCAAGTAGTATAGCCATATCAGACTATAAACTTACCCCTGGTTTCATTGTTATCTTTTTTTTTTTTTTTTTTTTTTTTTTTTTTTTTAATTCCAGTTAGTTCTAGTATAATATTAGTTTCAGGTATACAGTGTAGTGAATTCAATACTTTCATAGAACACTCAATGCTCACCCCAACAAGTGCGCTCCTTAATTTCCATCACCTATTTAGCCCATCCACCCACCCACCTCCCTTTTAATTACTATCATTGTTACCTTTAAGACTAATGAAAAGGAATCAAGCATATCCTTACCTCTGAATTTAATGGGTAAATATGGGAAGGCAGACAGTTATAGAAGGAAGTCACAAATGTCATAACAGAAGTACTTCTAACAGAATCCCAAAGAAAGCAGAAGTCACGGCGATTTGAGAATGAAGGTTGGATCCAGTGAGAAAAAACTTTCTAGGGGAGGTGACCTTGCTAAGTTTTAGAAGATAAACAGTTGTCAAGGGGCTGTAGGAAGAGGGTAAATCAAGAGCAAAGATTAAGTCTTAATTTTGTAGATTGTAATCCTCATAAGATTTATCACCAACTTTAATGTGATCAGGTCTGCAAAATGTTTATTAGAAATTCAGCCCCTAAACCTACATTGTTCAAGGTTACAGTAGTACTTTATTTATTTATTTTTTAATTTATTTATTTTCAGCATAACAGTATCATTATTTTTCACCACACCCAGTGCTCCATGCATTCCGTGCCCTCTATAATACCCACCACCTGGTGCCCCGACCTCCCACCCCCCTGCCACTTCAAACCCCTCAGATTGTTTTTCAGAGTCCATAGTCTCTCATGATTCACCTCCCCTTCCAATCTATCCCAACCCCCTTCTAACTCCCCATGTCCTCCATGCTTTTTGTTATGCTCCACAAATAAGTGAAACCATATGATAATTGACTCTCTCTGCTTGACTTATTTCACTCAGCATAATCTCTTCCAGTCCCGTCCATGTTGCTACAAAAGTTGGGTATTTGTCATTTCTGATGGAGGCATAATAGTCCATAGTGTATATGCACCACATCTTCCTTATCCATTCATCTGTTGAAGGGCATCTTGGTTCTTTCCACAGTTTGGTGACCGTGGCCATTGCTGCTATAAACATTGGGGTACGATGGCCCTTCTTTTCACTACATCTGTATCTTTGGGGTAAATACCCAGGAGTGCAATGGCACTCTTACACTGTTGGTGGGAATACAGTAGTACTTTTTTAACAGCAGTTGAGGTTGATTGTTGACCAAAAGAAGTCTTCTGGGGCACCTGGGTGGCTCAGTGGGTTAAAGCCTCTGCCTTTGGCTCAGGTCATGATCCCAGGGTCCTGGGATCGAGCCCTGCATCGGGCTCTCTGCTTGGCAGGGAGCCTGCTTCCTCCTCTCTCTCTGCCTGCCTCTCTGCCTACCTGTGATCTCTGTCAAATAAATAAATAAAATCTTTTTTTAAAAAAAAGTCTTCTTCAATATTTGGTTTATAAGAGTCTTGTCATCTAGATTTTCTACTCCCCCGGATTTATTTCCCCTACAGCTTCAGTCAAATCTAACTCCTGGGGTAATCAAGCAAAGCATAAGCAAGCATAAGCTTGTAACATTAATTCCCATGGTTGCGTCCCCTCACATTTTCAGCATTCCATTAACTATGAATGAAGGTCATAATTTTTCATCAAGGGTGTTGCTATAGTCAAGAAGAAGGCTACATTTTTTTGCACAAAATAACCTCTGTCTCTTCTCTCTTGTCATTTTCGTGATAAAGTACAAATTTGACATTGCTTATTTTCTTAGAACACTCAGTTTGGTTGTATTTTTTTAAAAAAAGAGAGATGAGAGGAAAAAAATATGTGCACATCCCTCCCCCCACCCAAATGGAGTTGTGTCAAGAAATGTGGTTATTCTGAATATTACCATGGTAGACAAAATAATTACCCCCAACAAAGATGTTCACATCCTAATACCCAGAACCTATAAATATGTTACCTTAAATGGCAAAAAGAACTTTGAAAATGTGATTAGGAATCCTGATTTAGGAATGTTTTCTGAGATTATCTGTATGGGCCTAATGTGATGACAAGATTCCTTTAAATGAAAGAGGGACACAGAAGTATCAAGGTCAAAGTAATGTAGTATGAAAAAGATTCTACCAACCATTGTTGGTTCTGAAGATAAAAAAGGACCAAGAACCAAGGAATGAAGGGGACCTCTAAAAGCTGAAAAAGACAAAGAAATAAAATCTTTCCAAGTGCCTCCAGGCAGAATGCAGCCTTCAAACATTTTTTTTTTTTTTAAGTTTTAAGAATGTGAGGCTCAAATGTGAGGCTCAAAATCACAACACCCAATGTGATGTTCAAACTCACAACCCCAAGATCAAGAGTCACATGTTCTACTGACCGAGCCAGCTAGGCATCCCTCAAACACTTTTATTTTATCTCAATGAGACCCTTTGTGGACTTCTGACCTCCAAGCTGTGATATAGTAAATTGGGTTTTTTAAGCCATTAAATCTGTGGTAATATTTTATAGGAAACTATTATTAAGTACTTTTCATGTTAATTACTAACTCCTGATTATGTCCTTATAGGCAAAAAGTAAAAGTCCTAATATAGATTTTACCTCCGACTGCAGCCCATGGTAATCTCTTATACTGTACAGAAAACACATTCAGTGTTTTTATTGTAAAAGAAAATACAAGAAACAAGAAAAGTCTCAAATAAACAACCTAACTTTACCACTTAAAGGAACTGAGAAAAAGGAAAAAAGAAAAGAAAAGAAAAAGCCTAAAGCTAATAAAAGAAAGGAAATAACAAAAGATTAGAACAGAAATAAATGAAATAGAGACTAAAAAGAAAATAGATAAGATCAGTGAAACTAGGAGCTGTTTCTCTGAAAAGATAAAATTGCCAAACCTATAACTACATTCACCAAGAGAAAGAGGAAAAGGACTCAAACAAAATCAGACAAAGAGATGTTCCAGCTAGTACCACGGAAATACAAAGGGCCATAAGAGACTAATATGAGCAATTATATGCCAAGAAATTGAATACCCTAAAAAATGAATAGATTCTTAGAAACATAGCTTACCAAGACTGAATCATGATGGATGGAAAGTCTGAACAGATAAATTACTAAGTAAGAAGTTTAATCAGTAATCAAACACCTCTCCCCTACAAACAAAAGTGTAGGACCAGACAGCTTTAGTTGTAATGTCTACCAAACATTCAAAGAAGAATTAATACAAGTCCTTCTCAAATACTTTCACAAAATAGAAGAGGAGGGAACTCTTCTAAACTCATTTTATAAGACTGGTACTATTCTGATTTTGAAACCAGGCAAGGATACCAAAGGAAGATTATAGGACAACATCCTTGATGAACATAGTGGCAAAAATCCTTAACAAAATATTAGCAAACCAATTTCAACAATACATTAAAAGGATTATACACCATGATCAAGTGGGATTTATTCTATGGATATAAGGATGGTTTAATATTGCAAATCAGTCAAGATTATATACCACATTAACAAACTAATGTATAAAAATCATATGATCATCTCAAAAATGCAAAAAAAAAATAATTTGACAAAATCCAACATCCCTTTAAGATAAAAATGCTCAATAAAGTGGCTATAGAGGGAACCATACTTCAACATTATAGAGACCATATGTGAGAAGCCCACATCTAATATTATACTCAATGGTGAAAAACTCAAGGCTTTTCCTCTAATATTAAGAACAAAAAAAGAATGTCTAGTCTCACAATTTTTATTCAACATAATATTGGAGGCCCTAGCCAGAGCAATTAGGTAAGAAAAATAAATGAAAGTTATCTAACTTGGAATGGAAGAAGTAAAACTGTCACTATTTGCAGATGACCTTATATTATATATATAAAACCTAAAAGAATACATCCAAAAAGTTAGAAATAATAAATTCAGTAAAGCTGCAAGATACAAAATCAGTACACAAAAATTTGTCTATACAATAATAACTGTCAGAGAAAATAATTCATTTACAATTGCATCAAAAATTACCTAGGAATAAATTTAATAATGGTGAAAGACCTGTATTTTGAAAACTATAATACATTAGTGAAATAAATTGATGAAGACACAAATGGAAATTAATTCCATTCTTGTAGGTTGAAAGAATCAATGTTGTTAAAATGCCCATACTGCCCAAAGCAATCCCAAGATTCAGTACAATTTCTATTAAAATTTCAGTGGTCTCTTTCAAGGAAATTTTTAAAAAAGCCTTAAAATCTGTTTGGAACCATAAAACAAACAAACAAACAAAAATACTGAATAGCAAAAGCAGTCGTGAGGAAGAGCTGGAGGCATCATGTACCTTTATCTCAAACTCTATTACAAAGCTATAGTAATTGAAAAGGTATGGTATTGGCCTAACACAGAATAAGGAGCCCAGAAATAAATTCACACATGGATGGTCGATTAATTTATGACAGAGAAGCCAAGAATATACATTAGGGAAAAGACAGCCTCCAATAAATGGTGTTGGGAAAGCTGGACACCCACATGCAAAAGAATGAAACTCCACCATTGTCTTACACCATGCACAAAGAGTAACTCAAAATATATTAAAGACTTGAATGTAAGACCTAAAACATAAAACTCTTACAAGAAAACATATTAAAAAAACCTCTCTACAGCAGAAGAAACCATGTCAAAATGAAAGACAACCTACTGAAAGGGAGAAAAAAATGCACATCATATGTCTAATAAGGGGCTAATATCTAAAATGTATAAAGAACTCCAAGAACTCAATTGCAAAGAAATTCTGATTTAAAAATGGTCAGAAGATCTAAATAGACATATTTCCAAAGAACTAATACCAATGGAAAATAAACACATGAAAAATGCTCAACACCAGTACTCACCAGGGGACTTCAAATCAAAACCATACCAGTCAAATGGCTACATTCAAAACCACAAGAAACAAGTGTTGAGGAGGATGTGGACAAAAGGAACAATTGTCCACTATTGGTGAGAATGTAAAGTGGTGCAGCCACTTTGGAGAACAGGGTGGAGGTTCCTCAAAAAATTGAAAGTAGAATTACCGTATGATCCAGTAATTTTATTTCTATGTATTTAAAGAAAACAAAACACTAACTTGAAAAGATATATGCACCCCCTTGTTCATTATAACATTATTTACAATATTTTTGTTCCTTAAAAAAATAAAAATAAAAATAACTTCTGATGATTGTTTCTACTTCCTTGGTGTTAGTTGTGATCTCTCCTTTTTCATTCATAATTTTATGAACTTGGGCTTTCTCTCTTTTCTTTTGGATTAGTGTGGCCAATGGTTTATCGATCTTATTGATTCTTATATGCCAATAAGCTTAGCAACATAGATGAAATGGATGCATTCCTGGAAAACTGTAAACTACCAAAATTGAACCAGGAAGAAATCAACAACCTGAATAGATCGATATCTAATAACGAGATTGAAGCAGTGATCAAAAACCTCCCAAAAAACTAGAGCCCAGGACCTGACGGATTCCCTGGGGAATTCTACCAAACCTTCAAAGAAGAAATAACACCTATTCTCCTGAAGCTGTTTCAAAAAATTGAAGCAGAAGGAAAACTTCCATACTCTTTCTATGAAGCCAGCATTACCCTGATCCCCAAACCAGGCAAAGACCCTACCAAAAAGGAGAATTTTAAACCAATATCACCAATGAATAT
Source organism: Mustela lutreola (assembly GCF_030435805.1). Lineage (NCBI taxonomy): Eukaryota > Metazoa > Chordata > Mammalia > Carnivora > Mustelidae > Mustela > Mustela lutreola. The sequence goes on from NC_081290.1 coordinate 51,472,994, forward strand.
GGATGCTAAGATTCTCAACAAGATCCTAGCCAACAGGATCCAACAGCACATTAAAAAGATTATCCACCATGATCAGGTGGGATTCATCCCTGGGCTACAAGGATGGTTCAACATTCGCAAATCAATCAATGTGATACAACAAATTAATATGAGAAGAGAGAAGAACCACATGGTCCTCTCAATTGATGCAGAAAAAAACATTTGACAAAATCCAACACCCGTTCCTGATTAAAACGTTTCAAAGTATAGTGATAGAGGGAACATTCCTGAACCTCATCAAATCTATCTATGAAAGACCCACAGCAAATATCATCCTCAATGGGAAAAAGCTTGCAGCCTTCCTGTTGAGATCAGGAACAAGACAAGGATGCCCACTTTCACCACTCTTGTTCAACATAGTATTAGAAGTCCTAGCAACAGCAATCAGACAACAAAGAGAAATAAAAGGTATCCAAATTGGTAATGAAGAAGTCAAACTCTCTCCCTTCGCAGATGACATGATTCTTTTTTTTTTTATTTTTATCAAACTTTTATTGAAATATAACACGCACAGAAAAGCACACAAATCTCATGTATACAACGTGATGTATTTTCACAAAGTGAACATCAACAAGCATTTTTGAATGTTGAATCCATCTATACATAAACCCTGAGGGGATTACAAATAATAGACATTTATTCTTGAGGAAGACATTGGGGAAAAGGATTTCCCCTCCCCCTTCCCCAGTACCATGAAATATTTAGATTATTTGTAAACACACCCAAGTTTTATTTGTATAACAAAAATTTCTTGGATCACATATCCCTTTGGACAAAAACTCTCCTTGCAAAAGGCTAGAGAGCTGTTAACTTGAACTGAGCTGTTTAGGTGGTTAGATGGTATTGCCCAATTGACTTCCAGTTGGGAGACCATAACAACTCATTTGGTACAGCAAGGATGACATGATTCTTTATATGGAAAACCCAAAAGACTCCACCCCCAAACTACTAGAACTCATACAGCAATTCAGCAACGTGGCAGGATACAAAGTCAATGTACAGAAATCAGTGGCTTTCTTATACACTAACAATGAAAATACAGAAAGGGAAATTAGTTTCCACCACTCTATTTGTGTATCTAGTAGTTCTACTTCTCTCTCTAGCTCATCTGTTTTTTGTTTTTGTTTTGTTTTGTTTTGTTTTGTTTTTCATGCAGTAACTTATTTCATAGAAGCATGGAATATTGATCAATATGGCTGGAGTCCTACTTACCCGAGCTGCCCTGCCAGTGAATTAAAGCACCTATGTAAAAGCCAAGAAACAGAATTGGGATGGGAAATGTTAACTCAGTATTACAAAATGATGCTACTGTGCAAACAAGGAAGGGTGTGTTATTTATTTTTTAAACTATTGTACTGTTATCTACCATGGGCTTATTTCTTTTTCCATTCTTTCTCTCTGTGTCAGTGCCTCTCAAATTTTCTCTTTCTCTTTGGCAGTAGCTAACATATTTTCCAACTAAGCACCTCTTCTTTATTTTGTAACTATGAAAACCCTGGGCATATTTTTCTTTCCATGACTACCTATAAACCTGCAACAATGAAACTTGGGTTTACTAGCAAATTGCAGTTTAAATGTAGGTAGGGAGAGTAGATATGTAGCATTTACTAAGCATCTACTTTATGTCAGATTCTCCACTCATCTTTTTTTTTTTTATTCATAATTTAATCCATAAGATATATAAGGTGACTAAAATTGTTGCCACTTTCCTTTTGAGAAAATGGAAGCTTAGCAGAGATAAGTCATTTTGCAAAGGTATATAAGTGATATCATCATGATTTGAATGAAGATCTATGTGATTTAAAATCGTTTGAATTCCATCTTTCAACAGGTTTATACACAGTACAGTTAAAGTTTCATGAAAGTAGGGTCTTTTTTTGATATTCCACCATTGGAACTTCCATACTAGCCACATTCTAGCATATATGATACAGTTAATAATTATTTGTGGAGAGAAAGGAGAAATTGACGAAAAATAGAGTGAGGGGAGATGGGAAGGAAGAGAGATACTTCTGTGACAATACTGCTTTGTTTCAAGCATCTGTTCTACACAATATAATAAATTTACATACCTGCTTAGAGTATCTATGTAAATATTTAATTACTGAAAAGCATCATTGTGTGTGCATTTATATATATGAATGTGTGTATATAAGTATAAATGTATGTCTGTACATATGTGTGTGTATACATACAACTGGATGACATAAAAATATGCATGACTTTGCATGCACTTGAATAACCACCATCAAGCAAATTTTCAAATACTTAAGGCTACATATATACAGGTTTATGTATATGTAGGTTTATGTACATAGAACTTTATGCTTGATGGTGGTTGCTTGAGTGTATGCAATGTCATCCACGTTTTTAAAATACTTTTGGGCTAGGTCCATATGCAGAGATTAGAACCTCTTGCTTTAATGACTGAATGGATATGAAAGCAAATTAAGTCAGAAAACCCTGCTTCCTTGTAGATACCATTTTTTGGTTTTGCTATGAATCAACCATTGGAAACTTTTGTTTGAGCATTTTGTTTATTCATTTTTTCTTCTTTGTCATAATGCTAGTTAGATTTTAATGAGAGAAACAGAAAATTGGCTTTGATATAAAGGACTTACTTCAAAGGAGCTATTCAAGACAACCAGGAAAATATTTTTGGACACAACTATATTTTAACAAGTATAATTTTCCCCCCATACCATAATGATATGAATAGCATTGAGAGTTTTCTATGCAGATGTAATTTGTTTATTGCATAAAAACAATAGTTCTTTTATGACATAAATTCATTTGAAACAATTATAAGCAGTCATATATGTCTTTGGAAAAGCAAATTTTTTTTCCATATAAAGTTTTCTGATACTTCTTCAAAAGCAGTCAGTTTATGACTATTCTGTAAATAATTCTGCTTAAATTATTATTATTATTTTTTAGATTTTTTATTTATCCATTTGACAGAGAGAGATCACAAGCAGACAGAGAGGCAGGCAGAGAGGGAGATAGAGGGAAGCAGGCTCCCTGCTGAGCAGAGAGCCCGATGCAGGACTCGATCCCAGGACCCCGAGATCATGACCTGAGCCGAAGGCAGCGGCTTAACCCACTGAGCCACCCAGGTGCCCTCTGCCTAAATTATTTTGAGATAAATTGAGATGAAGCAGTTAAGAGGGGTAAGCTTGGTAATTGTCCTTTCTAAAGCATTGATTTCAGTTTCAAACCTTGAAGATAGCTTGTAGAGTTTATATTTTACTTTAAAGGCAGTTACACACATTTTCTTATTATATATTTAAAATGAATTTTAGGGCATATTAAAATGTTGTGGAATCAAGAGAAAGTGAAAAAATATATTGCAAACTCACGGGAGAAGTAGTATATTAAGAACACAATTTTTTTTTTTTTTTTGAGATAGAGTGAAAATGGAGGAAGAGATAGAGGAGAGGGGCATGGAGTGAGAGAATCTTAAGCAGGCTCCATGCCCTGTGAAGAGCCCAATGTGGGACTCGATCTCACAACCCTGAGATCATGATCTGAGTCAAAATCAAGAGTTGGACCCTTAAATGACTGAGCCACCCAAGTGCCTTAGACACAATGTTTTTTAAAAAAATCAGTATAATTGACGCACAGTGTTACCTTGGTTTCAGGTGTACAGCATATTGATTCAACAATTCTATACATTATGGTCTGCTCACCACAAGCATGGTTACCATCTGTCCCCATATAGCACTGTTACAGTACAATAGACTGCATTCCTATACTGTACCTTTTACGCCTGGACTCAGCCTGTATCTCCCACTTTTCTTCACCCGTTTTTCCCATCTCCCCTGCCCCCTTTGCCTTTGGCAACCATAGGTCTGATTCTGTTTTTTGGTTTTTTTATTTGTTATTTAGATTCTACATATAAGTGAAATGATATGGTATTTGTCTTTTTCTGACTTATTTCACTTAGTGTGATATGCTTTAGGTCCATCCATGTTGTCCCAAATGGCAAAATCTTATCTTTTTTATGACTGATACCATGGGTCCAAATCCTCAATCTTCCATTCATGAGTGGTGTTTTCTTTGACAAAGTACTTAAATATTTTTATTTCCTAATTTTATTAAGTCTCTAAAACACTAAGAGAATACACATTTAAATAAATGAGCCTCTCCATTGGTAATTACATTTCTACACAATTTTTATTCACAGTAACCAAGATGTGGAAATAACTTAAATTTCCAATAATGGATAAATGAATAAATAAAATGTGGTATGTACATACAGTGATATATTATGCAGCCTTATAAAAAAGCAAGTAATTATGTTTTATGTGACAACATGAATGAACTTGGACAACTTTGACTCTGATTTTGGTTAAGATCATATCTAAATTAATTCTCTTCCAGGAGGCTCTCCCTGGCTGTGACTAGGTGGGGACCTAGGTTAGGTATTCTCAGTAGTGTGCTGTTGCATGCTTAACAATTGGTTGTCTATGGATCCTCACCCCCACCACGCCCCCACCCAGAGAAAGAACTCTGTTTGGTAATGTTTGTTGAATTCCCTTGTTTAAATACTTTCATCATGACCAATTTCAAATTACCAATGTGATGCCACTGAGTAGGGTTGGTAGTAGGTGCCCAGTAGTACACCATCATATGGCATTTCTACCATACATGTACAATAGAACTGAATGATGACCTCAAGGGCATAGATAATAGTGAAATGTAATAAAATAATTAGGAAGTGATGGAGTTTCAAATATTTATAGCCTTAGTATTAAATCTAATTTATTTAATTGAAACTTTGCCTAACTTAATTTTTAAGAATGGCTATATTCTGGGACTGTCTTATAGAATTCCTTGGTTTAGCATTTGGCTCTAGAGGCTCGCTCCAGAGATTCCCCAGTACCTTCTTCTTCTCTGCACTCCCATAGCACTCTGTACTTGTTCCTGTTGTAGCTCTTATCAGACTTTATTTTAATTATTGCCCTTTTGTCTTCTCCACTGGACAATGAGCTCCTCAAGGAAAAGGATATTATTTCACTGTTGAATTCTTCAGTGCTTAACATGATGCAAGGAGTACAGAAGCAACTCAGCAAATGTCAGTTGAGATGATGAATGAATGAAAATGTATTTTTTCATGAAATAAGCAAAGAAGTGGTTTTTCTTCCCTCTGATCCTTATTTGCAGAGGCCAAGTCATCCCATTTCATTATGAAAGAGCCACTCCACACAATTGCTCTTATGTTAAGCTCTCCTTCCCTGCAAATACGCAGCTTTTTTTTTTTTTTTTAAGCATTTTGTAAAGTCTAGCTTTGTTCCTTGGGTCAATGCCCATTTCTCTAGAAAATATCTCAGCAGAAGTGTGTATTCAAAACCTAGACTGTAGCATTAGAAAACACTGTTGTTAATTTGGAGTTTTATTATTAGATATTCTTTGGTGAATATTCTAAATATAACAATTTCTAAAATTTTTTGTCTCCCAAATGAGACAAGTTATTAAAGACAGGAGTGGCACTTTATACTTTATTCATATACATTTTACCTCACACCCTACAGGCCATATCACAGTGACTCAAAACATTTAAGATCTCACTGCTTTAACTTTTCCCCCAAACACCAGGTATATTAAATCCAAGATTATTTTCCAAACCTTCCTATGTATTTTTATAGTTTTTATTTTAATGAATTAGCTGTATCTTTTTATTGGAATGTCACTGCATTCTTCTTTGAAATTAGGAGAAAATTTCATTGTATTGTGGATTTTTTTTAAGCTTGATTAAAACTCTATCGACCTGAAGTTGTCTTCCTAATGTACATTTAGCTAAAACAGCACTTCAAGGACAGCAGACTGGTCCAAGTAAGAATAAGCGTGTACTGTGTGACAAATTACAGGTACTTGGTATAGCGAGCTTATTAGAATCCTTATCTAAATTGTTTACATGTCAGGTTTCTTTGGTAGCCCAGAATAATTTGGATAAATGAGCGTCCCCATTGGTAATTACATTTCCTTAACAACATTTTGGTGAATGTACATAAAAGGTAATGATAGCTTCCCCCATTGCTCTGTCCTGCAGCATGTCATAGCTCCAGATTCTGATAGTGTCTGACACTTATTACTTAAGTCATATATTTCTAAAAGCAGAGGCCTCTGTAAGGTCTTTTCCCAAATGATACTGTCTCAAGCTGTAGTCAAAAATCTGATTATGTCTGCAACTTCCCATGAATGTCATACACATTTATGGGAAAGCCCAAATATCTTGAATCAGGAATTATTACATGGTGAATATGAAATAAAATCTCTAGAGGCGTGGAGGGGACTTTTTCCACCTTTGTGCTCCTCTCAAGATACTGTTACTGCCCCTGTGAGACTTACCTTTCTTCTCTCCCAACTGAGAATTTGTGCTCTCCTTGCTATTGAAATCCATGCTTATTCATGAGCAGGTGTTGTCTTAGGTTCAAGAAAAGCATTTGTTCAAGAACAAACATTGTTCCATTGCTTCCTTTATCAAAAGAACAAAAGTAAAAATCATTGACTTGTCGTTTGTACTAGTCATTCCCCATGAAATATCTGCGTTTCAGATTCCTACCAGGGAGGATTCGGCCATACTGGAGATTAAAGCATCTCTGTCTCCATCGATGCCCCACAGAACGCCAGTTTTGTGTCATGGTATGTGTGTGCAGTGGAAGGGGTGTCTCTAGGAAAACAAGCCTATGAAATTCTGCATGTATTTTACTTTTCCCTCAAATTTCACATAATATACTTTAGAGCCTCTGAGAAATCCTCTAGTAAAAGGCCTGTGTGTTTGTATCTGTACTCAGTCCATTGTTTCCCAAATTACGCTCACTGTGCATTACAGTCAAGGTACACCCAGGAGACAGAAACCACACAGTAACTTGAACTAGGGACTTCCAATATAAAGAATTACTTATTGGGGTAGTTGGGTGGCTCAGTCAGTTAAGCGTCTGACCCTTGATCTCAGCTCAGGTCTTGATCTCAGGGTTGTGAGATCAAGTCACATTTTGGGCTCTATGCTGGGCATGGAATCTACTTTAAAAAAAAAAAAAAGAAAGAAAGAAAATAATTATTTGTTTTAACAGGACTAAAGTAAAAATTAGATTGCGTTCTGAAAAAATAGAGTGCCACTTTCAATCGGCGACGAGAGAAGAATTAGGCACAAACAAGTCAGCTGCAAAATACTGGGAGCAGGGGACAACAGTCGAAAAGGACCGCTGCCACGAGCAACTCCACAGTCTCACTTTTATTAGATAGAAAACAAGAGCCAACAGAAGGACTGATGAAGGTCAAACGTTAATCCCGTCTTGCAGACGTGCAAGAGGAGGATAAAGTTTATAGTTAACCAAGCACATTCAGAGGACTCACCTAACTAACAACGGGCGATTCTGGGAAGAGAAAGGAGCAATAAAGGAAAAGGGAAGCAGGCGGTTTTCGTTCCACCCTGAGCTGACGGGGAGTTCCCGGGTGCTCGGCTTCCCTGAAGCAGGCGGCGTTTGGCCCTGGGCGGGCCAGGCGTTCCCGGCTGCGCCACTTCGGTGAAGGGGCGGCCTTCAGCCCTGAGCGAGCCAGGCATCCCCAGCTGCCCAGCTTCACGGTCGTACATCGTCCTTCTCCCCAAACACCTGTTGTCAGTATCAGTATTTTTTAAGGCCATATCTAAATGTGCTTAAACTCCAGGGGTTACAGTTTAAGTAACAAATTTTTCCGAGGGGCAGCAGCAATAGAGAACTACCAAGATATAGACATCGGCAGATATAAGAAGCTGCCATTGTCCCAGGGATGAGAGTCCCAAAGGAATGCATCACCCTCCCTCCCAACACTGAGATCAAACTCTCACTGGAAAAGGGCATACCTGTAAAAAGTTAACCATTTATGATTAAAACATGTTATCTTTTTTTTTATTTTTTTAAGATTTTATTTATTTGAGAGAGAGGGAGAGCGCACAAGTGGGGGAAGAGGGAGAAGCAGCCACCCCACTCCACAGGGAGCCCGATGCAGCGCTGGATCCTAGGACCCCGAGATCAATTACCTGAGCCAAAAGCAGACCCTTAACTCACTGAGCCACCAGATGCCTCATAAACATGTTATTATTTTTTTTTAATTTAAATTTTCTTAAAGATTTTATTTATTTTTGAGAGAAAGAGAGAGGGAGACAGAGAAAGGGAAGGGGCACACATGAGTTGGGGTGAGGGGCAGAGGGAGAAGCAGACTCCCACTGAGTGGGGAGCCTGATGTGGGACTTAGTCCCAGGACACTGGGATCATGACCTGAGCTGAAGGCAGAGGCTTAGCTGACGGAGCCACCCACACACCCAAACATGCTATCTTTAATATTGGTTTACTTTTTACTGTTTTCAGGTAAGTAGAAATGTATAGGAATAGAACAGAAATAGAAAAGCAGTATTTTGATATAGGAGTGGGTTGAAACCTTTTTTGTTCTCATTTCTTTTCTCCCATGTGGGGTTGTATGATTTAGAGCTTGAGTCTGCGCAGACACCAGGGGACAGGCTAACACTTTCAACCCTGGTGCCCCCTCTCCCCTGACTTTACCTTGAGAGGTGAATCTGTTGGAGACATAATTGCTGAGGTAGGACCACAAGGGCCCAGATGAGTGCTGGTGGGAGAGGACCAGAGTGGGGCAGGGGCATTTCTGGAGGCTCCACTGATGGTTGGACATAGCTGAGTCTGTTCTCAGGGCAGCACTGGTATAGACTCCTGCCAGCTATTCCACAACTAAGTTGCTTTGAGAAAGGTTAGGGATTTTAGAGTTATTGTGACTGATAAACTAAAATATACAGACCTTCAGAGTAGCCAGAAAGAACACAAGAGGTAAGAGTCAGTTTTATTTCTTCTCTTTCTCACTTGTCTGGAACTTAGTTTCATGATTAAAGAGAGACAGACCAATTGCATCATATACTTTGAAATATACTTTCAGGTCTGGGGCTTTTGTTTTGATAAGTTTTGTTTTTGTTTTAACTTACCTACTATATATCATTTCATCCTAGAATGCAGTAGAAAAGTCTTCAATCATAATAATGTAATTTTTGAAAGGAAATGAGTTAAGGTAGAATATCTTTGCTAGTCATTTTTCAGAGAAATCTCATTTTCTGGTAGATTACACCCATTATACATATTTTACAAAATGGTAAACCAAAGAACTAAGTGGCCAACTTATGTTGTAACTAAGGACTAAATCAAGGTTTTATAATTAAGGTTATTTAGTTAAATGTATATTTATAAGGAATATTTAGTTAAATGTATATTTATAAGGAATATTTATAAGGAATAAGGAATTTATACATAATTGCAATATATGTATAAGAAATAAGGAATACTGTCAGCTCCTAATTCTGGAGTTTCTTTTTTTTTTTTTTTAAGATTTTATTTATTTATTTGACAGACAGAGATCACAAGTAGGCAGAGAAGCAGGCAGAGAGAGAGGAGGAAGCAGGGTCCCTGCTGAGCAGAGAGCCCAATGCGGGGCTCGATCCCAGAACCCTGGGATCATGACCTGAGCCGAAGGCAGAGGCTTTAACCCACTGAGCCACCCAAGTGCCCCAGAGAGAAGCAGACTCCCTGTGGAGCTGGGAGCCCCATGCGGGACTCGATCCCGGGACTTCGGGATCATGACCTGAGCCAAAGGCAGTCGTCCAACCAACTGAGCCACCCAGGCGTCCCTTAGAGTTTCTTAATGCATACCAGGATCTGGGCCACCTCTGAGGTGCACTGGCTCAAGTCTGTTTTAATTTTTATGGAGATGCATATCTATCCAGAAAGATTATCTGGTTCTTTGAACACTTTTAGATCCTTAAGAAAAAGGGCAAGTTCATTTTTTTGACTGAATAAGATGATACTACTGTGATAGTATTGTGTAGATAATTGCATTAAATTAATCATGACATATGACCTAGATATCAGAAGACCATGCAAAGTGTTGCTAGTTGGAGACTTGTTCCCATCAAGGCCTCAGAGCACACATTTTTGGATTCTGAATATCAGTAGAATTTTAATTGTTTTTAGCCTTTAGGATGTCAAGGTGGGGGCCTAGAGTGATGATAAAAAATGTCATAATTCAAGAAGAACAAGGAGATGAAACTGAGTGTGGAATTTGTGGCATGGTATTTTTGCGATGTAGTCTTTGAACTTTCTAACTTGTCTAAAATACAGTGTGGTTAGTAATAAATTATTCCTCAAATAAACATTTTACATTCAGCACCTCACTTTCCCTCCCCCACCGCTACCCTTATCAGCATGTTAAAAGTGTTTCTGTAGGTCTACACACACTGACCAAGTTCTGCTGTATCGCTACTCTACAGCTCTGTGTGTGTGTTGCATGTGTACAAGTGCACATGTTCATGCTTTCTCTTCATGCAAAGAAGCTGGATTGCACTAGAAAGAGGATTTTTTGTATTGGGTCTCACAGGGGGACAGCTTCTATCGCAAATAATGGACTTCTGTCATTGGGAGGACTCCATCCTGAGTTTGATGCCCATCATCAGGATAGATTCCTAAACTATGTAGGAGCAGAACTCATGTGACCTTTGCCATCCTTCTACCTTATGAATTTGTGATTTTGAACAGATGCTCATTTCAGAGCACATCAGAGCACAGCTGCAATAAAATTTCAGCTGAAAAGTTAATTAGACAAAATTCTTGGCTGTTCTGACTCTCTTATGCTATCTTTGCCCAGAGGGTCATCCCTATGTTTTATTTAGTATATTGTTCTTTTGTGTAACTTATTTTTCTTGAGTTTTCTTATGTTACCATTTCCAAGTTTCATAATCTTCCTTAAAAAGCCCCCAAGGTCTGATAAATATCTTGTTTTGCTGTCACCCATGTGGCTCAGTGTTTTACTTTGAGTTCCATAAGCTACTTATTCCCTTATATTCATTCATTCCTAAGTGTACACAGAATGTCAGCCAGATGCCAACACTGTGCTGCATGGCATGAAGTTAAAGCTAACATGAAATTCTTTCCTTCAAGGAGATCATAGAGGGAAAAAAATTTTAAGCTGACAAGTTGTAATACTAAGTAGCAAGTGTTGATGAAGAGTTAAGAAGCTGAGTGTCACAATGTTTAGAGTTTTTTTTTTTTCTTTTAGATTTATTCATCTGTTTGGGGTGCGTGGGGGAGGGGAAGAGGGAGAGAAAGAATCTCAAGCAATGCCCCACTAAAAGTAGGGTCCCACATACGGCTTGATCTTATAACCCTGAGATCAGGACCTGAGCCGAAATCAAGGGTTGGATGCTTAACCAGCTGAGCTACACAGGCATCCTAGGACTTCGGTTGAATCCTGCTTCCTCAGCTTAGTAGCTACATGATCTTCAGCAAGGCATTTACTGTATCTATCTCTAAATAATCTTATGCTCATATTATAAAATTGAAGTTTTGACATCTGCTTCCAAGAAAAATGGAGTCACAGAGTCTAGATTTACCACCTACTCAAAACAAATGAGACACAAGAAAACACTAAAAATGACTGCTTTCAAAATATTGGGTATCAGGTAGTGAAGGGCAGAGATTCTGTGAGATGGGGAATAAGTTAACACTGCTTCAGGCAGTGTTATGAAACAATAATATTAATGAGATTTACACTATATCTGATTTATGATTTATTCAACAGTATACATTAAATACTTCCAAGCAATACTTTTATAATGTGCCACATAGTATCCATACACATTCGTGTATTAACAACATTTTGTAGAAGACTCAAATGAAAGTAGAAAAGTATTAGTGTGTGTAATAGAGATTTCATTTATTAATACAATCCCTGTCATTTAAAATAGTTTCTTAGTTAAGATCAAAGTTGGCTAAGCCTTCTGATTTCCCCGTGCACTTCCAGGCAAATTTCAGTGACAAGAGCCGTAGCTATACCTTTGCTTTAAAATTTGTTTCATTAATTATCTTCATTTGCAGCAGTATTAATATTTATTTAATCCATTTGGTAAAATTATTAAATTAATTTTCTTATTAAGGGAACTTGTGGCTTCATAGAACATAAAAATCTTTACTCTTCATTAATGCTAAGGGGGCATGGTGATATTCTTGTCAAGAAAATCTTCTTTTTTGCCTATAAGAATTACTTGTGGGATAATATACTTCCAACAAATTATATTCCCTAGATTAGCACAGGGATCAAAAGATTTATGGCAGCATTTCTTCTAAGTAGTCACTGGCATATTTCTGGTTACCTTTTAATTTAGGTTAAGCCTGGCGAATTAAATGCAAAAGTATCTCTAATAATGAAATTAAAAAAAAAAAAAAAGATTGTGTGTCTAATAGGATGCCATTAGTTGAAAGTATGTAACTAGGCAAAAGCTAGCCAGGATTGCAAATGATTCCTATCCAGACATAATTCTAGTTATTTATTTATTTTTTTAAAAGTATTTTTTGAGGCCCTGGCACTGTACAAAGTGCTCAGCTGGTAGCTCTCAGCATAAAGATCAACGTGTACACACTCATGGATTGTAGGTTCTAGAGGGGAGAGACAAACAGCAAACCAGTATAAGAAAGAAGCGTGCGTGCGTGTACGTGTGCATGTATGTGTGTGTGTGTGGTGTCATATTGCAATAAGCCATAGAGTTAAGTAAAGCAACAGAAGGGATAGGGAGCATGCTGTGTGAGGAATTCGTTTTCAGTAGGATGATCTGGGAATACATCATTGAATAGTTAACTCTTTTTTTTTTTTTAGATTTTATTTATTATTTGTCAGAGAAAGAGACAGCGAGAGAGGGAATACAAGCAGGGGGAGAGTGGGAGGGAGAAGCAGGCTTCCTGCTGAGCAGGGAGCCCTATATGGAACTCCATCCCAAGACCCTGGGATTATGACCTGAGCCAAAGTTTCAGGCAAGGCTTAACCACTGAATGACCCGGGTACCCCCAAAAGTTAACTCTTGAGCAGAGATCTGAGGGAGGTAAGACTGAGACCTAGACATGTCTTTAATAAGGGATTCCAGGCAGAGGGAACCGAAAGGGCAAAATCTTTATGATAAATCTGTCCGTTCCTTTCAAGGAGCATCACATCTGTGTGAACCAGTGTGAGCAGGGGTTAGTAGGGGGATGAGGTCAGAGAGGAATCCTGGAGACAGATAATATGTGTAGTTTCAGGATTTTACCCTGATGGGATGGGTAGTCATTGGAGAGACTTTAACAAAGGTGTGACATGATCTGGATTTTAAAATGATCTCTTTGGCAGTTGGGTTAAGAGTCCACTGTGGGCATCAAGAGCACAGATGCAGATATGCTTGTTAAGAAGTTATTGTAATAAATAAGCAATAAATTTAGTAAGCTTGGACCCAGGATGTGTGGGAGAAAGTAGTAGGAAGCTCTTTGATTTTGAACATTGAGTCAGCATGATTTACTGAAGGAATGGATGTAGGGTGGGAGGGGCAGGGTTTGGTTTTTTTTAGCCTGAGCACCTAGAAACATGATGTTGCCATTTACAGAGACAGGAAAGACTTTGTGTGGAAAAGCTTTGAGGCACGGGGAGACTTGGAGTTTGGTTTTAGTTACTCTTAAGATGCCAATTATAGGGGCGCCTTGGTGGCTCAGATGGTTGAGCATCTGCTTTTGGCTCAGATCATGATCTCCAGGTTCTGGGATAAAGCCCCATGTCCGACTCACAGCTCAGTGGGGAGTCTGCTTCTCCCTCTCCCTCTGCCTCTCCCCCTGCTTGTGCTCTCTCTGTCTCTCTCTTAATGAATAAATTAAAAAAAAATTTTTAAAAACCATGCCAATTATAGCCAATTATCCGTGTTGATGTCTGAGCCTAAGTTCAGGGAAGGGACTCAGGTTGTAGATTTATAATTGAAAACTGTTGACATAAACTGGGATAAGATTACCTGGGAAGCGAGTGTAGGAGAGAGAAGAGGAGGTCTAGACTAAGACTTGAAAGACAAGAAGCCAGAAAACTGAGAAGGTGTGACCATTACATGGGAGCAAAATGAGAAGAGTTTGGTCTCTTCCACACCAAGCAGAGCAGGTGACGAGACGGCCCAGCCTCTATGCTGGTTATGCTCCTGCGCTGGAGGCTTTCTGTAGTTTGCCATTCTACCAAACATGCTGAACAAATGCAAATGATCATTTTTAATATAGCCCATGACCCATTTTATGCTCTCTGATAGTACAGGGTATTGGCTAACAACAAATTCAAGAAATAAGTTGTCAGCTTACCATCTTAATTGCATTTGTGTGGCACCAAATGTTTATATATATATATATATAATATTTATATTTATATATTTATTTATATATAAAATATATGATCTTAAACTCTCAATTCTCTTCTATAAGGTTGGGGAAAATCCATTATTTCATTAGCTACAAGTAGAATCTAATTCCCTCAAGTCTATCTAGAAGAGAACTGTCTTATAGAAGAGAATTGAGAACTTAAGATCAGTGTTCTAATGGATGATTGACACAAATCAGGATTGAGTTTCTCATTGATTGAATATATTATTATCTGCTTTGTATCAGGCACTGTGCTAGCCACTGTATGCTAGCCACTATAAAGAGGAAACTTTCTTAGCAAACATTCAAGGAGGGAAAAAGACCATTTGAACAAGTATTCATAGTGTAGCCTCCTAAGTATCTTATTTGGGGAAGCACAGGGAACTGAGGGTGCTCATATCAGGGACATGGAATCTAATCTTCGGGTCTAAGCAAAACTTTCTAGAATCAGCACTCTGATATTGGCATTAAAGGTCAGTATTTCTTGGGACCACTTGGACACACCATTCCTGGTTTCTGAATTCCTATCTCATGATGATCTGTTTTCCTAACATATGCATTTAGGCTATTCCGTAGTTTGGCGAAAATATTACTCAACTTCTTGGACTATGTGAGACTCATCCTTATGCCTAGACACTTTTATGGTTGGTGTTTCATGTGCTGCTTTTTTTAGTTCTTTAAAGTTTTCTGCTTCTTTGAGAGAACGCAAAGGCTGTGGAGTCTGGCTATTGACGGAACAACTATTTCATGGCTTGCCCCAGAAGCAACTTATTCCAGCAGTGCTGTTGTTATTTATCCACAAGGAGTCTGAGAGGAGAAGTAAATATCTTCAGGCTAATGGTTTACTGATGTGCTAACTGCTTTGGAACTAAGCATCAAAATTAATGAATTATGAGACATAACGTTGTCATCCATAGATTTGGCATATTTTATGTAAATGTACTTGATAGGAATCAGACAGTTTCAATATTTATACTTTTAACCTACACAGCATCTTTTCCCCTTCATATTAAGGAAACACACATTGCCAAAGTAGAGGTCAGTGACAGGTTTCCTTTCATTTTGTTCCTTCCAGAAATGTTCAGGTTAGAATTTATTTTTCTCCCTTCCAAATACAATCTCCCTTTTAGTATGGAAAATGTCAGCTTAATTAGTAAATTAGTTTCAGATAATTTATTATGTACCTGCTATGTGCCAGGTGCTATGCTAGTAATGGGAAGTCAGCAAGTTGGGAGCATCACAATCTTTGTCAGAATTTGATGATGAATATTGTACAGTTTTAGATCCTTATGAAGAAAAAAAAGATTGTAGAGGAAAGCTGTCTCAATATCCTCTACATTAAATTAGAGATGGTGAGATGAATCAAAATGATAAGGCTATTTATTTCAGGTACACACTGAATTTACTCAATGTTGATCATGCAATGACTACTGGGCCTTGTTCCAAAGTGGTAATCCTCCATATTTCTCAGCAAGTTGAAAGCTGTGTCTATCACTCTGCCAGAAGGAGGCATGTCAAGAGAGCAATTGTATCTTTGTCTCCTGTCTGCCAAGTAGTCCTCTGGTAGTGGCCTGATTTCGTTTTTCTGACTTTGTAGCTGATTTTTTTTTTTTTTTTTTTTACCTTGCCTTTTTACATTGAGCATTTTACGGACAACTTCGAAGTATGAATTTGAGGTTTCCAGTTTTTCAGCCATGCTCCCAAATACTAGCTCCAAATAATTACTCATAAGTGCTGTGAATATTGTGACAGGAAATCTAAGAGCGAAAGAGAACTAGGACTTTTTACTAAATATAGTTTTGAGAGATTTACTAAAAAGTCTGATTTTTTGAATTTGTGTTTTAATGAAGAATCATTGACTTAAAAGGAACCTGTTAACAATAACATGGGGAGTTGGAGGAGACTGAAGGCAGAGATGTCAAATAAATGGCATCCAAGACTTAACAGGTTTAGAGGTCGAGTCAGGCTGAGGAAGGACAGAGATAGAATATTTTGACACCTCACAGGAACTTCCATTAGGGTAAAATGTTTATAAAGCAATGCCAGAAAGGAAGGAGAGAGTACTGAAGAGAGGAAGCTTAAAAGATGATGTGGAAGACAAACAAATGGCTAACAGACACATGAAAAAGTGTTCAACATCACTGGTCATCAGATAAATACAGATCAAAACTACAATGAGATACCACCTTACACCAGCTAGAATGGCCAAAATTAATAAGATGGGAAACAACAAGTATTGGCGAGGTTGTGGAGAAGAGGTGGGAACCGTCTTGTACTGTTGGTGGGAATGAAAACTGGTGCAGCCACTCTAGAAAATAGTATGGATGGTCCTCAGGATGTTGAAAATAGAGCTACCCTATGACTAAGAGATTGCAGATGATACAGATGTAGTAAAGATACAGATGTAGTAAAAAGAAGGGGTACATGCACCCCAATGTTCATAGCAGTGATATCCACAATAGCTAAACTGTGGAAGGAGCCCTGCAATAGATGAATGGATAAAGACGATATGGTTCATATATACAATGGAATATTACTCAGCCATCAGAAAGAATGAATACCCGCCATTTACATCAACATGGATAGAACTGGAGGGGATTATCCTGAGTGAAATAAGCCAAGCAGAGAAAGACAATTACCATATGGTGTCACTCATGTGGGACATAAGGAATAGATCAGAGGACCACAGGGGAAGGGAGGGAAAACTGAAAGGGAAGAAATTAGAGAGGGAGACAATCTGTGAAAGACTCTGGGTTCTGGGAAACAAACTGAGGGTTACAGAAGGGAGAGGGTTAGGGAGATGGGGTAACCAGGTGATAGGTATTAAGTAGAGCACATGTTGGGATGTTCATTTGGTGTTACACACAACTAAAGAATCGTTGAACACTACAACAAAAACTTATGAGGTGTTGTATGTTAGTTAACTGAACATAATAAAAAATAAAAATAAAAAATAAATAAATGAAAGAAGTGACCTGTGCATAAAACAAAAATAAAACAAAACAAAAAGATAATGTGGAAAAAAGAACATCATTCCAGAAATCTAAGGACCTGGTTGTGATGGGGAAGACATTCAGTCTGCGTGCTGAGGTCTCATGTGGAAATGGGTTGTGTCCTCTGCTCCCTTTGGGTTTCTTAGACAAGGCTCACTTGCTCTAATTTATTCTTCATGGAGCAGTGGATCTTTAATGGACACCAGAAAGTCTCCATCTCCTCTTTACTCTAGAGTGAATATACTATGAAAGTATGTGTGAAGTGCACAGATTTACAAAATGAACATGAGCTCCTGTGCCAAATCTAAGAATTTGATAGTTTTGGGGGCAACATAAGAAAATATACTGTAGTTTTCTGAGAACTCTAAAGGCTTAAAGACAACAGCAGATGTGCGAAGACCCTTACAGAATTTATGCAGGGGAAACACAACAAAGTGCTGAGTTGTTCCACAAAATAACTCACAAAAGCAGCACTTCATTTTGTAGATAAAATTCACCTAAATTCTTTGACGCTGTTTATGTAATGATAATTCATGCATATTGAATGTCAAGAATGTGCTGAATATCACGCATACATTATTTATAACTCTTTTCACAATACTTGAGGGTTATATAGATGATCCTGAGACTGAGAAAGGCCAGGGAAATGTTCTATGGGTGAATAATTAGTAAACTGGGCAGGTGGAATTCAAACTGGCTCACGTGACTCCATAACCCACTCATACACTTCTGTATCTCATTGGCTCTCAGGAACCACTTATTGGATGTTGTTACCAGGGCTCTGTGTGTCCTTTCAGTTATATCTAATCAAAGAGATAGTGATCCCAGTTCTCCAATCCCTGACCATTTAACATCATGCTTGTGGGATCTATCCCAATTCCAGACTTCCTTTGAGCCTTCTCTAACCCTTTGGGCTAGAAAAACTGCCCTGGATCCTATGCAAATTGCATCATTGTTTTGGGTATTTTGCTGTAATATGTATATATATATAGGTCTTTTGGTGTAATATATATATACAATCAAAGGATGTCCTGGGCTCTATTCTTCATGATCATGGTAGGATCATGGCCCATTGAGACATTAACTCCCTCATAAAGGCCCTAAACAAGGGCAATTCAAAGAAAATTATAGTTTTCAGAATGTTTTTTCAAAACAATCTGATGGTTTTGAAGGGGCGGGGGGTGGGAGGTCGCGGTACCAGGTGGTGGGTATTATAGAGGGCACGGATTGCATGGAGCACTGGGTGTGATGCAAAAATAATGAATACTGTTATGCTGAAAATAAAAAATAAATTTAAAAAAATGCTGGGAAAAATAAATATAGTTTTCATAGTCCAGACTCATTAAAGTCAAAAGAACCACAACCAAATAATTTTCCTCAGAATCCATTATATCAAGGTTGGTGGTATAAGTATAGGAAGGAAGGTTTGCAGTTAGTTTTATAGGATAGAATGTGGATTTGGTCAGCTGTTTACATGTATGCAGTTTCTAATTATGTATGACTGGGCTCCTCTAAGACACCAAACTTCCCTTCCTGAGTGTTGTGTTGTAAGCTCTTTGTGTTTTTTATTGTTGTTGTTAGCCTTGTCTTTTCCATTTTCCATCACACCACTTCTCCATTAGCTGTGCTAACTTCAACATTTCCTCTCTATAGAATTTTGGGTAGGTTATGCATTACTGGAAAGAAATAATGCAGACACATACCAGATAAAAGCCTGGCATCTGATTTAACTAGCCATGGACTTAAAAACTTGAGAGAACTGGTGTCTTTTGCTACACAGAAAAGGAGAAATAGCAGTGATCATTAACACAATATTTTCTAGTGTCCCTTGTTCCCTACTGTGGATTTTATCAACTCAGAAGAGGGTCTTCAGATTTGGGAAACACAATTTTAGCATCACAGTTTAAAAAAATAAAAATTGTTTTTGTTGTTTGTTTGTTTAGTAAGTGGGCTTGTGTCAACGTGTACCATCAACATGAAATCATGTCCCAGGGAGAATAAATGGGATTGGGAGCTAAGGCAGCAAGTGGTTCATTAGGCTTTTCTAGATTCTTTGCTTTATTTTTATGAAATATATGAAAAATAAATATGTAGGTAAGTACATAGGTAGGTAGGTGGGTGGGTAGCCATGTAGATGTATAGATAGTAATAGTCTTTTCTGCTTGTTATGTTTTGTTTTGTTCCATCTGAAGATGCCACTTTCTTTACCTTGTTGCTAACACAAAGGGAATCCTTTGACAGCTTACTCTCTTGAACACTAGACATATTGCCTGCCAACATATATCTAGTCACACTACTTAAATCATAGAGTGGCACAAAAATATTACCACGGTATGTGGAAATATAAAATGTAATGTGCAGGGTAAATTGGCAACACTAACACATTAGCAAGATTTCTCAAACTTAACAGGCTGCATGAGGAGCAAGTAGCAAGGGAGCCAGAAGTCCGTCCGTTCTCTCTAGTCAGGGAAACAGCACGGCAGCAACCATGTGGTCTTGCCAGATATACTTTTATGATTTGAATTGACTTGTGATTTCTCTCTTCTCCATTGAAATTTCTGGTGGTTGCCCAAATGGTGTGTGGAATGAGATCTGCATATACTAACTAAAAATAAGAACACTCGGGGCCTGGCAGGAGAACTTGTCATAGCTTCCTTCCTTCTCTAGGCCCATTCCTGATTTAGTGATCTCAGATACGGCTCTTCCTCCCCTTAGAATGTGACACTTCCTTGTTTTCTCTCCTCACCACTTCCAAAAGACCTCATTTCCTAACACTCAGGGCAGACTCTTTTTAGTAAGGCCTACCCCAAACACATTTTTCTTTTCTCTCCCCCCATCCCCATTCACATGCCCAAAGCTTGCTCTAACAGCCTGGGATTGTTTTCCTATCTCTCTTCCTAACTGGGCTATGGAAACCAAAACTTCAAGGCTGGCCTAGATTCATTTTTACAGCTTTCATCAACACCTAACAGTAGATCGAATAAATGAATGGTTTTTCATAAAATATCTCTTGTTTTTATTGGTGAAAGACTGAATAATGAGCTCTATTGAATAGTAATTTGACTGAATATGACACTTATGATACTGAGAACTCCAAGTTTTTAGTCCAAATCAGAAAATGGATACCTTTGATATAAAATAATCTGTCTCTTTTTACACCAGTAATGTATTTGCATAAATAAAACACATAGGCTGCTCTTAGAGCAGCTTAGGAGATAAGTACTGTCTAAATGCAGAGTCATGTCTTATAAATATGACATGCAATTTGGAGGAAATTAACTTTAATATGGTCATGAGGGTGATTTAATGTTGGTTTGTTATTATGGAAGAAGGAAAGAATTGCATAGGCCATGTGTGTGACTAGTAAGTGCTCTGTTTACAGCCGTGCTTTATTGTGTGGCAGCAAAAGGTGTTACTAGATGTGTTAGAGAATTACCTGTAGGCTAGGGCTTAACATTGTAGTGATGAAAACCAAGAAGTGTTTGATAATGAGAGGGTGACCAAGTTTTTATGTGATAGTTTCAGTCAGTTGATTGAAAACTTCAGCTCAGATATATACTTGCCTCCCCAGAAATTACTTATTTGCAAAACCTGAGTAGTTGGGGCAGGCTCTCTGTTAATTGATTAAAGGTTGGAAACTATGTTGGTCATAACCAACATTGAACTTTGTAGAGTATAACACCTCAGATGCTGACTTTTTAGTGGACAGCTTGTCACCACTTAGAGTTTCTCTCTTTTCAAAATTTTGTTGACTGTTAGAGTATTCAAAACCTGAGAAATGAAAACACAAATAAGGGAACTATAAATACTATGGATCACCCAAGTGCAGAAATATTTGTACATAATCATTTGATCCAGAGAAGTTAAGTGACTTGGCCAACGTCACACAGCTAATAAAGGGGGGACTAGGATGCAAACTCAGGCATCCATGCTTCAAATCATGACACTAGATGGCCTTCATTGAAAAACTACTTCACACATAAACATTGGAGTTAGCTCACTGTATGGCTTAACAAAACTTTGAATTAATACTCCAAAGTTGTATAACAGCTTTGAGTCATTTCCTTTTACTGTGAAGTATGGTCATTTAAGTCTGTGAGAACAGCTTGGTAATCATCGGTAGATTCTCCAAACTAAACAAACAAAGAAACAGAAGTTTTCCAGAATTTGGATATGAAAATCGACTGTGGAATCTAGCTTAAATTTTCTTGACATCCGTCAGCTATAAGGCTTCATTTGGCTTTGGATGTTTGAATAGTATCCACTTTTTTCTTAATCCTTTTTCTCCTTATTTTCTCTGTGGAAAAAAAAAAAATGTGCTGTACTTACCATAGAAAATACTTTTGTGATTTTAAAGGCAACTGGTCTGATGCATATTTCTTGAGCATAAGTGAGAAATGAGGGGTGCCTGGGTGGCTCAGTGGATTAAGCGTCAGCCTTCGGCTCAGGTCATGATCCCGGGGTCCTGGGATAGAGCCCCGCATCGGGCTCTTTGCTCAGCAGGGAGCCTGCTTCCTCCTCTCTCTCTGCCTGCCTCTCTGCCTACTTGGGATCTCTCTCTCTGTCAAATCAATAAATAAAATCTTTTAAAAAAATAAATAAATGAGAAATGAAGTTCTGTTTAAAGGAATTCTGAATTAAAAGGGAATTATCATCACCAGCTGGTGGATAAACTGGTGTTAATAGATGTAGGAAAGGTATCAAGGAACTGGCCCTCCCACTATTGTTTATTCCTTTACCTGACACAAAAAGTTCTTTTCTCCCCTATTGATAAGAGATCATGGTTTATTGTACCATGGATTTCTACAGGTCTCATAAATAAATTCAACAAATGTTCGTTGAACTTTTGCTCTGCCTAGATCCATTGAACTGGTAACATAAAACTTGGCCCTGAGAAAGCACCATTTTTTCACACTTAAGCTTATTCTCAACATCATCACCCAGAGTTCACATGAGGAGAACATACAAGAATGCTCTTCTCCCCATTGTTTCTCTATGGGGTGTCTGTTAGCAGCAGCTGAAGCAACAGCAGGCAGATAATAAATTTAAATGGGCTCTCTTATATTTCTTTATGTTCCTCTGAGATGAATGGAGCTCATTTCAGAATTCTTGGGTATCTAATATAATTAGGTTTCTCTCTGTCTCTCTTCCTTCTCCTCTTTGACTTTCTGTCTTATGTTACATCTTATGTATTAAGGATGGGTATCTCTTACTCATTTCCAACATTAGATACCATCAATGAGTAGCAACCATGGGGGTTTCACTGCAGAAAAGATGACTTCTCTATTGATCACTTATCAGGGTAGCAGTGGTGTTGTGAAGCTTAACATGAGTCTTTGGATTGTTTTGTTTGTTGTGTTTGTTGCTGAGGGCTGTCATCCTAAAGATGACAAATGGAATGCCTGTGACTTCTTAGGCCGCAAGGGATTAGAATATGAAAAGTGCAGATTTGGACATCTAAAATTAAAAGGCACTAACCAGAAAACAGAAATCTGAGGAGCCAGGAGGGGTCCTTTGCAAATAGGTTTGCTCATTAAAATAATCAGTTTTCTTGCTTGTCCCATATTGGTGCTATGGCCCTGTCTTGTAGAGTGATTCCTCACACTGTTTCAGTGCATCATTTAGAGTTAATGTTCTTGGATTCCTGTGATCATAAGGCTATATATGTAAGAAGAAGGGATTCATCAAAAACTGGTAAAGTGGAAATGAATTCTTTTTATGAAATTTTAAATATGCTTGCTTTTGAAGGAGACACTGCTAGTTTGTTATAAGTGTTTTCTTGTGCTTAGGAACTTCTTAGTGTTGCTTGGGTTGAATATGTAATTGGCAGTGTTTGCCTATAAAAAACAGCAATTTCATATGATCCAACCTAGTAAGTATAAATGCAAATAATTTAATAAATATTTAGGTAAGCTGATGTTTTAAATTAGTATATTTTTCTCAGCATAATCTCTTCCAGTCCCGTCCATGTTGCTACAAAAGTTGGGTATTCATCCTTTCTGATGGAGGCATAATACTCCATAGTGTATATGGACCACATCTTCCTTATCCATTCGTCCGGTGAAGGGCATCTTGGTTCTTTCCATAGTTTGGCGACCATGGCCATTGCTGCTATAAACATTGGGGTACATATGGCCTTTCTTTTAAGTCAATTATCATATGGTTTCACTTATTTGTGGAGCATAACAAATAGCATGGAGGACATGGGGAGTTAGAGAGGAGAAGGAAGTTGGGGGAAATTGGAAGGGGAGGTGAACCATGAAAGACTATGGACTCTGAAAAACAATCTGAGGGGTTTGAAGTGGCGGGGGGGTAGGAGGTTGGGGTACCAGGTGGTGGGTATTATAGAGGGCACGGATTGCATGGAGCATTGGGTGTGGTGAAAAAATAATGAATACTGTTATGCTGAAAATAAATAAATTTAATAAAATAAAATAAAATAAAATAAATTAGTATACTTTTCAGGTAACAAAAGCTTATCCCTTCAACTTGTTTTTTTTTTTCTTTTTTTTTTTAAAGATTTATTTATTTAACAGACAGAGATCATAAGTAGGCAGAGAGGCAGGCAGAAAGGAAGGGAAGCAGGCTCCCTGCTGAGCACAGAGCCTGATGCAGGGCTGGATCCTAGGACCTGGGATCATGACCTGAGCTGAAGGCAGAGGCTTTAACCTACTGAGCCACTCAGGCACCCCAACTCCTCAAGTTTTATAAGTTCTCTATGAACCAGAGGAGATGGACTTTTTTCCAAGCAATTGTACCTATTTTCCTTCTCTTCTTAAGTAGACTATGCATTTTCCTTTATCGAAGGCTCAGTGTCATTACTACAAATATTCAAGTATGGTTATATGATATTCTCAAAAGTTATGAGATCTGCAGGGGTATTTCTGAAGATATGTGCTTGTTTTTTTGTGGGTTTTGTTTTGTTGTTGTTGTTTGTTTTGTTTTGTTTTTTTCTGCCTGGTAATCTGCTATCTCTTCTTTATGTTTTGAGTGTCTATCATGCTGCAATATGAACACATTCAGGATCAAAGAAGATGCCAGGACTAGAAGACTAGTGAATTGAGCCCAAGAAATGCTGATTATATATTATAAAACAAGGAAATCAATTGATAATCACAGATGCAGAATATGAAACAGAACTTGGAGTAGGAACTATATTAAAGAATGAACTGTAAATAGGAATATGGGGCCAGGGTAACTGAACGGTGATTAAATGTCTTGAAATCAGAAATCAAGGGAACTAACAAATCAGGTTAATGAGTTAATGTGTGCAGATTATGATCAGTCCAACCCAGTTAAGAAAAATAAACTGGCTAGCAAGAGTAAACTTTGAGACTACTGGTTGTTGCCTCTTTATCCCAATATTGGGCTTCTGATTGAGTGTAGGTGGCCAAAAGCTTGCAAGGGGGGTATCCCATTGGGAAAAGAGTCCAATTGGTTCTTGCAGAGTCTGATTCTTACAGAGACAAAGGCTCTGCTTTTCTAGAGGACCCTAGAATACTCAGTGCGTTTGATTTACTACTCATAATTCATTGGATTCTAGGGAGCTATGTAATTAATATATGGTAAATTATGTAATTAATATTGTCAAAATCATATTAAAATCTGAGTCATAGGGCTGTAAGCAAGAATCTGCAGAGATCGCCTTCAAGTTCATGGTCTTAAAATAGTGGTTCTCAATTAGGTGGGTGGAAGAAGAGTTCCCCTTGGAGAAATTAGAAAAAATATCTGGAGACATTTTTGGTTGTCACAACTTGGGGAGTACTTCTGACATTTAATAGGTAGAGACCAGAGATGTTGCCACACATTCTATATAGCTCAGGGCAGGGTCCAACAACGAAGACTCAGTGTGGCCCAGGATGGTGTCTAGGTTGAGAAACACTGGCTTAGGAAAACTGTGAGTATAAGAAAGGCAAATGTATTTACAAGCATTCTTTGCATGAAGCCTGTAAGACTTAAAGATTTGGAAGCATGGGGCCAATGAACCAAGTAACTGCAGTGTGGTGTTTTCACCTGTGGAAGGACAGTAGGCACAAGAACTTGCTTCACCATATTTACCTGTGTTCAGAGAGGAGTAGCTTCCTAAAGATATTTCTAAATTTACTTACTTTGAGATCTTAGTTGTCAAATCACCCCAGAAGGAGGGATGCCATAGGAGCACTTTGCTCCTATCAACAAAGCCATATTAAGATTTCAGGAATGAGTCAGGACCAGTGTTGGAGGTGAGGACACTTGAATGGGTTAATCAGATGGGGAGAGAGATGATGTGATCCCACCTGACTCACTTATTGGGGTAAACATGTCCATCAGACCATCTTATAATCAAGCTCCCTAACTTTATCTAATAATAACTCCTTATTATTGGATTTCAAAGAATCAGAACTTTCTGTCTCTTATCAGGAACTCAGGATTGATTTATATTGCTCTTGTATGGGGACTGAGCCATTTTGGATAATGGGGTTAGGGCCCCCTAGTCAACTTTAGGATCATCTGAGCTGACCAAGAATCATTTGGGTCTTCTTAGCTTTAGCTGGTTGCTATAAAATTGAGATCATTATAGAAGAGGCTTTTCACATGGCTATATTCATAAATTTTGAACACTAATTCCCTTCAGTTAAATAGGTCCCAGGTGTCTCCACTTTAATGCTGATCTCAAGAAATCAGAGAAGTTGTATCAAAGTAACCTATTTCTTAATAAATGTTTGAATGAATGAGTGAATGAATAATGGAAGAGTCAAGTTAAGTATTTTGCAATTATGCTACTGGAAGAAGCACAAAGAAAAAAAAAAGGAAAATCCCTTTATGAAAACTGCAGATCTTTTACAGAGGAAAGCAAATTAATTTTTATAAAATAATTTTCCCCCATGAGTACTTTTTTGACTGATGTGTCTCACCCCTGACATTTGTAGACCTATACAGTTTTAGAGTAGATGAAATTCTTCTACTTCTTGGGCTTGATATAGGAAAGTCATAAGACAAGACACCCAATCCACCTTTGTTAAACTGAATTGAAAATAATTTATCTTGTAGCAGAAATGGCAGAGAAACCATCTGATGCTGTGTCAAGACAAGAGAACAAAAACCGAATAGAAGGTGATATTGTTCACCAAGGAGAATGATGTTGTTTCATCCTTTCTCCAAAAAATAATTTGGCAAAAAAGAAACTGTACAGAACAGTATATAGTAATTTGTATAAAATATGGTACTTTAAAGAGACAGGTTATTGAAAAATGCCATATCACTTATAGATAATTATTTAAAAATATCATTCATAAGTAATTTTAAAAGCTGTGGATCAGAATGCTCTCACTGTTTCTTTTTTCTTAGAGAAAATGTGCTGAAGGCACCTGGGTGGCTCAGTTGGTTAAGCAGCTGCCTTCAGTTCAGGGTATGATCCCGGGGTCCTGGGATTGAGCTCTGTGTCAGGCTCCATGCTTAAAACAGAGTCTGCCTCTCCATCTGACCCTCCCCCTGCTTATTCTCTCCTTTGCACTTGAATTCTCTCTCTCTCTTTTGCATAAACAAATAAAAATCTTTAAAAAAAAAAAAAAAAGAAAATGGGGAGATTGAGTAAGGGATTTGAGAGAGAATGTTGGGAGAAATGTTGCTCAAATACCTACACATTGACATGTTAGAAGCTACCAAATTATAATCTCTCTTCCCTTTCTCTCTTCCCTTCCATCTCACCTCCCTTCCCCCGTCCTCTTCCACCTTCCCGCTTCCCTTCTCTTCTCCTCTGTTCTCCATCCCTGTGCATGACTCCATCATTTTTGTTTCTTCTCCCTTCCTTCTTTTCCTTGTTCTCTTTCTTTCTTTGTCCATGTCCTGGATTGCCAGTAGTAAAGAAGGACTCAATGTTATGACCTTCTCACAAAGAAGAAGGGAGATGTTGGACAGTGAAAGACTGCCCCTTAGAGTATTTTCAATAATTTTTATACACGCATCAAAGGGGTCGGTCCCACCAAAAGGATGATAAAACATGGCTCCAGACCATATTTTTTAGAACATAAATTTGATATATTCCTCACGTTTCTAGGTAAAGAAATAAGGTGATTACTGAATTATTTAGCCCAACATTCCTAGTATAGAATCAGGCATTATTTCCTATTAGGATCTGTTCAGATTTGAATGAAAGCTCTGAACTCTTTTGTCAGAAAATGCATACATACTCATACTCATACCATTTTCATTCAGTTTTATCATCTTTTGAAGCCTACCCATTGTTCTGTCCATGCTTTTGTACTGAGAAGAACAATTGTTCTACTAATTTTTTTCCCATTGACTATGTAGCCAGTGTTTACATGTTAAAAAAAAAAAAAAAGAATGCACATGTCATCTTAAATTACCTATAAAACATTAATTAATTAAAATGGTACTACTATTATTCAAATAACAACCCCAACAGTATTCAAAAAGATTCCTCTAGACACTTAGTGGGACTTTAGAACTTACCCTGACTCTGTTGGTTGCTTTAGAGAGAGTTCCTTTTCACTTTTAGATCTAGTAAGCAACATCTTTCCTTGATGAAATATCTCCTATAAACCAGATATTTTCTAGTGTGTTTTATATATATGACCTTATTTGGTTCTCGAAGAATTTTATTGGGTGGGTATATTCAGCGGGCATCAGTAGTTCCCTTCACACACGATTAAACTGAGGCTTAGATACTTTGAGGTGATCTGACCAAAATCACAGACCCTAAGTGAGAGAGCTAGCCTGGGAAGCTCAGACGGCCCATGGCTTTGATCTTTGTTCTTTCCAAGGTGTCCAGAGATTGAGGGAAGGCCCCTACAACCTTATCTCCTGAATCGGGAATGCTATGAAATGAAGAGAATGGAGAGTAAGTGGGGTAATTGCTGTTATGGCCAGTTTTTTAGGAAGAAAAGGAAGGAAGGAAGGAAGGAAGGAAGGAAGGAAGGAAGAAAGAAAGAGGGAGGTAGGGAGTGGGGAAGGGAGGGCGGGAGAGAGAGAAAGAAATGCCCTTAAATCCTACACAACAGCAGCTGTCCCTGGTTATTGTGCTGTGAGTCCCAGAGCAAGCATTTATGGAAATGTATCTGTGTTTCAGCAGCAAAATATAATGGAGATTCTAGGCAGACCTCAGGAGAAAGTAATGGGGAGAGTTTATCTGGGGAGTAGGCTACATGCGAGACGTCTCAGGAGCTATAGTAGAATAAAAATCCATATGAGCTCATAGACCATGGGTAGATCTTCAAAATGTGCCCCAGTGCTCATGAAATAATTAATGCTTTGCTAAAGGGAAAAATGATTTAAAAATATGGAAAATGTACTTCTCAGACTGATGAATCATTGGGGCAAGAATTTTTTTCAGTTTCACTGACACCCAAGGAACTAACCTACAGCGCCAACAGTAGACCTAACCCAGTAAAATAAATAAATGCTGCTCAGTTTGTTAAGCTCTGTCTTGTAAAATTCCTCAAATGATGTTTGTAGGCTCATATATAAAATTACATTATCCATTAAAATTGTTTCAGCATGGTAAAGATGGCATGGTTCAATAATATCTGTTATTATTTTTCTAAACAATTATATTAACTTTTGCTTTGAATATTTTTAAACCTAGGGTTTATCTGTTATAGATTTAATGACTACCCTAAATAGAAAATGGGGAGATTCAGGGTTCTAACCCAAATGACTGACTCCCGTGGATCTTTCCGTCTTCCCAGGAAGTAGAGAGGTGGGTTATCACATTCCACCATGCTTTGGAGCATGTGTTGTAGGGTCAGGCAAAGCAGAATAGATTTAAGATGGGATTAGTTCATACTCCCCTGAATTTAGGAGAGTTAGTCTTTCTCAGTTTCAGTTTCTCCATCCTTTTTGGATGACAGAAAGACCTACCTAAAATGTCTCTTTCAAAGATTAGATAACTCAACAAAATTTTTCACAATGACGCCCTGACCTTAAAGCATAAAATATGAGATAGATACCATTGTCATTTTGCAGGCGTAGAACCTCTAAAGGAAGTTCACATTGTAGATTCATTATTTTTCCTTTTGTCTATGTGTTACTTTTTTCAAAAGCAGTATAAAAATACCTCAAGGAATTCAAGTAAAAAAAATGGCCTAAATTACTCATCACTTAATTAGATTAATGCTTTTCTTTAATCTATGCATATTTCTCATAGAAATATAATTTTCATAAATTTCATAGTTTTATATATTAGAAGTCAGCATTATGTCACAAGAGCTTATGTTTTGTTCAGTTTCCTTTTTCTTATACCGTTTGTTCTCTCCCCCAATGAACTGGGTTATCATTCTTTGCTCAGGAGAGATGCACAGGTAGAGAACATAGTTTTATTTAAAAAAATTTGGACTATACACATGTTTTAGTAACTTGTTTTCTTACTTACCAGTGTGTAGAAGACATGCCTCTCATACACACACCTCTAGAAATAAAGGCTCCACATCCTAAGGGTGTGTGCATAGGGTTGTTCATGCAGTATTGTTTGTGGTTTCTGGACAACTGAAAACATCCTAAGTACTTGTTGGTGAGGAATGGACAAAAGCATGTCCATATTCTGGACCAGTATGTGGCTATTTAAAATAGATATAGAAAGAACTCCTTTTGTAGATATTTATACTTTTTTTGAGTTGGAAAAGAAGGCGGGAGTTATTGAATCCAATGCCCTCATTTTACAGATGGGAAATGGACCCCTATAGCCATCTGACCAACGTTGGTCCTTGAAAGATCCAGAATGCAGGCCTGACTTAGTCCGCTCATCCCATGGCCTCCCACTCCTGACATGTCGGCTCTGAAGTTCACAGTGGGTGGATGGTCAGCTATGGAGGGGTGTGAATATGCGTTTGCAAGCGTGCAAGGGAGGCTTTTAGTATTACTAGGGAGGCTTTTAGTATGACTTGGGAAGTGGGAGTTTAATAGTGCATTTACTGTACTGGTGAGCATATAACATGAAAACTGCATTCGGTGGTTTTCAGTTAAGGGCATAGTGTCACCCGTTGTCATGCATTTGTTCCCTGACTGATTTTCCTGGAGAAGGTCAGAGCCCCACATTACTTTGCTCTGCCCCACTGTGGCAGGATCCTGAATATTTAATCACATTGCTCTGATGAGATGGGTGTATGGTGGCAGCTTCCAGGGGAGCCCGTGCAGTGTGCTCCTCCTCAGACTGCTGTTTGGAAATGAATCCTTCAGGCATGCTCAAGGACATGCAGAAGGTACAGAGGAGTCAAAGACTTTCTTTTCCTCCGGCTAGTCAAAACTGAAACTAGGATTGTGATGCAAAGTCTGAAAGAAGCATTTTCAGTGTGATCTAATATTTTGCTTGATGTTAAGTCAAGGCAAGAGTATATAGTTCAAAGAGGATGGTGTTACGTTGCTTTGTTTTCCATAGTGACGTGCTCACTGAATCTGAAATTGGCCTGTCCCTGCAGCTCCAGTGGTTGTCATGCTCAGTTGTAGGTGATTATTATCTCCAGGACTAGGATAAGCGTTGCTTTTTAGGCATTTGACCATGGCCATAGTTTGGTTATAAAAGCATCCATGGAAACTTAAGCAGGAACTTTGCAAAAGCAATTATTCACACTAAAAAGAATCACAATCTGTTGTAAGCTAGTACTGAGTAATTATGTTTCTGTGGTCACCGAATGCCATTGCATCTCATATTTTTAGCTGTTTATGTAAGGGAGGAACTCCTTTTTGTTGTCGTTGTTGAACAAATCAAGAATATTTCAGTAGTCACCATTATTTCTTATAGTCTTTAGATTAGGTCTTTATTTTCTTGTGTTTGATTTTAAACTCGTCTTTGTTTAAAATTTGCATCTTTTGAAAAACCTACCTGTTTTATGACAAGTAGTGTAAGGCAGTTCAGTCTTGAATGAAAAGTAGGGCAAAGCCATTTATAACTGAGACCGTGTGACAAGAGCCTTGTAGGTCACCTCTCTCTCCATCAGGGGTTCCATCCATATTCAGCTATAACTGTCACTTCTACACAGATGGCTTCTAAGTGTGACCTTCAATCTTGACCTTTGTACTGAATGCTAGATCAGCATTTCTAAATGCCCAGTATGTTCCCTAACATTATCTGAAACCTACTTCCTGACATCTGCCTGGTAAGTGATAGAAACTCAGGTAAGACTGTCCTAAATCAGCCCAGCATTTGTTTATGTTAGTTGGGGATTACAGGAAGGCTAACATATTTATTACTTCCTCCTATTTTTTTCGATTATATGTTGCCCTTCATTTAGTTACTCCAGACCTCAAACTGTCTTTTCTGACATCTCACTTTGCAAGAGAAGGAGGCGGAAAGTCCTGTGGCCCTCCCTTACAAAACAAACCAGACCAGCCAACCTCACTGGTTGGAGTTTGGCTGACTCATAATTATATTAACCAAATCGTTAATATGCTAATCAAAATAGAAAGGCTGATCTTCCAGGTGGTGGATATTAAAGAGGGCACAGATTGCATGGAGCACTGGGTGTGGTGCAAAAACAATGAATACTGTTACGCTGAAAAGAAATTAAAAAAAAAAAAAAAAGAAGAAGAAAGGCTGATCTTCCAAAAATGTGGTAGAGGAGGAAAGAAAAGTCATGCGCTGGATGCTAAAGTTTGAATCATGGATGTGGCCTGTTTTTAAATACACTGGCCATTCTGGGAAAATGGTATAAAAAGGATGTGTCACCAAGCCTATGTGTGCCCATTAGAGTCCAATAGACACCACAGGACTGCTTGTGGCTGATGGCTTTTCTGAAGCCAAATGAGCAACTGATTGCTTTAAGCCTTTCTATCCATTGCCTTTGATATAATTGAAAATGGAGTTTCCTTGACATTTGTGCTTTGTTTTGAAATGGAAGCCTGGGGCTGCTTTACTGATACCACATCCTAACCTCAGAGTAACTGCAGGTAGATTTCAACTGAACTGTCTGATGGATTATTGGAACCTTTATAGATCCATAATTTTATCTTCTTTAAATTTCAGTTTGCCTTTTCCTTGGCTTTGTGTTCCAAAAAGGTAATTGTTTTAGATTATAAAAATTCTGGATTTTTGAGAATGCAGGAGATACTAAATTTCTAAGACTCTCTACCACATACTCCTGGATTCTGTGTCTTTATGTTGAAGGTGAGGGACCATGAAATCTGTATATTAAACAGGAATTCTGGGTGGTTCCGATGTAAATAGGTGGTTCCTATGTAAATAGGCCCCTACATTGGAGAAAACAGGGTAGGAGTGTAGATAAAAGTGATATGGATAAGTTCTAGGGATCTCAGTAAGGAAAAAAATATATATCTACATATATATGAACACTGTAAAATTGCTATATTTTGTAAGATC
This sequence comes from Mustela lutreola, assembly GCF_030435805.1. Classification (NCBI taxonomy): domain Eukaryota; kingdom Metazoa; phylum Chordata; class Mammalia; order Carnivora; family Mustelidae; genus Mustela; species Mustela lutreola. The sequence continues at coordinate 51,505,561 of NC_081290.1, forward strand.
TTGTTTTAATACTGTCAGTAACCACAAGAGATTGCAAGGCTGCCTCATACCCAAGTAAAATGAGTCTGAGTAAATGACTCGCTATTTAATTCTAGGACTAAATTAGAACACCATTTCCTTACTCTATAGGCCTTGTCAAAAAGTGACAAAAATAATAATGAATCACAAAGAAAATAAGGAAAATAAGCTAATGTAAATTCTTTCAGGACACAGTTTTCAGCCTTATTCTGTGGAAGAATGGGCCTTGGGACATGCCAGGTCCTCTTTTTTTTTTTTTTTTTTTTTTTTTTAATCTGGGCATAAATCTGGGCCTTAGAAGGTGGCATCTTTCCTTCTGATGTTTGCCGTCCTTCAAAGTACCACATGCTGACACAAGAGCTCATTTCTACACCCACAATCTCAACCTTATCTCTACTTATAAGACTCTTCAATATATTTTTATTTTCTTTTAAGGAGTATGCATTCATCTGACTCTGACTCTTGGGGCTCTCCATCAGCAAAACGCATCTGTTCCCAGCTCCCATAACTATAATAATAAGGCTTTTACATAGGGATCCAGGTGGGAGAAACCCCACTGAAGGAGCCCCCAGCTCTAGCTAGCACATATTTCCAATGGACCATTTCCCTAAAGTATATGCTTAGGTCATAAACACTTTTTACTTATCTTTAAACACTCCTGTTGGAAAAACTGTGACTCTTCCTCTTTAAAATAAAGCAAAAAAAAAGCTAGAATTTCATCTTCTGGAAAACATTTCACTTCTTCAGCCCTCCTATTTTTCAAAAACACTTGTAATTTGTAGTAATGGATCTAGTCACATGTAAATATTTGTATTAATGATACATGTTATTTGCTTGTTGTTTGTTTATTTATTTGACAGAGAGACAGCAAGAGAGGGAACACAAGCAGGGCGAGTGGGAGAGGGAGAGGGAGAAGCAGGCTTCCCACTGAGCGAGAAGCCTCATGTGGGACTCAATCCCAGGATCCTGGGATCATGACCTGAGCCGAAGGCATAATGATACATCATTTTTGATCAATAGTTTGGGTCTCATTGTATGAGGCCATTAAGCTATGGTAGAACACCTGAAAAATTGCATTAATCTAGATATTATCTATAATGTTGATTAGATGGTTTTTGGTTCCTTTAGACCCAGACACACAAGAGAGAGACTTCTCGAGCCAGTAAGTTAAAGTTTGACTTGCTTTGTATTCACAAAGCTATTTCTAAACTTGATACAAAAGAGCATGTTGTCATGTTCCTTATTTATTGAAGTAGGTGAATAGTGATGTTTCTGGAATAATAATGGACCTGGCATTGGGACATTCCTCTCTAATGGACGCTAGCTAGTCTGATATTTTATCAAGACCCACTTTCAAAACCTGTGACTTTGCCGCAAGGCTCTGCTCTGCTTCTCTCTGCAGCCCCATGGTGAGCTATTTTTAAGCTGCACATGTTTAATTTTGCAACTTGTGACAATCTGAAAAGCATAACAATGTCTATTCCCACTGAGACACACAGAACACACCAAGATCTATTGAGAGGAACAGAATTTGGGGGAAAACTCTATTGTGGCAAGTCTTCTCGGCAATCACTGAGCTCTGTCTTCCTTGAAGGAAAGCCAACCCTCTTCCCTTAATCAATCTGTCCTGCTTATTTTTCCATTTTAAGGAGCAAAAGGTGACCCAAGCGTATTTAAGACTTGCTTTACTTGGACTTCTCAAAAAGATGTGGTTAAAAAAAAAAAAATCATCCAAAATGCAATGAGGAGAAATACATCTTAAAAGAAACCTGCACTTTCATGTTCCTCAGTAACTTACTTAACAAGACTAGCGGTTGCTTGTGGAATCATCCCTCATAGAACCTTTGGTTCATACCACATGGTATGCCAGTTTGTCTTTACATTAAATTTAGCTGTAACTTTACTGCAAGAAATGTTAGCAGCCTCTGTACCATGTACTGAAGTGCTAAGTAGTTTGTTCCTCTGTAAAACCTTTGAGCCTTTGTGAGCTGCTGTAAAGTTCACTCACATTTCTCTGTGAATGACAGTGGCATTCGACAAGCATTTCTGAAACATTAAGGACATTTGTTATTTTTGACCTTGTAACTTTGATTATTGATATTATTGGAGGTAATGACGATACTAGTCAAATTCGCTGATAATTAAGGGCATTTTTCTTTTTTATTTTCTAATACTCTGTAGCCTTTTCTATTTATTGTCTTAATTTTGTTTTGTTTTCCTAAAGATAGCTTTAGGCAACAATATTTCTCCTACACACCTCCCAACAATAAATAGATATAGGGAATGGGCTCCCCAACAAAAATCAGTGATTGTTCTCTAGAGAAAGATTGGTCATGTTGAGGCTCTCGGCTTCCACATCAAAATTGAAACTTTATAGAGGGCTGATTTCAAGAAAGTTCCCCCAACAGAATGAACAGCAGAATTTTGACAGGCTGGGCGCCTGGGTAGCTCAGTGGGTTAAGCCGCTGCCTTCGGCTCAGGTCATGATCTCAGGGTCCTGGGATCGAGTCCCGCATAGGGCTCTCTGCTCGGCAGGGAGCCTGCTTCCTCCTCTCTCTCTCTCTCTGCCTGCCTCTCTGCCTGTGATCTCTCTCTGTCAAATAAATAAATAAAATCTTAAAAAAAAAAAAAAGAATATTGACAGGCTGTCCAGGAGCTATAGAAAGATGATACCCATGCATGTACTCGAGGTGTCCATATGGCTCATGCTCGCACCTCCTTCAAATCTTTGCTTAAATGTCACCTCAGTGAAGAGTTTCCCGATGACCCTGATTTACCACCACTGCTGTCCCCTCCCTCCATTCAGCATAGCCCATTCTTGCCACATTTTATTGACTCTTTTTCCCCATTATAAGTTCCGTGAATCACTGGTTTTGTCTGTTTGGTTTACTTGTGTATATTCAGAACAGTAAATTAAAGTAAAATAGTAATGCCTAGTAGATGCTAGAATGGTCTTTATGAAAATTTTTATTTATTTAATTTTGAAGTAAACTTTTCTTTTGAGATATGTAGATGCACATGCAATTGTAAGAAATTACCCAGAGATCCCAAGGTAAAGCATCCAATTTCCTCCAGTGATAACATCTTTTGGAAACCATAATAGGATATCACAACTAGAATATTGACAATGATACAGTCAGAATAGGGAACATTTCTATCATATTGCTCTTTCATAGCTACATCTACTTCAGTGTGTTCCCTTACTATTATCTAATCCTTGGTGTCCACTAATCTGGCCTCCCTCTATAATTTTGTCATTTCAGGAATGTTACATAAATGGAATCATGCAGTATGTAACCTATTAAGGTAGGCTTTTTTCACTCAGCATAATTCCCTTGAGATTCATCCAAGCTGTGTATGTAAGAGGTTCATTTTACTGCTGTGTAGTATTCCACAGAATGGAAGCATCCTGGATTTTTGTCATTTGCCTCTTGAAGGGCATCTAGGTTGTTTCCGGTTTAGGGTATTATAAGTAGAAATACTGTAAGGATTTACATCAGAGATTTTGCCTGAGTATAGATTTTCATTTCCTTGGGGTAAATGCACAGGAGTGCAATTGCTGAGTTATATGGTTGGTATATTTTTAGAATTTTAAAGAACTATCAGAATGTTCTTCAGAATGGCTATACCATTTTTCATTTCTACCAGTAATATGTGAAAGATCCAGTTTCTCTGCCTGTTTGCCAGCCTTGTCTTAGCACTAATTTTTAATTTTACCTATTGTGGTAGATGTGCCATGATGCCACATTATAGTTCTATTTTGCATGTCAGTAGTGACTAAGGAGATTGAAAATCTTTGCACTTGCATATATGCCCTTTGTATGGATCTTCCTCAACCTATGGTGGGTTCTATCCCATCGTAAGTTGAAAATATGGTAAGTAAAAAATGCATTTACTATATCTAACTTGCTGAACATTCTAGCTTAGCCTAGCCTGCCTTAAACTTGCTCAGAGTACTTACATTAGCGTTCAACTGGTGTATAATAGTGTACCCTAGTGTACTCTTTTTAGAGTAAAGTGTTGACCGTATCATGCAGTTTATCGAACATGGTATTGGACATGAGAAACAAGATGGCTCTATGGATATGGAATAGTTATTTAAGTGTATTGGTTGCTTACAACAGTGATTGTGTGGCTAACTGGGAGCTGTGGCTGCCCAGTATCACAAGGGAGTGTTTCACTACATGTCATTGGCCCAGATCAAAGGTCAAATTTTGAAGTAGAGTTTTTGCTGGGTACAAATCACTTTGCACCATTGTAAAATCAAAGAATGGTAATTCGGGGTCCATCTCTATATCCTTTTTCCATGAAATGTCTCTGTTTGTCTTTTGTTCTTGTTCACTTGGATTTGTGCTTTTTACTGTTGAGTTCTGAAAGCTCATATATTCTAGATATTAGTCCTTTATCAGATGTGTGGTTTGCAAATATTTGTGCCCATCCCATAGCTTATCTTTTCATTTTTTCAGCAGGGTCTTTGATGAGTGAGTTTTTAAATTTGATGACATTCAACTTACCATTTTCTGCTTAAAAAAAAAAAAAATCCTTTACTTATTTGATAGAGAGCACAAGCAGGAAGATCAGCTGGCAGAGGGAGAGGGAGAATCATGCTCCCCACTGAGCAGAGAGCCTGACATGATACCAGAAACCTCATATCATGACCTGGGTTGAAGGCAGACACTTCAGTCTCTGAGCCCCTCCAGGCACCCCTCATTTTCTGCTTTTTATAAATAATACCATGGGTGTGAAGTCTTAGAAATCTGGCTCAATATCTTGAAAAATTTCTCCTATTTTCCCCTTTAAACTTGTATAGTTTTACATTTAAGTATGTGATTTAGTGATCGCTAATATTTATATAAAATATGAGACCTTGGTTAAAGTTCACTTTTTGCTTGAAGATGTCTAATTGTAGGCTTGTATTTGTTGAAGGGCTGTTTCCTTCATTGACTTGATCTTGGCATTTTTTTGTCAAAAATCACTTGTGCATAATTGCGTGGATCTATTTCTAGGCTTTCCATCTTTTCCATTCAACTATGTGTCCATCTCTCTACCATTAGCACACAGTCTTGATTACTTAGCTATATACCTCTTGAAATCAGGTAGAATGATTTCAAGACTTACTCTACTTTTCAAAATCATTTTAGCTATTCAGGTTCTTCTGTCCTTTTACACACACACACACACACACACACACACAATCTTGTCTATATTTTAAAAAATCTGATTGTGATTTTAAGATTGAAATTTTTGGACTTACATTAAACCTGGATATCAGTTTGGGGAGAATTGGCATCTTTACTAAATTGAGTCTCCCAGTATATGAACATACTATGTTTCTCCATTTATTTAAATATTTTTTTTATTTTTGTATCTGAGTTTTTATCATTTTCAGAATACAAATTTTACACATTATTTGTTAGGTTTATACCTAAATATTCATTTTTTGAGCAATTATCAATGGCATTGTTTTTAAAATTTCAGTGTCCATAGATTTTTTTGCTTAGTACAATTGATTTTTCAGTAGTATGATTCAGTGTTTAGCTAGTGTCCTATGACCTTGCTAAACTCACTATTAATTCTAGGAGTTTTGTTGTTGTTGTTGTAGATTCCTTGGTATTTTCTCTCCTTTCCTATCTAGGCCATGCTACCATTGTGATGCTCCTCATAGGTGTTCCTTCTTCTACTCTTAAGGCCCTACAGTTCATCCTTTGTGTAGCAGATGGGATCATACAATTTTCTGAGTTCCAGGAATGACCTTCCCGCCCATATAGACTAGATCCAAACTCCTTACCCTGGCTCTATGGCCCTACATACTTGTAGACTCTGTCTAGTAGCCCTGTCTGTCTACATGAAATATTCTTTTATAAGTCTCTCTGGGCTCAATATATTTCAGTGACCATTCCCTCTTTCTGTTCCTTTAGGATACTGAAATCTTTGCCAGCTTGGGGTCTTTGTACAAACTTCACTTCACTTGTTGTCTTCCTACCCCTAAGCATTTCATGGTTGATCATTGGCTCCTTGTCTTTTATGAGAGAGGCCTCTCCTGACCTCTCACGTTCTATTCTACCAATCTAGCTTCATAATCTCCCTAGCTCTTACCCACATGTGATATTTTCTTTTCTTTCCTTTTTTTTTTTCGCTAAAATTTTTATACTGAGGTCTCAGTGCCATGAATACTATATAATATAAGTAGAAATGATGTACTGAGCACTCGTTATGTTCCACACATGGTTCTAGTGCCAGAGTGTGTCTTTCTCCATTACTGCTCTATTCCAGCCCTAGAACCACACATGGAATATGATGGATGCTCAGTACATCATTTCTACATAAATGAATGAAAGTGTTGGACTTAATGTCATCTCTGTCATATCTTATTTTACTCTTCAACAAACAAATATATTATCTAAGTCCCCATTTTATAAATAAGAAAATGCGGCTTTAGAGTAATTAGTCCAACTATGGAACTACAATGGTGTTTCTTCTGCCTGTTTCAAACTTGACTTCATTATTCCTGCAAATATGTATGAGCAAGGACTTCAAAATTAATGTTGTTAAACTTTGTGTGTGAAATTGTTTTTATCTGAGACACTTTTAGTAGATGTTTTAAAAATTCCTAGAAAGAATGTTTCATTATCCCATTCAAATGGTTATGCTGTAGTGTCTTGGAATGAGGGAACATTCTAGAAAGAGTGAGTTACTCCTCAGTCTGTTTAAGTTTATGATTCTAGGAGTACTTCTTTCTTTATTATAAAAGAACATATTGGAAAATATGGAAAATATTAGTTTCATCTAGGATTGTTACACCTGTCAGGGAAAAAAATAACAAAAAAGACTTGTCTAGGTATTTGAACACAGAGGATGCACATTCTATGTATATTAAATCTCATAGAGATAATATTTATATTTATACAAAACAAGCAGAAACAAATAAACACCCTGGGAATATAAACTAGAGCATAGACAAATCCTAGAAACTACCCTAGACTCTCAAGAATAAAAACAATAAAAGCTCTGTACCTTCAAAGACGATGAGCCTATAGTTTTCTGGCTTTCATTTCACTTCCTACCTCTACAACCTGCCTTGAATGGAAGAATACTTTGTGAAAACTGCAAACTCTCCCACTTGTTCTCACCATTAATTCAAAATAAGCCGGTCGGTAGGAAGCTAGCAAGTTGCACTTTGCCTTTTAGAAATATAGAGAAACTGAGTCAGCTCTTTCTCTTAGGTTAGTGCAGGAAATTAGTTTTGGAGCTCAGTTGCCTGGAGGCAAAGTACTGGGGCTTAAAAGTTGTGGTTTCCAGGCTACTGTATTTTGAACGAAACCGATTTTTTATTTTATTTTATTTTATTTTATTTTTAATTTCCAAATTACTTGAACCTGGACAGTGCCGAAAACCTATCCAAATTTAGGAAACAGCTTCTTTTCCACCTCTGTGCCTATGAAATAGAATGTATTTATCTGTGACAAAACAGCCTTGACTCCATTTGTTGGTAAATCTTCATCTCTGTTTGTTTAGAATCAGGGTCAGCTCCTCAGATGTGCCTTTTTTACCGTTTAGGCTTTTTGAATCTGATTAACACTGTATCAGGGAATTGTCTGATGTCTGACCTTGAACAGCATGCTATTATACTTCCTTTTGGGGGAGGTAGTAAGAATCATTTTGTATAGCTTTAGACCCTGATATTCTTTCCCTGCAGGCTTGATTGCATTAGCAGTCTCTTTTTTTATTGGTGCCCAAAGGGTTTCAGCCCCAGTGACCTGTCATCTGTCCCCTCACCTGCTTACATGCTGATTCATTGATGAGCTGGCATCACAGTCCCCGCCTCCCTGTGAATGGTCCGTGAGGTTGCAATTGCTCCTGGAGAGGGGCTGCTGAGCTGAACCACAGTGGGTTACTACAAGTGGGAGCCGGCAGCCAATCTATTGCCACAGAAGAACTTGGTGACCATCCTGAGAAGCAACCCTTTTCCCCCACCCTGTTACTGTTCTATCCGTATCCGGCTTCTCTAGCTTTTTAAAGGAATTTCTGATTCAGACACTCCCAGCTAATTCCACAGGAGTTGTAAGGCAGCCTGTGACATAAACTGAGACAGAAGTTTCCCCTCAGAGATTGTCTTTTTTTTTTCTTCTTTTTTTTTTTTTTTTTTTAATTGGCAAAGACTTCTGGCTCTCACCAGAGGAATACCTTGTTGCTTAAGATGAGTGGCTGTAGAAAGCGGTGTAAACGTGAAATACTGAAATTTGCCCAGTACCTTCTCAGACTATTAACAGGTTCTCTTCATACAGGTAATGACTTTTTTTTTTTTTTTTTTTTAAATAAAAGAGGCTGGTAGAGCATGAGAATGAAACGGAGTAGGAAAGGCTCACTATTTCTTTGTTGTGTTTATTTTTAATGTTGTCAATAAAATACAATTGTGTTTGCTGAGATTCACATTTCTAAAAATGTGTGCAGTGCAGCTCTAATTTGGGGCGAGAACTGGATTCTGTGGATGTATCTTTTGTGTCTTTTTGGCAGTGTTGCTGTTAAATGTGCCTCAATCTCAGGAAGCCGTGTCTGCAGACTAGAAAGATTTTTTTTTTTTTTTTTTAATGCATGCTTGTGTGAGGGGTTTCCTTCTCTCTCCTGCTTTGCTGCAGATTGTTGGAAAATCACTTATCTGTTATCCTCTTGCAGGTATTTAGAAATTCTCTAGAACTCTTGGATTATTATAATGCATAGATGATTTCTAGTAGTTGATCACAGAGCTGGGGTCATGAAAGAGTTAAGGCCATTTCTTTTGAATTTCTCAGTTTCTGGCAAAATGTGAGCAAAATGTAAAAACAGCTTAAGAGTATAATGTCCATGAGAGGCTTGGTGTTTGTTTCATTGCAGTTATTTTAATATTTAGAAATTTGCACGATTGAAATGGAAACTCTATTTAAATCTAAGTGTTGATAGCAAAAAATATTTTTAAGATGTTCCAGAATTATGAGTCCAAACCAGTAGTTTTGCTGCCCGTGAAATTGCTAGGCAGTGCCATCATTAAGGTAGTGACAGGTGGGACCCAGACTACTTTGACTCTGACAAGAGGCATTTTTAATGGACCATCAAACTTCTGAGAGACAAAGTTGCTTGATATCATGCTACCATTTGATATTGGCCAATGAAGCACTATTGTTAGGTTTGCTTTTTCAGTGCGTATTTGTTTTAAGTAACTAGAAGGACCGCATGTAAACCTACACGTGATGCAGAGATTGAGAGATGAATGTGAGCAACATTTGCTCTAGGAAATAAACTCTTTATGATTAACAGCAGAATTACATGTATGATTCTGTCGACACCCTGATAAGGTAAAAAACTTTTAAAGGAATAACTCTGAAAATCAATTTCTGGGAGCATTAAGTATTAATAAACATCATTGGGATTGTTATCAGCTGCTGTCTTTAAGTAGGGCAAATTGTGGTGACTTCTGATGCTTTTAAGAGTAACAACTGGGAGTCTATACCTGACTTTTGTTAACTTTGAGCTCTGTTGTATTTTCCACCCAGTTTTTTTATACTCCGGTTACTAATACATGGTCCCATCAGTATGACCGCTTTATCGTGTCAATGTGATCAGTAGTATCAATATGACATTGGCTTTAAACTTTCCATTAAGGATGGTGTGCTGTTTGTGACAGCGTGTCTCATTGGACAGTGCTCTTTTATCGTGCTATCAAGTTAGAGAAATATTTTATAAAAGAAAGCTTTCTGTGAGGTTTCCATGGTAGTCTGTATTTTCCTCTTTGATAAGGCAATTTTAAGGTTTTACCTGTTTCTTACTGGATTTAGGGGTAGTGTTCTGCCTTTTTTGCTCAGTCCATGTCTAGTTTTCTTAAACTTTCATTTTCAAGGAATTTTATGAAGATGGTAAATGGTTGTGAAGTCGTAAACCATAAATATTGAATCTGAAATACAGTGGGTGTCCAAGAACTGGATGGCAATTTATAATATGAAATTTATGGAAAACTGACATAGCAGCAATTTTTCCAGTCCTATTTAATGCATATTTAGAAATCAATATAGGTGGGACACCTTCTCCTCTTTCTGAGCCACAAAATGAAAAAAAAAAAAATACCAAGAACTTTGAGAAATATGACAGATTATTATACAGTAGTGAGATAGATTTATGGCTTGAGAAATGTGATTACAGTAACTTGTTTCTTGTAAAAATCTTTTCGGCTCAGGCTCTAATATTAAACATTGTAAGATCTAGCTGGAATCTTTACAACCACGGAAAATGCAACTTGGAAAAGCCAATTTATGCACTTACTAGATGCTGTGATAATATACACTGTTCATGTTGCAGTATCTAATGTAAAATTCATTAGGACACTTTCAAGTCCCTTGGCTAGTAATTAATGAAGAAGTAGGAAGCAGAGTTGAATTAGTTTAAAAAATTTGCTTTAAGGTTGGATATGCAAGCATTTGCTAATTGTATCCTGAACAATCAGCATATATCTTTGTAGTTATCAAAAATTTAAAACAATACTAGAGAGCCTTGCATGATTTCTTTTTTTCATTTTACCATCAAGCTCTTTATTCTCACTTTTTCAATTAAAGATGTGATCTGAGGAAACAGTGATGTTTTACATTTGAAAACAGGTTAATTTCCCAATACATACTCTGTATTGTTGGTAATTGCCTTTCATTTGATATCCAAAATATCCATGCCTTTACACAAACACAGAAAATTTTAAGTACAAAGAAATTTTCATGGATACAAACTCTCCTTTGATGTGTTTTATTGGTGTTATCACAAGTTAGAGGAAAGCCCCTTCCTTTTCTGAGAGCTTTTCACATAAGTTTTGACAATGCCTATGACTGCTTATAAATAAATAATTTAGCTGTTAATTCATCTAAGATAATCTTTGTAATAGAGAATACAAATTCAGTGGTAAAGATTTGTCCAGATAAAATAATTTTTTTTTACCAGGAACATTTTACATATTTTTATCACAACAAATCACTCTTCCGAGAGTAGGTTTTACAAACACGTATATTTGGCTTTACTTATCATGAAAATAAAAGGATTTTTAAAGATCCTTTGTTATATATAATATTTGTCAGAAATCCAATAAGCAAATATTACATGTCAGTGGCATGTTCAGTGTAGTGAGGTACAATTCACTATTAACTATCCTAATTCTTTATTGATTTGAGACCTGCATCTTCATGTACCATTTTATGCCCAATTCTAGATGTGGCTCATGATAACCAATATATCCTTATACATCTAAATAAATGGAAATGATTTGTGAGGATTGTAATATGACACTGCTAATTTGAGTGGGCAATTTGATAGGCAATTTGTGTACCATAGAAGCCCATAGTATTGCCTGTCCTATAAATGTTGACCCATGAAGAAAGGTTGAATGATATTACAGATACAAGATTTTCACCTGTTTCCTCTTTATGTGTGAAATTTAGTATTGGAATGTTTTATAGTACTTATTTGGTGGGTGTTTAGACACTTATCAATTCTCTGTACATAGTTTTCTTAAAAAATCAAGATCTGAAGTCATGTTCTTATTAGCAAGTGTGCCCCCAAACAAATGTCTCAGGTGGATATTTCCTGGGGCTCTCTTTCAGGCTTCAAGAATTGGAGGTGGAGATGAATCATGAGAGACTGTGGACTCTGAGAAACAAACTGAGAATTTTGGAGGGGAGAGGAGTGGGGGCTGGGTGAGCCTGGTGGTGGGTAGTAAGGAGGGCACATATTGCATGGAGCACTGGGTGTGGTGTCTAAACAATGAATCTTGGAAAACTGAAAAAATAAAGTTAAAATAAAAAAAAAAAAGAAGCCAGTTATATAGGTGTGGCCAAGTTCAACTTTCCACCTAAGGGAAACAAAAGGAATTTAAATCAAAATATCCTGTTAGCCATTGAATTACTATTTAACTTGTGGATTAAAGTATTTCAAATTTAATGTTGTCATAGTATTAAATGCATGAGGTTAGCATTCATCACTTCATCAAGTAGGAAATTTTAGATTGAAAGAGAGAATGTGCACAAACGAGCCACATTTATTTTGCAAGTTTGCATCGTTTCCAGCCTTACAGTCATTGTTGAAGTTACTGTGAATCAGGCCATCCACAAGGCTAGTGACATAAAGATTAAGATATTTTTATATTACATTTTTAAAGTGTGAAGAGAAAAGAAAGGGTGTGTTGTAGCGAAATCAGAGAATTAAGAAAGCCTGTCTGGCTGTATCTACTTCTTTTTGCCTTTCCCTTCTTTCTTCCTCCTGATTACAAATCACAAGATCAAGTCTTCAATCTCCTCTGACCTTCTCTTCTGTCCCCATCACCGCCACATTTGAACACTGGGAAGATACATCTCTTGCAAAGGATGTATTCCCAAAGACCTCCCATATTTAAAAATTCACACAGCTCAAATTTAATCCTGGCAAAACATGACAGGTGTTTCCATATCCCAGTTCATTTGGTGCTGCCACGTGACAAATGAATAAGCAGTTACCCTTCCCTTGGCCTGCCAGCTCTGAATTTATGCGGTTCTTGATTAAATTTTTATTTTTTAATTCCTTCAAATTTTGCTATCAAGTGAGATTATAGTCCTTAAAGCACTATGTAAAATTTAGATTATTGAAATGCGCAGAAAGTTTTGCCGTGATATACTCAGTTTTTTGGTGCTTCTATTGAAACCTGCCCTCAGGTAAGAAGAAAGCAAAGAAGGATGATGTTTATACTTGACTTTCAAGGAATATATGCTATTGTACTGCTTTTCCCAACAGAGTATGCATTTTAAACTTTATTGGAAGAATTATTTTGGCCTCTGTTAATTAGTTGAACTTTTCATTCAGGAGTGAAGGGATGCTTTGAGAGATTCAGCATCTTGCCTCATCTCCTCAAACTCTGCCGTTGTTGCCAAATCTAGGTAGAGAATCCCTGGATTCACGGAAAAAAAACACCTACATTTGCACATATATACCGGTTGTCCCTTTCATTTCAGAAGAATATCTCATGTTAGTGTTTAATGACCTTTGATGTTTCTTACCACATAATTAGTATATGAGGTAAACTTATAGGGCTTGAAGACTTTAAAAGAAGAATGTTTTATCATTGTGAGAACTTCAAACTAGTCAGTGATACCATCTCAGTCTTAGATGTGCTAGACTCTTAAAACTCATTTGTTGCTGATAGACAAAATTAGTCCATATCTTGCATACCGTCTAAAGGGAAGAGCTGATATCCATAGAAGGAGCTGTATTTGTCCCTGTTGGTTGAGATAATCAGAGATTTCTTACCAGAAACTTCAGCAGTTAGTCATCAACACTTCCTTTAAGTCCTTAAAGAAATACTGAAGTTTCATACCATGAGACCAAGACTGCTAAGGACATTGTACCTTGATTGTGACATGTAATAGCTATGTTCCTGAGACGAGATCTCAGAGTCAAGAAAAGAATTTAATAGAGTGTCTGTGTATGTGGGCAGGGTGCAAGGGAATCAACAGAGGTGATGTGTATTCTGAAGCTAGTAACAGCAGACCACGGAGGGGCCGAGGGAGAGACCCCTCTCTGGAGCCTGGAGAGGGAGACTATGCAGATGGCTGCTTGATAGATGTGCCCTTTAGTCCTGGGACACGGCCAACCTATGGAGATATAAAAGTAAAAAACTCCAGAGGGAAAATAGTTGTTGGCCTCTCCTTCCTTCTAACCTTCAGATTTATTGTTAGTGCTTCCACCAGCTAATCCCATTCCAGAAGCTAGTTGGAAAACCCACTCCAAGTAGGAGAAATATGCTCATGGCCATATTTATTATTTTATTTTAACCCATCATAGGTATTACCACTGACTAGGCTTCATTTTTTAAAAATGATTAACATTGGTTGTGTTGCTTCCCTTCAGAAGATACTGGAAGTGGCATGAGGCAGCTAATCATATCCCTGGGTGACTCGTAAGATTTCTGTCATTCTACCACATCTTTCACCATCCTTGTTTATCTTTTATTTTGTCCACATAGCTTTGGTCCAGAATTTCTCTGTGTGTTTCTTAAACCTTATAAGGAAAATGAACCTACACCTTTAAACAAATTGATTGTTTTCAGAGCAGATATCACCATAATCAATCAGATTAAGGCACAAGAAAACAATGCAATATTTGTTATATAGCAAAATAGAATTATAACCAGGACGACGTGGCTATGGATGGTGTATGCTGGGTATGATGGTGAATTATCTTTGATAAACTGTATTTTCTTTCTAACTTCACTTTTCAGCTTGGGGATACAATGGTGGGTTGGTGGGGAGAGGCCAAGAGCTGAGGAGGTGCCCTTACTTGTGGAAGAAAGCAAAGTCCAGCTGTCCGTGATAGAAATCAGCTCTGATATATTTTCTGCAGTATATGCTAAACAATCTGATAAACAAACCAGTCTTTATCAAGCATCTGCAATGGATGGCTGTATGCCTAACACTATCCATTTCTCCTGTCTGATAGAGATACCGCAGTAACATCAGGATGTCTCAAAATGTTTTCTATTTGGGATCTATGTTTAATTTTTTAAAGGTGCATGCTTAGGACCGTGAAGGAGATCCACATTTCCGAGTAGCTGAGGAGGGGCAATAATCATGATTTTCAGAGGCAAGTGAGTTCGAGAAAACTGAATGGGTGGCCGGGGGTAGGGAGAGGAGAAAGAACTTCACCAAGTTGGGGGAATAACCTCATATAAAACATTCCATCATTTGACACCCTCCATTCTGTGTCTCGAGTCTGGCTCACTCTCGGGCTCTGTTTTGCTTCCTCTAATGTCTTTTTATCACGGTCTCAATGACCATAACATAAATATATTACATTAAAAATGAAAAAAAAGTGTTCTGAAAATGTGTTCCAGGAGAGCTGTTCTCTCTGCTCAGAGCCCAGCTGTGCTTCTGGAGGGCAAGGGTATACCCAGGGGAAGGGGTGGGAGGCTCCTGTTGGCATCTCAGCCTTGTTCCTGATCATACAGTTGTGAAAGTCACCCAGCTGCTCTGAGTTGGGTCAGTCCATCTATGAAATAGGGATATTCCTCCATTTATTTCCAGTATTGTGAAGCATCCAGCAAATGGTAACTTATCATTATTACTGATCTGGTGTCTCTAGGATGTTCTGTTTTTGTTTTCACTTTGTTTGTTTGTTTCAGATTGAATTTCCCCAAAGGTAATTGGATACCTCATCATCGTTGTGCTGCCTAGTAATTAGGAATAAATAGAAAGTAACTTGGATAAATGACTGCAATTTTTAAACCCTTTTGCCTTTGATTTTATTTGTTTTCAATAACTGTAATTGCCATTTATTCATTCAACTAACATTTATTAAGTGGTTATTAAAGGCTGAGCCTTGTGGTTTTATAAACTATTTCTTCGTGATTCCTTCCTGTCCTATGTTACCCTGTCAGTAGAGCCAATAAATGCAAGACAGTCAATTCAGCACACCAACATGTGCTAAGATTTTGAAAAGCAGAGGGGAACTGTTTCATGCGATTTTGGCCAAGAGGCAAGCACAATGGGCAACCCAGGGGAGTCAGTAAGCCTTTAAGATATGTTCCTCTGAAGAATTAGAGAGAGAGGCTGGTAAGGGGGAGCCAAGGAAGGTAGGTTGGAAGCAGCTGGGAGAGAGAGGATCAGTGGTATTATTTGTAGAAGAAAGAATGCCTCCACAACCATATTACTGCAGAAACTACCGTCAAAGCCCACCAGAAGATTATATTCCTTGTCTAGAGATATTATTTCTGTGGCTAACAGTGATCAGGGAGTGAATGTTACATTTCTTACCTGCCCCTTAGATCTGTCTTCACTGTGTGATATGTAATGACCTTCTTACTTTTTGAACTTTCATATACAAGTTGTCTGTTCCATGTTGTTTAGCACTGAATTACTCATTAGTCCTGCATTATTAACAGATTTGGGGGTTAGTGTCACATCTCAAGTAGATTGGAGTCTTCTAAAAGTCACTTAAATTTTTATTTATATATTTTAGTGGAGGGGAGGGGGACAAGGCTGGAGGAGAGGGAGAGAGAAACTTAAGCAATTCTGCACCATGGAGCTTGACCTGGGGCTCGATCTCACCACTCTTGAGATTACGACTTGAGCCGGAACCAAGTTGGACACTCGAGCAACTACACCACACAGGTGCCCCTCTATAAAAGATATTTTTTAAAAAGTTTATTCTCTATATCTCCCCTAACACATTGCATGCCGAATAATAGCTGCTCAAAAATACAGTTTTGAGGGAAGAGATCCTAAAAAGGATCTATTTCTTCATATAAGTTAATGTGTTCCTTTCCGAGTCACATTATCAGACATACACTGTATATACCACTTGACCAACCCATAGGGAATCACAGCACAAATACAGGTGCAAATCAAGACTACCAGAAAAACTGGGGTATTTGGTCACTTTCTTCATGGAAATTCTCGCTATTTGGAATCATTTTCGTTATTTACCAGTGTCTATAAATCTGGAATGTAAACTCCTTTTTTAAAAAATTTTATTTATTTATTTGATAGACAGAGATCACAAGTAGGCAGAGAGGCAAACACAGAGAGAGAGGAGAAAGGAGCCTCCCTGCAGAGCAGAGAGCCCGATGTGGGGCTCGATCCCAGGACCCTGGGATCATGACCTGAGCCAAAGGCAGAGGCTTCAACCCACTGAGCCACTCAGGAGCCCCTGTAAACTCCTTTTTAAGGGCCATGTTTGTTTTATTCATTATTGTAATCGAGCGCCTAGATCTTGCCTGGCACATAGTAAATGTTCAGTAAGTTGTCATCTAATGTATGAGTGCATTGCACTGAACTGGTTTTTAGGGGCCAAAGCTACATCTTCCGTTTCTGTTTTTCTGCTTGTCTTCCCCCAGTTTGGTAGGATTGTTGTTGTTTGCCTCTATCACTTCTTGTGATCTTGGTCATGTCAGCTACCCATTCTGATCTCTGTTGTGGTTCTGCCTTTTCTTATCTCTGTCCAGTACTTTTCCCCATTATAGTAACTGTTGTACATAATCCAGAGCCCATAAAGTCTGAATTCTCTCTAATTGTACACAGAGGAGGTATAACTACACAATTAAAGATAGGGGTAGGTGCTGTATATACTTGTCCATTTGTTTCAAAAGTCATTTATCCTCTGAGTAATTTATGTATAAATGTCTATGTATTTGTATTTTCTCACTTTCCTACAGTGAACATATTATATGGATAATGATTGTATTTTAATAATTTTAAGGTAATAGAAATTTATGGATTCTTCAGTCTTTAGCTACTGTAAACCTGCTGAAGATAAGAAAATACACCATGTTGGATGTGCTGTAGTTTTAGAAGTGTAACAAAAAATACATATTGTTGGGATCTCAGTTTTCTGTCTTCTGTTTGCAGTTTTCTTCTCCAGCTTGTTTCTATCTTTGAGAAAATTGTAACTTCTCCTAGCTCAGTATTATCACCTCTACATGGGAAGATTTTCATTGGGCAAGGTCACCAGGTTAGGAGAAGAACCTTAAAGCCTGCCAAATCAGTTATGTTCCTCTTCTGTAATATGCTGCTAAGATACATAGAGCCTGTTTTATTATGGGGTATACATAGAAGAGTTTCATACCACCTTATAATTCCTTGAGCCAAACAAAAGTCAAAAGGCGTCAAAGAGGTATGAGGCCAGTTCTATAAAAGGCTTTTAGAACTTTAAAGATCAGTTTTATGCTGTGTCTACTAAAGTCCCCCAAGGGAAACTATACAGCCAACTGCTGGGCATTTACCCAAATGCATGCAATTGTGCCTTCCAATCAGGCCCTCCTAGCCTGTCTCTAAGTAGAAGCATAGTTCATGATCTCTGAAGGTTTAAGAAATTTGTTGGAGCTCAATTAGTGAGAGTGCACAACATATGACATTAACAAAGACAATGTTATGTGTTTCATGCTATTTATATAAATAGTTGTGTTGGAATATATTGTTGGATCAGAGACATGAGGACTCTCAATGGACCATAAAAATCATTTGGTCTGACTTCTTTCTTTTTGGAAGAGAATATGGAGGTCCAAGTGGCTGGAGTGATTTTACCAAGGTCAAGATACTAGTTAGTTAGTCTTGTGACTAGTCCGTGATACTACCATTGCAGAAGCACATTGTTCTCATAGCCTTACACTGTGATAAGTGCCTGTGGTGGTGACTTGGTCTGAGAGAAATGCCTTGCCAGAGCAGCAAAGATGTCTTGAAGTAGTCTTAGCACCACCTCATCTGAGTGGGCCATCTTAAGCCAGTTTACATTCAGGAATCCCATGATACTGGTTTTTTCATCCGAAAAATCAAGCAAATGCAATTCCAGCTGCCAGCAAGGGCTTTTCAAAGTCAGCATTTTAAGGACGGTAGTTGGGGGATCAGTATTCATTCAAGTAGTGTTAAGCTCTGTTTGGATGCTGACAAATCATATGAAGCTTATTAGCAGCTGACATCACTCCATTATTTTGGAGCCCTCAGAGAAGGTCAAAGTGGGTTTGGTTGATAACAATTTAAAAAAATTTTCAAAAAGTAGGGATGTCTGGTTGGCTCAGTTGGTTAAGCAGCTGCCTTTGGCTCAGGTCATGATCCTGGAGTCCCAGGATGGAGTCCCTCATTGGGCTCCCTGCTCGGCAGCGAGTCTGCTTCTCCCTCTGACCCTCCCACTTCTCATGTTCATTGTCGATTTCACTCTCTCTCTCAAATAAATAAATAATAATAAAAATATTTAAAATTTTCAAAAAGTAAATAGAACACCTAACTTAAAGATCTCCTTCAAAAATGATACAATTTAAAATCTGTATACTTAAATGATTATACTCAGTGATGCTGTAATACTTTCACCAAAAGTCCTCTCCTACCCCAAAATTGTCAATAACTTATATGTTGCTTCACTATGTGCAACATAAATGTTTCTGCCAAAAATTCATGAGTGTAATGTTCTCACAAATTCAAAATTAGTAGCTAATAAAGTGTTTTTCTTCATTAATGGATAAAATTAAAATTTTATCCATTTTGCCTATTTTCTGGGATATAAGATGCCATGGAATTAACAGCAGTAATAAAAAGTAGAAATTATCTATTTCAGAAGTCAATAGTAAACCTGCTGACTTTTCAAATTCTTTATGAGATACTGCAAGAAGATAGGAGGCATACTTATATTTAGGAATTTAGGAAAACCAAATGTATTTAATATAATTCATTTATGTTTTAAGATTTCAATTATTACCAATAAATTAAGATCAATCTGGAGAAGTATTTTGTTATGAAATAATGAAATTTTAAATTCTCAGAGTCCATATATAAATTTAAAGAATACACAATGACTATACTCTAAGTTCAGAACAAGAAAAGCAGTCATCATAGATGTGAAGTCAGCCTATTCAAGCTTCTAAAAATTTAGGTGAATGATATTTCTTTCTTTTCTTTTTTCATTTAACATGATACTGATGTTCTTACTTTAAAGTAAACACTCTTTTCGTTTTTATTCATGAGATTGTATACTCCCGATCCTGACCTCTATAGGACAGTCCTGTTCTTGAAATACGGCTTCACCAGGCATTAGCTGTGTGACTTAAGCAAGTTCCTTAACTTCTCTCAGGCTCAGTGATCTCATCTGTAAAAGGGGTTAATGACAGTGCCACCATCACAAAGATTTTGTTAATCATGTGGTAATGTGCAGAATTAAGACATAGCCTGACACACAGTAATTGCTCAGTAACATATTTTTATAATAATAAAGTATATGAGCTCATGAAGGTTTATCTTGCCTCAAGTCTGTGTGGCACACTAAGAGGGTATAGTGAGGCGTAGGAACTTGCATGAGACACCAGCTGTATCATAAAGAAGCTCAACATTGGGGCGCCTGGGTGGCTCAGTGGGTTTAGCCTCTGCCTTTGGCTCAGGTCATGGTCCTGGGGTCCTGGGATAGAGCCCCACATTAGGGTCTCTGCTCAGCAGGGAGACTGCTTCCCTTCCTTTCTCTCTGCCTGCCTCTCTGCCTACTTGTGATCTCTTTCTGTCAAATAAATAAATAGAAATCTTTAAAAAAAAAAAAAAAGAAGCTCAACATTTAACAGAGGAATTAGAACATATAGAAAATAACTTTAATGCAGACTTGAATAAGTTAAGTGCCAGGAGAGAGGTATAGACAGTGTATCAATAGAATCCAAAGAGAGGGTTCACTCTGTTTTGTGGCAAGAGACATTTTAGTGTTGATAACTTTTGATATGGCTTTTAATGGCTCTGGGTTTGGAGATGCTGAGCTGGTGATTGGACTTCCCAGGAAGAACAGAGAACAGAGGAAGGGGATGTATAGAGACAAATATATTTCTAAGGTTCATTCATACAGCAGATACTTGTTACATGTCTGGTCTTCTCTAGACACTCCTCTGGGAACTTGGAATACATCAGTAAACAAAGGTTCATTGCTATCATGTAGTGGGGGGGTAGAATGAGTTAGAATCTCACTAACTCCCAGATAATAATCATATTAAGTTGATTAGATAGTATATTTGTGGGTGATAGGTGCTCTGGGTAAAAATAGAACAAAGTAAATGGGTTTGGGAGGGCTATGGAGGTTGGGGTGTGTATTAGTTCGCTAGGGCTGCTACAACAAAATACTACAAATATGGTGGCTTAAACAACAATTTATTTTCTCAGTTCTAGAGAAAATTTATTTTCTCATAGTCCAAGCCCAAGGCATTGGCACGCTTGATTTCTTCTGAGGCCTTTCTCTGTGGCTTGCAGCTGGCCACCTTCTCATTATGTCCTCACATGGCCATTCCTTTCTCTGATAGGTTCCTATGTGTCCAGATTTCCTCTTCCTATAAAAATACCAGGCAGATTGGATTAACCCCCATTCTAATGGCCTTACTTAATTGAATCATCTCTTTAAAGACCTTATCTACAAATACCCCTATGTTCTCAGGTAGTAGGGGAAAGGGCTTCAGTATATGAAATTTAGGGGGGCACAATGGGCTTGTAATAGGATGGTTACAATTTCAATCAAGTGGTCAGGAGAGACTCTTGATGAGAATGGCATTAGGTCAAAATCTTGAAGCAAGCAATGGAGCCATAGAAATATATGGAGAAACAGATTCCAGGCCAGAGACCTTCCAGGGTAAAGACCCTGAGACAGGCTTGTGCTCAGTGTGTTCAAAGAACTGAAAGTAGGTCAGTTAGCTAGAGCAGAGAAAAATACCAAAGAGAGTAATTGGAGATAAAGGGAGACAAACAAAGGGGCCCAAAATATATAAGACTTTACAGGCCATGGTGAGAAGCTGAGCATTTGCTCTGAGTAGCACTGACAGCCTCTGCAGGACTCCGAGCAGGGAGTTAAATTCAATCATGCTCATCACTGGCTGCTCTTTTGAACTATACAATAGAGCAGGAGTCAGCAAACTATAGCCTATGGGCCGAGTCCTGCCCGTTGCCTGTTTTGGTATGGTCCGTTAACTAAGAATTGTTTCTACATTGGTAAGTGATTGATAAAACATCCGAAGAAGAGTAATATTTCATGACAGAGGATAATTATATGAAATTTACATGTAGGACCTGAAACAAGTTTTAGTGAGACTCTAACTCATTCATTTGTGTGTTACCTATGGTTGCTTTTATGTTATAATGGCCGAGTTGAGTAGTGGTAAGGCAACCTGCCTGGCCTGCAAAGCCTACACCATTTTCCATCCGATGATTTCAGAGTAAGTTCTCTGACCTCTATAGAGAGGGTCAAGGATTGAAACAGTGGGGAGAATGGTGGCTCCAGCTGGGATTTAACTGTGGAGGCCATAGTTGGGGGCTGGACAGCACTGCTAGTCAAGCAGTGTGTTTGGGAGACGTGGTGGGGAATGTGGATTGGGGAGAGGTCGGGGGTTTCATGCATTGCAGTTAAATGAGGTATCCTTTCAGCCTTGGAACAGAGATGTGTCACTATCATCGCACAGTGTTTTAGGAAGCCTGGTGAGCAACAGATGATGAAGAGGGGATGACTGCAAAGGTAAAGTCAAGAGGTCTATTGGCGGCCTGAAATGGAAAGATGAGGACAATAAAAAGACAGATTCAAGAGTACCCTGAACACATTGGGCAGCTTTTCCATTTTCTGTGCCAGGGAGGAATCTTCTGTGATAATATAGCAGTTTTGCAACACCTTTAAAAATATCTTGAAGTGCTAGAATACTAGTATTCTAATTATATACCCTTTGAGCTAAAATAGGGTGTTTCAAGTGAATCAGGCCGGATGCCTTTTACCAATTTAAGCCTTTGGGTGTATAATATTGAAAATATGAACTCAAAAGAAGTCCACCAGAAAAAAAGAAAGAAAGAAAGAAAGAAAACATAAAAAAGAACCATCAGTAATCAGTGAGTGGTCTGAGGAACTCCCCATCCTCCCCATCTGGGTTTCCAATGGATTTAATTAGCATTTTGTGGTTAAAAGTAAAAAGCTTTAACTTTGCATTTCTATTTTCTTGTATGAGCTATTTTATAATCTAGATCTTCAACCTTAGTTTTAAAGTACTTCTATAGATATCCATTATCTCTGCTAAGATACCTGAGTCATGTTCTTTCCAATGCATATTCCGAAGATTGATGGATGAAAAGACACTTAACTCAATTTTATGTGTTCCTTAAATCACCTCAATCATATTTTTCACATTGTACTTGGCTTCTTCCTTAAATATAACCTTTTATCATTACAGAAGGTGATTACAGTATTAATTATGTAAGCTTAGCTGATATAGTTCAGTGTTTCATGTATTATGTCTGAAGTTATCCAAGTTTGATTTGTAACATATATTTTCTGACTTGATGGTGTCCCCTCTTTCCAAATGCAGGTGATGATAAACAATGTTGAGACACAAAATAGTCCAAATGTAGGAAGAATATAGTGGGATAAAATCGTATAAGTCATCTTTAAGAAAGAAGAAGTTTCATAGCATAAAATAGACTTCAAACCCAGAGCTGATTTATTCATATATGGAGGAGTACAACGTTTCTTGAATGAATATATTTCTGTTGACAGGATCTTTCAGACATAGCTATATTCTGAATTTGGACTAGTCAAAAGAAGCATGAAACATCTCTGCTGCAATGAGGGGAAGAAAGTAGGATCTCTTGTTCATCTAAAAATAATCATTCTTCACCTAGAACGGAGAGTTCATTGAGTATCCTCACTAGAATTTCCAAAGGAAGAGTCATCTGTGGAGAAGATTTGAGGAGGAATTATCCAGGTTATGATTTAACTTTGGAAATGTCACTGGAGTTTTATAGGCAGGTGATTGAGTTAGGAATATGATAAAATTCATTTCCTATTTTCTGGTTTATCTTTCTTAAAAGTGGGGGAGGTCTTATTACGCCTCAAAAGCTCCCTGACTCTGAGAAGTAAAAGACACGAGTGTCACAGATGTTGATAACAAAAAGAGCTGGTGAAGATAATGAACTCTAGATCCGAGTAGTGGGAAGCAGTGACTCTTCAATCCATTCCTGTCATTTTTCAGAGGAACCTGAGGCCCCAAGAGGCCAGGTTCATTGAATGCCCTAATGCTCAGCATTGTTGTCTCAGTATGATTGTCTCCCAACACCCTTTTTGGTAGACCAGATTTATCTAAAAATTCAGTGACTTTGTTAGGGCAAGAACTCCAGCCCCTGGTGAGAACCCCTTTCTCTTTCTGCTGGAGTCCAGACTACAGGTCCTCCTAGTGTCTGATGCCAACATTGGGATAAGTAAACTGATTTTACGTGGCACTCAGACTTGATATTAAACAATAGGTAGATCATACAATAACGAAGTAGCCCTTTCATGATTTCTTTCAATTTTTTAACATCATGGATACCCTGAGCTCCTGCAAATCTATCTTTACCACTGCTGAAAAATCAATGACTCTCTGTTTTTAACAAGGGAGCAGATCTGAGATTCAGTCTCCAGCAAGGCAAGAAGAGAAACCTAAATTTTGAGAACATACCCACATTTGGTTTAGAAAGTATTTTTTAACAGGTTTAGAACATTTATGGGAAAAGAATGTTCTTTCCATGAGAATGAACATTTTCATGTTATGATGCATTTATTTAACTAAAATGGATTTATTTTGAAAACGTCAATCCAGAGGTTACACAGATAGGGTAAAATTGGTGGAATGGTCCTCGGGGGACCACGGACGCTGCACAACCATGAATGGGGCCCACAGATGGCTGAGCTTTGGAGATGCTTCTCCAGGCATGACTATGGCTGTCATATTTGAAGATATCACAGCATAGGGTGAAAACCCATGAAATAAGCACAACAAGACCAGTTCTAGTTCCTGATTCGTTGGGCAAAGATACTCAATCCAAGCTTTGTTTCTCAAAAGTCCAATAAGAAAGATTACAGTTGGAAACAGCTGAGTGTAGTACAGCTCTGCTTCTCAGATAACTTGCAGAAGTGATAACGCTGCAGGCTCCAAGAGGTAATCAAAACAATTAAGGAACATTACTCATTCATCATAACCAGGAAGAACTAAATGGCCCCAATAATCACCATACACTCTTTCTCTTCAAAGTTACTTTTACCCAGATGCATACAGATCCAAAACCTTGTTTGAATCACATGTAGAAAAACCCCATGCCCACAATCCTGTAGGAGACGTAAAAAAGGACATGGGTGTGCATAAACAGACACACCTATGCACATTGTTAACTCCTGCTTGATCTGTGGACTTCCACGTCTGGCAGAGCCAAGTTTCTGGTTATGACTCTAAGAAAAATGCAACTAGGGATCTAATTCAATAGATAGAGCAAAAAGCTGTGAATATTACTTTAACTCTGCTGACAGGTCATTAATATTCTCCATTCTAAATCCAATTTTTTTAGAATTTTTGAAGTTTAGAAGATTGAATGTGTGGATAGGATGCCATTTTATCTCCATTTCTGGTTTTTTTTTTTTTTTTAAGAGTTTTATTTATTTACTTGAGAGAGCGAACAGGGGAAGGGATAGAGGGGGAGGGTGAAGGAGAGAGGAAGAATCTCAAGCAGACTCCACGCTGAGCACAGAGCCTGAAGTGGGGCTCGATCTCACCATGCTGAGACCATGACCTGGGTCCAAACCAAGAATCAGTGGCTTCAAAACTGAGCTACCCAGGAACCACTTTATTTCTGTTATTTAATACTCCCTGCAAGCCGTTAGGATATATTTTGGTATCTTTATGTGTACAGATGAGTTTGGATGTTTAAAACCATGTAGAAAAGCATGTGTACAATTATTTGCCAGTTAACTACCATATAAACTTTCACTAGTTCTTCAGTAATATTGATTACAACTCAGTCAAGCAGAAATGATAGACCAAGTAATGATTTGATAGTATTTAATACTTATGCTGAAATCAGCTATTTGGAGGGGGGGAAGCTTTAAAGTTGGCTATTCACTTAGAAAGACATAGGAGAATAGTTCATTATTCATTATGAGTAGCTCATTCAGAAGGTACAGTGCATTAAGATTGCTGTTCAAGAGTAGATTGATAGTTTTATAGGATAGTAAATTCAATAACACTTCTCTCCTCTTGTTTTAAATTTTTCTTTTTTTAAATTTCACCAGAGGTAGAAGTTAAATTTTTAGAACATAGGATTTGGGATAAGATCCAATAATATTATATTAAAGAGAGATTTCTTCTTCTTTTTTTAATCTTCCATTTTTAATAAAATTTTCCTTATTATCTATTTGAATTAACTTTCTGCCTTCATAAGTCAGCATTGCATCTTATTTATATTTTTTTGTTATTAAAGTCAGTCCCATGACTATTGTAATTCATTCAAGATTAGTTAGTATCAGAATAAAAGTTGGTATTTCAATCAATGAAGAGATCTAAGAATATGTAAAGAAAATTTTAAAATAACATGCAGTTTTTAAAAAAGATTTTATTTATTTGAAAGAAAGAGAAAGTCAGTGAGAGAGAGAGAGAGAGCATGAACAGGGGGAGAAGCAAACTACCTGCTGAGCAGGGAACCTGACATGGGGCTCAATCTCAGGACTCCGGGGTCATGACCTGAGCTGAAGGCAGATGCTTAACCATCTGAGCCACTCAGGTGCCCAGTAGCATGCACTTCTCAGTCATTTTGAGTACAACCTCTGAGTAATAATGGCCATGTGCAAGTAATTTAAACTCTGATTTTTTACTTCATAGAGTTGTTTATTTGTGACAAGTGCTTTATAACTCAAGAGATACTAGGTAAATGCTACTGGCATTTACAGACTCTTGTTGTCTCTTCCCACATTGTCACAGGGTTGATCTCTGTGATCATTAGAATATGATAGACAGGATGGCATGTCACATCCAAGATTACATTATAAAACATACTGTGGTTTTCACTGTAATCACTCTGTCTCTGTTGGATCTCTCTGGGGACACCCCTGGCTGTGTCATCTGGTTAGTTTATGGAGAAACCAACATTGTGCGGAAGTGAGCTCTCCATCAATAGCCATGTAAATGTACCTTCTTGAAAGATCATTGGATTCCATCAAATCTTCAGATACCTACTGTTTTGGCCTATGTCTTGAGTGCTATCTCATGAAGGACCCGCACCAGAACCACCCAACTAAACCACTTCCAAAGTCCTGACCCACCAGAAACTGCAAGATAAATAGTTACTGTTTTAATCCATAAAATTTGAGGGTAACTTGTTATACAGCAATAGATAATTAGGACAGTGTCGTCCAAAAAGTCTCCTGCTCCTCCCTCTATCCTTTAGTAAAGAGACCATGGTACTTCCATGGAGTCTAAGCTAGACAGAAGAGATTAAGAAAACAAACATAACTACCCATAAATATATACTAGACTGATAAAAACCAAACACATATACACCCTGACCTTCCCCTCCCCACAAGTGATAAGTAAATTATGAACAGATTATTACCTCCATTAAAATCCCCAGCAGCTCTGGGAAAGGGTGTTTCTTTCTGCCTTTTCAGAGGTGGAAACCAACATTAACAGAGATTAAGGAATGATCACAGGGCAGATGTGTTATAGGTCTCATATCTTAAATGAGATCAGTTGTATCCCTGCTTTGTGTGTTAAGGAAGCATCAGTCAAGTTCTATGAAGTCTGTGAAGTATGCAGCTTTACTGCACAAGGCTTCGCATTCAGGAGGATTTGTTTCCTTCAAGTTGCAGGACTAGGCTCCAGGAGGATGTATTTGCTTGAAGTATGACCTTTGAGTCAAAGGGGAATTGCTGGTGTATAACTCAATTTTATAGGTATCTAATTTTCTTCCTGGGAATCATTAGACCTTTAAAATGAATACTGACTCTTGCAAGACAGTAGGGTTTTGTTTCTTCTCTCAACATGTGCCTTGGAGTACAGGTTTCAGGCTTGTACTCTGGTTTGGAGGTCCAAGTGTCATAACACTCTTGCTTCTGAGTATTGTTAGCAGAAAGGGTTTATAAATCATATAAATACACTAAGAGAAAATGATGAGGTATAGCCAAGAGAAGAACTGGTTTCTGCTGACAGTTGAAATGTGATGAAGATTTCGTGAAGCAGAGATAATGTGGGAAGGATGTCCATGTAGGTAATAATTCTACCTGTGCCCATGGTGGGAATTTTCCCCACATTTCTTTGGCCTCCATTATAATTCTAAAGTAGGTCCAAATCACTCTGTGATGAGAATGTTATCAGACCCCCATGCAGAAGGAAGAGTCTTCCAAAAATAAGCTATTGGCTTCTGAAAAAAATGGCATGATCTCCATCATGGTGGCTCAGAATCTTCTAGATCCTTATAAGAAAGCCTTTATGTGGCTGGCTACATTTGAAGAATATCTGTTTGCTTTCATAGCTAGCCATTCTTGTTAGATTTGGGAAATTCAATAAGCTCTGACTGTTCATAATTCAATATTTTAGTGACACATTTCTAGGTTTCTAAATCAGTTTTATGAGGCATGTGATAAAAATAAAATCAAAATCTGTTGAACACTTATGGTGCTTAGTCAATTCTGGATATGACCTGTGAGAAACAAGTAAAAACAAAATGACACTGAGTAACCCATTTTTACTTCATTTTTATTAAAAGAAAAAGAATGACTAAAAAACAGGGATAAACATAAGCTACAAAAAATTTTTAAAACTTTTTCATTCATAAGATTCTGTGTACCTATTTTATCAGATGGAACTGAGGTGTAAAATGTAAGTTAAATATGATAGATTTTCTTCTCCAATTGTAGTGGAGATGTTACTGTTGAAAATTCAGAAGCATGTTTGGTGTGTCAAATCTCATCCCATTACAGACGTGTGACTTGTCAAATTGTTCGTGAAACCAAGTGAGGGTATTATTTTTCTACCAAACAATAAAATATAATCTTATCGGTTATGCATATTTTATACAGAAAACTAACAGATATTTCAGCATAGGCAAATGTTATTGTGAAAATTTAGAAGATTTACATTTAAGAATTATTTAAAATGAGGTAGCCATGAGAAGTTTACGATCTCTTAAGGTATAGGTATATTTTTCACAATGACAGCACATGCACTTATTTTACTTTGAAAATCTCCATGTTTCCCCAAATAGGCCCTTTTCCTGCAACCTAGAACACCACCACCAACAACAACAACAACAAAAAGGCAATAGATTTCACCCCAAATGCTTTTCCACTTTGGGGTTTAGGTTAATGAAAGCGTCCTTGTTTGGCAAAAGATGATAATATTGGAGGAAAAAGTAAAGTGGTATAAATGTATGGAAAGTTGACCTTTCTGACCCATGGCTCTCCTCTCAGTAAATAATGTAGTGGGAAGGAATAGGGACCCTGGACCAGACTGCCTAAATTCAAAACTGGGTTTTGCAACCAATCCCTGTATAACTTTGGGGTTTATTCTCTCTATGCCTCAGTTTCTTCATCTGTAAGATGGGGACAGTGATAGCTTTTCTCTCATGAGAATTAAATGAGTAATATAGAAAAGGCTTCAAATCATATTTGCCTCATAATATATGGGTGCTTGTTGAGGATTTTATGTTGAGATGGAGACATGAAACAATATATTAGTAAATCCTGACATAATGCAGGTACTCAAGCAATAGAGAGGCACATAGTGATGTATATGTACATAGTATATATGTACATTCTGTGCTTTACTGATATGTGTGTGCCTATGTGTTTGTATGAAAAAAGGATATAATCCATACTTGACATTAGCTCTCAAATCCAACCAGATTAGCAGACTTTGTAACCCTCCCTCTCCAGGATCTCTGATTTAGTCAGAGAAATTTTTTTCTTCCTCAGCTATTAGAGATTAGCTGGCTGAGGCAGATTCCTCACATAAGCTTATTTAGACCATACTTCTACCTAACTGTGTTCTACTGTCTACTTCTAACTAGCACTGCTTATTTTGAAATGTAATATCTTCCTTAATTTATAATTTAATGAATTTAATTGAATTAATAAATATACTAATTTAGATATGCTTTGACAAAATGGCTATGTCACCAACCAACCTCTTGCAAGTAGGTTGTTTATTATATTTTCCCAGGCCTTTCACCAGTTAGAATGGCCAAAATTAACAAGACAGGAAACAACATGTGTTAGAGGGGATGTGGAGAAAGGGGAACCCTCTTACACTGTTGGTGGGAATGCAAGTTGGTGCAGCCTCTTTGGAGAACAGTGTGGAGATTCCTCAAGAAATTAAAAATAGAACTTCCCTATGACTCTGCAATTGTATTCCTGAGTATATACCCCAAAGATACAGATGTAGTGAAAAGAAGGGCCATCTGTACCCCAATGTTTATAGCAGCAATGGCCACAGTTGCCAAACTGTGGAAAGAACCAAGATGCCCTTCCATGGACGAATGGATAAGTAAGATGTGGTCCATATACACTATGGAGTATTATGCCTCCGTCAGAAAGGATGAATACCCAACTTTTGTATCAACATGGATGGGACTGGAAGAGATTATGCTGAGTGAAATAAGTCAAGCAGAGAGAGTCAATTATCATATGGTTTCACTTATTTGTGGAGCATAACAAATAGCATGGAGGACATGGGGAGTTAGAGAGGAGAAGGGAGTTGGGGGAAATTGGAAGGAGAGGTGAACCATGAGAGACTATGGACTCTAAAAAACAATCTGAGGGGTTTGAATTGGAGGTGGATGGGAGTTTGGGGTACCAGGTGGCGGGTATTATAGAGGGCATGGATTGCATGGAGCACTGGGTGTGGTGAAAAAATAGTGAATACTGTTATGCCGAAAATAAATAAAAAATAAATTTAAAAATATATATATATTTTCCCAGGCCCTTTCTTTAATCCCAGGTGGAGACAGTAGAACACAGATTTGACTTCCACCTGAAGTGGTTCCCTGTGATCAACGACAATGGTTATCACATTGTTGATTGTCTGCCTTACAATTTAAAAAAATATATAGAAATAGATATAGATAGCATATACTCCTTAATATGTCCTTATTTATAAATCACACACATACTAAAACTGTGTACAGATTATAACACATATAAAAATTAAAATGTAAAATAGTGAGATAGGTATATAATAAATATTTAAATATTTTTACTAATTAACAAAATTCAAATCTTTTCTTATTAAAATGTTAGAATAATATATATTATATATTCTTGTATAAATAACAGGATATTTACAATAACTTTGTGAGAAAAATAATATGTCATCTCAATTATTTTTGAAAATCTAGATCTTTTTTTCTTTTTTATTACACTTCAGTTCCAAATTTATTTTACATATTAAGGGATTGTACTTTGAATGGTTGAAAAGGTTATTACATACACATGTATATCAACATAAAAGAACCAATCATACCTTCTGTTTATTGAACCATAATATACATTTTCCCTCCCATCCATGCCTTAATAACACAGTGGTTAAAAGTCCACATAATACCTCTAGGGTGAAGTTCACTTTTAAGATATAGAATGTAACTGTGATACCTGATAGCATCTTGATAATTTCACATTGTCAGAGGTTCATTCACATCTGATCTGACTATATCTTTTCCTTGTCCCATCATTTGACTGAAACCAAGGTCTGCTAATGATCAGAAGAGTCACCTCTGCTATGTTCTTGTCTTGGGCAAGCATTATGAATATTGTTTCTAACCCAAACTTTGTTTTTTTTTAAATTTTTTTATTTTTTATAAACATATAATTTATTTTTATCCCCAGGGGTACAGGTTTGTGAATCGCCAAGTTTACACACTTCACAGCACTCACCATAGCACATACCCTCCCCAATGTCCATAACCCCACCCCCCTTCTCCCAACCCCCCTCGCCCCAGCAACCCTCAGTTTGTTTTGTGAGATTAAGAGTCACTTATGGTTTGTCTCCCTCCCTATCCCATCTTGTTTCATTTATTCTTCTCCTACCCCCTTAACCCCCCATGTTGTTGCATCACCACTTCCTCATATCAGAGAGATCATATTTTTATGAATCATCTGTTTCTGTTATCTCTTTTGTAAAACTGAGTGGGAATGGAATAACCTCCAAACAGTGTGTTCAAGAAATCTCCCTAACCAGCCACACACGAACTAGAAGATGTTGCACTATGTTGAGTGTGAATGGGTGTGTATTGGTTCCTCACTGTATAGCTTGTGCCACTATAGAACTTTCCTTCCATTGTGTACTTCTGTGCTTTAGTGACATACAATCAATGTGCTTATTAAGAGTTAGTGCAACTTAATTCTCTCTAAAAAAATAAATAAAAGCATTATTCATAATAGTTTATCAATATTTTCTTCCCATACCTTATTCCATATCCACAGTGGAGACCACCAACTTACAGAAAAAGGGGGCAATATTTTCTGTCTCATGTTTTTTTCGGAGCAAGACTTGCCTGTGTCATTGCACATAGGCAGTTATCATGAATTGGCAATTTTAGTATAAAAACACAGAATTGTGTCTGGGTCCATTGCTATTGGGTGGATTTGCAGAGTGCCTTGGGCAGACTCCTATCATAGCAGGGCTGTGAAGTTCCATCCCTTACTCTTTCTCCAGAGTCCTCCCTCACACGCCCCAACCCCAAGACTGAGCCCAATGAGATTAGTAATTACATTATTTATGTACTATGTCTTTAATCTTAGCTGAGCATATAGTAGATTTTCAAAAGAAGGGTTTTGAGTTAAAGAACACATGAAATAAAGAACAGAGGGGGTTGGGGCTACAAAAGAATATTTGCTAAACCATAGACAGGTGCGTAAAGGAGAATTCAAAAGCTAAAGTGAGATGAGCAGGAATTGTGTTGTGATCTGGTTGTGGTCTGAATGTTTGTGCCCACATCCTTCCTTCCCTAGTCCTCTACGCCCCACCTCCAAATTCTTGTTGTAATCCTAATGTTCAATGTGATGGTATTAGGAGGTGGGGCCTTTGGGGTGTGTTTAGGTTACATGAATGGGATTGCTCCTCTTTATAAAAGAAATCCTAGAGAGGTCCGTAGCACCCCTCATGGGAGGCACTGGGAACTGAGCTCTCACCAGCTGCCACACCCAATGTGCTGGCGCTGTGGTTCTGGATTTCACAGAACTGTGAGAAATAAATGTATTTATAAGACTCCTGGTCTATGGTATTTTGCTATAGCCCAAACAGAATAAGGCAAGGCTTACAGAATCAAGGAAGCTTTCTGTAACTTTCCTCTTTCTTGTCCTACCATCTCTTTATCCCTTGTGCAGAATTGCTTGGGTTTGGGTTTGGCTTTGTCCCCTTCCTACAGCATGGGGACTATAACTGGATCTTGTAATGATGTCGGTGTCTTGTTTCCCTCTCAGTATTTTTAGTATGATGATGATAATGTTTGCTTTGTTTTGTTGTTCTTGTTTATTTTTTCACATTTATGAGTGGTTGTTCATTTTTTCTTCATGCTCCTCTCTTCTCTTTTTATGTCTCCCTGGTCAGTGAGGTTTAGAGAAGTCTGGAGTTGTGGAGAAGTAAAGAGAGAAGAAAAAATCTACATTGGGTCCACCCCTAACTCCTTATTGACTACCACAAGCTGAAGTATATCGTTTAAAAAGACCTGAAGGAATGTCTAGAGGAGTTTCCATTAATGCCTTTTATCTAAAAGACAGCTTTGGCATTTTCACTTAAGGTCTATAAAACTTCTCTGAGTAAGTGCCATGTGAAACACAGAGATTAGTATTGTTAATTTAATGCGGTAAGCTTAGAGTCTTTATAAGATACAATCTCCTTTTGAACTTTATGTTCAAATCAGTAGAGACCAGAGCAGAGTTTTTCAGAGGAATATTAACTCTGCCACTTCATATGTTAGGCAAATAGAAAAGCCAGAGAAAATACAAATACTTGGGCTTTACCACTAGCATAAATCACACTGATATATGGGAAAGTAGGCCTTTTTTATTTGTTTTTTTTTTTCTCATAAACTGTTGGAAAAATTGGATGAACTTGCTCTATAGATAATGGATACAGTAATGGGGAGAGATGATCTGTTGCAACTATACACTTGGAAAGGCTCTGATGAGGTAAAGATCCAGCGCAATTGATGAGATTAAAAAAACCCCACAAAAAACAAAAGTTTTATGGACAAATTATTGTATATTTTATCATCAAGCTGTTCCTCTAAATCACAGAGAGGCAATGTTACCTCAGTAAGTGCATTATGCTCTCATCTTAAAAAAGTAACAAAGCTGAGACATTCCAGTTTTATTTTTATGCATTCTTTTTCAAAGGTTTTAAGAGGGTGTTTGAAATAAAATGTTTGAAAGGAATGCAGTATTCTTCTATAGGTGGGAGCCACAACAGTATATGTCCAATCAGAGGAATTGCTTGGGCCAAAATGGAGCCAAAGAAGATACAGAGGATTTAGTTATCGATTGTTTTGATATTAATAAATCTGTTTGAAATTAATAAATCTTTTTCTTTGTAAGTTTATTTATTTTATTTATTTTTATTTTTGTAAAGATTTCTATTCATTTGGGAGACTGTGTGAGCATTGCTTGAGGGAGCTGCAGAAGGAGAGGGAGAAGCAGACTCCCCTGCTGAGCAGGGAGCCCAACACAGGGCTCAATCCCAGGATGCTGGGATCAGGACCTGAGCCAAAGGCAGATGCTTAACAGACTGAGCCACCCAGGTGCCCCTACTATGGAAATTTTTGACAAATGTGTCTTTTGCTATGTTTTACTATATTAAAATTAGTTTTTTCCTTTATCCATCCACAATAATTCAAAATGACAAAAACCAAAAGGGACTCCTAGTATTGTTAGGGGAAGAAGGACAGTTTCCAGGGATCTATGCAGGTAGCTGCAGCTGTGCCTCCAAGTGGGAAATGGAAGATCTGGATATTGGGGGTCTTCTGCTTCAGCATAGGTTAGAATTATCCACACAAGTTTTGCAAAACAGCTGGCATGTCTTTATGACTTACCTTTTTGCCCATTGCAAACAGCAGAAATTCCATTGCATGCAGGGTCATCTGGCTACGTGCCTAATCGTCCTGTGGATGCTCCATTTTAGCTTTCCATCTGCAATTTTCTTAGAGCCATGAGTTCAGTTTTTGTTGTTTGTGTTGATTAGCTTCTACAAAAAACCTGGGTATGTTTATTTAAAATATGAGAGCAGAGAGTCTTCAATGAAAAGAGTAGAGCTACCATACAAGCCAGCAATTACACTATTAGGTATTTACTCCAAAGATATAAATGTAGTTATCTGAAGGGACACATGTACCTTAATGTTTATAGCAGCAATGTCCACAATAGCCAAACTCTGGAAAGAGCCAAGATACCCATCAATAGATTAATGGATAAAGAAGATGTGGTTCATATATACAATGACATAGTACTCAGCCATCAGAAAGGATGAATATTTACCATTGACATCAATGTGGATTGAACTGGAGGGTATTATTATACTGAACAAGATAAGTCAATCAGAGAAAGATAATTATCGTATGGTTTCACTGATATATGGAATATAAGAAACTGGACAGAGGACCATAGGAGAAGGCAGGGAAGATAGACTGGGAAGTCATTGGAGAGAGAAGAAAACCATCACAGAGTCTTAACTATAGGAAACAAACTGAGGGTTGCTGGAAGGGAGTTGGGTGGGGGCATGAAGTAACTGGGTGATAGGGATTCTGGCACATGATATGATGAGCCCTGGATGTTATATGCAACATATAAATTATTGAACATTATATATGAAGCTAATGATGTGCTATAATTTGGCTCACTGAATTTAAATTAGAAAAAAAAAAGAGTAATGGCCATTCCTCAGCTTTTTCTGGTTTCTTTCGAAGTTTGAAGTTGTATTAGGAATTAGGTTTATAATTATGTACCACTTACTATGATATTATCAGTCTCACGCATGTCTTTAAATGCCTATTCCTATCTTTATGGCATCTCTGCTCACTATCCTTAACCATGGAAGAAAAAGGGTTAATGAGAACAAATCTTCCATCTTATCCAGAGACTCTGAAAATGGGAGACATCCTCAGAAGTTTATAAAATTATTACTTACCATCCCTTTCTTGAACTTGGAAAATAACGCTGAGTAATTAGAGGATCAGTAGTAAATCTTAAAAAGAATGATTTTTCCCTGCTTTGAGATGACAACAACAGTAATCAAATGAAGGCCCACTCTATGTCAATCACTGTGCTGCTCCTTTATATGCACTATTTTGTTTAATCTTTACCAGAAATGTTATGGTGTGCATTAATAGCCATTCATGTTATATATAAAGAAATTAAGCATCAGTGAATTTGAGTCAAGACCTTCCAAGGTCTGGAATGCCAAGGCGGTTCATATATTTCCCCCCTTCAGGCTCTGCTCTTGGAATATTAAAAAATAAATAAATAATACTAAATAAATTCATAAAAAATTTATGATGATTTTAAAATTATAATTTTAGAATTATATTTGTAAATATATATATTACACATATATGTATAAGATTATACATATATGTGTAACAAAGTTAAAATTTTAACACAAGAACAATGCAATAAAATCTAATGCACAAAATCTTCACAGTATGGGAAATCCAAAAAAAAAAATTAATCTATGGCGTGTTATTGATGGCATAGTTACACAAAGGAGCAGGACTTACATTTCTATTATGAATGTCGTTTTTTAGTCTCTTGTATGTATCTCTGGGAAGCAACTGAGACACAGGGGGATGAAGTAACCTACCTGTGGCCACATGGCTAGTAAATAACTTAGCTAAAAGATGATCTCAAGTGTCTGACCCTAAAGTTTAATGCTTTTAATGACTCTGCTAGGCTGTTTCCCTAGATAGACCTACATCCTAACTTTTTTTTTTTTTACTTACCAGAGCCATTTCCAGCTTTCAAGTAGCAAGGTAAATAGAAATGTTTATTGGACTTAAATGTATTTTCATAATTAATACTTTCTCATTTTCCCACCATCAGTATGCCTGTTTTAAATATTAGGTTATGGAGTATTTCTTTTGGTGGCTTCTGTTTTTATTAACAGATACACCTGCTGAAGAGTGTCCATAGGGTAGTATAAATGTAACCAGTGCATAGAACCATAGTGCAGTTCAGAAGCACTAGCAATGGATATGAACTCAGAAGACCTGGGTTTGAATCCTACATCTCATTTCTGGGCCTTGGATTTTTTTTTTTTTTCCTTTCTTTCTTTTTTTTTCTTTCTTTTTTTTTTTTACCTGCAAAGTAGTGGCAGTGGGGTACAACATTTCAGAAGCTGTTGAAGTGTATCTTACAAAGGGACTTCAACATATTAGACATTAGGCTTTTCTAGAATAGATTTGGTTAGAGGTGCTCACATATTATGTGCAGAATGCCTGGAGGGAGGTTAGTGAATTCTAAAGGAACTTTCCCTTTCAGAAATTATGCAATGTTATACTCACCACAAAGGTATTAGGCCTTGGAACAAGCAAGATCGTGATCACAGGTTCAAGGCCCATGTGGGTCAATTTGCAACACCCAGAAACTAGTTATGAGACCAATCCTATGCCTTTGAAGGCATGCAGAACACAGGTAAAATAGACTTTATTTAATCTTACTGGCCTCTGAACAGAGGTATTCACCATCACAATGCTCCCCCACTCTTAGACCTCCCCTCCTCTCACACCCCCATTGTGCACCCGGGTCAGCTTTTCATAGTCAGGAGACTATTATCAAAACTCCATCCGTCTTTGCAAAAAGGGTTTTTAAAAAAGAAGGTGGCAGTCAGCTTGATATGCGCTTTAATGTCATTTGTGTCTACTTTCTTTTCTCAAAAGCATCAAGACTGAAAGTAAGTTAGAAACCAGTACTGACAAGGGCTACACCAGCAGTTAAAAAACAGATTTTAAGTTATTTTATATGTCTTCTTGAGAATAATTGCTTTCCCCTTTTCCCTGATAATTCTAAAATAGCCCTCATTCTGGGGTCTTAACCTTCTTCCACTTGCCTGCCCCAAATGAGACTGTTTTGAAACATTTTCTGGGTAAATAGCAATTATAGCAACATTAAAAAATAATAGCCAATATTTCCTCTGTTTTCGTATGGTTTAAATTACCAATGTAAAATGTATCGACTTTATGTTTGATTTTCTTTTTTGAGCCCTAGGAACAAATTATTAGAGTTACTGTTTAAGTTTCCTATTAGAAAATTGAAAGTACTAGAGGATGTTGGTATAACCTTTCTGCTATTCCTTCTGGCTTTTTCCAGATATAATAAACATTTATCTCTGCAATGCCAGCCTGAATCTTTTCCTGGGTTAATATTTTAGTCCTTCTGCTAGTTCTTTGTATAGGATCTGTGGGTTTTTAGAGCGAACATATGTAATTGCAAAGCTGTTACAATCATTTTTATATAGAAACAATTATTTTAGACCACAAACCAAAATTACATGAAGATAATGTTAGGTAGGAGGCCTAAGTAGAAAGAAATAGGGTCCTAATTAATGCTGCTTTTGTGCTATTATCATTATTCTGGGTGGCTTACATAATGCTACATTTATAACAGGAGACAAGTTCCCAATGCTGTTTAGCAAATCAATTTGTAGGCAGATGTTATGGTATCCTATCTTTCACTCCTGTGGACAACTTTTATTCTATTCTGTGGTGTTGGTGGCTTGGGAAGAAGATCTTTTGTGGATTGTGGGAAGAGAAATGTGTATTCAGATAGTAAACCTTGTAACTTTGGAAATTTTTTACAGACAAAAATAAAAAATGACTATTAGAAATAAAGAGAAGCTGTATTTTCCATTACTGGAAAGGTTTTAAGAAAAATATAACAAATGTCAATATCTCTGAAGCTCAAGAGGCCTGTAAAGTCAGAAATACCTCAAGGCATTCCCAGCTCTGCTTTCTGTTCTTTAAACTTCAGGATGAAGGTGACAATATGTTTAAAATACCAGAAACAGTTGCACTCCTGCTAATATCCTTTGGTCTGATAGATTTCCAGAGGGGAGCTTTGGACTCAGTCCTCCTTTTTAAATTGTCTGCAAACTACTTGGGATGGATTGTATCGCCCCTCACTAGGAACTGAGAATTCTCCCCATAGCTGGACAACTGTCCTTACTCAGTTTAGACCTAACATGTTCTTTTTTTTTTTTTTTTCTTTCCCTTGAGAAACAAACACTTATAGTAATTTACCATACCAAAGTTGTTTGTAATTTTCCCCTTCGCTTTAGCACTAATTTAAGGTTATTCCATATCAGCTACTTAATTTATTTATTTTTTATTCTGTCGCTTGCCTCTCAATATTTCAAGGATGTCTTGTAAAATCAAGGATGAAAAGAATCTTTTGAGTGTGGTATACTAGAAGGAGGGTGGGAGTTGGAGTCAGGAGAAGAATTTTGTCTGGAATCCTCAGTTGTGCAGATGATTAGTGACTTTGAGTCAATTTGGTTAGTCACGGAGTCCTCATAGGAAAGGCAGATTGACAACTATCTCACAGAATTGGGTGCACTGCAGATGGGAAGTGAAAATGCTGTAAGGGAGTTGGGGGAAATTGGAAGGGGAGGTGAATCATGAGAGACTTTGGACTCTGAAAAACAATCTGAGGGGTTTGCAGTGGCAGGGGGGTGAGAGGTTGGGGGAACCAGGAGAGGGCACAGATTGCATGGAGCACTGGGTGCAGTACAAAAATAATGAATACTGTTATGCTGAAAAATAAATAAAAAATAAAAAATAAAAAAAAGAGAATGGTAAGTAGCATTATCTTTCATTACTGCAGCCAATACTGGGAAATGGAACTAAGTTTCCAAGAATAGACCTTCTTTGAAACTCTGATTAGGGACAGCTTTAACAAGTTAGACTGGTGGATGAAAAAACCCATGCCCTATGAGCCAACTCTGACCTGTGTGTCCAAGTTGGCAGTGATGTCTTTCTACTTCTCCTGGGATTGTTTGTTTATATGCTTTTGTTTGTTTGTTTAATCCCACAAGTGGCATATGCCAAAACACTTAAAATTTCCTTGAGCTATACTTAACTTTAATCTCCGTTTGTGCTCTGTGACTACCCATGATCCTGCATCTTCAGGGAAAATTTGAAAAGATATATGGATAGATCAATAGGAAGTTAAACATGTTACATGTTCTGCTTCATGTGAAATGGTTCTAAATGCAGAAATTACCTTAGATGGGAAGTAAGGGATTTATGACAGAGTCCAGAATGTTTAGAAAAATCATAATGAAGTTAATTCAACCAAAATTTATTGAATTTTTCTTATGTGCAAGGCACTGGGATAGCTAATTTAAGAGGCATGAAGGGGAATAACATATGTCTTCCTGTCTCTTAGAGCTTAAAGTGTAGATGAGGGAAGAGGTATATATAAATGAGAATATATACAAATGTAATATTTGGTATGATACAGAGTGATTCAGAGGATAACAAGCATATTTCTTAGAAAAATCCAAGGACTCTTAATGAGGGAAACACTTGGGCTGAGCCTTCTATGATGGGTAAAGTATTATTAGAACTAAAGGAGTGCTAGTTGAAGGACAGCCTGAGAAAGTATTTGATGGCAGAGAAGGAACAGATATAATAAGCAAATGGTGATTAGCCTGAAGCTAGAGAATAGAGTATGTATAGGATGAAACAGAAAGGAAATAAACTCTCCTGGTACTTTTAACCATGTGACTCCCATCATCTATTCTCATCACTTTATAAATAAAGAAAACAGAGGTTAAGGAGATAAAGTAGCCTGTGTGTAAACAAAGAGCTGACAAGTAACACTTAGGATTTGAACTCAAGTTCTCTTGTGTCGCAGTAACCATACTCTTTCTAGCATGCAGACTCAACAATAACAATAATGAATCATTGTGATTTATTGGGTACATACTGTATGCCAACAGTTTTCATTTTCCTTAATCCTCAGAAGGACCTAAAATGTAGCAATTATTATCCAAGTATCCAGATGAGGAAATAGCTCAGGTTTATTTGATGTATTAAAGTAATGGAAGTTAAGGGTGAGAAGGAGAAATGAGGATAGAAACGGGATGAGTTTGAAAACCAGCAGAAGAGTCTATTTTATAGAAAAACTAATAAAGTGTATCAGTATTTATGCATGATCAGATTCATACTTGAACAAGATTCATCTGTTAGCTCTGTCAGGACCAAATGAAGAGATAAGAGATCCTTAGTAAGATTTAAAAAATGAAATAATATCAAAAAGTTGCAAAGAGCTCTTAAAACTTAACGATAAGGAAACAAAAAACTTGATCTAAAAAAATGAGCCAAAGACCATAAAAGATAACCTTACCAAAGAAAATATGCAGATGGTGCTCTCTTGGGTGGCTTATCCAGTTAAGCATCTAAATCTTGATTTTTGACTCCGGGTTGTGAGATTGAACCCTGTGTCAGGTTCTTCACTAGATGTGGAGATTGCTTAAGATTCTCTCTTTCGGGGCGCCTAGGTGGCTCAGTGGGTTAAAGCCTCTGCCTTCGGCTCAGGTCATGATCCCGCATCAGGCTCTTCGCTCAGTGGGAAGCCTGCTTCCCCCTCTCTCTCTGCCTGCCTCTCTGCCTACTTGTGATCTCTCTGTCAAATAAATAAATAAAATAAAGTACAAATGTCAAATAAGCATATGAAAAGTTACTCTACATCATATGTCATCAGGGAAATGCAAATTAAAACAACCAGATATGACTATACACTATTAGAATGACCGAAATCCAGAACACTGACAACATCTTGTGCTTTCAGAATATGGAGCAATTAGGAACACCCATTCTTGGCTGGTGAGAAAGCAAATGTGGCAGGCACTTTGGAAGAGAGTTAGCACTGCAAACATACACTGACCATATGATCCAGCAAACATTTTCTTTGGTATTTACCTGAAGGAGTTAAAAATTTGCATCTATATAGAAAACTTCACCCTGATGTTTTTAACAGCTTTATTTATAAGTGCCAAAACTTGGAATTAACCGAGATGTCATTCAGTAGGTAAAAGGATAAATAAACTGTGGTACCTCCAGACACTGGAATATTATTCAGTGCTAAAAGACAATGAGCTACTAAGCCTGTGAAAAGACATGGAGGAAACTTAATTGTATATTACTATGTGAAAGAAACCAATGTACAAATGTTAGAGATTGTATGATTATGACTGTATGACATTCTGGAAAAGGCAAAAATACAGAGACAGTAAGATCAGTTATTGTCAGGAATTTGGGAGGGGGGGGAATGAATAGGCAGAGCACAGAGGATTTTTAGGGCAGTAAAAATACTCTGTATGACATCATAATAATGGTATATGTCACTATGCAGTCATCCAAACCCATACGATGTACAGCACCAAGAGCGAATTTTAATGTCACCTATGGACTTTTTAGTTGATTACGTGTCACTGTAGGTTCATAATAAGTGTACCACTCTGATAGAGAATGTTGATAATGGGGGAGGTTAGGTAGGAGGAAGAGAGGCCGGAGTTTAGGTGGGAATTCTATTTTCCCCTAAATTTTGCTGTGAACCTAAAGCTCTTCTAAAAAAATGTTCTATTTTTTTTTAAATAAAGTTCTAATTTTTTAAAAAGGAATAAAATAAAGATGATGGTCCAAAGTGATGGGAATCAAATTTTAGCAGGACTCAGTTTTTAAATATATTTTTAAAATTATTTTTAAACTCAATAGATCTAAATTAAAATATCAACTAGTCTTGTATTCTTACATTTTTTTCTTCCTTTCTTAGGTAGTGAGATCCTCCAGTAGACTAAATACGTATGCTAAAATGCCAATCCTACACATATTACAAGTTTTTAAAGAAAATATAGTGCCTTATTTTCTCCATAACCAGTTTTTGAGTGCCAATTGCATGCAATTTTCTCTGCTGAGTATAAAGTGTGATAAACCTGGCTTCCTAAGGATGTAGGATCTTTGAATTCCCAAAAGTATGTCTAGTGACAGCCATATAGACATATATATTTTAATGTCAGGCACATAATACTAGGCTTTCAGTAAAAGTTCTTAGTTGAATAAATCAATGCATGAATGAATCAGTCAACAAATCA
This sequence comes from Mustela lutreola, assembly GCF_030435805.1. Lineage (NCBI taxonomy): Eukaryota > Metazoa > Chordata > Mammalia > Carnivora > Mustelidae > Mustela > Mustela lutreola. The sequence goes on from NC_081290.1 coordinate 51,547,973, forward strand.
TTCAATCACCGATTCTGGAGATCATTGTTTGCTGAATAGACACGTTCTATTCTCAGTGGTACTGTTAGCTCAGGAAGATGACATATCATGAAACCTTGGAACATAAATATGTCATCATCTTTCCTATTAATAAGAATTATATTTTAAAAACTCCATTTTATATTTTTTTTAGTTATCAAACCAATTAAATGGATTCGTAAAAGACCCAATGGTAGATTTAAAAAAAAAAAAAGCCCATATTTTTATAACAAATGTTATAATATGCTTCTAGTGTACCATACTGATGAAATCTTCAAGCTTCAAGGAATCTTAAATTTGACTTAACATTAAGTCAGCAATATTTTATAACTATTTTAAGAATTAATTTGCCACATATGTCAGTCCAGGCTACAATGTCTAGTTCATTAATTTCCTTTTCACTTGCTTTCATATTAAAATACAGCATCTAAAACATTTTTTTAAATAATACCTTAGTTGCTTTCTTCCCACTGAAATGAAGAGTTTAAGTATATAGGCTTTATTCCATTTCTTATACTCACTCTGCATTATGTTAAGCTATCCAATTGATGGCAAAGCAGCTAAAGCTAAATTTTTTTCAAATAGATTCTGAGGTGAAATTTGTAAAGCTAATTTAATAATCAATGGACTACTTTGTAAGCTGCTTTATAAAAAACATCTACATTATTTTGAGAGACTTTGGTCTATTTATCAATTCAGTTCTGAAAGGAGGATACAATTGAAAACTGACTGTTGTAATTCTTTTGCATTACCAGCAGCTTATTGGAGAACATTTACAGAACCATTAAAGTCCTGAAGCAGAAGAAAAGAATTAGACCAACTCTGTCATTTCCTAAGAGGGGCAGAGATCACGGGCCAATATGCTGAGGCAATTTAGGCCTCTTTCCTTCAATCTAGTGCTTATGACACTATGGGGCCCCCTACCCCCCCTACCACCAAGACCAGAGTAGGTTGTATTCAAGATTAAAGAATATGTATTATGTAGATGCTCTTTTTTGGACTTGAGTTCTATGTTGTCCTTTATGCGGTATAGTCTAGGTCACATAACTTACGATAGAGTGGTGGATTCTTCAACTTAAGTAAGCAATCAGCTTACCTCCCCTAGAATTGAAGAGACACTGTGTTTAATAAGCTCTTTCAGTGTTTGCTTCTGGAAAGTATATTTGATAGTTATAGGATTTCCCTTGTTTTCAATATTTATCCGTATACTTATGTATCTTAAGTAAGATTATGTTTAAAGATATTTGATAATATTTTAATAGCCCTGTGCTACAGAATCATCAAAAATGAAATTATAGGCAAAGGCAAGTCAAAAAAGATTCTAAAGGATGCTAGAAGATTTCACAGACTTGTGCACAGAAGCTCACATATTGAATCAGAAAGAGCCTCCTTCAGAGTCCAGTTATTTTCATGTTAGAGATAGGTCCAAAAGATATGCTTTTCTACTTTTGATGCTATAGACTAGGAGAAACATTAATAGTATTAATTTGGTACGATGACAATAATCTCAAGTATAATAATCATTAAATAATGAGTACTTTAGTACATGTCATGAATCGAGCACACACCGGGTATATCGCTAACCATCACAGTAACTCCACAACCTGAGAATTGTATTCTGACTTTCGAGATGATGAAATGAGGATTAGACATGTTTTGTCTTGCCCGTGATCAGGCACAGAGGGTAGAATGCAGAGAGTCACTGTGATAACCCCAGATCTGTAGATCTGTTTATTGTGACCAAGTGTGCACCCAGAAAATTATAATCCAACAAAATAAAACCCAGTGCTCAGGAGCAGCCTTAGTTTTCTTTAATTTAAAAAAAAAAAAAAAAGATAAAAACGTTGTAAGAGAATTAAGAAACAAATGATTGCAGAAAGGGGTTGGACTCAGCGTGCTTTCTACCATGGCTACCTGACTGTTCGGTGTGAGTCATAGTCATCTGCTATTATTTGTATTATTATTCATAATACTAGCTGAGATTTGTTGAACTGGGTTAGGAAATGCTTCTTTTTTTTTAATATTTTATTTATTTATTTGACACACAGAGAGAGATCACAAGTAGGCAGAGCAGCAGGCAGAGAGAGAGGGAGAAGCAGGCTCCCTGTGGAGCAGAGAGCCTGATGCGGGGCTCGATCCCAGGACCCTGAGACCATGACCCGAGCCAAAGGCAGCGGCTTAACCCACTGAGCCACCCAGGCGCCCCTAGGAAATGCTTCTTAAAGAAGAGAAATAGTAAGGATGACCTGAGAGATTAATTTACCAATTGAAAAGAGCATGAGAGAGAGGAAGACAACGGTGGGCAAGTGTCCTAAGTGTGGAGAGGAGCTTACACAAAGGCACAGGTATGAAACTGCTGTGAATTTGTGTTTCCCTCAAATCCTCTGTTGAATTCCTAAGATCAGAATGTGCCCTTATTTGGAAATAGGGTTGTTGAGGATGTAATTAGTTAAGTTGAGGTCCTACTGGTATAGGGAGGGTCCCTGGTCTAAAAGGACTGGTGTCCTTATAGAAAGGGGACCTTTGGACACAGACACACACAGGTAACATATCTATAAGTCAAACAATACCAAAGATTGCCAGCAAAGCCACCAGAAGGTAGAGGAGAAGCTTGGGACACATTCTCTCTCACAGCCCTCAGAAGGATTCAACCCTGATGATGCCTTGATCTTGGACTTCCAGCCTCCATAACTGTGAGACTATACGTTTCTGTTATGTAAGCTGCTGTACTGGTTGTAGTAGTCCCATCAGACCAATACAGAGACTAAGGAATTCCAAGAAATACAGACTGGCTCATATCTCTCAGTCATTAGTAAAGGCCAATGTCCTCTCAAAACTAGAGAGATGGCAGAGAAATGACAGGACATTTTAAAGTTCTTCTATTCACAATAATGAATGTATTTAAAAAAGAAAAAGAAATGCACCAGAGAAGAAGTGTTATGACCCTGATCTGTTAAATTCACTTAATGACAAAACTTTGATTTCACTCTGTTCTATGATTATTCAACAAACAAGTGCTTAGCCTGTATGATGTGCCATGTTCAATGCAGGATCCTGGTCTTAAGTTTGGACTCAACAGAACTAAGAGTAAAGACCCAACACTGGAGAGTTTGGGATGTAGATTTTGGAAACTATCCCACCCTCATGAGGTATCAATGTCCTCATCAACTTCCCAAGTGAGAGGGGATACATAAGATTACAGTGGTAATAATATAGTCAGGGAATTGCATGTTTCATGGCAAGCCCACGGTAATGGAGCTGTACGATTATGATTGCTGTTATTGTGTTATTTTTGTTAGGGTGGGGAGATACTCATTTTCTCTTCCTGTTCCTTTCAGCTCCTGATTTCTCAGTGCCTGTGAAAGGCCTAGGCTGTCTCTGGCTCTGTTCCCTAGCTCCTCATTGCTGGCTTTTGATGGGGCATGATGATCAGATGGCCATGATTAGTTCTTTGGCTTGCATTGCAGATTATCTATTAAGTAGCCATCTCCTCAGCCACCGAGGCATATGGTCAGCACTTCCAGGGCTTAAAATAAATCTGCATTTTAACATGTGGGATTTTATTATGCAAAAAAGAGCCCGCATGGGGTCTAATCTTATTCTTATGCAGCACACATCTACTTATGCATTCTGAATGGAATAGTACATTAGGCCCCAGGCCTTCCATTCTATGACATTGCAGAGATATTCTGGGGGAGGGCATCCTAAGAAGTAGCATCAGCCGGCAACTGTGCAAGGTGCAGGCAAGGAAAGGAAGGAGAAGAGTAATTTTCCGTTTACTCCTTTTGTAGACCAGTCATTCCGTTTTTGTTTTGTTTTGGTTTGGTTTGGTTTTATTTTTAATCAGGTGTTTATTTAGGACCCATTATATACCACCTGTTTCCGCAGGTACTTGGGGTGATGGTGGACAAGATGGCACAGCTATGAATGACAGACAGTGTTTGCTGGAAGAATCACCCCTTCATGCTGATTAGGAAAAAAACACACTTTTCTCCTGAGTGATGCAGCTGTATCCCAGGACACCCACCAATGGGAGTGGACTATGTAATGGATTTCAGACTGCACCCTTGGCTAAGTGCCATTGCACAAGGCACACAATTAAGGCAATTAAATTGACAATTAATGAAGAGCATACTCAGCAGATAACAAGGTGGCAAAGTCTAATGCTCGGAGGGTGGCTAGGTTTGGAAGCGGGCATGTATATACTGGAAAAGTTTATTAAATTTCATTCTGTACCCTTTACTTATACATGGGCCACTTCTTACGGGAATGGGCAGAAAGTAGTGTTTTCTGTAGCATTTGGTTGAGCAAATATTTGAGGTGTTACATTTTAACACTTGCTATCCTTTGTTCTAAGATTTTTCCAAACAGTACTATTCTAGATTATAAATAGAAGAGATTAATGGTAAGTAAGAGATTGCTTTGTAGAAATTAGCTCAAGTGCGTTGCCCTGTATTAATAGAAACTCATTTGAGTGTCCTAAATGGAGATATTTTTTATTTTTTCAGTTATGGCATGTCATCTAAGTTAATAAATAATGCAAAGGTAAAAGTAACAGCACCAAGCACAAAAATATAGGCTCTGGGGACAGAATTGGATTTGGATTTTTTTTTTTAAAGATTTTATTTTTTACTTGCCAGAGACAGAGAGAGGGAGCGAGAGAGCAAAAGCAGCAGGAGTGGCTCCCCACTGAGCGTGAAGCCTGATGTGAGGACTCAATCCTAGCCCCTGGGATCATAACCTAAGTTGAAAGCCGACACTTAATTGACTGAGCCACCCAGGCATCCCTGGATTTGGATTTTAATTCCAGTTCTTCCACCTGTTCTATTACCAAGGATAAGTAACTAATTTTTTATAGGGCTGGCAATAATACTGCATTATTTGGCCCTATGAGGATTAAACAAGGAAATGCAAGTAAAGCATGAAGCACATCCCAGCACCTAGAAGTACTCAGTATGTGGTACCTGTGTAGCTGTTATAGTCGATGCTGCTGGTACTTTATAAAATTCATAAGGATTTGTGACATGTAAATTAGCATTAATCGGGACAGTGGGTTTTCTGTTTACTTATATAGAAAGAGATGTGGCTATAAAGCCATTATTTTATACATGCACAATTGAGAGCATTTTGCTTCTGTGGCATTGAAAAAATAATACTGGCCAACACATAGGAGACTGTGGTAAGCCCTATCCTGTGTACTTCCTACTAAGTAACTCATAGCATCCTTCTAATAATCTTGTGGATAGATTCTATTATAACCATTTTGCAGGTGCAAAAACTGAGGCCCAAAGATGAGAACACATCGCTATTAAGCTGTAGACGCGGAATTATGACCCAGGCATTCTGTCCCAACTCTGTTTTTGATAGCAATGATATTCTGAATTTCTGTTATGAACACATTAATGTGTATATCCAAATACATGCATATACACTGCAATACATACATGTATGAATGTACACATGTGTGTATTTGGCTAGAAAAGCTAATGCATGAAGACTTTGTGGACTATTTCTTTCTCTTTTGTTCTCTTGAAGTCTGTAGTCATACTTAAATTTTTCTACTTGTGGTCCCCTTTTCCCGAGCAGGCTGATTTAATTATATGGCACAGCATATGCAAAATGAGATGCTCAGTTAAACAAACATTTCTCTGTTGCCCAGCAATGGATGATTGTTCCACATTGCTTGAAGTTATGCTTAAGCATATCCTTAGGCATTATTCTTCTTGTGTGCTTCCTCTCACCCGCCTCAAGTTATTTGTACAGTGACTCTATATCCAATTATGTATCATCAAGTAGCAGAAGGATGGCATTAATATGGATTAACTGTATTCTGCATGCTCTTTGGTGATCTTTGGCCTCCAATGCTGAATAAACGATGTATCAGTTAAAACTTGAACCTGACTGCATTTAACAGAAATCTGACTATTGTCGCTTAACCAAATAGGCATATATTTTCCTCACATATCAGGAAATATAGGGATACTCTATTTTGCAATGATTCTCAAATCCTCAGTATCCCTGATTTCTTATGTCTTTCCACACTCCTATCCTTAGTTTGTGTCTCTTCTAGTTTATGCTTCAAAGTCACAAAAAGGCTACTTCACCTCCTGACTCATATCTCATTTCAGTCAGGAAAGTGCCAGATATTTCCCCTACATCTTTTGGACAGGACTGTACCACAAGGGACCATGGATCAATGGGCCTGGCACACTATTCCCCAAACAAAATCTATATTCTGCTAGTAAGAAGCATAAATGTAAATCAGGTAGCTGGCAGTGTCTGCTATACCTGAAAACTCATACGCAAAAGTGATTTTCTGCTCACACAGATGTGATAGTCAAGCAATGTCTATGTATAAGGTTTCTACTATGGGTCCAGTTGTTTCTACATCAGTGAGAAGCACAACTCTCTTTCCTTAAGGAGACCTACCACCCTGGGGCACCTGGCTGACTCAGTCAGTAGACCATGTGATTCTTGAACTCAGGGTTGTGAGTTCAATCCCCACTTTGCATGTAGTGATTACTTTAAAAATAAAAAAGAAAAGAAAATTTGCCACCCAGAAGATTAGATGGGTGGGCAAGCACATAACCATAAAGTGCTACGACAGAGGCTGAAAGTTCCTATTAAAATTTTGAGGCATCAGTGGTAGGGCCCAGATGTACAAATTTTAGTTCCGGGTACTATTAAGAGGAGCAGGAAGACCTAACGATAAGAATAATGGCTGAATTTTCTTCATGTGAACTATGTCAGGCATTTAAAAATATATTTATTAATCACATCAACTTGTATCTTTCTATCCCCCTATTTACAACCAAGGTATGCGAGACAAAAATGAAATTAGATAACTTTCCCAAGGTTAAGTAGCCAGGAAGTTCAAACTCAGTCTACCATTAGAGTTCTCTTCAGCTCTAGTCAATACTGAGAATACTGAGAACACTACTTTTAGTTACTCATTTTGCTGTTGTTTTCTTTAAGAAAAAAAAAAAAAAATCCAGAAGTTTCTTTGAATGTTGCCAGTGGTGTGGAACTCGTAACTCATTGAGCATTCATGATATTTCATAAGTTGGCTTACGCAGGACTGGCAGGCTTTAGCCTGGTCACCCAATAGCGTGGGAGAACAACGTCCTATTATCTTTTCAGTTGCAGAATGGTAAGTTACAAATATCCATATTTTTCTTTATATTATAAAGTAGAATACTTTCAACTATGTCATTTCTTTGTCAAAATAACCCATTTTTAACCCCTAAACTTAAGCAAGAAATTAGCAGCATTCTTCTTTCTTTCCTGAGATGCTCTCTTGCTGCCTTTTCTGGACAGCCCTCCTGGAGATAATAGGGTATTTGTCTTGGCTCAGGCTTTGCTTTCATGATACTCTTTTCAATACTTCATGTCATAGACAGAATTTTAAAATGACCCTCAAAGACCCACACCCTGGTAAAACATCCTTCCATTAACTATGAGAGGGGTCTGTGATGATGATGTGATATCACAGTATCACACCCATAATTGGGTTTTGTTATTTGGCATCGTCAACTTTAAGAAAGGAGATTATGCTGAGTAGGCCTGACCTCATCAGGCCAACCCTTAAAGGGCAAGGTTCTTCCAGGCAACAGAGATTCAAAACGAGAAAGGGATTTAACAGAAGAGAAAGTCTTCTTTGCTAGCATTGAAGATAGAGGAGGGGCTCATGAAGAGGAGCCTGGATGGCCTCAAGCTGCCCAGAGTGACCCCATGCTGATAGCCAGCAAAGGAATAGAGACCTCAGCCTTACAACTACAAGGAATTAAAGTTTGCTAAAAGTGCACGAGTGGCCTAAGGACCCTGAGCTCCTGATGAGAAGAGAGCCTGGCTAGTACTGTAATGCTGGCTCCATGAGACTATCAGCCAACTCAGTTATTCTGTCCCTGGACTCCTGACCAATGGAAACCAGAAATAATAAATCCACGCTGCCTTAAGCTACTGCATCCAGAGATGGCTAATCCATTTTGACTTTGATTCCAGCTCTCTCTTTTTTCTTAGCCTCAAATGTGCATATGGAAACTCACACAGGTCATTTAGTGGGTACTAGAATGGGTTTTAGCCAGAGTATACTATGGACATTACCATCAAGGTGAGGAATAGGGATCCAATATCATAGGAATAAGTGTGCTTATTTCTGTTACTTTATGATGTGTTCCAGAAAGATTTTGTCAGTATCTTCCCTTCATGTACCTTCTAACACTCCCTAGAGGAGTACCAAAAGTATAAAAATAAACACCGGATGATATACTGATTAAAAGTCACAGGTCATTGCAACAAGGACAAAGTCCAAGGTGAAAGAAAATTCAAAAAAATACAGAATGAGTAGACCATGCACTAAGGATTTTCCAAGCAGTGAGAAATACAATTTGATGCCCTTTTCTTGCTAAGGGAATACAGACCCTGTGGTGTGGGGTGGGAAGGAAAATGTTTTTTCTGTTGGTTTCTGATTCATGGAGTACATAGCAATTTTTTTAAATCGTCATTAACATATGGAGATTGAGTTCAGCGTTGAAACATAGTAGGCATTATTCATCCAAAACACATAGTAGTCTTGCATGAGGAGAGAAAAGCTAAAGATCTGTGGCTCTGTGCATTTTTTGTAACTGTTTGCAAAGTTGGAATAAGGCACCTGCCTGTGATAAAATATGACCGTCACTCAGTCTTGTAAATTGCTCTTGCCCATTCGCATTTAGAGGTCATTAATCTTGTTTCCCTTTATGGATGGATATTCAGCCCATTCCCACAATGGATTCAGTGCTCTAGTTCAGAGTGGTATAAAAAAATTCACAAAGTGCCGTTGAAGAAAAATGTCACGTTACAAGAGTCCAAGTAAGCAGGGCTCTCTTTATCTTACCTGAAGAAAAACATAGGCATTTCCACAAGTGCCTGTGAAAGGATCAAAGGAACAAGACAAGAATAGCCAATAAGTAATCATAAATTCTTAGCCTGGAAAGGACTTGTTAAGGCCCACACAGTATAGGAATTCCCTTTTGCACTATTGTTAAGGGAGAGTCCTGTCATATATAATTGAAAACATCCTGGTTGGAGGAGAACTACCTTATAAAACATTGCATTATTTCTGTGATTCTTTTACCGCCCAAGACGGATACTACTTTGAACTTACATTGCAGTTGTCATCTTTTGTGATATTTCTTTCTGATTTTCATCTCTTCCTCATGTTCTCAGTATATAATATAATACACTGAATGCTTGTAGGTATTTAGCATATTTGTGTTGAATGTAAATTTCTATTAAATTCTAGCTCCAATATGACATTTCTAGATACTGTCTACTTATCACTCACATGACTATAAAAAAGATCGTAAAAAATCAGCACTGTGCACGTAGCTAAGGTACTAATACTCTTTGTATGATCTTTCTTTTCTGATGCTTTTCCTCCAGGTCATTCACATACCTTTTGACAGTTATTTCTGCAGTATACCTGATGGCCATTCAAAAATAAATGTGAGTCGAGGTATCTGGTCACCTAGAAGCTAAAGAGCCTTGGCCTTAAATGTAAGACATAAAGCCAGGAGGGCAGAAGGGAGGCTTCAACCTCCTTCAATCACATCATAGTCAAATGAATACATATTTGACTTTCTGTGATGTGTGGGGCCTGTGTTCGCTGATGTACATGGAAAATGAGCATGGTAAATATGACATCCTCATATTTATGCAACTAGTTTCTAACGTCTATTGAATTTGTCTCTAATTGCTACCCTTCTTCTTTGAAATTGATGTGAACCACTGGCTGAACACGTGTTTTTCAGAACCTGGGAATATAGGAGGAATATAGGAGGTGGGTCTGAGAACTATAGATAGTTCTTGCCTCTTCAGGCAAGGTATAACCATGTCTGTAAATTGCACTTCCCATAATCTATAAAAATTGAGGACTTATTACAGTTTCTCAAGAGCCCCACACAATTTCAGAATCTAAGCTCTCTGAAATATAGCATATTATACAAGATCTTACCACTTCTTTGCATATTTAAAATGCTCATGATAATTGATGACACATGGTCCTTTGGGGGGAAAAAAAATATTGAGTGGGATACAAAATCTAGGGATCTGGTTGTATAAAACAGAGATTTTTAGTTTCACCCTGTGTAGGGAAAGAGGGAGGAGAGAAGAAGAGCTGGGAGGAAAACAGACACTCAGCACTGGAACTCAAGTACCAGGAATTTGACAACGTGTTCCTTTCTGTGATGTGCACTGTGAACTCAGTTTTCTTTCCTCTCTCACTGAGTTTTTCAGCCAACTGTCCATTTCTTAAGAGTAACCTATAAGACTAGATCTTTCAGAGAAATAGAATAAAAGGAAGATTATAGTTGAAGATAGGCAGAGAGTAAAGGTCCATGGAAAGTGCCCAGATTTACTGATCCCTCCACAATTAACCATATTGGTTGTATATTTGGATCAGAATAAGAGAAAAAAAATAAGAGAAAAAGATTGAAAAAATATATATATATTTGTCTCTAATCTCTACAGACAGTATGTAATATAATACACTGAAAGCTTATAGGTACTTATCGTATTTGTGTGGAATATAAATTTCTATTAAATACTGGCTCAATATGACATTTCTACATTCTGTCTGCTTACCACTCACATAACTATAAAAAAGATAGTAAAAAATTAACACTGTGCACATGGCTAAGGTGCTAATACTCTTTGTATGATCTTTCATTTCTGATAAATATGTCAGAAAAGACTTATAATCTATTTATATACATATGTATATACACAGATATTTTTAGAAAGAAACGTTAAGGGAAACAATTTCTTGGAGAATTCTGGAAACATGTATTATGTATTTTCATTCTTCAAAAAAAAGTGTATATGTGTATGTTTGTATTATATTTTCCAATAAGATTAACAAATGGCATTATGGCTAAGATATAATTAAGATACAAGATAAATAGCAACTTAAAGAGAATGAGACTGAAAGAGTTAATAATATTAAATGTATATTTTAAAAAGTGGAATTTGGGACACATAGGTGGCTCAGTCAGTTAAGCGACCGAACCTTGATTTCGGCTCAGGACAGATCTTGTGGTTGTGAGGTAGAGCCCCATGTCAGGCTCTGTTCTCAGTGGGGAGTCTTCTGGAGACTCTTTCCCTTTGTCCCTCCCCTTGCTTTCCCTTTTTCTCTTTAAAATAAATAAACTAATTTAAAAAATAAAATGAAATTTAATTTTTGTTTTAGAATGTAATTCATGGGGTGCCTTGGTGACTCAGTCTGTTAAGTGTTTGCCTTGGCTCGGGTCATGATTCCAGGACCCTGGGCTTCCCACTCATCGGGAAGTCAGCTTTTCTGTCTCTCACTGCCCCTCTCCCTCCAGCTCATGCCCTCTCTCTCTCAAGTAAATAAATAAAATCTTAAAAAATGAATATAATTCATAATTCAGGGGCATTTTCAAATTATTAGCTTTTGTTTTGTTTCGTTTTTTACTCAAAACTTCCTAGCTCTTTTGATTCTATAGACATAAGAATGGGAAAAAGGAATCAGAGGAAGCTAAAATTGCAAATCTGACCTTTACCTTGTCATGTGAGACCATGCCTTCTGAAGAATGATTCTTCAATTTTCTATTCAGTGAGAGAATAAAGTTGTTCATGGTTAATGCAGTGGGTAATAGAATGGTGATTGATTTATCATGGTGTTAATCCATGACATGTGTTAAATAACATTGTATACAGTTCCGGAGAGAGTGAGGGTTGCCAGCACTGGGTGCTGGAGAGCATGTCACTTATCGTATTGTCATGTATATCCCATGTTCTTGTATTTACTCTGTTATGGGGCACAGAGTTGCATACTTGGGTTCTTCAATGGCTATTGGGTTGAAAATGTTAGTACAACAAGGTTTTAGAACTATTTGTCTCATTAAAACATTTTGGAAAAGGACATCTGATCACAAATCTGAATTTATATTTGGGGATTATTCCTACAGTAATTCAATATAGGGATTTAATGTCTCTACACTAGTAATTCTACAGATACACTGTGTGTCTCTTCTTACTTTTCTTACTTAATGCCGACCAGGGCAACAACATCAAATCATTAAGAGATGGAATAGGCCAGAAAGGAATTGAGCTTAGCTGGAGTAGGGGAGAACATTTAATAGGATAGCAAGAAATACATTTGATTGGGTAAAATGCTATTCTGGCCAGCGGGAAATGATTGACAACGCAGTCAAATTGGAGTTTATTTTAGGATAGACAATCAGGTAGAGTCCACTGTGTTTGTAGGGTCTGCTAAGTGCAAGACCTGGTAGGGGATTCTAATGTATGTTTACTCTCTAAGAGACTGCCATCTTGATGATGAAATCAGGACACACAACAGATTAGGGTGATAAACCTAGTGATGTAAAAACTACTTAATTCGAATTCAAATAAGAGATTATTTGACTATAGGAATGAGAAAAGGTTTCATGGAGTGAGATTTGGCATATTCTTGGAGACTGGATGATATTGCCATAGATAAGAAAGAACATCTGAAGTAGTGTGGACAGTCATAGCAAAGACACAGAAGTGTTGTTTTTCTTTTCCTTTCTTTTTTTTTTTTAAGTGTTGATATTTTATTTAAGAGAGAAAGAGATAGCCAAAGAGAAAGAGAGAGCAGGGTGGGGAGGGAGAAACAGGCTCCCTGCTGAGCAAGCCCCCCCCTCCCCCGCCAATACGAGGCTCCATTCCAGAACGCTGGGATCATGACCTGAGCTGAAGTCAGATGCTTAACTGACTAAGCCACCCAGGTGTCCTGAAACAGAAGAGTTTTGATGCAAAATGTATGATCATATTATCTGAATTAATTATCTAGTCATGGTCATCTGCTCTTACTTTAGTGCTCGGTAGTACAATGATTTAATAGTCATGGTCTCTACTACCGGTAGCAGGAGGAGGCAGTCTGTTTTTGGAAAGGGCGTGGTGGCACTCATAAGTCTCAACTGGACAGGGCATTCCAGGCAGAAGTGAAGTGGCAGACAGGCCCGGGGCTTTATTCAGGAATTGAGAATAGCACAGGGTCAAAGGCAGATGTGAGGTCTCAGAATACAGACTGTCCCATATATGATCATGGCCCGAATAAGTCTGCTGACTCAACCAGGGTGAGGTTGGTCTTTGTCCTGTCTCTAACCAGCTTTCTGTGGGCACCTTGGCATTTTCTGTCTCAAATACTAGATATGCTCTTTTCATTAAATGTTTAGCATCATCAAGTATTTTTCCAGTTGTCTTAGTAGCTTCATTAACCTGTCAGGGCTTTAGGGTTTTTTTTAGTTATTATCTGTCATTTGCCTTTAAGCTGAAAGATAATGTTGCACAGTAATAAAAATTACAGGCTTTGATGCCAGACTGTTCTGGGTGTGAGTTTGTCTTCTAATTTTTAGAGTCTATGTGACTTTGGCATTGAATTTGAGGGTCAAATTGTTCATTTCTTAAATGAGTATAATAACTGTGAATACCTATTAAGGAAACTTTAATCCCTTACTACCCTGGTTAAAGACACAGACTTAGGAACTAGTTTCTAGTTTGAATTTTAGTTCTACTGCTTATTAAGACGCTGTCTTTGGCAATTTATTTAACTTCTCTGTCTCAGTTTACTTATCTGCCAGATCAGTTCTAAAAATGGTACAACGTTGGGGCACCTTGGTGCCTTAGTCGGTTAAGCATCTTCCTTTGTCTCAGATCACGATCTCAGGGTGCTGGGATTGAGCTCTGTATTCAGCTCTCCACTGAGTGATGAGTTTTTTTCTCCCTCTGCCTATGTGATCCCTCTTCCTCTGTGATTGCTTTCAGTGTCTCTCAAAAAAAAATGGTACAACCTCATGGGACTGTCTTTAGGATTAAATGAATTATTATGTTTAATATACTTAAAACACTCCCTGGCTTATAGGAAGCATCACATTCATGTTTATTATGTAAAAAAAAAATCTTAAGTATTAACTATTATGACTTTCGGGTTGTTTTGTGAGTAAAGAAGATAACACAGTTCTATCATAGAGTAACATTCAATAAGAGCTCTGATAGTCTAGGATAATTTTAATATTTAACTCAAATACTCTCTGAGACCAATCTCAGGAAACTAATAAGTGATTATAAATCAAGGTGCTTAATGAAGTTAATCAACCAGACTAGTTTATATGTGATCATAGTATTTTTATTTCTAGAATCTTTTAAGGGATCTAGAATATTTTAAGGGACTATAATAAATCTCAGAGTTAAAAATCAAAATAAAGTCCTCTAAAAACTAAAGTTTTGATTCTGTTTCAATGACCAGAATGAAGGAAAGCTAAAAAACAAAAGTGAAGACCCAAATAGATTACTAAATCTGCCAAGAAAACTGTGAGAGAATTTGTAAGATCAAGCCAGGATTTTCAGAGGACACTAAAATGCCCTCAGTAAGCCTAGGTCTTACTACAATAACCACAAAGCAAAAAATAGGATCAGGGTACCTTGGAATGTGGATATACCCTTTCAGTATCTCCTGATTTACTTGCTATTTAACTTCCTCAGCTTTCAGATGAGAAAATCAGAGGTTAGAAATGGGAAGTCTTATTGTCAAGGTCATAAAATTTTCTGTGACTCAGACCAGGCCTCATTCCTCCCAGCATGCTTTACTGCCTGCTAAACCAAACTGTGCCTCACCTCGATCTAGGCCCTTCTGTGTTCAGCCCATAGGGGCTATAGTGTGGGTTGGGCAAGAGCTCTACACATTCGTGCCAATTAGAATTCTCCAACCCTTTCTCTCCAAAAGTAATATTAGATTTGATTTATGATTTATCAGGTTTATTCTGCTTATATATTTACTGTTCTAGGAGCCAAAGTGACCCTGGATCTCTGTAGATATGCATTGCATATATATCCGTTCAGCTGATGGAGAAGCAGGAAATTGAAAAAACAAACAAAGAAACAAACAAACAAAAAAAACAAAATAAACCCCACACCATTCAATAATTCTTCCAAGATTTTGTTTGATTTTAAAAAACCAGGAAAGAGTGCCTGCGGAAATCCATAGACAATTTAGAAGTCTCTTTTCTGTTATTGACCTTTGAACAGTTGACCCTTGAACAATATGGTGGTTGGGGCACCAACCCGTCTGCACCTGAAAATCAACATTTTGACAACTTTTGACTCTCCAAAAACTTAACTACTTAAATTCCACATATGAGTGAAACCATATGGTATTTGTCTTTCTTGACTTATTTCACTTAGCATTATACTCTCTGGATCCATCCAGGTGGTTCCAAATGACAAGATTTCATTTGTTTTTATGGCTAATATTCCACTGTATATGTGTATCACATAGGTGGAATTTCAGAAACAAAACAAATGGACAAAGTAAAAAAGAGACATACGAAAAAACAGATTCTAACTAAGGAGAACAAACTAATGATTACCAGAAGGGAGGTTATCATGATGAGCACTGAATAATGTAGAGAATTGCTGAATCACTATATTGTACACCTGAAACTAATATAACACTGTATTTTAACCATACTGAAATTAAAATAATAAAAAAAAACTAATAGTCTACTGTTGACCAGAAGCCTTACTGATAATATAAGCAGTTGATTAACACATGTTTTGTATGTTATATATATTATATACTCTATTCTTACAATAAAGTAAGGTAGAGAAAATAAAATGTTATTAAGAAAATCATAAGGAAGATACATTTATTGTACTGTAGTGTGTTTATTGAAAAAAGTCTACATGTAATTGGACCTGCAGAGTTAAAGCTTATGTTGTTCTAGGGTCAACTTTATATAATTAAAAAAAAAATGTCTAAGATTTAATGAGTACCACATTGAGAATCGGGTGATGTGTATTAGTCAGTGTTCTCCAGAGAAATAGGAAAAATAAGAAATATATATATATATATATATATATATATATATATATATATATACACACACACACACACACACACACATATATATATATACACACACACACACACACATATATTGTATCTGCATACAGAGATGGAGATGTGCATGTCCAAAGTCTGCAGAAGGGCATGTGGCAGATTTAAAATCCAGGAAAAAGTTACAATTAGAGTCCAGAGAAAGTCCTCACATTATGGAAGGTAATCTAGTTTATATTTCCATATAATATGATGTCAGTGTCATATGTACAACCCCAAACTCATAACCTTTTTCTCAAAAGAGGATGTAGAGTCCTTGAAAGTCCTTGACTGATGTTTATTTTTCTCCTTAATGTCCTGTAACCTAAATTCTATTATGTAAATTCAGCAATACTTAAATACTATGATACATGCATCTTACATGATAGAGGATAAGAGAGGATAAGAGAGAAAAGAGAACAAAGAGATTTACTTAATACACACACAGACACATTTATAACAAAATAGGGAACAAACTCAAGATACTTAGTTTTCATTTATATAACTGGTCATGTATTTGTAGCTGGTGATTCATAGCTAATTTTCTTCCATTGCCTACTCACTCTTCCCTTTGCCTCTGCAAGACTTCAACTAATCATGGTTCTTTACCCAGTGGGGTGACCCAAACTTTCACTTCTGAAGAGTCTGAGCCATTAATAGTACTCCTGAATTTGTCTTTTTTTGGAGCTTTTCATCAACTGTAATGATAGGAGATGGTAACATTACGAGATACTCTGTGTATTCTGGACATACTCTCCTTACCTCCATTGTGGAGTAGCAGTTAGAATTTTCCTTGGTAGTCAGGATCAATCCCATATGATAACTCCCTTTTTTGCCTGTTGACTCAGATATAAGAAGAGCCCAGTGTTTCTGGGTGGCATTTTTAACCTCCTGATTAATGGAATCAGTGTTGTGGGTTTTGTTGTTGTTTGTTTGTTTATTTGTTTTAGCAAAAGCATTCCTCTCTTTGGAACTAAGACTTTCAGACCAGAAGAGAACAGAGTCATGGGAACAACAAGCAAAACATTTGCTGGTAGGTCACTAGAGGTAGCAGTGAGTGGTGCCACTCCTATTTTCATCCCTTCAAACCCAGACCTGAGAATCCTGGCTATTGGAGAAACAGCATCATATATCAGATGCCAATTTAGGGCAATACAGACTCTTGAAGAACCTTGCTCAAGCCCTTCAAAGCATTGCCATTGACCTGGTGCTATAACTGAGTCTTCAAATGGGCATTCTTCTGTTCTGTCAAGCCAGATGCTTTAGGATGGTAGGAAACATGGTTAATACCAGTGACTTCCATGATCATGGCCCCACTGCCATACTTCCTTTGCTGTAAGTGGGTTCTGGGATGAGAAATAGTGCTGTGTGGATTACCATGATGATGGACAAGGCATTCTGTAAGTCCGCAGATGGTAGTTTTGGCAGAAGCATCTTTTGCAGGGGAGGCTCATCCTAGCCAGAGCTGTCTAGTCCAATAATAACAAAATGCTGTTTTGTCATGATGGAAGTCATTCAATATAATCAGTCTCCCCTCAAGTAACTGGCTGATCACCATAGGGAATGCCATATTGGGGACTTGGTATTGGTCTCTAACTAGTGGATGGGGCATATAGCAGTGGCCATGGCAAAGTAAATGTTGTGAATGGGGTCCCTGTTGCTACAACCTCACAAAACCTTCATCCCTGTCTCCATGGCCACTTTGTTCATGAATCCTGTGGGCCATGATAAGGGTCAGTGGGGAGAATATGATAACCACAGAAAGTGTCATCCTATCCATTTGACTATTAAAATCCTCCTGTGATGGGGCACCTGGGTCGCTCAGTGGGTTAAGCCTCTATCTCTGGCTCAGGTCATGATCTCCGGGTCCTGGGATCGAGCCCCATTGGGCTCTCTGCTTAGCAGGGAGCCTGCTTTCCCCTCTTTCTGCCTGCCTCTCTGCCTACTTGTGATTTCTCTCTTTGTCAAAATAAATAAATAAAAATCTTTTAAAAAATTCTCCTGTCAAGGTCACTCTTTGGTAAGCATTCACTTCACTTAGGACATAGTATCTTCACCTTTTTTTGCCCACTCATAGAGATCTTCCCACAAACCTCATTGCCTCTTTGGCATCAGTGTTCCAATCATGTTCCTTTTGTGTCACTGATTATCTAGCCAAACTATTAGTCACAAATCATGAATCAGTATATAGTTGCACAGTTGGCTTTTTCCAAGCAAAATGAACAACCGGGTGCTCTGCTCCAGGTTCTGCTTGTTGGAAAGGTTTCCCTTACCCATTATTCAGGGATATCCTCCTAAAGGGTTATAGTGCTGCAGCTGTCCACTTTTGGCTGATCCCTACATACTATGCAGAATCACCTGTAAATCAGGCCTAAGTTTTCTCTGTCAGCTGATCATACATCTTCCATTAAGGTCATATGAAGGCTGGAAGAAAGAAGGTAGTACAGCAGGAATGGGGATCAAGAATTTGGGTCACTTATTCACACAATGTACTTGTACCTTCAAGGCCTTCTCAAGGCTGATCACAAATGCACCACTTTTATTTAATGATCATGAGCTGTTGCGCATGCCCAAATTTGGGGCTCAATTTTGTGGTTATTATTGACCCAGATAAACCCAAGTCAGGATGGGCAGCTCAGGTCTTATGGTAACTTGGTGGCCCACGGATAAGCAATGAGTCTCTACCAAGACTCAATAGCAAGCCAAAACTCTTTATGGAGAGGAGAGAGTTAATTATCTGCAAAGGATTGCAGGGATTTGATCCAAAATCCTAAGGGCCTGTATTGCAGTTATCTATAGGGCCTACCAAAAACCCCAAATAGCGTCCCTATCTGCTACTGATACTTCAAACATCATTGAATCTGCTGGGTCATAGGGCCCAAGTGACAGAACAGCTGGTATGGAAGCCTGAACCTGTAAAAGAACCTTCTTTTGTTCTGAGCCCCACTCAATACTAACCGCTTTGGGCTCATTCAGTAAATGGGCCAGAATGTCACACACAGATCAAGAATATGCTGCTTCCAAAACCCAGAGGCCCACTAGACGGAGGTTCTAGATTCACTGTTATGGCTCAGGAACTTAGAAAGGGGTATAACAGTTTGGTTGGTTCATTGAACTATGGACCAAAAGGTGGCCCATAGTAAATTAACTTAAAATGTTAGAGCTGCTTTGGTAAATAATTGAAAGGATTCAAAGGTTCAGGAAGCTTTACATGTTATAATGGATTTGTCATTTAAGATCTGTTCACTCACTTAAGAGGGCCAGAAGGCACATCTTTTGCCATGACTTTGAGAAATAAATTTGTGAGGGGGACACCGGCAACCTTGAAGCTCTTTCTGATCACTTTTGTCCCTAGGACAGAAAATGAAATGGGAACTACTGTTACTGAATTGAGAAAACAAAAGGCAGTGGAAGTAACTGGATACTGGGGTGACAAGAGCAAAATGGCAGCACCCAGTTGCCCAAGGCAAGGTTGGCATGGTTCCTGTAAAGGCAAGCAGAGTCAAAGCAGCAATTAGAGTCATCTGACTCACGGAGACCTCTGGCAGTGGGTCGTTGATCATGGTGTTTCTGAAAGTTAAAATATGAGAAGCCTACTAAATTCTTACTTGATCTGGATAAGTAAAAGATTTCTAGGTCAAGTGAACAAAAGTCCAGCTTGAATCATAAAAACAGAGTCATGCTCCCTCAATCAGTCCTCAGACTTGAACCAGTTTGCACACTCAGAACCCCTTGAATGAATTAAGAGGCCAGGTCCCCTTGAGAAAGGACCTGGCCTTATTACCAAAAATATATTCTGTTAATCTTTTCCCATCCTTTCTTAAAGTGACCTATGGCCTTTTACCAGGTTGATTGTGTACTCAAGAAAAGGAAATATTCAGATCTTTAAGGGATTACTGGATACTGGCTCTGAAGTGCCACTAATTCTGGGAGGCCCAAAATGTCTGTGTGGGCTACCAGAAGGGCTTAGGAAGGTCAGATGATGAATAAAGTTTTTACTCTGATCTGTCTCACAGTGGGTATAGAAGGATCCTAGAACCCACCTTGTGGTTATTCCTCCAGGTCAAAAATATGCAATTGCACCAGTCATAATTAGCAACTAGCAGAATTCCCATATTGAGTAAGATATTCTGTTTAATCCTAAAAGAATCCATAAACTAAAGAGTGAAACAGGTGTTTTCTCATCTGTGTACTATGGGGCACATCTTATTTTATTTTATATTTTACTTTTTAATTTTTTAAATATTACTTTAATTTTTGAGAGAGAGTGTGTGAGAGCAATGGCATGTGCATGAGCAGGGGAGGGGGCTGGGGTAGAGGGAGAGTGAAAGAGAGAGTCCCAAGCAGATTCCCCTCTGAGCATGGGGCCAAATAGGGGGCTCTCAGGACCCTGAAATCATGACCTGACCAAAATCAAGAGTCAGATGCTCTACTCCCTGAGCTACCCAAGTGCCCCCAGGGTATATAATATTTAAAAATGTATTTTTAATTTGAAATTTGTTGTAAAATTTAGTTATATTATTTTTGAGACAAGAAGAAATTTTATTTGCAGTGAATCAGTATTCTTGTCAAGTTGATGTTTCCTCATTTAAAGTTTTGTCTAGTTGATGAAGGAGAACTCTAGAATTTTGAGATATAATTTAAAATATTTGACAGAAAGGTAATTAATTCTTCTCAAAATTAGTTAATGACACAGATTGCCTCTTTTCACTGACAATTACATATATTTGTTGATTCTCAATTTCTTAGGAGTTTCCTGTCCTATTGTTGTGCTTCAATTTTATCATTGCTATTTTGTAGCTCTGTAATTAATTTTGCTGGTAGTTTTCTTCAACTGAATAGTTAAATGTGATTTGAGCTAACTATGATTAAGTCTAATGGATTGCATTTCCTGCTGCTTTGTTTGATTGTCAATGAGGAGAAATAGAAACACAGTTGGTGAAAGAATTCAAACCATCCTTTCATATCCTGGAAAATCTCAATGTCTAAATCATCTCACTTTCTCATTTCTTGCAAAGGTTGTGTCAAGGACTTTAAATACAAGTCCAAATTTATATCCTTTTTTGAAACCCAATTAAATAGCAGAATAATTTATATTAGTGGCTTAAAAACTCCATAAAATTATTTTCCCTTTTTTATTCATGTAAATGTAATCCTTCACTTATATTAACTGGTACATCAGTGAATTTAGGTAATTAAAAAAAAAAACTATCAGAACATACCTGGAATACCTCAAAAACTCTTGCTTTGGCTATGCTATTTTCCTTGTGCCAAAAGAGTCTCACTTGTGGATCCTTCTCTCAAGACTGGTGAAATTCTCTGTCTCACAAGTTCACACTATCCTAGGTCATAGCAGAGAAAATATGGGCATTCAGATGGGGAATTTTTACAAAATATGCAGCATCCCTTGTAGCATATTTGTTTGGCTGTCAAAGCCTCAATTACAACAAGCTAGAAAAGTATTTCCAAAATCCAGAGTGCAGTAATTGGAATCTCTGGTGCCCAAGGAATGTCACTTTTCTGGGGCTGTGCTTGTATTTCAGGAGAAGTTGCCAAGATCATGTTAGAATTTGCCTTGTAAAGGTAGAGCTTTTAATACTGTAATAAAAATATGGAAACATTAGAAATGGCAGGATGTTACTGCACTCTTTTTTTTTATGTTTACACAATTTTATATTTCCAAAGGATGCCTAACAAAATAAGTGCAGCCAGAAACAAACAAACGAACAAAAAAATGGACTCTGTATTAAATGCTGTCTCAAACAGACCTGAACCTAGAAGAAATGTGTCATTGCTTTAAATTGTCCTTGACTCCACACTGACTGTCTCTTGAGCTGCTGATGAATTATCATTGGTCTTGATGTGATCCTGATTGGGGAATTTATTACATAGGTATCCGTCAAGATGGATGCAGTGCTGCCCTCTGTAAGCTCTCTTATTCTAGAAAGCATTTTCCTTTGACAATTGAAATGGACCTTTTAGTTCAGCTAAATTATCACGAGCATCTTTTGAATCTCCCAAGGCACTGGTATTTTATAGTGTTACATTATTTGGGGAACTTGATAAGAGAGGAGGAAAAAAAAAAAGAAAGTGTGCATTTTACAGTTGTTATTTTGAACTTTACTGTCTCTGTCTCTCTCTCTCTCTCTTTTTTTCCCTTTCTTTGCCTGAGTTATGTAGAAGCAAGGGCAAGGGCATTTCAGTTAGCAAGCACTATGGAATGGGACTTACCGGTTTGGAGTTGTGATGTCAGAAAATCTCAGTTTGAACAATTATTCAGACACTCAATTATCTCTTTGACAAGACAAGTTCTTAAACAAATCCGAATTTTGTGGGTTTTTGTTGTTGTTGTTTTAAGTAAATAAAATGTCAGGACTTATTTTGTTCAGTTACGGGGCAGATTTAAGGAGATGATCCATGGAATTTTCTTAGCACAGTGCTTGGCATGTCATAAGTCTTGTGAGCATTTTATGTTTTTTGAAGCCCAGTCCCAGCAGTTATCAGCTGGCTGACCTAACCCCCAAGTATTTACCCTCTCAAACGTGTTTGTACATCTTTAAAATGAAGATAATGGTACCCCACCTGGAGAATTCCTGAGAATTAAAACTGTTGTAAGGTGTCATGTGTTTGATCTATATATACTAGTTGATCCATATATACTAGTTTATGTCTCTCCTCGCTGTCACTCAAGTAACAACAACATATAGCAACAACTACTATGAAAGGCTTCCTAAGTAGTCAGTCTCTCTATATCCTACAGAAAGACAGATGCCATTGTGTTTGTAGTAAAATAATACAAATCAGTGGCATGAATTCACAATTCTGTCAAATGTCTGGGATGCTGTGGTTATGTGTTAAATAATTTGTATCATTTACTTTGGACCCATGTATAATGGTTTTCATTATATTATTTCTTATTCGCCCATCATGAAGAAATCAATTATTTTTTCTTGGCTATCCAGCTTCTGCTAGAAGAAAAAGTAAAATCTGATCTAAAGCCTTGACTAAGGTTATATGCCTTTTCAAGGTTCTCAGGTGAACTTTCTGCCTCTACAGATGGAGTTCTTTAGTAGACCCTGGAACATTTCAAAGAGAATGTCAATATTACATCTCATTGTCTGCTGCTCAGCAGGAAAAACTGTGGACCAATACCAGGTGTCTCAGTACACGTGCAACATCAAGGTTTCATTTTCTAGTGCTGCCTGGGTACTTGCAGCATTTCAAATAGGGGAAAAAAATAAATAAGTCGTTATGGATAAGTCATTTCTTTCAAGATTTTCAAGTAATAGTTTTAGAGAAATATTACTTTCTCATTTCTTGGCAATAGTTCTGTCAAGGACTTTGAATTTAAACCCAAATTTATATCAGATTATTTGAAAACCCAATTAACCAAGAGTATAATGTGTTAAAAGAAGCACATTCTGATGATTGATTTCCTTGCGGCCTTCCTTCCTCTCCAGAACTCTGGGCTGTCTGTGAGGATGGAAAACAATGGATTGATTTAATGTATCTGGGCACTTAACACAGAACTTTAATAAGAATGTCGAGAATTGCCATTAGAAAGGATGCTGCCATTTATGTGCTCATTTCCCAGGAGTAGAAAGTCTATTACTGTGATTTGAATAAGTTTCTATGAAGTATGGAAAGGCACTGGATTTCATGACCTGCTTGTTGGGTCAAGGTGCCAATCTACCAGAAAGATTTATTTTAAAAATAACTATTTATATGTGTGTTATATTGTTGTGACAAAAGAAGATGAAATTTTAGGTTACTGATTTTCCCAACTTCAGATCTTTTAGGTTTTAGATTTAGAAAAGTTGAATAGAAGTGAATAAGATTTGTAAACTAGATTATTATGGAATATCCTGAAGCTTTGTTTTTTATTTTTGGGTATAACACATGAGTTGCTATTCTTCCTAATTTGCTTCAAAATGGGAATATAATAAAAGATAACTGAATTCTCACATCTACTTCTCTATTTAATCTCTTATATGTATATAAGATATTAAATCATAAATATATCTCTCTATATATCTCTCTATATATATCTATATATCTATATATATATATCTACTCTCATAGTTCCAAGAGTGAGAGATATATATATATCCAAGATATATATATCTATAGATATCCAAGATATATGGATATCTATATAGATATATATATCTTGGATATATATATATCTCTCACTCTTGGAACTATGAGAGTAGATATATATAGAACTATTATAGATATATATAACTATTATAGATATATATCTATAGATATAGAACTATTATAGATATATATCTATAGATATATATATCTTGGATATATATATATCTCACTCTTGGAACTATGAGAGTAGTTACTATGAGACTAGATTTCACCTGAAGCAGAGAATGGGCACAGAAGAGCAGAAGTGCGAAATTGTTACAGCAACCCAAAAGTTATCACTCATCATGTTCACTCACATTCCATTGGATAGAACTGTTTCATGGTCTAAGTCAATTGTGTCAGAGGCTGAGATATGTAGCTCAGCTATGTGTCCAAGCAGAAACAAAAAATAATCTTCAGGAATAGTTAGCAATCTCTACCATAAGTCCACTTATATCTAGGACATGACCAGCCATGTACTAGCTAGGTAAACGTGAGCCAATTGCATAGTAACTAATTTTCAGGTAAACATAAGCTAATAGCATAGCTACTAATTTTTAGTTTTCTCATATGTAAATTAGGTATCATAATTACTATAAAAATTCCCAACTTTAGGAGGATTTTGTAAGGGAACTTGTGCAAAAGTACTTAAAAATGGATAGGTAAGAATTTATCACATAACTATGTCTAAGATTTTGAAAAAGACCCATGACCCAAGAATGTTAAAATCAGCCTTCTAGAGGAATTTAACGTTTAGCAATAGCTCTAAACCTTCTAATAACTATAACTATACTATAAGATCATGTGTCTCCTAGGCAATAAAGACTATATAAACTGGGGACCTTAGAAAGATGGGACAGTTTTTTTTTTTCAGTGCTTTCATGGATGCTCTTGAGTTGGAAGTTTTTGCCAAAGTATCTAATTGATATTTCTTTGTTCTGGAATTCCATCATCCCCTCTAGAGACCCTTCCTGTGGCACTTACCTGACTTTCACGTAATGGCAAATTTTCTTATTTTCTGCCCTCATTAGCATTTTGCTCTTCTTAACTCCACTGGAATGGGATTTTCATCTTATTCTACTTTGTATGTCTTGAACTTAGCACAATACCTGGCTCACTGTGTGCCCTTGGGTAGATACTTATTAAATAGGTAAGTTAGTTTCATTAAGAGAATGGCAAAGAGGAGGTTATTGTATAGGAAAAAATTAAGAGTTTGTGATTAAAGAGCATTTGTGAAGCATGGAGTACAGGCTAGTAGGTAATTGAAGCAGAGCACTAATGCAGGACATCAAGACACATAGAGTCATCACTATGAACCAACCAAAGCCATAAGAAAGGATGGAAAGAAAGGGAAAATGATCCACGTCCTGAAGTCACTAAAGGTTAAGGAGTTTCCAGAACGAAAATGGAGGTGTTGCAATACGACGATGTCAACCCTAAGGGATAGGAAGTTATGGGATAGCTTCTTGTATTTAAATTGGGATAATAGGGGTTGCCTGTGTGGCTCAGTGGGTTAAAGCCTCTGCCTTTGGCTCAGGTCATGATCCCAGGGTCCTGGGATCAAGCCCTGCATCAAGCTTTCTGCTCAGCAGGGAGCCTTCTTCCTCCTCCCTCTCTGCCTGCCTCTCTGCCTACTTGTGATCTCTGTCTGTCAAATAAATAAATAAAATCTTTTAAAAAATGGGATAATGGGATATATTGGGATACATCCCAGTATAATGGGATAGCAGCTTTGTATTTAAAAGAAAAAGATATTTTGCTAACATCAGAACATTAATAACTCTCACAGAAGAACTGCCCAGGAGCCTAGTGTGTGTGCTGTGCCAAATGTAACTTAGAACAGAAATGTCCTTTAAATTCTCTGTAGGTGTCCACTTGCTTACAAATTCAAGGAGTTTGTTTTAGAAAAGTCACACATGATGTCATCATTTACATTGAGTTTTAATGTCTCATAAAAGGACATCTTAACATTTTCCTATAATTAAGATATGATGGTAAAACCCAATTGTGCCCATGGCACATTCAGACTGGGGACACTGGCAGTGAGTTGGACTCTCACAGGGCATCCCATGAGGATATTTTGCACTGAAGTGCCTACAGCCGACAGCCTTTTCTGTTGCCTTGAGAGTAGTTAGTATTATTGCTTCCTTAAGGGGCCATAAAAGTAGGCTAGTTTATTCCCCCAGATAATTTTCTTGTACACTGGCCTCAGTCATGCAATATAATCAGTTATGTCAATAAAGTTGATCATTGATTTATTATTCTTTCAGGGTGCTTAAGCTCCCAGTTCTCATTGTGACAACTATTGATGTGATATGCCTTCCTTTAAAAAGAACTTCTCTATTTCCAGCCCAGGCTAGTCTTCTGAACCCCTCTGGGGACCAAGCCTCCTGATAAATCCCTCTTCCATGTGTTAGTTCTCCTGGCTCACTCAGTTCTCTAACCTGTGGCCCACGTAACACCAGGAGGAGGGGCATTGAGGAAATGAAATTTTATTATCTCAGATCAGTTGGAACACTTCCTTTTCCCGCCTTTCCGCCCTCCTTTTTCCTTTTTCTTCCGCCATTTATTTAATTCTATACTTCAGATTTTTTCAAAACCTTCATGGGCCGATAATATTTGTATCATTAAAAACTAAGTGCCATTTTAAATAAAATAGTTGATATAAAAATGCACCGCAAACTTGCCAGGGCTAATGCAATGCAAGGGGATAGTCAGGCAATTATTATAGTACCAAGTTTCAATGGTGACTTGGTAAATATTGCACAATTTTCAATTTGCTTAAAAATGTTAGTCTTGGGACGCCTGGGTGGCTCAGTTGGTTAAGCAGCTGCCTTCGGCTCAGGTCATGATCCCAGCGTCCTGGGATCGAGTCCCACATCGGGCTCCTTGCTCCGCAGGGAGCCTGCTTCTCCCTCTGACTCTGCCTTCCACTCTGTCTGCCTATGCTCATTCTCGCTCGCTGTCTCTCTGACAAATAAATAAATAAAATCTTTAAAAAAAAAAAAATGTTAGTCTTGTGTGACTCATTATATTGCGAGGAAGACATTTGTTTCTGTTCTATTGTTATAGGAGTTACCTTAAATATTGAAGCACCATGGATACACGTTGAAATGATTAATATCATTATATTCAGCCTACAGGGGTATAAAAATGTCAGAAGATAACAGAACTTTTTGAGGTGATATTCCTTTAGATGGGATGAAATGTTTTCAGTAAGATTCTAAGCCCAGGAAACCAGTTTACAGAAATAGTTTTTTTTTTGTTGTTGTTGTTGTTCTTCTCAACCAACCACTTAACTGCTTCTAGTATTCTGAGTGGTTGGATCATTTTGCTCATTTTAGAGCCCCTGTTTATTTGTTTGTTTGTACATTGGGCATAGATCAAGTACCAGCCATGGGTGGGGACTCATGCTTTTGAAGAATAACAACCATATCTTGCTTTTGAGCAACTCAGCACTTAGCATAGAGATACAGCCAAGGAAAGCAGTGATTGCAACTCAGCAGGAGAGAGGGGTGCACTGGGTGTTGGGTAATTACAGCCAAGGAACACACCTACTTTCAGCTCATTAAATCCTGTTTGATAGTCAGATTTGAGAATTTTAGAGGAGGTGAAGAAGCAGGCTGAACAAAAGTAAAATGCATTCACTGGGGAAATATCTTTTTCTAAAAAAGTGCAACGGAGCTATGAATTCAATAATGAATTTGAAATAAAGTAACGTAAGCAATACTTACAGAGGAAACCAGGCTCACGTAACTTATAATAAACCAATATATACCATTCTTATGTAAAATATATCTATTTTGGGTAGAAAAAGCTCAGCCCAAGTCAGTTAAACAAGCATAACTGCATACATATTCTCTCCCACTGGATCTTTAAAAGTTGAGTAAATTTCACTCTTTGCATAATTCTGAAAGCTTTTCCTCTCAAGAATCATTTCCCTTCAACTTTTAGTATATAAATGTGCTTTGCCTAAGCCATTATCATGTTCTGAAAGGTTTTATTAACGATCAACACTTATTAGACTCTGCAACCATCCATCCAAGCAAGCAAATTGTTCTGTGCTTATAAGCCAAAATAAAATCAGCTTTGGAGTGAAAAGATCAACATACAGGAGGCCTAAAGTAAATTTCATAAAACACAATTCTTTCTATATTGTTTTTTTGCAAGTCTTTTATGGGAAATTACTTCAGGGTAATTTTATTTTTTTCCAGGCAAAATCTTTCTCTTGTTTCCTTCTTAGCTTACTGAGAGGGTAGAACTCAGAACTAATTTCACAAATCAGAAATAATTGAGTATTTCTCAGGTTAATATGGCCAAAAAGCAATTGATAGCGGCTGTGTGGAGTCGCTGCTAACTGCTTATTAGCACTTCCTAATTATGCTTAAAGGCAAATGAAAAATAAGTCAGAGTTAATGCTTATTACATGTGTATGTGTGTGTGAGAGGGAGAATGAGTTTGGTAATCGGAAATAAAGAGATCGGGAATGAGAGAAAAATAAAACTATAGTTTATAATCAAGACCTCACTGACTAGTGGAGATGGAAATACAGAAATCCCACCAGGGTCGTGTGTGTATGTGTGTATACAAGTAATTGGAAAAGTTTATTTTAGCATGGTGAAAGTTATGCACAAAATTTGCTGATGAATTTGGAAATGTAGGCTGAGTTTTCCAACAGTCTATAACAAACATTTTTTGGAGGGGGAAAAGAAAAGTGGAATTCAATGTTCAATCACAAACCTAGGGTAATTTCTTTCAGTCTTGCCTGAATCCACTAAACCCACTGTCAGGTGAAAACCATTGAAGGGGCCACAGAGAAAGGGGCTGAAATTGGAAGGTAAAGACTTTATGTATTTAATCCATTACTGGTAGGATTTAAAAATGGAGGCAACTTGTAATACTGTACAACAGTGTCTAGCACCTGAAAGGGTGTGGTGTGGGGAAAAGTAAAATGGAATCCAGTTTTGGAAATGCACAGTAAAAACATGGAAGCTGAGGGCAGCCAATCATGTGGAAAGACTTGGAAGTTAGAGAAGAAAAGGAAACATGTGTTACCCCTCTTCCACAGACAGTAGCTCCTGTAAGGGTTGAACACTGTGGAGACCCAAGATATTTAGGCAAAGAAGGGTTATCTGCACAGTGTGGCATCATGATGGAAGAGGACCTTGAGTGAGGCCAGGATATAGCTGCTACTGATATGAGTCACCATATACAGTATTTCCATCCTGGTCTGCTCAGGCTGCTGTCACAAAAGACAAAGACTGGTGACTTAAACAACAGAAATTTACTCCTCACAATTCTGGAATCTAGGGTGCTGGCAAGGTAGGTTTCTTCACTCGAAGCCTCTTCTCTTGCTTGTCGGAGACCACCCTTCTGCTGTGTGCTCACCTGACCGCTCTGTGCATCCAGGAAGAGAGTGAGTAGGTTCCCTGGTGTCTCTTCTTATGAGGGGGCTGACCCCACTAGGAAGGCTTCACCCTGATGACCTCATCTAATCCTGATCATCTCCCGAATGCTCCCATTTCCAAATAGTGTATTGGTGGTTAAACTGCAACGTACAAATTTGTGGAGGGCAGAAATATTAAGTTCCTAACAACTTCCTTCCTTAGGTAATCATCCCTGAAAAGGAAATTTCAAAAGTAGGCTGCTGCTAGGCAAAAATCCAGAACAACCAGTTATGTTTGAATACCAGATAAAAAGCAAATAATGTTTTAGAATAAATATGCCCCATGTGACATTTGAAACATGCATATACATGTGAAAGTATTTGTCCTTCATCTGGAATTAAAATTTCACTGCAAAGCCTGTATTTTCATTTGCTAAATTTGGCAATTTTAGCATCTCATTTGTGGGCCAAAAGCTTTTGCTGGTCTAACTAGCCAATTATTCCTCTGGACAGAGAAAAGGCTGAGATGAACAGACCCTGACAGCTATGATCGCTCCAGCTTAATAGATTGGTTTTGGGATATTGTAATGGTTTGCTGTCATACACACACAGTGATTTCTCAGTCACAGGTATTGACTGTTGATGGTGTCCATCATTTATTTCCTCTCTTTTACTCTTTGGAACACTTGCGGGTTTTAAGTACATTTAACCAAAAGGCAGAATTACTTCTCTCTCATACTTAAAATTGGCTTAAGGAGAGTGGAGGGCCAAACCTTTGTTCTGGAAACCCTCTGTAAGGGTCACTGATAGCTCGTGCTGTGGGTGAGTGGTTCAGCCAACTTCTTGGGTTTCCCTCAAGTGAGGGCTCTGAATTAGGGCAGAGCACCCGGAGTCAGAGCACTGAAGTTTAAATTCAGGTTCCAGATATCCTCTTGCATAGACTTTAAGAGTTATTAACCTCATAAAGCTTCAGTTTCTGCAGCCCTGCAACTAGGAAAACAACACATCCATGACCCCAAATTTGATTGATGAGATGCTAGTAACAGCAGACATCCTGATAGCCCTTACTGTGTGCCAACACTGGAAGATTTATTAATTTAATGTTCAGTATACATTATGGAGATGGGTACTATTATCTGAATTTTATGGATGTGGAAACAGAGGTACAGAGCAATTAAGTAGTACTGTGGGTGCTAGAGGTTGTTTGGTGTGTACTGTTACTTTTATCATCATAATCATTATCATTATGTTAGATATTTGAAAAGAAGAACCAGCAAAGCCATGATTATTTATTTAACAATTCAGTTGGTCCCTGCAAACACTGTTGGTCTGCTGCTTAATAACTTGGAATCTCAAATCATTCAGGTTAAATATATATATATATATATATATATATATATATATATATATATATAAAACCTCAATAATATGTATATATATGGAGAGAGAGAACAAGAGCCCTAATGTGAGCATGGGTTAATTGCCACATTCTGTCAGCTACTTTATAACAAAGTTAGAGAACTAATCTCAGTCAGTTTCATTTTATTCAAGTTTTTATGAAGCTATTGGCATGTTGAAGTCATTCAAAGCCTGTAATACTAAGTGGGAAGATGGGAAGGATATGCGGTGAATAAGAAAGTTGACATTCAATTTACGGTGTCAAAAAGTCTTCTATTTCAGTGTTTCTCTTCAATAGTTGAAACATAATCCTCATTTTGAGATTTCATACTTGCCATTTTATGTACAAAAAAGGGAAACCGTTATTCATTATTTTCTAAGATTCCAGCAGGAAATGAATATTATTTCTGGAGATTTTGGCACTGACATTTTAAGAGTCAAATTTAATATCATTTTAAAGGTGAAATATGACAACTATTTGGTCACGCCAAGTGATTTACGTTCAACTGAAAATATTAAGCAAAATCCTATAGCAACTTACAGATGGGCTGTAAAAAAATGCCACAGCCTGGGTGGTTTAAACAACAGACATATATTTCTCACAGTTCTAGAGGCTGGGAAGTCCAAGATCAACTGTTGGTGGGAGCCCACTTCCTGGTTTACAGCTTGTCATTTAGTCTTCCCACCATGTTGCCACATGGTGGAAGGGCAACAGAGCTGTCTGAGTTCTCTTTTCTAAGGACACAATCCCATTCACAGGGCTTCACTCTCATGACCTAAACATACCACAAAGGCACCACCTCCAAATGCACCACACTAAGGGTTAGGTTTCAATCTATGCATTTGGGCAAGGGTTGGGGGAAAAGGGTACAACATTCCAACTATCACAGTAATAAATAAATGTGAATCAAGAGTCATTCAATCCCAGGTTAAGAATAAAAGCTAAAGATCATGTATATGACACCCACTAATTTCCTGGAGTCACAGTAATATTTTCACTTAGTGTGCAAGCATATGTGATTCATCATATAGTATTTATTTCTTCAACTTAGGGTCTTTAAATGGAATAAAAAAAGATAATACAGTTTTGAAATATCTGTTATGAAAAATAACCTATTTCATGCCCATAATAAACCACCACCACCACCACCACCTATGAGCTAGTTATTACTGTCCTGATTTTATATGTTAGGAACTGACATGGGAATTTAAATTAATTATCCAAATTCACTCTTGGTAAGTACTGGAGGCAAGATTTAAAGCCCCGTGGGTGTGTCTGGTCCTATGGCCATGGTCTTATCTACCACAGTGCATCACTTCTCTGGCACAAAAGAAAGAGTTCATAGCTGCCTGGCATGAAGTGTCCAGAAGAAATGTTATTGCTACATATATCCTATGTTCATATGTATTCACATGTATTCATCCCTCCCTCCACCTTCCCTAGGATGGAGCAAAGAAGCAGACTTTTTTTCAAATTTAGCTCTGACTCAATACATACTGAGTGGTGCTGACCACTACTTCAAGAAGAAAGAACTGTTGATAATTCCTAAGATATTATTGTTCAAGGTGACCAAAGGACCACAGCTTCTTAAGCCTCTCTAGAACAAATTGAAAAGAATTTTGAGAGTAGAGATTGGCAGAAAATGAACTCCCAGGTGTTGCTAAGGCAAAACTAAAAGCTAAAGTTTGAGGACTATTATATGCGAAAGGACTAAGAATGAGAGAGAGAGGCAGAGGGATAACTGAATTATATTATAATAGCAATTTAAAGTGCCATTCCATTCAACATTTATTAAGTACTTCCCTTTTGCAAAATACTGAGCTGGATTTTGTAGGATACAAGCAGAAAAGATAACTGAAACAATATTTTTGCCCTCAAAGCAGAAGCTCCTTGGGACACTTGGGTGATTCAGTCGGTTAAGAGTCCCACTCTTGATTTTCGCTTAGTTCATGATCTCGGGTCATGGGTTCAAGGCCTTGTCAGGCTTGTGCTCAGCAGAGAGTTGGCTTGAGGATTCTCTCCCTCTCCCTCTGCCTTCACTCTGCTTATGTACTCTCTCTCTCTCAAATAAATAAATGTTTAAAAAAAAAAAAGAAGTTGAATCTCCCTTCACATAATGCACATCATAATGCATATCTTACGTTTAATGTCTTTTCCAGCAAATAGAATGATGGTCACTCTCTATCTGGTCTATTTATACTTGTGTAGTAGTCAGACTTGTTGTATGTTATCATTCACCATCTATAAGCCATTCAAAATTTCTAAATCTTGCTTCCTAATCTGTAAAACAAAGATCCACACTGTAGCTGATGGTATATTGGAAACTATAATATGGCATAGAATGTCAGGAATCATTTACTCCTAGTATTGTATTTGGCTAAATCCAAACTTCCTTAATCCCATTTCAGTAATTATATAAGACATATCATATTGCATGTTAAATATTTATACAAAAATATGAATGATTAAATATTTTCACCTATTGTTTTTGAAAGTTTTCTCAAGTATTCTGAGTGGAAACAGTAGAAATATTAAAAATACAAGTCACATTCAGAGAGGGAAATGAATTTTCTAATTAGAATCTGCCCTGAAAATTCAGATATCACTCCACAAGTTTTAAGTTGGGACATTCAGGTCTCCCTTTCCTTGGAACAAATTATTTTCAAGCTACTTTCTAATATTGATGCCTCTTATTCAGGCTTTGGTATCTTAAAAATGATAAAAATGCAGAATTACACAGTTTCATAAATTGTCTCAAATCCATTTTTTCCACTACACGCCCTGTCCTCCTTTATATGCAGAAGTCATGCTCCAGTGATATAAATAAACATGTTAAATTAACAGTTATCATGAATACATTTTTTGATTTCATAAAGAGCTCTGCGTAATGACTCATAGGCATATCTCCCCCTAACAGCTGGAAAATCAGGGATGTGTTCCTCTTTCTGAAGTACTTTGGGGATCCAGAGATTTTACTAGGAGAAAAGAACACACATATTTAATAAACTTGTTTTTTAATTGGGAAGGAAGTGTGGGATAGGGAAGCAAGATGTTGAGAAACTTGTCGAAAAACTGATTATACATATTGGCCAATTTGGACCTCAATTAGTATGTTGGTAAGGTGTTTTTTTTTTTTTTTTTTTCTTTCTTCCTTCCCTCGAGATGAAATGAGGTAAGGTCATTAAAAAATGAGTAACAAGCAGTTTTTAATTATACACCATTTGTACATCTGTGAATAATTACCTAACAATTGCTACCCCGGTGACAGTGATTGACAGGAAGCTACCCATGTTTCCAGGCAAAGGACACATCCATCTTTAATGTAAGTACAGGATATAGGAACTTCACCTGCATGAAGACAGCAATGGTGAACAAGGAATGGACCAGCCCTCAAAACTGAGGGGCAGGATTTCCTGACCTCCACATCCTTGGGGCATCCATTGGCAGTGGCACCTTCTAATTAGGATAAGGATACTTTCAGGGTTTTCTTAGTTAAATGCCATTTGCTATTCTTATGGGGTTGGAGGGTAATGTCCTCTGAGGTCATTCTAACTAATTGTTATGCCTGTTTGCCCAATAGAAGAAATATATTGGCACCAACCTTAGGACATTTCTGAGTGTCAACAGTAGTGAATGAAACAGCTATTTCCCTTGTGTGATGAAACCCTAGTGGGCCAGCTTCAGGCTTTTGTGCCCTAGTGCACTGAATCTTAAGAAAAACAGCTTAGGTCTTGTAGTCTATTGGGAAAGCTAGTTTAAGTCTTTTAGGCTGTTTCTTTTCTTTTCTTTCTTTCTTTCTTTTTTTTTTTTAAGGAAAAAAAAAAAAAGTAAGATGGTGCCTTTTCATATGAAAAGCACCCTCTTGGTCAGAGGCAGCTGCAGACTGACCTAGAGAAATCTAGGCAGCATTAAGTATTTATCTAAGTGTTGCAGACTGAGCCGCCAGGCTTGGGGACGTGTATAGTTTTGCTGGAATCGTGTTTTTTGCCTTTTTATATTGCATTTGGATATCTTTGGTTGGGCCATAGCTACCGTTTGCCACAATTCTGAAACTCCCTGTGTATTGCTTTTTCCTTGGCCTGCTTCATATCCTCTGGATGCATTTGTCTGTGTTCCCAGTTTTATACTGTGAGTCCTGGCAAGACTTCTTTCCAGATCCTGGGATATCTGCATTGATGGGAAAAAGTAGGACTTTTATTAGTTAAACCACTGGAGTCAGGGTGTTAACAAAACAACAGTCTTCAACCAGGTTGGGAACTGGTAGAACATCAAGGGAGGTGTAGAGATGACTGATGGGGATTGATAGGGGGGATCAGAAGCCAGACCTGAAAGATATGGAGTCAACATGATAAATTTAAGTCCTAAGGACTGGATGACTGAACCCCAAACCATGGATAAGTGCATGAGCAACAGGATAGAGCAAGGATACAGCAGGAGAGAGCAAGATAGTAGTTCCCCTGTATCCCTTCTCAGGCTTAAGATACATCATAGGACAGGTCGAGACTAGTTGGAACACCTGGCTTGCGCTAGTTCACAAAGCAATAAAGCAATTGTTTTGTTAACTATTAGTCATTAATGAATTTTTCTCTTGTTTTTTGTTGTTTTCTTTTCTTTCTTTTTTTTTTTTTTCTATTTAAGTAAGAGTATTTGAAGGTAGTATTAGAAGGGCAGAAGTCTTGAGGGCTTTTTTTAAAAGATTTACTTATTTATTTGAGAGACAAAGAGAGTAGGGGGAGGGGCAGAGGGAGAAGAAGAGGGAGAGAATCTCCAACAGGCTCTGCGCTCAGCTGGGAGCCTGACATGAGGCTGGATCCCATAGCCCTGAGATCATGACTTGAGCCAAAACCAAGTCTGACACTTAACACACTGAGCCATTCAGGCCCCTCAAGAACTTTTTCTATTGCTTAGAATATTATTTACCTATCTGTCCTTTAGTTAATTATGATTTCTCCCCTTTTGATTCTCACTCTTGTTAGCTATCTGTCTATCTATCTCTAACTCACATTCTAATTCCTACTATGGATTTCTTTCTCTGATCTCCAGAATTGACTACTGGTGTGCCCAGCCATGCTGACCCTTCAGGCTAGAATGCCCAATGCATGTTCTCTACAAGAAAACACTGGGTACTGCACTCTTGACATTGCTTCATTTCATTCCTGCCACAGTCTTTGGAAGTAGGTATTATTAGACCCATTTCACAGATGACAAGATGAAATCTAAGAGAACTATAATTTTATACTTACAAAATTGTAGTTTTATAAATAAATTTTATAATTATAGAAAGCCCAAGGTATCACACCTCCTAATTTGGACTCTCATCTAGGTCCAAGTAGTTCGGGATGTTTTATCATCTGCCTCCTAATCTTCTACAGTCTTTTCACGACCAAATTAACAATTCTGAACTCCTAAGGGATTGAAATTGCTCTATAACAGCACTTTGCAACAGTTCTGACTTCCTGTGTTCTCCATCCTCTGTTAAACTGTGAAAAACTTGAAGACAATGGCTATAATTTACACATATTCACATCCTCTATAATAGGCAAAGCCAAAGTTTATAAGTAGGGGGTTTAATTACTGAGTGGATGATGAAATGAAAGATTTGATGACAATGTGTATATTTGATTAATACAATTCACAGAATTGGCATTGACAGAAGGAGCCTGGCCATGGGACCCAGGTCTTATTTGGTCTATTTCAAGTGTTGTTCACCTAGAATTGTTATTTCTCTTGGGTTTGAAAGATACTAATAATCTGAACAAAGCCAGACAGAAGTAATAAGCAAAGCTGATACTAGAATTTGGACTGTTTACTTGTCCTGTAATACAAGTTCACAATGAGGGTATGATCAAAACATATATAAATAATAAATATCAGTGATCATTTTTCTTATTCTGCTCTAAATCAGCTGTGCTGCCATGTGTAATATTTGCTTAAATAAGCACTATTTATTTAAATACTATTTCTACATTAAAGTATTTTGGTTGAAAAATCATCTGTGTTTTTTTTTCCCTCATTTTGTTTTTCTTTTGTTAATGTAGAATGCATCATCTTTTTTTAACTTCTGAACTTGGAAATGGAGATCTAAACATTAAATGTAAGATGTGTGGTATTGTGGAATTGGTTCTGGACTAAGTGGGAGAGGGTCAGGGGAGTTAGGGAGGGAGGTCAGAGGCCTGAAAACTGAGTCCCATCACTGCTCTTACTTACTTATTAATTCAACAAAAATGCAGAGAGCCCCTATTATGTTCTGAGCATCATATCAATTTTGGTGCCTACACAAAGATAAATGAAATGAGATCTTGGGGTCATCAAGTAACCTACAGATTAGTAGAGGAAACAAGTGAACAGATGGTAATAATATAGAATAATTTAGAAAATGTATATATATATATATATAGATATAGATAGATAGATAGAGAGAGAGGGAGAGAGGTAAAGGGTGAGGCATTTGGAGGCAAAAAAGAGAGAAAATGAAAAACAAACAAACAAGCAAGCAAAGGAACAAGAGAAAGAATGAGTGACTTTCCAGCAAGAGCTGTAACTCTTGAGTGGGGGAGTCATTTTACCTCTTTCTATAGTCTGCTTAACTGCTAGATTGATGTCTACTAAACTTAAACAATTTTTGGTACCATTTTCATATATTTACTAGACAAGTGTTGCTTCTATACTATTGTTTCTTTTCAGTGAAACTTAAATTGGTTCATTTTTTTTTAATACCACTCTCTTAAACAATAGCATCTGTGAAATCACAGGCTGGAAGAAACACTTCTTTCTAATACATTTTTGTTTAATTTGGTAAAATACCCCACTCAAACTAGGAGCTTTAGAGACTAACTTTTTGAATATTTGGCTACCTCAGCAAAATGAATTAATGTCCATGTAAAACAAATATATTCTTATTTAGATCAACTTTTCAATAGGGTGTTACTACCTAAAAGCATCCCACATGCCATCAGTGGCATCCAACACATCATGATACAGAAAATTCTGGACAAGTTATCTCTTCTAAGGTTTCTTCTGTCATTACCATTTTAACTTCTATGAAAGTTTTGTTGTTTTTTTTTTTTTTTAAAAAAAAAAGGTATCTTTCTATTAATTGTCAGGTAATTCAAACTCACAGAGGCCTGAAGGAAGAGAGAACATTTTAGATTCCCTGTGCAACTTTGCTGATGTTGAAAGTTAATACAAATGATCAGAAGTCAAGATGGGAGCTCTGCTCCTTGCCTGTAAGGATAAGATATTCCCTAATCCTAATTGCAGGAGCTTTTTTTTTGCTGAAGATATATAAATATATAAATATATATATATATATATATATATATATATACTGAATTGAGGAATAGGAGACATTAAAGTAAAAAACAGGAAAATCATCATGGGCTTTGGAGAAGAATAATTATACTATAATTTATTT
Organism: Mustela lutreola; assembly: GCF_030435805.1. Lineage (NCBI taxonomy): Eukaryota > Metazoa > Chordata > Mammalia > Carnivora > Mustelidae > Mustela > Mustela lutreola. The sequence continues at coordinate 51,586,248 of NC_081290.1, forward strand.
ATGAGGCAATAATGATTTATTTAAAATTCCTAAAAGAAATTTTGATAGCGTATGATTTAGAGACAAAGCTACAGCCCATTAGGGAAATTAAAAAACAGCGTATTTTCATCAATGAATAAGACAGCAGTAATGGTCATAAAATCATGTTGTTTCCTCCCATTGATTTAAGGATTAGAATCACTGCAGTGGCCATCTTGTTTTCTTAAACTGAAGCCCATTTCATGGTGATTTTCATAGCAGATGGAACACAGGGTGGTTGGTTATGTTTTGTAAAAACATATTAAGTATTGAAATTTACATTAAAAATCACAATTCCTGGGCGCCTGGGTGGCTCAGTGGGTTAAGCCGCTGCCTTCGGCTCGGGTCGTGATCTCAGGGTCCTGGGATCGAGTCCCGCATCGGGCTCTCTGCTCAGCGGGGAGCCTGCTTCCCTCTCTCTCTCTCTGCCTGCCTCTCTGTCTACTGTGATCTCTCTCTGTCAAATAAATAAATAAAATCTAAAAAAAAAAAAAAATCACAATTCCTATTTTGTTATGTAAAAACAATATTTCTTTCATTGTAACAAGTGCCCACACTATTACCCATCAGGAATCTAATCCACCCTCCACCTCCCTCCCTCCATCAACTGTCAGCTTGTTCTCTGTTGTTAAGAGTCACTTATGGCTTATTTCCCTTTCTCCTTTTTTCCTTTTCCTCTTTTCCATATATTCATCTGTTTTTTCCCCCCTTAAATTCCACATATGGATGGAATCATATGGTGTTTGTCTTTCTCTGACTGACTTATTTTGCTTAGCATAATACAATCTAGTTCTACCCACGTCATTGCAAATAGCAAGTTTTCACTATTTTTGATGGCTGAATAATAGTCCATTGTATATATATACCCCATCTTCTTTATCTATTCATCAATCAATTAAAAGAAGGAATAACACACAATGCTTTTGTGTTTAACAAAAAAGGATATGTGGTAAATATACTTATAAACTCAAAAGTAACTATCAAGACAACTCTGTTTGCCTTTCTAATGGGTTTATTCACTCAGGTGTGCTTAGCCATAGTAAGGGACCTCCCACATCATCATTGGCCAAAGAATATTTCTAATAACCTTTGTCACTTTCATACTTGTATTAATTCATTTGAAAAATATTTTGGGGCACTTTTATGGGATGGATTTGTCTCCCCAAAAGATATGTGGAAATTTTGACTGCCAATACCTCAGAATGTAATTTTATTTGAAAATAGGGCAATTAATTACATAAAATAATTAGATATAACTAAAGTCACAGTTAAGATGAGGTTATACTGATGTAGGGTGGGCCTGTAATCCAGTATGACTGCTGTCCTTAGAAGAGACACAGACAGAGACACACAGGGAGGAGATGATGTGATGATGGAGATAGAGATTGAAGTACTGCAAGGAATAATAAGGACTGTCAGCAAACCACCAGAAGCTAACAAAAGACAAGGAAATATCTTTCCTATAGGTTTCAGAAGGAGCATGTACCTTCTGATACCTTCATTTCAGATTATCTAGCCTCTGGAAATATGAGCCAATATTTCTGTTCTTTTAAATCACCCACTTTGTGGTTATTTGTCATAGCAGCTAATACAGGCACCAAAAATGTGTCTTGGAACTGTTGTAGACATTTTAAATACATCAGTAAAAAAACATAAGCTAAGATTTCTGCATGGGTGGGGTTTATATTCTTAAGAGAGAGGAAAAACAAGTAAGTTTTATTGCTTTCAAATGGTACCTCTTTTTAAAAAATTTATTAAAACCATATTTTTAGAGTAGTTTTAGATTTATAGAAAAATTGAGGGTAAGGTACAGAGTTCCCATATGCTTCCTACCCCAATGCATGCATAGACTTCACCGATATCAAAACCTCTAAACAGAGTGCTACATTTGGTATAATTGATGAACCTACATTGACACAGCCTATGATCAAAGGTGGGTTTATTTCTTCATTCCATATATATTATATAAAATAATGGAATTCCATATATATGTTTTTTATATGTATATATATATATATAGTGTGTGTGTGTGTGTGTGTGTGTGTAATTTCCTTTTCTTGTCTTATTGCATTAGCTTGAATTTTCAATATAATGTTGAAAAGTGGTAAGAGGGGACACCCTTACCTTGTACCTGATCTTGAGGGAAAGTTTCAAGTTCCTTAACATTAAGTATAACGTTAGCTGTAGGTTTTTTTGTAGATCATCTTTATCAAGTTGAAAAAGTTTTTCTTCATTCCTAGTTTAGTGAAAGTTTTTATGTGTGCACTTTTGCCAAATACTTTTCTCTGCATCTATTTATATTATCATGTGATTTTTCTTTTTGAATGTGTTGATGTGATGAATTACATTAATTGATTTTTGAATGTTGAACCAACCTTACATACCTGAGATAAATCCCACTTGATCTTGGTATGTAATTATTTTTGTATATTGTTAGATTTAATTTGGTAGTATTTTACAGTTATATGTATAAGAGATTGGTCTGTAGTTCTCTTTTCTTGTAATTCCTTTGTCTTAGGGTAATGTTGGCCTCATAGAATAAGTTAGGAAGCATTTGCTCTGTTTCTAAGATGCCTGTTTTTAATATTACCATTTTTGCTTTATTTTACTCTGATTACTAATAATCTTGTTTCTCTCTTTTTTTTAGTTCCCTTTTTTATAACATTCATTTCCAAAGTTTTCCCTCCCTCCTATCCTTCTTTCTTTCATTCTACCTGCATTACTCTTAACTTCCTAGTTTTTAACTAACTAGTTTTTAAACAGAGAAAGCCATCCCATGGCCACATTCGGCAAAAAACAGGCTAATCTTCTTTTTCCAGGCATCATACAGATGTGCTCTCCCTCAGAGAGATGGGGAGGGGCTTCAGTGTTTTATATGTCTATTTAGATCAGTGGTTGTGTTTATTTGAGAACAGTTGGCACCATAGAGTTTGCTTCTTAATGATTAAGACTTCTTTCCCAGAAAATGCCCGTAAGTGTTCTGAAATTAATTCCTGGCTTATTAGCTTTTTTTTTTTTTTTTTTTTTTTTTTTTGAAGAGCATTGATAATATATATCGGTAAGAGATTTAGGTTTCATATAATCAAGTTTTTTTTTTTTCTTCTTTTCCTTTATCTCTTAATCGGGAAGGGGAAAATAGTCAACATTTTCTGTCAGCTCTAAAAGAGTTTCTATTCACCTGGTGAACTTGCTTGGCCAGAATATGTTTTTAGGGTATGGTTTTATACCTTGGCAGGTCTTAACACTTGCATCCCTCATGTCAAGGAAAAGTGTTGTCTTCATGAATACAAAGTCATACTCTAATAATCTTTTTAGTTTGCATTTATTCTGTTCAGCTCAAGGCTGAATTAATTTTCTCTGAACAGCAGGAGAAATGAAAGTGTCAATGGAGCCCTACCTGGATCCATTGAGAAATGGATGAATTGCTTCCCCATAGAAATTCTTCCGAAGACAAATGTAAATATGTGCATAAACATTCCTCACCACATACACTATGGAAACAGGTCATGTTTAATGGTAGTGCTTGATCAACACTGAGGGATTTTAAGAGATTATTTCCAAGTTAGTGTATATCAGTGTACTAGTTACCTAATGCCACATAATAAATCACCTCAAAATTTAGTGGCTCAAAACAACATAAGCATTCATTATCTCTCTGCTTCTGTGGCTCAGGAATCCAGGAGTTTAGCTATGTTCTTCTGGTCTGGGTTCTCTCATGAGATTACAGTCATCTCGAGGCTTGATGATCTGAAGTTTCCTCTATCAAGGCAGCAGTAAGTTGGTGCTGGTTGTTGGCAGGAGGCCCTGGTTGCTCTCCATGTGGAGTTTCCATAGGGTTGTTTAAGTAGCCCCAAGCATGGTGGCTGGCTTCATGCAAATAGAATGATCCAAGAGAAATAAAAGCCAGAAGCTGTCATATCTTGTATGACCTCATTTCCCTATAATATCCTATTGGTTGCATACATCAATCTTGTTCAGTGTGGCAGAGGGCTGCCCAAGGGAATGGAAACAGGGAGGCTGACTCACTGGGGTTCAGAATTATAGCAGTCTATCATAATGAACTTAGGATATCCTGGATTGAAGAAGAGGTATTAATTAGCCCTCATTTTATAGCCTGGTGGAGCCAGCCCTGAGACAGCAGGTGCTTAAGAATAGACTGATGAAAACAGGACCTAGGGATACTAAAATAGGCATCTGCCTCCTAAAATTCTACTTACATATTCTTTGCTTGCCATTTGTTAAACTAAGAACATTACCTTTGCAAGGAGAAAGACTTTCCTGATATCACAAAGACAAGATATACCTCCTCTGTTTTTCATAGTACCTTTACATAGTGCTTCCTATGATTTGTGCTTGCCATTTATTATGGTTTGTATTGTGATCACTTTTTCTTCCATCAAACCACTGTGCTTCAAGCCATTGGTTTTAATAAAAACTGACAATATTATTGAAAACTTTGCTGAGTTAATCGGCTTTGATGTTGCATGCCCCTTTCTGCTCCATCTATATGATTAATAATTGTTCTGCCAAACACAATAACCAAGGTTTTCATTAAATAGCCATAATGTATTCAATGCCAATCTAAAATATGGTGATAGGGCCCAATTGTTCTTATCAAATACATCCTACCTCATTAAGTTAAATTAAGTGCCCACTGCAAACAACCTAAAAAGTCAGCCTTCAGCATCAGAATTCTATAATCTAGTGACTTGAGGTTTTAGCCCAAATCAGTGCAGTGTATTCACTATGGTAGTTTTCTGTACAAGAATGCTGTTTTGTTTTCAGTTTTGGGGACATACTATCTAATACAGCTCAGTTCCATTCATTCCCTGCACATAATTTTTCAACTAAGCCCGATCCTGAAAATCTATTTCAGTCTAAAACAAAACAAAATGGAAAAGGCTTTTGGTTTAAGAAAAACAAAAAGAAATAAAGCAAACAAACATACAAAATGTATAATTCTTACAAAATAAATAGAATAAGAATAGAATGTTCACCCTTAACTCTGAGTTGACAGGCCTATATCCTACATTGTGAGGAACTGTTATGAAAAAAAAGCAATAATGTCACCACTCTCATGACTGGCTATTTGAAGGAGTGAGAAAAGTCAAAACTTGTAGTTTCTCTCAGTTTATTTTACTGAAACCTCTAACAGAGATCCAGATCTCTATTCTCTGTGTAATGCTTGGAGGCATGAGGTGCTTCCAGTTAGTCTTGAAGGCATTAGATTCTTGATCTCCTCCCCCCCATCTATATCTCTAAACATGAATTTGCTCAACAAAAGACCAGTGACATTGAAGAATATCATTTCTCAAGAAAAATGTAGTGCTTCTATTTAGCTGTTCTTAGATTTATAGAATGAACAGTTAGAGAACCTATCGATATGGAAAAAAAATAAAAAGCTTAAACCATGTTTAAACCATAGAAATTCGATATTAGTGTCTATATATTTGTCTTCATCAATAATACTAATAGGCCACAATAGGACCCTATTAATTCCTTGATTTCTCAATTGCATAAGTGATTTCATATTCCTATTGGTATTTTTGTGAATTCTAATGTATATTTTAATTTCACAGAGATAAATTTCCTAATGTGATTATTTTTTCCTCTATGTTATAGGTTGAATTATGTTCCCTTCCAAAATTCAAAAAATTCTAACATCCAATACTGCAGATTGTGACCGTATTTGGAAATAGATCTTTATAGAGGTCATTAAATTTAAATTATGTCAGTAGTTTAGGCCATCCAGTATCACTGATGTCCTTAGAAGATGAAGAAATTTGGATATGGGTGTATACAGAGGAAAGACAGTATTATTACACAAAGAGAAAATGGCCATCTAAAGCCAAGCAAAGAGAGATCTGTAAAAGAGCCTTCCCTCATGGCCCTCAGAAGGAACTCACCCTACTGACACCTTGATCATGGATTTCTAGCCTTGAGAAATATAAGAACATAAATTTCTGTGGTTTAAGCCGGTCAATTTGTGGTACCTTATTATGGTGGTTCTAGCAAACTAATTTAATATGCTGTGCTTTTCTATCTCTCTGCTCTCTCAGAATAGAATTAATGCATTTTTCTGATTCACTTCCCTCCTTATAAAAATATCCTTTACCAATCTTTATCTCATACTTTTACTATCTTTGTATCTGCAATATTAGGACAGGGAATCCCATTCTCCAAAAACTTTCAAATTGCCCCAAGAGTATGATCTATCCTAACTTGCAGCAGGGCAGTAGTTTGTAATGAAAATGATTTTAGAATCTAAAGGAGATCCATAGTATAGCAACAGTGTTATCTGAAATATGATGTATTTTATCTGAAAGGTGTAACAGTTTCTGCCTGTTCCTGCACATCATACATGATGCATGCCAGTATTCTTGGCATGATGTGAGGGATAGCAGAAACGGGATTATGTCTCACGTCAAATAGTTTTAGTTCAAAGGTCACCTCTAGCAGCACCAAAACATTTACCTAACTCGTCTGAATCTCCATTTCTTCATATATACAGTGGGAATAATAAAACCTACCTTTTGGAGATTTTTCAAGTATTAAATATAATAACCACCAGACAATTTAAATTATTTCAACTTTGGCACAGAGTAGGGTGTTTGTTACATGTCTTCCCTGTCCTGGTTTTAGTAGACCAGTATAACTCAGATTATTCTGTAACTTCTGTTTCTAACTAGTCATTGTCCTTATTTTGATTGGATAATATTCTTTTTTGTCTGTTTTACCCGGATGACATCTTGTTAAGAAATATTGCATGGAGCACTGGGTGTGGTGCATAAACAATGAATTTTGAAGCATTGAAAGAAAATTATAAAAAAGAAATATCATCTTCCTTTTGATTATACATTACTTCAATTTTTCAAAATCACTTTCAAATCCAGTCCTGTTTTATTTAGCATTAACAAATTTTCCTATCTTCAGGGAACTCTGAATTAATGAGTATGTCCTCTAGCTATTACCCTAATCTTTTAACAGAAAGTAGGCAAACGGGTAGTCATTATTTTGTATGGGCCTATAATAACTAAAACTCATGCAAAATGATGAATTTGTCAATATGAATGAATTTTGATTAATAAGGTACTGGTGGTGTGCAATGAGAGGACTATCTGTAAATCCGTGTCAAGGAGGTAACTTTCTATCCATTTTACCCTATTGAGGCTAGCCAACTGAAAATATTTATATGCCTGATTGAAACATAAACACACACATTTTTAAGTATATTTTTCTCCAGAATTTTTCCAACATTTATTTTTCTCAACATTCACAGCCACGTATTTGTTCTTCTACTTACTTAAAATGATTTTTTCTGCCCATTCCCCTTCATCTTACTTAACTTTGTTCATCCTTCAAATCTCAAGTTAAATGGAATCTCCCAGAAGCCTTTTCTTTCATTCACTCAGGAAAACCAGTTTATCTCTCACCAATTCTCACAGTATTTTGTATATCTCTTACTATGGATAAAACTATGGCCTTTGGTGCGGGCAAGCTTTGGCTATCAGAAAACACCACCCGCCCACAGTCTGTGTGAACTGACTTCAGTTCTGCATTCTTGGAGTTCATGTTAGCTGTGATACACTCTTCAGGGATGCCAAGAGTTACTCAGCTATACACTTAGATTTTCATGGAAAGAGAGAAACTTTCATAGAATGGAAGAGTTGAGACATGTATAGGCCTAATGGACTGGCAGGGGTAGGGTAGGTGTCTGATTGAATCATGGGCCCCTGAGATGCTTTAATTTCTAGATCCTATGAATGTGTTACATTACAAATTCAGGGGACTTTGCATTTGTGAGGAAGATTATGGAGCATGATATGAAGAGATTATCCTGTGGGTCCTGTACAATTGCATGGATCCTTAAAAGTACGAGAGAGAAAGGCAAAATAATTAGTTTGAGAGAGGTAATGTAGGAAGGATGCGACCTACAATTGCTTCCTTTGAATATGAAAGAAGGATCCACAAGCCAAAGAATGAAGGCAGTTTTGGGAATCTGAGGATGGCCCTCAGCTGGCAGCTGGCCAGGAAAAGGGGACCTCGGTTTTACCATGACGTGAACTGAATTCAGCCAGCAGCCTGAAAGATCAAGGAAAAGGCTGTTTACCCAGACAGCCCCGCCAACACTTCGATTTCAGCCCTGTGAGATTCTAAACAGACATTGAGCTGAGCCTGCTGGACCTTCTGACCTGCGGAAGATGTGAGACAATAAACTGGTGTTTCTTTAGCCTGCGGAATTTATGGTAGTTTCTCATGGCCACAATAGAAAACTAATATAGGAGCAGAAAGGGAAAAGTCCATGAAAAAGAGCACTGTGGGGGGAAAAAATAGTGAGGATCTTAAAAGAAAAGTACCATGAATATAAAGTCTGGCAAAGTGGGATAGACTGAACATTTGTGTCAGAATTAACCTGACAGTGGTTTTAGACACCTTACATAACTGTGTACTATCATCACCTAAGCATCTCTGCTCCCCGGTTCTCAGAAGCCTGGTGATCATGTGCAGAAGAAGATTGTGGGACAGTGGAAATCTTTATATTACCTGGCAGCCCATCTGCTGTGCTGGGCAAGCACATACTGGGCAAGCACAGGTTTAGCAGAGGCTTAGAAGAGAGGCCAAAGTGTTGTTGAGGGGCACTAAGTCTGTGATAATTTGGTATGGCTGCAATAGCAAATCAATGCATCTGCCAAGTACTCTTCTCAAGGCATGTAAGAGTTTCTCAGAAGGAAAACTTCCCTCATCTCCACCCATCCTCAAGGCTTTGTACCCACTATGTGGAGTCCCAAGATTAATTTCTTACTATAGTCCCCAGTCAAATGGTCACTATTTAGAAATTATGATGCTGCTATGTCTCAGAATATCCCTCTGTGTTTCCACACCTTAATTCACCACCCAGATATTCTCTTTGGCTATTCATACTTTTCCCCCCCACCCCAAGATTTTATTTATTCATTTGAGAGAGAGACAGATCATGCAAAAAGGGGGAGAGGCAGAGGGAGTGGGAGAAGTGGGCTCCCCCTTGTGCCAACCAGGAGCCTGATGTGGTTCTTAATCCCAGGACCTGGAGATCATGACCTGAGCTAAAGGCTCAGGTTTAGCTCAGCCCAACCATCTGAGCTAAACAGGCGCGCCTATTCATACATGGTTTTAACTGTCCCATAAATTTTGTTCAAAGTGCTGGGTTTTGTGATTAAGGAATTTCTTATCTTTTCCCCATAGTTTCCTGCTCCAAGAAAAGATCGTGGAAGGAAAGAAATCTTTTGAGCAGCTTTTCTAGGACAGCAGAGCCATGGCTTCCTCCAGCTTGGAGGGACTCAGTCAACTTCCAGACACTTAATGCTGTCATAGGTCCCTCCTTTTTTTTTTTTTTTTTTTTGGTTTGTTTGTTTTGTTTTTGTTTTTTCTTTTCTTTCGTTGGTGGTGGGAGTGGTGGGAGGATAAGTAACCTATCTTTGTTTATATACAGAAACAAATGCCCTTTTTTGGTGTGGAAGGGAAAACTTGTTTTCATCTGAAAACTAAGTGTTATTGGTTTTTAAAGTCAGTAAAATAAGCATTTGAAAAGGAAGCATTAAAAATAGAATATTTTAAAACTCATCATATTAATCATACCCTGGAAGCTTTTGGCCTTGACTTTTGGTAGAGCAAAGCCCGAGACTGAAATATTCCAAGGTACTCCATAAGAACTCATTTCTAAAATTCACTTGCCTCTTTTTGCATTTGGCTCATTTACTCTGGGGAAGAGCCTGTCACCTCCAAGGAAAGCTTACTCACCCCTGAGCCAGCTTGCAAGCCTTTCTCAATATGCCACTTTAAACAACCCAGACCAATAGAGCTACTGTGGACCTTAGGAGTCTGTTGCTTCTGACAACTGTGTCTGCAGCAAACCAGATGGCATTGTCCCCTGGAGGAGCTGGTGTTCCTGTTTGTGACATGCCTGGTCTCTTTGTCTCTTACCTTTTGAGCCCTAGGCACATGGTTTATCCACATTTCAATAAGGACTTACATTTGCTTTCCAGTTACCAACCCCCCCCCCAAAAGCCACCAAAGAAGGCCTGATATTCTGCTCCCAGAAATACTCCTTTAAAATTTAGAGAATGCTAAAGGCACAACACAGAGACTAAGCCAACTGGATTATGATACCGGTTTACACTGGAGATGCACTAATGCAGTCGGAGATCTAGAGGGAAGTAATTTGACCAGTTTGAGGCTTTTGAAATAATTGATCAAAGTGAAAGTTGTTTCCACACGGATCCTTTGTTTTTTTCTGAGTTTGTCTTTCAATCTCTGTCCCACAGTAACTTTCAAAAGAATTGTTTGAATTTGTCTAAAATTAGTGTGCTAAGAGGGATAGCAAAACTCATCTTAATTTCTAAAGAAAAAATAGCATTCAATTTCTATTTTTCAGTAGTCCATGTAGAAGCTGGGTTTACTTTAAAGATAGCCAGTGTATGAAAATCTGTATTGAAATAAAAAGACAAATGAAGGTCATTACTCACTAATAGAAAAAGTCAAATAACAAAGGGACCTACAATTTAACTTGATTTGCTGAAGTTTCATTTGTACCTGATATTTAAAGTCTTTTGTGTTAAAAGAGATAGAGGTAGTATTACATTTCTGGCTGGCTTGCGGTGTTTAAGCATTTTACTCTGAAATCACATAACTCTGAGTAAATCATTTTGTTCCCAAAATGATTAGGTGTGGAAACTTGAGCAGGTTACGTAAAGTCCTTGTTCTCTAGTTTGTTCATCTACCAATAGATACAGTAAGAACAACAACCTCATAAGATGAAAGACAGACAGTGCTTGGCATACTGTCTAGCATGAAGTAAGGGCAGTAAGGAATGCTTAGCATCAGTATAGTTAATAACATAAAAGTAGGTATTTACTTGACGTTCTTAAGTTGCTGAACAGGTTCTTTGGCTTGAGGCAAAAAAACAAAACCAAACCAAAAAAAACCCCTCAACTTCTTTATTATAGCAAAGATACTACTATTTTATTAGCCCCAATGACGTGCAGTAATAGAAGACATATTGAAGAAGTAATAGAAGACATATATATATATATATATATATACATATATATGCATATATATATACATATAAAGATTTTATTTACTTATTTGACAGACAGAGATCACAAGTAGATGGAGAGGCAGGCAGAGAGAGAGGAGGAAGCAGGCTCCCCAGCGAGCAGAGAGCCCGATTCGGGCTCTATCCCAGGACCCTGAAATCAAGACCTGAGCCGAAGACAGAGGCTTTAACCCACTGAGCCACCCAGATGCCCCAAAGACATAAAAATAATGTTTCACTTCATTTTTAGATAACTGATTTTAATAAATTTTCCTGTGCCACCAAAAAAAAAGAAAACCCAAAACAACAACAAAAAAACCTTAATTATTTATAATCAATGAATTAAAAAATGCTCTTCTGTATCCCTTTACTACACATAAGTCTACCCAAGTTTCAATGTAAAATCACATACAACATTTATAGGAATGCAAATAAACATGGGCATTATTTCTTATCCATTAATGTGATTTAAAAATGGAAAAATTTAAATCCAATAATTAGTTTCCCACAGAATATTTTCATTTATTTATACATTTAAGAAACATTTTTAAGCACTTCTCATAGACTAAGTATTATAATTGATTCTGACTCTTCCTTCATTCTAAACCTATCATTTTAGAAAAGTATGTAAATTTGTAAATCAACAAGATGAATATAGCTAGAATGAATTGTAGATTCAGCATTGACTTATCAAATATATTGAAGAGATATTTCCTATATGAGGATCAATTATACAAATTTCTTTAGAGGGTTGTACTTGAGGATTATCTATGCCTTACATACTTGTATATCTTTTATGTATATTAAAAGTAGAAACACTAACGCACACATACAGAGTGAGGCTTTTAAGTTCAGTTTGCTTTTAGTTTTAGGACTCTAACTCTGTGGCCATCACAGTTTTGACTCTGTCTTGTCTGTTCTATGGTATAGATAATGGCAGACAATTCATTGTTCTATGCAAAGGATACTAAGATGATTAAGACACAGTCTCTACTCCAGGGAATCCTAGTTAGGATGAAGGAAGCAGAGAAATAATGAAAGAGTTTGATGGTGTAATAGAGACAAGGAATATATATATATAGAGAGAGAGATATAGAGATATATAGATATATATATATATAGAGAGAGAGATATAGAGATATATAGAGATATATAGAGATATATATATAGAGAGAGAGAGATATATATATCTCTATATATCTCTCTCTCTATATATATATATTCCTTGTCTCTATTACACATATATATATCTCTATATATATCTATATATATATATATATATTCCTTGTCTCTATTACACCATCAAACTCTTTCATATATATATATATTAGATATATATATAGATATTAGATATAGATATTAGATATATATATTATATATATAATATGAAATATATATTTCATATTATATATATATATATATATATATATATATATTAGAGCCAAAGCTACATATAATAAATTGTATTTAGGGTGATAGTGAACTTCCCAGCATAAGAGCTATTTGAGCTCGGGTTTGAAGTATAGTCAAGAGCCTAGCAATTAGTAGTGACCAGGTTAGACAACCATATTTCAAGCAGAAAGAATAACCTATAAAAGCCATTGACATTCAACAAATCCTTTTTGAGCTGGTGCTTTGAGCACCGGTAAGCTTATGATTGAGTGGGTGAGGGGCATCAATATATTAGTGAACTAATTAATTAAGGGTGATTTGTGTAATAAGAAAAGTTGTAAAGAAAATAAAAGAGTAATATAATACAGAGTAACAGTGGTGGGGAGGACAGCTAGCATTTGCCCGTGTGATCAAGGTGCACCTTGTGATGAGGTGAAAATTGAGACCTAAATAAGTGGGAACCCGACATGCATATGCAATGGGAATGCAAAGCTATAGGAATATTCCAAGTGCAGAGTCCCTGAAGAAGAAATTAGCTTGACTCATTTTGTGATCAGAAAGAAAATCAGTCTGGTTGGAGAGATTGGCATGAGTGGGAGAATGGAGAGAAGAGGTCAGAGAGTAGATAGGAACCAGATGATACAGGGCCTAGAGACTAAGGCCTGGATTATGAACTTTAATCCAGGTGCAATGTGAAACCACTGGAGTACCAATGAGAGGACTGGAATAATCTAATTATATTTTAAAAATTCACTTTGGAGTAGGTGGAGAAAATATTTGGGAGATGAGTAGAAGAAAAGAGAGGGTATTGCAGAGGGCCAGAAGTACATGATGGTGGTTTGATCCAGAGTGGTAAAAGCTGGAAGCAAGATGGCTGGGGTTTTGTTATAGATAGATAGACAGACAGACAGATATGTAACAAGATTAATTTGGATAAGTTGGCAGAGTTTAGGTTGTAATATTTGTAATGGTATGGATATTGAAGTCTATTCTTCTAGCAATATGAAAACTTGAAGTGTCTTAAAGAGAAAAGGGTCAGATTTGGGATACAGAGGCTCATCTAGGCTGCACTGTGGAGCAGAAATTGAGAAGAGGGAGATTGGGTCCAGCAAGGCCTCACAGAATCCAGTGACATCAGTGCCTGTGAGAAATGCTGAGAATTTAAACTAAGGGACATATGGTAAACGTGACATGGAAAGTTTGACTTTAAAATAATACGTGGGCAATATAGATTGGTGATTGATTGAATGTTGACAAAAGGAAAAATAAAGAATCCAATATGGCATCCAGTTGTTTTTTTTTTTTTTTTAAGATTTTTATTTATTTATTTGACAGAGAGATCATAAGTAGGCAGAGAGAGGCAGAGAGAGGAAGGGAAGCAGGCTCCCCCCCTAGCAGAGAGCCCGATGTGGGGCTCAATTCCAGGACCTTGGGATTATGACCTGAGCTGAAGGCAGAGGCTTTAACCCACTGAGCCACCCAGGCGCCCCTGGCATCCAGTTTTTGTTGTGTTTGTTTCCCATTAATGATTAGATGAGTTGATGGCACAATTAAATGAGATTAAAAAAAAAAGAAAAGGAGTCAGGTTTGAGGTGGTGATAAGCTGAGTTTGTGATCTCTGGGATTTCCAAGGGGAAATGTCTATTAGGCAGAAGATGAGCAAAGAAACATAGTGCGTGACTAGGAATATAGGGTATTTATGGATGTAAGAAGAATCATGGAAACAATTGCTCAACAGAGTACAGAAACAGAATAGAGCATGTAGTCTGGAGGAAATCTATTCAGGGACTCAGTTTTGAACCATAATTCATAATTACATAGAAATAAAAAGTACAATGAGGACATGCACCACATGGATATTTTTCTAGTATTTGGTCAAAAATGTAGGCAAAACTGGAAAACAGCATGTATCTTAAAAGTCAAGAATTCAGAAAGTTTGAGCAGCATTGCTCAAAACTTAGATTGCTCTGGATCAAGGATCTAGGCCCCAAACAGAAAAGGTTGTGCTGAGTTGATAGTGAGTCAACTCCTTGTCTCAGCCTGAAAACTTTGTACTGTTTATCTGATTTAGGGAGAAAGCAGTACCTCAGTGGGTAAGGCCAGGCCCTCCTAGTGGACTAAATGGAAGGACCTGGTTAGCAGAAAGAAAAAGAGGACTGGGAAAGAGAGAGACAGTTTCAGACAGATCTGTTTAGGCCATATTTTTAAATACATGATCTCAGGACCACCTAAAACCAAATCACTAGGAATTTCTGCTAAAAACAAACAAACAAACAAAAACAGGTGTATAATCCTTAATACTATTGATATCTACTTAATCAACATCTCTGGGAATGTTACTAACATCCTTAGTAATCAAGTCAGCTATTTAGTACTCTGTAGAACCTTCCTTGAGTCTGCCCCTAATTTTTATAGTTTAGTTCAAAATCCTGATCTCTTAAAGTCAAGTCTCCTAGTACCTGGGACAATTCACCTTTGGTAGGTAAGTGAGGCAAATTAGGATAGCAGACCACTTGGTCAGAGCAAATCTGTTCAAAATAGTTAATGGATTCACACTGAAAAAACAGACCTGCACTAAAAAAATCCAAACCTTAGATATCATTTTATAGAAGAAACAACAGAGGATGGCAGTCAGAAAAGTTTGGTCTCTGCCATCTGAGCTGTTCACTCTGATTGTATATTCCTTTTGGGTTTTCCTCTGCTTTTGTTTGCATAATAAATATATATATATATATATATGGTGCTAAATATTATAGTCTGTGACACCTATTAAGTATTTAATACAACGTAGCTACTATCATTTCTTCTTTTTTATTCTTCTTCTTTGTATTTTGTCCCCAGTGGAAGTTGTAAGATTGGAGAGCAATTTAAGAAATTTCTGGAAGTAAAGTCCTATGCAAATAAGAAATCATAATTATAATAGAAACTACATAAACCCCCTCTTGATTATTTTTCCCTAAGAAAGGAGAGTAAAGATAAATAAAAGATTGTACAGAACTGAAACATAATTTTCAAAAATGTGTATTAGTTTCAAAATGTTCTATTTATTTTAACAGGTGGACAGGGGATGGTATGATTATTCAAAGAAGGATGTAAGAGGTACTAGAACATTCTCTAAAGGATCCTTATTCTCATATACAAGCTGAGTAAAAAGGGGGGCAAATTCATGATTTGAAAAATATTGACAATGAAGTGATAATCCAGGCATAAGGCTTCAGGGATGATGCAGTTAATCAAATATATCAACTTTATAGACTTTAATGTGTTCTGAGATTGCTGTCCCCTGAAGTGAAGTCTAATAAACCAACCTAATATGCCTTCCAGGAGCTATAAGGTGGATCTGTTTAATAGAAAATCAGCTTGGAGAATGTTTGCACTTGGATTCAGAAACTGAGAAGAAATGGAGACAGACTGAAAATCCATAAACTGGATGACTTATGGAGTCCCATGGGTGAATGAATTGGAAGGATCTCAGGCACACAGATGGGTAGATGTGCAAATACTTCATTTGCTCAGTTAAACTGCTCTAACTAAAAAAAAATCTTGGATTTGTCCTTTTTAGTGGGGAAGTATTGTCTACACAGGAGAGATAAAAGAAAAACACCACCTTTAGAATTAGAGAGACCCTGTGACATATTAGTGAGGTGGGTGACTTTGTCACCATGATGTCCCATCATGTGGTACAGGTCAGATTTGGTCTGCTACCTGCTTTTGTAAATAAAGTTTTATTGGCACACCATAATTACTCCCATTTTCTTAACATTGTTTGTGGCTGCTTTCACAGTACAACTGCAGAGTTCAGTAGTTATCACAGGCAAGTATGACACGCAGAGCTTCTAATACCATCTGGCACACTCTACAGTGAAATTGTTGGGAGCATGATTTTGTAGAGAGCATGGCATAGAGTTAAGAGTTCAAAAACTCTTAAATGGACTTGAAAGGTATGCCAGCTGTATACTTTGGGCAATCTGATTCATTTACCCTGAGATTCAGTTTTCTTCAGCGTTAAAATGGATATAATGATACCAACCTAACATGATCTTTGAATATTACAACCTAGTGCCTAGAATTTGACATAGATAAAACATAATATTTCATTCTTCTTCCTTTTCTTCCTTCATTTAATGGTGGCAGGTATTGGTTTTATCCAAAATAATCAGTGACATGTTACCTGATGATTTTATAGCTTTTGAAAGTTTCAGACATACAGAAATAATTTACTTTCCTAACTGAATCAGTGGTTTATAATTACTTATGACAGTCCTGAATCAAGATGCATTTTTTTCTTTTTTCTTTGTTTGTCTCCTTTTTCTTTCCTTTTTAGCAAAATGTTTGCTTTCCTGTAAATAAATTCTCTTTATTTTTATATTGACTACAGGGAATCTAATTCATTTCTCCTGAAATCCTGAACGACACAATATCCTGAAAGCCTGTGATACCTGGACATCTTGATGTTGAAGCAGTATGGGGAGCATTAGGGTCTTGTTTGTTTCTTTCTGAGAGAAATCCTTCAGCCTCTTATTTTTGGTCACCCCCAGTCAGCCAGAAAAAGGAAGCTCTAAGTAGATGCATACAGTAGACCAGGCCAGGGCCCTGAGTGAGGTGTGGATAATGAAGGGCCCAATCAAAAGAAAAGTCTATTTTTATACTTTGATGAAGTCTGCAGACTTAGGGGCAGTGCCCTTTGATGGCAGGCTTTGTGACTCTTCCCTCAGCTTTCTGAGGGAAGCCTGACTTTCATCCTGTGCTAATTTTGAAGCAGTCCTTCTTCCTAGAAAGTTGCACTAAGGTATTTTTGAACAATGTTTTATCAGAGATCCTGTAGGTGGGCTGGCTTTATGTTCCCCAGGCCTGCCCACCCCCATCATGTTTTACTTGATGAAATGACATTAGAGATTTCTTTTCCTCTCAGACTCCCACAGGCCCCTTCGCCAACCTTTATCCCTCTAGCCCCTCAGCTTCAATTTTCCTACTCCTAAATCTTCCTGGAACTCATGCTCCATATCTTCTTCACAATATCTTGGTGCTTTCTCAGCTTCTATCTTCATACTTGGCACCTCCTGTCCCTTGTTAATATTATCTCAAGTAAGGCTTTTATTGAAGGGGAGGATGTGGTTTATTCTAAGCAAGCAGAAGGCCCTAATTAGGCCCCATCTTTCTAACAAAGTAATTCAGGAATATAAATAGAACCAATAACAAAAGCTTTGTTCTTCCCTGGCTCAATGCCAGGTAAAGGAAGCTTTGTTTTTTTTTTTTTCCTCCTTTTAAATTATTATTATTTTTTTCTTTCCAGAAAAGTAGATGGGGTTGGGAAGATATCAGAACATCATGCAGGTTAATTTGATATGGCTCTGACTTACTTTAACATAATATTTCAAGTTAAATGGGGCAGTTTTTATCCCCGGGAAAAGCAGGACAACTCCTAAAAACAGCAATAGGAAGAAAAAAAAGGCAATTTTAACAGTTGTCACCATTTATTGAGTCAGTAGACTTCTTGCGCTTATAGATGAAGCATGAATGAAGTAGCTTTTCAAAGACAGTTATGGCTTATTTAAATATCTGCCCATTAGAATAAATCCAGATAGTTAAGAATTTTAGTGTAAAATTGCAAAAGGTAAATATGAATTGGATTAGTACGATCATAGACCAATTTGCAGTATGGCCCAATGAGCCTGTCTTCATTCAAAACGTTGTGAGGTGTAGACCACCGTGTCGCACTGGGAGTTGGGAGCAAGAGCTGCACAGTCAGGAAGGGGAACCATGGAGCAACATGTCTTTGTGTGAAGGACACCTTAGCTATGTCCTAACAACACTTTAATATTGGGGAGTCTATTGAGCTGGCAGTGTGGGGTATACCTCTTTGTGCTCCAGCACAAGTTACTCTACAAAGTAGATTCAAGTGGCACCTGCAGCTTCTCCTGTGCATTCCTCATGGGCTCCCAAGGATTCTGTTACCACCAGAGGGAGGATTGAGAATCATCACTGAACACCCTGGCCAGTATAGCATAGTTCTCAATAGTATTTTTCGAGTGTAGGTAACACAAATATTCCAATTGAAACATCAAGACAGTCTATTCCATTGTACAATTACCCACCTTTTTTTTTTCCTTATTGCATTGTTGAAGTCATGAATCTTAGAGCCAGGTAACTTAAGTTTAATTCTCAGGCCTAACATTTTAGTTATATATTAGTGAGCAAGTCTATTGCCTATTCATACTTCAATTTATACATCTTTTAAAGTGGGAATACTGATAGTAGTACCTGTTTCATCAGACTGTCGTAAGGATGAAATGGGATGATATGTGGGAATTTCTTAAAATAGTCCTGGCCCATAGTAAGATCTACGTAAGTATTATTATTTCTTCTGTTCTCTAACCCCCACAGTGAATGTATTAGAATAGAATAGGCCATACTGCACCCCCAAATTTACCCTGAAGTTTCAGTTTCATAAAGTAGCAAAGGTTCCATGCATATTCATGTACATATCCAGCCCTGGTCATTGCGGGAGCTAAGTTCCACATGTTCACCTTTCAACCCCGGCCGATGACTCCTTCCCCATTTTGAAACAGCACAATCAAAAACATCCAGACAAAAAATAATATGCTGAAAAGTCTTGCATCAACATTTAACTTCTTTGGCATGGAAAGAGAGCCTTTGCTTTCACTCACAGCACAATGGCTGAGTTAATCAACTGACCACTCCTAGTCATAAAGGGTAATTTACAAGTTTGTCATTGCTCCCATGACACAACTGCCATATGCTAATTGTGTTTAGCTCTATTTCTGATCTTTTGAGAACCATCTCTTATCTTTATAGCTTCCACAAGGCCTAAATACTACTCATAGTAGGTGCTCAATAAAAGTTGGTGAGAGGAGAAAGATGGAAGAAAAGAAGAAGGCACACTTTATCTTTGAGAACTCCAGAGTTGAAGGAGGGCATAGACAACAGTCAAGAAATTGAAAGCAAAACAACAACAGCAAAAACAAAACAAAACAAAACACAATACAACATCAACAAACTCTGGGCCTTAGCAAATAATTAATGGCTTTTAAAAAAGGATTTCACTTCACCTGAACAGAAAACTCTGAGAATCAATATTGTTAACCAGCATGTAATATACTTGACACAGAAATAAATCTGTGGTGTAAACCAGCATCTCAGTGCAAAGAGAGGAGCAGTGGTGTTTTTGTCCGTAACTGAAGCTAAAGTTCCTTCCCTGAATATTCGTCACTTCCAGATTAATGTTAAGTGTTATTTCCCTTTCTGTTCTTGTTCAGTTTCACTTGACTCTTTTGTTCCATAAATGGATTACCCTTCAAAGACCAGAATTTTCTCATATCAAGAGCCTGAGTTAGACATTATTTTTACTCTTCCCTACTTACTTCTGAAAGAGAAGATGGATAGAACAGTGAAAATAGGAAGAATTAAGTAGGAATTGAAATCCTGGCCCAGGATCGATCTCAGACACACTGGCTGACTTGCACGTCTCCTTACTCAAAAACCAAAATCTATTCAAAGTTCCAACCCAATCAAAATAAAGTTATCTGGCCTCCAGCTTTCATGCTCATCAGCCATATGACTTTGTATAACTTCTTAACCTCTTTCTGCTTTATTGTATTTATGTCTCTCTTTAATAGGAGGGACAGTATTAGGCATGCCTTCTTTCAAAGCATGCCAGCATTCAATGCATTCAATGCTGGTATTGATTCATCTCCCATTATGTGAAAGCTGGAATATGAACCTAGATAATATAATCTGGAAACTTTTTTTCCATTATGCTAAATTGCTTTTATGTCCATATTTGTACAGAGAGGAATGTACAACTCCTAATTTCCTTTTTTTCCCTCTATTTACTCCATTGGATAATTGGGTGTTTCACTGCCTCTGGTAGTTTTTCAAGTTTACAGGTGAATAAGTGGGGACAAACTAAGGTAGTATTAGGAATTCTAGAGTGGAGTTTCCAGGCCTTTTCCATGAACACTTCTTTATCCCAGATCATGTGTTCACCATCCTTGAAGGCCTCCTAACCCTGTCCCGGGGTTTTTATGGAGGCTTCATTACATAGTAACAGATTGAATCTTTGGCCCCTGGTGGTTGAGTCAACCTGCAGTCCCTCTCCCCTCCCTGGGGGAGGTGGTGACTGAAAGTTCTAACCCTCTAATCCCTTGGTTGGCTCCCTCAACAACCAGCCCCCAACCTTAGGTTCCCTGAGAACTTTTCAAGAAATCACTTCACTAACATCACAAAAGACACTTTTGTTGCTCTTATCACAGGGAAGTAGAGGTTTTTAGAAGCTCTGGGCCTGGAAGAAGTCTAAGACCAAATCTGTGTATTTATTATAAATCACAATATCCCAGAGCTGCTGCAGTCAACTTGCCACCAAGAGGGGAAGGAGTAAATATTTGGAGCTCATTTATTCCAACTGTGTAATTCTGACAAAGTTTTTAAGTGGCTTATGATACTTGGATTTTCATTATTGCCTTGATTATTATCTTTTGTTTAGAAGCCGGTCTTCACATCAAACCTGTGTACTCCACAGATCCCGCCAATCAATGTCTTTTCCATTTAAGGTAGTCAGCCTCTTTCTGTGGTGTGCAACTAACGACATCCAGTAAAGCACATGTGAAATTCCACGTTTCAGCTTTTCTCTATTTTAGAAAAGAACCAATATCTTAGCCAAAATCTGATCATTGCTGCACTGAATAGAAAACGTATTGTATGCGGAGCCCCTGACTTGACTTTCTGCTTCCTTACAGAGATACTTTCCTGCATTTAGGCTTTCGGTTTTTTCTAGTTGCGCAATTGGTGGGAGGTGGTCTTAAAAGTGATAAGCCCTGAAGGAGGAAACTAATGCATGCCTCATAAGGAGAATACTAGACAAAAGCAAGCACCCTCCTTAATGCCATAGTTCCCGAGACTATGAGAAAATGTCCTTGGTTTAAAATGTTATTAACATGAACTATTGGAGAAGGCACTCCATCTAGGCAGTTTCTTCAGGATATTCTCCTGGCTCAGAGGCAACAAGCCCAGCTGGGGATCGAGGAGACAGACGGTTCTCATTTCATTAGGTATTTATGCAGTGGTTATCATGGTAGCAGCCAACTCCTTACAGAACAGGACATATCGAATTATTCTGAGTCAGTGAGGCTCCAGTGATGAGCTACTCCAAGGAGAAACTGGGAGTAGGGAAAGAACTTCCAGATGAGAGCGTTTGTTGTGACTCTGAGGAAGAAGGAAGCCAAGAAGCTTTTTTATTTTTTTTCATCTTCCTCAGAGTTCATCTGAGTTCGCCACAGATTCCATATTCTATTTCCAGGTGAGTTGACGGAAACAGAAAAGTGAGCTGCTTCTTTGTTGACAGTAAAAAGTGTGCCAAGTGTATTGGATACCTAAGTAGGGAGTGAAGTGTTGACATAGTGATCGTGGTGATACCGTGCAGAATGTTTTTGCCGATACATCAATTTGGACCCAGTGTTCCACAGTTTACAAGGAAGTGAATTCACAGTATTTATTGCAACTTCTTTTCAGTCAGAGCATCTCATGGCTCTTGCCGTACAGTTCATGCTAAAGTCATTGATGAGTGGTGATTAAGTCAGATTGGCTCTTCTCCTTTCATCTGTCAGGTTAGTGATCCTCAGTATTAGATACCATTAAAAATCGGTATGCATCCAGGACATTGGTATTATTTTAAAAGTCCCCCAAGGGATACGAGCAGAATCCAACCTTGAGCTCCACTAACCTATAGGTACCCTCTCTGTAGCACTAGTCCACATTTTTAAACATTTACTCTTGGTTTTGCCAGTTGATTTTTCAGGGTGATCAGTGTAATCATTATATTCTAGACAACATCTTACAACTATGCTTTGTACTTCAGATCAAGATCAAGATGACGTCTTCCCACTCACTGGCTGATTGCAAGGAAACTATCAGCCACATGGCCGGTTCATAAGCTGGTGAATTCTGAGCCTGAAACTGTACTTGTAGTACATACTGAGAGGTATGCTGACATGAAAGATTTATTACTCTCCGTCTGCAGAATGCTTAAGTATGAATGTTATTAAGAACAAACTTCTCTTAATTAAACTGAGGCATTGAACAATACATGTATATTCTTAGAATAGTAAACCTGTCCAAATATGAGAGTTTGCTTCATAAGAACTGGGGTGCAAAACCAAATTAGGGATGGGAAGTAATGAAGATCTAAATATGAACATAATTCCAACAAGGAACCAGAAGACTATAAATTGTTTACCATTTATGAGGAACTGTCAAGGAGATCAGACTGTAAATTTAGAAACTTAATTTTTAAAAAGCTCAAAATGCAAGGACTCCTGGGTGGCTCGATTGATTGGGTATCTGCCTTCAGCTGGGGTCATGATCCTGGGGTCCTGGGATCAAGTCCCACGTGGGGCTGCTCCCTTAACGAGGAGCCTGCTTCTCCTGCCAGTCCCCTGCTTATATTCTCTCTCTCTCTGACAAAAAAATAAAATCTTTTAAAAAAGAAAAAAAAAAAAAAAAAGGCCCCAACTGTAGTGTAGGCAAAATGTATGGAAGGATTTTTAAGGTGTATCAATGAAAGCAATCCCTTTGTTATAACTACTGTCTTACCCTAGAGGCACTTGGAATTGTGCATTTGTGTTGTGGTGCATCTCAGCCTCCACAAGAAATAAGAAGAGACCAGGTGTAGTTGTAGGCCTGTGACCTTAATCATTGTCAAGTCCAAGTCTTCATAAAATGTAGGGAAGTCTTTCATAATATTTGTAAAGTGGCCAACCAGCCTCTGAACAAAAGATAGGGGGAAGAAGAACTCCAAATGTCAGACTTTACTGTAACCTCATAAAGCCCAGTCAGGTAGGACAAACAGGAGTTTTGTGCAATACACATGTTTCAGGGGGAGGATCCTACAAGGGTCCTTGCATTTTGGATGCCATCCTAATGCACTTGTCTCCAAGAAGCCACCTAGCATTGGTCCCATTTGGTATAGTTTGTTTCTTTACCAATATGCAGTCAGACTTATGTCTGTTAAATCCTTCTAATATTGCATATTTATGATATTCTATAATTATAAACTATTTTATGTTAATGTGGTCTGAATTTCCAACTAAATGCAAAGCACCACAGGAGGAAAAATGGTATGCTCACAGGTTCTGATTACTCTTCTTTCCTCTTCTCTAAATAATTGGTACTGATAATTGTAATTGACTTGCCTTTTAATTCTGTTTATGATTCCTATGTGCAGAAATTTTAAATTTTTATGTGGGCACTTTTATTGATTTTTTTTAAGTCTCCTGTGATTTCTTCCATTAATTTTAAGCTGAGGCAGTATTCTTCCTTCCTGAGATCAAGTTAAATATTCACCCATATTTTGTTCTGTTCTGATTGATTGATTGATTGAATTTTACTCTCTCCAGTTCTCCTGCATTTTCCTATCCTCGCTATTACAGTTTTTAAGGCTGTCTTCCATTTACTAATGCCTTTGTCTCTGCCAAATATTGCCCTAAGTATTTTGCATCTTAAACAGTCTACCAATCAGTCTTGCAGGTTGATACTATTGTTGTTTACATAAAGGTTAAGTCTTGCTCAAGGTCATGAAGTAATGAATCCTGTGTTTTCCAACCCAAAGCCTTTGCTCATAATTATGATGCTATCCTTTTTGTTTTGTTTTGTTGTTGTTGTTGTTCATGAATTCTCCTGACAGTTTGTTTTAAAAAGATGAATTATTTCCACATCTCTTAAATAGTACTGTAAACTCCCAATGTGGTATAGCCCAGAATTTTGTGAGGCAGCACACATAAAGCATAGAACTGAGCTTCCTTCACTGAACAAATACTGACTCCCCTATTTTTTTCCACATTGTTACTTTAGACTGGGAGAACTTGATATCATAGCTTTCAAGTCACTTGGGTTTTGTGTCTCCTTCCCCTACTCCAGAAACCTCGTTTTCCATCCTCCAGCAGAGCACACACATAGCCCTCAAGATCAACTAAGTAAGCTGACTTTTCAGTGATTTGTAAAAGCTATTTGAACACAAATGTTCCCTATTTTACTTTAACCCCACTAGAAACAAAGATTCTTCCCCTGGGAAGATCAGCCTCAGTAATGACACACCCTACGACAATTTCTTGCTTTCTTCCTTTGTTGTTGTTGTTGACATAGCATTAATGATGCTAGAAACAAGAGTTTTCAAAGCCTCCATGACTAGGAGGATTAGACAAATTGCCCTGTCTCAGGCCTTGGCAGAGCTCCACTTAAGGGCATGTGTCTGTCTTGATGTGTCAGGAAAATGTGCTCTGAGGCAAAGTTTGGAAACTCACAACAGCTAGCTCAAGTGTGGTGTGGGGCCCTGGGGATGGCAGGAAATCTGCACTGGCCTGGAGATGGCTGCAGAAGCTACCGTGCTAATAGGTAACAGCAGGGGAACATACTGAATCATTTCATGAGCAAGGGGGTCGCCCCATTTGCCCCAGCTCCCAAGACCACAGCAGCCACAGGAGTTCAGGTAGCAGTCCTGAATCGAGAATCCTAATTAAGGTCGAGAAAGACACAGGCCCTGGACAGTTTGTCAGCACATGAGCCCAGTGCCCAGACCACAGCACCACCAGAGGCACCCACTCTCTCTCTGCCTTTTGACAGATAAATAAATGTGTTACCTTTTTAATTCCTGCAGTGTTAAGGTAAAGATAACCAGCATGGACAGTTAGCCCTGTAGTGGCCACTTAAAGATTCCATTCTGGATTTTACAGTTTGATGTCTTCACACAAACATTCCATCCCTTGCCCCACTACTTAGGGAATAACAGCGTTGTGGGTTTTTTGGTTTTCTGTTGTTGTTGATCTTTTTCCCCCTCACCTTCTAAAAAGAGGAAAAAAAAATACGTAAACTGCAAGATGAATATATGCAATGTGGCGTTTTAGAGAAGGTTACAAGGATTTGGAGAGTGATTGGATATTACTGCTCTGAACTCTTGAAACATTATAATATGGTGATATCAGTAAATTCATGTGTGTTTCCTTCCTATTCATCTAATTGCATTTGGTATCTCATGTAACCACGAGATTGTCTCTGAAGAGAAACTAAGTGGCTTCCTAACTGTGAATGGTTGTTTCTTCCCTCCCTATCCCAAACAGCAAAAAATGCCTGTAATATTCCTCTTACACATTAGCCATCTCTTTCATTAATTTCTTTATTGCTAAATTCCTAGACAGAATGACAGTTATTAATTTGGCCTGCATGTTTGCTTTGCCAGAAGAATTAGAATTATACCTTTTTTCAATGAGATAAAAGATTGAAGATGCAGCTTTGTTATATGCATGTACCTTCTAATGAGGAGGAATTCAGGGACAAGGTTGGATTCAGAAATTCCTAGAATATAAACAACGTTGAATAGAATTTATTGAGAGCTCTATTCAAAAGAAGTTAAAATACCAAAGTTCTTCTTTTTGCCCAACAGTGATTATCAGCCCTAACAAAGTTTTGTGGGCTTTTTAAAATTCTAGTCAATCAATCAATCAATCAGTCAGTCATTCTCTGTCTTGGATCTATGGAGAACCAGGGAGAATAATGTGAGAAATTAAAAGTCAAGTCAATGTGTTTTCAAATAAAATGTTTGGGGCGCCTGGATGGCTCAGTCAGTTAAGCATCCACCTTTGGCTCAGGTCCAGATCCGGAGGTCCTAGGATCAAGCGCCACATCCAGCTCCCTGCTCAGTGGGGAGCCTGCTTCTCCCTCTCCCCACCCCACTGCTTGTGCTTTCTCTCCCTATCTCTCTCTTTTTCTCAAATAAATAAACAAAATCTTTTAAAAAATTAAATAGAATGCTTATAAATACATGGCCAAAGTGGTTCTGGGTTGAGCAGTATTTAATGGGTTAGTGAGATATGTATTGGATACTGTTGCTATTTATGTAGCATAAAATGTTACCAGCTGATTTTGAGGTTAGGATGGGGGCCAATGTTCTACCCTTACTGATGCACTAGTCCAAACTTGTGTAGTTCGCTTCTCTACAAGACAAAAACTTAATAACATCTAATGTGCATCAAAGACAGCCATAACTTATTGGAATCACATATTAGTAGAACCTGAAAAATATGCCACACACATAATTTAAGGTTATTTTAATGGGGCATCTGGGTGGCTCAGTCAGTTAAGTATCTGCCTTCTGCTTGGTTCCTGATCCCAGGGTGCTGGGATCAAGCCCTGCCTCAGTGTCCCTGCTCAGCAGGGAGTCTGTTTCTCCCTCTACCCCTCTTCCTCCACGCTTTCTATTGCTCTCTCTCTCAAATAAATTAATAAAAAATATAAAAATAAATAAAATGTTGTGAATATGTATTATATATTTTGAGTTTATGGTAAAATCAAATCTCTAAACCATTTCTTTTTTATTCATCCTTTCCTTCCTTCCTGCTTTTTTCCTTCTTTCCTTAATATGGAATGTATACCAACAGCTTCAAGGGTGTGTAGCCCCTGCCCAGGCTTAGCACTGATACTTATTTTTTTTTTAAAGATTTTATTTATTTATTTGACAGAGAGAGATCACAAGTAGGCAGAGAGGCAGGCAGAGAGAGAGAGAGGAGGAAGCAGGCTCCCTGCCAAGCAGAGAGCCCGATGGGGGACTCGATCCCAGGACCCCGAGATCATGACCTGAGCCGAAGGCAGCGGCTTAACCCACTGAGCCACCCAGGTGCCCCAGCACTTGATACTTATTTTAATGCTCTGCTGACACTGTCTTGAAATTAATAATATTTTTGAAACAAGGTATCTTGCAACTTAATTTTTATATGAGCCTCGCATATCATGTAGCTAGATCTGGTTACCAAATCAAGTTCAAGTTACCCTATTCACAAGCAGTTGTTCTCTTGATTAGCCATTCATTTCCTCCCTGACCACCCAAAACACTTTAGAATAGGGCTTCCTCCCTTTCCAACCCGATTGAGAAAGCAGCTATTTGGCTCTTTACCTGACTCTGGTGACTCCCTCTTTAATTCATTTGGCATACAGGTGACTCCCTCGTAATTCATTTGGCATACAGGACCTGAATCAACTCTTAATTTACCTTTTTCATCCCATCACATTCACACTCAAAAAGTTTCTACCATATCAGGTCTAAATTCTGCCTCATTTGCAGACAGTCTGCTCACATCTTCTGATTAAACCTTTTCTAATTCCTGCTGTTCCCCCAAGTTTTATTTTTAATCTCCAAAGTATTATTGATTAATATGGGTATGTTATAAAATGTTTTACATTTTTTAGCATCTTGAGCAAATGAGCTCATTAATTCAATCCTTCCAACTATTTAGCAAAATTTACTAGACACACACTCCTTGACAAGTACTATGTTAATAATGGGAGCAATACAAAGGCGAGGAAAATGTATTTGACTTTACCCTCATGTAACTTACAGCTTAGAAGGAGATAGAGGTATTTAATACGTGATTATTTGGTTGTTAAGAATCTCACAAAAGGGGATAATTAGGAATGATGGGAGAAAGTTAGAGGGAACATAATTTGCATTTGTCCTCTAACTATTTAGACCTTAACCTTAGTTCAAAACCCAGATAAAGGGCTACCTTTTCCATGTAGTCTCTTGTTACTTATCTCCTTTGCTTACAGTATTTATAATCTGCTTATCCAACTCAGCCTTCTTCATTAATATTTTATTCCTTGTTTCCTCAATTAGATTGTGGTCTAGACAATGCCTCATATGCTTTTGTGTCCTTTAAGACTCAGTCTAGCTATTACCATCTTTGAAATCCTTGCCTAACTGCCCTTTTCTCCCAACCATGAATGCAGTATGTATTATGTGAATATATATCTTCTCTGTGCATTTGTTCTATTGGAGACCACCTTTTTTTTTTTTTTTAAAGACTTTATCTATTTGACAAAGAAAGGCGGGGGGGGGGGAGAACGAACAAGCAGAGGGAGCCAGAGAGGGAGAAGCAGGCTCTTTGCTGAGCAGGAAACCCAATGAGAGGCTTAATCCTATGGGGATCATGACCAGAGCCAAAGGCAGACACTTTACCAATACCAACTGAGTCATTCAGGCACCCCTGGAGACCATCTTTTACTTCTACTCTCAATGGTTATCCTAGCACCAGGCTCATAATAGGAGATGCTCAACAGCTTTTGAATGAATGAAGAAAGATTAATTCTACTAAGTCTGCCATGCTTCTGAATTTTAAATGTTGGGGAATATTCCAAATAATGGTTACCAAATCCTGATTTATAGGGTATATTACTAATTACAGATACTTTAATATACAAACAAAAAGTAGGAATATTCATACAAACAGAAAACCATTCTTGGCTAGGTTTCCTGCAATGTTTCCTAAAGATAAGGTGTATTTCAATGACAGTTATTGTATAATGTGTTTTTATTATTTCACCACTAGCTACATGTTTTAATATACCTTTGCCAAGGGCAGGGGTCCTTTGGCTGGTAGGATCATAGCTCTCTGTGCATAAAGATGTGGAAGATAAAGATGTGCAGAAGTATTCTGCATACAATATTTGAAAGCTAGGTAATTCAGTGTCTGACATAGGACTTGGGATACTTAGGGTTCTAATCTTGCCCCATCTGGGATGCTGTTATATACCATGAATGGACTATCAGAGAAGAAGGAAGTATAAAGCTCTAATCCCTAATCAGCATCAGAATCTTTCCTCTTTCCTTTTTCCTTTCTGGTTTAAGGATTGCTTTGATGAAGGGAGGAGGGCACATTAGGGACAAGTTATTGAGAATAAACTGTCTTTTAAGGTTTTCTCTCACCATAACAGCCTTTGGTGGAGCAGTTTTCTGCCACCCCATAGCATGGTAGATACATATGGACAAATACAGCAACTTGGAAGTTCAGTGTATAGAGAGGGTTCCAGTTTCTCTTAAAATTAAATAGATGCTCAATAAATAATTTTTATTTCATTGGCAGAGACCTACAATTGTCTACATAACATTTATTTTACTTTTTTTTCACATCTGAAAATGAATAATGAAATAATGTTGATAGTAATTTTGGTTGTTTTACCTTATTCTTTATTTATGTTTTTTAGAGCGAGAGGGAGAAAAGAGGTGTGAGGGTCAGAGGGAGAGAGAGAATCATGAGCAGGCTCCATGCTGGGCATGGACCTCCATCCCATAGCTGTAAGATCACTCTAAGATCATATCTGAGCTGAAATCAAGAGCCATCTGCCCAACTGATTGAGCCAGGCACCCCATTTTGGTCATTTTTAATGGAAAATAACAAGCTAACATATGGCAGATATTTTTAAATATTTAAGGGGTATCTCAAGGAATATTTGCTTTACTTGTATGATTAGACCTCAGAAGGTGCAATTAAGATCAATAGATAGAAGGAACAGGAAGCTAGGTTTTAAGGGAATACAGAAAATGACATTTCAGTAGTCAAATACACAGGAACAATGCAATATAGCTGATCCACATAGTGGTAATTTCCCCCATACTTGGAGGTATTAAGGTATTGGTTATGCAAACATTCAGTTGGGTTAGATGAACTATTGAAAACTATAGGATCTTTCTAGAAAAAGCCTAATTCCTAGTTTCTTCATCTTGGTTTATACACTGGAGACATTGGTACTTGCCTCATGGCTAAGAAAATTAACTGGCACATTCACAGTGGGTGAATGCTTAGTACAGTGTCAAAAATGTGCATAATCTTTAATCAGTGATATTATTATTCGTAAATTAAAAAGCAGTTTCTCTTCTTCACCAAAGCCTGGAGACCCTCTTAAGTTAAATGTTCATTCCATCAGTGAGGATTCATTGGCAATCACTCATTTTAATCATCATCGTGGTCCATTACAGTGTTTCAAACTGACATTCATTATCGATATTTCTTTCTTTCGTGTCCCTATTCCATTATCTCAGTTTTGCCTTCCTTTCAACACTCTCATTTCACAAAAATAACAGTCAATAAATTAAGCTTCTTGGAAGTTCCTTTTATGATTTCTGGAATAATGGACTTTATACACTAATACTTATACTATATATCCAAGCAAAGTTGTTTTTATGGTAAATGCTTCCTGGAATATATGTGAACTGATGAATTTTCAAGCATATTTTCTATTCTTTTCCTGACAACCCTGAGGCATGCTGTTTAAAGAGCAAAGAGGAAGCCTTAGACATGTCAGGATCAATGATT
Source organism: Mustela lutreola (assembly GCF_030435805.1). Taxonomy (NCBI): domain Eukaryota; kingdom Metazoa; phylum Chordata; class Mammalia; order Carnivora; family Mustelidae; genus Mustela; species Mustela lutreola. Next base: position 51,616,884 of record NC_081290.1, read on the forward strand.
GTAGCTCTCATGATACGATGAAATACATTGTAATTCCTTCCCTTTGTTTCTACCTCATTTCAGTTGTATAGGAAGGAAAAACAATGTATATTTGGTAATACATTTTTAAAGCCAAAAATTTGTTTTTTGAGTAATTGGAATAAACTGAGAAAGTCCTGGTTCCATTCATTCAGTAAGACCTGGTGGGTAGAGACTGGGGATGTGAAACTTGAGTTCCTGGGTCATATTTTTCATTGATTTGGGACATGGGCACATAGCATATGCTTTCTGAACACTGGTGTCCTCATTTCTTATGGAAAATGGAGATAAGCATAGCACCCACCTCACAGCATTGTCATGAAGATCATTTCAGTTAATCATGCAGAATATTTAGCCAGGGCTGGTACATAGTAAGTACTCAATGCATACTTGCTCTTGATATTATATATTCCAGGAATATTTATTAAGTATTTATATTTACCAAGTTCTGTGCCAAGTGTAAGGATTTACTATGTTAAGCTTTTGTTCAGTGGCTATTTCTGCCCTTGGCCACTTGCCTTCTCTAGCCTGGTTTGTTTTTTTCTTAAAAACGAAATAAAATGAAACTCAGTGAATCATAGGAAATGGTCAGGCTTGCTTGGAGAAGGTCATATATCTTGCTCTTCTACAAAAGCTCCAACCTCTTCAATTTATTCCTTTATCTTACCTTCAAATTCCTATTTCTCTCTCATCACTAACAGTCTTTCTTTTTTCCCCTCCCCCCTTCTCTCCCTCGCTCCCTTCCTTCCTCCTTCCTCCTTCCTGCTTCCTGCTTCCTTCCTTCCTTCCTTCCTTCCTCTCTCCCTCCCTCCCACTGTCCCTCCCTCCCTCCCTTCTCCTCCTTCTCCTTCTTCATTTTGTTTCTTTCCACTTGATACTCCAGCAGTGAGTGTAGGGGAAACAAATCAATCTTGGAAAGCTGGCAGATGGTGGATTGAATCTAGCATTGGCCCCTCATTGGTTTTGGGACCTGGAGCAAGGCATAGTCTTCAGGTTTGGAGCCTTGCTCCCTCTCATTCGGGGTGAAGGTCTGCTAATTGGTTATTTTGAAGATCAGTAATAATGGTAGGTATTTAGGTCAACATATGGCTTTATTATTAATCCAAGCAATTTACTGTCTAAATTATCCAAATTTCACTAATTATTCTCTGCCTTGTCATCTTACTAAATTCTCTTAGTGTGCATGTATTGATTTGGATTTATAGTTTCTTGAGGGCAGATTCTATTATGGCATGTAAATTCTTGATGACTAAAATAATTTGGCATAGTATAATCCAGGTTGACAAGAGCATCTCTCTATGAATTAAACAACATTTAAACCTTGGTTACATCTCTCACAGTTGATTTCTTGTTTTAAAAGAGAAACAGACATTTTAGGCCCAAGATCTAAATGCCCTAGGAGGAAAAATACACTCATTTAACTTTATTTTCACTAAAGTATAAGTGATAATGAAGGAAAATAAAATAAACTAAAAATAAAATAAAAATGAGAGCAGGGATTTACCTTCCAGCTGCCCAGACTAACCAGGAGTAGGCAGATGGCTGAGCAGTAAATCCTTGTTTGATTGTTTGTGTATATCATGTGTCAATATCATTCATTATAAGTCCAATGAGTGCCAATTATCCGTTAGGCACCATCAAGACCCTGGTGATATGAAGATGTTGAGACATATTTTGTGTTTGAAATGGACAAAGGCAGGAAAGGAATCAAAATTTAACTCTACAAAAATAATCTTGCAATGTAATATTTCTATGGAGTCTTTATTCAGTGAACTAGTGTTGATTCTCCGTGTAGGGAACTCTTACGTGTTCCCATCTCAGTTTCTCTAGAATTCATGAAATCAAACCATCTTCTCATTTTCTTTCTTCTTCACTTCTCCCCTGCTCAGAACTCAGAAAGAATGGGTAAAATAAAAGCACTTTTATAATGGGCTTTGTTCAAGATTTCAGCTATAAAAATTTATCCTTCCAACATAAATCCATATTATAATTTAATTAAAATAATACATCATAATTTTGAATTCTAATGTTAAGATGTTTTCCTGAATGTAAGTTATTTTGTGGAAGGCCAAGTATATAATCCTGGCATTGTATCTGTTTCCTAAGACTTGTTTATGACTATTCTCATGCTTTATCGCTACCAGTTACTGAGCATTTATTATATGTCAGGTCCTGACACAACTGGTATATGTATACTGTCTTATTTAAGCACCACTTTATTTATAAAGTGAATATCATTGTCCTGATTTTACACACGAGGACACTGAGGCACAGAAAGCCCAAGTAATTTCCCAAAGTCATGAACTTGAAAAGTAATTGAGTTGCCATTTGAACTCAGACTTTTTAACTTCAGATTTATCAAATTCTAAAATCCTGGGCCCTTAAATCTGCTCTAGAGTTCTTTTTTAAAAGTTTTTATTTAAATTCCAGTTAGAGGGCGCCTGGGTGGCTCAGTGGGTTAAGCCGCTGCCTTCGGCTCAGGTCATGATCTCAGGGTCCTGGGATCGAGTCCCGCATCGGGCTCTCTGCTCGGCAGGGAGCCTGCTTCCCTCTCTCTCTCTCTCTGCCTGCCTCTCCATCTACTTGTGATTTCTCTCTGTCAAATAAATAAATAAATAAATCTTAAAAAATAAATAAATAAATAAATAAATAAATTCCAGTTAGGGGAGGTGCCTGGGTGGGTCAGTGGGTTAAAGCCTCTGCCTTCCGCTTGGGCCATGATTTCAGGGTCCTGGGATTGAGCCCTGCATTGGGCTCTCTGCTCAGCAGGGAGCCGGCTTCCTCCTCTATCTCTGCCTGCCTCTCTGCCTACTTGTGATCTCTGTCTATCAAGTAAATAAATTAAAAATATATATATCTTTAAATTCCAGTTAGGGCGCCGGGATGGCTCAGTCAGTTAAACATCTTCAACTCAGGTCACCATCCCAAGGTCCTGAGATCAGTCCTGCATTGGGTTCCCTCCTTGGCAGAGAGTCGGCTTCTCCCTCTACCCAACCCCCTGCTTGTGCACAATCTTTCTCTCTCATGCTCTCTTACTCTCTCAAATAAATAAATAAAATCTTTAAAGTAAATAAACAAATTCCAATTAGTTAACATACAGTGGTGTATTAGTTACAGGTGTACAATTTAGAGATTCAGCACCTCTCTACATCACCCGAGGTTCATCACAAGTGCACTCCTCGATCCCCATCACCTATTTATCCCATCCCCCATCCTCCTCCCCTCTGGTAAGCGGCAATTTGTTCTCTATAACTAAGAGTCTGTTTAGGGGCATCTGGGTGGCTCAGTTGGTTAAGCATCTACTTTTGGTTCTGGTCCTGATCCTGGAGTCCCAGTTTCAAGACCCATGTCGGGTCCCTGCTCAGCAGAGAGCCTGCTTCTCCCTCTGCCCCTCCCCCTACTCATGCATGCTCTCTCTCTCTCTCTAAAATAAATAAATAAACCTTTAAAGAAAAAAAAAGTCTGTTTAAGCAAGAGGAACTCTGCTATACAATCTTAAAACAAACATGGTTATAAATGCTTCACAATGTGTCATGTGTAAACAGCTTTTAAAGATGATGGATATGCATTAAAATTCACTTTTGTTTTTTCTGAGGGCAGTTTTTCCTCAAAGGGGAGTATCTTCAAAGGGAAATAAAAATACTTCAAGAATGTACATGATTGGAGAAAATTCCTAGTGTTATGAATATCACTCAGTTACCCTGATTTCTCTGAAATTACAGAGAAAGAAGGACAATGAGGATATTTGAAACTAAGAATATTATGATCTGGGAAGGGATAGACACATTAATTTTAATATATTTGATCCTCTTTCTTCTCATTCTTCCCCAAAGACTACTCTTCTCATGCTTGAGTCACTAAATAAATGTACAACAGAGACTTCTTGGTTATCCCAGGGGAGTTATATTTTTATATCAGATGCCCTGTTTACATTTTTTGTATCATGTGTTGATGGTTTATTTACAAGGTGGCCATGGATTTGTGTTGGAAATGTTTACCTTTGAAAATGCATCTCACGGCGCCTGGGTGGATCAGTCAAACATTTGACTTCAGTTTAGGTCATGATCTCAGAGTCCTAGAATCTAGCCCCATGTCAGCAACCCTTCTCAGCAAGAAATCTGCTTATCCTCCCTCTGCCCCTACCCCTGCTTATGTGAGCTTTCTCTTTCTCTCTCAAATAAATAAATAAAATCTTAAAAAAAAAAAAAAAGAAAATGCATCTCTAGAGATAAATATTTTCATCCAACAAATGTAAAGTCATTATTCTAAAATTACAAAGAAATTCCAGGTCACTGAAAATTTAAACTGTTCTTTGTGTGCTATTCTTGGTGCATATTATATTCAGCAATGATTACATTCATTTTCTGTGGGGATGGAGTGGGAAGGGCCATGATATGGTACAATTAACATATGAACTCTAAATTATATACATTTCCATTAATGAACCAGTAAACTTAGGTAATAAAATCACCAACTTACATAATTATAGTCTTATTACATTCTAGTTCCTATCATACTAAACTGTTTTTCCCACTTCAAAAGTGAAAGAGAGGCAGAGTGTATGATGTTCTCTTCCTAGTCAGTGGGCTATGAGCGTAGAGTATCCAAGACTGATTGCCATATGGATAGTAGAGCTCTAAAATTTGAGTATTTTCTTGTCCAGTGCTTCTCAGATGTTTTTGATTATCGCCTAGTAAGAAAATATATTTTGTGTTACAATTCAGCATACACCCACACCCACATATGCATACATGTACTCACTAACTATAGTAAGAGGTTTCAATGATAATCTTTACCCTTGTGATGTGTGATGTTCTCTGGTAGTGTCTGGTCTATTCCATTCCATTCCATTCCATTCCATTTCTAATTCCGTTTCATTCTTTCTTATTTTATTTTTTAATTAATTAATTAATTAATTAATTAATGTTTTGAGAGAAAGCAAGAGCAGGGGGAGAGGGGCATAGGGAGAGGGAGACAGATAATCTTAAGCAGGCTCCATACTCACCATGGAGCCTGATATGGGACTCCATCTCAAGACCATGAGATCATGCCCTGAGCCAAAATCAAGAGCTGGATGCTTAACTGATTGAGCCACCCAGGTGCCCCCTCTTCTTTTAGTTTTTTTTTTCTTTTAAAGATTTTTATTTATTTATTCAACAGACAGAGATCACAAGTAGGCAGAGAAGCAGGCAGAGAGAGAGGAGGAAGCAGCCTCCTAGCTAAGCAGAGAGCCCAATGCGGGCCTCGATCCCAGGACCCAGGGTTAAAGGCAGAGGCTTTAACCCACTGAGCCACCCAGGCGCTCTTCTTTTAGTTTTAAATTTCATCTTTACTCATCATTAAATTGATTTCTTGATCCAGCAATGGATCATGACTTATAGTATGAAAAAACCCTATAGGTAAAGAGCAGGTAATTGTAAGAGGGGAATGAATAGGAGAAAGACTGAAGGGAGCAGTTCTCCAAGAGAGCTACTGCAGGTCTGGACCAACTAATAGGAAGGATAATGAGAGTCCACATATATTGAGCAATTATACTTTGAATGCCCTGTGAAAAACATTGCTTTGAGTGAATTCTATCATACAAACCCTTAAACAACCAAGTACATATAATAAGTATTATTTTTTATCCCTGTTGTACAATTGTAAAAGCTGAAGCTTTGAAAATGCTTTCCCACATTCACATGGCTTGTAATTGGCAAGACCAGAATTTGAACCCAGACTTTCATTACTAGAGCCCAAACTCTCATCCATTCCATTCCTATCTCTTTTCCTTCTCAAAACTATGCTTTTTAAAAATTTTTATTTATTTATTTGACAGAGAGAGAGAGAGAGCACAAGTAGGCAGAGTGGCAGGCAGGAAGAGAGGGAGAAGCAGGTGCCCCGTTGAGCAGAAAGCCTATGTGGAACTTGATCCCAGGACCCTGGGAGCATGACCAAGCTGAAGGCAGATGCTTAGCTGACTGAGCCACCCAGGTGCCCCTCTAAAATATGCTATCTTTTTTTTTTTTTTAAAGATTTTATTTAGTTATTTGACAGACAAAGATCACAAGTAGAGAGACAGGCATAGAGAGAGGACGAAGCAGGTTCCCTGCTGAGCAGAGAGCCCAATGCAGGGCTCGATTCCAGGACCCTGGGACCATGACCTAAGCCAAAGGCAGAGGCTTTAACCCACTGAGCCACCCAGGCGCCCCTATGCTGTCTTTTAATGTACAATTGTGAGCACATTTTGTTCTGCATCCATAATGTGGATCCAAAAAAATGCACTCTCTTCCAGATTTCTCAAGAGAGGGGGTCATGGAATTTTTCTCACAAGAAAGACAGTTTGAATTTAGAATTGTGAATTACTCAAGTCATCACTTCCCTTGAAAATCACAGAATAAACCTCCTGTAGCTCTATTTGTATGTATTTCTCCACTGGGGTGCTTGTTTTCATTTGTGTAGAAATATGATGGTATTTCATGAAAGCATTTCAGAAACATATTATTTTCTGTAGAGTTTTGCACTTAATGTCATCATGCAGGGTGACAGGGTGAAATGCAGAAGGTGAAATAAGTTGAATTGTGCACTAGAGTTTATAAATTTAGCTCTGGCTGAGTGTCATTTTTCATGGATAAACTCTTTGGCTCACTCATTGAACTTGGTTCTTTGATCCCTGAACGGGCTGACATGTCCTTATAAAAAGCACACATGATACCAGCTTCTTTTTCTCTCTCATTCTTCACTGTTAAGCTCAAGAAAGGAAATTCAGTTTTGTCTTGTTTTGTTTTTTAATAAACCTTTTTCATTGCCCCTCCTGACACTCTATGAAGTACTTGTTGACATGGGTTGAGTTGCCTTTCCAGAGGAAAACAAAGGCAGGTTGGGAGTCCACCATCCTTCATGTAAGAATGTTCTTTAAATTTGTACTTGGCAGGGGCACCTGGGTGGCTCAGTGGGTTAAGCCTCTGCCTTCAGCTCAGGTCATGATCTCAGGATCCTGGGATCAAGCCCCGAGTCGGGCTCTCTGCTCAGCAGGGAGCGTGTTTCCCTTCCTCTCTCTGCCTGCCTCTCTGCCTACTTGTGATCTGTCTCTGCAAAAGAAATAAATAAAATCTTTAAAAAAAACGTTTAAATTTGTACTTGGCAGTTGCTAAGAGGATGAATTGGGGAGAATTTTAAGTATTTGATTACCTTGCAGGAAACATTTTACACAATTGCATGCCACCCTAGGGTAAATATAGTTTTTCTTCAATAATATTTATTAGTTTACCTTTAAAAAATAATATCCTGATAGTATTTAATCTCATCAAGACATAATTCTACATTTTATATGAAGTTATTAAAAAAATCTTGCTTAGAACTTTCTCAAGACTAGTTTTATAATGAGACATATCTAGAGTTCAGCATAGTTTCTGGCACCTGTTAATGGTGTAACCTTGGACCAGGTGTTTACGCTTTCTGCACTGCAGTGTTTTTATGAACAACAGAGGGCAGTAATACTCAAAGGGAGTACTGTGGCTATTAAGTGAGATAAATAAAGCCTAAAAGAGTTCCTGGCTCAAGATCAAGTCTCAAAAAAGATTCATTCCTTTTTCTTTGCAAACGTTGTAGACTTGCATATTTAGAACTCCTGTCCTTTTGAAGTTACCTACATAAAATACAGTGGTAAATAGATATTGTCAGTTTACCACACAAATAAAGATATTTTATTATAGAATAGATTTGGGGTATTATTATTATAATTGGAAATGACACATTTAGTTGTAGTTGGGGTTGGTTGATGATTCTTATAAAACATAATGGACCTCAATTTATTTAAGAGTTCCTGCATCAGAAACCATGAGCTCTATCAGATAGTTTCCAAGCTAGCTAAATTTTTTTTTTCAAAAGTAGTTTTCACTGTATTATATATTCTTGCTCTGCTACATGAGTCAGGATAAGATGGAAACATTTAGTTAAATGACATTTTTATCTCTATATTAAGGTCCAGTTTATAGAGAATAATAACCAGAATGTCACTGTATTGAACATGTACTGAGTTATTCATTGACTCTGAGGATACAGAGAGTATCAGGAGGGTTTGCCCTTAATACAGGATAAGAGTTTTCAGCAATGAAAAGCAGGGTTGTTGAGGGGAGTTCATCCTTGTGGGTCACGGAATCCAGAATTCCAAATGTAGAGCAACACTAAAAATGTATCCATGGAATGATAAACAAATACATAAATGAATATATGTAATTCAATTAAAACATATCAATAGGCTGCACAGCAAGCAATTTAAAAATAAGATATAAATAAATAAGATTAAATCAATATTTAACATGGCATGAAAGAAACTGAATAGGAGCAAGGCATGCAATGGATTCAAATGATATTCTTAGAATATTCTTCTTGCATGAAATAAATTTAATGTGTCAACTTTTCTCCAAAGCAGTGTTCTTTCTTTTGGACACATTTGTAGGCTCATCTTGTACTTGTGTTATGTTCAGACAGTGCTATGGCTTTAAGTGTGTTTTTCTGTATTATCAGAAGATACAAGACCATTGGGTTCTGGCTTAGTGCTGATGTGACCTTGGTTTATGGTATGCTTGAGGAAACCATGATAAGCAGCAAAGCAAAGCATTGGATTTTCATGCTTCTTGGGTTTTCACCTCGTAAAAGATATTTTATATGAAACAACATTAAATCAATTGATTCCTTAGAATCTTTGATGTTGGACCATTTAAGTTAGGAAAGGAAGAAATGCTAAAAAATATAAGCTTGTATGAGCAGAAGCCAATGTTGATGAGTAGTAGCATGTATTTATTGACTCAGTCATTCCATAAATATTTATTGAGCACCTGCAATATGCAAAAGAGTAGGCATCTCAACAGAGAATATCAGCACACTCTAAGAAGGTATGACAATACAGACAGAGGGACTCCCTTTGAATTATTCCAGCTTGGGAGGTATCATCTCCACATCTTTGGTTGAATACAAGATGAAGTCATTGGCTTGTCCATGGATGCCAAGATTTGGAAAAAAATACACATGATTAAAAAATAGAATTATACTCAGGATTATAAATATTCATTTTCTGTGAGATTCCACAAATTGAGATGACACAGGGGAGCAGCAGAGTTACCTTCCCTTCTCAGGCTCACTTACTCTTGGCTATTCGCCTTTAGAGTAGAATGGTATAATAAAGAATCTGCCATATTTAAATCCTTTCTTCTCAATCTCTTACTTTATGTCTCTCCATCATCTCTTTCTCCTTCCTTGATTGCCTCTCTCAGCCACATACATGGAAACAAGCAAATATGTTTTTGTTGGCATGTCTTTTTGCCTGAATATAAAAGACTGGGCTTTAGAAGCAGACAGACCTTGGGTAGAATCTAGAGGTACTCATGTTTAGCTAACATGAACCCTATGAATCCATCCATTAGCTAGCATGAACAAATAGGTTAACTTTTCTTGCCTTAAAAAGTGATAACAGGGGGCGCCTGGGTGGCTCAGTGGGTTAAGCCGCTGCCTTTGGCTCGGGTCATGATCTCAGGATCCTGGGATCGAGTCCCACATCGGGCTCTCTGCTCAGTGGGGAGCCTGCTTCTCTCTCTCTCTCTCTGTTTGCCTCTTCATCTACTTGTGATCTCTCTCTGTCAAATAAATAAATAAAATCTTTAAAAAAAAAAGTGATAACAGTGTTAAACTTGTGGAATTTTTCTGGAAGATTTCCCATGAATATACATAAACCTCTAGCTTAGTGTTTGGCAAGCAGTAACGTGCAATATGCAGCATATGATTTGGGAAGCAAGTAGAGTAAAAAAAAAAAAAAAAAAAAAAAAAAACAGTACCAAGAAAATAATGAGAAATTCTTCCATGGGAAGTATCTTCTGAACAGTTTCTAAAGACAGAAAGGAGCCAGAGAGGTAGTCAAGGCACAGAATGGCAGCTATGACAGAGGAAGGTGTTAAGGAATTAAGCCAGGAAGGAATTAAGCCACACCAGATCATGAAAGGTCTTGAAATCTGCACAGTCTATAGAAATAGACATTTGAGAGAGATTACTATTACTTTCCTTGGCAGAGTCCAGGGTCTTGCAGACATGCCAAACTGCTTGAGTAAAGCCACAGGATAGCAACCAGAAAAACATCTATAAGGCACACATAAACTCCTATCAGCTAAAGAGATTTGCTAGTGAATAATGCAGGTTATGACTAGGAGAGTAGGTTGGCCTTAGTTTATAGAGTAGAATTTATTAAACTAAAGAAGAAAGAGGCAAAGCCTTGCTGGGTATGCACCTGATTGATTCTTTTTAATGGAGGTAACCATAAAACTAATGTTTTAGAAAAAAAAAGTATGCTCCATAAATAATAAATTCTATTGCTATTATCAAAATCATTAATGATAATAGGGTAATCATAAAGTAAAAATATAACACAATAGTATTTTAATTAACCTAATTAAGTCTACAGTGGCTTAAACCTTAAAGTGTTTCAATTGAGTATATTTTCTGAAGAAACTAACATATTAATATGAGATAATTATAATCATAACACTTTAAATGTCATGAATTCAAGGGTTAGAGAAAAATGTATTATTAAAGAAAGAAGTAATTTGATAAAATGAGTAATTTAAATTAAAGAAATGACTTTGAAGTCTTCTAAAAATTTTAATATTTTGATAAATTACTAATCAGAGACTTATAATTCACCTTTAAGATATATTTCCAGAAACAGTATTGGGCAGCATTTCAAATAATTTTGAGTGCATTAAGTAATTTTAGGACTTTGGTTTTTAGTCAGTATGCAAGCCAGGTCTAATGTTTCTTCTACTCTGATATCCAAATTTTTCAAGGATTTTGGATTACTTTCAGCCAGAAGACATTCATAACCTAACACAATAGGCCCATTTCTGTGAGAGACAAACTAAAAAATTTCAGTGGTTTAACTGAAGAGAAACTTATTATTTTTTACTTATCTAAAGTTCAAAATTATATCCAGTTAAATAGCTCTCCTCTAAATGGTGCCTCAGAGACCCAAGCTCTTCTATTCTGTGACTCCACTGTCTTGAAGAAGTGATTGTCAAGGCCATTCTAGAGGTCATCTGCATTGGAAAATCACATGCATGAGATTTTTATGGGCTTTGAGAGTGGAATACATCATAGCTGCTCACATACCGTTGGTTGGAATTCAGTAATGTGGCCACTGCTAGAAGTCTGGTAAATGTACTCTTGCTCTGCATACAGAAGGAAGAAAAGGCAGGGGTGGTGAAGAGCTTGCCAGCACCAGCTACTCATTCTGAGGAAGGAAAAAAACTCGAGAGTGTGAAACCTGCACATACCATGTGGAGCCGATAGGCATGTTTGCTCACATTGCTTCATTCCATCTTTACTACAAACGAACAAAATAGGCAAAAGCCCCAGAAACTGTTATTTTGTTTGTTTGGTTGGTTGGTTTTGTTTGTTTTTTGGGGCACTTAATAAAACACTTAAAGATGAGAATCCAGTTTATGGTCTATTGGGTCATTTCATCTTAAGGTTTAGTAGCAGCATGGGCTTTGTAGCCCTACTATCTTGATCTGCAAACCCAGCTCTGCTGGTTACTATTTGTGTGACATTCAGTATATTAACCTATTTAGGTTTTGATATTTTTGTTGACAGACTTATAATATTCACATTCATTTTTTCATTTTCCTGGCACAAAATGCTCAATAATTAGAAACTAACATTTATTTTTTCTAATCATATAATTTATGGTATTTTTCACACTAGCAAAGCCACATGCTCCTATTCTGTCATTAACTAATGAAATAAACTTGGCTTGCTACAAACTGACACAAAGTTTATGATATAAATGTGATTTGGGGTGTCTGGCTGGCTCGTTTGGTTGAGTATGCAACTTTTAGTCTTTGGGTTATGAGTTCAAGCCCCAAGTTGGAGGTAGAGTTTACTTACAAATAAATAAATAAATAAATAAATAAATAAATGAATGAATGAATAAATAAATAAATAAAATATGCTTTAAATATTTGACAATGAGTATTAGTCTAGGACAATGAGTCTAGAGACTATATAATGGTAGTTCCTTGTGGAGATGACAAAATGTGTGCATAATAAATAACTCAACTTATGCCTAAATAACTGCTAAGATATAAGCTGTGGGAGAAAGAAAAAGAAGCAAATTATTGGACATTATTCTCTTTCAATAGCCAGATTTTTCCTCAGTTACAAGAAACTATAGGGAGAAATATTTTCTTTCTTAGGTTCTTGAGAATTGGAAGTGTCAACTTTAATTCAAAACAGGATAACTAATTTTTACCCTAAACTTGTCCATCTCAAGACTTCCAAATCATTTTAGACTCTTAATTCAACAAGTGTTAGATCCCTAGCTTCTCACCTTCTTTCTACTTATTTCAGGGGGCTCATAATTCAAGCCCCCTGGCTATCAGTAACCTCCATGACTCACCTCCCTGCACTCAGCTTGAGGGCAATATCAGCTCTACCACAGATGCCAGCCTGAGAATAAGATAATTATTGATTATGCAGTGTTTATCAGTCTTCTGTACAAAGAGTGAGTTTATTTTAGAGAATACATGGACAAGTTTGTTTTTTTTTTTAACCATTGTATTTAAAAGCATGTATAGACATCATATCATTCCATTACTTCATGGATATCATTACTTAAAACAATGCTATGTAAAGAGCGAATTGATATGAAGCAGATTTAAGGAAATTATTAGGTTAATAATAGTAGAGGTAATTCTCAGATTCTCATAAAAGACAAAAATCTAAGGCAGAAATACTGGAAATGCTGAAGTAAGACAGACACAAGAAGAGGAGAGTGGAATGACTGGACATGGACTCTATTTGGTTTTTGAGACACTTCTTTCATATTCTGTCCTCAAGCCCAGTCTTACCTTCTTTTATTGTCCATTTGCCTTATTCAGTTCCTCAAGTTGATATTCTGCTTTAGATTCCTGATTTGAGTGTTTACTTTTAACAACTGAAGACAGTTTTCTGCAAATCTTGTCTCCTCTTTCTCATTTTTTTTTTTTAATTTTCTACTGGGAATAGAGAACTTTATTTATTGTCCCACTTACATTACAGGCTTACTGAGGGTCTCCTAAACGTATTCAAGGATTTTGTTCCCTCAAAAGATGGAAAGTACCTTCTTTTCAAATGTCTATGTGACCTTGACAAGACTGGCTATTTTTAGAACTACACACACACACACAAACACATAAGTTCAATAGATTATTTAAATATATTATAATGTAGACAACATTAAGATTCTCTGGTCTTCATACTGTGAAGCTACAAATTAAAAGCAAAACTGGAAAGCAAAAAGCCAATATAACCTAGAGATTCAAAAATCCCTTCTTAATGACATACAGATCAAATGGAAATGAAAACAATATTGTAGATTTCTAGCAAGGCATAATTTTAAAAACACAAATGTAATTTCATCAAATCTAAGACAACATCAGTTGTCAATTCTTTGGGAAAAATATATATAAATATAAAATATATAGAATATAACTATATAGCTAAATTACTTAAGGAAACAAAGAGGATAGCATGAAGACTGAACATAAGAAATAGTAAGGGAGAGAGAGAGATGGATACAGGAGAAGTGAAAATGAATTAGGTTTCCTTCATTTTGTGAAGGGAGGATAGATAACCCATGCCAATCCATAGGACTTACACAGATTAGAGTTAATGTATTTAAAGCTCCTAGTCCTATACAAATGGCCCACAGATACGTGAAAAACTGCTCAATGTCACTGAGCATCAGGGAAATACAAATAAAAAACTCAATGAGATACCACCTCCCACCAGTCAGAATGGCTAAAATTAACAAGTCAGGAAATGACAAATGTTGGCAAGGATGCGGAGAAAGGGGAACCCTCCTACACTGTTGGTGGGAATGCAGGCTGGTGCAGCCACTCTGGAAAATGGTATAGAAGTTCCTCAAAAAGTTGAAAATAGAGCTCCCCTACAACCCAGCAATTGCACTACTGGGTATTTATCCCAAAGATACAAATGTAGTGATCTGAAGGGACATGTGCACTCCAATGTTTATAACAGCAATGTCCACAATGGCCAAACTATGGAAAGAGCCTGTTCACTGACAGATGAATGGAAAAAAAAGATGTGATGTGTGTACACACACACACACACACACACACACACACACACGAGTATTATGCAGCCATCAAAAAGATAAAATCTTGCCATTTGCAATGATGTGGATGGAACTAGAGGATATTATGATAACCTAAATAAGTCAATCAGAGAAAGACAATTATCATATGATCTCATTGATATGGGGAATTTGAGAAACAAGACAGAGGATCATAAGGGGAAGGGAGGGAGAAGTGAAGTAAGATAAAATTAGAGAGGGATACAAACCATAAGAGACTCTTAATCTCGGGAAACAAATTGGGGGGGTGGGAAGGATGGGGTGGCTGGGGGATGGACTTTGGGGAGGGCATGTGCTATGGGGAGCACTGTGAATTGTGTGAGACTGAGCAATCACAGACAGTATACAGCTGAAACAAATAATATATATTAATTAAAAAAAAAAAAAATCTCCTGGTCCTGTGCCTGACGCGCTGGAAGCATTCGATTCATGGCAGTTACTGTTGCTGCTGGTACTATAAGTGAGTGCTAGTTTCACTCTTAACATTCTGCTGTTACTAATGCTATCATTGTTATTGTTGCAACTATCCTGTGGTAATACCAAATTGTCCAGGATGCTCTTGGAACATGTGAAATGGATGCCTAAACCAGTTGGAGAAGGTAGAGGAGTTTTGCTGAAGAGATGAAGATCAAACTGAATTTGGAGTCCAGTAAAGAAGTAGGGAAAATGTAGTAAGAGAACAGAATGCACAAAGGCCCAGAAGGAGGAGAGATCCCAGGGGACCCATCCACTTTTCAATACTGTTATTATATAAAATATGCACAGGGCTTAAAAGGAAGAAGATAAGAAAAGAAGTGATTGCCTGAATCAGGATGCATACATTAAGACATTAAGATCCATTTTGACAAAACTGTTTCATTGGCTTATCTACATGACTTCCCATACACATTTTCAAAATGGCATCTCCTGGGTGTGTGTTTTAAACTTCTCTCACCCTAGAGTTTGATTGCCTTACAGGATTGGAAAAAAAAAAAAAAAAAGAAAGAAGCCATAGTAAATGTACTTTAAACTCTTCAGGCAGAACAAACTAAGGTTTGCTGACATATCTAAAAAAAGCAGCAGATTTTGTTAAAATAAGAATATCAAAGTGGTCATAACACAGGCACTGCCGACATACATATTTGCTGGGATTTTTGACAAAGGTCACGCTCTTTTAGAAAAAGGTGGAGGTGGTTTAGGATACAAGTATGTGCTTATAAGTAATCTGGCTATTTCAAGCGGAAAAATCTCTAGCTAATAAGACATGAGATATGACAGTTTGTTATAGGAATTACTAACCTAGTTCTAGATTTAAATTATTTTTCTACATCTATCTTGCCTTATGTATAATACCTATCTATATGTATCTAAAATGTATTTTAGAAAGTGACTTTATATCCCTAAAATTCAGTTTCTGCATCAATAAAATTGGGCACTATACATATCCTGTAAGTTGGATGTGATAAGCAGGTATTGATGTAAACGGAACAACACAGTGCTGGATAGAAGTTATTAAAATTATTACAATCGTTTCCCTTCTGCTGAATCATTTTTTTTTAAAGATTTTATTTATTTATTTGATAGACAGAGATCACAAGTAGGCAGAGAGGCAGGCAGAAAGAGAGGAGGAAGCAGGCTTCCTGCCGAGCAGAGAGCCATATACGGGGCTCAATCCCAGGACACCTGGATCATGACCTGAGCCAAAGGCAGAGGCTTTAACCCACTGAGCCACCCAGACACCCCCTGCTGAGTCATTTTACATGTGTTTGGATAATCCCTATTAAATCTTCAACTTTCCAGAGTTCACAATCTCTGGATTTTCTTTCAGGGTAATTACACCTCTGGTGCCCCTGGGCACATTCCAACTCTGGGCGGTCAGTGGTCCTTCTGAAAGCCAGATGAGTTTTAATTTAACCCGCCTGCTCAACATTACTTGCCTCCTCCCACATTCTTCAGTGAAACCGATGGATGTGTGTTTCTGTTGCATTTATCACTTGTATAATATCTTGGCAAGAGAATACTGGTGCACCTGCTGCTTATTTATTTGGAGGTTTTGTCTACTGTGTTTATATATGTAAGATAAAGAGCCAAACCATTAAGGCTTGGGAAAAGAACGACCATAGCCCATATGTTTGTATTTCTGAGTTTGATTGTGCTTTCTTCTGAACAACTGTGATCAGGTCCGCATGGGCGTGTAGGCACACTGCTAATTTGCACATGTGTTAAAACAGCTGGGGCTGCTCTCTCCCAGATGCATCCTCTGTGAACCTCTTTGTGCCCACTGCTGGCAACCTCTCCTGTTTACGGACTTCATATTGCCACATTCTCATCACCATCATTCACCTGTCATCTCCGAGGGCTGGGACAAACTGTAAAGAGTGAGAAGAAGGAGAGGTAATACTTGGAGGGTTATAAATGAGCTGAGCTTGGAGTGCGGAGGGCTGGCGCAAGCTGCCAGGCAGTACTTGAGTCTTGAAATGACCTGGCTAGCTAGAATATTTGGAAAGAATGTGTTAGTCTGGATGACTTTTCTGAGGCAGAGTAGAATATAGTGCTTCAGAGAAAAAGAGATTTGGTTGGAGTCAGACTTGGTTTGGAATCCAGGGTCGGTCATTCATAATCAACATGCCTTTGGCCAAATAATTTATGTTCTCTTGTCTTCACCTTCTTTCCATATAAAATAGGAATCATGAAACCCACTCCGTAAATGCGGTCAAGGGGAAACTGATGTGGTGTAAGAAAAGTGCTCAATTCCTGGCACATAGTAAGTGCTGTATAAATAATATAACTGTGATGACGATGATGACGACGATGATGATGATGATAATGATGATGATAAAATAATACATTTGGCTCTTTTGGGAAAAGTGCATCTGCTTTACTCTGAATTAATGCTGCTGACCCACTGACAGACATACAGATCCATTTTCACAAACCACTGAAGATTAACCACGGATAATTGAATTCAATTTACTTCCCTCTTAGTGGTGCCCCAGGCTATCCAGAAAACAGTTTCTGGGCTTTTCTTCTCCCTTTTTATTCTTGTTTCTTACTTCTTTCCCTAATACACATTTGATGCTCAAGTTAAATTATGTAATCGACTAATCACTATTGTCTCTTTGCCCAGGATCTCCAGCACTTAGACTCATTCCTGACACATCCGGGAATCAGCATATTTGACTGTCCTTTCCATACATTCAGACACTTTGCCTATATCCAAGCACTTCAAGAAACTTCAAATACCACTTTCCAGCCTATTTCTTTTATTTTATTTAATTTTAATTCTAGTGTAGTTAACATACAGTGCCATATTGGTTTTAGGTATGTGGTATATTGACTCAACACTTCCATACATTACCTAATGTTTATCATGATGAGTGTGCTCTTGGCTCCCACTCCCTTTCCCTGGCACCCCGATCCACCTTCCTTCTGGCAACCCTCAGTTTGTTCTCTGTAGTTAAGAGCCTGCTTTGTTGGTTGGTTGATTGGTTGGTTGGTTGGTTTGGTTTGCTTTGTCTCTTTTCCCTTCATTCATTTGTTTTGTTCCTAAACTTCACATATATGTGAAATCATATGGTATTTATCTTTCTCTGACTGACTTCTTTTAATAGAAACCTTTGCACCTCTTCCTGTTTCACCTATAGGCTCTTAGCTCCAAGCACCACCTCCTGCCCGCACCACACACTCACACACACACACACACACACACACTCACACACACACGCACACACCCCTACGTATTATCCATTTTTTTTCTGAGAATCTGAGATTGACTACCCAAACTACATTTCCCAGACTCCATCACCAGCCAATTTCTGAGTAGGGTTTACCTTTGGGGAACACTGATAGGGGACTGGAAGGAAGCACCTGGGGAGACTGGACTTTTTTCTGGCCTCCAGAATGGATCTTGCTCTCCATAAGAGGCTTCAGCCCCCAACTTCTGTGGAAACTTTCTGACCTGGCATTATTCCCTCTAAATGGGAGGAATCCCAGACAGCCACAATCCAGTCCTTTTGACACCCAGCCATGCCCCACTGCGTGGTCTGAGAAAATGGCCAAGCCCCTTTGTCGTCCAGTACCTATAGTGCCATGGCCCCTCTCTATGAGAGACGTGACTACCAGTTTTGTCATCCCAGGGGTTGGTAAAAACTTCTTAAAGCTTTTTACCTCTGGGTTATATCAGCATGGCCTAGAATACCTCATATTCTTCTTCAGCTCTCAGCACCAGAGTCACCAATCGAATCCCCTCTGTCACCAATCGAATCCCCTCTGTCTGAGGCAGCAGTGGTGGCTTCTGTTTTCCTGACTGGACCGTCACTGATGGAACATTTTTCTGAGCTGCTCTCAAATGCCACCTTCCTTTCCTGACCCCACAATGGATACTTTCCCTCCTTTAACCCCTCTGAGTGTTTATTCTTACATCATTTACTGAAGTTCATCTCTTTTGCTTTGTACAACAAACAAACAAACAAACAAACAAAACTTTCTTAGTCTTTGAAAATTTATGTTAAGAACTTCATGAATCCCCCAGATTCAGACAATACCACCATTTTTTTTAAAAAAACTTTCATATTTTCTACTCAGCTCCTGCCACTAGCACACATTGTTAACAGTTTTTGAATAGGGCTGTTTCCTTTTCAAACAGCAAAGTTCCCCCGCCCTTTACTCTCAAATGTCATTGTGTAGAAATAGCCAGAAAAATTTGAGCTTACTCACTAGTTGAGTTGTTGAAAATGTCAGCCGTTAATGCATGACGTAGTTACACAATATGTTGGCAAACGCACAGATTCCACTGAAGTTTGTATTTGTCTGCCAACATACCAAAGTACTGTGAAATTGGTATCTTAAACAACAGAAATCTATTTTCTCACAGTTTGGGAAGTTGGAAGTCTGAGATTATTAAGGTGTCGGCAGTTTGGTTTCTTCCAAGGGCTTTGGGAAGAATCTGCCTCTATTTTAGCCTCTGGTGGTTTGCTTGCAATCTTTGACATATGTAGGCATGAAGAAGTGCCCCCTTCATCTTTAAATGATGTCCTTCCTGTGTTTGTAATATGTCCAAATTTTCCCTTTGTTTATAAGGACACTGGTCATATTGGATTAGGCACTCTACTCCAGTATAACCTCATTTTAACTGAGCTCATTGTATCTGCAGCAACCTTCTTTCACAATAAGTTCGTATTCTGAGTTGCTGAGGGTGAGGACTTCAACATATGAATTTTAGGGTAAGCATTTCCACCCATAATGAAGTTACTTGTGGAAAAAAAAAGTTGAAACCATGGTTATTAAATTCATGCAATTCTACTATATTATAATACCACTTGAATTATATCTTTCTTCTCCTTAGGAACCTAGGTTTTAAAGTATTGTAGTATCATTTCTCACTCATGTCTCTCTCCCCAGGGCACCTCATTAAGGGAGAATATTTGTCAACTTGAAAGCTGCATAGCAGCACTCGTAATGGCTGTAATATATGCCATTTATTATTAAGTACTAGTCTGTCTCCCCTTGCAGTTTATAAACTGTTTGGGAGTAAGAATCAGGTGTTTCTTCCCCAATGGTACCTAGAAAAATATAGGGCTCTATGATATGCTGTGACTGATCTCTTGGGTTTTTGTGATAGAATGTTCACTTCTTATGATGCTTAGCATTGTTGTAACTGCAAAGGTAACTTCTTTCCTCATCCATTTTTCAGTTATATTAGACTATTTGGGGGAAACAAAAAAAGTATGATTTTTAGATATCCTCTCTCCTGTAATCTCTCATACTATTTATAAATTTTACTTTTCTTTGCCTTCCGTAGCTCTAAGCATCTGGATGGGTCTACTATGTGTTAACTATGTTTGCACAGGTCAGAAACTCCAAATAACATTAGTTTATATATATTAGTGTGATACCTTTTTATCATGTACACCAAAGTCATCAGTAGGCTGAAGCAGGCTGCTTTGGAGGGCTTGAGTTCTTTCTTTCTTTTTGCTTTGCAAGGGTTGGTGTATTTTTCCATTCTTGAACTCTGGCCCTACAGATGGAGTCTAAGAAGCAGGAAAGAGGAATGAGGGGAGAGCAAAAGGACTCCTTTTCCACATAAGTCTCACCTCCTCTAAACAGTTTCCCCAGATGCCCTACTCAGCGACTTCCTTTTGGATCTCATTGACTCCTAGTTTCATTAGAGAATGGAAAAAAAAATTGGCATCTTGGTGTCTTAATAAGTGAGGGTACTATTCTTAAAGGAGAAGCAAGAATAGATATTGGATTGGTAATTAGTTGTTCTGTCACAGTGATTCTAAGAGATACTTAATAAAAGTTTATTCTAATTGAATTCTATTGATATGACTTTTAAAAATTATAATAGGGAATGCCAGCTTCCTGTGTGGACAGTCATCATAGTATTAAGTCATCAGGGAGGTAGCTGGGGAGCCTGGCAGTTCCTTACGGACTTGTACAAATGTGACATGACACAGTATGGAGATAGTTTGATGTATTATCTTTGCAATTTTTCTCCAAGTCCCATATGTCTGTGAGTCTACATTTGTGGGTTCCTTGATGTTCCAGTCAGAAAGTCTGACTCTACCCCAGCAGGCAGTGTCTGCCTTTCTGTTTTTTCAGCAGACCTAAATCTCCTAATCCACCCTCAGATGGAGGTTTTAGGTCCACTTATCCATCTCACTCATTCACTGGGAGGATCAGCAGGAAAAGGATTCAAGATCTTTTTTGGGCAAGTGATAAACATCTTGCTGCACAGGAATTAGAGCCAGTATCCTTACCTGGGTAGTTAAAAACTAGGGTCTCATGGAAAGAGCTATCGTATATTTAATTGTGGGATGTTAATTAGATCTTAACATAACTTAGAAGCCTACCAGCTTAAGCTAGGCGTGATTTACATCCAAGAATACATAAGAAGTCCAGCTCCTTTTTATTAATATGAATTGGGCTAGAGGCCAGGAAAAAGTAAGAAGAAGGCTAACAGAACTCCAAATAATACTCCTCTTTTTGTATTTTTTGGTTCCATCCTTTATTTCATTGCATGCATAGTTTCTAAGACTAGAAATCTTAACCTTTTCTTCTTTCTCTTTCCTCATATCCAGTCTTCAGCCTGTGTAGATTCTATCACTAAATACCTCTCAGTGTTGCTCCTCTTTGTTTCCACTACTGTCTTGAATGCATTATTTTTGTCTGGCTAGTCTCCTTGATGCCAGTCTCGCCCCAGATCAATCCAGCCTTCATGAACTTAAAAATAGTTTTGGTTTATCTCAATTCTTATTGTTCAAGAGACCTCTTTACAATGCACAGCTCAAGGCTCAAGTATAATTATCCTCTCCTTTCTTTCTTACTTTTTTTTTTTTTTTTTTTTTTTTTTTGAGAGAGAGAACATGAGTTGGGGGAGAGGTGCAGAGGGAGGGGAGAGGGAGGATCTTAAGCAGGCGCCATGCTCACTGCGAGCCTGACACAGACTAGATCTCCCAACCCTGAGATCATGACCAGAGTCTAAATCCAAAGTCCAATGCTTAACTGATTGAGCCACCTGGATACTTCATCCTCCCATTGTTTATCCTTCTGTATATGTGAGTGCTGCCCCAGTGATTCCAAATGTCTTTGACTTGCCCTAAAATTCTTTGCTTTCTCCCACATATTTGCTTAATAGATACTATTCTTTCTACCTAGAGTATCCTTCCCCCTTTGTTCTAGCCAGTAGAGGAATTCTGCCTGGATATCTAGATTCACATGAAATGTTACTCCTCATTGAAGCTTTTATTAATTTTCTCAAGCAGAAATTAAACATGCATTTCCTCTCTGTTCTTATCCCAATTTATACTGCAGAATTTATTTAGAGTTCTGTCTAGTCCTCACCATCTTGTGAGCTTCTTAAGGGCAGACACTTTATTTTACTCATTTCTTTATAACTTTTTCCTATCTAGGACCCAGTGCAGTGCCTGACACATAGGGTACTCTGGAAATTATTATTGAATAGAAATGAAACTATAATGGGTGTCATTGATGCACAAATCAATTGCTTTAGGTACATATTGTAGAAGATAGTACTGATGTGGATATAAAACATGAAGAGCCATGTAGCACAAAGAGTTGTCACTTTCAAGTACCTGTATGCCAGGCCTAAGGCTAAGCAGTATACATAGTCATTTTTATGAAACTTCAAATGATTTTATGGTGTTTTTATCTCCATCTTCTGCATTGTGCCTCAGGCCATACACCCAGTAACTAGAATTATGGCTTTTTCTTACATTTGTCTGAATTAAAGCTTATGCCCCTCATGAATACACTCTGGTGGCTCACTTATAAAATATGGGCAGATTTGGAAATGAACAGGGACCTGAGAGTGAGAAGGACAGATGGAGGACTTCCCAAATACCTAGGATTCTAGGAGCAGGTGGAAGGGAAGTCCTATGCTTATCCTTTTCCAAGATCTTAGGGCTTTTCCATTTACACTAACCATTTAGTCTCTTGAAGAGTGGATGGTTGGAGAGCTGAGCAGGTACGTGTGAGTGTTCATTTCTGAGCCCTGATTCACGACTAAATCTTCTGAAGAAGCACCTCTCTGGTCAGCTTGCTACTTTTCATTTGAGCATATCTCTGCAATTGTCAGTCAACTACATAAAACAGCATGTAAAAAAATGCTTTATGAAAATAAAATAAACCACAGTCTACTTGCTAAAGAGTATAATGAGATTAATGAGATAAGATATGGTAGAGGGGCATGATCTTCAGGTAGTTCTTGGTATATTTTAAATTTTTAATCCCTAGATAAATATAATGACAATAATACTTACATCATCAACTTGAGATACTAGATACAAACACTTTAGGTCTTATGGGTATTAATTGTTCAGTAACGGGTATTTCACCATCCTATTTCTTATCCTCCTTCTTCCTCTTTTTTCAAAGGTTTTAGGTGATCCCTGCAAATGCATGACTAAAGAGGCAAAGTGCATGTTGTGTGATATTCCTATTTCTGTAAACCCATAACCTCATCCCCTACCTGCCTTATGTCTTCTCATCTAAAATTGATGTCCTAAGATTTCCCAAGACCTGTTTCAAGTTGTTTTGCTTCAATATTCTCTTTTTACCCCTCTTTCCTAATCAAAATCTCTCTTCCCTCCTCTAAACTCCCATAACTTTTGAACCAAACTGTTTTTATAGCAGTTGGTATATTTTAGCTACCTCTCCCATTGTCAAATCTGACTATGTTTTCTCAATTGTCTCTGTATAGTTTCTCCTTAAATATTCAGTTGCTAAATGATGGACAGGACTACCTGTTAATTTAGTATTTTGTGATTTTTCCTGCCTTCCATACTTATTATTCAATTTGGTTCTCAGATAAGGATATCTACAATGAAAACAAGAGCATTCTCAATTTAGAGATAGTAAGAACCAGAGAGATTAAGCGATATGCCAAAATACATACAGCAGTGTAATTATAGACCTTAAATAAAACTTAGATTTTCCTTTCAGCTCAGGTCATGATCCCAGGATTTGGGGATCAAGCCCCACATCAGGCTCCCTGCTCCATGGAGAGCCTGCTTCTTTCCCCCGCCCCCCGCCTGCTGCTCTGCCTGCTGATATTCTCTCTCTGTGTGTCAAATAAATAAAATATATTTAAAAATACAACAATTAAAAAAATGGGTTTACCAGATTCTTTTTCCAGTGCACATTCCATTATCCTATCTATCCTTTCTGGAGAAATACTTCTAACACATAGAAAGTACGAAGTATTAAGAAGTCACCTTGAATTTGGACAAATGTTTAGCATATTGACTACCCTACCAATATATACTAACATCCTGATGGGAGAATACATCTGTCTTTTAACATAATTTAATAATTATTAGCATTGCAAAATCATGGCCCTACAGAAACATCCTTTGAGGTGAAAATTGGTTATTTTAACATCTCTTATTCATTGAATCACACATATTTAAAATATCAGACCAACCAACAAAGAAGTAATGTTTTTAAAATCCAGTGAAAACTAGCTGACATTAATGAGAAATTACAATTTCAAATGCATTACCCTTGTAAGATAAATCAAAGGTAACAGTAATTAAGATAATTGCAAAAGATATTTTGGGTTCTGTGTATTTGCGCAAGTGTTGAGAGGTGGAATATAAATGTGAAAGTATTTTTGTTCACTTTAGTATCTTGAGCTTGAAATAATTTTTAGACTACAAAATTTTTTCATACTAACCAAAATCTGAAATTTGTTGATGCAATGTTATCTCTGCTGTGCATGTATCCTCAAATTTTGGAATAAAATACTGGTTAGACAGAGGTTTGTTGTTGTTGGTCTTGTATCAAATATAAAGTTTACTACATTTTTTTTTCTTTTACTTTCCTTCTGTGTTGGTTAGAACAATTTTCTCTTTTCTTCTTGACACACATAAACACATGTGATTCATTATTTGCTTCTGATATTAAAAGTTATCAACCCATTATTAAGTCCCCAAATATTCAGGTCATTTGATTGGAAGAATTTTGCTTCACAACAATTATTGGAGGTAAATAACTAATACTCTTGCAGGTAGAAGTGGTTTCTAGAAGCTCCCCAAAGCAAAGGGAAGGAGCCATTTAGATGTAATGCACACATGTGTTCATTCCTAGTAATAGCTCTTTAATATCAGTGGTGAATGGCTTATTCACCTCTGTAAATTAAATGTTAATAATAGCCACTTAAACCCTCATCATTCTTTCTGACTATTCTAGCACTGCTTCTGTGCTTTAACAATACTTCAATCTTATGTATCTCAGGGCTCACAACCTTTTCAAAATAAGTACATTAAAGCTTCAATGTATCTCATTGGCATATAAAAATGACACATCCATTGTTGTCTTTGTGGTGAATTATTTAGCTGCTAGTATGACTGTATGGCTAAGAGGGACAGAAGAGGTATATAAGGTGATAGAGAAGGAAAAGGCTTTGCTAGTCACAGATCCATAGATGCCCTGAGGATTGCTCACACAGTTGAATAGTTTCAAGAGGAGTCCCAGGATTCTGTCACACTGGCCAGGCTATAACCACATGTTCATTTCTAAACTAGTCATTGTCATAGAGTTTGCATTAACCATCCTTGAGTCATATGCTCAACCTTCCAGCCAAGAGATGGGTCTTCCTCATAAATAAAGAGTGTGATAGGTTATGTGTTGTTCCAAAAAGCCATGATGGGCTCTTTAATAAACAAAACAAATCAAAACAAAAACAAAACCAAAAAAGCAAATTGATTTGAGGCTGGCTGACACAAAGGATTAAATGATGTAATGCATTGGAAATAACTCATACCGCTTTTAATGGATAGTAAATTGTTTAATTAATGACACCTATTATAATAATTTTCTTGGTGATGATAGTAAATAATATAATTGCCGTAACATTTGCATTTTTAATGCTTCTGGTCTGACTTTTCTGGCGGAATACACAGTGTGCCTCGTAGTGGCTCATTCCCCAAAATGAGGAATACCGGTGGAACCATTGCTGTCTGTAGAGTTTAAATGATCAAAATGAAAAGGACAAATTTTATGAGGTGTTTCTGAGATTATTTTTGAAGTCTTAGAGGAGCATGAAACAAATTCTGGAAGTTTCTTTTAGTGTTAAGTGTTAGGAAATGATCAGATTTTCCCGAAGTAGTGGTGGCTGAAGAGATTGTAGTTTTATCTTCTCTGTTTCCAGTCTTTAATGGGTTCTCTCTGTAATTCCCTCCTTCTTTCCTTCTTATTATGCATGGATGCTGAAACAGAAACCATCATTTTCCAGTGCCTCTTGTCCATGGTGGACAATGGGGGGCAAACAGACATTTTGCTCTCCTTTATGTACCCACCAATCTTCTAAAAGGTCCTGAGGGTATTGAAGCTCCCTGAATGGGAAAAGTTATTTCCTGACAAATCTGTATTTCCTCAACTTTCTCTAGCACATGTAACTAATAAGTGAGTGATCCAGGCTGTCGCTGTGGCAAAGTAGAACACTATGTAATGACTTCTATTATTTTCCCCCCATGCAATTTAATAGACCAGTAACTTTAATACCAAAAAAAAAAAAAAAAAATTTCTAAGGCAAATCAAAATGTCATTCTAATTATATCACTTATTTTCTTTGTCCAGCGTTTTCCCCCCTCTGAATTATGTAGTATAATCCATTTAGTATCCATAAGAACAAGTCCTCGTCGTTCATTTCTCGAGGGATCCATCTACACATTCTGCTGTTGTATGCAGTTCTGTACGTGTTACCTGAACCTTTACAGAGGATTATAGAAATTAAAGCATGTTCTTCTCTGTGAATAGTCATAAAAACAAACATGCCTAAATTTATTCACCTTTTCAAAGACTGAGAATCCAATCAATCAGTGAAGTAGGAAAACCATGAAAGTCTCCCCACACTAGGAAACAAACTGAGGGTTCCTGGAGGGGAGAAGGGTGGGAGAATGGGGTAACTGGGTGACGGGCGTTAAGGACGGCATGTGATGTGACCAGCACTGGGTGTTACACGTAACTGATGAATTAATGAACACCACATCTCAAACTAATGACATACTATAAGTTAGCTAATTGAATTTAAATAAAAAGAAAATCAGTGAAATAAATAAGCTCCAAATGGCTTCCTTCCTGATGCATTCCACAAAAATAATACTACGTGGTGTGTTACCATTGTTAAGACGTTAACACTACCACAGTGTCCTGGGCACGAAAGCTATATTTTGTGAGTTCTCCCAACAAAATAAAATGTCTCCTCCAGCTGCAAAAGCAGTTGCTTCACATTAACACAGTATGCCCACTGAAGAAATAACTAAGGTTATCTGTTACTAAGTATTAAGATTATTTGGATTTCAGTTATTTTGAGTCTCTGATTTTGTAAAAGGAGCTGTATTTGTGAATATTTAATTTTCAGAACTTTGATCTATAATAGGCACTTATGTATTTATGGATACACTTTAAAGTTTAATAAGGCTCAATTGCAAAAACAGCCATGGTCCATTTGCTGCAGGGGCCTTTAATCAGAGTGATGATAAACATGGAGATCCAATAATCTGGAAATCAGGCGCAGAGTTCATTTTACAGTTAGAATAGCCCATTGGACCATTACCTTAAGGTCAGGACATTGTGCATCAGGCAACACCAAGGGGAAGAAAGGTCAATTTAGACCCCTGGGAAGTATCATTGGAAGTCCATTTGCATTTACATTATTTGCTTATTTTTAGAATATACATAAATGAGCTCATGCGTGGGGGGAACAAATCGCTATATACAGAGAGAGAATGAAATATCCTCAAAGAAGCATCACCCTATTAAGAAAGGAAAATTCAAATACAATGAAATCAACAAGTAAAGGCATAAATCAAATAGGAGAAAAAAATCCCCCCCACACACACAGAAAGAAACTAAGTAAAAAGTTATCCTCTGTGGAAGAAAGCTGCTGGTTATTTCTTTCTGCAAACTTACATAGTACTTGTTTGAGGGAATGGAAGAAAGCATGGTATTTTTCCTCAAACGTGGAATTTAAGAATTGAAATAAATGAGCAAAAGGGTCAAAAGAAAAAAAAAAAAAAAACAAGAGAGAGAGGCAAACCAGGAAGCAGACTTAAGTACAGAGAACGAACTGATCTTTACCAGAGGGGAAGTGAGAGGAGGGGATGGGTTAATTAGGTGGAGGGGCTCAAGGACACACTTGTCCTAACGAGCCCTGGGTGATGTAGGGGAGGGTCGAATCACTGTATTAGACACCTGAAACTATCATTACATTGTATATTAACTGAAATTTAAGTAAAAATGTAAAATGAAGGAAAGGAAGGAAGAGAGGGAGGAAGGAAAGGGAAAAAAAGGAAAGAAAGGGAAAGAAAGAGGAAAGGAAAGGAAAGGAACGGAGGAAGGAAGGAACGCAGACAGACAGGCATGCATTTAAAGAGTAGATGTATTAGCGGAAATGGGTCATAGGAGCAGAATTTTAGTCCCAGCTTTGTCCCTGATCTGTTATGGGACCTTAGCATTCCACTCCCCCCCCCAAGTTCTTGGTTTTCTCATGAGTGAAATGGGGTCAATAATCTCTCTGCTTGTCCTGCAAGGATATGGTCCACATTGCTCCTTCTCTTCCTTAAAGACCCAATAAGTCACCACCTTCCCTGTGAAGTGACTTTTGTGGCAGAGCCATTGTTTCTTCTGTTCCTGTTAGTGTTGTTGAGATCTCCATTACCTTACATGAGGCACGATTTGGGTCATTTCGCCTTCTGTACCCTCTGAACCCAAGGGACAGCTGTTATTGGTTCTCAGATAAACCTGGGTATGAATAAGTAGGGTATATACCTTCACAGAGAATGTATATACTTTAACGTGACAAATGGTAGGTGTATAAGATATAGTTGAAGACATTTTTTAAAGTGCTTTGCAACTGTTAAGAACTAAGCAATTTTGAGTCCTCATTCACACAGTGAAAAATTTGGATTGAATGAACTGAGTTCCCTTCTAGCACTCTTTTTTTTTTTAAGATTTTATTTATTTGTTTGACAGAGATCACAAGTAGGCAGAGAGGCAGGCAGAGAGAGAGTGGGGGGAAGCAGGCTCCCTGCTGAGTAGAGAGCCCGATGTGGGGCTTGATCCTAGGACCCTGGGTTCATGACCCGAGTCAAAGGCAGAGGCTTTAACACACTGAGCCACCCAGGTGTCCCTCCCTTCTAGCACTCTTAAAAGTAAGTGATAATTATTATTATAATTATTTCTCACCATTTATTTGTTGATGATTTTGTACATACAGTGTTCTAAAGCTGTATAATCATTCCATTTAGCCATAAATAGACCTATTTAGGGAGCTTCTATGATTCCAGTTTTTACAGATAAGACAGAGATTTAGAAAATTAAATGCCTTGTTCAAGGCAGATGGTAGAGCATATATGGAAATTAAGGACCCCCTGATTCCAAAGCCCATGTTCTCATCCAGTAGGTGAAAAGGTACAGAGAAAGATCCCTTTCCGTGTGGGTGCAAAGTAATTTTATTGCTTCCACAAAATGCCTTACATAGAATGACAAAGGTTTAGGATATGGCATCATCAAAGAATAAATGGCCAAAGTAAGAACTGCTTATACACTCACAAACTGCTTACTTCTTTTTCATTAGCACAGTTTTAACATTGCCACATAAAAACACGATCTGTATAATCTTTGCTTCACATTCCACTTAACTTGCTGTGATGGCATGGCTCTACACGAGCAAGAGATCATTGTTTTCCCTGAATCATCACTTCTGACTGTGGCATCTAAATAGCTGACATCGATGTCCCAAGTCTTTGTACCTAGATATTTCTTCTTAATATCACCTACTCGAGTGGCCCTCCCTAATAGGGTTAGCAATATATGGTTTGCATTACTTTAATAAAATTGAATCCTGAAAAAAGGCAGACTGCTCATCATGTCAGGTAACAAGCAGAATGGCTGCAAATGTTCAAGCTAAAGTTGATTTGTAGCACTGTCCTTGGATGTGGTGCACTTGGTTTATGGGAAGTTCCTGGCCACAGACACTTCTGGCCCCAGCACACCTCTCTAGCTACCTTTTAAAATCAGAAGGCATCAGAACAGCTTTCCCTTTACAGCAGCTTCAATTCAGACTCTCAGTCAGGAATCTCAGCATCTCTGTCAGCAGCACTGTCCTCCTGCCCATCATCCTGGACTCCCAGGTCCACCTCTCCATTGCTGGTCCAACATCTGACCACTTGTGGTTAGAAGAATCTCTACTCTTTCCTTTGTATCTTCTTTATCTCCCCACCGTGGTTTTACTGAGATATAATTGACATATAACATTGTCTTAGCTTAAGTTGTACAGCATAATGATTTGATATATGCATATAAGGTGAAATAATTACAACAAGTTTAGTTAACACCCGCCTTTCACGTAGATTCAAGGTTCCTTTTTCCTTCGATGAGGACTTCTCAGATTTCCTCTCTTAGCAACTCGCAAATATACAGTACAGTATTGTTAACTATACCCTCCTATACTATATCCCCAGAATGTATAACTGGATGTTTGTGCCTGGTGATCCCCTTCAACATTCTTCCACTTCCCTACCTCCCTACCTTATTCTTCCATAGTTACAAAACCTGGGAAGGCAACTGAACTCCCCATGCACTAGAAGTGTCAATTTAAGTCATTTGGGAAACATTTGATGTTGGATTCAAAATTGGGAACAAGAACAAAGATGCCTAGAATGCTGCAGCGTCTCAGAGATGTCCTCAGAGCAGACCATATGGCAGTCAGCCAAGGAGTGGAGCAACTGGGATGGTGGGCTTGAGTCCACGTGGAACCAGTTTCTTACTCTCCATTCCATGACTCCAGGATACATAGCTGTCTCTAGTTTTCTGACTTCAAGATGCAAACCTTTGATTATCAGGAAGCTTAAAAGAAGAGAATTTTTCACAAAATCACTATTGAGATATTGCTGGAGTCAGAAGTTTTTATATAGGACATTTTTATTTTATTTTATTTTATTTTATTTTATTTTATTTTAAGTGATCTCTATACCCAACATGGGGCCCAAACTCACAACCTGACAGCAAGAGTTGTGTGCTCTACCAACTGAGCCAGCCAGACATCTCGTATACAGGACATTTTTCTATAACCATATTAAAAACTGTCACCAATACATGGTGACAGTTTCTAATTTTATTTTTTCCCCTAATATTGTGCTTTACTCTCCTCATCTTTCTTGCCATCTCAATGATCATGAAATAATGTGATTCCGGTAATATCCGTGGTGCAACTAGCCAAGGTGATTACACTGTTGTTGTCACAGTATAATTTGCTGTACATTTGTGCACATTTCCTGTCACACATATTAAATCTAGGAGGGTTTGTTACTATAGATCACCGAAATTTCCATCAGTGAAGCATTCATATTTATCTAGCATAAAAGTTATAAAACAATCATGTGGTCAAACATATTTAGACAGTACTATGTACCAGAACCGCTAGTAGAAGATATGCAATGCACATATTTATCTTTAAAGTGGTGGTAAGTGCTGTAGGAAAGAAGTCTATTTTACATAGCTGAAGCCAGAATTGTCCTTGGCAATTTTTAAAATATTGGTTTGAGTGGTGTCTACTGACATATTGTAGAATTAGTATTCCATGGAAGACCCTTGGCATAAACTGCCCTATAGAGTTATTTCAAGGTGACTGACAGTTTGAGAAAGCAGAAATGGCAACCATCTCTGAGACCTTCTGGGAGAAAGAAAGCACGCCATCTCATCAATGAGGAAGCTAGCCAGTCTCAGGAGGTTTGACATTATTCACCCGTGAACCAAGAGACAAAAGCTTGGAGTCTGTATCCCATCTCTGATACATATCAATTGTGGGAACGGGGGTGAGTCATTTAACTCCTCTAGACTGGATTGTCCCCGTCTCTAAATTGGATATAGTGATAGCTGAAACATGTATTTAACATATTTGTTGATAAAACACTTCACAAAATGAAAATAAAAAACCACTAGGCAAAAAAGAATTGCTATAATCTAAACATCGTTGTAATTATCCTTTAAAGGCTCTGCTTGAAAGCCAGTATCTATGAACATTTCACAGTGTTATCAAAATCCATTTTCAGGGACACCTGGGTGGCTCAGTGGGTTAAGCCTCTGCCTTCCACTCAGGTCATGGTCTCAGGGTCCCGGGATTGAGCCCTTCATCAGGCTCTCTGCTCAGCAGGGAGTCTGCTCCAACCACCGCCCCCCGCCCCTGTCTGCTTGTGCTCTTGCTCACTGTCAAATAATAAAATAAAATCTTTTTTAAAAAGCCAGATTTATACATGTGTGTTTCTCATCCCTTTAAAAAATATGTTGGCTTTGCATATTTGCCAAGCCAAATTTACTTACCTCAATTGTATTTGAGACACAACAAATGAAAAGATACTCCTTGTAATATTTGGGAACTGAAATCATCCCAGGGTTAGCTGAGCATGCTTTTTTTCCTTTCTTTTTCTTTTCTTTTTTTTTTTTTTTTAAAGTAGACATTTGTGTCCACAGACATACCTGGCCCAGTGTACTTCTAGCCTCTGATGGACCAGCTAACTGGATTCTGGATCTGGAATTGAGATATGATCTTTGACAACTGGGGGAATATCAGGGGACATGGGTCACAGTGATCTGATTTTTGTCTAAATGCATAATGAGAACTCTCTGTTTAGATGTTCCTGCTAACTGGAAATACTCAATTTTATTTAAAGGAAAACATTTTCCACACATAACCAGAAGTCCTTCTGACATGTTTCTTATGCCTATCTGTATCTGAGAATATGTTGGCTGAATGGTTCAACTTTTCCTTTTCTGGGCTGCCCCTGCTTTGGTTCTGTGGTCTTATTCCTGTGAATCTCATGCTTTTACTACAACATCAAAACTCAACTTTCAGGTTTCCATTAGAGAAAGTCCAATTAAGAGCATTAGATACATCCAAAAATTAAATGCTTCCAAAGACTTCCTTGCCCTATAAATCTCACTAAAGGCCATAGCTGTTAGGTCCATTCACACTGGGGTAATTGAAGGCAGCAGACACTTTTTACTCTTTGTGTATTTTGTGTGGTATGGTTCACAAATTACATTGATTTTTCAGAAGTCATGCATGATAAATACGGCACAGCTCTGTGAACTTAGTACAGAACAAGGAGGGAGGAAAGCGGCTCCCCGAATCATAGATTTGGCTGTTCTGTTGCAGTGATTTGGTAGATGGCCCAGGGCAAGTTAATGCCTCAGCCTTCGCCTCTGTTATCCCAGATAACAGAAGGAAAAAAACACTTAACCACTCATGGCTTCTTGAGGCTTTTGCAAGACAAGGACAATAGGCCAATACCTGAAAGCAATTCTAGCGAACTGTGAGAAAAATGTTTAGATTGATTTCTGGTACTAAACTTCTATAAATGCATTAAATACCAGAAGAGAGTCTATGTTTAATTAAAGCGTGGGATGGAATAAATAAACCCAGGCAAAATTGAAGTGAATAAGATTAAGATTCATTTACACATTTAACAAACACTTATCCAGCACCTACTGTGGAATGTGCTAGTTTCCAGAACTACCAAGATGAAAAAGGCATAGATGGGACCTTGAGGAATGATGGCGTGCAGTAGGGGTGGCAGGCTTGTAAACAGAAGGTGGAAGGAGACAGGAGGACATGCTCGGGGTGGGGGGAGAGGGGTTCTGGAGCATGGAGGAGGGTGAGTGGCCTTTTCCAGGGAGTGGAGACAAACAGAGGACCAATCATGGCAGAGGGAGAAGGCACACAGGGGAAGGGCCTTTAGGTGGAAGGAATCATTTATGCAAACGCATGACATGTTCAGCGAAGCACAAGATGATGAAAAGAAATCGGAGGGAAAATGGAATTTAGTTTTAATATTGGCCAAGAATTGCTCTTGGAGCCTTACCTCATTCATGGAGCTAATTATTCGAGAATGTAATATTTCAAATGTTTCAGCCTGTGTCTGGGGTTTGGTTTGAAAGAGAATGTCTGTTGTAAAGATGAAGGCAAAGGTGACTTTGGTGCTCTCAGCTTTGCCTTAGCTCCCCATCAAACCTGGAATAAAATACTTCATCCTCCCTATGACCTCTGGGCTCCTGTCTTAACTCAGACTGCTCTAACAAAATACCATAGATGGAGTGGTTTATCAGCAGAAATTTCCTTCCCGTAGTTCAGAAGGCTGGACGTCCAAAATCTGGGAGCCAGCATGGTTGGGGTTGTGGTGAGACACTTCCAGGTTACAGATGGCCCTCTCCCTGTCCTCCTTTGGCCAAAGAGCAGAGGCAAGTAGCAAAGTCTTGGGTCTCTTCTTAAAAGGCACTAATTCTAATTATCTGATTATCTCCCAAAGTTCCTGCCTTCTAATATCATATTCAGAGTTAGGATCTCAACATAAGATTTTTGGGAGACACACCCATTGAGTCCATAACAACCTCCCCATCTCTTTCCCTCTTACTGCATCTCCCTTCTGTGCTTCCAACCACTCCCAACTTTCTTAATTTTCCTGTCTTAGGTTTTAGAATTTGCTGCTCCCTCCACCTAGAACAGATGTCTCATTTATTTGCATGTCTTACTGTCCCCGTATTATTCGGCTTTTGACTCAGATGTCACCCCCAGGGGGACCTTCACTGAAGCTCCAAAAAGCATTCCCACTCACCCCGTACTCTTTAGAGCACATGCCACTGCTTGACATTATGCAGTTCGGCAACTTATATGCTTAGTATCTAACTTCCTATAGTGGATTAAATGGAAAACCCCCCAAAAGATATGCTTGTTTCTTAACAGGGGAACCTATAAACATGAACTCATTTGGAAAAAAAGAGTCTTTGCAGATGTAATTTTAAGGTTAGGAACTCAGGGAATGAAATAATCTTGGACACAGTGTGGGCCTTAAATCCACTGACATGTTTTTATAAAAGAAGAGACAAGGGGAAAAATAGAGCTCTTGACACTCTTGCCCTATACTAAAGATGATGGTGATAACAAAAGGGTTAATACATACAAAGACATTTGCTTTTGTTTTCTCTTTCAGTGTCCCTAACAGTCACATGAGATGGTGAAAGATCCCAGTTTCACTTTACAGCTCACCAAATTCAAGCTCAGAGAAATGTCAGTGACATGCACCTTAGCTAACACACCCCATCAAGGGACACAGGGCTCTCTGAAGACCTCTAGATTGGGGTGTTCCAGCTCCAATTCTGCACGCCTTGTAGACCTCTGCTTTCTAGCATCGGCATGAGCAGCAGAGAACAGAAACAAACTTCCATCAGGAGTGCGAGCTATGCAAATATTCCAATAGGTATTTCTGCCCCCATCATCTCATTCAGTCCTCCTGACACTTCTGTGAGGCCGCTGCTGTTGGCTTCGGTTTACAGACATGAAAACAAATATTAGCACAGAGCTGAAGAGAGATGGAGGCACTGTGAAGTCTGTTGTGGTTGACCTGAAAGTTCCTGATCTTTCTGCAGTAGACAACTTTCAGACTGTGCACACTAGTGCTCATAATGAGTTTATTCCAACTCTTTGATGCCTCATTTTGAGCTTTCAGATGTGATTTCCCAGACATGTCCAGTGATGCTGTACTTGTGCCCTTTTTCATCCATCTTCTCTCGGCCCTTATAAGAATGGTTTTATTTTTCCTATCAGTCACCGCCTAGTGCTTAATCTCCAGGGGACTGAGCTTTTTGCTGCTTTCTTTTCTTGGAATGGCTGCGGAGGGTGTGAACCTAAAATTTGTAGAGAGACCTTTGGAGTTTGGGTAGTTTTTCTACATTTACTCTACCTCAACTGAAACTTTTTTTTGGCCCTCATGTCCCCTTAATTTTCTGACACTGCTTCTTCACGGATTTGGGAACACCAGGAGGCCTGAGAATCGAGCTCCACAGAAAGATAAGCCACCTTAACGAAAGGTCAGTCTGCCAGGAGACGCCTGAAAATGAGGTATTAAAAAAGCATGCTTTGTTGTGGCGAGGACAGATAACACCTTGTCCTTCCCCCTCAACCTCTGTCCTCTTTGAAAATAAAAGTATTCTCAGTTCTAGAGACTTTCAAACTCCACGGTTCTATCTGATTAAGGTATGGACAAGAAATATTTCATATATAGGGATTTCTTCTGCTTTGTAATAACAGGAGAAAAGAACCAAGGGCTCTCTGTATCCTGTTTATTCTGTTTTGGGATTATTCCTTTTTAGAGGCTAAAAATACTTCCTCTAATGCAAAATTGGTAAACTACCTCAACCCACTGGGTTGATTTTAAGGAAAACAAAACAGAACAACAACAAAAAACTAGCATCTGTCATTATTATTATAATTTTTTTTCAAATCAGTCTTTTGCCTGCATTTCTGTTATATCTGGTAGCATCCTTTCTGAATTAATTAATCAATACTTTTATCCAGGATCTTATGTTTGTAGTTTGAAGGTGTCATCACTAAATGGTAAGGCTAGAAGCTTGTTTCTCTCCAAATAAATAGAATTGGGGGAACCAATCATTGAGATGACCTTTCCCAATCACACAATTCATTGATATAATTTTACTTTAATTCCTTACCGATTAGTTGTAAAATTAAGACTTCTATTTTATAACATATAGAGGCTTTAAAAAAAAAAAGGTCCCCCTGTCTTTTTCAGTCTTCACAATAACCCAGTGAACCGATAGAACTTGGCAGGATTAAGCCACTTTTACAAAGGAGGAGAGAGGCTCAGCTGAGGAAGGACCTTGCCTAGGGTATCTGAATGTCTTAATTGTATCTAGATTAAGGATTTATTAACTGGTACCTTTTCTCACAATCCGGCATTTCTTCCATTCTTCCATTTTGCTCTGCTACCTCTGTTTTTTCAAGATGCATTCACATGTAGGGAGGAAAAAAGACAAAAATTTTAGGGCCAGGGAAAGGAACAAAAGTAGAAATATCCAGTGTGTGCCAGGCAGGTCTAGATATTTTGTGTATGCTATTCAATCCCCATGAAAAATCCTAGTGTATCCTCTGCAAGAGAGAAATGGAGAACTCTAAAATCTCCACACTTAACAGCTTTTGGCAGAGTTGTATCCTTTCCATTGAAAAAATAATAATTAATTTTTTATAAGCCTGTCAAGGATGTTTAGTCTTTTGGTAACAGTTCACAGCACTAAGATGCATAGGACTGTCACATTTATATAAACTGTAGCCAACTGCAAAGACCATTGAATAATTCAGCAGGGAAAGTTCCTAGTATATTAATGACAGAGAGATATGAGACTGGCTATGGATTGGGTACAGGTAGAAATCACCAAGAGAAAATTTATTGTTAAAAGCTGGAGAGACCAAAGAGTTTTAGTTAGACATATGTCAGCTTTATTATCAGTTTCATTATACTCCTCTTCAATAACCTAAGTGAGCTGATAAGTTTTCTAAATACAATCATGCCCTTATAAAAAATGTCTCAGAGTTTGAAGTGAAGAAGTGAAAAGCACTTAATTTTCAGTTTAGTATATCAATTAAAAGATATGTTTTTATGTGCAGCAATTATTCACAACTATCATATATATCTTATATATCATGCATGTGTGCATAGTAAAAACTTTGGCTAATATCTGCCTCATTTGCATTTGTTTCTTTCCACTCTTTTTTTTTTTTATTTTTTTTTCAGCATGACAGTATTCATTATTTTTGCACCACACCTAGTGCTCTATGTAATACGTGCCCTCTATAATACCCACCACCTGGTACCCCATCTTCCCACCCCCCACCCCTTCAAAACCCTCAGATTGTTTTTCAGAGTCCATAGTCTCTCATGATTCACCTTCCCTTCCAATTTCCCCCATCTCCCTTCTCCTCTCTAACTCCCCATGTCCTCAATGCTATTTGTTATGCTCCACAAATAAGTGAAACCATATGATAATTGACTCTCTCTGCTTGACTTTTTTCACTCAGCATAATCTCTTCCAGTCCCATCCATGTTGCTACAAAAGTTGGGTATTCGTCCTTTCTGATGGAGGCATAATACTCCATAGTGTATATGGACCACATCTTCCTTATCCATTCATCTATTGAAGGGCATCTTGGTTCTTTCCACAGTTGGGCGACCGTGGCCATTGCTGCTATAAACATTGGGGTACAGATGGCCGTTATTTTCACTACATCTGTATCTTTGGAGTAAATACCCAGGAATACAATTGCAGGGTCATAGGGAAGTTCTATTTTTAATTTCTTGAGGAATCTCCACACTGTTCTCCAAAGAGGCTGCACCAACTTGCATTCCCACCAACAGTGTAAGAAGATTCCCCTTTCTCCACATCCCCTCCAACACATGTTGTTTCCTGTCTTGCTAATTTTGGCCATTCTAACTGGTATAAGGTGATAACTCAATGTGGTTTTAATTTGAATCTCCCTGAGGGCTAGTGATGATGAACATTTTTTCATGGGTCTGATAGCCATTTG
The DNA here is from genome assembly GCF_030435805.1 of Mustela lutreola. NCBI lineage: Eukaryota > Metazoa > Chordata > Mammalia > Carnivora > Mustelidae > Mustela > Mustela lutreola. The sequence goes on from NC_081290.1 coordinate 51,654,941, forward strand.
TATGTCTTCATTGGAGAAGTGTCTGTTCATATCTTCTGCCCATTTTTTGATATGATTATCTGTTTTGTGTGTGTTGAGTTTCAGGAGTTCTTTATAGATTCTGGATATCAACTTTTTGTCTGTACTGTCATTTGCAAATATCTTCTCCCATTCCGTGGGTTGCCTCTTTGTTTTCTTGACTGTTTCCTTTGCTCTGCAGAAGCTTTTGATTTTGAAGTCCCAGAAGTTTATTTTCCCTTTTGTTTCCTTTGCCTTTGGAGACGTATCTTGAAAGAAGTTGCTGTGGCTGATATCGAAGAGAATACTGCCTATGTTCTCTAGGATTCTGATGGATTCCTGTCTCACATTGAGGTCTTTTATCCATTTTGAGTTTATCTTTGTGTACTGTGTAAGAGAATGGTTGAGTTTTATTCTTCTACATATAGTTGCCCAGCTTTCCCAGCACCATTTATTGAAGAGACTGTCTTTTTTCCACTGTATATTTTTTTCCTGTTTTGTCGAAGATCATTTGCCCATAGAGTTGAGGGTCCATATCTGGGCTCTCTACTCTGTTCCACTGGTCTATGTATCTGTTTTTATGCCAGTACCATGCTGTCTTGGTGATCACAGCTTTGTAGTAAAGCTTGAAATCCGGTAACGTAATGCCCCCCGTTTTATTTTTGTTTTTCAACATTTCCTTAGCGATTTGGGTTTTCTTCTGATTCCATACAAATTTTTGGATTATTTGCTCCAGCCCTTTGAAGAATACCAGTTGTTTCCACTCTTTTAAATCTTCAAGTATGTACTTGGGTCATAAAACCAGCTGTATATTCAGTAAGTGACCATAAGTGACACTCTACAGCATTTTAAAGTGTAGTAATGCTTCTGGGTATGGAAGAGAACAGAAGAGGGAGTCTTTGGGATGAGACATAGCAGTGTGGAGTTTCTGACTCAGACTGAGAATCTGTTTTTATTTTTAAATGTTTAAAATTTACATTTAGAGCAGATTTTGCAAAATTTCCCTGTTAAAAGTCATATTCAGGAAATTCAGACATAGTTCTCCTGTAATGTCCCATGTGTAAAAGATCGTTTACCATGTAGGTAATCATATAGAGCTTTATTTTTTTCCATTGAAATTTGTAAGAATCCATGTCTGGGATCACATCTGTGGGTAGGGAGGAGATGTGGTCAAAAGTTTCGACCCAACAGGGACAGATGTGATAATGAACTTTAAGGAACCGTCTGACATGAGTAGTAACTGTAACACAAATCTGGTTTGAGCAACTGTTCAAATGATTCATGGAGGGAGGACAGAGGCTAGAGAGAAACTAGTGAAGAGAAATTTTCAGTGAGGTTATCGGGTAGAAGTTAGCATATTCTCACACACTGTGATGTTCCAGCTTGGTATGAGCCTGGCAGTTACAATAATCAATTTAGGTGAGGAAACTGGCTCCTTGTTCCAAAGCTCATTATTACTTCAATTAACACTGTTTGATCAGGTTTTCTGGTGGTTACTTCAAATGTTAATCTTCATGGTCATCTGGTTGGTGGTTAATTCCTTTCTCCCATTGGTCATGCAGGAAGGGATGACTTATGTGTAATTTCTGCAACCTTGACTGTGACTGGCCATGACCTTGAAAACCTCGAGATGAGATATATGGAGAAATTTGCAAGGCTGTTTTGCAAGTAGTCTCTCTTTGCTGCAGAATTTTCTCACAGCAGACAGGTTTAAGGGGATATATGCACTGAACACCAAGAATTTAAATCAATGAAGATGGATGGCTGCCATTAGGAACTGGGCTGCTGTAGTTGGACATTATCTGATGTGTGGTCAGGTTGCCTTTATTGAAATAAATGCAACAGAGTAGATGTTACTATAATTTAGGGGCTCACAAACTGTTAGCAGTGGGAGGGTTCTCTGAGGTCACCTAGCTTAGCTCCTAGATGAAGCAGATGAGCCAAGAGACCTTGAGACCTCTGAAGAGACCTTGCTCAGTTAGCTGGAATCCTGATGTCGTGAAGCTCCTTTCATTTCAGATTTTCTCCGCATCAGTCCCACTGCCCTGTGTCCGAATCTAGGCTCTGCTTACTACCTGAGCAAGTCACTTAACTTCTCTCTATGCCTTAGTTTCCCTTCCACAATTTGGAGGTAATAATAATAATATATAAGGCATTTAGCTTTATGAGTACTGACAAATAGTATACATCATATATGTCTGACAAATAGTATATATCATATTCCTGTTGCTATTTTATGGTTTTTAGTATAAATATATACTAATAGTATATATTTGTATGATGTATACAAATAGTATACATCATATTCTTGTGGCTATTTTATGCTTTTTATTAGCATCTATATTAGAAGAAAGGGAGTTTTGCGTGGCGTTTCTATAGATCATTGGTTGTCGTGGGGTGGGGGAATGGTTTACCCCAGGGAATTTTTGGAAATGTTTTTGGTTGTCCTAGCTCAAGGTCAAATGGTGCTCTGGCATCTGCTAGGTAGAAGCCAGAAATGTTGCTGAACATCTTATAATGAGCTCTCCCTACTTTGAAAGCCTATATGTAAGATTCCTTTTACACATTGGCCATACCCTTCATTCTTCTCCAGCAACTGTTTGGTATGATCTCAGCAATTTCAAATGATCCAAGTGGGTTTTTGTTTGTTTGTTTGTTTGTTTTGTTTTGTTTCAGATTATTTTTTTATTTGCCAGAGATAGCAAGAAAGGGAACACAATCATGGCAGAGCTGGAGAGGGAGAAGCAGAAAGAAGAGAGAGAAGCAGGTTGCCCGGAGGCTGAGCAGGGAGCCCTGTGTGGGCCTCAGTCCCAGGACCTTGGAATCATGACTTGAGCCCAAGGCAGCTGCTTAAGGAGATGTGGTCAAAAGTTTCGACCCAACAGGGACAGGTGCATGCATGACCCAGGCACCCCAATCCAAGTTTTTTTAAACATGAAAGTTTGTGAGAAAGTATATATTTTTAGCACTTTGTATACTGGGTATTCACTTGGATTATGTAGAGTGTTGCTATTCATTATTCTTAATTTCATATTGGAGTAGAAAAATAAATATTATGGTCAGAAGTCTTTTTTTTTCCCTTAAAGATTTTATTTATTTTATTTGACAGACAGAGATCAGAAGCAGGGCTTCTGAGAGAGGAGGCAGAGAGAAGCAGGCAGAGAGAGAGGAGGAAACAGGCCCCCTGCTGAGCACCCTGGGATCATGATCTGAGCCAAAGGCAGAGGCTTTAACCCACTGAACCACCCAGGTGCCCCTGTGGTCAGAAGTCTTAAAGATAGTGATGTGCTTTTACAACTGTTGAAATAGAAGAAGGTCTTACCAATCACTGGAATTTATTCCAATAGAATTTTTAAAGCTTCTCCCTGTCCTGGTATTCCTCTCTCTCTTTTTTTCAAACTTATTTATTTATTTGCTTTGATGCTGTCTTGATGCAAAGGGACAGTTGTGACCTTGATGTAATCTACAAATATTTTTCTCTTATTTGTAAAAGTGAAATATAAAGTCTCACAAAGTTAGATAAAATACATGCCTGAGATCATGTAGAAGGTTATAGCCTTTTCAAAAAGCAGTTTCCTATATATGCCTGTGTTTATAGAGTTATAAGATCCCTTTAAAATTGTGAATAACCAGGAAAATATAGTGGCTGATAGCCCAACAGGGAGAAGTAACACTTCTAGCTGTACGGTGTTACATTTCACTGAGAGCAATAGTATCATATAAGGATCTCTCTAAATATAAATTTTAGCATGGGACTCTCTACAAAAGGGAGCAATTTTATAAATGCGATACACTGTAAAGAAACACTAAACACACACACACACGATATAGATAGATAGACAGACAGACATAATGTGTGAATATGTGATACAAATATGCATATATTACTAGGCTTAACTAGATTTATTTATTATGTTTTAAGGATTTTATTTATTATTTATATGACAGAAAGGGAGTGAGCACAAACAGGGGTAGGGGCAGAGGGAGATTGAGAAACAGACTCCCCTCTCAGGAGGGAGCCCACCTTACTGCTCAATCCCAGGACCCTGGGATCATGACCTGAGCCAAGGGCAGATGGTTAACTGACTGAGCCACCGAGGTGCCCTGAGCTTAACTACATTTAAATCTAAAGAAGTATGATTCGATTTTTCCCTTGCTTTCTCTTTTATGTTAGTCAACTAAGTTGCAATAATGCTGTGTAACAAACTACCCCAAACTCAGTGGGCTTGCAACAGTAAGAATTTATCCTCTAGTTCAGGTGTCTGTAGGTGAGTCTGGTTCAGCTGATCTAGACCGGCTTCAGCTAGAAGGATCTGGTTTGTCAGTTCTCCGTATGTCTGTGGCCTAGTGTATAGTTTGTGGGGACTTGGTTTTATCCCAGTGGATAAGCTAGAGTACAAGAGCCAAGTCAAGCTTCACAAATACATTTAACACTCTTTGCAGATCATATTCACTACATTCTGTTGCCAAGGCAAGACACATGGTCCAATCAAATGTCAATGGACAGAGGAAAGTATTTTTCCCATAGTGAGAAAGAAAGGGAGATTTCAGTTCAGTATTTGCTCAAAACTATTTCCAGTCATCACCTTCTTCTCATTTCAGGTAAGGGTACATTTTTCTCTTTCTTGGGGTTCTTTTCTCTGCCTCCTCTCACCCTCCAGTTGCAATAATCAGAAAAACAAGCCCAGATCTGTGCTGCATCTTTTAGCTTGACATTCTAGAGCACACATCTATGTTCTTCCTCATTTATAATGATATGTTAATGTATGCATGAATGTGGTTAATTTGTTGGAGACAATAATTTAATTATAGACTCAGATATTTCACAGCATAAACAACAGGAAAAGAAGATATAAGAATGGGTGAAAACTTCAGATTTGGTACCAGCGTGTAATTATGAAATGACATACCAATTAGGAGATGCAAATGACTTTTAAGAAAAACAAGCATTTTAGAATGTTTCATGTCTTCTCCTAGAGAGCATTAGTTAGCAAATGAGAGGGAAAAATAATATGCACAGTACTGAGGGTCATGACAAGTCTGTTTCTCTCTCTCCTACATTATTGAATCATTTCTCTCTTTGTCTCCTGTTCTCTCTGAATTTATTTCTTTAGCTTTGTATATAACAGCGTTCGAGCTCTCAGCAAAACAGTCAACTTTGCTTCCCCTTGACATAGGATGTGCATGTACTATGAAATCCATAACTCCATAGTCACATGTGGTAGACACGATTCTGAGAATGGCCCACATGGCCCATCACCTTTGTGTAATCAATCCCCTCCTCTTTGAGGACATAATGTGTGAATATGTGATACAAATATGCATATATTACTAGGCTTAACTAGATTTATTTATTATGTTTTAAGGATTTTATTTATTATTTATATGAGAGAAAGGGAGTGAGCACAAACAGGGGTAGGGGCAGAGGGAGATTGAGAAACAGACTCCCCTCTCAGGAGGGAGTAGCTCTTTGAATATGCTGTGATATAATTCCTGTGATTATATTACATGTCAGAGCTGACCTTAAAATAGGCAGACTATCTGTGTGGGCCTATTCCAATCAAACGAGTCTTTGAAAGTGTAGAGGTTTCCCCAACTGGTGGCAAAAGAACAGGCCAGAGAGATTCAAAGCATGAAAAGGGCTCAATGTAATGTTGACAGTTCGAAGACAGAGAGGGAAGGGATGGGGGATGGACAGACTGTAGAAAACAGAAGCCTGAGAAAGATACAGCCAACAAAAACTGGAGACCTAGGACCTGTAACCACAGGGTCCTGGATCCTGCCAGTAACCTGAATGAGCTTGGATGTGAATTAGTCCCTAGAATCTCTAGATAAGAGTACAGCCAGCTGGTACTTGGATTTCAACCTTGTGGGATCCTCAGTAGGCAATGAAGTCTAGCCGCTGGACTTTTGAACTACAGAACTGTGAAATAATAAATAGATAATGTTTTCAGCTGCTACATTTTTGGTAGTTTATTATGTAGAGTTATAAAATGAATACAATATCTTAAAACATTTATTTTTATTTTTTTTTATTTTTAAAGATTTTATTTATTTATTTGTCAGAGAGAGTGAGCACAGGCAGACAGAGAGGCAGACAGAGGCAGAGGGAGAAGCAGGCTCCCTACTGAGCAAGGAGCCCGATGTGGGACTCGATACCAGGACCCTGGGATCATGACCCGAGCTGAAGGCAGCCGCTTAACCAACTGAGCCACTCAGGCGTCCCTCTTAAAACATTTATACGTGTGTGTGTCTATCACTATGTCAGTGATACCCTCTTCATATGTTGGAGTTGACACATTAGCTCTGACAAATCAAATTACAGAGACTTTGCTAGATTGCTATTTTTAGATTGGTCTTGGAGTTCACTTAAATCATGTAATCTTACCCTTGTACAGAAGCAGATTAAGATTTTGTGGGATCAGGATCTTATACAGTTTTAGGACTCCCTTTAAGAAAAGGATTATATGAGTAATATATAAAACTAAGTATAAAGTAGTAAAATTTATTTAGGATGAAAAATTATAAATTTTAAAATTATAAATTTTAGAAAGCTAACAAATTATATAAATATTTTTAAAAATGAAATGGTAACATTTAAAATATATTATCTGCTTATTTGATCTGTGTAATATTTTTCTTAATTCTCACTTGTATATTGTTTGATAATTTTGCAATATTTTTATAGAGAGAATAGAAAGATGACTCAGGTTTATAGCAGAGTTGATAGAAATTTGTTTTTTATTATAATTAGAAAATTTCCCTTTTACTTAGCAACTCATTGTAATAGTATATAAATTTTTTGGATCATTGTCAAATATGAAATAGTATCTATTGATTTTCTTCCATAAGTTGTGAGATTTTGTGGTATTTCTTTTCTTTTTGTTAAGATTTTATTTATTTGATAGAGAGAAAGAGAGAGCACGATCAGGGGTGCAGCAGGCAAGGGAGAGGGAGAAGCAGGTTCCCCAATATAGTAGTGTTCAATCCCAGGACTCTGGATTCATGACCTGAGCCTAAAGCAGCAACTTAACCAACTAATCCACTCAGGGGCCCAGATTTTGTGATATTTCATATTTCGTTGTGTATTAATATCGAATCATCATTGAAATGACAGTATTTACTAACCAGTTTCTCACTCGTGTTCTCAGGTTAGTAGTATATTAAGAGTTATATTATTTTTATCAATATAAGTAATTTGTGTCATTTTAATGTGAAATTTGTTTATTTTTACCAATGTATTCATCTGATACATTATTAATTCCTCTTCATTACTTGACTTCTTAATCCTAGAGCTCATGTATTATTTCTAGTCAAATATATCTCTTCTACTTATGACTCCTCCTTTTGTGTAATCTAATTCTTTTGGTATTTTTTTCATGTCAACATAATTTCTAAAGTGACAATTTCACTTTTTGTTTTATCACTTTTTGTTAACTTTTTTTACTTTTTTTAAAACTGTATATTATTTTCCCTTTTTGTTGTTATTGTTGTTGAGCTATAATTGACAAATAGCATTGTGTTAGTTTTAGGTGTACAACATACTGAGTTGATAAATGTGTATATTGGGAAATTATTACCCTAATAAGTTTAGTTAATACACATTATGCCATATTATTATTTTTTTATTTATTTCAGAGAGAGAGAGAGTGGGAGGAGGGGCAGAGAAAGAGTCTTTAAGCAGACTCCCTGCTGAGTGGGGTTCCTGATGTGGGGCTCAATCCCACAACCCATGAGATCATGAGCTGAGCTGAAACCAAGAGTCTGACACTCAACTGACTGAGCCACTCAGGCACCCCTCGTACTGTATTATTTTTATCTAAATTGTATTCCATTTCTTGTATTCTATTTCACAAAAATAATTTCATATACTACTAATCAAAATCTATATTTTATTGCTATTTTATTGAAATGTGCTACAACATGTTTTCAAATTGCAGTTAAAATGGTATTTTGGACTTTCTCATGCTTTTGAATATTTTACAAGCTTGTTTTTTAAATTTTTCTTACAAGTCTTTAGAAATATATTTTAGATACCTAAAATATCTTTGACCCCAAGTTATAAGCTGCAAGTCTGGAAAAGCCTTTTATTTTTTTTTTCAAGTAATCTCTACACCCAGCACAGGGCTTGAACTCACAAACCTGAGATCAAGAATTGCATGCTCTACTGGCTGAGCCAGCCAATTGCCCTGAAAAAGACTTTTAATGAGAGTCCATCCAGTATCCATAAACTTCCAACATTGGGGACTGCCAGAGTGATTCATATCACCTTTGGGTCACCTTTATGTCAAGATACCAGGTGAGTTCAGCCATTGGGTGGTAGACAACTTTGAGGAAGCCATTTTTACCCTAGGATAGTCATCTATAACTTGACTACACATAAAAAGTGATCATGAACCATGCAAATAAACTTTTCCTTAGCTTGATTCTAAAATGATCATGGTTGCCCCAAACTCTGAGAGACATAGGAGAAAATGTGCCATATAAAATTTGGAATGGAAGAGGATAACAGTGTTAGCGAATTCCAATTAAACCATCTTGCCTTCTAAATATTAGAAAATTATACAACTGTGTGAACATGCTACCAGAAACCATGGATGGGGTGAACTATGTGAGGGAGGGGCCTGAAGCCTAAGTTTCATTGGCTCCACTGTAAATATGACTCTGTTTTTTTTTTTTTTTTTTTTTTTTATTAAGCATAAGGGTGCATATATCACTTTTTTTTTTTTATTTTTTTAACAGTGAACTCTTTCCTTCTGCCACCACCACCACTCTCTAGCTAGACAGGTTACAGATAGAAGCTTATATTTGTGAATAGAATAGATGTTTTTTCAGGGAAAGGAAAGAAGTAAAAAGTTCAGCAATGGAGGAACCCCAATAAATTAGAACAAGGCTAAAACACAGCTAATCAGAACACAGGGTGGAAAAGCTAGCAGATTGTGGCACCAAGTCAGGTTGGTATGATAGTTAAGTGTATTTGAAATATTTGAATATTAGACTGGAGTCCTTTAATATCTTTATTGATGGTCATTAATGATGTTCTAAAATATTCTAATAGTGGCCTCAATAGAAAGATTGCAAAATCTTCTCATGGAAGAGCCTTTGAAACACAGTCCACTGAAGGTTTGTGTCCTGTGAGGTGATAATACATAACCTTTAAAAGTCAGATCCATAGTACTGTTTGGTAAATGATGGATTAAACATGGTTAAACCAGTTGTTTTGGTTTTTTGGTTTTTTGGTTTTGTTTTGTTTTCTTTTTACAGAACTTAACGTGAATCTTTAGGAAGCTGTTAGGATTTGTAAATGTCTAAGAGTAGGATAAAATAGTGTTAGTTCTTGTTATGTGCAGTAATTATGTTCTGTAAAGTCATGGAAAACACTAAATTCACGAACACTGAGCCATTGTTCTTAAAGGATAGAAAGGGTTAGGTTCCTACAGGCCTCTGGTCACAAACATTTTATCAACTGATCAATATATAATCTTGTTCTATGTGTGTTTCTTTTTAAGGAACATTTTTAAAATAAATATTGTTGATTCATTAACATTGAAATCACAGACAGCAGCACTGTACCTCATGTTTGAATCAAGTTTATCAAACACACCAATTTTCTCGATGAAGCACATTGTTTTCTTATGCTGGAGCCATTTTAAGCAGCAACAAAACCTTTCAAAATGTGAAAAACATGGTCTAAAATATACCATCCAAAAGGATCTTGTTTACATTATGAGAGCTGAGATAAAGAGGTAGAATGTCACCTTCACGTGTAGGTAGGAAAGTGCACATTGGGTGACTCAAAATTTTTGGTGCTTGTTGTGTGTGCCAGTACATAAATAACCACAACAATACCCAAATTATTGATTTGTGTCATACATGTAAATTTTAGCAAAGAGGTTTATTTGCAGATACTGATTCTGTGAATAATGAGAATCAACTGCATAACTTAATTGCATTTATGTATTCCCTTATTCACTCAACCACTTAATGAGTATTATTGAGAGCCACCCCTTTGTCAGGCATTGCCAGGGTCCTAGGACTCCAAAGTTAAAAAACATCATCCTTTGTGTTTATTTAGTGGGCATTTTTAAATACCATTTTGGTGTTTTATTTCAGATTTAAGAAGTACATGCTGAGCACAGAGCAGTGGCTATGTGTTAGACCTTCACAACTCACCCCTTTCAGGATCTGCATGAATTTGGTTGAATCTCTCAAAATCTCACTTCCCTTTTCTGTAAAATAGGAGGGTAACATTACCTTCCCTATACAGTTGTCTTAATGATTTTTTTTTTTTAATTTAAGCATACTTGACACATTATACTAGATTAGCTTCAGGTATACAGCATAGTGATTGCACAAGGTATACATTATACTGTGCTCACCACAAGTGTAGCTACCATCTGCCACCATACAGCATCATTACAATATCATTGACCATATTCCTTATATTGTGCCCTTTATTCCTATGACTTATTCTTCCATAACTAGAAGGCTGTATCTCCCCTTTCCCTTCACCAGTTTTTCTCAATCCCCTATATTCCTCTCCTCTGGAAACTATTGGTTCTCTGTATTTATAGGTCTAATTCTGTTTTTTTTTTTTTTTTCTTTTGTGTACCTATTCCACCTATGAGTGAAATCGTATGGTACTTGTCTTTTTAAGTTTGACTTGTTTCACTTAGCATAATATCTTCTAGATCCATCTATGTTGTCTCAAACAGCATGCTTTTATCCTTTTTAATGTCTGTGTAATAGTTGTGTGTGTGTGTGTGTGATATATACCACATCTTTTTTATCCATTTGTCTATTGATGTACAATATTGTAAACAATGCTGCAATAAGCATAAGGGTGCATATATCTTTTCAAATTAGTGCTTTTTTTTTCTTTGGGTAAATGCCCAGGAGCAGAATTTTTGTATCATATTGTATTCCTATTTTTATTTTTTTGAGGAAACTTCATACTGTTTTCCACAGTAGCTGCACCAGTTTCTATTCCCACCAATAGTGTAAGAGGTTTCCTTTTCTTCCACATCATTGCCAACACGTGGTACTTCTTGTCTTTTTGGATTTTATCCATTTCAATAAGTAGAAGGTAATATTTCATTGTGGTTTTGATTTACATTTCTCTGATGATTAGTGATATTGCACATATCTTCATGAATCTGTTGTCCATCTGTATGTTTTCTGTAGAAAAATGTCTATTCAGTTCCTCTGTCCATTTTTAAAAATCAATTTGGGAGTTATATATGTTTTTTAAATATTTTGGATATTAATCCTTTATCAGATAATATCACTTGCAGATATCTTCTTCAGTAGCTTGTCTTTTTGTTGTGTTGATGGCTTCTTTTGCTGTGCAAAAGCTTTTTATTTTGATGTAGTCCCAATAGTTTATTTTACTTTTGTTTCTCTTGCCTGAAGAAACATCTAGAAAAATGTTGCTACTTCTCGTGTTAGAGAAATTATTGCCTGTGTTCTCTTCTAGGATTTTTATGGGTCTAGGTCCCAAATTTAGGTCTGTAATCAATTTTGAGTTTGTTTTGTGTTATTTGTTAAAAGGTGGTCCAGCTTCATTCTTCTACATATAGCTGTCCAGTTATCCCAGCACTGTTTATTGAAGAGATTATCTTTTCTCCATTATATTCTTGCCTCCTTTGTCATAGACTAATCGATCATAAAAATGTGGGTTTATTTCTGGGCTCTCTATTCTGTTCTGTTGATCTACTTGTCTCTTTTTGTGTGGATACTATACTGTTTTGATTACTATAGCTATGTATTATTTCTTGAAATTTGGGACTATGATACCTACAGTTTGTTTTTCTTTCTGAAGATCACTTTGGCTATCTGGGGTCTTTTGTCATTCTATACAAACGTCCGTGAAAAATACTGTCTATATTATGTTAGGGATTGCATTGAATTTATAGGCCACTTTGGGTAGCATGGCATTTTAACAATATTAATTATGAAGTGGACAATTTAACACAGAGGCAGCATTACTTAAAATCCTCTTCTGTTCCTTTGACAAAGTATATTTTGGACCCACATGTAAATAATTTTGTACTTGGAATTTTAGTGATTCAAGAATGTAAAAATATTTTCTTCACAGTTTTAAGGTGAATTATTACTCTAAGCTAAGCTTACCCATATGGGCAGAGCTATTCAGTGGTCTTCATTATTAGATGGTTTTACCTTAGATCAATATTACCCAAACATAACCCTGTACCCAAGTGTCTCTTTTCATCAGAGATGCTAGTCAATGTTAAATTGATGGTGGTTGGTGTGGGAGACATTGGAAGACAGAATCTTGGACTAAATTACTTTTGGAAACCCTGAGTTTAACATTTGCCTTTAATGCATGGCTGTTTGAGAGTCTTTAGCATTCCAAAACATATCATGAATTTCCTACAGTGATAGAGAATGCAGTTTCTAAAATATGTTTGACCACAATAACTTGATGGGGAGTCAGGTATGCAAAATGAACTTCTTAAGACTTAGACACAGAGAGATTTTCTTGGGGCACCCTTTGGGTTCTGCAGCTCTGTGGCTGTCATCCTGTTCCCATCCAGAAACCTCTCGTGTATCCTGTTCTGGAACGCACTAACTCCAGGGTCTCCAAGCTTTCTGACTCCGGTGTTCCCAGCCACTCTCTTGGTGGTGAATTATTTGTTTGCATCACATTTACATCAGAAGGTCATTGACTTCTAGGGGAAGCTTTGGACAGAAGCTGTGGCTTCTTTCCATATTCTTTAACTTCTGATTATTCCTAATGAAACAGCAGCCTCTCCCTAGCACATAGTCACCTGATGTGAGCCTTGATGTCAAGGTGTCAATACTCACAACTTCAGCTGTGGCTTATTGTTGGAAAACTGCAGTTTAATTGCTGTGCATGTGTGAAGTTGTCTATTTTTGTTATTTAAGGTTGTCATGTGGCAGTGTGATTTTATAGTACAAACTGTAAGACTTCTTTTCTTATTTATTTGGCCATGTGCCGGTTCTGTAAGAGTGAAAAATAGACTTCTCTTTGTGATAACATGTGCCCTATTCTCTGTATGAAAATGTATTTGGGAAAGTCACATGGTTTAGTGGAAAGAACATTTGGAATTTCTATTCTGAAGGCCCAATGTCTCTATTTATTAAAATCGTGTATGGCTCTATACAAATTATTAATACTATGTGCACCTTGATTTCATCCTGTGTGTTTGGGCAATATCACCAATAAAATTCTTATAAAGCATGTAGAAAGATTTCTGGAGAAGTGTCTGAAATAGAATAGATACTCTTGTCTCATTTTCTGTAAAGTCTGATATAGATATATATATATATATATAGATAGATAGATAGATAGATAGATATAGATAGATACACACACACACACTCACTACCCTCATTGGGCATTATGTGCAATTAAAATATTTCCTTAATTAATAACACCAAGGAAACCAAAGTTTAGAATTTGAAGGAGCCCTGAAATTCACTCATCATCAATTTTTTTCTCTTTTCCCTCCTTCCTCCTTCCTTCCTTCCTTCCTTCCTTCCCTTAAATGGGTCACTTTCTGGTGGTTCTTTTAATTTTAGAAGCTGCTTATTCCTATAAAAATGCTCCCAGGGTCACCTGGTTAGCTCAATTGGGTAAGCATCTGCTTTTGGCTCAGATCATGATCGCAGGCTTTCTGCTGAGCAGGGAGTCTGCTTCTCCCTCTCCCTACCACTCACCCTGCTTGTACTTTCTCTCTCTGTCAAATAAATAAATAAAATCTTAAAAAAAAAAAGTGGTTTCAGAATTTGAGAGGAAATGACATTTTAATTGATGTGATGAATCAGGTCAAACTGGAAAACATAGAAGGCACATGGCATGTGTGGTGGTCCAAATGCTATTTTTCTGCTTTGGATGATTTTGAGAGCTATTTGTTTAAGATGTGCTTAATATGTGGGGCCTTTTTGTTGATTGTTTGTTTTTTATGTAGGCTCCACACCCATGCAGAGCCTAGTGTGGGGCTTGAACTCATGACCCTGAGATCAAGACCTGAACTAAGATCAAGGGTCAGATGCTTAACTGACTGAGCCACCCAGGAGCCCTCCCCACAACCCACCTTCTTGATAATAGTTCTGTATCCTTAGTCCTGCCACATCATGCACGGCACACACCTGCGTTATAGAAGCTTGAGTGAACTTGCACATAACTCAGGTCCTGGGATATAAAGCTTGATAAAACCAGCATGGAATACATGCTTCATGTGGTGCATAGTGTTTCTACCTCGTGCTGTTTTAATCGGTTGCAGGGAAAACACAATTATAAGGCATAAAATACTGTAAAGAAGGAAATCCTAGGAATTCCACTCTATAAGCTGTAGTTTGTAAGCCACCGAATAATGAGGAGGAGGAATAGAAGGAACAATGGCTTGTGGCTCTTTAGAAGTAATAGGCTAGAACTAAACAGGAGAAGATAATTTAGTGCTTCCCTCCCCTACACCTGCAGATGCTGATGTGGACCTCAGAAACCAGGTTTATATTTCTCCTGTTCTATATTCTCAACATTGAGCATGGTACCTTGCATATCATAGGTGGTATTTATAGAAAATATCTCCATTTCATACGGAGATATACCAAAGTACTATCATCAAGGTGGATTGAAACAACAGAGACTTATTATCTTATAGTTCTAGAAGCTGAAAGTCCACAACAAATGTGTTGGTGGGGCCATACTACCTCTAAAGTCTCTCTGGAACATTCCTTGTCTCTTCTAGCTTCTGGTCATTGTTGGCAAACCTTGGCATTCTTTGGCCTGTAAATACATCACCCTAGACTCTTCCTGTGTCTTCTCTTGATCATCTTTTTGTGCCTCTGTTTCAGTGTCCAGACTTCCCTCTTCCTATAAGGACTCCCATCATGTTGGACTTGGTGCCTACTCTCATCCAGGCTGGCCTCATCTTAACTGGATCACATCTGCAAAGACCTTATTTCCAAATAAGGTCATATTCAAGTAGACATTAACTTTTAGGGGACACTATCCAACCCAGGACAGATGGTGATCTTTTTCTGTTTTGCAGTATTCAAGAGCTGTGTCAAACACACACAGGTTGATAAGCTTCTGTACATTAGGATATAAAGTCTAACATATCCTACTGCTCTTTTAGTACCAGGGATTTTAATGCATAAACAATGTTTAATGGTGTACAGCAATGTGATAGGGCACCACTACCCACAAACTGCTATTTGACAACATGTTAAAAGCAACCTTCAACAGGATTCTGTCCAATCAACTGTGATGTACAAAATACAAGTTTGTGGGGCACTTGGGTGGCGCAGTCAGCATCTGATTCCTGATTTCGGCTTGGGTCATGATCTCAGGGTCGTGAGATTGAGCCCCACATCAAATTCGATAGCATGAAGCCTACTTGAGATTAAAAAAAAAATGCAAGTTTGAAAGTGATAAGAAAATGTGAAGTACTTTTTACACTAGCCAGAAGCTCAATTGGCTATAAAGTTTGGGGAAAATAAAAGCTTACCCGAACTATCTGTGCCGATTTCATCCTCAGTGAGTGACAATCAGAGCAGATCCCAATTTTTCACTGAATGGATAGATCCTGTGACCATGAGGAAATGAGACTGTTGTGTGACCTCATCAAAATTTTCTGTCATTACGATGTGGTCTCAGGGTAATTTCAAAGTTGTTTTCTTTAGGTGATAAAATAGTTGAGGGGGAAAAAAAGGAAACAGCGTCATGTAGCAGAAAAAAAAAAAATGGAGATTTATTTTATTTTCATTGTAACAGGACTCAAGATCCAGTGCTGAGATTTATTGACTTTGAATGAATTACTTACCCTCTTTTTGCTTTGATTATTTTTAAATATAAGGATTAACAATATTCCTCTTCTCAGAGCACTGTGCAGGTTAAATGAGATAATAATATATGTAATCATATTTGATGCAAAGAGAGTGTCCCTTTTTTCTTTTCCTTCTCTTGGTTACTTGTCATTTGTTGTAATCAGATCTAAGATATAAAGTAAAACAAAGCAATATTAAGAAAACAGAACTAGCAAATGCAGATATATAGTATTGGATGAGTTTCCTTTTCTGGTATCAGAATCTACAGAACATGTATGATAATATATAATATAATATAATATTTACTGGCTTGCAAAATCTCAAATATTCAGCCTCAGCAGGACACCATTCAGGCCCATGGGTGTTAGCATTTATGCTCTGCTGGCCATTTTTTTCTTCTTGACTTTTCAGAATTAATGAAGCGTTTACCAGTCAATGACTCTTCCACACCTGAGCCTTCTTTGCCTAATTTCTGAGAGCTTATGTAGATGAGAGAGCCAAGAAATCTCTGTCAGGCAGGTTTAAAATAGCTCATGGCACCATCTCTGGATTTCATCCCTACTGCAGTGGATTGCAAAATCTAGAGAGTGAGATTCACTGAGAGAGATAATTTGGAGATTCTGGGGTACTGGTTCCAAAGATTTGGGTTCTTAGGAATGAGATCGGATCCATGAATAGACATTTAAAAAGCCCACCTGAAATTGCTGATTTAGATAATATATGGACCTATCTTTGAAAAACTCTAGAATTGAAGCAAAGAGAGTATGTAGTCAGAGCAGTCAGAGACCCCAAGGTTGGAATACATTCCCCAAAGTAAAGAACAATATAAAATATTGAGCTCATTTTGTTTCTTCAGTCAATTCATATGGAAGTATGAATTGTAAATGGAGGGTTAAGAAAATTCATGGGGCTCCTCAAATCTTTATTAACATCAAAGAGGATTTTCAGAAAAAACAGAAAATGCTTACAAATTACATGATGGTTTTGCACTCCATTTGTCCTAAATAACTGAGGTCATGGTAATTTCTAGAAAGGAGTGATTGGGAAAAATTACTGAAAAACCTGATCCATAAAAAAAAAAAAAAAAAAAAAAAATCTGGCAGTGCTGGTGTAGCACCTTCAGGAGAAAAGAGAACTCTGATTTGAGATTACAGACCTTGGGTCTTATTTGGAGGTTTCGTCAGCATAGCAAAATATACCCCTTCTAGTTTTCATGGTTCACTGGAAATACACTCTGAAAACATCTTATTTTTTCCTCATGAATGAAGTCCCCAAGAATGAAGTCTTTTGTATAAATTTTACCTAGTAATAGGAGGAACCCTATAACCAAATCTGGTTTTAAGCCAGGAGTCTTAAAATTTATTTTCTCCTGTACTCCATTTCACAAATTTAAATATGTTATAAATCACTAAATTAGTTTTTGGCTTTGTAAACCTATCTATTAAATGAAGCTTGATCAGCCTGAGAGCTCCTTGAGAGCAAATTCAAATTATATTCTTTTTTTTTTTTTTTTTTTTTTTTTTTTTTTTTTGTAGCAGATTTGCATGCAATAAGTAGCCAGTAAGCCTGAAGGGGCTGTATTGGAATGGAGTGGAGGGATGTGGAATGGACTGGAATAGAAACGAATAGAATGGAATAGGATAGAATGTGGAATGGAATGAATAGAAAGGAATGGAGGGATTTAAAATGGATGAAACATGGAATGGAATGGATTGGAATAGAGTAAGTGGACTGACATCATGTTGGATGTATCAGAGTTTTGACTTGATCAGTCCTGGATGAATTCATGGCATCATGTTTCAGGGCCATACACGTGAAGACCTGACTCTGAGCTAGGGATACTTGACCAAACTTCTGCCCTCATTTGCAACCCTGCCTTCAGGTGCAGCACCATTCCTGGCCCGCCCAAGGCCATCTCTGAGGTTTCCGATGGGGTTTTGCTCAACATCCCCACAGTTCTCCCGCTCTATGCTCTGTCAGGGAAGAGGCTCTGGGATGATACACTACTGGCTGTCACTTAGCAGTCACTTTCATGGACCAGGTACTTTAGGAATCACCTAACCTGTTACCATGGAAGGGGCAGCCTCAGTTACAGTTGTAACCATTCTAGACCCATCTCACATTATTCCTTTAAAAAGTGCCATAATGTAGTTGTCAGGAGTGTGGGCTTCACACCACATACCATGGTGTTCAGTGAGGACTCTACCACAATAGATGTAAATTCAGGCAAGTTATTAAAGTTTCCTCAACCTTTCTTTCCTCACCTGTAAAATAGAGATAAGAGTAACTGCCTCAAAATGTTGTTGACATGAAATGAAAATAACATCTATATATGTTTACACACACACACACACACACACACACACACATCCTCAGCATAATCCCTTTCATGGTTAATGCATGTTAGTGTTAGTAATCATTTAGAGGACAAGATGTCACTAAGAGGACATTCCAGTGCACATGGGTGTTTCTAAAGACAGCATGGAACTCTCTATATATCTTTGCATTACAAGACCACACTGATCTGTTTGTCTTCACAGAACTCATTAGAGCTAGCACCCCTGATCATCGTAAGCACAGGTCTGTGAATAGTGCTATATGTGCACCTAATCATTAAATTGTCACAAAAGCTATGAAATGGTCCTATTCCCACTTTACAGGGTGGAAACTCAGTGCAGAGATGGTAAGTAACTTACCCAGAGTCACATAGTTAGTGTGTAGTAAAGCCATAATTCATACACTCAGCAGTCTAGACTCAAAAAAAAAAAAAAAAAAAAAAAAAGATCATATTCAACTACTATTCTGTCCCACCAACACTGTCGCATGAAGAACTCTAGGCTTTTTCAGCCTCCATGACTTTCCAAAGTTCCATGGCTACTCAGAGCATTTGCTTTAATATGAGGTTTTTTTTTTTTTTTTTAACTTGTAATTTCCTAATGCTTTGTAGAATTTGTTCCAATTTTTTTTTTTTAACATCACTTTTGTCTTTCCAGCTTCAATTGCTTGGTAAATGGGTTTTATAGGCTTCCCTGAGGAATAATGCAATACCTCGCTAATCCACGCCTGTAATAAATGAGGCACATTTCAAAATGATTTCTGCTTTCTCCTTATTATCCATCCTTACTAAACCCCAAATCAATTTTAGTCAACTAAAAATCAACAAGATTTTCTGGTCTCCAGAAAGTCATTATTGATTATGATGTCTTCTCATTGGATATTAAATTTGTGCTTGGATATAACAGAGGAAAATGGTCTAAAATGAGGTAGGACCATTAAGCCAGTTAGTGGACTAGAAAAGCTATTGGTCCTGGACCACTTTTTGATGTCATCCTCTGTTAACCTTTTTTTATTCTTTCAGAATTACTCAGCCCATTAAATAAACAAGCAATTTGTTTTCAGTCGAATTATTAATACTTTAATAAAAGAAGAAGACGTGTAAGAGCAAACAGGGCAGAGAAGAATAACATAAGCATTCACCAGTCACCTGATATAATAAGACAAGCACAACTAAGCATAAAGTAAGAGTCAGACACACTTGACTTTGGATCTGAGAATATCTGTATTGATGCTTTGAGACTTTTTTTTTAAGATTTTTTTTTTTTTTAATTTGATAGAGAGAGCATAAGCAGGGGGAGCAGCAGGCAAGGGGAGAGGGACAAGCAGGCTCCGCGCTGAGCAGGGAGCCTGAGGCAGGGCTCCATCCCAGGATCCTGGGATCATGACCTGAGCTGAAGGCAGTCGCTTAACGACTGAGCCACCCAGGCACCCCTGCTTTGAGACTTTGTGCAACTTATTCTTGTTTGTTAGCTCCAGTTCATCAGAAAAGGGGTAAGGGTGTCATGGAAGACAGGAGAGGGCCATCATCGTGTCTTGGTTTGCTTGGTGTTATTTCTGCTTTTACCAGGGGACATCCTATCCACCAAGAAACCCCTCAGTGTTAAACAGGGATGGTTGGTCACCCTGCAAAACTGTTAAATAGATTTAATGAGTTGATAGTGTGATATGCCTATAAACTGGGTTTTGAGCAATTCTAAGTATTATATTAATTATTTTGGCCTGGAAACCTACCGTTCTGGGTTAATTCTGCCAAAACAAAGCCTGAGCTAGGAATTCTTGTGCAGTGATTTATTGGGAGTATGCAGAGGGGAACACATGTAGGTGGGAGGGAAGCTGAGTAGGTCAGGACTGGGCAGAGGGGGCAGTCCAGCTGAAGTTCTGCCTCCGCTGGATGCTATGGGAAATTCTGGTTTGTGAATGGTACCACAGAGTTGTAACACTTTGTGACAAGAGGCTGGCCATCTGTGCCCCACGCCATTCAGCCATTGGCTGCAGGCTATGCTAGTAGGGCATTTTTAACCAAGGGAAATTTTCAGGAAGGAAGGATAGCTCTGAATTATTAAGACCAACACTATATTTTACAGAATGAGTATGCCAGGCTGTGAAGGAGATCTAGACTGGGGCCACCAGTATCTGCTACAACTGCTCAGGAATTTTCTCAAAAACACTGTAGTAGTCAGTTTAAGTGAAGGAACCCACACTGATAACATGCCACTACTTTCATGCTTTCCATTTTTATATTTAACTATCTTACCACCTCCCTGATTTATAGACACTAAGCATTTATGATTGCTTATCTAAAAGAGATTTTCAACTCCTTTGGAAGAAGATACAACATAGTTATAAACAATGTTGTTGTTTCAGGCAAGTGTAGAAGAGGTTTTTGTTTTTTTTTTAATTCATTAACTTCCAATGAGAAGTCTAACAAAAGTGAGATGCAAATTAGGAACTAAATGAAAGGTGATTTAAAAATCTTGGATAATATAATATAACAGATTCCTGTAAATTAAAACAAATGCCAAGGTTAAGCAGAATGAATCTTCTCCAGAGATCCATATAATTTGGAAAACGTTTCAATTAGTCAGCAGGCTTAACATTGCTGATTGCCCATCAGCAGTTGGGGTGAAAAAAAAAAAAAAGAAGAAGAAGAAGAAAAAAGCACCTTAAAGGCAAAGTCCTGAATTTGCTCATTAGTCAGTTGATACACATATATTGATTTTAACCTCCTCAGATTTACAGATTTTCCAAAAAGAAAATGATATCAAGTATTGATAAATTTTTTTGTAAAGTATATGCTGACTTGTGAGAACAGAGTGTTGCTCATATATCTGATATCCAGTTTATATTTTTATTATTCCTCCCCACCCTACATAAATTCCTGCCTTTTTTTTTCCAGATTTATTTATTTATTTGAGAGAGAGAGTACAGCAGCAGTAGGAAGGGCAGAGGGAGAGCAGAGACAGAGAGAATCCCAAGCCAACTGACTCCATGCTGAGTGTGTGGCTCAATCTCATGACTCTGAGATCACAACCTGAGCCGAAACCAAGAGTTGAATGTTTAGCTGACTGAGCCACGAAAACACCCCTAACTAGTGTATTTTTGATATAACATTTAGAAAATAGAAGGATACAGACATAAACCCCACCCACACAATAAATGTCTTTTTTTTTTTTATTTTTTGCTGCATTTCCCATCATTATTTTTCCAAAGGGAAAAATAACCGTAAGGTAATGACAAGCCAAAGAAACTGCAGTTTTCAAAACTATTTTCCTGTTTCCCCTCTCTTTTTTCCCTTTTTTTAATTATTATTATTTTTTAATTATGTTGTTAGTCACCATATAGTACGTCATTGGTTTTTGATATAGTGTTCCGAGTTTCCCCTCTCTTCCCTCTAATTCTAGCTGAGGCAAGATACGCAGGTTAATGTTCACTTGGAAGCCTAGCAAAGCAAGCTCAGAGAGCAGGTTAAGCCTCCAGGCTCCGTCAAAACCATCTGACCTCCCTTCTGCTCACGATGATGGTCCTTATTGTGACAGAGCAGTGTTGCCTTGACATGAGCTCTCAACTCATAGTTTGCAAGGATTTCAGTCCAAACCAGTAAACTTATGACCTGAACGTGCACTACTTTGCAGCCTCTGGGAAACTGTTTCTGAAGTATTTGCATGCATCCAGACCAAATAGCCCAGTTTCTTCCCTATGAATGTAACTTATGCCTTCACTTACCTCTGGTGACCTGTAACATTGTCTTCAGTTTACTGAACACAGACACAGCTCTTGCTGATATGCAAGCACTTAGAAAATAGATTCAGTATCCTGTTTAGAATGTTTCTTTAAAAAATTATCAATAGGGCACCTGGGTGGCTCAGTGGGTTAAGCTTCTGCCTTCAGCTCAGGTCATGATTTCAGGGTCCTGGGATCAAGGCCCACATCGGGCTCTCTGCTCAGTGGAAAGCCTGCTTCCCCCTCTGCCTGCCTCTCTGCCTACTTGTGATCTCTCTCTCTCTCTCTGTCAAATAAATAAAATATTTTTTAAAATATCAATAAATATTTATTGGATGAATAAACAAATGAATATCCTCATTTTTGTGATATTTTAATTACCTTAGAGGCTTTTGATAACACTTTATCCAATACTCTAGAATTAGTATTCACATGAGTCCTGTAAATCTTTTAAGACGTTTACAAAAAGTTGAGAGCTCTCATGTTCCAAGTACTCTCTCCCTTATCCATTAATTTATTATAACACCAATAATTATTGGTATTATTATAATACCAATAACAACAAATTGTTGCTAATACTTTAAATATTATTGGGATAAGTTATGCTATATTTATTCAGACTGTAGTTAGCTAACCCTATTGATACATCGTAATATATAAATTTAAGTATTTAAATAATAGAAATTTAAAAAATAGTTACTGTCTAAAGCTGAATTTCAAATAAATTCTTTTAAAGACTAATGCAATCGTGTTTGTGACATTATTTATTCTTACTTTCAGGTTTGTTAGGACTCAGAGCTGCACATAGGATTGCATGACCTCAGTCCCAAGGTGCATTATATATTTGCCAGCAGATTTTTGTCCTACCAAAATTACAGTGAGAAAAATGCTGGCTCCAGAATATTCTCTGAGATATATCAGTGTCTCATCTGAACAGAGTCTTAGGTCAAGGAACTTGTCCTTTGCCACATAAGATTGTTTGAAAGATGAAGGTGGTAATGACACTTCATTTTGTAGTTGCAAGCATTAAATGAGCTCAAGTGTAGGCAAAGCGTCACATGGGGCCAGATGCTTATCCAGTGATCAGTGTGGGCTGGCTATTAATTATTATGTGGTGGATTGATACCTAGAAGAGAAGACTTCTGAATTTTTTGACAGTTGTGAATTGCAATGATTAGATCAAGTAAACAGTCAGTCATCCCTGTGCACTGAGCCCAATCAAAGTGCAAGTTTCCAAGACATGTCAAGAGGCATTTAACATGTAGTAAGACCAGATACCCTCAGATTCACAGAGGAGTAGCCCTCTTGTCTTGTATCTACTAATACCTGGGATCATACATCAGAGACCATGTTAATGGTTAACACCTCTCTTGATGGTCTTTCCCTTCTCTTTTCACTTAGCATCCTACAAAGCAATCTCAGGATTTATTACTGACCAGATGACATTAAAAAAGTGTAGTGAGCCTGGAAAGACACCTGAGAATATTTCACTGTAATAAACCTTCTTTGAGAGAAAACAGGAGATTAAAAACAAACAAACAGAGAGATTGATTCCTATAAAATCACATAGTGCATTCCATTAGTCCCAGCTTTCAGTCACCCCTCTCTTCTCAAAACAGAGTTCCATCAGCTTTGTTGTAGGCTTTTCCTATTCCTAAACTAATCTGAGGAAGCATGCTTCAACGCTTGTCTTAAACTTACAAAAACTCTTGCTAATCTTTATCCCATCTATGGTTGAACTGTGAATGCTGGGGTTCTGGGGAGCTGTAATGTCTTTTGCACCCTTTTCTCCTCCACTGTGTTTGCACAGTTTCTGGAGATCATTTCTCTTTCTATTCTGGGACAGACTGTAAGCTGAACCTTACTCATTTGTCTACACTAAGTTCAGCAAACAAAGACTGTGAGGCTCTGACCCATGCTTCATTCTGTGCCAGGCTTCAGTTTTCATCCTCACAATCCCAAGAGAGCTGTATCCTGCTTTCCAGGGTCTTGGCAGTAGGGAGGAACAAAAGCAATATGGAGGAAGGGCTAAAGCCTAGGAAAGGATCCACCACATTTACAGAAATGCAGCAGAGACTTCTAATTCTCACTGGCATGTCACGTGGCCACTTGCGTAGGCAGCTGGAACACGCATGTAGTATAGCTGAGCGTCTTTGCCATAGCCCCCAAATTGAGCTCTTGTTTCTGTGGAGGGAAGCAAAAATATGGATTTTTAGTAGTTAACAATGACTGTCTAATCATTAAACAAACACATAAAATCAAATTATTTTATTTGAGCCACTGCTGAGTTTCAAAAGGAAGACTTTGATTAAAGCAATGCAAGGGGGGAAGAAAGAGAGAGAGAAAAGAAACAAAAAAAGAATAATAAAACAATGGAATATAGATATGCAGAGCTGACTTATCTAAAGAACCATTGATGTGGGATCAGTGAAAGCAACAATTATTAATAGCCAGAGATAGCAGACAGTGCAGTTCAATTAAATACCTTCATTCATTATTTACAAAATTAATCTTTAGTACTTGATGGTAATGTATTAAATTTAAGTACTAATTAGAGCTGACCCCATAGCAGTTTCTTTAGAAGTTAAAAAAAAAAAATAAAAGAAAGAAAGAAAAAAAGTTTTTATTTAGGTAATGCTTTGACCCCATTGATGGGAGAATACCTAGGACAATAACTTTAAGGAACAGAAACATGAATTGAAGCAGACAATGACTGGGCCCTGCGGTACAGGGGTTAACAGATGTATCCTCAGTAATGTAAACTAATTAGAGAGATATGGATTGACTTTGAGAAGTCTGACTATGTAATGCCTCATGCGAGTGTCCTGCTTTTACATTTGGTGATTGTACACATGGGGTTTGAGCCTCTTAGGTAATAGAAAGGTTTAAAATCCTCTGAATGAATTCTGTTTTATCCATTGCAATTTTCCTCTAAAACTGATCTGATGTAGAAGTAGTTCAATAATTTTGAGCACTTTCTATGTGCCCATGGCTATGGTAGCCCTTCACATCCGTCACGTACTTCACACTCATGGTAATCCTGGGAGTTGGGTTTTATCTCAGTTCTACTGGCTGAAAAATAGAACATTGAAGAGTAACCCTACTGGCTGTATCAGGGCCAGGTTTTGAACAAATTTCTTCTGCTGCCCAAATCCACACCTTCCCCTTTAGGCTGCACGCCTCCTATGAATACGTAACATGTAACTTATGCCAAGGGTTCCACGGCTCCGAATTGTAGGAAGGAGTATCTCTTTTGTTGCTCTCTCATTGTTTATTTAAAAGTATATTTTAGAGTGAGGAGGTAAAAGGTAGAGGAAAACCAGTGACTGAGGAACTGTCTTAAAAAGTTCTTTTCAGCTTTTTATTTATTTTTGTATGTTCCATATACAAACTTAAACATGCCATCTCATGATCTTGGAAGGTGCACATTCATTTACTAACCATTGATGGTGATTTTCCCTGGAAGGAAACTGCAGCCTAGGAAATATAGGAGCCCCACAACCATTGAAAGAACAATGTCCCACTAAATGAGGTTCAAAATGCAGTAGACCAAATTCTATCCTCTTGAGTATACAGGTGCATGTAAGAAAAGCCTATAGTGATATTGTCAGCTTAAGTGCAATTAGTCTTGTCCCCTGAAATACTTAAAACAAAAACAAAAAACCTTGTGATTTGTTATGGGTTATAACCCATAAGGAAAAAGCACCTCCTCAAATTGCTCAATCATTTAACTGAAATGTGTCTGATAGTAGAAGAGTGAGTTGCTAATGTTTTATTGGCAGCTGGGAATCCTCTTTATGTCCTGTAGTAACATGTCTAAAAAGGCTGATATTTGCTTGTAGAAAATCCATAGAGTTGAAAACCAGGCTATAAGCTTAGTTTCCATAAATATGAGCTCCATTATGCTAGAATCTGAGCCCCAAGATCTCAGAGAGGTCTTACTCCTATTTCTATCTCATGGAGCATGATGCTTGGGGTACTGAATGATTCAGGACTATTAAAATGAACTCATGTGTTCAGTCAAGGAAAGTTACATAGTTTGGTTTTCTTACATACAGATGACAATGTTATTAGCTGCTTATTTATATATTTTTCTATGTATCCTTTCTTCAATACATTCATATATCTACTCATATATCCATTCATTGAAAAAACATATCAGTAAAAAATTAATGTGGCTAATTTCTTGCTTTAGTAATATGAAAATTGCTTTATTTTTCTTTGTACAAATATCATTTATGAGATTAATATAATTGAATTTTCAAAACAAGAATAACTCTTTCCTGATTACTAATGTTATAAGAATTAGGAAATAATCACTGCTGATTTACTAAAATATGTCACAATAACTTGAGAATTGAATTACTATTAATTAATTCAATTGTATGTAAAGTTCTTCCCACTTAAGAAGCAAAGAATCATGTTCTGTGATTCCTTGCTGCATTTCCAAATCCCCAGTTTAGGGCAAACACAAGCATAAGAGCACACATTTTATAATGATAATTATTACTCTGGGGATAACACTATTGTGTTTGTATTGAATAAAGAAAAGGAAAAAAAATACCTCTCAGGTTCTGAGAAATGAGGGGTCTCCATATCAATGGCTATCTAGGATACTGGTTATTTTGTGAAGCATCCTTTATTTTTCTATGTTTATGGGAATTTTAGAAGTGGTTGGGTATTTTCCTTGAGGTTAAAAATTAAGCCTCCCAACTCTTCTTTCACATTTGAGTTTATAAGTAGTACAACATAGTTTACTTAATTTATATTACATCCAGTGTCTAAGATAATAGTATATGTCATATAAGATCTTAAAAGTTAATTCAGCAGGTATTTATGGATTATCTATACATTATCTAACTATTACAAGCCATTTTAAAGAATATAAAGCTTAAGTTAGAGCTTTAAACTCTCAGAATCTTTCTGTATCTTTGGAATGGTATAATACCCAAAACCATATAATTGCATGAGTGTTTTTTCATGTGTTATGCAAGATTTATACACAGCTATAAAATTTGGTGTAGAAATCTCCTTTAGAGATATTTTGGGTTATATTGCTACTTTTAAAATAAATAGTTCATTGTTGATAGTCTCTTTGCTAGTTATTTGTTAGATGGGTCACGGGGATTTATAAAGCTGATGGAAGGAAAAGATGGCTTTTGATGGTTTCAAGCTGAACTGCTTGCTACTGGGTATATTGGAAAACAGTCTTCCAGAGAGCAACAGCACATAAGCAACTTTGCAAAGTGCCTTCTTTGTGCAAAGTGCCTTCTTATGTGCAACAGCACATAAGCAACTTTGCAAAGTGCCTTCTTTGTGCTTGCTACTGGGTATATTGGAAAACAGTCTTCCAGAGGGCAACAGCACATAAGCAACTTTGCAAAGTGCCTTCTTTGTGCATAGTATAAAATATGAACTCTTGTTTAGTTCAGTTAAGACAGAAATCATTCAGGAATTCAACAAGTATGCATTGACATTATGTGAACAGTTAATGTTCATGGAGCTGACAATCTGGTGATGAAGGAAGACAGGAAGTGGTTCAAAAAATAAGTGACAGAAAAATAAAAATGAGAAACTATGAGAGAGAATAGGAGGAGGCTTACTTATAAGGTTTCTCTGAAGAGTTGATATTTAAAATAAAAACCTAAAGAAGGAAAAAGTGTTAAATATGTAAAGAATGGGAAGACAGAGGAATAGCAGTTTTAAAAGCCAGAAATGGAAAGGAATTTGAATTGTTTACAGAATTAGGAGATGGAGGGGGAGGAGGAGGGGGAAAAATGTCTTGGTAACTATAACATATATAAGAAAAGAGCACAAGACCCAGTTTAAGAAGAGTCAAATACAATAGTGTATTTTACAGACATGTGAATATTGGGATAGGGAGAGTCTCCAAGAGGTTACTCCACAAATAGTGCTTCTATGCAGATCCCTATCTGAATCTGACCAAAGTGAGAAAATCCTAGGACAAACATGGAAACCAAAATATCTGTCTTAGTGTGAGAGCCACATGGGCCCAAGTTCGGAACACAAAAGTGATAGACATTGCCAGCTCATTCATAAGAAGGACCAGACCGAGGTTGGCCTAGCTGAGGGACATAGTTAAGAAGAAGACCATGCCACCTTGTTCTCCTCACACTCACCAATCAGATATTTCCCACTGCCTTCCCAAATGTGGGACAAAATTAAGGAGTAGTGAGGGCCAGGCTCATACCACAACAAAGTCCTTCACAGGAGGGAAACATCATGATGGTAAAGAAGCTTGACAGTGGTATTATTACAACATGGATGCTGTTGTAAATCCGCTTTAAGGTTTTAAGGAAGGGGTACATTATCCAATATATGTAGTTAAAAGAGTACCTCAGGGGCTTGATATAAAAGTTTCCAAAAGATAGGGGGTTATGGACATTGGGGAGGGTATGTGCTTTGGTGAGTGCTGTGAAGTGTGTAAACCTGGTGATTCACACACCTGTACCCCTGGGGATAAAAATATATGTTTATAAAACATAAAAAATTATTAAAAAAAGTTTCCAAAAGATAAACATCATGAATATTTAAGACAAAAATCATACCAGATAGCCATTATCAATACAATTTCATTTAATGTAGCAGAGGTAAACATAGAAAGCAAACATCATTAACTATGTGTTAGGCAATGTTCTCAGTGCTTTACAAATATTAACTCATTTAACGCACTTAATCTAATGAAGTAAGAATTGTGATTTTTCATCCCCACTTTATAGATAAAGACCTCAACCATTAGAATATTTGAAAGTATAGCCTGAGGTCAAATAGGTAGTAACCAGTAGAGGTAAGAACTGATTTTAACCTCTTTGCTAGAGATGCATGGGATAGGGGTGGGAGAATTTAGGGACCAGCTTGTGTTTCTTTGTCTCATATTTTCTCTCACTGCTTTGAGTAGAGAGGATCAATCATATCTGGAATATGCTGTGACAAGTGAAAATCTATTTTGCTTTATTCATAATTGCTTAAAACTATCACAATATTATTGCTTTAGAAAGCATTTACAAGGAGATTTAGGAATGCAATGTCAAATATTGTTTCTTTCCTGGAGTCTCTGAAGGGTTAAATGCAACTTCTTAGTCATTTGGCTTGAAATGTGATAATGTGTAGACTGTGGTAAAATACCCTAATGCATATTATATTTAAACAGTCTTTTATTTTGCCATCACCTGTCAACTCATTTACTACTATTAATGCAGTGTTAACTATGATAGACACAGGTTGAAGAAATTAGTGTTTAAAATGTCTCTCAAAAGTGTGTTACATTTCCCCACCATTCCCTAGAGGAAGTAGATATGTTGATACAGTGTCTTGAAAGACAGCCGGTCTTCTTCTTTTTTTTTTTTTTTTTGACAGCCGGTCTTCTAATAGGTATTTAAACGGGCTACTTTTTTGTAATGTTCATCACAAGTGAGTGTGGTCTTTAAATTTGCAGGCATACCGGATTGTCTGAAGGCTCTTTTTTTTTTTTTTTTAAGATTTTATTTATGTATTTGACAGAGAGAGAGAGAGATCATAAGTAGGCAGAGAGGCAGGCAGAGAGAGAGCGGGAAGCAGACTCCCCACTGAGCAGAGAGCCTGACATGGGGCTTAATCCCAGGATCCTGAGATCAAGACCTGAGCCAAAGGCAGAGGCTTAACCCACTGAGCCGCCCAGGTGCCCCTGTCTGGAAGCTCTGAAAAAGACACATATATCACTGAAACAACTTGCATCCACTTCATGAGTAGAAATTACTCTGGCTGCTGTGAGAAGGAAGGTGGAAGGTAGTTAAGAATGAAAGTGGAGAGCAGTGCCTGAGTGATTCAGTTGGTTAAGTGTCTGACTTCAGGTCAGGTCATGATCTTGGGGTCCTGGGATTGAGCCCCAAGTCAGGCTCCGCACTGTGGTGAGTGGTGAGTCTGTTTCTCTCTCTCTCTCTGCCCACCCCCTGCTTGTACTACTCTCTCTCTCCCAAATAAATAAATAAATAAATAAAGTGGAGAGAGGGTAATGTAAATTCTCTACCAAAAACTTTGGTCTAGACTTAAAAGATGGTGGTACCTCAGATAGTGAATAGAATCAAGATGCCGTTTTTGAGATAAGCATTCTGAGACTTGTTAATGGGTTGGGCAACACAGAAAAGGAAGAATTGGAAGAATCTCTACGCCCAGGTTTCTGATATGAGGTAGATGATGATGATGTCGTCATTCTTGAGTGAGTGAAGATGGATGGGAGGCATGGCCAACAGTCTTGGAAAATTGAATGATTTCAGTTTTAAACATGTTCATTTTGAGATTCTTGTGAGATTTCTAAGTAAAGAACTCAAAGAAAAAGAATAATAAGAGCTGTCACTGCATGAAATATACTATATTCTAAGTCTGTTCACATAGTTTATATCGTGAATTCATTGAACCCTTAGAGCCACCATATGTGATCATCAGTGGGACTATTGTCATCCCCAATTTACACATAAAGGCAGTTGTACATATAATAAAATGAGATCATCTAGGTTGACATATACCGAGTACCGTAAGTACTCACAAAAATGTATCCATTAAATTTCTTGCTTAGAATACTCACTGATAATATTTTGAATGCTGTTAGATGCCCCTGTTGGATTCTGGATGATTGAAAAAGTACCATATTTCAGATATGGGTACCACAATCAACAGTAATTAGAGGCACAGCATAGCTAACACACCAAAGGACAAAAGCATTGAAGAAAATGCTGCAGTTTTGACAGAAGTACTGGCGGACAAATTCTATGCTCCAACAAGTTCACGATTCTACTTCACAAAATGAAAATAGAGGGCAATTTAATTAAAAGATAATGGAATAAATTAAGAATGCTCCAGTATCTTTGTATGCCTTAAGAGCATACATTTTCACCTCATAAAAGTCATCCCAGGAATCTTTCTTACCCAAATTGAAGCAGTCTATAAATATCACACATTTAGGTTAAACTATATTGAAACAAAGCTCGGGGAAGTATTTGCTTAAGTATTTTCTCAAGTAGGCATACAGCATATTTTTTTTTTCATTTAAAAATGAACTGTCTGGTGATACAACATGGAGGCTTAAGTGGGTAGAAGAAGAATAAATGAAACAAGATGGGATTGGGAGGGAGACAAACCATAAGTGACTCTTAATCTCACAAAACAAACTGAGGGTTGCCGGGGGGGAGGGGGTTTGGGAGAGGGGGTTGGGATTATGGACATTGGGGAGGGCATGTGATT
Organism: Mustela lutreola; assembly: GCF_030435805.1. Classification (NCBI taxonomy): domain Eukaryota; kingdom Metazoa; phylum Chordata; class Mammalia; order Carnivora; family Mustelidae; genus Mustela; species Mustela lutreola. Next base: position 51,686,048 of record NC_081290.1, read on the forward strand.
TGGTGAGTGCTGTGAAGTGTGTAAACCTGGTGATTCACAGACCTGTACCCCTGGGGATAAAAATATATGTTTATAAAAAATTTAAAAAAAAAAATTAAAAAAAAAAAAATGAACTGTCTGACTTAAAGGGAAAAGCATGAACAAATGGTCTTGTAAAATTTCGACTTCTTTCTTAACACATTATTTACCAAGTGCCAGTTAATGTGCTGAGACATCAAGTCAACTGCTAAGTTCACTTCTTCTTTTTTTTTTTTTTTAAGTTTTTATTTATTTATCTGACAGACAGAGATTCACAAGTAGGCGGAGAGGCAGGCAGGGGGTGGGGGAAGCAGGCTCCCTGGTGAGTAGAGATCCTGATGTGGGGCTCGATTCCAGGACCCTGAGATCATGACCTGACCCAAAGGCAGAGGCTTTAACCCTCTGAGCCACTCAGGTGCCCCCTGAGTTCACTTCTTAATAAATATCCCCCACAGAAGAGAAAGATTCTGTGAATTCTAAACAGGATCTGTGAAGGCAGAGATCTTGTGCTCTTCAGTATTGCATGATCATTAGAGGCAAGGGCTTGAGGAACCTGGGTTCAAATCTCAGTTCTACTAATTCATAGCTGTGTGACCTTGGGCACATTCTTCCACCTCCTTGTTCTTTCATTGGTTTAATTGGTTAAACGAATGAACAAATGGAATTTCCTCATAGCCTTATAAATATATATATATTAAGTGATTCAGTATGTCAAATGCTTTGAACAGAGTCTGGTCCACAAGAGGCACTGAATAATCCTTAGCTGCTATTAAATCGAACCCTGATTTGGGACAGGATACACAGTCTCTCTTCGCGGGCTCTAGACCAATGAAGTGGTGGCTTGGTATCTGTTTTAGCATCCCCAAATATGCCCTGGCTGTTAGTCCACTTGGATTTGGCTGGTCTTCTCTGACCATGTGGGCAATTTAGTGAAGATTCTATTGCATTATCTCAGATTCAAGCCTAGTAGATCCTTATTTCTAACCTAGATATAAGACTACTGTACTACAGAATCTTTGCAGTTCCTATAAGTCTTCTGAGGATCTCTTCTTAGGGGTAAAGAAATGCTGTCTGGGGTGCCTGGGTGGCTCAGTGGGTTAAAGCTTCTGCCTTCGGCTCAGGTCATGATCCCAGGGTCCTGGGATCGAGCCCCATATCAGGCTCTCTGCTCAGCAGGGAGCCTGCTTCCTCCTCTCTCTCTCTCTGCCTGCCCCTCTGCCTACTTGTGATTTCTGTCTGTCAAATAAATAAAATATTTTTTTTTAAAATGCTGTCTTTAGCTGGCATATCCTGGTGCTGTGCCAGACTTAGTTCCTAAAGACCTGTGCTTTAGCAAAGAAAATTTTGTGTCCATCTCATGAGAAATAGGACCACTGGCAAATGTTAGAGAACCTGGTCATGCAGGCTGCTGATGGGCCTGTTAGAAATGCTGTTCTACCGCAGTTTTCTTCTATGGCCCGCCTTCTCCACCCTTAGGTGGAACATTCCACCTTCCTGAGTCAATACTCATCTTCTCGATCTTTTCAGGAGGCCTCACTGAGTAGAGAGATTGAGAACTGAGCATGAGCTAAATATGCAGTGTTCAGTCAAGTGATTCCTTTGCTCTGTGCTCATCTCCCCTCTCCACTACTTGCTGCCACTGTGTGGTTGGGCCTCCCATTGGATGGGTGCTGTTCTACCTTTATGTGTACCATTGAGGATTAGGGAGGGCTAAATTCACCTCCCATTGAAACAAAAATGCAACCATTTACCTTGGGTGTCTTAGAACTGATGGCCAAGGAAAAGAAGATAAATGCAGGATAGCATTTTCCTTTTACCCCTCAGAGCAATGTGGGATTTGAATCATAGATGCTCACACTTGTTTGTGCACTTGTCCAAGCCAGTTACCTGGTTCCATGGAAAGACAGGGAATGTATGATGGAGTGAGTGGGTGTATTTTATTTGATTATATTCAGAATTCAGAGAAGAGGCACTGTGGAAAATGTGGGAGAGTGGAATGGGCATAGGATTTGGAATCAAAAAGACCTAGGGAGGGAAATCCTCTGTTCATATCTTACTAACCATGTGACCTCTTACTAACTTGTACTTTTCACATATGTGCATTGGAAATAGTAGTACTAGGTCATAGGATTTTTTTGTGGAATAAATGAGAATGAATGGAGAGTGTCATTGAAGTACGCCAGTGGTGGCATCATATCTGCATGCCCGAGTATTCCCTGAGCCTTACTTAGGTTAAGGGAGATTTGAGTAATGTGTACAGTGTTTTTCATTTCAACAAGTACTTGCTAAATTTCCATCAATATGTCAGCAATAGGGTTAAGTACTATAAAGAAATTAGTAAGATTAAATAATTGACCCTGAAGGAGGAAAGGAACATGATAACTCATATTAGGTAAGATAAAAATCAATGATAAATAGAAACATAACATTTATTTAAAAACCTCAATTCATTAGAGCATAAACATGAAATGATTTTTATTTCTCTCCGTTACTACCTCATTTTTAATATGTGCCTCCTGCTCCCCCAGTCTTCTTCCTATTCCTTAATGACATCTTGGGAATCTTCTTAGAACTTTCTGACCAGTATCAGATATCAAAGTTTAGTACTTTGAAACTCCTTATCACATTTTTTATTCAAAATTCTCTCTACCTCCCCTCCCCTTTTGTGTATGACCTAGCTCCTCCAGTATGTGAGGCAGGGTGAAGGAGAGAGAAACATACTTTCATTTATGGTTGTTAATGGGAAGAGAGTCCCTAATTCCACTGTGATGTTGTTGTTTCTGAATGTATGTTACTCATGGTTTTCCTGCATGTTGATATTCAACTTCCATGGTCCAACCTTCATGGAGAAACTTTTATCTACACTGGACTTGTCAGCTCTTTAGGCTGCCCCAGAACCTCCATGACCTTTCACATGAAGGTGTGAACATGGGGTCTTCTGTGATATCCTATGAGTGTCCCATGGATTTGGGATGAGTTGTACCCATTTTTCTTAGGCATACCATTCCATATTCTCTTCACATATGGCCTGCTCTTCCAATTCTTCAGTCTTTATCATTCTCCAGACTATAATCGAGATCAGTCTCTGTTATCACGCATGCTCCTAACCTCTGGCCTTCACAGATGAACTCACCAGGCTCTTCTGTGACTCGTTGGCCATGCTAGGTAGACCTGTGTGCTCTGCAGTGAGGCAGCCTACAGCAGGAAAATAGACTAAGCTCTTCCTTCTCACTGGCACCCCAGATATTGACTAGTGAGTCATGGGTGTCATCAACTAATTTATCTGTGGGTTATGAGAGAGAAGAGGGAAGGATTCTATCAGTCTTGTCTCTGCCTTGTTTTTTCCTGTAAGTTCTCTCAGCAGTTTTCAGTTGCTAGAAGGGACAGTGGGATTATTGTTGGCAGGACCTATTCTTCTCTTTTGGTATGCACATGTGATGGTGTTGTAGGTGACTCATTAGAGTGGAATTACTTAGCACTTTGACTCAGCTTTGGGCTACAAAAAAAGAGCCTCTCAACATCACAGAGCAGGTAAAAGTATCTTTATTTATGGCAATGAATGGGGGACTAGCTAAATTTTCTGAAGATATTTAGGATTGCTCCTCAATCCTTCCCACACTCCCTTGCTTCACATGGCACCTTGCTGAAAGTTAGAGCCTGTTGTAGGTTTTTTGCCTAATGTTTTTCATTCACTAACCAGTCTTGATTTGTTTCTTTATTCTCATATGCAACAATTATATATTAAGCTACTGCTCAGTGCAACTGGTTTGCAGGAAGATGACAACACAAAGAAGAGAGGACAGATAAAACCCACCAAGAAAGACACTTGTGAAGTGCAATAAATAGGATCCTGGAGAGGTAGAGAGCACTTATCCCTGAGACCTAACCTGGTCAAGGAGCTTACGGAAAACTTCAGGGGAGATATATTTAAGCCAGAACCCGAAGGATAAATGGAAGCTAGTAAGAAAAAGAAGGTAGCAGTAGTTTCTGGACCAAAGAAGAGACTTGTCCAAGCCACTGAAAGAAATTTAGAATTGTTTTAATATAGTGTTATATAATATTGGAAAGTGGGTAAATCAAACAGACCTCATAAGTCATGTTTAGAATGAAGATAAGAATGAATGAATAGATGGATAAATGAATGAATGAATGAGTGAATGAATGAATGAAAAATGAATGAGCAGTCTTCTTTCAGATACAATCTCCCCTGAAAAGATGGAGAGGTGAGGTTTAGATAGTGATGCTTTCAGTAGGGGGGAGAACCAGCCTACATCCTTCACCATTTTTTCCCAAGGGATATGAGGGTAAACATTTGGGAATAAATAAATGAAAGGCTCTGAGGGGGAGACAGCCTTCCCTTCATCTGGTTTTTTTCAGCAGTAATTTAGTAGCTCCTTTCTATTTCTATCCCATCTTTTTTTTTTAATATTCCTTTCTCTTTTTCTTTGGGTCTCATCTCGTCTCTTCCCTAACCCTCCAGTGACCCTGTGCTGATTGTGTTTGCTTATCCATCAATGTACTTTTAATTCTTTTGAGGAAAGAAAAGCCATAGTCATATAGTTATTGTTTTTCCCATAGGGTTGTCTTTGTAGGCTCTATGTTCTCTGTGGAAACATACACTCTGCTTGAAGCGGTTATATTTTATTCTGTGGATATCAATAATCTGGTGATGTCTTTTCTAAAATATCTGCCCTTTTCCTCTGTGTACCATGGAGAAAAAACATTAGGCTTGTAGCAATCCAATTGCCTTGAGTTAGTGACAACAGGTTTTTCTCTACTGAACTGAAAATGTTTTTACCTTGGGAAATATAACTGAAGACATCATGTTACTGTGCCACTTTTGAAGGCATAAATACAACTTAGAAACGACATCAGTACATGCAAATCACTCTGGTGCCTTATTTCTGAGGTTCTCTCAGGGAAACAGTGTCTCTAAAGGGTCAGAATCATCTTACAGTTAAGATTCCTTTGGTTGCTGGGCTCTGATAGTCCCACCTTAGAAATATTGGGTGACAACACAAGGTTAATGTCTTCACTTTTCTCAGGGGCTATCTTATTCCCTGTGATTTATGAAGCACCTTGCTGAGAGGACCTACATCTATTTCATGAAAGGAAACCAGACTTGGATCTGTTTATGATTCTTAGCCTCTTTTATTGTAGATGAGATGCCACTTTTGCACCTCCGTTAAATTTATTAATAAGTCAAGTTCTCCTAAATCTTTCCCTTACCTCCAGTTTTCACAGATAGATAGAGGTGGCAAAGTAGACTAAAGTTGATTTGTTTGTTTGTTTGTTTTGTTTTGTTTTCTTCCCCCTCTGTGTTATTGTTCAAGCCAAAGATTTGGCTTCTCTTCATTTCTTTTATGGTTATCTAAATGAGATCTAACTAAAAACAGCCATGTGGCAAAGTTGAAAAAGTAGCTATCAGGGAGCAATGATGAAGATGATAACAAAAAATGTATTGGCCATTTAATATGTGCCATGTAAAAATATTAAATGGTCTTCCTGTGGGATCCTATTTAATGTTCACAACAACCCCCCTGGAAAAATGCTACTGATGGGTGAAGAAATGTGTTCAAAATTGCTTAATAAATTGAATAAAATCCCACAGATTCAACAGAATGATCCAGATTTTGAACACTTGTTTTCCTAATTCTATTTTACCAGCAGTAAAAGATTTATAGGTGTATTACCTGGGCCCCTTAATATTTTTTTTTCATTTAAAACAGATTTATATCTCACTTAAGTTTAAAAAAATGCATTATGCTATACTAGTTCTTACAAAACAGGATTGTCACCCCAATCTTTCCCCTGATTCCTATGTGGTATTGGATATTGCACAAACTCCCTGAATCTTCCTTCCTCATCAAGGGCTTGAATGTCTCTTTTTAAAATAAATGACTCTTTAAAAAATAACCTTATTAGTCATTAGGTATATTTATACAACAATTCGTTTCATTAGTGTGAGGTTGATTATGCTTGTAATTACAGAGTAAACTACAGAATGGGTTTCATAATGATGTCTTCAATGTGATATCATTTATCTTATTACAGGATTTGAGTATGAGATAGCTATTCTAATGAGAAAAGCCCAAAATGTTAAAATGCCTCCATATATCTGAAAATATGGACATTTCAAGGAAAATTAATTCTTCTTCATCATGTATGTGTTGATTCTCTGTCCAGTGTCAGCTCCCTAAATATCATCAGTGAAAGCTATTGATGAGGCAAGGGTAAGTTTGTCGCTTGCCCTGGTATGGAAGACTGCTTTGGGAGAGTTTTGGCAGTGTCTCTGAAGGGGGACTCAAGGTCAGATTTTATCAAGAATTTCAAATGTGGCGACACCTGGGTGGCTCAGTTGGTTAAGCAGCTGAATTCGGCTCAGGTCATGATCCCAGTGTCCTGGGATCGAGTCCTGCATCAGGCTCCTTGCTCTGCAGGGAGGCTGCTTCTCCCTCTGCCACTCTGTCTGCCTGTGCTCACACACACACTCTCTCTCTCTCTCTGACAAATGAATAAATAAAATTAAAAAAAAGAAGAATTTCAAATGTGGTTTAAGCCTGGTCTTTCAATGAGGGGCCTTGAATTGGATTGAGTAAGAATCAGGATATCACTGTCCAGGATTGTTGGGAACAGCAAAGCAGAATTTTTTTTTTTTTTTTTTTTTTTTTTTTTTTTTTTTTATTTTTAAAACTTTATTTTTTTTTTTATTTTTTTTTTATTTTTTATAAACATATATTTTGAGCTGAAGTGTTTGTATGGTCTCAGAGTATAAACTGTTGACTGATGCTCCTCATGGGAAGTTGACGGGTCTCTCAGGAAATTCCTTTAATGAACTATGGAGTTATTTGCTTGGACAAGAGTCTCCTGGAATACAAAGACAAGCTAATGTAGACAGCAGCCTAGTAAATTCCCATAAATGCAGACAGTATGTGAGGGGTGGGAGGTAAGTAGTTTCTTTCCTCCATGTTCAACCTGTATGTGGCCATAGATGGGTTTTTCTCATATCACATAGTGAGAAGGTTATTGAATTATATGCTCCCTCTACTGCTAGAGAATGAAATCTTCTAACAACAGGGCTGCCCTACCAATCATCTGTGTCTCTTCACAAATGACTTGCTTTTTCTCCACTGGAACAGAGTAAGTTCTACCATGATAGTAGAGGTGGGTTGGTGATGGTAATAGTGGGATAAATGCTAATACTGTAACAGCTTTGATCTATTGCTTACACCCTACTTGCCAGAGGACTTACTAGCCACTTCCTGGTGAATTATCTCACCTAAGCTATAACAACCATATGGGATTGTTTCTATTTTCACTTCACAGATCTGTCATAAAAGTAGATTGTTTTCATTGTTGAATGGAGTGTTGTTACAACTAATTGGACATTCTTTCAATAGATTTATATAATGTAAAGCAGTCTTCTGTGGTTACCTTTATTCATTCTAACACAGATATTAGCATTTCCAACAGATTTGCATATTAAAAGCTAAGAGGGAACTTTAGAGTAAAATCTGTGAGTATCTTACAGTAAACGTACAAAAATCATTAACCAATATTTTCTTTTGTCAGAGCTTTAAGCACAGAAAAATTGATTGCCATTTGATTTTCATGTGTATTCTTCTTTTGTATGTTTTGTTTTTTATTAACATTTAATGTATTATTTGCCCCAAAGGTACAGGTCTGTGAATCATCAGGTTACACATTTCTTAGCACTCACCATAGCACATACCCTCCCCCATGACCATAACTCAGCTTCCTTATCCCTACCCCCTCACCACCCAGAAACTCTCAGTTTGTTTCGTGGGATTAAGAGTCTCTTATGGTTTGTCTCCCTCCTGATTCTATCTGTTTCATTTTTTTCCCCAAGGATCCTTCACCCAGCCTCTCCTGGGTTGCTCAGTCATTAAGAGTCTGCCTCCGGCTCAGGTCATGATCCCAGGGTCCTGGAATCGAACCCCCACATCAGTCTCCCTGCTCACCTGTTTTCCTTCTTCTACTCTCCCCACTCATATGTCTGCTCTCGCTCACTCTCTCTGTCAAATAAGTAAATAAAATCCCCTGTATATTCTTTCTTTTTTTTTTTTTTAAGATTTATATTTATTTATTTATTTGATAGACAGAGATCACAAGAAGGCAGAGAGGCAGGCAGAGAGAGAGGAAGGGAAACAGGCTCCCTGCTGAGCAGAGAGCCTGATGAGGGGCTTGATCCCAGGACCCTGGGATCATGACCTGAGCCGAAGGCAGAGGCTTTAACCCACTGAGCCACCCAGGCGCCCCTCCCCTGTATATTCTTAACCAGCTGAGCCACCCAGACGTCCCCTCCCTTGTATATTCTTAATGGGAATAAGTGTCTCTCTGATCTGGGTCCCCCTGATAAATCATCAGACCCTTGAATGAATTCCTCCCCAAGTCTCTGCTGCCACACTGTGGGGAAACATGAAATAAAACATTAGTTTCTTAGATATTTTTGTCCTTTTTTTTTTTTTTTTTTTTCTGCTAAGGAGCAATTGTCATTTACAGTGCCTCAAATTCAATTAGCAAGTAACAATAAAGTAAAAAGCTTTCAAACAGAGCATGGTGTTAAGTGAAGTCATTACAAGTTGAGGCAATGATGATATTATTATTAATAGGTTTGCTGTACTGACTTCCTGGGAATGAGCTCAGTCAAACAGTGGTCACTTTACGGGAGGCAGCCTGGTATAGTGAAGCAAATATAAGCTTTAAACTCTTAATATGTCAAAGAGATGGACTTCCTCACTTCCTTGCTTTTTTATTTTCTTCTTTCCATTCTCCTTTTCCTTTCTTCTTCCACTAAAATTGAGTATCTAACCACTTTGTGCCAGATGTTATGCTGATTAGTGTTAATACAGAATAAATTTAAGCTATATCTCTCAATCCCAACAGGGACACTCTTTAGTGATAAACATATATAAAATGAAAATTAGAATACAAAGCAGGCTTGAAAGAATTTTGTACATGTTATCATGAGACATTAAAAAAACAGCTTCCAATACAAATCAAAACCACAATGAGATATCACCTCACACCAGTCAGAATGGCTAAAATTAACAAGTCAGGAAATGACAGATGCTGATGAGGATGTGGAGAAAGGGGAACCCTCTTACACTTCTGGTGGGAATGTAAGCTGGTGCAACCACTCTGGAAAACAGCATGGAGGTTCCTCAAAAAGTTGAAAATAGAATTGCCCTAAGACCCAGCAATTATACTACTGGGTATTTACCCTGAAGGTACAAATGTAGTGATCCAAAGGGCACGTGCACCCAAATGTTTATAGCAGCAGTGTCCACAATAGCCAAACTATGGAAAGAAACTAGATGTCCATCAACAGATGAATGGATAAAGAAGATGGGGTATATATACACAATGGAATACTATGCAGCCATCAAAAGAAATGAAATCTTGCCATTTGCGATGACATAGATGGAACTAGAGGGTATCATGCTTAGTGAAATAAGTCAATCGGAGGAAGACAACTATCATATGATCTCCCTGATATGAGGAAGTGGAGATGCAACAATGGAGGGCTTGGGGGGTAGGAAAAGAATAAATGAAACAAGATGGGATTGGGAGGGAGACAAACCATAAGTGATTCTTTTTTTTTTTTTTTAATAAACATATATTTTTATCCCCAGGGGTACAGGTCTGTGAATCACCAGGTTTACACACTTCACAACACTCACCAAAGCACATACCCCCCCCCAATGTCCATAATCCCACCCCCTTCTCCCAAACCCCCTCCCCCCAGCAACCCTCAGTTTGTTTTGTGAGATTAAGAGTCAAAACCATAAGTGATTCTTAATTGAGGGTTGTTGGGGGGAGGGGAGCTCAGGAGAGGGGGGTGTGGTTATGGAAATTGGGGAGGATATGTGCTATGGTGAGTGCTGTGAAGTGTGTAAACCTGGTGATTCACAGACCTGTACCCCTGGGGATTAAAATATATTATATGTTTATAAAAAAAAAAGTCACAGAAGATAAACAAAGAATAAAGATTGCTTTTTATTAAAAAAAAAAAAGCAGCTTCCAAAGCCACAGTATCAATTATCTGAAATAAATTTTGATACTTGCTTTCCTAAGTGCCAGAAATCCCATCACCCAATGACTGTGACAGCAACTATCTGTAGATGGCAGGAGCTGAAGTATCCTACTTATAATGAGAGTGATTGTCGTCATCTTTTGTTGAAGGCAATTGAAATGTATAGGGGTTAGGGAAAGTGATTATTTGACAGGAAAGAGATTATTAAACAGAGCCTCCCTCTATAATTTAATTAGTGAATTTCAAGGTAATTGAAAGCACTTTAGATAGAAAGGTGGAGATCTTTTCAACCTTCTTTAGAAATATGACTTTTTGGGGTGCCTAGGTGGCTCAGTTGGTTAAACACCCAACTCTTGATTTAGGCTCAGGTTGTGATCTCTGGGTTGTGAGATCCAGTCTCTCATTGGACTCTGCACTGAGCATGGAGCCTGCTTAAGATTTTCTCTCTCTCTCTCTCCCTCTGCTCCCACTTCCCTTCCTCTCCCTTTTTAAAAACAAACAAAAAAAGAAATATGCTTCTTTTTGCACACATACATTTCCTCATCTATTTAATGCAATACTGGTATTTATCCAATTTCTATCATCCCTAAGAAGCAATACCTAAGATGAGGACATCCACTAAAGTTTAAAAATTGAACGCAAAGGGGAACCTGGGTGGCTCAGTGGGTTAAGCCTCTGCCTTTGGCTCAGGTCATGATCTCAGGGTCTTGGGATGGAGCCCCACATTGGGCTCTGCTCGGCAGGGAGCCTGCTTCCCCCTCTCTCTCTGTCTGCCTCTCTGTTTACTTGTGATCTCTCTCTGTCAAAATAATAAATAATAAAATCTTTTAAAAATATGAATGCAAATAAAGCACTGCTTCAAAGAGCATATGAAATGACATTATAACATTCAACCTCTGCTATTCCTTTAAGTTATAAAAGTAGCAGCTATTTTCTTAAAAATAAGCTTTCTTTTTTGTTTCTCTAATATATTGTTTCCCAGTCTCAAGAGCCTAGAAATAGCTGTATGTATTTCAAGGCTGAGCAAACCTGGGAAGCAAGGTTAAAATGCTCATATTAGTCAGGAAGATTCAATGAAGGAAGAATGCAAATTATTACTTGTTTAGTGTATTATGCACAGGCATGTGCCAGACAATTTATATGTTAGCTTGTTAATGCCTCAAAAATTAAAAAAAAAAAAAGTCAGTATATTAGCTCTATTTCAGAGATGAGGAAATAGGTTGTAAGAGGAAAAGCAGCATTTTCAAGGCCTCATAATAGGTGTCAGGGCTTGGATCAAACCAGATCCACCATGTCCATTCTACCGTCAAAACCAAAAGGAAGCATTTAAATATCTTCATCCTAATGAAAATGTACATTATTTAAATCTGCCTGCGTGTTGTTTTTTAAGAGGGGAAATGGTATCAGTGTTACCAGAAGGCTTTGTTTTAAATCATTTGAAAATGTATTTGCTTATTTTTGAAGTACACACTTTTTAAAATTAAGTACCTTTTAGGGTAAGCCTTCTTGGAGGTAAAGGAAAACTGTAAGCTAATTTGAAACTCAGGATTCTGAGTTCTTTTGAAGTACAAGTTTTCAGAGCCAAAATTCATTAACCTCAGTTCAATGGGAAAATCAAGTCAAATAGTTTAATGCTGAATCTTTTTATCATGTGAAGCAGATGGTTGCCATTCTTGAATCCAAGGGAGATTCACAGTCCAGTGGCAATTAAAAAAAAAACAAACAAACAGAAAGCATAAGGTGGGAAGAGTCTAGTTTGGCAGCTTGGTTTGGGCTCAAGGACAAAAAAAAACCTGGACTCCTAGGAGCACAGGGTTGGAACACGCAATGCAGGTTGTTAGGGAGGGAACAGTGCGATGAGAGGATGAGCTGGTGGATTTTCTGTGAACCAAACCTCGCTTTCTTTCCTGGTAATGGGGATGCTAGTGCTACCAGGCCATAGTGTCACTGTGAGAACTGAACAGAGTATTCCATGTGCAGATCTTGATTCAGCGAATGCCTTTAGCCCTTAGTACCTGTTTGACAAATGTTAATCTTTATTATCCCTACAGGCAATGGAATTAAGCAGACATAGCACAAGTCAGTATTGCCATGCCCACTCTTCCAGGAACAGGTTTATATCGTAATGGGTGCATGACCTTCCAGAGTAACTTAATCTCATTGAGGTTCAATTTCCATGCTTGTAAAAAGGAAATATTAAATATCTCCTGTGCAAAGCTGTTGTGAGGTCAGATGAAAGCGTCTTTGTGAAAGGCCTTTGTAAAATGTATTCAAATACCAGTTATCATCATTATGTCTTCCTGTTTCTTCCCAGGTTTGTAGCGATCTCATCTTTAAATTCATTTGTAAGTCAGACTAATTCATCAGTTAGTAATAATCTTAACAATATAGCAATAATATAAACATGTTTATTACCTGGGATTTACTCTTCTAGCTCTCTGCCATGACTACTGAGCTATGAGGTGAAAAGTCTCTGAGATTAGCCAGGTGACAACACAGAACTCTGAGGGAACACATACAGATTCATCCTGACTGGAGGGAAGGGAAAGAGAAACTAAGGCACAGAAGCGGAGCAGGTGCGTGTATTAGGAATCTATTTGACTATAAGTAACATGGCATTCGGCTAATAGAGACTTAAAGTCGTGAGCTAATGCTTTCTTATTTAACAAGTTTATAGGAAGGTGGTTTCCTAGTCTTAGATCAGTTTGTGGCAGTGCTCTCTGAGACGCAGCATCTCTCTGTTCACGGCTTGTCGTTTTCATCCCCATGCTTGGTGTCTTGTGGTGGCAGATAGCTGCCACAGCTCCATGGTCCGTTTCAGTGAGGAGGAAGGAAAAGAATGACACCAGCCGTTTCTGTCCCTTACAAAGAGAGCAAATGCTTTCCCAAGATTCCCAACAAACTTCTTATTATATCTCAGGGGTGCCTGGGTGGCTCCATTGGTTAAGCATTTGACTCTTGATTTTAGCTCAGGTACTGATCTCAGACTCGTGGAAGAAATCAAGCCTGTTTGGGCTCGATGCTCACTGAGGAGAGCAGGGAGTCTGCTTCTCTACCTCTTTCTCTGTCCATCACCCTGCTCATGCTCTCTCTGTCTCTCTAAAATAAATAAGTAAATCTTTAAAAAAAAAGAAAAGAAAAGAAAAGAAAAGAATGGTACCAGCCATTTCTGTCCCTTACAAAGAGAGCAACATCTTTCCCAAGTTTACCTGATAAAGTTGTTACGATCTCTCAAAGGCCCAATGATGTCAGATAGCAATTCCTTGCCACACTCATCATTGGGCAAATAATATTTAATTAGGTCCTTGGCAACTGTGAACAAAATCTTTATTAACAAGGGCTATGAGAAGAGTGATTGTGTAGGAAGAATAACATGCCTAGCAGTCCCTATCAGAGTGCAGGTCTCAGAGATAGTAGGGAAAAGTGTCATTCCCCATTAGGGGGAAAGATCTCAAGCATAGTAAGTGCAATGGCATTTCTAATGAGCTTGGAACCTTGAGTTATTAGTGTATGTGTTTTTGGGCTGAGAGACATAGAACACATGGAGATTGAGAGAATTTTGAACTAAAGGAATAGAGTGAGAAATTTGCTTTAAGTATAAGTTCCCTTGTAAATTGTTTCTGTTGTAATTGATGGAAAAATAATATGTGTACTTTTCAAGTGCTTTAAGTGAAAATATCACATTTTCCCTAATCCAAGAGTTTTTGCTGGCAAAATAAATGCTATCTACTCTGCCTTTCCAGAACGTTTGTCATAGTGTGTAGATACTGTGTTCAGTGTTGTTCAAGACTATAACTAAAAAAGAAAATTGGCTAAAGAAGCTGTAGTTCTAAACAAGTGATTTAAACACCCCAAGCTTATAGTGGCAAAAAGAGATTTCATGAGATACAACATATCTGGTGAAATTCAATACATTTTAGAAATTTTTAATGGCATCCAACATGTGTTGTTTCTAAGAAATGTTAAAACCTCAGGGCCTTACTTGTAAAATTCGGGTGGCGAACTTAATAATATCTTTTTAGGAGAAATGATATTTCCCTGATATTTGCATTATTAAATTCTTAAGATGGTGCTTTTTATTACATTAATTGATTATAAGTGCTTTTGTAGAATTTGGAATCAGAATAGCAAAGAGACCTTGTGCAGTGAGGCTAAACACAACATTTTGTTTTCAGTGTTTCAGGATTCATTGTTTATGCACTGCACCCAGTGCAACATTTTAACTTTTATTTAAGAACAGTATTTGGTTTCAGCACCACCCAGTGACAAATCTAAAAACTGCATGTTATTGAGCTGGGATGGCATCTTGGTTTTAAAAATACATTGTCTAATGTATAGGCTGTTGGCCAGGTGCAGCCAGTGAGTGCTTATAATGTGGCTAGTTCTGAGATTTGCTGTAAATAAAATTCACATTGAATGCCATTAATTTTTATATTGGTTGTATATCAGAATGATAATATTTAGATATATTTGGTTAAAGTAGATATATTCAAATTAATTTCCCTTTTATATTTTTAAATTATTTTTTAAAGTACTTATTAGAAAATTTAAGGTTAGATACATGCTTGCATTATATTCCTAGAATAGAGTGTTAACTCAGAGATTTTATTAGGTAGTTTTGTCTAGGTAGATCATTTAGCAAAAGTACATGGGTAAAGAAGGTGATGTAAACCATCTAAATGTGTGCTAAAGAACATGTTAGATAATCAGTAGAGGTGGCAAGAGTGAATATATCCAGGTTTCCTTTTACCTAAACTTATGATTACAGGGAATTAAAAATGTTTGCAGATTTATTTCCTACTAAAGTGGCTGTATTATGAATTCACTAGGTGCCAAGCCTTTTCTTAAGAACTCTGCAAGCTCACTTACTCACTTAATCTCCACAAAAAATTCTATGAGGCTATTACTGTATTTTTCCCTAATTTTACACAAAAGAGTGAAGTCAGAGAGCTGAATCCAGCCCTTTCCAAGGTCACATGACTATCAAGAGGTAAAGTCCGGAGTTAAGACAGTCTGCTCTGGAATTTACATTTCCTTGATTCTGTTGCTATCCTTCTACTGAAGAGAAAATGTGGATGAAAAATAAAAACCAAGGGTACCTGGGTGGTTCAGTCCGTTAAGCATCTGACTCTTGATTTCAGCTCAGGTCATGATCTCAGGGTCATGGGATAGAGCGCCACCTCAGGATCAGCCTTTAGCTGTCTAGGATTTTCTCTCCTCAAAAGTCCCCCTGCTCTAAAGGGAGAAAACAAAGAAGGAAGAAAGGAAGAAAAGAAGAAAAGATGAAATAGAAAACCATACTAGCTATAAGAAAACTATCTCCAGCATGTCTACTCCAAAGTTAAGAAGTAGTCACAAACGGACAGGTGGGTGGCTCAGTGGGTTAAGCATCTGCCTTCGACTCAGGTCATAATCTCAGGGTTCTGGGATAGAGTTCCACATTGAGCCCCTGCTTAGTGGCGAGTCTGCTTCTTCTTCTCTAATTGCATCTCCCAGCTTATACTCTCTTTCAAATAAAAAGTAAAAAAAAAAAAAAAAAACTAAAAAAAAAAAAAAGACATAGTCACAAATCATTGCTAAGTTTTTAGCTATGACATTCTTATTAATATAATTCAAATGTGTTTGGATAGTCATGTAGTCATTTTTAAATACTATGTTCCAGGTTGATCTTTTACTATCCATCACAGGGAGGAAACGTGATTCCCAAGATGAATAAGACATGTGGTTTTCCTTCCAGGTATTCAGGAATTGGACCTATAAACAGATAATCTATGCATATGAAATATGCGGAATGGTGACCCCCCCCCCAGAGGAGATGGCATTTAAGCAGAATTTTGGAGAAAAAATAGTTTTTGCCCTGCAGAAACAGGAAAAATTGAGAATGGACAATCTGGATAAAGTTATGTGTCCATGAAACAGCAAGGCACATTAATATCCCTTGAGTTTAAGACGGTGGGGAGAGGTAAGGGTGTTAGTCTAATGGGACAGTCATGAAGGTCTTTTACTTCCCCAGACTGAACTCAAAATACGTCAGCCTGACAACCTGAGTATGAGAGAATGATTTTGAATAGTAGATGATTAAATCCTGAGTTTGATCTTTTTCTCTTTTTTTTCTTTAATAATGCAATTTTATGTGATGAGATGAATGTCTTGGGGGAAAGAAATCTATGAAATCATAGTCAGAGAAGTAGTTCAAGAACTTGTCTCTCTAAACTTTGAATGCTTCGTGAAGATCAAATGAATCCATATGTATGACACTGCTTTAAAAACAGCCCAGCACCATGTAAGATGTGGGTTATATGATTGTAGTCAGCTTGGAGCTGAATCAATCAGGTCATGTAAAGGTCTAGCACAGAATTATTTGGAAAAAAAAAGAAAAGAAAAGAAACTTTTGGATGCCCTTTTTATTCATTGTTGCTATAAGAATATTTTTAGGAGTTTTATTGACTACATTACAACACAGGTGATAGTTTATCTCCTATGAGGACTTTTGAGATCACAACAAACTAGTACATTAATTTTGACTAAAATGAATGGCAGATTTGGTAAAATGGTCAAAATGCATATCTATGTACACAGACTGAGACAAACTGAAAAATAATCACAGTTGTGTCTTATTCATGATACTTTTTAAAAGATTTTCATAAATATTGTAGATATCTGAGAATTTCCTATGAGACTTCCCTGGTCATTTTTGATCTCTATTTGAGAAAGCAGAAAGACTTAGCAATAGAATGTCCTCAAATTGAATAATAGGTAAATTACCGTTTCTAAAGAAAGACCCCTCTTTGAGATCAGCCACACACAGACACATGTCTCTTAATTCTGTCATCACAGCAGTGTTGGCCCAGGCCTGGGTATACACAGAGGCAGTATCTGATAGTGGTTGGATTAAGTCACCCCAGTGACATTTAAAATGCACATCTTTGCATCCTATAGAGGCAGATAATGAGAGTCTATGGAGGCGGGGCATGAGGATTGGTATTTTTAGCAAACATCCTTGGTAATTTGAATGTGGTTCTAAAGTTTAAGAGACTCAGGATCAGACTGTGGTTAACAGACAGTCAGTGGAATTGATTATCAGTCACTGTGCTGTGGGGTTCTCACTAACGACTTTTCCAGAAATAAGGAGCTGAGAGGCCTGGCTCATGTAGCTTTTCTCTTAGCAAACTCTAAGACATGACTAGCATGAAATTTGAAGCATAGCTCAACCAATGCTATCCAGTCTGATTTCATCTTGCCTCAACGTTTGAGGGAATTAAAGCAAAATCGTGTCCCTGCTGACTTGCTCCATGGCCATTTGACAAATTTTTCATCAGTGGCTTCCCTGCCACAAAAGAAAAAAAAGTACCAGGAGAGTAGAACTTAAAAGTTCTCAACACAAGGGGAAAAAAACCAACAACAACAACAAAAAAAAACTGTGTGCTTATTTATTTCAGTTGATCATTTCACAATTTTATATTTATAAAATAATTATGATGTACATCCGAAACTAATGCGGTGTTGTGTCAAGTATATCTCAGTTAAAAAAAAGAAAAAAAAAAAGGAAGAAAAAAAAGAAATAAAAAGAGGCCTTCTCGGTCTTCTCTTCTTCCATGGAGAAATGCCAGTCATTTAGTATGTATTCTGGAAAGAAAGAAAAGGGATTTCAATGCATGATCTGAAATTAAAGTTCATCTAAATTCCAAGCTCACCAATAACTGAATGGACCCATTCTGCATACCTGATACTTTTAGTGTGAAGTGCATTAGATGACTTTTTTAAAAAAAATTAACATATAATGTATTATTTCCCCAGGAGTACAGGTATGTGAATCACCAGGCTTACACATTTCACAGCACTCACCATAGCACATACCCTACCCCCCACCTCCCAGCAACCCTCAGTTTGTTTCATGACAAACTGAAAAATAATCTTATGGTTTGTCTCCCTCCTGATCCCATCTTGTTTCAATTTTTTCCTCCTTAACCCCAAGATGCCCTGCCCTGCCTCTGAAATTCCTCATATCAGAGAGATCATATGGTAATTGTCTTCCTCTGATTGACTTATTTCGCTTGGCATAATATCCTCTAGTTCCATCCATGTTGTTGCAAATGGCAAGATTTTGGTTTTTGATGGCTGCATAGTATTCCATTGTATATATACATACCACATCTTCTTTATCCATTCATCTGTTGATTGACATTAGGTCCTTTCCATAGTTTGGCTATTGTAGACATTGCTGCTGTAAACATTTGGGTGCACATGCCATTTAAGATCACTACATTTGTATCTTTAGGGCAAATACCCAGTAGTGCGATTGCTGGGTGATAGTGTAGCTCTATTTTCAACTTTTTGAGAAACCTCTATACAGTTTTCTAGAGTGGCTGCATCAGCTCGCATTCCTACCAACAGCGTAGGAGGGTTCCCCTTTCTCTACATCCTCGCCAACATCTGTCATTTCCTGACTTGGTAATTTTAGCCATTCTAACTGGTATGAGGTGGTATCTCACTGTGTTTTAATTTGTATTTCTCTGATGGCGAGTGACGTTGAGCACTTTTTCATGTGTCTGTTGGCCATCTGGATGTCTTCTTTGCAGAAATATCTGTTCATGTCTTCTGCCCATTTCTTAATTGGGTTATTTGTTCTTTGGGTGTTGAGTTTGATAAGTTCTTTATAGATTTTGGATACTAGCCCTTTATCTGATATGTCATTTGCAAATATCTTTGCCCATTCTGTCAGATGTCATTTGGTTCTGTTGACTGTTTCCTTTGCTGTGCAAAAGCTTTTGATCTTGATGAAGTGCAAATAGTTTATTTTTGCCCTTGTGGTGATATTTCTAAGAAGTTGCTGCAGCTGAGGTCAAAGAGATTGCTGCCTGTATTCTCAAGGATTTTGATGGACTCCTGTCTCACATTAAGGTCTTTCATCCACTCTGAGTCTATTTTCTTGTGTGGTGTAAGGAAATCGTTCAGTTTCATTCTTCTGCATGCAGCTGTCCAATTTTCCCATTTGCTGAAGAACTGTCTTTTTCTTCCACTGAATATTCTTTCCTGCTTTGTCAAAGATTAGTTAGCCATAGAGTTGAGGGGTCCATTTCTGGTCTCTCTATTCTGTTCCATTGATCTATGTGTCTGTTTTTGTGCCAGTACCATACTCTCTTGATTATTTCAGCTTTGTAATAGAACTTGAAGTCTGGAATTGTGATGCCACCAACTTTGGTTTTCAACATCCCTTTGGCTATTTGGGGTCTTTTCTGGTTCCATATAAATTTTAGGATTATTTGATCCATTTCTTTGAAAAAAAATTGATGATATTTTCATAGGGATTACATTAAATGTGTAGATTGCTTTAGGTTGCATAGACATTTTCACAGAAGTTTGTTCTTCCAATCCATCTGCATGGAACATTTTTTTCCATTTCTTTGTGTCTTCCTCAATTTCTTTCATGAATATTTTATAATTTCCTGAGTACAGATTCTTTGCCTCTTTGGTTAGGTTTATTCCTAGGTATCTTATGGTTTTGGGTGCAATTATAAATGGGATTTATTCCTTAATTTTTCTTTCTTCTGTCTTGCTTTTGGTGTATAAAAATGTAACTGACTTCTGTGCATTGATTTTATAGCCTGACACTTTGCTGAATTCCCATATGAGTTCTAGCAGATTTGGAGTGAAGTCTTTTGGGTTTTCCACATAAAGTATCATATCATCTTCAAAGAGTGAGAGTTTGACTTCTTCTTTGCCAATTTAGATGACTTTTATTTTTTTTGTTGCCTGATTGCTGAGGCTAGGACTTCTAGTACAGAATTGAATAGCAGTGGTGATAGTGGACATCCCTGCCATGTTCTTGATCTTAGTGGAAAAGTTCTCAGTTTTTCCCCATTGAGAATGGTATCCACTGTGGGTTTTTCATAGATGTCTTTCATGATATTGAGGTATGTACCCTCTATTCCTACACTTTGAAGAGTTTTGATCAAGAAGGGATGCTGTACTTTGTCAAATGATTTTTCAGCATCTATTGAGAGTATCCTATGGTTCTTATTCTTTCTTTTATTAATTTATTGTATCACATTGATTGATTTGCAAATGTCGAACCAACCTTGCAGCCCAGGGATAAATCCCACTTGGTCATGGTGAATAATCCTTTTAATGTACTGTTGGATCTTGTTGGCTAATATTTTGGTGAGAATTTTTGCATCCACATTCATCAAGGATATTGGTCTGTAATTCTTTTTGATGAGGTCTTTGATTTGGGGATCAAGTAATGCTGGCCTCATAAAATGAGTTTGGAAGTTTTCCTTCCATTTCCATTTTTTGGAACAGTTTCAGGAGAATAGGTATTAATTCTTCTTTCAATGTTTGGTAGAATTCCCCTGGGAAGCTGTCTGTCCCTGGACTCTTGTTTGTTGGGAGATTTTTGATGACTGCTTCAATCTCTACTGGTTATGGATCTGTTCAGGTTTTCTATTTCTTCCTAATTCAGTTTTGGTAGTTTATATGTCTCTAGGAATGTATTCACTTCTTCCAGATTATTGAATTTGCTGATGTATAGTTGCTCATAATATGTTCTTATGATTGTTTGTATTTCTTCGGTGTTGGTTTTAATCTCTCCTCTTTCATTCGTGATTTCATTTGGGTCTTTTCTCTTTTCTTTTTAATATGTCTGGCCAGGGGCTTATCAATCTTATTAATTCTTTCAAAAAACCAGCTCCCAGAACAGATTTGTTCTACTATTCTTTTAGTTTCTATTTCATTGATTTCTGCTCTGATCTTTACTATTTCTCTTCTCCTGCTGGGTTTAGGCTTTCTTTGATGTTCTTTCTCCAGCTCCTTTAGGTGTAGGGTTAGGTTGTGTACTTGAGAACTTTCTTGTTTCTTGAGAAAGGCTTGTATTGCTATATACTTTCCTCTCAGGACCATCTTTGCTGTGACCCAAAGATTTTGAACAATTGTGTTTTCATTTTCATTTGTTTCCATGAATATTTTAATTCTTCTTTAATTTCTTGGTTGACCCATTCATTCTTTAGTAGGATACTCTTTAGCCTCAATGTATTTGAATTTTTCCCAACTTTCCTCTTGTGACTGAGTTCTAGTTTCAGAGCATTGTGGTCTGAAAATATGCAGGAATAATCCCAGTCTTTTGGTCTAGTTGAGACCTGATTTGTGACTCAGGATGTGATCTATTCTGGAGAATGTTCCATATGCACTAGAGAAGAATATTTATTCTGTTGTTTTGGGATGAAAAGTTTTAAATATATCTGTGATGTCCATCTGATCCAGTGTGTCATTTGAAGCCTTTATTTCCTTGTTATCCTTTGCTTAGATGATCTGTCCATTTCAGTGAGGAGGGTGTTATAGTCCTCTACTATTGTATTATTGTTGATGTGTTTCTTTAATTTTGTTATTAATTGGTTTATATATTGGCTGCTCCCATATTAGGGGCATAGATATTTAAAACTGTTAATCTTCTTATTGGACAGACCCTTTAAGTATGATATATTGTCTTTCCTCATCTCTTATTATGGTCTCTGGCTTAAAATCTAATTTATTTGATATAAGGATTGCCACCCCATCTTTCTTTTGATGTCCATTAGCATGGTTAATTGTTTTCCACCCCCTCACTTTAAATCTGGAGGTAGCCTTGGGTCTAAAGTGAGTTTTTTATAGATAGCATATTAATGGGTCTTATGTTTTTATCCATTCTCATACCTTGTGTCTTTTGATTGGGGGATTTAGCCCATTTACATTCAGGGTAACTTATTGAAAGATATGAATTTAGTGCCATTGTAAGGTGACTGTTACTGTATATTGTCTCTATTCTTTTCTGTTGTGTTACTTTTAGGTTCTCTCTTTGCTTAGAGTACCCCTTTCAATATTTCCTATAGGGCTGCTTTGGTGTTTACAAATTGTTTCAGTTTTTGTTTGTCCTGGAAGCTTTTTATCTCTCCTTCTATTTTCAGTGGCAGCCTAGCTGGATATAACCTTGGCTGCATATTTTTCTCATTTAGTGCCTTAATATATCATGCCAGTCATTTCTGGCCTGTCAGGTCTCTGTGGATAGGTCTGCTGCCAATCTATTATTTCTACTGTTGTCTGTTACAGACATCTTGTCCCGAACTGCTTTCAGGATTTTTTCTTTGTCACTGAGATTTGTAAGTTTTACTATTAGATTATGGGCTGTGGACCTATTTTTATTGATTTTGAGGGGATTTCTCTATGGCCCCTGGATTTTGATGATTGTTCCCTTCACCAAATTTGGGAAATTATCTGCTCTAATTTGCTCCAATATACCTTCTGCCCATCTCTCTTTCTTCTTCTTCTAGGATCCCAATTATCTAATATTGTTTCATCTTATGGTTTCACTTATCTCTCAAATTCACTCCTCGTGGTCCAGGAGTTGTTTGTCTCTCTTTTGCTCATCTTCTTTATTCTCCATCATTAGGTCTTCTATATCACTAATTCTCTCTTCTGCCTCATTTATTCTAGCAGTAAGAACCTCCATTTTTTATTGCACAACATTAATAGCTTTTTGTTTTCAAGTTGGTTAGATTTTTATTTTATTTTATTTTTTTAATTTTTTATTTTTTTATAAACATGTATTTTTATCCCAGAGGTACAGGTCTGTGAATCACCAGGTTTACACACTTCACAGCACTTACCAAAGCACATACCCTCCCCAATGTCCATAACCCCCCTCCCCCCAGCAACACTCAGTTTGTTTTGTAAGATTAAGAGTCACAAATGGTTTGTTTCCCTCCCAATCCCATCTTGTTTCATTGATTCTTCTCCTACCCACTTAAGCCCCCATGTTGCATCACCACTTCCTCATATCAGGGAGATCATATGATAGCTGTCTTTCTCTGCTTGACTTATTTCGCTAAGCATGATATGCTCTAGTTCCATCCATGTTGTTGAGAATGGCAAGATTTCATTTCTTTTGATGGCTGCATAGTATTCCATTGTGTATATATACCACATCTTCTTGATCCATTCATCTGTTGATGGACATCTAGGTTCTTTCCATAGTTTGGCTATTGTGGACACTGCTGCTATAAACATTTGGGTGCACGTGCCCTTTGGATCACTACATTTGTACCTTCGGGGTAAATACCCAGTAGTGCAATTGCTGGGTCATAGGGCAGTTCTATTTTCAACATTTTGAGGAACCTCCATGCTGTTTTCCAGAGTGGCTGCAGCAGCTTGAATTCCCACCAACAGTGTAGGAGGGTTCCCCTTTCTCCACATCCTCGCCAGCATCTGTCATTTCCTGACTTGTTGATTTTAGCCATTCTGACTGGTGTGAGGTGATATCTCATTGTGGTTTTGATTTGTATTTCCCTGATGCTGAGTGATATGGAGCACGTTTTCATGTGTCTGTTGGCCATCTGTATGTATTCTTTGCAGAAATGTCTGTTCATGTCCTCTGCCCATTTCTTGATTGGATTATTTGTTTTTTGGGTGTTGAGTTTGCTAAGTTCTTTATAGATTTTATAGATTTTGGACACTAGTCCTTTATCTGATATGTCGTTTGCAAATATCTTCTCCCATTCTGTCAGTTGTCTTTTGATTTTGTGAACTGTTTCCTTTGCTGTGCAAAAGCTTTTGATCTTGATGAAATCCCAATAGTTCATTTTTGCCCTTGCTTCCCTTGCCTTTGGCGTTGTTCCTAGGAAGATGTTGCTGCGGCTGAGGTCGAAGAGGTTGCTGCCTGTGTTCTCCTCAAGGATTTTGATGGATTCCTTTCGCACATTGAGGTCCTTCATCCATATTAAGTCTATTTTTGTGTGTGGTGTAAGGAAATGGTCCAATTTCATTTTTCTGCATGTGGCTGTCCAATTTTCCCAGCACCATTTATTGAAGAGGCTGTCTTTTTTCCATTGGACATTCTTTCCTGCTTTGTCGAAGATTAGTTGACCATAGAGTTGAGGGTCTATTTCTGGGCTCTCTATTCTGTTCCATTGATCTATGTGTCTGTTTTTGTGCCAGTACCATGCTGTCTTGATGATGACAGCTTTGTAATAGAACTTGAAGTCCGGAATTGTGATGCCACCAACGTTGTCTTTCTTTCTCAATATCCCTTTGGCTATTCGAGGTCTTTTCTGGTTCCATATAAATTTTAGAATTATTTGTTCCATTTCCTTGAAAAAGATGGATGGTACTTTGATAGGAATTGCATTAAATGTGTAGATTGCTTTAGGTAGCATAGACATTTTCACAATATTTATTCTTCCAATCCAGGAGCATGGAACATTTTTCCATTTCTTTGTGTCTTCCTCAATTTCTTTCATGAGTACTTTATAGTTTTCTGAGTATAGATTCTGTGCCTCTTTGGTTAGGTTTATTCCTAGGTATCTTATGGTTTGGGGTGCAATTGTAAATGGGATGGACGCCTTATTTTCTCTTTCTTCTGTCTTTTTGGTGTAGAGAAATGCAACTGATTTCTGTGCATTGATTTTATATCCTGACACTTTATTGAATTCCTGTATAAGTTCTAGCAGTTTTGGAGTGGAGCCTTTTGGGTTTTCCACATATAGTATCATATCATCTGTGAAGAGTGATAATTTGACTTCTTCTTTGCCGATTTGGATGCCTTTAATTTCCTTTTTTTGGTCTGATTGCTGAGACTAGGAACTATAGTACTATGCTGAATAGCAGTGGTGATAATGGACATCCCTGCTGTGTTCCTGACCTTAGCGGAAAAGCTTTCAGTTTTTCTCCGTTGAGAATGATATTTGCGGTGGGTTTTTCATAGATGGCTTTGATGATATTGAGGTATGTGCCCTCTATCCCTACACTTTGAAGAGTTTTGATCAGGAAGGGATGCTGTACTTTGTCAAATGCTTTTTCAGCATCTATTGAGAGTATCATATGGTTCTTGTTCTTTCTCTTATTGATGTGTTGTATCACATTGACTGATTTGCGGATGTTGAACCAACCTTGCAGCCCTGGAGTAAATCCCATTTGGTCGTGGTGAATAATCCTTTTAATGTACTGCTGAATCCTATTGGCTAGCATTTTGGTGAGAATTTTCGCATCTGTGTTCATCAAGGATATTGGTCTATAGCTCTCTTTTTTGATGGGATCCTTGTCTGGTTTTGGGATCAAGGTGATGCTGGCCTCATAAAATGAGTTTGGAAGTTTTCCTTCCATTTCTATTTTTTGGAACAGTTTCAGGAGAATAGGAATTATTTCTTCTTTAAATGTTTGGTAGAATTCCCCCGGGAAGCCATCTGGTCCTGGGCTTTTGTTTGTTTGGAGATTTTTAATAACTATTTCAATCTCCTTACTGGTTATGGGTCTGTTCAGGCTTTCTACTTATTCCTGGTTCAGTTGTGGTAGTTTATATGTTTCTAGGAATACATCCATTTCTTCCAGATTGTCAAATTTGTTGGCGTAGAGTTGCTCATAGTATGTTCTTATAATAGTTTGTATTTCTTTGGTGTTAGTTGTGATCTCTCCTCTTTCATTCATGATTTTATTTATTTGTGTCCTTTCTCTTTTCTTTTTGATAAGTCGGGCCAGGGGTTTATCAATTTTATTAATTCTTTCAAAGAACCAGCTCCTAGTTTCATTGATTTGCTCTATTGTCTTTTTGGTTTATATTTCATTGATTTCTGCTCTGATCTTTATGATTTCTCTTCTCCTGCTGGGCTTAGTGTTTCTTTCTTGTTCTTTCTCCAGCTCCTTTAGGTGTAGGGTTAGGTTGTGTACCTGAGACCTTTCTTGTTTCTTGAGGAAGGCTTGTACCGCTATATATTTTCCTCTCAGGACTGCCTTTGTTGTGTCCCACAGATTTTGAACTGTTGTATTTTCATTATCATTTGTTTCCATGATTTTTTTCAATTCTTCTTTAATTTACTGGTTGACCCATTCATTCTTTAGAAGGATGCTGTTTAGTCTCCATGTATTTGGGTTCTTTCCAAACTTCCTCTTGTGGTTGAGTTCTAGCTTCAGAGCATTGTGGTCTGAAAATATGCAGGGAATGATGCCAATCTTTTGATACCGGTTGAGTCCTGATTTAGGACTGAGGATGTGATCTATTCTGGAGAATGTTCCATGTGCACTAGAGAAGAATGTGTATTCTGTTGCTGTGGGATGAAATGTTCTGAATATATCTGTGATGTCCATCTGGTCCAGTGTGTCGTTTAAGGCCTTTATTTCCTTGCTGATCTTTTGCTTGGATGTTGTCCATTTCAGTGAGGGGAGTGTTAAAGTCCCCTACTATTATTGTATTATTGTTGATGTGTTTCTTTGATTTTGTTATTAATTGGTTTATATAGTTGGTGCTCCCATGTTGGGGGCATAGATATTTATTTTTTTTATTTTTTTTAAAGATTTTATTTATTTATTTGACAGAGATCACAAGTAGACAGAGAGGCAGGCAGAGAGAGAGGAGGAAGCAGGCTCCCTGCTGAGTGGAGAGCCCGATGTGGGGCTCGATCCCAGGACCCTGGGATCATGACCTGAGCTGAAGGCAGAGGCTTTAACCCACTGAGCCACCCAGGCGCCCCGGGGACATAGATATTTAAAATTGTTAGATCTTCTTGTTGGACAGACCCTTTGAGTATGATATAGTGTCCTTCCTCATCTCTTATTATAGTCTTTGGCTTAAAATCTAATTGATCTGATACAAGGATTGCCACTCCTACTTTCTTCTGATGTCCATTAGCATGGTAAATTCTTCTCCACCCCCTCACTTTAAATCTGGAGTTGTCTTCGGGCTTAAAATGAGTTTCTTGGAGGCAACATATAGATGGGTTTTGTTTTTTTATCCATTCTGATACCCTGTGTCTTTTGATTGGGGCCTTTAGCCCATTAACATTCAGGGTAACTATTGAGAGATATGAATTTAGTGCCATTGTATTGCCTGTAAGGTGACTGTTACTGTATATGGTCTCTGTTCCTTACTGATCTACCACTTGTAGGCTCTCTCTTTGCTTAGAGGACCCCTTTCAATATTTCCTGTAGAGCTGGTTTGGTGTTTGCAAATTCTTTCAGTTGTTGTTTGTCCTGGAAGCTTTTAATCTCTCCTTCTATTTAAAATGATAGCCTAGCTGGATATAGTATTCTTGGCTGCATGTTTTTCTCGTTTAGTGCTCTGAAAATATCATGCCAGCTCTTTCTGGCCTGCCAGGTCTCTGTGGATAAGTCAGCTGCCAATCTAATATTTTTACCATTGTATGTTACAGACCTCTTTCCCGGGCTGCTTTCAGGATTTTCTCTTTGTCACTAAGACTTGTAAATTTTACTATAAGGTGACAGGGTGTCGGCCTATTCTTATTGATTTTGAGGGGCGTTTTCTGAACCTCTTGAATTTTGATGCTTGTTCCCTTTGCCATATTGGGGAAATTCTCCCCAATAATTCTCTCCAATATACCTTCTGCTCCCCTCTCTCTTTCTTCTTCTTCTGTAATCCCAATTATTCTAATGTTGTTTCATCTTATGGTGTCACTTATCTCTCGAATTCTCCCCTCGTGGTCCAGTAGCTGTTTGTCCCTCTTTTGCTCAGCTTCTTTATTCTCTGTCATCATTTGGTCTTCTATATCACTAATTCTTTCTTCTGCCTCATTTATCCTAGCAGTGAGAGCCTCCATTTTTGATTGCACCTCATTAATAGCTTTTTTTATTTCAACTTGATTAGATTTTAGTTCTTTTTTTTTTTTTTTGAAAGATTTTATCCATTTATTTGACAGACGTGGATTGCAAGTAGGCAGAGAGGCAGGCAGAGAAAGGAGAAAGCAGGCTCCCTGCTGAGCAGAGAGCCCAACGCGGGGCTCGATCCCAGGACTCTGGGATCATGACCTGAGCCGAAGACAGAGGCCTTAATCCACTGAGCCACCCAGGCGCCCCAGATTTTAGTTTTTTTATTTCTCCAGAAAGCGCTTTTATATCTCCCGAGAGTGTTTCTCTAATATCTTCCATGCCTTTTTCGAGCCTGGCTAGAACCTTGAGAATTGTAATTCTGAACTCTAGTTCTGACATATTACCAATGTCTGTATTGATTAAGTCCCTAGCCTTTGGTACTGCCTCTTGCTCTTTTTTTCGTGGTGAATTTTTCTGCCTTGTCATTTTGTCCAGATAAGAGTATATGAAAGATCAAGTAAAATACTAAAAGTGTGGCAACAACCCCAATAAAATATGGTTTAACCAAATCAGAAGAGATCCCAAATCATGAGGGGGGAGAAAGGGGATAGAAAGAGGTTCAAAAAGAAAGAAAGAAAAAAAAAGAAAAAAGAAAAAAAAAGAATTTAAAAAAGCAAAACGAATAAAGAACAATATAAAAAGGAAAAAATATATATATTAGATAAACTAGTTAAAAAACGTTAAAAAAGAAAAATGTAAAAGTCTAAAAAAATTTTAGCATGAGAAGAGAAAAAAAATGAAAAAAAAATTAAATTATCTGCAAGACTAAAAAAAAAAAAATGACAGGGAAAAAAAAAAAAAGAAAAATAAATCACAGGGAGAAAGCCATGAGTTCCGTGCTTTGCTTTCTCCTCCTCTGGAATTCTGCTGCTCTCCTTGTTATTGAAACTGCACTTCTTCGTAGGTGAACTTGGTCTTGGCTGGATTTCTTGTTAATCTTCTAGGGGAGGGGCCTAGTGTAGTGATTCTCAAGTGTCTTTACCCCAGGTGGAATTGCACCGCCCTTACCAGGGGCCAGGCTGAGTAATCCGCTCGGGTTTGCTTTCAGGAGCTTTTGTTCCCTGAGCGCTTTCCCTAGAATTCTGGAGGATGGGAATACAAATGGTGGCCTCCTGGTCTCTGGCCCGGAGGAGCCGAGAGCCCGGGCCCCCACTCTTCAGTGCGCCCTCAGAGAGCAGCGCCCAGTTACTCCCGTCTGCCTGACCTCCGGCCGTGCTCCGAGCTCACCGAGCCTGCGACCAGTTCAAGGTAACCCCGAGCTGCGAGCTTACTGTCGGCTCTGTCTCTGTAGCCGGCTTTCCTGTTCCAATACCCGCAAGCTCTGCAACACTCAGATACCCCCGATCCTTCTGTGACCCTGCAGGACCTGAGGCCACGCTGACTCCGTGTGGGCTTCGCCCCGGTTTAGCCTCTGGAGCGATGTCCCTCAGCAGAACAGACTTTTAAAGATTTTTTTTTTTTTTTTTTTTTTTTTTTTTTTTTTTTTTTGTCAGAGAGAGAGAGGGAGAGAGAGAGATAAAATTCTCTCTGTAATCTATCTATGTATCTAATTAGAGAGAGAGAGTGCCAGAGAAAGACAAACAGAAAGACAAGTTGTTTTTAAATTTTCAGCAAGGGACAAGTTGAACCTACTATACAAGAAAGGGGGTGCACTGCACATGCTGGGACAATGCTGATCGCAATATTTAAACTTATTTAATCTAGATGTTCATAGACAATAGGTCTACATGGTATTGGATGTAGGCTGCCTTTCCTAGGAAAGCACATTTCTGCATTTACAAAATGTGAGAGTTGAGGATCACAGAGCATAATTGAAGCAGGAATGAGGATCATTAGCCATCCAGGACTAAGAGAACAGGTGAAAAACCTATGATTCTGTTCATTTTTGCCAGACTGGCTTCCCCATCTCCCGCTTCTTTTCTAAATGGGAAATTGGAGAAAGTTTAACACATAAGGTTCATGGACAGGAGAAATTGGGGACATCTGAGACATGAATGAGAAGATGGCGGTTGTGATGGTGAAAGTTTTCATTCAAATAAAACCAAGAGACAAATCAAAGGTAAGGGTCCAGGGTCCATTTCCAAATGGGGTTTCTGTAACTTTTTTCTTACAAGAGCAACGACATGACAGGTTATTTCTTTGCAGATTCTTCAAACTGTGATTTGCTCAAGTTAGAGCAAAGATGTGTGTGTGTGTGTGTGTGTGTGCGCCAGAGGAAGAGGGATCTAAGAATAAATTAGCCTACTGATAGTGATTTAAGGCACTGAGGTTATTGCCAAACTAAATATCTTTCATACTTAAATATTGTCACTGGCTCTGACAGAATTTCATGATTAACTATAGAATTCTAACATCTTGGGAAGGCAAGAGAACAGGAAGTTGTGTGGCAAGAATGTAAAGAATGCAAAATTATATTAAATATAAGAGATTCCAAAGTTAGAGATGAGAGGTCTTACCTAAAGGTTATGCTATTTTTCGTGCTCTTGTGAAAGACTTTTCTCTACTTGGATTTATATAAACACAGCCTAGGACACCAGAATGAAAGAGATGAAGCTAAAAAGGGAGAATCATAGTGTATGTTGAAAACAGGACCAAAGATGTGACTAGCGTCATCATTATTCGGGAGTCATGATATGATTTTCAAGTATACACAGTCAACAGTTGTATTCTGGGTTTTGTAGACTTAACAAGTTTAAAATTTGACAAGGTCCCAAGTGAAATTTTATGCCTAAATAATCAGCTCAGATGAAGACTTATAGGCATTTTACACAGAATTCATTACAGTAATTTTACTGTTGAGTTTAAGATAAAAGACACACTAACACATTCTTTTTTCACTAGATTTCTTCCCTATACATTAAGACAGGATTTAATACCGTGATAAACTTATAAATCTCTACTAAGTCAGTGCTCTTATATTTGCATGCACTTTGTAGTAATGTAACCAAAGAGTAATGATTGAGTTTTGTATCCACTCCATTTACTATGTCTAATTTAATCCTTCTGGAGCAAGGAGCATTGCTAATGTTTTTATGTGTTGTGTTTTTTTGTTTAATGAATGTGAAATGTTGAGTTGATTATCCTACATGGTTTGTAAATACACATCAATGCTAGTCCGTGGGGCTGGGGTGGGGGGTGACGGGCGGTGGTTGGTTAAACACAATCACATCCCAGTTTACAATCCCTTTGCCCACTGAGTTGATGTCCTCCCTGGCTTGTGAATTCTGGCTACTTCTTGAAAAAATGGGGGAGATTAGTTCAGATCAGCAACAGGCGCATTTCATGATGACCCAGTAGGACATGCTGCTAGAGAACTTAAGACAGCCTCCCTGTTTAATCAAGTAGCAGATGCTGCTCTGCCTTTGAGTTAAGAAAAGTTAGATGGTCCTTTTCCCAGTAGGATTGAATATCTTATTTGAGCCGTTTGGCTCCCAAAGCATACTGAGCATTGTGAGTCTATGTCCAGGCAGATCAGTATCAGTAGAAGGAATGGTACAAGGAGCTCCTCTCTGGGAGTGAGGAGGTTAATAGCCTTTAAGAGGTATGTTGCTCTTGCTCCCTTTGTCTCTGCCTCTCCCTCTCTGTCTCTCTCTCTCTCCCAGTAACTTAGTAATTAAAGCTCAGGGAAGTTCTTTAAGATGAAGTTGCTAAATATCCAATTAGATAATGACTGGTAGATTTCAGAAACTAACATCTGGGCCATTTGATTCCCCAACCAGTTTGCTCTCCTATACACACAACTCAAATTAAGGTGCTAATACTTAAAAATTAAGTGAAATTGTGTCTTGATTGTTTCCATGATGGTCTCATCAGAGCACATTTTTTCTAAGATGAACACAAAGGTGTTAAGCTCTTTACAAACATTGGTGGCATAGATATTGACCACTTAAATACCTTTCTGTTGGTTTTACTTGCTGTTGTAGTTGTTGTAGCTATTTTGATTTAATACTTAACTCATTGGGGTTTATAAAGAAACCCAGTGTTAGTATCTTTGCATATGAACTTGAATTTCTGATTCTCTCAAATTTTACAAAGTTGAAATTTACCCTCTGTGTTCCTAGATACTTTGTTTTCCAAAAAATTTGAGACCAAATCTGTTTTGTGAAATTCGTTCCTGTGTGTGTGCGCACATGTACGTTTGAGAGAGAGAAATTGGAACTTGGAAGATAAATCAGCTTTTAAAAGTAATGGTTACATTTGTAAACTCTGAAATCAGAGTGTTTCTGCATATATTATTATGTTCTATTTCAAAATGACTGTATAATCATCAAAATGAAATAGTTTCGTTACACTGTCCATATGCTTGTAGAATTCTTATCTACCCAAATACAGGATTCTTTATACTATATTTAAGTTATTTCCCACCTTATATAAACTTATATCTCATGTGTCAGTCAAATAAATATAATACTAAGAGACTTCTATGAAGGAAAAAAAAGGGAAGTACTTTGACTTATTTTTTCTCAATGATTTGTTTGATCTTTATATCACTTGTGTTATCACATTGTTTTATCAGCTTTGAATTATTATCAGTGCTTATGCAGTATTTTTCAAGACTTTTAAATGACATATGTTGAAAAATTTTAATAAGGAAAATTATAATATGATGTGGCTTTATAAGTAACTCAATCCCCCACGGAAGCAGTGGCTTTATTGCTTAGATAGTAACGAAAATTGCTTTCTCCTTTCTGGACTTTAAGTTTGTCAGCTCGGTTTTGGTATCTGTTTTCTTGTGAATCAGTCACTCTTTGCTTTTTTGTCATTGAATATGCTGTTAGCCTAAAATTGTCAGGAGATGGTACTTAAGCAAAAATATTTATTTGGGATCAAAGATTGCAACTTGGGGTACACAGATTTGGACAGCAACACAAATACTGTCCCATCAGGGAGCAAAAGTCAGGACTTTTCAAAGACAAAACGGAAAACTTGGATAAGTTGTTTATAGAGAGCGTTGATTGGTGTTGCTTTCCAGAAAACCAGTCTCAGCTGAATAGAACTGGTTGCTGAGGCTGTCACTAAGCAAAAATCCATGACTCTAGCACGTTGCAGGAGCTCCTACAGAGTGCTTGGGGTATTTGTGGTTTGGCCCAGTTCAAGAGTTCATGGTTTCTCCTGGTGAGGAGGTGCCTGCATCCTTAATGTGTTCTCAACTGCATTTTAAATCCTCCAACATAAGTGACCGTGCTTTAGCTCCCCTTGCACTGTGCTTCACCCTGCAGGGTGAGACAGAGGTGTGCCTTTCACTTGGCCAGGCCAGCCTCCACCCACCCCAGCATCTCCCATCTGTGTGCACAGTTGTCATTCCTGAGACGCTAAGTCCTAAGTGTTGATTAAACTGGTTTTGCTGGCAGTAGCTGTGCCTTCAAATTGTTGTCATAAGAGATTGAGATGTGGAATATCCACTGAGGGGCTTTTTAATTTCCATCTTGCCCCACTTCCTGTCTCTTAACTAACTCCACCCCTCCCCAGCTGAATTGCCTAAATGTATCAGCATATTGAACTACCCATTGTGACCTTCCTTATTTATCCATCATCCATTGATTTATATGGTTGGTTACTAACATAATTATTTATATATCTGGGTCAATAGAAATCTTAGATACATTGTTTTAAAAACATCACCTAAAGAAGGGGCAAGAGGAAATTCAAAAGGGAGGCAACACTAACAGAAAAGTCACGCACAGATAGCACAGTGGAAAGGCTGGAGCTGTTCTCACAGCTGAGACACTGATTTGGCTCTGATATATCTGCTGGCCAAAGACAATTTCATAGTTCTTAATATCCAATAGAAGAAGGTAGTAGTCCCTTGGAAGTAATCAAAAATTTTCCCAATAGT
The DNA here is from genome assembly GCF_030435805.1 of Mustela lutreola. Lineage (NCBI taxonomy): Eukaryota > Metazoa > Chordata > Mammalia > Carnivora > Mustelidae > Mustela > Mustela lutreola. Next base: position 51,719,581 of record NC_081290.1, read on the forward strand.
TAAAGAATATCTTTCACATTACCTTCATTACAGCCTATTAATCACAGTTCCAGATTTGAAAATTCAGTTTCCATGGACAAATGATATTCAGGTGAATTTTTTTTTTCCTGAAAAATCTCACTGTGGTAGTCAGTTGTTAGGTTTGTAAAGATCCATAATTTTCTTCCCCCTTTTAAGGTCAAAATTTGAATTTGGGACTTTCTGAAAGATTATGGCAATTTGAGAATCACTTGCTGAGATTACTAGCATCATCATGCCCAACATTATATAATAGATGGTGAATATATTATTATGGATTTTCCCACATCCAGAGTTTTTATGTGTCAATACAGAATTTTCCACCAAAGTGTTGATATCTGATGAATTACTGGTAGATGAACAAGGATTTGTTGTTGTTGTTGTTGTGTCATAATTATTATTCATTTTTTAATTTTTTTAAAGATTTTATGCATTTGTATGAGACAGACAGAGAGAGAGCACAAGAAAGGGCAGAGGGAGAAGCAGACTCCCTGCTGAGCAGGAAGCCCAATGCAGGGCTCGAACCCAGGACCCTGAGATCATGACCCCAGCTGAAGGCAGATGCTTAACTGACTGAGTCACCCAAGTGCTCCTTATTATTCATTTTTAGAGTGATATATACTACTAACTTACTAATTTATCATAGTTACATAAGTTTCCCTTTGAAATGAATTTATATAAGTGAAATTGTGAGTTGATTTCCAGAAAAGTATTTGATTATGGTAAAGGTTTGGGAGGATATGCCATCAGTTTTGAAGATGGTATAAGTAATGGCATGGTTTGGGACACACCGTTCTCATAAGAAGACTAGAAACATGAACAACTATGTCAGTAGAGAGGATTTACTCTAACAATAGAGTCTTGGACTTGATGTAGCTTAACTGGAAAGGTGGATATAAAATTGGGTGAAGTCAGGGAATACCACAGAGAGGAAATGTCTGAGCTAGGGCTTGAGGGATGTTTAGTTCATGATAGGAGGAAGGGACTGGAAGATCATGGTGCTAGAGCCTGAGGTATGAAACAGCATCATTTTAGAACATGTAACTCCATGAGGATGGATATTAAGAGTCACAGACAGAAATGACACAGGGGTAATCATCATCACTGTGAGCTCTAACTAAAGGCTGACTATGTGCCAAGCACTATTGTACGTACTTCCTGTGCACTAAACTAGTGAACCTTCTTGACGGTCACACATGGTATGTGTCTTAAGGCTGTGTCATTGCCTTGCTCCAGGGGATCCTTTCACATCATTGCTCATGTGGATGGTGCCCCATAGAATTTAATATCTCTGTTTTATAGATGAGAAAACTTTAGCACAAGGAAGGTAAATAACTTGCACAGTATCACACAGTTGTGAGTATGAAGGCTGTATGTGAGTCTGACTAGTCTACTTTAGATAAATGAGAAGTAACCTATTCCTCCTTTACAGGAAGACTGGACAATATCCTCTGGGCAGTGGGAAACTACTAAAATATTTATGTGATAGGGACTATAACAGATTGGCACTTAGAAAACCAATCTGGCTCCACTGTTTTGAGAAGACTGAAGGAGGCTGAGCCTGGAGGCAGGGAAACCAGTCACAATGAATGAATCAAGATCTGATATAGCCCAAACCAAGATCAAAATGGTGTCTTTGGTGTGGAGAAGGCTGGGTGTCTGCCTTATTGCCAGAGTTGGGCTGGGCCTTTTTTTCCCATTAGTGCTTGAGAAGCCACACTCTCCGTGTCACTAGGTAGACCTGTCCCTTTAAACTTGGCAACAAGAATAGGAAGTACAGGCTTCTTCTCACAAGCCCCTGATTTGGTCCCATGTTTTTCTTTGTTGATTCTTAGCAACATAGGTCAGCAGATCTCAGGACCAAGACATCCCTTCTCTTATTCTCTGATTACCTACAGTATCATTCCTGGTATCCTAAGCAACTTCTGTATGTATAAATTTCCATTTCAGTTGAATCCAAAGTTCTTAGAAATCATGGTAACATAAAAGACACCTTTTCAGGGTCTATGGGTGGTAAGACGCTGTTAAGCATCTGGCTTTGGTTTAGATCAAGATCCAGTAGGTCTGGAATCAAGCCCTGTGTCACCCTGCTCAGTGGGGAGTTTGCTTCTCCTTCTATCTCTGCCCCTTCTCACCCCTCCCATTCTCTCTCTCTCAAATAAATAAATACATTTTTTAAAAGATACTTTTTCTTAGTTATTCTTTATCAGTTATGTCTTAATAATATGTTCTGATTCTTTAATTTTAGCTAATAACATGCAAAAAAAGTATTTATTTATCTTAGAAGTTTCTCTGAAAGAATGGCCCTTGGGAAATACAAAGGAGATGTTAATTTGTGGAATTATGCAGGGATCCAGTCCACACAATAAAAGAGAAAAAAAAAAAAAAAAGACCAGTGTTTAATAGTGTTACTAATCAGAATACTCATCATAGAATCCTAAAGCTCCCCACCGTTCATCATCATTTGGAATCTTATCACCCAAAGCTTGTTTCCGTCTTCTGGTTGGATCCAACATCCCATGCTTCTCCAGCCTCACATCGTCTTCCACTATGTCTGCTGGATTGCAGAGCCTGTCTTTGGCAAAACCCCTTAAGTTCACAGTGTTCTTTCAGCTTCTCCCTCAGTCTTGTCAAATGCTGCTGTGTTCCACTCCTCCTCACCGATACCACAGAACCAGTAGGTGGGGTGTTTTCCTTCACCTTGATTTCTACTTTCCAATTTTATCCCTTTTTCCTTCCCCCAAACCTCTGCTGCTTTGGGAGGCTTGTTAATTAGCTATCTCTCCCCAAGTGTTGAGATCCTGACCTTGTGGAAGACGGCATGGCTGTGACTCTAGGAAAAGCAGTTCATGAAGAGGTGTCTCCCCAGAGGCTTGTTATCACAAAGCTGCCTAAGAAAGGTACTGGAAGGAGTTGCTGGCTGCTGTGCCCAACAGGAGTGTGGTGCTGGAGAAATCATGCCCACTGTGTCATTCTGCCAAGTAAGCATTCCTGAGCCAGGAAGGAATCCCCTTTCTCCTTTGATGCCATTGAGTACTCTCCATTGACAAAGCTGAACATCTGGCCAGTTGGCAAAGCTATAAAATGTACTTCCTTATTTATTTTTGTATGTCTTACTAAACTTTTGTTGGGATTTTTTTTTTTAATAGAAGATTTTCAGATTTCTGTTTAAGGCTACTCCTAAATATTTTAAACGTTGTTATTAATATTGCTGTTGGTAAAAGTTTGCTTTAGATATTCCCCCATCATATTTTCTGTTTTACTGCCATTGGTATTTAGATCATTAATTTTTGAAGTCAATGTCTTATAACTTTTTATATATTTCTAGTTAGTAATCCTAGATCTTTAAGGCCAGCAGTCATATCAGTTAAAAAATAATTGTGTCTTCTATTTGTCTTCTTATGAATCTTTTAACACTGAGGCTGTTAAGAGAATGGCATTACTCAACTGTGGGACAGGGTTCCAGCTCAGCCCCTTACAAGACCCTTGACAATCTGGACCAATGCATGAATTTGCCATCTCATCAGCTCTGACATTGGGGAATGATCCTCTATACTTCATGAAATTGTTATAGGATTAAGGGAGCTAATGATTTTAAAATTCTTCATTCTGAGCACATAAATGTTCTCCTTAAATATGTAAAGGAAGTGGAATTAACCTTCTTGTATCTTTGTCTGTGGGCCCTGTTCCCAGAGCAGAGTGCTAGAGCTGCCAGGACAGGCCAACAGAGCTTGCTACAAGTTTGTCTAAGTGATCACTTGAACTCCCATCTGTCCTATTAAACAGAAGCCAGGAGTCTTTGGGAAATGGAATTTGTTACTATGATGGTGAGTCTAAGGTCTGCTGAGCAGAACTTGGATTTTCTCTTACTCTCTGTAAGTGGGGAGGGTATGCTTCATTCAAGTGAATGAAGAACTTTCAAGAGATCATCTCAAAGATATTGTGCTGTAGACTAGATGGGCAAACAGGACTCTTATTGCCTTGCTAGAACCTTGCTGAGGTAGTAGAAACTCAAAGGAAATCTAGTATACTAGAATGGAGTACAAGGTTACAGATCTTAGGAAGACTTAAAAATGTCCTCAGGACTTAGTGGGATGCATGCACATAAGCATGGACTAGTCTTTCTTTGTCCCTGAAGAATTGTGGAGGTGGGTGAGTCTCTAGAGTTTCTTGTGGTGGGAGATCAGGAAAAGCAGGGAATGTAGTGGGTGAAGCTACCTGCATCTGGTGCCCCAGGGATGTGCTGGTTTTCCACTGGCCTATCTTCTAAGATGCCTTAGAAGATAGTCACAACCATTTAAGGAGACCCCAACTAAGAGGGCTGTCTAAGAAGGTCAGGCAAAGAAGCACCATTATTTAGAAGCTATGGAGGATTTGGATGGACAGGCATAGGAGGTGTCTAGAGGTCAGTCTGTGACTGTGCCACCCATGTCTGAGAAAATTTTCCACTGGCCTATCTTCTAAGATGCCTTAGAAGATAGTCACAACCATTTAAGGAGACCCCAACTAAGAGGGCTGTCTAAGAAGGTCAGGCAAAGAAGCACCATTATTTAGAAGCTATGGAGGATTTGGATGGACAGGCATAGGAGGTGTCTAGAGGTTAGTCAGTGACTGTGACACCCATGTCTGAGAAAACTACCTTACAGATGGCCTGGTGGGGACTCTGTTTATGTGCCAAAGGAGAACCAGAATTTGGAGTTTTCATCTAAAGATGTAAGTCAAGGAAGTATCCTATGTAACTAAAAGACCTCTTGCTTCTTCATTCTTTCCTCAACAACTGTCCTGCTCAGACTTTTGGAGGAATCTGAAGGAGCAGAATGAGTAGGAAAAAGAAGTAAAAGGAATTGAACAAAGAAGATAGTGGTTTGTTCTACTCTACTATAGATCTTCAAGGCAGGAGCACCCCCTGGGTGGGTACTGTGGGGGAGAATTTTGCACTGGAGAATGAAGTGTTTATTTGACTGGATTGAGGTAGTTCATACAGGAAATGGAGTCTTAGATACCAAAATGAGACACTTCCTTAAAATATAAGTGACCAGAGCTTGGCATGATCCCCAGATAGTCTCCAAAGTTGGGGAAGATATATCTTACAGAATATTTTAAAGCTAGTCTTAAAGGAAAACAAATTTATCTCCAGTTAAACCTTGAGAAATTAGGACCATTCAATTAAGCATTCACACATATATTCACTCAAGTGCTGTGAATTCCCAATATGAAATATTGGCAGAAGAACCAATAATATATCACCAACAAGTATATTTGGATATCTGCTCAAATACTTGAGTAATTAACAAAATGGTGTATAAATGGATACATTCTATTTGCTGATATTTCTATTTCAATCTTTTTTGTTTGAGATGGTCATCCACATATGATGGAAATGCTAGTAATTGGACTTCATCATGAAAACTTTCTATGAGACACTCTTACTCAAAATCACAATTAGTTGTCCATGGTTATAGAAGGAAATCTATTCTTAGAAGTAAAATGGTTACTTCTAAGATTGTGTGCAGGGAGTTGAAAAATTAACTTTTATCCAGTGAGTCTGTGATTGTCCCAAGGTAATAATAGAGATTCTTTTCATTTAATCAGTTATTCTACATCTACTATTCCTCCCTGGCTTTTAAATTTTGGAGATGTTGGTAGTTTCACTATGAATATGTTATTTTAAAAATTCACTCAACCCTATAACAAAATGCATCTTAGCCCATTATTTAAGGCAACACTGATATAACAAACAAGTCCCAAAACGTAGGTGGCTTATCAGAACACAAGCTTATTTCTAGCCCTTTAAAAACTCCCATTGGGTGTTTCTGACAGAGTTCTATTTCAGTTGCCATTTCCGGGGCCCAGTTTGCTCTTATTTTGTGGCTGTGCAATCTATAAGGCGTTGCTTCCAAAGCTGTTACCCGAAGGGACAAAGCATGGAGGATCATGCTAGGAAGTTTTTAATGGTCTGGACCTGAGTTCCTTAAGTTCCATCTGAGTCCTCTGGTTGGCATTTATTCACAAGGCCATCCCTGGCTACAAGGGTATCTGAGAAATTCATTTTGACTTGACCTGTGCCCGTGTGGAAGAACAGAGAAGACTTGTCAACAGCTAGCCAATCTCTGCCATACTTTCTATCTACATTCAAACTGTGCTTCTTATAATCATGCTTTTTATTTTATGAGCCTCATTTTTCTTGAAATTGGGAAATAATGGGGAGATTTATTCTCTCTACTTGCAGGCCTTTGCATGTCCTATTTGTTTTGTTTTGAACTACCTTCCTGTGGAAACTTTGGTTTCAATTGCACTGCCACTTCTTCAGAGAGGCCTTTTCTTAAAATTCCAAGTTGAGCAACTTTCCCACCCACTGGGATGCACCAGCACACACCCTACTTTCACTCCATCATAATATATATATATATATATATATATATATATATATATATATATATAGCATTTAGGAGTGGGAAACCCATGATAAATGCTAGTCTCTTTCATATACCTCAACCTGTAAACAGACATTTACTTTTGGCCAAAGTAAAAAGTTACGAGCGCATGTGTGTGTGTGTGCATTTTTATTTATTTTTTTGGTTAAGTAAAATTATTTTCTTACAAAAAATTTTATAGTAAATGGATAATGTACACATATTGAACTTTTATGGTATTTGGGGATGACTTTTCCAAGTGAATTTCTCTCTTAGGAATTCTGTTTCCTTGATGAAATATAATGTATCAGTTGATTCTTATTTCTAGTGTTTTCTACTACGCTCTTAGTTTTGTTTTTTTTTTTTTCCCTGCATCCTTATTGCCTTGCAAGTGTTTTTAAGTCTTTATTAAGAAAGAAAAGTCTTTCTGGCTCTGTGGTTTAGTGGTGGAGATGGAGTGGGATTGGCAGAAGGCAAGCAAGAAAGACTTCTGTGCTCCAGGAAAATAAATACATGTGTTTCATTAGCTTATTTGTCTTTTATCAAATTCAAGTACTAGAAGGGATCTCAACTTCTAGTCATATCTTTCTTTCCTCAGATAAAGAAGAGTCAGGTTAATGCTGTCCCCCTTTTACAGATGAGCTGGCAGAAGCCCAGGTATCTAAATGACTTTTCCACTGTTACCAACCCAAACCAGTAAGTGTATGAGAATGGGTACACTTCGACAAAAGTTCTTTTTTAAGTACATTAAATACCTACATAAAATTAAAAATACCTTTCAAAGCAAATAAAAAGTTCCCCATAAGACCCCTTTCCATGTATCCTACACCCTCAAATATTTCATATAGAATTAGGCAAAATTAAAATTAACTGCTCTAAAAGTAAACTGTAGTCAGCTAAGAAATCGAAAGTCTCACTAAACTTACCAAAGTTCACTTTTTCTCCCAATCAAAGAACTTGGAACTTCAGTCTGGAAGGATGTGTCAAAATCTTAATGTTTGTACAGTTCGGCTCATTCTCTGAAAAGTTTGGGAATAAAAGCTCCCAGTGATAAAAGTTGCCCATGTTCTGAGTGTACAGAAAACTAGTGACATCTTTTAATTAGAGGACAAACTCAGAATATCTACCTTCTGGTTTTTTGCATCACCAAGGCAATTTCCAAAGATGGAATTGTCTGCAAAAAAATATAATGTGGTTAAATGTGTTCATGATATATCATGCAGCAATTAGAGAACTACAGAAATGCTTAATAATATAATTCCTTAGCTATATCTCGCTTGAAAAATAAAGATGTAAGATGCTAGTGAGCTCCTTGTTAATGGTATTGTAGAATAATAGGATTAATTAAATGCTGTAATATAATGTGCTTTCATCATAGATTTCAGTCCTTTCAGATAGATTAGTGAATTAGTTATTATTGCAGCAATTAAGGAATTAAGGTTTTTTTTTTTTTTAAAGACCTTGGAAAAACCAACACACCAAAGGTCCGCGTTCTTAATCAACTGGAAGGGCATTGATCTAGTACTGGAGGGAGGGTGTTCTGTTTTGTTTTCAACTCTGTTCATAAACCCTCATTGTTTGTGTTTCTTTTCCTTTGTTCTATTTATCAACATGTACCAAGTTGCTGCTTACTGCCAAGCATAGTACTAAGTATTGATGATCTAAAAGAACTTGCCATGGTCCTTGAACTTATAGACCTCACTCTCTTGTTTGCAAACATATAAGCCAATAATTACAGTAATGATGAAAACATCCTACTGTGAGATTTGGATGAGAGATCTCTGCCTAGGGCCCCAGGAATCTTCTTGGGAAAGACAGTTTTGTGTCAGCTCCTAAAGGACATTACTCACTGCTAAAGTTTACCAAATGTTCTTAATTTCTTCTTTGCTTCAATTAATTAATACTTGGACTCTTCCCCATAGGCTCTATGTTAAATCCCTAAGAAAAAGAACTTAGAAGACCCTTTACAGAGAAAGCGTCAATTCTTTCCCTGTCACAGATATTTAGATCCTGAGATCCCAACTCTATGGCCCTCCTAACTTTATTTTCATCACCTTCTTTACCTATGTAACCGATTGTTAGATTCCTTTCCTTTTCCCTGCTTTCTGGAACCTGTATTCTCCTGGTATGGGTTTACTTCCCCACAGCCAACACTCATGTTCTTTGTGTTTCTTAATTCCTGCTTTCTACATGACTGATGATTTGGTTTTATTTTACTATAAAAATGTATCTAACCAAAGTAACATTAATTAAAGTACCTTCTTCCTCATTCTTCATTCTGTTTCCTGGATCCATAGTGTAGTGTAGAGCTTCTTTACTATATCCTTATTCTTTAGTTTTGCTTCATTTAACTTGTGTTGACATCATCTCTCCTTTTTAAATTTTTTTCCCACAGTTTTTTTCCAGATTCAAGAAAGTCCAAAATTAGAAATGAAATATAGTTTGGAAAATAAATAGACTGTTTTTCATAGGGCATGGGTTAACAATTCTGGAACTGTTATATGTATATACTGGAATTGACCATTTACCTAAATAGATGGTGGGTGGGAGAGCCAAGTTACTCATTTTTGAGTGAGGCGTTATAGGGAAGCAAAGGGAGGAGGCTAGACTAATTCATGTGGTAATGGGTTAAAACCAGACATATCAGTATGAATGCATGTTTAGCTCAATATAGATACAGGTAGGTAAATATAGAAATATTCAGATATATGGATATATACACAGTTTAGTACACAGACATATATTCTATTGCTCTGTCAGCTGAGAGGACCTAGAATCCACAACACTCCAGTAGCAATGAGCACACTTAGTGCCCAGATTTGGGTAATTAACCATTCTTCACCCAAAGGAACCAGGTCTCCTTGGTGAAATAGTTTATTCTAGGACTGAGACAGAACATAAACAAGATGAATTTAAAAGTAAGGAAATACTAAATTAAAAACACAAACCAAAATCTACAGTGATGCCAAAGGGACACAGAAACCAACTCAGTTAATTTTCAATGGCCAAAGCTGGAATTATTGGGGCAGAAAAATAAGGTGATAGTTTTATTACAAGCCCAAATAAAAATGAATGTCCATCATTTCATGCTCAAGGAAATAAATGGTTGAATAAATCAATTAATGAGGGATAACAGGCAAATCCACATGTGGAAAATTCCACATAATTTTTGTAGATACTTTGCTGTCACAGAGATGGACCATAACTTCCCATTCCTTAAGTATGGGCTGATTATAGTGACTTCTTTCTAAGGAGCACAGCATGGAAAAGGAGAAAAAAAAATAACTTTATGCTGAGGAAGCCTGCCAGACATCCCTTAGCTAGGTGATCAAGGTTATTATCAATAGTGATAGATCATGTTGACACAGTATGCGTCTTTGATATGATATGATGAAATTGGCACTTTACCTCTGTGGTCTTCCTGCAGAGGAAAATATGTAATCCTGGTCTAATCATGAGAAAAATGGGTGACTAATCCCACTTGAGAGGCATTGTACAAAATACCTGACCAGTGCTCTCAAAATAGACAAAGAATCAGAAACAAGGAAAGTCTAAGAAACTGTCACAGCCAAGAGGAGCCTAAGCAGACATGACAACCAAATGTAATTTGCTATCCCCAGTGGGATCCTGGCACCGAAAAGAATTCTAGAGGAGAAGTAAAGAAATCTGAGTAAAGTATGGACTTTTCGCTCATATGTGGAAAATAAGGAATAGCATAGAGAACCACAGGGAAAATTGAATGGAAAGAAATCAGAGAGGGAGACAACCCAAGAGAGATTCTGGACTCCGGGAACCAAATTTAGGCTTATGGAAGGGGGGTGGAGTTAACGGGTTATGGGTATTAAGGAGGGCATGAACGGTGATGAGCACTGGGTGTTATACGCCGCTAATGAATTGTTGAACATTACATCAGAAACTAATGGTGTATTATGTGTTGGCTAACAAACATAATAATAAAAAAAAATTAAAGAAATAAAGCATGATTTTAGTTAGTAAATATGTATTGATATTGTAACAAGTGTGCCAAGGTAGTATGAGGTGTTAATAAAAGGGGAACTGGGTAGAATGAACTCTCTGTATTAGCTTCAAGATTTTTTATGTAAATATAAAGCTGTTCTAATTTTTAAAAATTTTAAAAGATTTTTATTTATTCATTTGGCAGAGAGAGAACACAAATAGGGGAAGTGCAGAGGAAGAGGGAGAAGCAGGTTTCCTGCTGAGCAAGGGGATTACTGCAGGGCTCAATCCCAGGACCTTGGGAATAAGACCTGAGCCAAAGGTAGAAACTTAACTGACTGAGCCACCTGGGCACCCCTGTTCTAAATTTTTTAAAAAACTTTATTTGAAAATTAGAAAATGGCCTAGTGATAGGAAATGACCTAATGGTAGGAAAGCCAAGTTTGAGGAGAATATTTAGAATGATGCAATTGAGAAGTATTATCTTAAGCAGTTTTTTAGAAAAAGGAAAAAAAAATGTCTTTTTAATTTTCTCTTAATTTAGTTAGAACTAGATTACAGAAAATATGAACATGAGCAGAACTCACAATTTCACTGATGGTTCTTGAGATGAATCCTTCCGTTTCATTTGATCTTGGGGGATAGGGAGATAAAACTCTAAAACCACCTAGAATACATTACTTATTTCTTATCACCTATGTTCAGAGCACCTCTCATTTTATAAATTCTGGCTTTATCTTGGAAGTTGCTTTTGAGTGGGAATTATTAAATTTGTGCTCTAATCCAAGCCCAAAGCACAACTTCTAAGCCCCTACACTGCCTACAGCTCCTATCAGCAGCATTGCGAGAGGAAGTGAGTAATTCACTGTTTAAAAAAAAAAAAAAAAAAAAAAAAAAGGAGACACTTATCAGGGTCATTGCACTGTGGTAATGTCCAGCAGATTCTTTGTACTGATCAAAAAGTACCAGAGCTAATAAAAAATAAGAGTAAGTAGATGCAGCTCATTTCTATGTTGCTGCGTTTCCAGGAAGCTGACCTAAATTGACCAGCTGTGTGAAGCCTAGAATGTGGGGAAAATAGAAATAGAGAGGTGGATCTTCCTGGAATTCTTTCTACGAGTTTCCTTCCTTTGCCACCAGGCAAAAATAATAGGGTGAAACCAAATCCCAGGCCATGCCCCCCAGTGCAAGGCAGAGGTGAACTTACTCCAAGGGGGGCTTTTCTCCAAACCAGTGACTGAGAGCGGGCCTGAGCCAGGCTCCTATTTGCTCTGCATCACTCACGGGGTAAGCGGCGATTCTGTGAATGCCATCATTCTGTGTCTTGGATACTGGGGATTCATGAATAAGCAAGACTCCACTACTTTTTTCAAAGAGGTGAAAGGTAGATGCGAAATGTGACAATGATAGATATCGTGATAAGCACTGTTCAGTTGCATACCCGGGACCGTAAACATTGCAGACAAGGAGGCCATGATTCTGCTGGGGTTGGGGGAGGGGGGTTCACAGAGGATGGGATGTGGCTTTTAAACTGAGACCAAAGGTATTAAAAACAGCTTCAAGTCTATGAAAGTTGGAAGGACATTTTTGGTGAGGTTGACAGAATATGCCAAAATCTATTTTTTTTTTAACATTTTATTTATTTATTTGACAGAGAGAGAGAAAACAAGCACAAGCTGGGGGAGCAGCAGGTACAGGGAGAGGGAGAAGCAGACTCCCCGCTGAGCAGGGAGCCCCACATGGGACTTGATCCTAGGACCCTGAGATTATGACCTGAGCCGAAGGCAGATGCCTAACCGACTGAGCCACCCAGGCGCCCCAGAATATGCCAAAATCTAAAGTTGAGAGATGATTCAGGGAAGGGAGCTGGATGAGGGCAGTTGCAAGTTGCAATTTCCAGTACTAGAGTGTCTGAGGATACAGTGTATGCATGACAGGGCATATGTGGAATTAGAAGTAGGGTAGGCTGGCAGGTGAACTTAGACAAGGGTCAAATTATAAGACTTTACTAAGAATTATGGACATTAGGCAGTGAGGAGTAATGGAGTGGTTGTAAATGAAGAAAGTGTTAGCATTTAATAATTTAAAAGAGCACAGTGATATAATTATGTTCCTTGCTAACACTTTTATTTGCACTGCCACAAAACTTAATGTTGCAGTATTTATCTATAATGTTTAATAGTAGCTGCTGATGGGAGTGTTTTGCTAACTGTAAAGATTTTATAGCTGAGAACTGTCTCCGTGCTAATTAATGTGTGAAAAGACAACTACAAATGCTCTCAATTATTCTATGCCCTCCAGTAAATGTTTGATAATATCACCAAATGGGAACAAAGAAAACCGTATCTTGCAGATTGCCAACCAGTAGAGTCTCTCTCTGGGCCTTGTTATTTATTTAATCAACAAATAGTTATTAAATACCTACAATATATCAGACCCTATGACAGGAACCATTTATGCGACGATGATTAAGAAGAGTTTCTGAGCTCAAGCAGCTTGCAATCTGGTGGGGGAGCCGATGAGTGAATTGAGAAGCAAGATGAAATTATTAATGTTGGAGGAAGGTAGGTTATGGAAGAGACCATGGGAGGATGGAGAAGAAAGTGTTTACTTTGACTTTGTGGTGTGTGCCAGGATTGGGCCTGCAAAGCTCTTTCAGATGAAAGGGACTTTGGGTTGAGTCTGGAATTCTAAGTTCGTGCTCACAAAGTAGACAGTGGAGGGCATATCTGTAGGGTCTATGGCATGTTCAGTATGGAGACAGGGAACACTTTAAGGAGTTTAGGAACTCTAGAAAACTGCTGAGTTCAGTTGTATAGCTTGTGTGAAGTAACACTCTGGGGGCACAACTCACCTCAAAGTCTCTAAGAATGCCACTTCTCCCCCGATGCACACACTGGTGAAACTGTGTAGTGTACAACCTATACCACTTTATGTAGCAATCCTGCAAATCAATCTAATGTAGCATATTATGCAATTAGTTATATAATTAACAATGAAATGGGAATAATAGTACCTAGGCTCATAAATTGGGGCCAGGATTGAAAAAAAATATATTTATATCCATTACTATAAATATCAGTTATTATTAGGGAACTTTAAACATTTTATGTAGTCAAATGCAACCATTTTTAAATATATGGCTTCTAGGTTTAGGTTTTATCCATCCTGATATTATAAATTTATTTTCCTATACTTATAACAATATTTTTATCTAAACTGTCTGAGATATATGCATAAATAGATAGGTACATGGAAAAAGTAAGGTGAGGATCTATTACATTCATGAGCCAAAGATGATCCCTATATATTGGCCCTAAGTTGTTTATTTTTCATAGTAGACTGGGACCCATTAGCTCAAAAGCCCACCAGCACCAAACGCAAATTATTACATACCCAGTTGTTTTAAATGTAGCCCCAATAAGCAGATCTTTAGCCAGCTAGAGCCTACTTGCTTTGCATTCCCCACAAAGCTGCACCTGCCTCTATTAGACATAGAAAAGTTACACTCTGGGGATTTTAAAAAACCACCAAAACCAAGCTGCACTTTCAGAAAACTCAGACCCCCAGTATTGCTGAGTGAAGTCACCTAGATGGGTAAGCTCCTCTCCTGGATTTCCCTTCCCCTCCTTGCCATTTCCAGTGGTGGTCCTGCACCACTGCTTCTGAAAGGTCTCCTGCTGTAAGGGACTTCCTCTTTCCTGCAAAGGGACCTAATAGATCTGCCCCAAGTGAAACCACTGTGACTCATTGTTACCACAGCCTCATCTGTCCTATCTTTTGAATGGATTTGTCCTGAATCCCTTGAACTCACACAAGATCTGATATTTGAAAATTTTCTTTGATTAGCCAGCTTTTCTTATGACATTTATTGAGTAGTTTATACTTCCTGCAGAAATTTTGATGTTCTCCAAATACCTGTTGTTCTACTGCAGAACTTTCTAGCCTGTTGCAATGATGAGGCTTTCTACATATATATCAGTGCCCTGCTACTGGAAATATTGTTTTGTTACCTGGTAGTACAGGTTTCCTCTCGTTATTCTGTTTAATTTCTTGTGCTTTTCCCCTGCATTTATTCTATCTGTCTTATATTTAAATGAGACCGCCCTATGTAATAAAACAGATCTCTTGAGATTTTGTTTGGGGCCATGAAATATTTATAAATTACTTAGTGGGGAGGTAACTCACAACTCTAACAATATTGAATGTGCACACTAAGAATATTTTAAGTCTTTCCATTTATTAAGTCTTCTTTTTCTGTTCTTCATTTATGTTGTATAGTTTTTACATATGGGTTCTTTAATAATTTGACTTGTCCTTATCTGTTTTATAGGTCTTATTATTATTGTAAAGAGATCTTTTTATATATTCCCTATTTGATGATTGCTCATGTATACAAAATTATAGCTTTATGAATAATTATTTCATACCTTACCACTTTAGCTTTCTCATTAGTTCTGAGTTTTTCATTTGCTTGACCTGATGTAATCAAGTTTTCTAGTCACTTTAGAGGGACTTACTGCTTCTAATGAATCATTGTTATAAAACACATTTTGATGAGGTTGTTTTAATTATCCTTCATCAAGTTGAAGAAGTTTCTTTATGTCATAACCCAAATGAGATTGTTTTTCCTATTTTACTTAGGGTTTTAAGATGGGAATATGTGACTACATACTTTTAAAATTTCTTAAATGGTTCTTAGCTTATTTAGGTTTTCTAAAGTTTTGTACCAGTTTTATTGTATTTTCCTTTAAAACTATTACTTTCATCTACTTTTTCAAGTTGAACCATTTAAATTTGTAGATTATTATAGAATTTAAGAAATCTCTCTGGGTCCAAGTTCTGTATGCTTTCTTTCTTCTAATATCATTTATCTGGGTTTCTTATTGCATCTTTAAAAAGCACTTGGGTAAATGGTTTTATAGGAAAGTGAAATGAATTTTCAAAACCCAGATATTTCTTAAGTTAACCAATAGAGAGATGAGCAACTTCTCAATTCATTTAATTGTACAAACTAAGCATAATTCAGATACCATAAATCAACCAACCAACCAAAAAACATGAAAAAACCCAGACAGGGTTAGTAAAAACAACAACAAATATAAACTCAGATCCTACAATTTTTATAGTCAACCACACTATCTACATTCAATCATATTTTCTACTTTATCATGCACTCAATTTCATATGAGTCATTTGAGGACAGGAACCATGTCAGACACATCTGCCTTCCTGCAGAGTTAAGCACATGGTCAGTGCTTGGCAAATTGTTTTTAATTTATCATCATTAGGGGCGCCTTGGTGGCTCAGTGGGTTAAAGCTTCTGCCTTCAGCTCGGGTCCTGATCTCAGGGTCCTGGGATCGAGACCCGCATCGGACTCTCTCTTCAGCGGGGAACGTGCTCCCCTCCCCCCCGCCTGCCTCTCTGCCTACTTGTGATCTCTGTCAAATAAATAAATAAAATCTTTTAAAAAAAATTACCATCATTATCTACTATGTTCTGCCATATGAGCCTTATTTTATATGCATTTTTCCTATTTTATTTCTTCTTTTGTTCTCCTGGGACAGCAGCAGGATGAGACTGGGGGTAATGTAAAAGCAAGTGGTTGGTAAGAGTTGAGTGTCTTCTGACTGACTTGTGCCCTGCAGATCTTGGGCTTGTCCATGGTTCTGTTCCTTCTGAATCACAGAGACTTACGGAAAGGCTCAGGTCTAGTTCAAAGTGCTGGGGTTTGGGAGATGCGGTGGGATTATGGACATTGGGGAGGGTATGTGCTTGGGTGAGTGCTGTGAAGTGTGTAAACCTGGTGATTCACAGACCTGTACCCCTGGGGATAAAAATATATGTTTATAAAAATAAAATATTAATGAATAAAAAAAAAAAAAAGGGAAGTGCTAAGAGGCATAAAAGACCATCTACTGCATGATGTAATTGACGTATTGTTGTCATTATGTATCTTTAGAAATAATGAAGCAATTGGTGGACCCTCTGCCTTCCATTTTAGGATTAGAAAGCTGAGTGAGATAAGTGGAAATGTTGAAACCCAGAACTCAAGTGACCTAGCTCTGAAATCCAGTTCTTTCTCTCTATCTGTTGCCATTCAGGTAATCTAATTCTGCTGAAGTTACTAAAGTTTTGCCTTCAGTAATGTCTAAGGGATTCACAGTGAATCTATAAACCTTTTGATCAAACTAGAGAAATCAGAAGACTCTCCTGAAAGCCACAGTGCTTATCATTATTGCCTTTCCTATCTTGCTTTATCTTGGACATTCCTATCCTCAAGAGAAAATGAGAGATGACCAGAATCAAGGCTATGTCCCTGTATCCAGGGGAGAGCAGTGTCATAGGGGACAAAATAACTGGCATTTGGAATCTGAATGAAAGCCATTTGTGGGGGCTAAAATGATCTTTTTCTCCTCCTCCTTCAATCATTTGGAAAACATCCTTTTATTGCTAAACTTTGATGTATTTTTTTATTTGTTTAGCTTTGTTTGTATTGCCACTATTAAGGAGAATTTTACTGCCTACAGATACTGTTTTTCTACACAATATAGATATTTAGGTATTAAAACTATTGAAGGCACCCAGGAAAATTGTACTTCTGGCATTCGGGAAACTAACTTTATCACCCTAATTTTTATGTAGCAGCAGATAGGAGGTAGTTATTTAGGTCTTAGGTGGGGTGATAAAGCAAAAGCTAGACTGAGATCCATCAATAAGAGGATGGCCTTTGAGATTTCAGCTCAAGTTCTACCTGAAAAAAGAATTTGGAGTCTTTATTGAGAAAAGTGCTACATAGAAAATAACAAAAGATGGGATCCAGAGGGAGACAAACCATAAAAGAGACTCTTAATCTCAGGAAACAAATTGGAGGTTGCTGGGGGGTGGGGGGTAGGGATAGGGTGGCTGGGTTATGGACACTGGGGAGGGTATGTGCTATGGTGAGTGCTGTGAAGTGTGTAAGCCTGATGATTCACAAACTTGTACCCCTGGGGCAAATAATACATTAGATGTTAATTTAAAAAAAGAAATAGAAATAAATAACAAAAGATCAAAGGAACACAATAAAAACAACCTAGGACCCTCAGTCTTTCAATGTTAATATGGAATGTTTAAAAAATGGGATGTTAGCTAGATATGAAACAACAACAAGATACACCAACCAAAAGCAACAATAAAAGGGAAAAAAAAGTCAAATGCCACTTAAAAAATTGAGAAAGGCAGAGATTTTTCTAAGAAATAAAAATGGGGTATTTTTTAAATAACAGGATATGTTGACAGGTTGATACTAAATGATTAAAGATGTTGAAGGCAGGCTTGGAATAACTGGTTTGTTTTATAACAACATTTCAAAAAGGAAAAAAAAATAAGAAAATAAGCTGTGAGAGATGATTATAATAAGCCATGCCGGAAAATACTGTTGGGTTTATATTCCTTTGGCTAAAATATTCTATTATCACTGTAACACTTAGGGGACACATCAGAGTGGCCTTAAGCCAGGACAATGAGGACCCAGTGGGACTTATACACCTTTTTTTTTAATGCTGTGCTCTCATAGGAAATTAATTATAACACATTTTGACTAATATTTTTGAGAGAACATCATGAGAACTAACATAATAATGTTTTAAAATAACACAACTTCTTGTTTCTATTGTAAACAAGCAGGTTTGGAGGGTCAAGAAAAGCCATATAAATGTTCACATTTGTCTATAGCAAGGCTACTGGTGTTGCCCCCACAACATGTTTCAGTAAACTGTGGAATCATGGCACCCATGATACATGAATTAATTGATATACTGTTAGCTGGGATGTTCTACCCAGAAAAGAGGGCTATTTTTAACTTCAGGATGCAAGAAAAGTCAATGTTATTCAATAGGAATTAGTCTTGATCACTAGATTTAATATTTTCATCAAGATCCAGAGTAGAAGCTATAAAATAAGCTCATTAAATTTGCTTCTGAATCTGAGCTAGGGGTGTCAAGCACAGCACTGAGAAATAGCTTGATAATACAAAGCTGCCCTAAGGATCTGTAGAAAGTTCAGGAAGGATAGTTGTTTACAAAAGAAAAAAAATTAAATAGATAAACTGAAGAATAATTGGCTCTAGAAATATGGTCAGAATAACTTATAGGACTCTAATTCATTATATCCCAACCATAGATCAGACTATAATACTGAAAATTTAAAAACAGAGATGATTTTTTAAGAAAATGTATTCAACAAATATTTTTCAAGCGAGAAACTGCTAGTGACAAGCCCTCTGCTATTACATCCCTCGGGGTCAGGGACTGAATTCAGGGTCGGGGGGACACAAAGAAGAATAAAAGTGTCCTACATTTTAAGGACCGAGCTACCCCAGAGGAAGGGACAGACACACATACTTGGTCCTAGAGTCTAAAAGAAAATGTGTGACCATCAGAGTATAAGAGATTGGCAACTCAGGTTTGACTTACAGCTTCTCCAGGTTTTAGCACTAGGCCACACAAATTCACGTCTGTGTTTTACAATCTTATTATTTAAGGGTTGCCTGGGTGGCTCAGTGGGTTAAAGCCTCTGCCTTCAGCTCAGGTCATGACCAGGGTCCTGGGATAGAGCTCCACATCAGGCTCTCTGCTCAGCAGGGAACCTGCTTCCCTTCCTTTCTCTCTTCCTGCCTCTCTGCCTACTTGTGATCTCTGTCTGTCAAATAAATAAATAAAATCTTAATAAAAAAGAATCTTATTTAAAATAAAGCTAATAAATTCTACTTAAACAATGCCATGAGAAGCTTGAGTAGATAGATAGATGCATACATACATAAATGCATAGATATGCAGATACATAAGTAGGCAGATAGATAGATACATACATACATATATACATACATAGCTACATAGGTAAATAGATAGATGGATAGATAGATAGATATTACTTTTCTTCCAGTTTTCTCTCTGTGAAATACAGAATTTAATTGGTTCTCAAGTGAAGATAGAAATACCTCCAATGAACCCTTCTTTTTTCTTTTGGGTTGGACATGTTTATTAAGTATCAGATTTGAACTAAACTCTATTAATCCAGAAGGCAGGATCCTTGGTCTTCATATGAAAAGCAGTGAGAATATATACTTCCCTTTAGAAAACTAATCTGTGAGAAGGCACTGCTGGAATAAGAATTTAATGGCATAACATTAAAGAGAAAGATGCTTTTCATGATAAAGTGGTTTATGCATTTTAAAGTGAGGTTTGTAGAAATTAAAAATTAAATAGCATGGCTACATTATCTAGAAGATTTTTTAATCTTCTAGAACAGGGTAAAAAATAGGAATGTAATTTTTACATGTCAAAATTTGAAATAGCCAGTGATATGGAGATTAATAGTTCTTTGGCTTTAATATCAGAGTTTCCCAAAATTTCTGTCTCTGCAGCTGCAATATGACTGAATTTTGCATTTCAAGAAGTATACTGGAGTACAATTCTGTAAGTCTTGGAACCAAGAACTTGTTTTTTATTATCCAAAAAAGGTTTTTGAAAAGTGCACCATGGTCAGTATTAAATATGTTGTTGGAGATTTCCTGATCACTGGAAAATTAGTTAAATGATGGTTGTTAATGATACAATTTTAAATCTTTACTAACATTTGTTAGGAAATGCCAGTTAATAGAGTACTGAAACTTGTCAAGCTGTCAAGTATTGGTTCCATGGGTAGGTCATGGTGTTTCTTATGTCATATGTCTGTGGGCATGGTGGCCTGAGTTCCAACTCCCATCTGTCCTGTCTTCTCCAAGCTCCATTTTACTTGTTAGATGAAGATAAGCATCAACATGAATGCAACTCAGTGTGGCTTTGGAAGTAATTACATTTCTAATATGTAAACACTGGCAAATTATAGAGCATGTTTAAATGAGAGTAGAGAAGGATATATTCTCCAAAGTGTCCATTTTAGAAAGAATAGATTTGCATGGTGTCAGTTAAGCCTCCAATAAAATGTGATATAGTATAAGAGGAAAGCTATGGAAAGCATAAGGAATAAAGAATAGAACAGAACTTTTAAAAAATGTGCTTTCTTGCTCCTCACACAAAGGCTCTACCCCTTGTCCTGTTCTGCTACTTCCTTCACCCTGACATGACCTAGGACAGCCTCTGTGTAAAAGTCTGATCATTCTAGATGATGCTTTTGGGAAGAGGCATTCTTTCCTTTTTTCTTTTTCTTTTCTTTTCTTTTTTTTTTAATATGTTCAATGAGCCAACATAAGTCAAGCAGAGAAAGCCATTCTTTTCAAGGGATCTTAGCAACTGTGGGAGGGAGGGGAAGAGACTTCCATAACATATAGTTTTGAAGTAACTCTTTGGTTTTGCAGAGAAAACCCCATAAAGTTAGAACATAGCCTGTGGCATGCATTGCCCATATACTTGGAGTTCAGTGAATTTATCTTCTATGATTCACTGTGATTATAGTAAAACCAGAATGAAATATTGCTTTTCACATCTACAGTCTCTGAGTTAATATGAGTGTGGAATAGCAAAATGCTAGGTATACTGTAGCCACTCCCCCCCCCAAAAAAATAATAATATTGGAAAAGTTTGAGTAATTGACAAAAGTCTTAATGATACTCATTTTTTTTTCATCTTGCTTATTCTTCAATAGAAATTCAGGTAAATATTTCTCATATAACTCATGAAAAGAGTTAATTAAAGGTAATGTTTTTATCCTGGGTTTCTCTCTGCCATTTGTCTGAGAAATTTAGAATTATTCTGCATGAGTGTCACTTTTCTATAAAATTCTGTTACTACAAAACCCTGTTAAGAATTCTGAGCCTTTGGGGCACCTGGGTGGCTCAGTGGGTTAAAGCCTCTGCCTTTGGCTCAGGTCATGATCTCAGGGTCCTGGGATCGAGCCCTGCATCGGGCTCTCTGCTCAGCAGGGAGCCTGCTTCCCTTCCTCTCTCTCTGCCTGCCTCTCTGCCTGCTTGTGATCTCTGTCAAATAAATAAAATCTTAAAAAAAAAAAGAATTCTGAGACTTTGGCATCCAAAATTTATAAAGAACTTATCAAACTCAACACCCAAAGAACAAATTATCCAGTTAAGAAAAGGGCAAAAGACATGAACAGACATTTCTCCAAAAAGACAAATAAAAGGCCAACAGACACATGAAAAAAATGTTCAATGTCACTCAGCATCAGGGAAGTACAAATCAAAACCACAATGAAACACCACCTCACATTGGTCAGAATGACTAAAATTAGCAAGTCAGGAAATGACAGGAATTGGTAAGGATGCAGAGAAAGGGGAAACTTCTTACACTGTTGGTGGGAATTCAAACTGGTACAGTCACTCTGGAAAACAGTATGGAGGTTCCTCAAAAAATTGAAAATAGAGCTACCCTATGACCCAGAAATTGCACTACTGGGTATTTACCCCAAAGATACAAATGTACTCATCCAAAGGGGCACCTGCACCCCAATGTTTATACCAACAATATCTACAACAATGAAACTATGGAAAAAACACATATGTCCATTGACAGATGAATAGACATAGTATATATATATATATATCACATCTTCTTTGTCTATATATATATATATATATATATTCAGCCATCAAAAAAATGAAATCTTGCCTTTTGCAATGATGTAGATGGAACTAGAGGATATTAAGCTAAGTGAAATAAGTCAATCAGAGGAAAACAATCATATTATTTCATTCATATGTGCAATTTAAGAAACAAAACAGAGGATCATAGGGGAACGGAAGGAAAAATAAAATAAGATGAAATCAGAGAGGGAGACAAACCATAAGGGACTTAATCATAGGAAACAAACTGTGAGAGCTGCTGGAATGGAAGGGAGGGTGGGAGAATAGGGAAATTGGAGATAGACATTAAGGAAGGTACTTAATGTAAAGAGCATTGGGTATTATATGAAACTGATGAATCACTGAAATCTACCTCTAAAACTAATAGTACACTATATGCTAACTAACTGAAGTTAAATTCAAAAACAAAAACAAAAACAAAATCTGAGCCTTCCATCTTACCACCCATATGGCTTCTCCAAGTGCTGACTTTCCCTCATTGTAAATTATGAAGTTCTTAGCCAAGTTTCATATCTGCTCAATAAAGTTACATAGTGTGATAAAATAGTGTAAACTGAATTTCTACAAAGCCCTAATTCCTATTTATTAAATATAAACTTCCAAAGACAAAACAGAAATCAGATCTCATATTCAGATTTTTGCTTTATTTTTTTTTTAACTCTTTTCAACTATCATCAGAAAATACTTCACTCTCTGTAAGTATCATGATTTCTTCTAAAAGTGGGACAGGATAAAGCCTACATTGTTTTTATTAGTGGTCATTCATGGGATGCAAGGAAGGAAGAAGAGGAAAAATGCTGGACTTCCTGGTTCTTGGTGGAGAGTTGGACGATTTAAGAATTTTCCTATTTTCTCTGATTGAGAAATATATATTTGATGCATTTGTCAGAAAACCTGTGTTATGTTGCAGTAACAAATGGCCCCTCAATCCCCACTTGTGATGACCAAAGAAGTATGTCATTTGTCCCATTGTGTGGCAATTGTGGCTTTGCTGTATGTCTTCTCATTTTGGGATCCAGAAATGGAGAGTGATTTCTAATTAGAATACTCTCAGCCATCCTATCAGCTGATTTTTCAGCAGAAACTTTGTAGGCCAGAGGGAATGTCATAATATATGCAAAGTGATGAAAATAAAAAAGCTGCACCCAAGAATACTTTATTCAACAAGGTTATCATTCAGAATTGAAGGGAGAGATAAAGAGTTTCCCAGACAAACAAAAATTAAAGGAATTCACCACCAGTAAACTAATCTTACAGGAAATCTTAACGGAAACTCTCCGAGTGGGAAGGAAAGACAATAGCAGGAGTAAGAAAAGTAGGAAGCACAAAAACAGTAAAATTAAGTACATCCATAAAAATCAGTCAAGTAATTCACAAAATAAAAGGATATAAAGTATAATACCATATACCTAAAACCAGGAAGGGAGAGATAAGTAAAAATTTAGTGCTTTTAAAATGAGTTCAAACTTAAGTGACCATCAATTTAGTATAGACTGCTATAAGCATAAGCTGTTATATATAAAACTAATGGTAACCACAAATCAAAAACCAGTGATAGATATGGAAAAATTAAAAGAGAGAAAGAGAGAGAAAGAGGGAGAGGAATCCAAGTATATGACTAAAGAAAACTAGCAAACCATGAGAGAAGAGAGCAAAGGAAAGGAACAGAAAAGAACTACACAAACAACTATGAACAAGTAAGAAGAATGTATTAAGTACATGCTGATCAATAGTTACTTGGAGTATAAATGGACTCAACATTCCATTCAAAAGACACAAGGTGATGGAATGGATAAAAAAGCAGACCCATCTATATGTTGCCCACAGGAGACTCATTTCAGATGTAAGGCACCTTCAGATGAAAGTGAAGGGGTAGAAAAACATTTATCATGCAAATGGAAATGAAAAAGAAAGCCTGGGGAGCAGTATTTATATTGGACAAAGTAGAATTTAAAACAAAAATTGCAATAAGAGACAAAGAAGGACATGACAATCATAAAAGGATCAACCCACAAGAAGATACCATAATTGTAAATATTTATGCACCCATTATGGGAGCACCCACATACATAAAGCAGCTAATAACAAAAGTAAAGGAAGTAATCAATAGCAATACAATAATACTGGGGGAGCTTTAACACCCCACTTAAATCAATGGACAGAATATTCAAACAGAAAATCAACAATAATAGCTTTGAATGACATATTGGACCAGATGGATCTAACAGATATATTCAGAATGTTCCATCCTAAAACAGTGGAATGCACATCTTTTTCAAGTGCACATGGAACAGTCTCCAGAATAGATGACATATTAGGCAACAACACAAATTTTGACAAATTCAAAAAGATCAAAGTCACGCCATGCATCTTTTTTGACCACAGTGCTATAAAACTAGATATGAACCATAAGGAAAATTCTAGAAAGGACACAAATACATGGAGGTTAAATAATAATGAATGGGTTAACCAAACTAAGTAGGTTTAGTTGGAATATATATCAACATAATAAAAGCCATATATGAGAAACCCACAGGTAACATCATGCTCAATGGTGAAAAACTGAGAGCTTTTCCCTTAAGGTCTGAAATAAGACAAGAATGTCCACTTTCACCACTTTTATTCAATATAGTGCTGGAAGTGCCAGCCACAGCAATCAAACAAGAAAAAGAAATAAAAGACATCCAAGTTGGTCAAGAAGAAGTAAAACTTTCACTATTTGCAGATGACATGATACTGTATATAGAAAACCCCAAAGACTCCCATTAAAAACTCCTACAACTGATAAGTGAATTCAGTAGACTTATAGTATATATACTCAATATACAGATATCAGTTGTATTTCTATACACTAAAAACGAAGTAGCAGAAAGAGAAATTAAGAAAACAATTCATTTACAATTGAACCAAAAATAATAAAATACCAAGAAATAAATTTAACCAAGGACATGAAAGACCTATACTCTGAAAACTATAAAACAATGATGAAAGAAATTGAATATGATAAAAATACATGGAAAGATATTCCATATCCATAGGATAGAACAAGTAGAGTTAAAGTGGCCATACTTTCCAAAGCAATCTATACATATAATGCAATTCTTAACAAAATACCCAGCAGCATTTTTCTCAGCACTAGGACAAATAATCCTAATTTATATGGAAATACAAAAGACCTCAAACAGCCAAAGCAATCTTTAAAAAGAAGAACAAAACTGGAAGTATCACAAGCCCAGATTTCAAGATATATTACAAAGCTATAATAATCAAAACAAATATAGAATAGATTACTAGAACAGAATGGAGAGCCCATAGATAAATGTACAACTTTATGGTCAATTAAACTTCAACAAAGAAGACACAAATATGCAATGAACAAAAGACAGCCTCTTCCACAAATGGTGCTGGGAAAACTGGATAACTACATGCAAAAGAATGAAACTGGACCAGTTTCTTACACCATGAACAAAATTAAACTCAAAACAGATTGAAGACCCAAATGTAAAAAGTCCTAGAAAGGAGCACAGGCAGTAATTTATCTCACATCAGCCATAATGACATTTTTCTAGATATCTCTCCTGAGGCAAGGGAAACAAAAAAAAAACAAACAAACGAACAAAAACAATTGGAGGACTACATCAAAAAGTAAAAGCTTCTGCATAGCTAAAGAAAGCAGTCCACAGGAAAAAAAAAGACAATCTTCTGAATAGGAGTAGATATTTGCAAATGACACTTTGAAAAAAGGGTTAGTATCCAAAATATATAAAGGACGTATGCAAGTCAACAATCCAGTTAAAAAGTGGACAAAAGACATGAATAGACATTTTCCCAAGAAGGCATACAGATGGCCAACAGATACATGAAAAGATGTTCAGCATCACTGATCATCAGGGAAATGAAGATCAAAACCATAGGGCAATATTACCTCGCCCCTGTCAGAATGACTAATGAAAAACACAGGCAACAACAAATGTTGGCAAGGATGTGGAGAAAAAGGAGCCCTTGTGCACTTTTGGCGGGAATGCCAACTGGAGCAGCCACTGTAGAAAAGAGTATAGAGGTTCCTCAAAAAATTAAAAATAGAAATACTATATGATTTAGTAACTCACTACTAGGTGATTACCCAAAACATCAATTTGAAAAGATATATGCACCCTTGTGTTTATTGCAGCGTTATTTACAACAGCCACCATATGGGAGCAACCTGTGTCCATTGATAGGTTAATGGATAATATACACAATGGATTATTACTCAGCCATAAAAAAAGAATGAAATCTTGCCATTTGCAACAACCTGGATGGATTTAGTGGGTTTAATGCTAGGTGAAATGAGTCATTCAGAGAAAGACAAATATCATATGATTTCACTCATATGTGGAGTTTAAGAAACAAAACAAATGAACAAAGAAAAAAACAAAAACAAAGAAACAAGAATTTTCAATATTAGAGAGTAAACCAGAGAGGCAGTTAGTAGGGGAATGGTTGCAATAGGCGAAGGAGATTAAGAGTACACTCATCATTACGAGCACTCAGAAATATATAGAATTTTTGAATCACTAATTGTACACCTGAAACTAATATAACACTGTATATTGAAAATATTGTCAGCATTACATCATAAAGAAAAGAGATCAGATTGCAACTTGCAAGTGAGACATTTTTTCTGCTTGTATTTCATTAAGCAAAGCAAGTCAGGTAACCAAACCCAATGACAATGGGCCAGTAAGGAAAGTGTAATTTTTCCCTAGGAAATAGCAGCAAACATTTTTGAAAGACTTCCACCAACTGCTAATACTAGCTGTAAACCAGGCACTGTACTAGGCATTTACAGATATTAATTCTCATCTTCATAATAATCTTAATCTTAGAGTATGGGGATTTTTAACCTTTATTTTGTAGAAGAGGAGAAAAGCTCATCTCTTTGTCTATGCTCACACATCCGGAAATGGAAGAGTCTAGGAAGATCTAGATCTGTCTGAGCTGTATTTCAAGTAATGTACTCACTGTAATCAGTATTCTTTTTGAAGAGAAACAAAAACCCATCAGGCTTCTCAAAATCTATGAGGAAAGAACCCAGGTTATGAGATTCTATAACCCATTACTTTTCCAAACATGGAAATAACTCTCAATAAAATTATCATCTAAGAGAGAAAATTAAATAACTCTATTAAAATATATAGGAAATTAAATTCCTAAATTAAATTATTCATACTTGCAGTAATATATAAACCTTCAAATTTCAGCAAATTAACACAATGAATTTGGTTTTCTTACTCATGTAATTCCCCAGTGTGAGCATTCCTGGTGACCTGGAGACTTTTTTCTTTTCCTCCTGGTTCAGGAATGCAGGCTGTGCCTACCTTGTTGCTCCACCATCTCCTGGGACGTTAGGAGCCTCTGCATTTAGTGGATGGGGAAATAGAAAGTCCAGACAGATGTGCTTCTCACCTACCTTACCCTTGATGTGACACACATTACTGCTACTCCCATTCTAATAGCAAGAACTGGTCATGTGGCCCTATTTATATGCAAGGATCACTGGGAAATGTAGTCCTTGACTGGACAGCCACTGTCTATAACAACTTTATATTATGGAAGAGGGTTCATGAAATTTTGGTGAACTTAGAGGTACTTCTGCCACATAAGATATTGTCATGTTATATGTTGATACAAACTAGAACATGAATTAGTTCCCAGGAGAGATGCAAATATATTTCAGTCCATGAAGTATTTGTTTCTTGTTTCCTTTCTCCAAATACCACCAATAAAATTAAATATAACACGCTTTTGCTAAGAAATCTATTAAATGACCTTCCAAATGTTTTACTAGATACCATTAGGGATATAAAATCAAGAATGATGCATTTTCTTCCCTCCAAGGGATACCATGGGTTTCTCCCATTTGAATGTCAAATCCAGGGGCAGAAGGAATTCTGTTTAATTCTCATCCACAGCTGGGCAAGTAGCTGAAGGAACCTGTGTTCTCACATGTGAAATGGAAATAATAATATACCTGGTTGGCATGTATGATGTGGGGTTAAAATTAGATGAGGATTATAAACCCTTGTGATAAAGGAAATTACATGGACTGTGTATTATCTCACTTTCTTTCCATAAACCCAGAGGGACTAGTGCATATGAATATTGGTAGAGCCTGCTTCTGAACACAAAATGCAAATTTAAGGAAACCCATCCAGCTCCATTTACATAATCATGGCAAAATGTAAAATGCGCACCTTATAGAATTGAAATGTAGAGATGAGGATCCTGAGTAATTTACTCATTATTCTTTCCTAATTCCCTAAATCCCTAACTTGTGCAATTTCCTTACTCTACCCACAGTTAGAAAATCAAGCCTGCTAAGCGCTCTGGGAATTGGTAGTCTACTGTCCTAATTTAATCAATCCAGGACTGAAATGAAGGAAGAGAATATGAATTACTATGCCTAGCTCTAGGGGGAAGGAGCATTTTTTATTAGGTCTATGATAAAAATTTCCCCTTAATACATACAGCAGGCTCCCTCAAACACACCTGACAATAATAGGAACCCAGAACACGTATGAAACAAATTAAAGGACTTAACCTGTTTTTCAAAGTTGAGTATGCCTCTGAATCCTTTGCAGAACTTACTAAAACACACATTTCTGGGCCTTGCCCTCAAAAATTCTTATTTAATAGGTTTGGGTTGGAGAGTGCTAAAAGCTTACACTTAGGACAATTGCAGGATGATGTGGATGCTGCTGGTCCAGGGGCCTCATTGTGAGAGCCACCCAGCTGAAAGCATTGGTAATCAGTCGAGGTAGCTCATCCCAGTCAACATCTGATGCACATCTAGAATTAAAAGCACTGTCCTGGGGTGCTTGGGTAGCTCAGTGAGTTAAGCGTCTGCTGTTGGCTCAGGTCATGGTCCAAGGGTCCTAGGATTGAGCTCTGCATCAGGCTCCCTGCTCAGCTGGGAGCCTACTTCTGTCTCTGCCCCGTTCCCCCACTCGTGTGCTCTCTCTCTCTCTCTCTCTGAAATAAATAAATAAAATCTTTTAAAAAATTAAAAAGAATAAAAGCATTGTCCTAATGATTATAGGTTTCCGGAGCGAACAAATTAATATTGTTATTGTTATTATTCTTAACACCTGGACTTGCATCAGGAATTTGGCCAAGAATTCTCCTATAACTAACTGCCTCCTTGTGTCTTTTCATTTTGTCACTGAAGGCTCTTTGAGATGGCAATTACCCTTCTTCCTGTTATGTCTGTGATTGTTTGCCCCTCTTTATTCCTTATATGTTTCTTCCTCTCATGCTTGCTTCCTACCTGGGGCCCAGAAGATTGTTTGGCCAAAGTATTGAGAGATACAAGGTAAACAATGTCTAGTACAGTTGTCTTAGCTTTCTGTGCTTGGCTCTACCACTTACCAACTGTATGACTAAACCACATTTTTGTATTTTTTTCTGAAGTTCAGTTTTCTCATCTGTTAAAATAGAGATAACACTTTATATGTTTATGTGAACAAAAAAAAATACTTAGTACAAAGTTAGGGCTCAAAAATATTCTGTATTGCCTTTTCTTGTCTGCTTTCTTCCTCATTTTCCTTTTTCCCTTCCATTGCAGTGTTTTTTTTTCTTCACTCCATGCCTCACCTCCAGTGTAAAGAACAGATAAAACATCATTTCTTCTCATTTACCACTCTGCCAAATGGTTCTACAAGTCCTACTTTTTGCAAGTATCTTGTTTTCCTTCTCTGGAACATGCTTTTTATCCTCAGGTTCTAGAAATCTGACCAAATGTAAAGCCCCCAGATCTCACTCTGTTCCATTGTACATTATTAAAGTGATCTCATAAAGCACTTAATAATTTCTGAAATATAGTTCATAATATTACCTATACTGTCTTCCAATTTTTTTTCTTTGTAATATATCCCTGCTACAGCTATGGCCTGGATAACATAGAAAACACAAGAACACAATATAGGAGCATCCCAAAAGGACTGAATGTTTTCAAAACTCAAAAGTCTGGCTACTTGTGTGTTAGGTCATGTATTAAAATGTGAATAATAGGGACTTAATCGCTCTGGCATTGAGGATAATATCAACACTTACCTTTCAAATTATTTGTTCTTTATCAGGTCTGGTCTTAAATTTGGTGCTTATGTTTAAGCAAATGTGCCTGAAATTACTGCACTATGACCAGAAACTAAGGAATCTCTTTGGGGTCTCTGTAATTCTAGCATCTCAACTGAAGAAATGACTATTGGCAGAGTAGAGCTGTTAAGTTGTTCATGAGCTTTAGAGGGCAGTAGAGGAGCTGTCTGAAAAAATCCCTACTTGACCAGGAAAAATATTTTTCTTTCCCAAGTTATTTCTGCAAAGCTTTCTCTTTGGAAGGAAACTAAAGGATTCAATAAAAAATAAAAAAAAAAAGTGCATGTAATATCTTTTAAAAAAATGGAGTATATCCTAGTATATTTCATATATAAGAACATATTCCACCATGATAAATTTACCTTCTACCAATTATTAATGTGTGAGGAATCCAAAAGAAATTTAAAGAAAAAGAATTATTAGCTTTGTTGTATTTATTGTAGGTTTTATTTTAAGAATGTTTTATTCAGTTTGTGTGTGTTTTTGCCTTATGTATTGAAGGATAAAATGCTTTGGATAATTGTGGCTGTGCAAATAGTTAAGAGATAATGTTGAACAATTTGAGGCAAACAAATTTGTACAAAAATACTGATTCCTGAAGATAATGAGAAAGCTGTTTTTGAATTAAAAGTTTAAATACACACAAATGAAAAGATGAAATAGGAGTCACTTTTTTGGGGGTAGTTTAAGTTCATTTAACTAAATTAGATTTTGTCAGCTAGCAAGAATTATACCTGAATTTAGCCATCATACAATTAAGAGAAAATTCTTTGGAAAAACAGTGTTTAAGATGTTACTAAAGGCTATAAGGAGAAATGCTCATCCTCGACTTCCTCTTGTCTGGGTGATCCCAAATCCACAGGCACACAGCCACCACAATGACTGCAGTGTCTATAAAGTGGAATAGTGTTAGGTTTGAAGCACCGCCTACACAAGCTACACTATTCTATTTATGAATTATTGCGTGTCTACGATGCAAGACAGCAGGGTGCACTGCATAGTCTGAGTGATCAAAACAGAACTTACTCAGCTTTATATTGGTCTGAAATGTTTCCTCTGGGGATTGGGTCATTCTTGCCTGCTCTGCACTAGTGACGAAGGGTATTGCTCAAAGCTGATACTCTTACAGTGCAAGCTCAGAACTTACACCTTTCAGTAGAAGCCCCCCTGCCTGCCTTGCCCAAATTCTTGGCCACTGCTCTGCAAGAGCTATGGGCTCAGGTCTATCTTCCTCCTTTGTGATTTTTATTGTCTTTCCTCTGTATTTTTAATTCTTCTAGTAACCTTTTGATCATTTCCCTTCATTCCTGTCTTCTGGCTTTCTTTATTCTTTTGTCTCTTTATCTGGGAGTACATTTTCTCAACCCCTTAAAACCTGGCTTGGAAGAAACCAAGTATATGATTTCATAGGCCTATATTTTCTCCAGTAAGTTTATTGGATAATGGTCATTTTGTCTTGTTTCTAACTCTCATAGGAGATTGGGGGCAGATTTTCCAGTTCTGTTATTACTATCAGTACCACCAGCTTTCAGTGTAGCAGATCTTTCAGGGTCTGCTGAGGCTGCCCAAGGCTCTCTGCCCACACAGAGAAGATATCATGAGGTTTGATAAATATTTGTTGGTCTTCTTTTTCAATCTGGTCATATCTTTAGTGACCCTGAACCACCTAGCTTTAAGAGTTTAACCTAAGCAATAGAGCATGACCATTTGACACAGCAAAGTGAGAGAGGACCTCAGAAACTCCAGAAATGAGTCAGGATGGCCTTCAAACATTTAGAAAATATCATCCTCTTTTACTTAAAAGTCACAGTCAAGATGACACAGCAGAATCCCAGGAACCTCAAAGTCCAAATTTGAAGATTCTTTTCATGTATTCACATATCCTCTTTGGGCACATCTTCAGTGAATTCTACAAGGTGCTCTATCTAAGTATGTGTTTATGGAGATAGCCACCTTCTGTTGCTTTTTTTCCATGTATCATTCTGGGGAAGGAAATGGCCTTGATTTTGAGGCCAACCTGCTCTTTCTAACCCAGTAGCTCTCAGGTGGCTCCATCTTCACCGAGAAGGGGATGCCGGTTCTAGGTGTAACTGCTCAGAATGAGGTATAGTGCCCATGAACAAAGACGCGGGCTATTTAAAGCTCCCATGGCAAATCAAAATCCAGAAACATTTTATAAGTTGGGAAAACATTTCGCTGAGGCATTTGCCACTTTTCCTCACTGAATCTTCTTAAAACAAAATGCCTTGAATGCCTACCATGTACCCAATAGGGGACTGATCCTGTTATGGAATTAGTAATCTGTAAGCAATAAAAATAAAAATGATGGGAAGCCCAGAAGGAAAGTTATTATATCAAGGTTTTAATTTTTTTCCCCATTTAGGTCCTTGTCATGCTATATTTTATAACATTTCTAATTATTCTGAAAAGCCTTATGGCCAGAAAAAGGGAGGATTTTGTTTGTTCATTTGTTTGTTTGTTTTGTTTTGTTTTAACTGCATGATGTTAAATAAAATAATGATGAGTGATGCACTTTGTCTTTCAGGATGAGATGATTTTGCTCCACCTCTACTGACCAATGCTCGAGATAGGCTACGTTATGACTTTAAGGTACACATAGGATCACACTTCTTGGAAAAGATCCAGCCAACCCTAAAGCACGTTGATTTTCTTGATATTATATGGGAGCTCCATTAGAAAGAGTTATGTGAGGGGTGCCTGGGTGGCTCAGTGGGTTGGGCCGCTGCCTTCGGCTAGGTCATGATCCCAGGGTCCTGGGATCGAGCCCCACATCGGGCTCTCTGCTCAGCGGGGAGCCTGCTTCCTCCTCTCTCTCTGCCTGCCTCTCTGCCTACTTGTGATCTCTATCTGTCAAATAAATAAATTAAAATCTTTAAAAAAAAAAAAAAGAAAGAGTTATGTGGGGTTTTTCTGTAGGTGGCATGGGGTCTCTAGGACATCACAGAAATGCTGCTTTGTACTTTTAATATTGTAACTATGCTGAGCATGATTTGGCTTATTTCACTGTCTCCCATTCTCTCTCTTAGTCTCACTTTTGACACTCTCTATATCCTGAAGTGATTTCAGAATCTTTTAGTGCCACAGGTTATCTCTGTGACAATTAATTATCATTAAACTGGCAATGGAAATGTTAGTTAATGGATGGTATTTGTTGATAAAATGCCAGATAGCAGATAATTAATTATAATAGCTCATCTTGGGGAAAAACAAGTCCATCAGAATGAGGATAATGAACAATTTGCCATCTGGCCTAGATTAAGGGACTGTCTGGGTCAGTGTTGAGTCACTCTAAGCTCCCTGAAGTGTCTCAGTAGAGGACAGATGCATCCATTGCATCTATGAACATTGTGGACAAGGTCCTGGGGTTCAGTTTTTGCTGTCCATTTTGACTGGGCTGAATTCTAAGGGATTTGGGAATTTCAGAAACCTGAGTAAATGGGGAAAAGAGGAAGCAGTGGAAGAAGTAAGTGGGACAGAGATCCTGGTTTCAGGGAGCAGTACTTGCAGGCCCTGTGCACAGAATATAAAGGAGCATGGTAAACTTGACTGTTGTGGGAGCAGGGTGCTAATGTCTAGCGGCAGCATGGACCAGGAGGCCAATCCATTCACAGCAGACTTCCAGCAGATGGTCAGAGAAATAGGAAGAGGGGACACTTCACTCTTACCCATCCTTGCCCCCCACCCACTCAAGAAAAGATCAGCTGTTTGCAGGTGCTGGACAGGACAAAAGAACAAGGCAGCATTTTTGGCTTCAGAATGAACTCCATTAGCTGAGAGTTTGCATATAGGCCAGAAAACAGAGTGAGAAGCTAAGAATTATTGTTTGTATGTTTTAGGCTACCATTTGTGGAGAGTGCCTATTATATGCCAGGTACTATAATGACATTATTGTATTTTAAGACATTTATTACAATTTTATGAAATAGGTGCTTTCATGTCTGACTTCCAGATGAGAAAAGTGAGGAACATAGAATTTAGGGTAATTGCTCACTGTCATATATCTAGTAAGTTCCACAGTCAGGTTTTATACATTTATCTGTCTGTATCCAGAGAACTTTCTACTTTAAGACAGAAAGCAATATAATTTAATGGAGGTGAGAGGGAAGATTGTATGTTGGAGATGGGTGGAGGGAAAGGGCACTGGACATTACCCTGAACAACTGACAAGAGTTAAGTAAATCTGGTTGACTTGTGGGAAGAGGGGATATGGTTAAACCTCCAGGAAGAAAGCAGCCATAACTCTCGCTTTATCTGGAAGGAGAAAGCTCCTCCATTGGCTGGTCATGTCCAGTTATTACTCTTAGCTGCTTTCTCTGAGATTGATTCTCAGATTTTGTTTATTTGTTTGTTTTATATAATAGTAAGACCAAGGATGACAGCTGCTGTGAGTACTCTGAACACCTACCTCACAGTAGGCAGTTGAGTCATTCCTTATGAGTGACTAAATAAACAAGTGTGTTCATTTTCCAAAATAGCAAAAGCAGGGGCACTCTGCTTCTGTGTATTCCCAGTTATGGCTCTGCTTGAAGCAGGAGAGAGGGGCTGGCTCTCTACCCTTGTACCATCAACCCCCAAATAATTCTACTGAAGTGAAACTTTAGAGAGTCCTTAAGTGAAGGCATTTAGGGATTTCACATTCTATCACAAAATCTCCAATTACTGGTATCCAAAATAGAGACTTTTCCTGGTGGTAAAGAAATTGTTCACACATAGAAAAAGAAGATGAATGCTTTTTAAAATACACTTATTAAAATTAATAAGAAATTCTGAAGTATGCAGAAGATCATCAAGAAAATAGAAGACTTGAACAACAGTGTAAACCACTAAGAAGCAATACATCTTAATAAGGACACTGAATCCCCAAACACGAGAATACACACACTTTTCAGGTGTTCATGAAACATTCTACAGGATAGACCATTTGCTAGGATGTAAAATAGGCCACAATAAGTTTAAAAGGATTGAAATCATACAAAATACATCCTTAGATTACAATGGTATGAAATTGGAAATCAGTAATAGAAATTTGGTAATACACAAATAATGGATATTAAGCAATTAAGAAGTGTACTTCTTTAAGAAAAATTCGATATTTTATTTTTTAAGTAATCTCTACACCCAACATGGGGCTCAAACTCACAACCTTGAGACCAAGATGCTTTGCTTACTGAGCCAGTGAGGGACTCCAAGTACCACACTTCTAAATAATCAACGGATTAAAAAAAAAAAATTACAAGTGGAAAATCAGAAAATACTTTTAGATAAATGAAAATGAAGAATCATGTAGCAAAACTTACCAGATGCAGCTGTAGAAGTTCTTAGAGGAAGGAGTGCCTGGGTGGTGCAGTGGGTTAAAGCCTCTGCCTTCAGATCAGGTCATGATCCCAGGGTCCTGGGATCAAGCTCCATATTGGGCTCTCTGCTCAGCAGGGAGCCTGCTTCCTCCTCTCTCTGTCTGCCTCTCTGCCTACTTGTGATTTCTGTCAAATAAATAAATAAAATCTTTAAAAAAAAAAAAAAAAAGAGAAGTTCTTAGAGGGAAATATATAACAACAAATACCTATATTATAAAATATCAATAAACTGTCAAAAAGAAAACTACAAGAGCAAACTTAACCCAGAGAAAGTAAAAGAAAGAAAGAAATTAATTTAGGGCGCCTGGGTGGCTCAGTGGGTTAAGCCGCTGCCTTCGGCTCAGGTCATGATCTCAGGGTCATGGGATCGAGTCCCGCATCGGGCTCTCTGCTCAGCAGGGAGCCTGCTTCCCTTCCTCTCTCTCTACCTGCCTCTCCGTCTACTTGTGATTTCTCTATGTCAAATAAATAAATAAAAATCTTTAAAAAAAAAAAAAAAAGAAATTAATTTAGAACAAAACTAAGTTAAAAAGAAAATAGAAAAAAAGAACAGTAAAAAAAATCAATAAAACCTGGTTGATTCTTGGGAAAAAAAAAGTCAACAAAACTGACATTTATTTGGATTTATCAATAAACAAGGCTGAAGTTAAATAAAATCAGGGGGTATTTTTTTTTACAGTAATTGACAAGCTGACCTTAAAATTCCTATGGAAATTCAAGAGATTAAGAATATCCAAAACAGTATTAAAAAGGAATAAATTTATAAAGGAATGCTACAAACATTTGTATGCCAAAAAATTTGGTAACCTAAATGACATAACAAATTCTCAGAAAGACAAAAGGTACCAATACTGACTCAAAATGAGATAAATTCCGAATAGCTCCATAACAAGTAATAAGACTAAATTCACAAGGTAAGGGGGGAAAATAACACATCCAGATTGGGCAGAAAGATATAAAATTATCTCTATTTGGAGATGACAGCTTTTTGTGTTTGGAAAATCTTGAGGAACACACACACACACACACACACACACACACAAAGATTATTAAAGCAAAGTTCAGAAAATTTGCAGTATACAATGTCAGTATACAAGAAATATACAATTCATTTATGATGGCATCAAAAGAATA
Organism: Mustela lutreola; assembly: GCF_030435805.1. Taxonomy (NCBI): domain Eukaryota; kingdom Metazoa; phylum Chordata; class Mammalia; order Carnivora; family Mustelidae; genus Mustela; species Mustela lutreola. The sequence goes on from NC_081290.1 coordinate 51,756,193, forward strand.
ATTTACTTAAGAATGAATTTGACAAAAGAAGGGAGAAACTTAAACAAACAAACAAAAAGTTGTTGAAATAAAGAAGATATAAACAAATTGAAAGACATATGTTCTTGAATCAGAAGGTTTAAGATTATTAAGATGGCATATACTCCCTCCAAATTCTCTAGTTGAGGCTACTGCCCTGATTCTAAGTTTCTGGTAGCTCCATGTTTTCTTTGACTTATGGCTGCATAACTCCAAACTTTGCTTTCATCTTTACATGCCCTTTTCCTATGTTTTGTCTTTTTCTGTCACTTATAAGGACACATGTATTTAAGGCTTATCCAGGTAATCCAAAATACCATTTGAAGATTTTCAACTTAATTACATCTGCAATAATCCTCTATAGATTCTGGGATTTAGGTATGGACATATACTTTGGGGGCCACCTTTTAACTGACTACATCATATGACTCAGCAGTTCCCATCCTAGGTATATGCTTAAGAGAAATGACAGCATATTTTCAGGCAAAACATGTATATAAATGTTCATAACAATATTGCTTCTAATAACCAAAACATGGAAGTGAACTAAATGTCCATTAACTGATGAATGAATAATTAAATACGGTATACCCATGCAATGGATTATTATTGGGCAATAAAAAGGAATTAAAAGTAAAGACTACAATGTGGTTGAACTTTGGAAAAAAAATGTTCTGGTTTCAGCTCAGGTCGTGTTCTAGGGGTGGTGAAATGGGGCCCTGCTTCCATTTCTGTGGGGAGTTTGCTTGAAATTCTCTCTCCTCCCCCTGCTCCTCATGCATGTGCTTTCTCTCTCTTTCTAAAATAAATAAATAAACTTTTTAAAAATCTTCAAAAAATGTTATTTTAAGTGGAAGAAGCCAAGCATAAAAGACCACATATTGTGTAGTTCAATTTATAAGAATGTCCAGAATAGGCAAATCTATGGAGACAGAGAATAAACTATGGTTCCCTGGGGAAGGGGATGAGGTGAGAGGGGAAAAGAAAGTGATTGTTAGTGGGTATAGAGTTTGGGGAAATGATGAACATGCTCTAAAACTGATTGTGGTGGTGGTTACCCAACTCTGTGACTGCATTAAAAACCACTGAATTGCACAGACAAGTTATATGGTATGTGAATTGCATCTTAATAAATCTGTTAAGAATAATTATTTAGTAGATGTGATTGCTGGAGAGCGAACTTCCAAGGGCAAGAATTTGGACTTATTTATATCTACCAGTGAGACCATAGATCCTCCAATATTATCATTAGTCAATACAAGTTTTTGATAGTGAAAATGATTGAAGAGAGGGACATCAGTTTGGGGAGAAGGTTACCAGAATGTTATGGAAGCCCAGGGAGGCAATCCAAGTCTTTGTAGAAGAATCTGAAGATTCTTCATAGAACCATTAGCCTTTGGAACTGAATTGGGAGGGATAAATTCAAGTGTTCCAGACAACTAAAGGGACAAAGGCTTATTGGATAATAAAGCATAGAAGAGCAAGTTAACTCAGTTGGCATACAGGTTGCAACTGGATAAATGGTAGGACAGTGATCTAGAATAGTAGTAGCTGTATCTCAAAGTGCTTTTAAAATTTTTTTTTTTTTTTTAGTTTTAATCTATGTTTCCCAACCAAAGCGAGCTTTAATGATTGGTTTTTGAATAATTTGGGGTAAAAGACAAACTTTTTTATTATTATTATTAATTTTAATCTGTCATTAACTGATACTTTTTAAAAACACAATAATGGTGAATTAGTAGAAAAATGAAAGGAGAAAAAGCAAACACAAAACCCACTGAGAATGGCTCTTGGCAGCAACATCAAGTTGCTATAAAATTTTCTAAATATTTACTGTCGACTTAAGTCCTTTTCTCATTGCAGGCAAGTAATAAATAATTTGTGAGCTAGCTCTCGTTCATAAACCACTTAGCACAAATCTAAATAACACATCCCCAAAAAATGCTAGTGATCAAATGTGTATGGGATACATTGGGCATTTTTTCTGCTTCATCATACCCTTGGGAGAGGCATAAACTGCTTTGTTAAATTAAAGAACCCTAAGAAATCTTGCCATAACTACATTTACTTAAATTGGCCTAAATTTACAAAATTTTCCTTTATTCATGGGTGCATTCATTTCTTCTTTCATTAATCAAATGTTTGTTGAGTGCCTACTGTTTCCCCCTCCAGAGTTCCAAGCACAGAGGATATGGACAAAAGTCCCTGTTCTCATTCACCTTGTGCCCAGGGGAGGAGACAGATAATAAACTAAATCATGAAGGCAGATTAGAGTGAATTAGGTAATGTTGAGTGCCAGGGTGACCAGTGAAGTCCAAGAAGGGATATTGAAGTTAAATGTTTTTACTGAAAATATGGTGTTTGGGTAAAAACCAAAGGTGGGAAAGCAAACCAGGCAGATGTGGACCAGGAGGGAGAGTGATCAGTCACAAAGCAATCTATGCAAATTCCCTGAGGCAGTAGGATGCCTGTAAATTTAGCTAGGAGCTAGAGCAGAAGAGTGGAAAGAAGATAAGTGAGAAAATCAGAGGGGTAGGAGGAAGCGGGACCATGCCAAGCCTTCTAAATCTTTGTAAAATTTTTGGCTTCTACTCTGAGTGACATTGGGAGCCATTGGAAAATTGCATCAGAGGACTGATCTCATCTGACTTGGGTTTGCACAGGACTACCCTGGCTCATCTTTAGAGGAGAGATTAAAAGAGACAGAACTTTAATTAGGGATATCAGCTGGAAAGTTATTTCAGCAATTCAAGTTTGAGGTGAACAAGGCTCAGAGTAAAGTACAAGTAATGGGTAAAGGTAATGGTGAAAATAACTGGACTCTGAATATACTTTGATGGCAGTTCTGACTACTTTTAAGGATTAGCTGTAGAATGTAAGGAAGACAAGGAAATGATGCTACTCAAGTGTTTGACATCAGAATTCGAATTCACCTGTCCTAAAACTGGGAAACCTAAAGGAGGAGGAGATTTGGGAGTGCAAGGAGTTCAGTTTGAGCTTGATAAATTTGAGATGCCTAGAAGACCTAGGTGGAGATGCCACATAGGCGATTGGACATATGAGTCTGGAGAGCAAGAGGTAGAGATATACTTCTGGGATTTATCAGCATTTACATGGTATTGGCAGCCATGCAACTGAATAAGACCTTTAACAGTCTGTGTAGACAAAAAAGTCCAAAGTCTGGCCCCTGGGGTACTGCTTCATTAAGAGCTTGCACAGATGAGAAGAAAGATCAAATAGGAGAGTAAGATCAGCTGGAGAGGAAATAGGAAATCTAATAGAGTTTGATGTCATGGAAATCAAGTAAAGAATGTGTTTCTAGGAGGACAGGGTGTTCAACCCCATTAAATACTGCTTATGGTCACATAAGCCCAAGACTGGGAAACAGTCATGGGATTTAGCAAAGCAGACATCATTGGCGACTTTAATAAGAGCATTTTTAGTGAGTATGGAGGTGAAAGCCTAGTTGGAATAGTTTCAAGAGAAATCTGGAATAAGGGAATCAAAGAGAGATCACAGAATCTGTGTTGAGTTTGAGACAGTAGCTGGAGGGGGCATGAGAATAAGTGAGATGACAATGGTGATGGTGATGATGATTGTGGTGGGGGTGGTGATGGTGGTGCTGATGGTAATTAGTGATGATGATGGTGGTTGTGGTTGGCGGTTATGGAAAAAATAAAAGCATGGTGGTATGCTGATGAAACATGAAATGCTGTAGAGGGAAGAGGAACAGCTTGCGCAGGTAAAAGGAAAGAGTCTTGTACATAGTTGTAGAGACTGGTTTTACCTAGGAGTGGGTTCAGAAAGGAGAGAGGTATTTGAGCATTGATTGATGTGGGTGAGGAGATGCCAGAGGAGATTCATTTTTGATTGCTTCTATTTTCTCAGATTTTAAGCTGAGAATAAGAATGGGACTAGTAGGAGAAGTCTAAAGTGAGACATAACATAAACCAGTTGGCCAGGGGAGGGGGGAATGAAGGCAAGGCAGGTGCTCCAATGGCCAGGCAGCACTGAGGACTCTCTTAGAGGTGATCATGGACTTCCTATGAGACTCAACAGTATGGCTGTCTGTTTTAAGTACACTACTTTTTTTTTTTTTTCATGTAACACTTCTTACCAATCAGCTGAAACTCTTTGTAAAGTACCCGTAGTTCTAGATCAGAGGTGGAAGGGAGGTTTTAGGCAGGACATCGATGCAGTCAAATTTACTGGCATCAGCATGTAAGATGGATTCATGGGGAACAAATGGAGGACAGAACTTAGGAAGGAGGCTGCAGAAACAGTTAGGCAAGAATTGATGAGCATGAGTGTCATTTCTGTGTCTCTGTGTGGTTCACACAATGTCATACTTGAGAAGGAATTCTCTTCTTCCATAGAGCAGGGAAGGAACACACCCCCATTTAGGCCTCTAGAACAGATGATTTTGGTACTTGCTTTTGCTTAACCTTATTCTGGGGCTGCCATATGCCAACTCTGCATATCCCAGCATTTCCATCTGCCTTTACTCTCTACGAGATGCAGATTTACAGGAAGGGGGGGAAGCTGGCCAGGGAGTGTGATTTTGTTTGCATGAATGAACTGGTTTTGCATTGCTTACACTCCACTGGTTTTTAGCCCCATCCCTCCCCACTGCCAGGAGAGCTTTCTTATAAGATGAAGCCATTCCTGATCATTTGATGGGGTTGTTTTTATAGAGGGAGAAGCTTGGAAGTTGAGGAATTGAGGTAGTAAATGATGGTGAAGGATTATCTGAAAAAACTGCTCACTGACGATTGGGAGCCAGGTATTTGATTTTTACCTCTTTTTGGAAAAAATTCTGAAAATCAGAGCTGGCCTGCTAAAAGGCAATAAATCTGGCAGAAAGGTAAAAAGAAAGGGCCAGCAAGCTGCCAACAAGGAATTAAAAGAGCTCATGGAATACAGCCCAGAGCTCTGGCAGCCTGCGAGGGGTGGTCCGGGAGAAGTGGCGGCATATAACAAATGATCATAAGCTGAGACCTGATTCATTCAGTGGGGAATGAAGGTGGAAGCAAAGAAAGAAGCCCAGACTCCATGAAATGAAAGATTTCTTTTATAAAGCAGACACAGTAAAATGGAAGAAGAGTGAGAATGGAAGTTTAGATACAATACATAGGGTGGTTTTTCACCCAGCTGAAGAGGGTATTGGGAAAGGCCATGAGAAAAATCACAAGATTCAGAATTTGACTCATTTGAAATGTTCCATCAGAGGAGAGGATATGGAAAAGGTCATGACAGCTTGGACCCTCCGAGTGAGCAAGCAGTGTAATATGAAGAGGTATCCCTAGGAGTTCTGGAACAACACACCTTGAGATCTTTGAGAATCTGCAAGTTCATGAACAGCATCATAGTCTATAATTCATCCCATCAAATGAACTAAATATAACTTTGTAATGGAAAAGCTGCCCCGGGTGTGTGGGCATAATGAAAGCAAAGCTACCTGGAAATAATCAAAGAGGAACAAATTTACATGGAGCTGTGGAGGCTGGGTCAGGCTAGCTTACCCCACAGAAAAGCTTATTGAGCTTATTTGCTTCTCTTGGAAACTGATTGGAACATATCCTAAGAGGGACTCAGAAGATGAAAGCAGTAAATGTAGAGTTTCCCCAGAGCCGGAGTCTACTGAACTCCCTTCTTTAAATTATTTGGATTTACAGAGTGACATTACAAAAAAGAAGAAACCCCTTCTTTTAACAAACTTGATAAGGAAATCTTCATATTGAGAAATCACCATCTTACACAATGTTTAACTACGAAGCCATAATTTAAGCTATCTGAATCTATGTTTATTTTAATGTATTTTTGAAACTGTGTCACATGTACATCATGTCTATAGTTTTATGAATATTATTGCTAGGACTAGACTTTGGAGTAAGTTGATTAAAAGAAATATAAAGTTTAAAAAAGTCTTTACAGGTGGGTAGTAGACTGATCTAAAAATCGAACCAAGGTATATGACATAATTGTACTTATAAATATGAGCAACAGCATAACAAAGAAAAGTTACTTCAATATAGTGAAATACTGTGTCGTCATTCAAACTTGCTCAGACTAAGAGGATATATAGGCAAATCCTGATCCTATTGCAAAGTTGTAGTTTGGCAAATTGGAAAGATAAAATCTTCTGGAGCAGATGGATCTAGATTCAAATGTTGGCTCTGCCGCCCTCCCGCCTTATTTTATTTTACTTTATTTTTTTACTTTATTTATTTATTTTTTTCCTCAATGGGTTTAGGGAAACTACTTAATGTCCTTGTGATTAAGTTACTATACTCCATCGTAATACCACATAGAGTGCTCAGCAAATGCCTTGCCCAGAGAAAGCATTAAAGAAATTCTATCACCATTTTTGCAGATATAAAAACAAGGTTAGTTTTCTTCGCTCTGTGTTAACCAACAGATAATGAGGCATTCAAGTCTGATGGAGTGATACAATGGAAAGAGGACACAATGTATAAGCAAAAGATTTGGGTTTAATCTGCAGAGTCAAAAAATTTCCACTTAATAAATGTGCAGCTTAGACATTCATTTATTCTCTGTGAGCCAGATATAGAAAATCCAACTGGGAAGGTACATAATTACATATAGAGTAATATCTTAATATGTATAAGATGAGGACTACAAGACTATCACATACACATGGCGACATGTGGAGAGAGAGGCAGAGAACATGAGGAGGAAGGGGGGCATGGGAGGAGAAGAAAGAACATGTTATTGTAGAAAGATAGTTGGCGTAGAACTAGAATATCTTGATTCATTTCATCCCTTTGAAAAGGAAGGAAACTTCAATTTCCTTATCCATTCAATAGATGCGGTAGAAGCTATATCAATGAGTTTGACAAATTACCTATCTACCTACCTATCTACCTATCAGCTAGTTGCCTAGAGTAAGTGCTCGATGAATTTCAGTCACAGTTAAGTTGTTTCTATCACGGTTAAGCTCTATACTGTGATCTAGTGGGGCGTGGCCGAGTTTAGTGGATTGTGGATCCCTGGTGCAACTGGCAAAGGCAAGTTGGATTTATAAGATAGTCAAAGACAATTTCTGGAAAATTATAATAGATGCACGTTAGGGTCATTATTTGGATACTGTCTTCTCTAGGAATCGGTCTCTATTTCGTAGGAGTGGGCACTCAAAACCAAGTGGGGCAGTAGTGGCAAAATTTGTTCCTTGCCTGTCGCTGACTGGACCAGTAGCAGACACAACTAACCCAGGACATTCTCATTTAGAGAAAGACGAAGAATAGAAACACTTGAATAAGACTTTGCTACATTGAATTGCTACATAGAAAGCCTACTGCAAGGTCTCTGTTAGGGTGACCAGCTATCCTCATTTATCTGGGGACTAAGGAATTTCCCCAGAACTTGGGACTCTCGATGCTAAAAGTGGGTCAGTCCTCAATAAACTAGGGTGGTTGGTCACTGTATGAGCTACCCTGGTCACTGTCCTTCTCCAGGAACAATTATTCAGATCTTGCATGGATTCCTACCTCTGTATCTTTTCCATAAACTAAATTTTTAAGCTTAAACTATCCAGAATTGAACCAAAAGAATCTTTAAAAAAAAAAAATGCCTAGCGCTATACACAAGAAATACTGAGGGAGAAGAAAAGAACATCTATATAAAATATAAACTGCTAACTCAGGCTGTCAACCTTGAGTGAAATTCTTTATTGCCCCTAATATTTGTGCTAGAAAACTTCTGCTTAGTTGAATTTGAAAAAAAAAAAAAAAGAAAAAAAGGATGTCTTTTCTAATGCTCCTTAATATTCAGTGAATTATGTTAGTAAATTGAGAAAGATTATCTACTTATTCTGTTTGGAAAATTGACTCATTACCTCTGTTACAGAAAGGGATGAGGGTGTCTTAGCATCAGAAGCATTTTACCCTGAAGTCATGATGATGAATCAGGAATTTGATCAGCCTATAGTCTCCAGTGAATTGCACTGTCAAATAATGTTAATAGAACCAACTGAAGCTTCTCTCACGGCCTTCTCAGGCTTTATTGTGCCTTAGAATCTCTTTGAGGAGTTAAACATTTAGTCTCTTGGGCCTCCTTCCTGGAGTCTGAGGCAGGGTCACTGAATCTGCTGTCAACAAAGCACCCCAGTTCGCTGCTTCTTGAAGTGTGCTCTGGTCCGGGCTTCACCTGGGAGCCTGTAAGAGAGAAGTAAAATCTCAGGTTCACCCTAGATCCAGTATATATCATAATACCTTATGTGTGCTGCCCTAGGGGATTCTGAGGCAGTGGTCCAAGGACGACATGTTGAAAATACATTCTAGTATCTTCTGAGCCAACACTAACAATGACAACAACAGTTAATGTTTTTGAGAGCTAATTCTGTCCCAGGTGTTATTCTAGTACTTTAGCATGACTTAACTCAGTTAATCCTCCTGAGGACTCTTAGAGGTCATTGTTTTTAGGTAAAGAAATGGAGGTTCCAGGGGCACCTGGGTGGCTCAGTGGGTTAAAGCCTCTGCCTTCAGCTCAGGTCATGATCCCAGGGTCCTGGGATAGAGCCCTGCATGGGGCTCTCTGCTCAGCGGGGAGCCTGCTTCCTCCTTTCTCTGCCTACTTGTGATCTGTCAAATAAATAAATAAAATCTTAAAAAAAAAAAGAAAGAAAAGAAAAGAAAAAAAAAGAAATGTAGGCTCAAAAAAAAAAGAAACTTCTCAAATTCACCAGCAGGTGAGTAAAGGACCTTGCTTCAAAGGCAGGTTTGCCAGCTGAAAGGAGATAGGGACTGTGTTCAAACAGCAATTAGGGAAGACATTTCCTTGTGGACTGAAAAATCAAAAAGCTGTAAGGTATTATGTATTTTGTTACTGATAATGAATGCCAAAGATGCTTTCTGGGCCTTGTGTACAGCCTCAGTGCCCTCACTTGTGATGCATGGATAACATACTTCACCTTACGGGGCTGCTGTGAGGTTGACCCTGCTGCCTGAGGCCAAGGACAGGGCAGAGGGCAGGATAGGCATAGACAAGGAGTTCACAGATCTCTCACAATGTGGAAGGAATGAGGGCTTTGACACTGAAAATCCTGTCTAGGGCCCTCAGTTCTGCTCATCATTTGGTCCTCTGCTGAGATGTTCCTGAATTGTGCTCACTTTCTTCACCTATAAAATGAGGTTAATAAACCCCATCTTCTAGTACTGCTGGAGGAATTAAATGAGCTATGTTGATTACATATCAAACTATCTACCAGTTCCAAGGAAAGGATTCAGTAAATTATTATTACTTATATTTTCCTATTGTCAGAGCTTTTACCCTAAATATGAAGCCTTTATTATCTTCTGCCAGATAATTATGAAGCCTCAGCATCGGAAGGGGTTTTAGAAGTTGTAAAATTTTCTTCCATCTTTTCACCCTCAAGCCTGCACAGCCTATGAGACATCTGACTCACGCATTACTTTGCTCTGCTTCCTAAACAAGAGGACCTTCTCTTTGAATCTGTGGCTCTCAAATGACTGCCACAAGGCAGCAGAAACTAATTTATTGATGGCTAAAAGATATCTAAACTATGAGTAGCCCCCAGGTGTCACATCTATGAAAATTATTTTTCCTCGTGAATAAACACAGATCCAGAATGAATCAGGTTTATTAGTACTAATTAAAATAAGAACAAAAGTCTGCATTCCCTTCATTAAAGAATATGGCCTCTCGGGTTACCTGGGTGGCTCAGTGGGTTAAGCCTCTGCCTTCGGCTCAGGTCATGATCTCAGGGTCCTGGGATTGAGCCCCCGCATTGGGCTCTCTGCTCAGCGGGGAGCCTCCTTTCCCCTCTCTCTCTGCCTACTTGTGATCTCTGTCAAATAAATAAAATCTAAAAAAAAAAAAAAAAAAAAAAAAAAAGAAAAGAATATTGCCTCCCTTCACACAGAACTTTCATAGTATTGACCATTTTATTTTTATTTTTTTATTTATTTTTATTTTATTTTTTTTAAAGATTTTATTTATTTATCGGGGGGGGGGGGGAGAGCGAGCATAGGCAGACAGAATGGCATACAGAGGCAGAGGGAGAAGCAGGCTCCCTGCTGAGCAAGGAGCCTGATGTGGGACTCGATCCCAGGACGCTGGGATCATGACCTGAGCAGAAGGCAGCTGCTTAACCAACTGAGCCACCCAGGCGTCCCATTTTAATTTTTTTAATATTAACTATTTAAAAACCCTTTGCAAAAAGGATTCCCCCCCCCCCCCCCCCCCAGAGAGAGCAGCTTTGGCTTTCTTCCCATGCTCTGAGTCCTCTGAAGAGACAGTTCCATATGCAGGACAAATAACATTACTCATGATGGTAGCAAGGATTATAATTATAGCATTGTTGTCATGGTGGTAGTTGCAATAATGGTACCTGATATTTCATGTTCTTATTTCGTGCCTGGTGATGTTTTGAGTTCTTCATTGCTTCAGATGTGTATTCAAGCCACCCTGGGCAGGGATACTTTTATTATTACTTCCATTCAGGTTAAGTAAGTTGCCCAAGACCATTCATATGGAAGGCAGGATAGGAGCCCTAGAGAGTATGACGACAGAACCCAAACTCCAACCACCAGCATGTGCCAGCTCTGGGAAGAAAGACTGCTCCCTTTCCAATAACCCTTTCATCTCCAGGAGTCTCCTCTTCTGGCAGCTCCTGTCTTCCTTTCCCCGCTTCCACATAGTCTGGCTGTTAGGACTCTCAGCTGGGTACCAGAATTTAAGACTTCTGCGTAAAAAAAAAAGTCTTCTTTTAAAATGTTGAAATTTAAAATTCTCTGTTTCATTTCCAACATGTACAATGCTCAGATTCTCTCAGTGCCTAAATCCCCAGGGGTTTATATTATTTATTTTAAAAGATTTTATTTATTTATTTGAGAGAGAGAAAAAGAGCAGGGGGAAAAACAGACTCCCTGCTCAGCAGGGAGCCTGACTGGAGGCGTGATCCCAAGACCCCAGGATCATGATTGAGCCTAAGGCATATGCTTAACCACTGACTAAGCCACCCAGGTACCCCTTCCTCCCCACAGTGGTTTAAATCAACTGGTTAAGGGATGCAAATTCTCCTTGCTAGCTTCTGGAAGGTTAGACAAAGACAGATTTTTAAAATTCTATTTTATTCCAGCTGTCAACATTTTAAATTCTTACTTTAGTTAGCTTAGTTTCAGTAAGAAATAATTTTCTTTTAGGCAAGTAAGAATCCTCAACCATCTTGAATGTTTGTTTATTCAGATGTCCTAAGAATTGCTCTTTTATGGTTTCCGTTTCCTTCAGTCATCACTTAACTTTGGGCCTGAAAAGGCCTTAAAACCTATTTGGTACGTTGTTACCAGAAAAGATGTTTTCACAATATTCTCTCACATGTCCTTTTGTAAAAATTACCTTGACCACCTTAAGATTTTTTTGATTGCTGTTACCACACCACTGATACATTTGGTAACACTTGCTGCTGTGCAATGTGGCTTCATTAAGGCATCTTTCATTTGTCATTGTTGGGGGAAAAGATGATCATTTTTGAGTTATCTTTCCTGCCACAGAAATAGCAGAAACCATTAGCTCTTTATAACATGCTAAACTTAAAGGGTATTCACATGTTCTTGATTCTTCAGGCAACTTGGCAGAAGAGGGGTTATTATCATTATTTTATAAATAAGGAAAAACAGTAACCAAGAGGATAAGTGCCATATGTCTATGGTGGAATCAGAATTCAAAACTATTTTTTCCTGATTTAATGTCTTTCACTACCCCATGGAGGTGGGTTTGCTTGCATTAGAATGCTTTCGGGGATATTATGCCACCATGGATGCTTGAGTCTGTGATCATAGTTTACAAATGGCATAAACCACTATTTCTTACAATTGACATTTCACCTTATGCTGCTGCTATTCTCAGCTACAAAATGCCAGATGGGAAAGTGATCTTGTTACTCATTACTCAGAAAAACCAATAACTATGGAATGAAACTAGCTTCAGATGACAAAGAACCCTTGCTGTTATCACAAGCCTAAAAAATTCTCCCATTGCCTGTGATTAGGACATTGAGTCTCCCTTATTTAAAAAAAAAAAAAAAAAGTTTGGCTATTCTTTTCATTTGGCGAAATACCTCTTTTGTACCATTTACAATCGCTATTACATTATTTTTGCTCTGTGTCTAAATCCACACAATTGTCCTCATATTTATAAGCAACACATATAAAGTTTAATGCCCTAAATTCTTACTTCTCCAAATCCTGAGTTATTTCATGACTTTGAAATAATTATAAGTAGTGTTCAGCATTTAATAGAGTAGAATCTAATAGAGTAGAATCTCATGAAAAGTAGATTTGGAAAGTAATTAAAATGTTAAAGTATATTCACATGCTTTTATTTGATCCTTATAATATTCCTATGGGTAGGCCAAGGAAATACAAGAATCACAGACATGGAAAGTGACGTCCAAGTCCACTGGACTATCAAGTATCAGATTGGGAAGATTGAGTGCCAACTGATTTAGAAGAAAGATCAAGAATTTAACAGTAGGCATGTTAAGTTGTAGTACCTATTAGGTTTCTAAGAGGAGTTTGATATGAATCCTGAGATGTCCAGGACATGGAGATGAAGTTGTTAGCACACCAGTGGATTTAAAGCTATGAACATGGGTAAGGTCACCAAAAGCATAAGCCAAGGTAGATAAAGAATGAAGTATGAAGTAAATTTGGAGGCACTCCAACATTCAGAGGTGGGAAGCTGATGAAGAACCAACAAGGAAGAACAAGAGGGGCCATCAGGAAGAATGGAAGAAATTAGGTACTTGCATCTTAGAACATAAAGAAACAAAGATTTATAAGAAAAGAAAGTGGTCATAATGGGTTAAATGTTTCTGATATGTCAAGTAAGATAAGGACTGAAATGAACTTGTCTTGAGCAATATAACAATCACTGCCAACCTTGCTAAGAGGTTTTAGGCTGGAATAAATATAAGAGAGGACAGAAAGAGAGGCATTAGACATAACAAATATAAACAACCCTCCTGAAAAACAAAGGATGGAGATTATAGGTCCTCACTCTTGAAGCTTACCTAGATTCTTATGCCCTCAGTGGGTATAACCACTCACGACTTTTGGTGTCAATGGTGACATCATGAAGGACAAGTTTTAGCAAGGAAGAATTATCAGGGGACTCCGTTGTTTGCCTCCTGGGGATCTCTGCAGACTCTGGACGAGAGGATGTCCATGGTAGCCTCTGCTCAATTTGTCAGTTTTGATTTCTTTCTGGCAGAACCTGGAGTTGAAATATTATAGAGAGAAATTTTTTAATTTCAGCAGTAATGCAAAAGAAGAGGGGGTAAAGTTTAAAACCTAAAAACAAAGAAAAAACACAATGCAAAAGAAAAGAAAAGAAAAGTAAAATATAGGTTGATAAGCCACAGAAAGTAGGACTGGTTGTGAATAGCTCACCTTTTTCTTTTTTTTTTTTTTTAGATTTTATTTATTTATTTGTCATAGAGAGAGAAGCGAGAGCAAGCACAGGCAGACAGAGTGGCAGGCAGAGGCAGAGGGAGAAGGAGAAGCAGGCTCCCTGCCAAGCAAGGAGCCCGATGTGGGACTCGATCCCAGGACGCTGGGATCATGACCTGAGCCGAAGGCAGCCGCTTAACCAACTGAGCCACCCAGGCGTCCCTAGCTCACCTTTTTCAACAGATATTTGCAGGTACTTTTTAAATGATGTAATGAAGTAAAGTCAGTAGATTTGATGTTCAATAAATATTAGATCTTTTTCCAGAACCTCCAAATGAACCTTGCTGTTCTCCCTCAGATCTTCTGTCTCTAGTCTATCAGACAAAGTATTTGAAATGAAGAGAAATGTGCAGTAGATTTGAAAGTAATCATAGAAGGGTGAGTGGTTATAACAGAAAGATATAGTGGGAGGGAAAGGACTCTTAGTAGCCCTTTATCTTTTTTTTTTCTTTTTTCCTATGGGGGGAGAAAAGAGATTCAGGAAAGTTACATAATTTGCTCAAGTTCTGTGCTTTCTGACTTTTTATGCCTCCTTCTTCCAATCAATGGCATTTCAGTATGGAAAGTCCTGTGAATTAGAGGAGCACTAGCGAATGGACAATAGGAGAAGGGAAATTGAGAAAGGCATTGTAAACAAGGGCAGATGGAAGCCTGAAGCAGTGAGAATAATTTAAATTTGATACAGAAGGTGACAGGCAGCCCTGGAGGTTTGAGAAAGGAAAGGATGTGGTCAAAACTATGAGCAAGGAAGATTATTTTGACAGCCTTTGGTACGATTGGACATTTCATAATATGAAATAGTGCTTGAGTCTTGGAAAAAATATTTTATATCCATTGTTTTTTTTTTTAATTTTTCCAGTATTATATAAATTGTCATACATTCTAGGAATTAGACTCTTTGTTTTGATTTGTTTTGCTTTGTTTCTGAAGGTCATGCAGTTGAGTTAGGCAAAAGCACTACATAGCTCAGACCTAATCATTTCAATTTGGCTTAGCACAGTTTTCACAATATAGAAATTCTGATATTTATTCAAGTTGAATAGAGATGTATGATCCCATCGAGCTAATTATTAGCAGAAAACATATGAAAGTGTGGCATTGTTTAAATAGTAGATGTGTTAATATAGAGTAATTATGTTGACTGAAAATGAGCAGTTCCATCAGGCAGATGCCCAATTTTTTCCCTACCAGTGTCAACACTGAATGTCTTTTAATACACCGGAAAATTACTAGGCAGATCCAAAATAACAAAGCAATCACTGCAGGCTTTGTTTAAAATTCCTCTAGAGAACAGGACAAATAAAATGAGTACAGTGATTTGAATAGCTGGAATTTTATAGCCATTCACTTAGAAAAACAATCTCCCAATTAGTTGACAATTGATAGCTTCTGATATTTCCCAAAGTGGTTTCTGCATTAGGAGTATTGATCTGCACTTCTATTCAGTAGGTTATCTGAGAGAAGGTTATTCTCATTATAGCAAACACACATAAAAGCTGTACTTACAAATATGCATATATTACTATTTCAAATGTATAGTCTTAATGTATTACCTATATAGGAGCTCCTATTGCTTGTACTGCTATTTTGTTATTAACTATTGCAACAATATTATGCAGGATATTTGTGAGTTTGGAAGCTTTGTGTTCTTCCACTCTAGTTTTCTTCACTAGAGTTCTGAATTCAGTGCTTTTATTTTCTTTTCTAATTGAGGCAGAGAATAAGCAGGGTCACCGGATTTCCCAACCTGAGCACTGGAGAAGTCTTGACATGGATTGTGATTTTCTAAGGTCAGGCACCTTAGAGTTAGAAGTAGTCACAGATATTTGCCTATGAAGTAAAATGGATGGACTGTGAATTTATCCTCTATCACCTCATTTATTAGATCAGTGCTTCGTGTGCATCAGAAAACCAAACTAATACTGCCTTAAAGAGGTAGAGTTTAAGTTCCTCACATACCAAGAAGTTTGAGAGTAATTTTATTTTGGTTTTGTCGATCAATCCTATTCAAGCCGTGATTTGGTATCTTTTGTGAATATCTTTCACTCATACCCACAAGATGGCTGCCTCAATTCCAGGCATAGTGTCAATCTCAAGGCAAGTAGAAGAGACAAGGGAAGCATCAGGTGTGACCATGTCACTCCCATTTGTTGTGACGCTATATATCAGCAATCCCTCAGACTGTTTACATCCCGTTGGCCAACGACTCTACCATATGACCATATGACCATCTCAGGTTGTAAGGCAGTCTAGAAAGATGTGTAGTTTTTATAGTTTTTCTAGTGGAGTCAGGCAAGGAAAAAAGTTATAAATGAGCATTGCATTAATTAGTAAGCCAACCATATCTTCCATAATCAGTGAATAATACGGAAGTGTTTCTAACCCAGGTTTCATTTGTTCAGCTATAGTTAATATAGTTGTATATAAGGGTCCACTCTTAGGGCTTACTAATGCAGATATTCAAGACTTATGTTTAATGGGACATACAAAAATATGGGTTTGATTTAGTCACCTACACTCCCACAAGAGACAAGACACACTGGCAAAATGAGTTCTGATCAGGGTACAGACTTTCCTCTTTTTGGCTCTTTTCTCTACTTTTTGATCACTTCTGGTATGTGTTAACATAATTCGGCTTTATCCCTGGAATTCTCCTAAAACCATGTTTTGTCTTGTTTCATTTAAAAAAAAAAAAAAAAAAAAAAGCATTATTCTCTAAGTTAACCTCAACTGCATATTTAGATTAGCATAGCCATGTGGAACACCTATAATTGATAAAAATACTATGTAAATCAGTTTTAGTGTCAGTTGATTTTATTTGCATGCCCACATGAGTATAAATATCTACTTTATGGTATTTCATTAATGGGTTATGATTACTTTTCTAAGTTTTTCATATAATCATCTATGTCCTTCATAAAAATCTTTTTCTGATTTTATATGTTTACTATACAACTTGGATATCTCAACTGCACAGCTCACTCACACTTATAGCAACTAGCCATTCTAGAGAAAAAGCATTTAAAAAGATAAATTTGAGTCATATTTTTACACAGGAAAAATATAATCATAATTATATGCTAAACATTTTATAGAAATGACAAAAATTCTGTCTGGACTTAAGCTTAAAAAGAGGTCATATATCTCTACATAACATATTGCATCAAGCTGTCCAACTCTATATACATATATCAAATAGCAAATTGCATAAAATTGCATTCAGAATCCTCAGAGAACTTTAGCTCTAGGAAAATAGTACCATCCCAGCACCAAAAAGGCCTTGCCATGTCTCTTTATAGAAACAGATATGTAAGATTGAGATACATGCTTTGAAAATATCTAGCAAAGGGCACTGGCAAAGAATCCCAGGAGCAAAATGTTTCATCATCCTAACAAGATTCAAGAAATTGATTACTGGAGACCTGAAGTTAACAAGTATGAGCTAAGTTAACAAGAACATAAAAATTAGTGCTCTCCTTCAGACCAGTAACCACACAGACACCCACACACGGGCCATTTGTAAAATAAAGAAAGCTATAAAAGCTTCAGTTCCATTGACTTCATATTGACTAATCACTTTAGCCACCCAGCTCTAATTAAAAGAAGATTATCCCCAGGTCTGTGAATCACCAGGTTTACACACTTCACAGCACTCACCAAATCACATACCCTCCCCAATGTCCATAATCCCACCCCCTTCTCCCCAACCCCCTCCCCCCGGCAACCCTCAGTTTGTTTTGTGAGATTAAGAGTCACTTATGGTTTGTCTCCCTCCCAATCCCATCTTGTTTCAGACCTGGGGATAAAAATATATGTTTATAAAAAATATATGTTTATAAAAAAAAAAAATGCTGGGTAAAACATTAAAAAGTATACATCCCTTAAAAAAAAAAAAATAAAAGAAGATTAAAAGGAACAAAAGTTTTTTCAGCCCTTTTTGTTATAAAAGGAGTTAGGGTTTCTTACCTGGCTTTCTTAGCAACCCTACCACTACTGAGTTAAGCTACTTCAGAAGATTCATAGTACTTTATTTATATATTTCAACTTACCTTCTTTTGAAAACTGGAAATAGTTCTTCTAGCACCTGGCAGGAGGTTAGGTTGCCAGAAGTTGGGGCACTCAGAATTACTTGGCCCAAGGCAGTACATTTACAAAGGTGCTCAATGAAATCCTAAAGGTTCAGCAAAACTTCCTCCAGAGCTTAGGAGAAGGGTGTGGAAACAGGGTAGATAACCAGCTGTCTGGTGGGTCCACTCTTGCTTTTGAAATCCCTGCAGAGATCCTAAATCTGTTTTTTATTTGTTGTAAAATTTGGTTTTTGTAAAAGATTTTGTTTGAAGTCAGTATTTCTTGTTTTAAAACTTCTGTTGTTGTTGAGAAAAGTTATGCCAGAGGAATAGAGATATGTGAAAGGAAAAAAGAAAGAAAAAAAAGGCCTGAGCAGGACCTAAAGGAACCACCTGTGAACCCACGTTTTATTTTCAACACAAGAAAACCGCATTCAAAAGAGAAAATTCCATCCAGCAAGTAATGAACTCACATTCCCACTGCCTACTACTCTAATAGGCTCAGGGGATAAGATAAAATGAGTAACTTATTGGGTATACGTAGCTATGGTAGGAAGAACACTATACATAAACTAGAAAAATCCATTTCCTGTCTTGATTACCACTGAAGAGTCAAAGGCCACAGTCACTTGTCCTCAAAACTTGGACTTACCAGTTTATAACACGGTGCAGAATTCTTTGTGAAGTACCTACTATGTGCCAGGCACTGTGTTGGGAACTGAGGACCCAAACATAAATGTGACCAGCTGCCATGCACTGAAAGGACTTGCAGAATAGCAGTATTCATCTGAATAGTAAACCAGCTAACGTGCATCATAATTGTTCTGGGTTGCATAAGGTTCTAAGCATTTTTACAAGAATTATTCTTAAAATCTTCATGGAAATCCTATTGGGTGCATAATACACCTATTCTGATTTTATAAGTATCAAAATGAGGCACTAATGGGATATAACTTTCTTCAAGTCACACAGCTAGAAAGTACAGAGATGTCTGAATTTAATTCTCAGAATGCCAGATCCCATGCCCTAAACAGTTTTATTCCATTGCTACCCCTGAATCAAGGAGATACGGCAAGAGGGAAACTGGTAGTGGTTTTGTGAATGCATTTTGGAAATAATGGTGTCCTGTGTATGTGTTTGTTATTGTTAAACCAGGAAAGAAATGAATCCTGTTATGTAAATCATGATTGGAAATGTCCAAAAAAAATGTAAATATGTAAGTTAAATATAGAGGTGTAAAGAAGACTACCTCAGTTTTCTGGGTTATAAATAATACTTTATGAATTATTCCTGTGCCTGATTCAGAGTCCCTCTGGGTTAAATATCAATAGGAAGGAACATAAGGACCAGATATTTCCCAGGCTCTGACTATGTGTATCTTATGCTTAGTAGCCAGCAAAACCATCCTAATGCAGATACATATGATTTTCATGACATTGAGTCAATCTGCTCCAAGAAAGGGTTGGGTTGGGCATCAATAATGAAGAAATAAACCCTCTTTGAGCTAGATGATAGACATTTTAAGTGAAGAAATCTGTCCAAATGGTTTCACTTGTGTTTCAGAAATAAGCAATTCCAGCATTGTCAAGATAAATACTAAGGACATGCTCAAGGTGCATGCATTTCCCTTTTCTGGTGGAGCCTGGATTGTGTTCCGCTATTGTATCTAAAATCTGTTCTCTTCAGAACTTCTATTTGCAGAAACTACATTTGTAAATAAAAGCAGATTAGAGTAACTTAAAGGTCAATGGCAAAGCTGAAGTATAACCTGTGTTAAGCACAGCTTCTAGTAGAAGACGTTCTTAATAACAAGGTGCCTGCAAACACCGGAGGTTAAGAATTGGTTTTAATTCAGCTAGTGGGGGGGGGCGGGGGGAATCTTATCCTATTTGTGATTTGGCTATAGCTCCTGGCTACTAAAAAATGTGCCCTTTTGGCGCGCCTGAGTGGCTCAGTGTGTTAAAGCCTCTTCCTTCTGCTCAGGTCATGATCCTGGGGTTCTGAGATCAAGCTCCACATCGGGCTCTCTGCTCAGTGGAGAACCTTCTTCCTCCCTCTCTCTGCCTGCTGGTCTGCCTACTTGTCATCTCTCTCTCTCTGTCAAATAAATAAATAAAATATTTTTTTTTTAAAAAGTGTGCTTTCTTAAATGAAAACAGACATTTAGAAATTTGCTATCCAGTGTCACTCCTCAATTAACTTCTATTCATTCAGCCAGCAAGAATCAGTGTTCAGCCCACTAAAAATAAGAGGTTTCCTTTTCTATTCCCTTTGCTGTTATTGATATTGTTAATCATTTTAATTAGTGGCTTCCCATGATTCCAGTCAAGCTCAATTAGACTCAGACCCGATAAACAATGAAGAGGTGAAAACAGCAGCTCAAAACAAGGATTAATCTCACTAGTACAAAGTGAAAGTAGGTGCATTTGAAATTACTTCTATTCACCTTTAAACAATGGCATTCCTGGTCCCACTGACTATGATGGCATCTGTTTGTTCATGTGAAACGTAATCCCTGTGAAATGTAATACAAACCTTTCCAAACCCTTTACCTTCCACGTCCCCTCGAACTGTACACTTGCATATCCTCATATTCTCCATCATGCCCTTGTTGACATTTTTGCACACCAGCTACTAAAACAGTTGAAACTCTGGGGGCTTTCTCTTTCCTCTACCCTTGGCTGTGCATGTTTCTCTGCCTTCCTCTCACCTCAGAAAGGCCCATTCTCCTTTACAAAAGAGCAATTTCCTTTCTCAATGATGTTATGGAAGTTCAGTGCATATATTTTCACATAGCCACAAGGTGTCTATCCTGGATACAGGGCTAAATTATTTTATGACACTTTTGTAATTTAATTCCTTCAAAAACTTGATGAGGTAGTTACTTCTGTTAGCCCCATTTTATAGATGAGGAAATTGAGGTTTCAAGAATGTAAGTTAACTTGGGGGCGCCTGGGTGGCTCAGTGTGTTAAAACCTATGCCTTCGGCTCAGGTCATGATCCCAGGGTCCTGGGATGGAGCCCCATACCGGACCCTCAGCTCAGCGGGGAGCCTGCTGCTTTCTCTCTCTGCCTGCCTCTCTGCCTACTTGTAATCTTTGTCTGTCAAATAAATTTTTAAAAATCTTAATTAAAAAAAAAAGAATATAAGTAACTTGGACTTGGATGGCTCATTCATTTAAGTAACCGACTCCAGATCTCAGTTCAAGTCTTGATGATTTCAGGGTCGTAAGTTCAAGCCCCACATTGTGCTTCGGACTGGTGTGGAGCCTACTTGAAAAAAAAGACAAAACAAAACAAAACAAAATTTTATATATATATATATGTATGTATATATATGTGCATATATATATGTACATATATATATATCACTTTATCAAGCTAGAAGGAGTTAGATTCAGAATTAAAATCACCTCCATATGGTCCCAGTCCCAAGTGCTGAACTTTTTTTTTTTCTCTTTAATATAATTTTTATTTTTTATAAACATATATTTTTATCCCCAGGGGTACAGGTCTGTGAATCACCAGGTTTACACACTTCACAGCACTCACTAAAACACATACCCTCCCCAATGTCCATAATACCACCCCCTTCTCCCAAACCCCCTCCCCCCAGCAACCCTCAGTTTGTTTTGTGAGATTAAGAGTCACTTATGGTTTGTCTCCCTCCCAATCCCATCTTCTTTCATTTATTCTTCTCGTACCCACTTAAGCCCCCATGTTGCATCACCACTTCCTCATATCAGGGAGATCATATGATAGTTGTCTTTCTCCGCTTGACTTATTTCGCTAAGCATGATACGCTCTAGTTCCATCCATGTTGTCGCAAATGGCAAGATTTCATTTCTTTTGATGGCTGCATAGTATTCCATTGTGTATATATACCACATCTTCTTGATCCATTCATCTGTTGATGGACATCTAGGTTCTTTCCATAGTTTGGCTATTGTGGACATTGCTGCTATAAACATTCGAGTACACGTGCCCCATTGGATCACTATGTTTGTATCTTTAGGGTAAATGCCCAATAGTGCAATTGCTGGGTCATAGGGCAGTTCTATTTTCAACATTTTGAGGAACCTCCATGCTGTTTTCCAGAGAGGTTGCACCAGCTTGCATTCCCACCAACAGTGTAGGAGGGTTCCCCTTTCTCCGCATCCTCGCCAGCATCTGTCATTTCCTGACTTGTTGATTTTAGCCATTCTGACTGGTGTGAGGTGATATCGCATTGTGGTTTTGATTTGTATTTCCCTGATGCCGAGTGACATGGAGCACTTTTTCATGTGTCTATTGGCCATCTGGATGTCTTCTTTGCAGAAATGTCTGTTCATGTCCTCTGCCCATTTCTTGATTGGATTATTTGTTCTTTGGGTGTTGAGTTTGCTAAGTTCTTTATAGATTCTGGACACTAGTCCTTTATCTGATATGTCGTTTGCAAATATCTTCTCCCATTCTGTCAGTTGTCTTTTGATTTTGTTAACTGTTTCCTTTGCTGTGCAAAAGCTTTTGATCTTGATGAAATCCCAATAGTTCATTTTTGCCCTTGCTTCCCTTGCCTTTTGCGTTGTTCCTAGGAAGATGTTGCTGCAGCTGAGGTCGAAGAGGTTGCTGCCTGTGTTCTCCTCAAGGATTTTGATGGATTCCTTTCGCACATTGAGGTCCTTCATCCATTTTGAGTCTATTTTCGTGTGTGGTGTAAGGAAATGGTCCAATTTCATTTTTCTGCATGTGGCTGTCCAATTTTCCCAGCACCATTTATTGAAGAGGCTGTCTTTTTTCCATTGGACATTCTTTCCTGCTTTGTCGAAGATTAGTTGACCATAGAGTTGAGAGTCTATTTCTGGGGTCTCTATTCTGTTCCATTGATCTATGGGTCTGTTTTTGTGCCAGTACCATGCTGTCTTGATGATGACAGCTTTGTAATAGAGCTTGAAGTCCGGGATTGTGATGCCACCAACTTTGGCTTTCTTTTTCAATATCCCTTTAGCTATTCTAGGTCTTTTCTGGTTCCATATAAATTTTAGAATTATTTGTTCCATTTCTTTGAAAAAGATGGATGGTACTTTGATAGGAATTGCATTAAATGTGTAGATTGCTTTAGGACTTATGCTGGTGTTTCCCTTAGGAGTGCAGCCAAGACCATCTCCCAGTAGGAAAATGTACAAACACTAAAACTTCACCATTATTTTTTCTTAGAATAGCTGCAATTAATAATATTACTTTTTAAATGAGAATTGCATCAATTTAGCCAAACCACCCTCGCTTCTCTGACCATACCTACCAAGTGACGTAGGACATATTGTCATTTAGGTGAGCCGAGAAATTTTGTCAGTATTCCTAGGTCTACACATATAGATAATTTTTATGTCTTAGAAACTATTCAGTTGTAATATCGACATCTCTCTCATTATTTCAAAATCTCATGGTCTCTCTATTTTACTTTATTTTTAGTTTTTAAAAGATTTTGTTTATTTATTTGACAGAGCGAGAACGAGTGAGGAAGAGAGAACATAAGCAGGGGAAGCAGGAAAAGGAGAAGCAAGCTCCCTGCAAAGCAGGGAGCCCGACTCAGGGCTCAATCCCAGGACCCTGGGGTCATGATCTGAACTAAAGTCAATGCTTAATCCAGTCAGCCACCCAGGAGCCCCTGATGATCTCTCCATTTTAAATATTTGATATGGAAGAGCTTATAAAGCAAATGTTGGGTTTTATTCCTGGCTCCAGCATTTACTGTCTGGAATATCTCAAACAGGTTACTTACCTTTTCTGAGTCAAGGGCTATGAATATAGATAGTATAAAGAATGAATGAATTGAACCCAGAAAATGACAGTTCTAAAATCTGCCTTGCAACATTTTTTGAAAATTTTCAGAATTAATTCAAACATAAATGTTTAAATGTTCTTCATCTATAACTGCTCCTTAATAAATGACAGTGTTAATGACTCTTTATTTATCTGTATCATATGTAAAGTATTTGATCATTTTTACATATGGAAGCAAGTAGATGGTTGATTTCAGCTAAGCAGAGTATCAGGATAGTGTGACACTTAATAGCAAAACTCCAACCAAAAGGACTCAGATTAGAAAGGGAATTGTGTATAGTAGGGCATTAACTTGGTTACTGGAGATGGAACACTAGGCTTGATTGAAAAGAGCAAGGTAATTAAAATAGCAATTGCTAGCACTCAGAAGCACATGTATCAGTCAGCTATTGTCACAATATGTTGAGAAATGACTATGCAATACAATTCTTATTTATTAGGACACTCCTTTTGTCTGATCTAAGACAGCTCACCAATATCTCTCATGTTGTGGGTCAGCTAGGCTTAGCTGAAGAATGGAGTTTGATTTAGATATGTTCCATGCATTTTTGTTCTTGAGTCCAGGCTCCAGAGCACTAAATAATAACAGAGAGAGCTCAATCATATGTGCACATTTGAAGCTTTAGCTTACATCAGGTCTTCTAATATCCTGTTGACCAAACCAAATCATATGGCATCATAGAGTGAATTCTATTCCACCCCTAAATCAGGCAATATATGGACATACAGTTTTATTATTAGGGGAATGAATACCTGGGATCAGTAAGTTAATCTCCCACACAAAGGTTGAATTTGAGATGACAGTAAGGCTTAGAGATTCCCAAGCCCAGAGCTATTGATCTAGAAATTCCACTGCCTTCTTTGCAGAGTCCAGAATTATTCCAGAATTTAGACCTGAAACTTAGGTATGGGTCAAGAACCATCAATTTGGAATAGAATGAAAATTCCCCTAGTGAAAGAAAAAAAAATTATCCTGATTATGACTGTGGTTCAATTATTTGATCTGGCCCATGTAACCTTCTATTTGTGGGATGCCATCCTTAAGTGCTTTGCTTCGGTCATGGGGTTTCACTTGTTTGCTGGTAGTCATTGATGGACGTATTGATTACACATCCATTTGCCTTCCTAAATTCTTTTCTCCAAGAACTTCATGTCTAACTTGTGGTTTTCCATTTCTTGAGCAGCATTTGTAAGCACAATGCAGAAAGGTCCATTGTTTCACCATTGGTACTGTTTTTTTCTTTTCCCAACTGACTATTCTGAATAGTGATCATGACAGTTCAATAAAATTATATCTCCTTGTTTTGTGTTTATGAATAGATGAATTCTTTAGGACTGTTAAACATCATAACTTCTGTTACATGTTTGTAGTGTGTCTCTTCCCCCAAAATCAATATCTATGGAAATCAGTTCTGATTTAAGTGCTTTGCAGGTACCATTATGTTTTGCTAAATTGAGATGCTTCTTATGGTCAAGGAATGAGAAGCAACTTAGACTAAGTTTTCCTGGGAACTTTTGCTGCTCTTGGGAGAAATGGCTGTGATTATTCATTGAACCTAATCTAGAGTTTTCCTGATTTTGCTTAGAGTTATGAGATCTTACTGGGCATAATGCCTTCTTTTTTTTTTAATATAATTTTTTATTTTTTATAAACATATATTTTTATCCCCAGAGGTACAGGTCTGTGAATCACCAGGTTTACACACTTCACAGCACTCACCAAAACACATACCCTCCCCAATGTCCATAATACCACCCCTTTCTCCCAAACCCCCTCCCCCCAGCAACCCTCAGTTTGTTTTGTGAGATTAAGAGTCACTTATGGTTTGTCTCCCTCCCAATCATGGAGGCTTAAGTGTGTACGAGAAGAATAAATGGGCATAATGCCTTCTTAATGTTGTTTTCTCCAGTAGAAATTGAGGACAATATCCCTGCCTCCAAATATTTGTGCTTCCTATAAGATTATACACACACACACACACACACACACAGATAATCTTGTTGGGGAATAGCAATATAATATTAATAGATTCAAATATATATATATGTATATGTATATGGCAGATATATATATGTACACATATATCTGTATGTACACATACATATATCTGCCATATACATATATATATATTTGAATCTATTAATATTATATTACTATTCTCCAACAAGATTACAAAAACAATATGGCAATATGGCAGATATAAGGACTTTATTCATGGTATCCCCAGTACCTGACATCTTTATCTATTATGTTTTATTAAATGACTGATTGTTGTGGTTTTAAGTGCACTTTACTAAACAATATGATCAAGACTTCAAACAAAATTTTTTGTTTTTGTTTTTTTGCTTATAGGCTTCTCTATCTGTGTTTCTCATTACATGTGGAAAATGGTGGTTTGTGGACACTAATCTGTCCTAGAAGTTTAGAGTTCAGTCTTTAATTATTTTAAACAAATGGCTGTATGTCCATAGAGTGTATTAATCTATTTTGAAATCCGACCCCTATTTGGAGCATCCTTCTGTATTTTTCCAAACATTTCCACTCCACAACATTTTAGTGCTAATTCCTGTTCTAGATCTCTCTGTTAATAGTCACTCTTATCTGGACCGTATCTGAGATACATATAGTACACAATCTATAAAAAAAAATTGCCTTTGGTGACCAGTTTTGAATTTATATGTGTCTGAACATCATTTGCTGACATTTTACAAACACAATTCATTGTTGTCATATAGTAGGTATACATTCATAACATTTGTTCTGGAAGGAATCAAAATCAAAGCATACCAAAGAATTGTGGATGGCACTTTGTGGTTATAAAGATTAGTATTTTGTCCATGTCCTTTTTGTATTTATTATGTGTTCCTGATTTTACTTTTTAATGATTAGAATGTTCTGAACTAGAAATTTCTTGCATTTATTTATAATTTCCTTTGGTTCTGCAGACTCTTAACTTTTCCCTGACTTTTTCATGATCCTTTTTGATATTCTTCTTCATCTCCCTACACTCAGTTCTATATTCTTTATCCTTCTTTCATTCAAATGTATTGGGTATCCTGACCCTGGTCCTCTGTTCTTTAATTCAGTATATTTTATTAGAGAAACACTCATGGCGAGTTGACAACAATCTGTCTCATCTTGTATTTCTTTATATCTAATGAGGTTGTTCTTGCAAGCAATGCATACCAGACGCATATTGCATTCTATTTTTTCATTGCTTCGATGCTTTGTTTGAGTTTCATCTGTAAATAATATCTTAAATCAGTGCCTTTCTTTTGAAAGTCTTTGGCTCTATTTGAAATAGTGTGACTATTTTTATCTTTGGCTCCACACTTATATTTCATGATCCAATTTAGGAGCAGCAGAGTAGAGTGTAAAGAGCTGGATTTACTCAGCCTGAGGTTTTGAATCCTAGGTCAGCCACTTAACTGCCTATGTGACCTTGGGTAAATTACTGAGCCTCTCTGAGACTCTGATTTCTCACCTATTAGTCTCCCGTTATCATCTATAATACCTTTAACCCCCACAGGCTATTTTGAGAATAAAGGAAAATATTTGGCACATCGTATACCTTTCACAAGCAATGGCAGAATGATGCTGACATTCATTTGAGGGAGAGTCAGAAAATTATGGGGGGTTATTAGCCATAGAATTAATCTTGAGTAGATTGATTTGACTGAATCCTCTTCACTCTCTTCAACATCATTGCACTATGTTGATAATGGGTATATGGCACGCATCCCCAGAGGTGAATGGATAGCCTCCCTCATACCGTGCTCATCTCTTCCTTTTTCATAACATAATATTGCTGATAACCTTCCCGATGTTCATCAAGCTTGTCTGTTTACCTCCCCTTTGAAGAAAAGCCATTCATAAGAGGCCTTATCACTTTGAAATATTTGTTCAAATCATTAAAGTATATGCTGGTAATTATGTAACATGATGCCCTATTAGACTACTGTGGAGTCATTTTAATTTCAGTTTCTTAGGATAAAAGATATGTCAACAGGGAAATAAATTGGGCTAAAATGTAAAAAGCCAACTGATAAAAATGCAGAGGAAAAAGGCACACTAAGTCTATGAATACTTATTGAGAACATTTGTGAGCAAGATACTGCTTTAGGTTTGCTAGTGATACCGAACTCTTTCAGTCCTGTCGGGAATGATGATTTTGTCAGTGGAGACTCTTCTTGAAATGGAAGTTCCTTTCTTATCCTCAACAGTGACTGATAACAGGTGCTGAGTGCATACTGGATTGAAGGAAAGATTGTAACTAAGAAGGCTTAATTAATGTTACTTTGGAGGTAGCTGGGCTGGAATAATTACAAGCATTGTTTCAGTGATAATGGATGCTCAAAAAATAAGAGATATGGGTTTTAAAAATATTTTACTTTTCAGCTGGGGTATTAAGCAAATAAACTTCTAAAGCCGTAAAGACCCCAATTTAAAGATCTTAGAGATGATTCTAGTCTCCTCTCCTTGTTTTAGAGACTTAACTGAGCTTAAAATTATACTCAAAAATTTGTACCTTATTTCTTACCATTTCTACCCTTTGTCTTGGGGAAATAGCCAGTAAACATAGCACCATAAATGGTACCGAGATGTTGTCAGTTTGAATTATTTCCATGGGGACCCCATTTGTAGTGTAACAACTATTGTGGATAACGTGATAGCTTCCTCCATCTACCATGCAGGACTATGGGCTTCATTCTTTCATGTCAGCTGTGGTGACTTTTGAAGATGCAGGCTGATTTTAATGCTGGCCAGAGTGTGCATACGTTATATGAATTCTTATGGAAAAATATCAACTTTTCTTTTATTTCAGTTGACTTTCATGGCTCCTCTCACTGTGGCTTCCCGTCAATGTCACGGTGGCCTGATGTCCTCACTGGACAATCATGTTGCTAGCAAAGCAGGATATTACATTTCAAAAGGAAAGTATACAAATAAAATCAGAACCCTTCAGTGTGTCTCCTTTAAAAATGACAATATAGCGGCACCTGGGTGGCTCAGTGGGTGAAGCCTCTGCCTTTGGCTTAGTTCATGATCTCAGGGTTCTGGGATCAAGCCCCGCATCCGGCTCTCTGCTCAGCAGGGAGCCTGCTTCCTCCTCTCTCTCTGCCTGCCTGTCTGCCTACTTGTGATCTCTGTCAAATACATAAATAAAATATTTTTTAAAAAATGACAATATAATGCACTTCCCTGATTCAGAGGTAACTGCATGAAAAGATAATAGAGATAACTCTTCGCTTTTAACAATAGTTTTATTTACCATCCATTTGTCTGACCCCTGCTTCTCAGACATTCCCCAACACTGGTTTCTCCTTCTGTGTTACTCTATCTATTACTGTTCAAGAATGGTGTCCAAGGGGCACCTGGGTGGCTCAGTGGGTTAAAGCCTCTGCCTTCAGCTCAGGTCATGATCTCAGGGTCCTGGGATCGAGCCCCACATCGGGCTCTCTGCTCAGTGGGGAGCCTGCTTCCTCCTCTCTCTCTGCCTGCCTCTCTGCCTACTTGTCATCTCTCTCTCTCACTCTGTAAAATAAATAAAATCTTAAAAAAAAAAAAAAAAAAGAATGGTGTCCAATTTTCCCTGGGAACAAAGAGCACAATCAATCATTCCCAATGCCTTAATTCATTTTATGCTCGTATTAGGAGGAGAATTCATGTGAACTACCAGTTAGTGTCTGACAGTAAGTTTTCTGGAGAACCTTGAAAAAGAGGACAGGCTGACTCTTCCTTGAAAATTCTCTCCTGTTTCAGCTAGACCAGGATAATTTGTATCAATATATCTGTATCTTGTCTATGAAATGTGAAGACCTAGCCCCCATCCGTTCCTAATGGATTCACTTTCTTCTAGTTCCTGAAAGTTCCTGAAAGGAACTAGAAGAAAGTGAATCCACTGTAATCCTACAGTGATATTTCTTTAACCACATGGCTCAGGATTTCTGGGACTGAGGAACTTTACTTTAATGAGCTTGCAGCTGGTTTTGTGAACCCCAGATTTGGGAACTAGATCTCAGTCAGACCATTTTGAGTTGCCCTCATTTGAAGTTTACGCCTCAGCTAAAGACTAAGCCTGTTACCCCACAAGGAATCCCCTAAAAGTCCTGACTGTTGTGATCACTTTATAGTTCCCTCTACTTCTGAGCTGACTATAGAGGAGGCACAGTATAAGGAAGTGGTACTTTGCTTCATTAGGCTTTCCAAGACAAGGCGTCATTCCTTTTAAAAAGATCTATAACATCACTTAAAAAACTATGAAACGGGGCTCCTGGGTGGCTCAGTGGGTTAGGCCTCTGCCTTCAGCTCAAGTCATGATCTCAGGGTCCTAGAATCGAACCCCGCTCTCTGCTCAGTGGGGAGCCTGCTTCTCCCTCTCTCTCTGCCTACTTGTGATCGCTCTCTCTCTGTCAAATAAATTAAAAAAAAAAAAAAAACAACTATGAAACGTTACTTGACTGAAGGTTTGGAAATAATGGATTGAAAATTAAAATCTTAAAATTAGATTTTTTTTTCATTTTTGTCCCCAAAGCCTCTAATATAGCTTGGCCCATAGCAGATGCTCAATAAATATTTGTTAATAAGTAAATACGAAGTGTAACTGTTCCCAGAGCAAATAGATTATACCCTTACCTCCAATTTCCTCATAGACATACCTCTTTCCTAGCCTAAAGCCCCCATACTGAGGCTCTCTTTTCTTGTTCAGGCTCCTACAGTAAAAGCGTGTTCCAAAAATGTAGGAAAAAAGCAGAGCCTTTTTTAGTCATGTATTGGAAATTTCTTCCCTCATTTAGGAAAATACTACACCCTATTCAAAAAGTCTGTCTTTCCCTCAGACTCAATTAGATGCATTTTTTGAGAATAGAAAGGTAGTGATTACTGTGAAGGGTGTTGAGGATGTGATTTGATTTAAAGTCTCATACTTAATTAAAATGTTTCTTCAAAAATAGTTTGATTTTACAGAAAATAAACCTAATTTATGCCTTATAGCACATTTAGTGTTGATTTCTTCTCTTTATCAAAGGATATGTTTTTCCCCATGTTAACCACAGGGTTTTATATGTTTAAATATTCATAGGCAATTCAGGTAAATAAGTAAAACAAAGGTATGTTTGTAGGAATAACAACACAAAAAATGAATGTTTCCCGATTTCCAGACCCGATTACTTTATACTTTTCTTCTTTCTGTGTAGTCTAAATGTTTGATTACTTCAGCCACGAGTGATTGCACAGATTTTTTTTTTTTAACAAGAATTTCTTTTTTTTTAGGATTTTATTTATTTATTTGACAGACAGAGATCACAAGTAGACAGAGAGGCAGGCAGAGAGAGGGGGAATCAGGCTCGCTGCTGAGCAGAGAGTCCGATGCGGGACTCGATCCCAGGACCCTGAGATCATGACCTGAGCCAAAGGTAGCGGCTTAACCCACTGAGCCACCCAGGCTCCCGATTGCAAAATTTTAAAATAAATTTATTAAAGTGCAATTTAAAAATTATAAAGATACTTATTTTAAGTATACAATTCAATGATTTCCATTAAATTGACAGAGGCATGCAACCATTGCAACCATTGAACTTTGGAATGTTTCCATCGTGCCCAGAATATGCCTACTGCCTGTTTTCAATCTCTCTATCTCTACCTGTGTATCTTGGCCATCACTACAATACTTTCAGTCTCTGTGTCTTTACCTTTTCTAGAGATTTCATAGAAATTGGAACACACAATACATGATCTTTTGTGCTTGTTTCTTTTACTTAGCATAATGTTTTTGAGGTTCATCCATGCTATAGAACGTATTAATATTTTGTTCCCTTTTATTGTTGCATAGTATTGTTTTATAATTGTTTTGCACACATTGTTTTATAATATATGTTAACATGTGATATAACATTGGAAGCAAACATGTTTTAAATTCTGAAGCATTTCTTTTGAAATAATTTATATCACCATACTTTCTAAAAGAATTATAATAAAGGTTAATGATACATAATATCAAATATAATATATAAATTTTATATAATATATATAATCTGAATATACAGAAAAATCTTACAAAAACTTATTTTATTTATTCATAATTCATTCTTTAAATATTACTTTTACTAAATTCTTCTTACTTAATTTGCATACACACTTGACAGATACTTCATTTCAACTATGAAATGTAAAAAATAAGGGGGAGTTAAGTTTTAATGTTTTCTAGCTCACGTGAAGAAAAAAGAAACACTGTAGTGATAGTATCACAGATAGTTTTAATTGTCTCTTGACAAGTCAAAATATTTAACAGAAAGTGCTTGAGAAAAGATCATTTGGGAAAATTAGCTATGTGTTAATTCTGTAATATTGAACTTTATGTTGGAGAAAGGTAGTATTTTATGCCTAATAATTCTATTCCATTAATAATTTAGAAGGGTTAGTCCAAGATGGAGAAAAGACTAGACACAACTAGATCTTTCAAAGGTCAAATGAAAATAGATTATTGAGGATCTTTCTATTTCCTTCAGCCTTCCTGGGTTTTTATACCTCATCTCCAATATTTCTTCCTCCATTTTTTTTATTATCTAGCTGTGTCATTTCAATAAATTTTTTCTCCTTTGTGTTTTACAAAAAGAACTTTGTTGTAGGGTGGGGGATTCATGAGGAGTCATGAGAAAATAAAAATAAACTAGTATATGCGTTGTTCTACCCAGACATCTATCTCCCAACATATGGTGCTGTGCGTATCCTATCTGGAAGACATTTGATTAATGTTTACTAATTTAAAATGATAAATCAGTGGAGACATAAAGAACTTTGTGTAATATCCTAAAGTTCTCTTTTTAATGCTTGAATTTGCCTCTCATCTTAAGTTTTAAGAATCTTAGGTATTTAGTAGAAGTGTTGTAAGACGGTTCTAAAGAATGAAAAAAAAAAACTTCCTTTACTATTTTCACTAAGTATATATTATAATAGATTAGGGAGTCCAAATATAGAGAACCTGTCCACTTAGTGGTGAAAACATAAGTGCATTTGGCATGCTGTACATTCCCATAAAGTTTCAGTGCTATTCAGGTGGTTTTCTTCCTGCAGATTTTAGTGAGAGCATGTCACCTCTGATATCAAACACTCTGTGAAATTAAAAAAAAAAAAATCAATTAGGTTGAAGAATGTGGCCTGGACTTGGCATACAGAGAAGAGAGGGGCTGAAGGTGTGGTTGTGGGAAACAACCAAGGACACATGTTTGAAATTAATCCCTAAGTTTCTGTTTCCTAATTAGCATGACTCATCTCCTTTTTTCATTCAACAAATGTTTATAGGGCCCCTTTATTCTGTGTGTGTGTGTGTGTGTGTGTGTGTGTGTGTTAGATACAGTAGTACATACTCAAAAATGAGTCATAGCGACATAGTTTCTATAAGTAGAGCAAAATGAAAATTTAGAAACTACATCTCAGATAAGTGAACTTACTTTGTTCTCACTTGGAGCATCACCCCCAAGAGGGAAAGGTGAACATCTAACCTTCCATCTCTCTCACACTTATCTTTTTCTTTTGGTAGCAGAAGGCTCTCTAATTCTTCTTTTGGGTTTGGAACCTTCCCTTAAATAAATCCTATTATGTCTCTCTAACCTATGGCTTATAATAAAACAGAATTGTAAAAGTAGAATAGAGAAATTTTAGAATTAAAAAAAAATCCCTTTCTTTAATTTCAAAGCTTTGGGTTTTATGGTTATGTTCAGGCTATGAGCTTCGAATTAGTGTTTATGAACCCAAAAGCTAAACCTATGTCCTCTTTTTTTTTTTTTTTTCATTTCTTCTGATCTTACCTATAGCAAAAGAATACCTCTGATTAAATAGATGGGAAGTTAAGTGTAAAGAATTTATTCTGTTACACAGTCTATTAAAGACTACAGATGTTATATAAGTCATGTCAAGTAAAGGACAATATGACAGAGAGGATATGGATTCTACCAGAAGTAATGGTGGTTTGAGTAGTTCCTACTTTGGTCTAGAATGAAGAATGTCTTCTCAGATAAAAAGACACATAAGTTTTAAATTAAATTCTTAATGTTGAATGGTAGTCCTTTCACTTAAAGGGCATTGCATATTCCAGAGGGGAAATGATGAAGGATGAAAGATGTGTGGAATAGTTGGTAGAATGTCAGGGAAAAATAAAGGATACTAAGGAGAAACCAGTCCAGGACCTGGAAGATCTCCTAAAGTGTATTAAGGATTTTGGACCTCTCTAACAGGAGGATATTGAAGGCTTTTTAGTAAGATATTGACTTCATCTGATGTATATGCCACACAGATTCCTGTGGAGAACAGACCTACTGGAGGCACGGACTAGAATAAGACCATGAAGGGGAAAGTCTTTACATAGTTCTTCCAGCAATCAAGGAAAAAGATCATGATGTCTTACACTGGAGGGAAGTAGAATAGTGACAGTAGGGAAAGGGGTGAAATGTAGGAATCCAAGAGAGATTTAAATAAAATACATTGGCACTTCTGATTTCATTTTAACAGTGAAATTGAAAAACTGAAATCTCCAGATAAACAGTGCAATGCATTCCTCAATTATGATAATATTTTGGCAGATGCCTTTTGGTGGAACTTGGAGCACTTCACCAGCATTGACAATTAGGTATACAGTGTCTGTCTGCTTCTTGAGGTCCCTCAGGGCCTCTTACAAATAGACAAAAGTGAGGCTACAACACTAGCGACAGGTCTGACCCAGCTCCTGCACTGTGTCAAACCTACAACTGAAATCTCTTTGCTTGTAATGGTTTTTGACGTTGGAATGACCTCTCTGCAAATGCAGAAGGAAAATCAAAGTTACAGTGCTTTTGTAATTATCTGAGGTCCTCTGCCCAAATCTAACAACTAGGCAGTGCAATTTTTGCATGTACAGAGATTCCTTTGGGGGATCTGGTGTCATACGGTTTCCCTAAATCTCTTCTGCACATCCCGTCTCTTCTTGGATTGGTTTTAACAGTGACTTGGGAAGAAGGAAAGCCAAATAGAATAAAATGAAAAAATTCAATATTTTTTCCTTCCTTTGCTTGCTTTTCTTCCTATACTTTATCTCCTTGAAAAAAACAAACAACAACAAAAAAAAACAGTAATGGTAAATAACAATAGCTAATGATTTTTGAGCCCTGCTAGGTGTTCAACACTGTGCTAAGTACTATGCATACACTGTATTTAGTTTTTCCCAGATAGTTATTGTTTTATTAGATATAATAAATATTGTCATTATTTCTCTTATATAAGTGAGCAAACACAGGATTCTAAAATCAAATAACTTAATGATAAAGACAGTATTAAATTTAGGCCTTCCTGACCCAATATAACCATCTTATGTTCTCCATTTTCTTCCACCAAAATCACCATCATCATCATCATCATCACCATTGCCTTTTTGTGTATGCCACACCCTAGAAATCAAGAATATGCTATAGGAAACTGTCTAGGAAGCTATTGCATGGGATGGGAAGGGATAATAATTGGATCATTGGATCAATGATTTGGATCAATTGGATCAATAATTTTTTAACACGTTTCACATTCCAGATATGGTCCTTGGTGATGGAGGTGAGAATGTGATTGTGAATAAATTTCTGTATCATTGTACTATGGAAGAGAGGAAAACTATGGTGAAATGACCATTCTAGCAGAAGGATGCATCAGCTTGGAAGCAATTATCTGAGAATAATAATAGCGCATTATGGAATTCAGGTGAAAATTCTCTGGTGGAGGACCCTGCCTGAGCCCGGCCCCTGCTCCCAGTAGCTGAGGGAAGTGAGTGCTGTCTTGCTCTTTCCTGACTTACCCTGGTTTTCCTTTGCTTCTTGCCTCCATCTCTGAACAATCTCATTCTAGCTTCAAACCATACTCTGAAGGAAAGAATTCGTAGTACTCTTTAGTGGAGTATTTCTTTCTCTTGTGGAGAAACAGCTCACCATGAAATAGTTTCATGTTTCTGATGGTTGAAGCTTTCTGAGCGAAGAACACTGGCCCTTTGCTTAAAGGACTGAGTAGTAATCCTCAGGGTAGAGATCTTCAGCAGAGAGAAACTCTGATCTTTCCCCTGGAGACCACTGATTGCAACCCAGGATGTTGGTGTAGAGCCCCTACTCCATTCTTTCCCAAATAGGAGCTTTTACAACTGGAGCAAATGTTCCTTTTGCTCTTTTAAGAAGGGCAGAAGGACTATGGGAAAGCCACTCTGTATAAAGTCTAAATTCCATTATTCTTGGGTTCTTTTCCTATGGTACAAACCCCATTGTATGCACAAGGCTTATCTGGCTCTCACTGCATTACACTGGGCATGAAGAACCCATGCAAGCTGCTCTGTGAGTAAATGAACACTCTGATCACTGATCAGAAGTCTTTTGTTCCTGCTAGTGATATATGTGTGTTTGTGTACATATAAAGATCACATCACAGACCGTTCACAGTTTTAAACTGAATAGTCATCCATGTAAAGAAACTGAGGCTAGAAACATATTCTCATTACTGCTTTTGTTCAGTTCTTTGAGTTTCTAAAAAAGGACCCAGAAGGCATAGTTAACTCTACAATTATATTGGTATTGGTTCCTGCCTCTACCTCCCTTTAAACACTCACTTCTGTTCAGCTGCCTTAATGTCTACCTTAAGTCACACTAAGAAACAGATTTCTGGGAAGGAGAGGCAATCTCAGAAGTGTGTGCCCTGGACCAATGGCTTCAACTCAAACCGGTGGCCCAGGATCTACTGAAAAAGTGAATTCTGTATTGTTCTATATGGTCCTGCCATTACCTGTGAATTGGTGTGTTAAGGCCCTACTTTCCTTCCCACAGAAAAGAGAAAACTCAGGAAACTGTTTTATGACCTCTCATGCAAGGGTGACACTTTCCTGTTCTGGAGTGTCCTTTCCTATTGCTGGTAACATGGTATGAGTCAGAGTGACCTTCCAACAAGATTCAGCTCGAACTGATTCCTTCTGGGAGATCATAAGCTCTTCTCTGCTTTCTTTTCAGGACACAACATAGGAGAAAGACGTGGAAATGCTACCATATGTAACTTATTCTTTAATACCACAAAACTAGGAAGAAAATCACAAAATTTAGACCCTTAAAGATGATCTTCCATGGAGTTTCTCTCTTTCTTGTTTTTCTTTTCTCTTTTCACAATCTCTTTTCAAGCCTCTTTTCTTGTGTTTCCTCCCTCCTTCTACCTTTCTGGCAATTCTACCATGTGTTGGAAATGCAGTTCTTCAATCTCTCATCTTTCTTGTGCTTTTGTAAGTTCTTCCATGTTTTGAGCAACATGAAAAACATGACATCCCTGCCTCCAGACTTTGCTGCCCTTACAGAGTAAGAGGGAGTTGGAAGCCTTATTTCTTGAGGGAGAGAGTGATGATGGAGTACTACAGTTCCAGTTCAGACTTTCAAAGAGTGAGACTGCCCTCAGTTTCCTTAAGAAACAGAAAAGGCAAACATACTTTACTGTAGCATATATGACTCTTCCCCCCCCACCACCAAATGAATACAGTTTCACATGGAGAAAATGTCTTCCTCTTATTAGCATGACTTTGACCTCACTCATTTCAGAATAATAGCATTAATATCCCTGTTTAAATAACATGCAATTTTGTTCCCTGCCTGAGTATACTAGACAAGTGGAATTCTTCTCAAATTCAGTTCTGTTCAAGTATGACTGACAGATACTCCCCCATCATGGTTGGAAATAGTACTATAGTATAAACCACTCTCAGTGAACCTATATATTCCATAGGAGTCTTTCTTGGCTTCTACATTTGAAATCAGTTCTTTTAAGAAATATGTGTGTGTGCTAGCTTATATTTGTAAATTTAGGCAGCTTTCAGTGTGTTTAATGTTCCATGCTCTTTGTTCAGTTTCCTTTTCTCCTAGCTTCAAACGTTTCTCCTTTTATGTTTAAATGATGGTTAACTATGAAGAAGACCAAAATAGACAAAGTAATTGTCACTTGTTCCTTTGTCTCTCAGTGGCTTGCTGTGCTATAAATGTATTTAATCTAGACCAAACTGGGGAGGTAAAACCTAATTTAATAGCTATCAATCACAGGCAGCAGGTCTGCAAGAGGAGAAAATTAAAAAAAAAAAAAAAAGTGGCTCTGTTATGGAGTCCTCTCTCAGGAAAAACAAAGTGAAACATTAGACACTCCATATCTTTACAAGAAGGCTTCTAATCCCTCTACCAAGTCACACATAATTTGAAGCTCTGTGTATTCATTTATATGTCACCACCCTTATTTTAAAAAGTATGTGACTGACATGTTAGCTGCAATATTTAATAAGAATTAAATACATTGGGCTTTGTTAGAAGGAAACAGAGCAACTTGATAGGAGACTTGAGTACTAATTAAATAAAGCCTCCCTATGTGGAGTTAAGCAGCTGCTCTTCTTAGCCCCAGCATAAGGACATAGTTGTGCCTCTCCGCCCTTAACAGTGAGACTGTGGACTTATGTTGCTTGGTAAATCCTTCTAGAAGCTCCTCAGATTTCTTCGATTAAAAAGCCAAAGTCTGACAAGTTCGGTGGTTTGCCAGGCGGCATTATTTTTCGGATATTTTTCTCACCCCTGCCTGTCTTATTCACTCCCTCCTCCTGCATTTGCTCCAACATTCCTGTACTCCTGGTTTTCCCTTTCACATGCTAGGTGCTTTCACATCAGTCTTTGCACTTGTGTTTCCTCTCCCCAGACACTCTTTTCTAAGATGGGCACACATCTCCCTCACTTCTTCCAGTTGTCACCATCTCTCTGAGGCTATCCCAATGGTTTTATTTCAAATTGTATTCTGACAATCTCTGGCACTCCCTGACCTACTTCCTTGATTTTTCTTCATAGGACTTCTCACTGTCTATAATACTCTGTATTTCACTTGTACATTTTGTTTATAGTTTGACTCCCTCTGCTAGGATATAAGGGAAAGAATGTTGTTCTCTGTTGCATCCCCAGACTAGTGACTAACATAAGGTTGGCATAGGATAAATACTTGCTGAATAAATGAATGAATGAGAGTAAAATCAGGCTGTTTTGCAGAAGCTGTAAGTAATTTCAAAAGGAAATTGAGTATAATGAAGTTGGTAGAAAGGTTACTCAGGGCAGACTAATAACCCTGTGATAAGTAGACTGAACCACTGAAGACCGTATCACACCAATTCAGTCTTTACTTAAACTCTAACTTTCCCTATCTATTGAACACATTGGTTCTTGCCAGGGGCCAAAATAAGAAATAGGGTAAAAGAGCCAAAGGTTCATTCATTCGTGTATTGATGGCTTCTCAGAAAACCAGGCAGTGTGTAAGGCTCTAGGGATTTAATGCTGAGTAGGATCTAGTCTCTGTCCTTACTGAGTTCATAGGGTACTGGGGAAAACAGATAATAAAACAGTTTGCTACAACTCAACACATTCAATGGTATGACTGCTGTATAAGCAAAATCCTGGGGGAGGGAAAAAAAGGGTCAGTAAGGTTGACCTGCCTATAGGGATTTAGGAGGGCATTACAAAGGAAGTTCAATTTTATCAGGATTTTTATTTAAGACACTTTCAATTACAAGTAATGGAAAACTCAGCTCAATTAGGCTTAGACAATTAGGGGAATGTATTGGCTCAAATAGCTGAAAACACCCAGAGGTAGAGAGGAATTCAGGGCTAGAAATCAAAGCTACATGGCCATCTCTCTGTGTTTCTCAGATCTGGTCTCTTCCATGTGACAGCTTTATCCTTAGGCTGCCTTCTCTCAAGTTTGAAAGTTGCCCCATCAGTACCATCTCTCCTATCAATCTACCCTCTTTCCATGCCATCTACATTAATAGATTGTTCTCTCCCAACTACTTAATAAAAATACAATTGCTAATCTAGGTGGATCACCTAAGGTTATTGGTCACTCTTTGACCAGTTGTTGTGGCCTGGAGATGCCATGAACTAATTGACGTATATCTGGGTTGTCTGCCAGGCCTATACACACAAGGGGCATGGAACTAGTGTCTCTGGCTGATTGCAGTGAAAGTCCACCTATGACTTAATGTGTTGTGGTTGCTACTACCCAACCATCACTACACGAATGGAAAAGGAGAGTAATTCTTGCATTGCAACATCAATATGTCCTGCAATCTTAAAGGGTGAATAAGAACCTTCCAGGGAGATGATGGAGAAAAATAGTATCGAAAGTAGAAGGAACACTGGGCATCTAGGTGGCTCAGTTGGTTAAGCATCCATTCAGGTCATCATGCCAGGGTTCTGGAATATATATATTCCAGATATATATAGATATAGATATATTGCTTGTAATCAGCAAGATATAGAGGAAGTTGTAGGAGCAGAGGTTATAGTCCCTGTTCTCCAAAAGTTATAGAGACAGTCAAGTTGGTTAACTAAAGTAGCAATCCAAAGTGTTTCATTGTCAAGCCATGTGTCCCTAGCTCTAACTGAGAGGTCAGAGAACTGGTGGATAAAGAAAGACCCAAAGGAAGAGTCAAGAACCTAGAGGAACTTTAGAAGCTGAGTCCATGTGGAGTAAGTGAAAATGAGCAGAAGACATTCTTTATGACGGGGGATCAGCATGTGTTCTGATGAAAGGTTAAGTAGAACATTGTTTGAAAAGAACAAAGGGGAGAATGGCTACTGGTTATATTTAATGAACAGTCATCAAAGAATCATGAAATTTAAGACCTAAAGGTAAGAATTTAACTGTGTCTTTAATCTAAGCTCTAGACTATTCATTTATTTCTCCTACTCTCAGTGTTCTCATTTGTATGCTAGAACAAACATCTCTTTATTAATGATAATAAACTTTAGAGCTAAGAGAAAATGACTATGTACAGTATAATTTGTGATCGATATAAGTAGCTTCCTTTCCATTCTCCTCTTATGAGGATGCTAAAGAATAGGAGGACTATGATGATGATAATGAATAAATAGAAGGTCAGATTTTAACTACTCAATAAGAACAAAATAGAAAAGGGAGGGGGGAATGCTCAGAGATAATCCTGACTTCTCATTGACAAAACTGAGGGAAGACCTTTTTTTGTTTGTTTGTTTTTGTTTTTCACTGTACTTTGATAACACCAGTGGTGTTGATTTTCATCTTAGGGATGCTGGTAACATCCCTAAGAACAATCAGACAAAGTTTTATTAATAGATTTCCCATTGTGATTGATCTGAACATAGCATAAGAGAACCAATGGCCAAATATTGATAAATTTTCCTCATTACCCAAAAATTAACTTTCCTGCTACCTTTAGTGTAAAAAAAATTGACATTTACATTAAAGTTCACTTTTTACTCACATAGACTCTTTGCCCCTTCTTCAGGCTCAATGCTTCATCTGTTACCTTGAATTTCACTCTATCCAAAACTGAACCTCTCTTCCTAAGCACCTAAGCATTTTTATCTAAGACAGTATCAACCACTAAGATGCCCTGGCTCAAAAAGGTAGTGTCATGGAGCTCCTGGGTGGCTCAGTGGGTAAGGCCTCTGCCTTCGGCTCGGGTCAAGATCTTGGGGTTCCAGGGTTGAGCCCTGCATCGGGCTATCTGCTCCGTGGGGAGCCTGCTTCCTCCTCTCTCTCTGCCTGCCTCTCTGCCTACTTGTGATCTCTGTCTGTCAAATAAATAAATAAAATCTTTTTTGTTTTTTAAAGGTAGTGTCATCTTTAAGAATAATTCCTGACATTTGTAGGTTTCACCTCTTTTATTTTTCTACCTCTTCTCTCATTGACCTTCTCCAGGTGACCTCTACTCTGGGAGATTAAAATAGACCCAGTCACTTTTCAGTGTTGTCTGTCTTTCAGCCATCTGATTCCATTCTCAGTGTTGCCAGATTATCACAGCCACATTGGCACCATCATCATGACATTCCCCATTTTGATTATTTATAGAGTGTCTAAAAGGTTAGAAAACATAGGATAAATTTATTTTTTAAGAGTATGTTTCCATTAGTTATTTATTGATGTCTGTCTGAATAAGTACCACACAACCTACAGTTTAATATTATCTGCATTAAGATTCACAGTTTCCTATGGTTCTGGAAGTTGGAAACAATTTGGTTGGTTGGTTCTGGCTGCATCTTTCACAAGGTTGCAGTCAAAATGTTGGTTCATGCTTATGTCACCCAGGGGTTGAAATGTGGGCTAGATGGTCTACTTTGAAGATGCTTTAGTCCTGTGCCTGGCAAGGTGGGGCTGGCTTGTGCCAGGCAGAAGGCCTCAGTTTCTCTCCATGAGGGCTTCTCCGTGGGGCTGCTTGAATGTCTTCACAACATCAAAGCTGGCTTCCCTCTGAGAGGTCATTGCAGCCAGACAGAGTCTATAACTTTTGGTGACTTTGCAAGTTACATAGCAAGTCACTTCTACTACAGTCTGTGGTTAGAAGGGAATCATTAAGTCCAACACACATTTGTGGGGAGGGGAAGAAGGGGTGCCTAAGAATTTGCAGACCAATATTAAAACCATGGTAATCTTAATTACATTTTCCAGGAATATGCTCAGTACAATTTTCCTCAATCTCCAGCACCTCTCAGGGTAAAAAATAACTCTAAATTTAAAGGACTAAGTTTCACTCTTATTCTGAACAAAGTATAGTAACTATATTGTTTTACCTGTGTTTCCACACTTTTGAACACTCTGTAGTGTATCTATTATACTTCTATAGAAGGAGTCACGTCAGATTGCATTTAGTACACTGTGTATATTTACTTTTTCTTCTACTTTTCCAAAATATAGTTCAGTTCAATCAGACTGATCTCATTCTTTCAGTTCCTGTGTTTTTATTATTGCCTCTATGGCTTTACTAAGAACATTTTTCCTTCCTCTGCTCTGCCTTTTCAACCCTTGGCTCCTACAACAGGCAAATTCAAGTCTCACCTTTTCATGAAGAGTTGACTGATACCTCAGCCAAGCATGATCCCTTCAGTTCTGACAGTTTGTATACACTCAGACATGTTTTTACCTGATTATATCCATTCAACTTATTTTGTCCATGTTTATATCTGTAACATGTCTTTTCATAGGAGGGATGCATTAGGTATTTGTTGATGAATATTAGATGAAAAGATTTTATTTAACCCAATTATCCAAAATATTTTTTTTAAGATTTTATTTATTTATTTGACAGAGAGGGATCACAAGTAGGCAGAGAGGGGGGCGGGGGAAGCAGGCTCCCTCCTGAGCAGAAAGTCTGATGCGGGGCTTGATCCCAGGACCTTGGAATCATGACCTGAGCCATAGGCAGAGGCTTTAACCCACTGAGCAACCCAGGCATGTCCCAAAATATTATTTCAACATGTCATTGATATAAAAATTGTTAATAAAACATTTTACATTTTTGTACTGAGTTTTCAAAATCTGGTGTATCTTTTACCAATCTCAATTTGCATGCTGACTTTTCATAATACTTCCTCTGCATTTAGATTTCATAAATCATATAGCTCAAAAAAGTAGATTTATATAGATGTTACTGCAAAATACTTAGAAGTTTCTCAACAACTAAACTTAGTATCCATTTTTAAATTTAAATGAAATAACATAGAAAAAGTACATTTCAGTCTCATTAACCATATTTAAAGAGCTCAATAACAACATATGAGTTGTGACTATCATATTGGGTAATATAACTCTAAAATCACAGAAGAAAGAAACATGTTTGGGTGTTGCTGGGTTGTAAACTAACCTTTACCAAAAGCAATGCTGAAAAAAGTCAGAGTGGAAGGAAACATAGCTCATGTCAATGCCATATATTTCAAACTTCCCAAATGGAATTATGTTAGCAATTCACTGTAACAAGAATTACACGGGGCCTTTTTATGACAAAGATGCACATTTTGGCTGTTACATTTAAAAATTTTAAAAAGTATAATTCTAAGTGTAGCATGGCAAATAATTTTGCTTTCATAGCATTTCACAGAAAGTACATTGCAAGGAACACAGAAGAACATCCCCCCTTCCCCTTCCAGCCTCCTCTCCCCAACCCTGAACGTATCTCCTTTTTGTCCCTTCAAACTCCTCAGCCTATGTCCTTCAAAAATCCTCAGCCTCTGACTCCTCCTCCTCCTCTCTGCTCCCTTCCAGAAGTTTCATCATGGAAGTCACCTTAAATTCTATCTTTGTAATTTGTCTCTGCACATTCTCCTAATTAGCAAAACTGACTACCTCCCAAAACCTGAGCAGATCAACGTTGACTCTCTTTGGTGGGGTCAGAAAATTAAGACAAAAATCTGCGAAATCTCTGAATGCCAATGTTTTTATACTCTATATTAATATAAAGGACGGATCTTAACTTGTGTTGTTTTTAGGACTAAAAGACACTCAT
The DNA here is from genome assembly GCF_030435805.1 of Mustela lutreola. NCBI lineage: Eukaryota > Metazoa > Chordata > Mammalia > Carnivora > Mustelidae > Mustela > Mustela lutreola. Next base: position 51,799,906 of record NC_081290.1, read on the forward strand.
AGTTCTCTGGTTTAAAAATCTCTATATAAAGGATTGTACAAAATATTGAAGTGGATCAGAAAGATTCCTGGGTATCCTCAGGATCTAAAGGCATTTGTCTTGGTTTTCTGATTTTATTGGGTCTCGGTGTGTTTTGAGCTAAATTGTCCATAGAAATTCAAAATTGTGTCCTGTGGAGATTCTGTTGTTCTGTTGCCCTGTGAATATTGATCAGTTTTGCCAATCTTTCATCTAATGAACAAATTTATTTCAGCATTCCTGATGGCCTATGTTTCTGTAGTTTAGAAGACTCCCTACAAATGACTGTAGTCTTTCTCTCCTTAAAATATTTGGAATGGAAGAGGAACCGTTTATCTAACAACAAACTTTTAAAATTAAGTTATAAAATATGGCCTAAGATAAAAGTCTGCAAATTTTTAAAGAGTTCAGAATGTAAGATATAGGAGTTTGGATTCTGGCACTAAACAAACATCAATTCTAGTTTTGCCAAAAAAGAGCTCTCTCTCTTTGTTCAGGATATTTAGCTCCTCTGCCCCTGAGTGTACTAAAATTTTAAATGCCTATTCTTTCACTGATCTGTTCATTCAACAGATATTTACTGAGTATTTAATATGCCCCAGATATTGTTCAAGGCTCTGGCAAACACTAGTAAACAAAAGAGACAAAATAAATGAATTCCCTGCTTTGCAGACATTATATCCCTTTGGGAAAAACTAGCAATACTTAATAAATGCATTAGGGGATGATTGAGAATTATAAGCATAAGGAGGAAAGCAGAAGATATGAAGGGAAGCAGTTTTGGATGGGGCTCTCAGAAGCCATTTCTCTATGAAGGTAATATTTATAGAGATATCTAAATGAAGTTAGGAGCCTGCTGGGTAATTCTGTGTTCTTCAGGCAGAGGAGATAGCATAAGCAAAGTCCAGAGGCATGTTAACCAAAACAAAACATAAGGAATCCAGCCTTGTTGGAAGGCAAAGGCAGTGAAGAAACAGGAGGTGACAGTAGATACTTGTCACAACTATGTAGAATTGCAGTTACTCTAGAAACCAATTGGTTCCATCTTGAACCATGAATCTTTTTATCCACATATGCTATTTTAAACACGTATTGGTCATTTGGAAAACACAGATTCACTAAGTTATGCCTGTTTTCCAAAGGTTGTCACATTTCATTATACAGTAGGGAAAAAGTCACATTCATTAATATCATCACACATTTCATCAGAAAAGTCTTGAACTATTGCAAAATCACCAAGCTCCCAGTGGCAGATAGGAGTGTTTCAAAACTCTGATATTTATTGGAAAGCTCAGATTCCATCATTAGCCACAAATCTGTCAATTGTTTCCTTGAAGACTCACTGCTCATTTTCAATAAAATATCTGCCAAATATCCAAATCTGAGTAACTGCAGTTTGTTGGCCATTCTCTCAAATAAAAGTCTTCCCCTTGACTATTTCAGCTAACAGCTAAAACGGTTAAATATGTGCCATTCCTTGAGACAAATGTCATACCTATGTAGGCAATGGAAATACCTTATATGTACCTATTTTGTTACAAGTAATATTAAAAAGTCATGGCCTCAAGAATTGAGATATAATAAAAGTAATAATTTTTATTGCTTATTACATCCATTTGTAACTGAAACTAACCTACTTAGTTTCTGCCAGCGTGTGATGGTAAAGAACACCATGAAAATTAATACTGTTTGCTGCCATGGCATAGACATTCACCATTTACCCATCTTTGATTTTGTACCATTGATGTAATTATCACTCCAATGGAAAAAAGAAAACATTTAGTATTATTATGAAAACAGTCTGTCTTGTTGATGCTACTATTTACATCCTCTAGACTATTAGATTAGGAGGAAAATGCAGACAAGGGTCTTAATATTCCTTTTTAAAGGGTTTTGGTTTGGTTCGTTTTTTTGGGGGGGGTGTTGTTTTGTGGTTTCTTTTTTGTTTGTTTGTTTGTTTGGGGGGTCAAAACAAGTCTTCTCAAAGCCCTCTAAATTTCCATCTCCTCAGCTATGGCTTTGTTCACCAGCCACTCATCTGAAAGAAAGGGTGGGAAATGTCAACTTCCAGCTGGAGAGCTGGGCCTTATGTCTTTAAGGTCTAAGAGATGACAAGCCACTAGCCATGATGGGCAGAATTCCCTAATGACAAAGGGAAGGACCTTAAGCAGGGCAACAAACTGGAAGCAGTCTAATGTTTGCAGCTAGGACTTGGGCTAATAGTGATAAAGATAGTGATGATAATGGCTGACATTTATTGGGCCCTTCCATGTGTTAGTCATGATGCCTAGTATGTTACAGACATTATTTCATTTTAATTCTCTCAAAGTATAGAAAGGATGCAAGTCGTTTTGCCAGTTGGTAGTTGACTTAAGACTCAAGTTCATATCTGTGAGACATCAGACACTGAGCTCGTTGCTCCACCACCCTGAGCACTTCTTGGGCTCCTATAGTTGAAAGGAAATATCTGTTGGGGTGTCTTCTTGAAAGATCCTAGTTTAGAGGATATAATATCAGAAGTTTTTGTTTTTAGTTATGAAATTGTTATAAAAGATTGAGGTATCTTAGATCTATGCCATAGGTTAGTTGCCAGTTATCTCTTTGATGTGTGGCTAATCAACTGCAAATGTCATCTTCCCCAGGCTAATAATTTACCCTCAATCTAGAGTTTCTTCTCATTAAAACAATGTATATAATTCACTTACATTTTGGTTTATATACAAGAGCTACACATTGCTTTAACATTCCTGGGTTTTGAGTAGAAGAGTGGTGATCTGACTTACATTTTTATTTTATTTATTTATTTTTTAAATATTTTATTTGTTTATTTGACAGCTAGAGAAAGAGCACAAGTAAGCAGAGTGGCAGGGAGAGGGGGAGAGAGAGAAGCAGGCTCTCTGCTGAGACCCTGATGCAGGGCTCGATCCCAGGACCCTGGAATCATGACCCGAGCTGAAGGCAGCCGCCTAACCAACTGAGCCACCCGGGCGCCCCTGACTTACATTTTTAAAGGATGGCACTGGCTGATGGGGCCACTAGGCAGAGAACAGACTGCAAGAGGTGAAAGTGGCAGCTAGACAACTTCCTAGGAGATCATTCAACTGTACAAAGGTGAGAGGGTGGTGATATGACCTAAAATGATAGCAGTGGGTCAAAGTCAGCTTCTGGATATTTTAAATGCAGAATGAACATAATTTGGCTGTAAGTATAGATAGATAATAACAGGTGTTTGAAGACAGCACCCTGGGGCCTTCCAGTATGTAAAGATTAATATACTGATAGTTAATAAAAACTAGAGACTGAGAGGGAATAGCCTAGAGGTGGAAAGAGAGCCAAGAGCATCTTACTAAAGCCAAGGGGGACAAAGTATTTTTGAGTAGAAGAAAGCATTTAGCTGTGTCAACTAGGAACTACAACAACTAGGAAAAGCTATCAGATTTGACAAGAAGGTGTCATGGGTGACTATGACAATTGAGTAGCAAAGACTAAATTTTTTCTGGAGTGGGCAGAGGGCTTCTTGAATAAGTGGGAGGGGACATGGGAGCAAAGGAGTTGAATTAGAAGGGGATACGGGAAATCTCTGTTCAGGAAGGGGAGTGAGGCCCAAGGAAGGCTTTATTAAAAGTGGGATTTATTCTAGAATGCTCATATGCTAGTAATCCGGTGAAGAGGGAAGAATAATGTTACAAGAGACAATAGGTGCCTCCCAAAGAGAAAAATAGGACCTAGAGCATGAGCACGAGAGTTTGTCCAGTATTGAAGCCTGGCTGTGCATCTATAATGGGAGGGAGTTATCTGTGCCAGCAGGAGCAAGTGAGAGATTTTGTGGTGGGCTCACATGCTTGTTCCCTGCTAAAGTTTCACTGTAAGGCTGAAGACTGTTAGAAACAGCAATAAGCGTGTAGGGAAGAGGAAGGGAGTTTTAGTCTTGTCTATGCCTGTGACTGTGCTTGTTAGGAAACCAGCATAAGAATGGAGTCCTTCTCTCTAACACCCCATGTCCTCCATGCTTTTTGTTATGCTCCACAAATAAGTGAAACCATATGATAATTGACTCTCTCTGCCTGACTTATTTCACTCAGCATAATCTCTTCCAGTCCCATCCATGTTGCTACAAAAGCTGGGTATTCGTCCTTTTTGATAGAGGCATTATGCTCCATAGTGTATATGGACCACATCTTCCTCATCCATTCATCCGTTGAAGGGCATCTTGGTTCTTTCCACAGTTTGGCGACTGTGGCCATTGCTGCTATAAACATTGGGGTACAGATGGCCCTTCTTTTCACTACATCTGTATCTTTGGGGTAAATACCCAGGAGTGGTGGTGGGGGGAGGTCGGGGTACCAGGTGGTGGGTATTATCGAGGGCACGGATTGCATGGAGCACTGGGTGTGGTGAAAAAATAATGATACTGTTATGCTGAAAATAAATAAATTTTAAAAAATTTATTAAAAAAAAAAAAAAAGAATGGAGTCCTACCCGCGGCCCTCTCTTCTCCCCCTTACAAGGAGGCGCTGGGAGAACTGACAAGGCCTATTGGCCACTTAACGCTTTGTCTTTCTCTATGAACTGAACTCCAAGATGAGATATTCCTATTCAGTGTGACCATATCATAGCCATAATTACGGTAATATGAAGAGACAGAGCAAGAGAGGGAAATTTGCTGTGATTCATTTACTCTTCAAGAAAGAAATAGCCATTTGCGCTTCCATTGAAGAAATTTAAATTTGCAACCATGACAAGGCTATCTTTTTTGAATAACTGCTTTCTTTAAAAATGTAGTATTCAGATTTGGGGGAATTGAAGTAAATCCAGAGAATCCATTTAGCCAGTGAATCTGCAGAGGACAAGTCTTTTATCCCCCCTTACTCTGCATTTCAAAGCAGTTAAGAATATGTCCACTGTAAGTAACCTAGAAGATAAAGTATATGCTTTAAAAAAATTGAATTACATCAAAGACCCTTTAGTGCCTCATTTTAAATTAATAGACCATGACTTGCCTTTTTACCCATGAAATACTAAAGGATCCTTTCCATGCAAGTAAAAGTATGTACTTCAGGGAGAAGTAAAAACCAGCATCATTGTTTTATTCTTAAAATATCAGGAGGCTCTGAAAAAGAGACCCATATTCTGTCTTCATGAAAGAACTACCTTCATGCTTGTCTAGCACCTTTGTTTTCTAGAACTTGCCCTCCCTAGAGAAAGGCCCCAGAATCTTGCTAAGTTATATAACGGACCCATGATATAAGTATAGAGAATGAGCTATGAATTAGCACAATAGGCTCATTTCCCTGGTAACCTGATTTTACACTATGTATTGCATTGCTCTAAGTAAAAACAGACAGGATCCTGTGCTCCTTAATTCTCTGTTGCCAGCCTTTCTTAAGCAAATTAGTCCAAGTTTTCTAAGAAGCTGAAAGTGGTTCCTTTTCTTGCTGTATTCATATCTAACATAGGGAAATGTCAATTAACCTCAAATTTGGCAGACCCACTCCAACATGGACAAGTTCAACTACTTGCTACTGACTTTTCGAACAGTGACACCTTAATAGGTCTGCCCCAGAAAAAGATAAATGGAAGTGTTTGGGGAGCCCCTTGGGTTTCCCTTTGAGCACAGGCATAGGAGATTTGTAAAATGGGACAGCACTCACACACATCTTCATTCCTTAAAGAGAAAGTCCATGTTTTTCCTTATTTGAGAAAAGTCCAAATGGAATCATTCTAGGCTAGTGGGGAAAAAGAAATAAAAATAAATCTCAGCTGTGCATCTTCACCAGGTAATCTTAAGAGAGGGAAGAGAATTGGGATATAAAGAGCCTACTGGTTAACTGCCCTCAAGCACGGCAGAACAAGCTTGGATTCTAGAGTCAACCTCACTGAGCTCTTGCCACCCACAATACCACCCCCCTCCCCTGCAATCTGCAACTGTCATCTGTTACCTGTTCTCTCACCTGGAGAATCAGGACTTCTAACTCGAAAGTTCTATACATTTGCTGAGTGCAGATCTCATAGAGTTTGAATTCTGTGTTCATGAATCCTAACCAAATCAGCGTCATTTAATTCCACTTGACCTCACCGCCACCTGTGGTATTGTCCTGGACACTGCTTGCTAAACAGCATCATCATCTTAGAAAAGCAGCAGGAAGGAGGAAAGAAAGAAAGGGCAAAGAGGAAAGAGAAGAGAAGGATCAAGAGGAAAATAGGAATTGATAACAGGGCATTTGTTTGAGATGAGTGGTCCCGCCCACCTTCACATGCCATACCCCCACAAAGTCCGGCTCAGATGCCATCTTCTCCATGACTGGTGTTCTTGTTTTCTCTATAGCAGTGCAATAGGTTTACTACTGTTCTTTTGTTTTGGTTTGGTTTGGTTTGCATTTGTCCCTCTGGAAAGACTGAGGACTCTGTTGTGAAGGAACTGGGACCTTCTTACCCATGTCCCCCAACAGTGTTCTCTATAACGTCTGAGGCATAGGCAGCTTTCTGTGAATGCCTGCCTAGGGAAAGACCATGAATTCAGGTGAACACTGAGAAAGTCATGCTTCACATAGTGACTGTCACTACTTCCTTCTCTAGTGGATGAATTCCAGGACCTTGGGTTTAAAACCAATGTAGAGATAGGCAAAAGAGAAAGGAATTTGGGACAACAACTTGGTAAATACAGTGCCTCCTCTTTTCTTTATTAAGTGTGAGATCTACCTAGCCCTTATTCCTCTAAAGAAAAGTGGACAGAACACCTTGCTACTTCCCATGATTGATTTGTCTTGGTGCTATGGTCACAGGTCTCTTTTATTCTGCCATTAGCCTTGCTCAGCATGTGGAGATAACTTCCTAGAGGAGTTAGGATTAAAGTTGTCAGTCTTCCTAGATAGTGTGTGGGACATACTTATGCTGAAAAGTTACTCACTGTCTGTCTGAAATTCAAATCCAACCAGACATCTTGTATTTACCTGGCAACCCTAGAGAGGACTCAGGTGGCTTTCAACCCAGTTCAAATTGGCTTCAACAACAGCAATAAAACAACAAGAATTTATTGGTTCACATAACCAAAAGGCCCAGGTAGTAATTCTGGGCTTCAGGTGGGACTTAATTTAATATGTCATTAGGAATCCATTTAATCTCTCAGCTTTGTCTTCTACCTTAATGGCTTGATTTTTTGGCTCCCCATGGTGCTAGGTGATTGCAGACAATGCTTGCCTCACGTCCTGCTAGGGCCAATCTCACAATCACAGTGGGTATGAGTCTGCCTCCTGTCCAGCAGCCCCAGCAGAAGCTGCCTCACTTCTCCTGGGCCACACTCCCTGCACCTCCACCCTGGCCAGGGCAACAGCATGTTCTGACTAGTTGAAGTTGAGCCCCATGTCCCAGCCTTCAGCCCCGCTGGAGGTACCTGGGCTCGTGGTAGGAAAGGAGTAGTTCCTTATGAACTAAATTGGGGTGCCCACATTTTCTCAGACAAGAAAGTAGATGCTGGGTGACTGATGTAAAATGAAGAAAAAAAAAAACCACAGAAAAGAAAAACTGCTCACCACACCTGCTATGGGTTTCTAATCCTCATATTGTTTTTTTGTTTTGTTTTGTTTTTTGTTTTTTGTTTTTTGGGGGGGAGCGTTTGTTTCTTTGTTAGAAGAAGTTTTGGAAGAAGCGATGGCAGCAAAAGTTCTGGGCATTAATTCCGATTATTCTGCAAACCTGTTCAAGTTGCTTTAGCTTTGTGTATTAACTTCCACACATGTAAAAGGAAGAACTAGGTGGTAGGTGGTTTCTGAAATCCTTACTAGCCTAACACTTCCCAGTACTGTAAACGGTACCAGGAGGGAGATTATGAAGAAAATACAGAGAGGAATTCTAGTGCATTTGATGTTTGGAATCGAAGTGTCAGTACTAGAAGGATAGTCTTAGTATAAATGGAATGAGCTTTATTCATACTAACTAGTTACTTTGTTAGGTCTCTTATTTTGTGGCTTTTTTTTTTTTTTTGGTTACTTAGAAAATAAATTTAATTTCATACAAATGTGCTTATGTCCATGTGTTTATGTGCATCTGTACGTATTGAAATGACTGTTCAAGCACTGACACCAAATTGGTTTTTCTCTCCAAATTAATTTATTGGAGAGGAAAAAGAAGTTGAAATCTCAGAGGAATGATCAAACTCTTGTGATTTCATTTCAACACAGGTACCATTAGAATGACATAGATCATCTTTGTGTCGTGGGATTAATAGTAATTTGTGAGCTTTTGAGAGCCCTTTGAAATATTCAGATTAAAAGAATTAAGTTCTATTTTAAAATAACACATCTAATTACAGGTTTTTCTGAACATTCAAATGAAGAAGAAAGTCATTTTCTCTTCTTCCTTCCTTCAGATATAGATATGTGTGTGTGTGTGTGTGTGTGTGTGTGTGTGTATAAAATTTGTTCTCTTACCGCAGAGCTTTCAAGTTCAAAGGGAGTCTTCATCATTTTGGGAAATCGTGGCAAAACAAACCTGAATAGACTTATAGACTTGGCCAGACTTAACTTCAACAAAAACCAAAACCAAACCAAAACAAAACAAAATTCGAGTGTGACAGCCCAGGCCTTGGTTAAAATTGCAGCTGCTTGTAATAAACTTGTGAGGTCTGGCTTTTCAGACTCCTTTAGCTAACTACCCAAATCATCCCTGTGGGGAGTGACCCCATGGTGTGTGTGATTGTGTTTGCCTCCAAGTTTTGGAAAATAGCTTAAGTAAGTGCTGACACAGAGCTTTCTGTACCCTGCTATCTTGGAACGTTGCGTCATTTTTTTTTTTTTTTGATGTTTAATCCGTCATCCCCTTCAATTTATAGGTGCAAAGCAAAGCCCCACTTAGGGAAGAATGACATACCCAAGGGCAGAGAGAGCTATCAGAATTAGGAGCTCCTTCTTCCATTTTGACGTACAACACCCATTCTCTAAGAGCTAATGTGACCATGAGTCTGCTATATTTAGCTTTTGACACAATCAGCAAATTCATTAAACTAATTCTAGGTCACTAGACAAGTCAGAGGCAAAGTTATATTTGAAAACGTATTTAAAATATTACTAACACAGATTATTAAATCTCTAATATCTTATTTTAAGGAAGAATGTGACAAAAGTACTCAGGATGTTATCGATAAATGTGACAATATGATTTCATGGATCCAAATATGAATCTCAATGTTTCTCTCATTCCAGGTGTTCCCATGATCCTTTGCAATAATTGAAATGCCAAGGGAGGGTTTAAAATAGGTTTGAAACAGCAGAGCAGATTTGACGATGTTTTCCAAAAGTTGTCCTCTAGCTATTTGGACATAGTTTATTAACATTTAGGTACCAAGCTTCTTTCATTTCAGATTTAATTTTTAAGAGGCCTGAATATGAACATGTGGCTTTGTCTTCCAAATCCTTTTTTTCATTGTAATTTCCTTTTTCTCTTTTACGTCACTTAAAGGTTTAGAAGAAAGAGCCCCATTGCGGAGACAGATGCCATGTAAATACTGTGTTTTATTTTGCCCTCTGGGAAAACATGTGAAACTGTATTGGTTTTCTATTGCAATGGTAATAAACTACCAGAAACTAAGTGACTTGAAACAAAACAAATTAACTCTTTATTTTCTGCCCATCAGAGATTAGAATTAGTTTCACTGGACTAAAATCAAGGTGTCTGCAAGGCTGGGTTCCTTCTGGAAGCTGTAGGCTAGACTCCGTTACCTTGCCTTTTGTGAGTTTCTAAAGACTTCCCACATCTCTCAACTCTGACATTGCACTTGCTTCCAGTTTTCCAGCTTTTCTCTGACCTCAACCTGCCTGTCTCCTTCTTGTAAAAATCATTGTGATTACCTTGGGCCCACTTAGATAATCCACACAGAGTCATTGGTAACTTTGCCAAGACATAGATCCACTGTTCATTATCTATGTAACTTTTGAAGGTTTACCTAATCAGCTCACAGTGTCAGAATCTTCATATTTTAAAATAGGATAATGAGAATGGCCACCTCATATGGTTTGGGGAAGAATTAAATGAGATCACATACATATGATCTTTAGAACCAGTATTTCCACAAAGGGCATGTGAAATAATATATATTATTCATCCAGGAAAAGCAAAATATCAAAATGAAAAAGCATGTTTCCACTTTGAGAAGTTCCTGGATGAGATGGAACCAAAGTGAAAGTTTATGGAGAATAAATTTTATTTTAGGCCCAATAAGTGGTTTAGAACTTTGAAATGACATGAAGTGTCAAATTAGGATTCATTACAGTTTCTTTGAAGGTTACTTTCCACTGTGTCATTTACAAGGATAATTTGATGATAATGATTAGCTTCCTAATATAAGGATTGTGGCTTATTTTTTGTGAGGCTTGTGCTTACCACAGATGCTCAATAAATGTGAATTTAATAAGAGTGCCAAAGCATGCAAACCAATTTATTCAACAACATTAAAGGATAAGTGTCAGTCAAGACTTTTAAGTTATAGGGGAAAAACTTAACTGAATCAGAAGTGAATTTATTGGCATATATTACTAGGAAGGACATTGTGCCTGGTTTGAATCAAAGAATGATCTGCAGAAATGAGGGATCTGGAGATTAAAATTGGAATTCAAACATCGTGAGACTCTGTCAATCCCTTATCTTTTGTTTTCTCTACTTGCCCTTACAGTTGTTCCCATTGATACATGGGGAATATGTTCCAAGGCCCCCAGTGGATGCCTGAAACCACAGAGAGTTCCAAACCCCATATATAATATATATATATAAATATATATGTATATATATTTTTATATATATAATATATATATAATATTTTTCCTATGTAGACATGTCTATGATAAAGTTTAATGTATGAATTAGGCATAGTAAGACATTAACAACAATAACTTCATAATAAAATAGAACAATTATAAAAATATAATGTAATAAAAGTCATGTGAATGTGGTTTATCTCCCTCTCTCCTTAATATCCTATGGCTCTATACTTACTCTTCTTCTTTTATGATATGAAATAATAAATTCATTTATCAATTCAATATCAATATCAATATCAATTGTGTGATGAGATAAAGGGAGATGAATAACATAGGCCTTGTGAAATAGTGTTAGGCTGTAATTGACATTTTGATTACCTGTCTTATGGAGAATCATGTACTTCAGACCACAGTTGGCCACAGATAACTGAAACCATGAAAAGCAAACACTCAGGTAAGGCAGGATTAATGTATATGTTGGTGTTGTTCTAGCCTACTATAATGAGCCTTCTTAAGTGACATGAAATATAGGGGTTTCATATTCCCAGGTTAGCAACCTTGCAGGATAAGAGGGCATATTTACTCTCGGGTCCCAGTGAAAAATCCCACAGAAGAACACTGATTGAACATAATTTTTATTTTTTTTCTTTTTGTTCTGATTAATCACTGATACCAAGAAGATGGAGTCCTCTGGTCAGTTCTGGGTCACATGACTCATTATATAGTTTGTGTGTGTCAGGTGTAGGGAGAAGTTGAGGAAGTAGAGATAGGACTATCTCCAGAAGAAAAGGGGAAACAGAAAAGATTGTCATTCACAAGGTACTATGGCTTATTATAAGAATTAAGGAGTATAAATGTTTTTAATTTAAATATATTTTTTCAGGAGTGCCTGGCTGGCTCGATTGGTAGAGCCAACTTGATCTTGGGGTTTTGAGTTCAAGTCCAATGTTAGATAGAGACATTACTTAAAAATAAAATCTCCCCCCAAAATAATAAATAAAATAAATATTTTCCTTCTCCTTTTTTTAATCATGTTCAGTTAGCCAACATATAGTACATCATTAGTTTTTGATGTACTGTTCAACAATTCATTAGCTGCATATAACACCTAGTGATCATCAAAACATTTGCCCTCCTTAATACCCATCACCCAGTTACCCTGTCCCCTCCTCCCTTCTGTAACCCTCAGTTTGTTTTCCAGAGTGCAGAGTCTTTCATGGTTTGTCTTCCTCTTTGATCTCTTTCCATTCAGTCTTTCCTCCCTTCACCTGTGGTCCTCCATGCTCTTCCTTATGTTCCACATACATACAATGGAGTTTTACTCAGCCACCAGAAAGGATGAATACCTACTCTTTGCATCAATATACATGGAACTGGAGGGGGTTATGCTATGTGAAATAATCAGAGAAAGACAATTTCCTTTTCATATAATAAAAGAAATACTGCTTTTCTCAAGCATTGAAATAACTCATGTCCAATATGGAACTGTAGATTTTTATTTTCCTTTCCCAAACTTGTTCAAAGACTCTGAAAATTTGGGGGGGGGGAACAAAGGAGAGGAAGAAAGACTCTTAAGCAGGCTCCATGCCCAGGATAGAGCCCAACATGGGGCTTGATCTCATGACCTTGAGATCATGACTTAAGCCAAATCAAGAGTTGGAGGTTTAACTGATTGAGCCACCCAGATGCCCCTGAAACTTTTCATTGGTTCATAATTCTTTCCCTAAATGCTATCCCGTTCATAAACATTTTAAAATAGAAGTTTGTTTTAAGGAAAATACATAATACTTAACCCAGTAGGCAGGTGGGAATTCGATCAGTAGATGGTAAATAAATGGATTATCTAGACATTTTGATCAGTGGATGTGAGACCTTAAGTATTCCTGTAGATTTGTATAGATTCTGGGTATCTATATGATTAATTATGGGACTGCAAATCAACACTTTATTAAGGTGTCTTTAAAAATAGCTACCTAAGTATAAAATGGTTTGTGTATTAGATCAGTAGAAAATCTCAATTATGGCACTAGGGAACCTGATAATCACAACCAGAGAAGAAAATCACGAAACATTCTAAAACTAACATCACAGAATGATTCAAATAGTTAGGAAGTTAAGATGAGATTTTGATTTAAAAAAAAAATCAGTCATTAGTAACTTGAACCACTTGGGTTCAAATCCATAGTTACCATTGGTCTGTGGACAGCTTTGTTTTGTGGACTAAAGAACTATGAATATCAGGCCTGGGATACTGGATTACTTGCAGCATAGGTTTCCAGGGGCTCATTGGATAAAGAGCCTTCTCCCTCATTCTTTGTGACAGACCTTCTAAAAACAGCCACTGCTGTATAGGTGTAGCATGACTGCGCTCAATGGTGTCCTTTCTTTCCTTTGCTTCCCTATAATCAAGTTTTCTTCTATAATCGGAACTTTGTTACAAATTTGGAAGATAAGATTTCAGAGTTAAATTAATTGAAAAAAATATCTTCTAGAACTTTGGCTATGGAAGAAAGAAAGAAAAATGCAACACCCAAGCGTTAAACTACTTTTGACTTGACTTCTAAATTGCGTGATGTGCCTCACTAATGATAAATATCTATTCCAGTAGACATGTGAAAGAAATTTTCTAATAATGATCTGACAGTCCTTTTTAACAAATATATTTCAGGATACAGTCACATGTCCACCTACTGATTAAATTTTTCCAGGAGAGAGAGACAAATCTTTGAATGTAGATCATCACAACAAATTTGATTCCATTTTTATGTTTATTTTTCAATGACAGGCCTAATACCTAAATCAATGTGTTTAAAAAGAAGCCCCCTTAGGTTTCTTCAACTGATTTATTGCCTTAGTTACATTATTGCTTCAGGTATAATCAGGAATATTTGTCTTCATGTCATTGCAACGGAGATATGGGATAAAATATGCTAATGTGTCTGTCTTTGTACATAATGTTTTATTAGTCTTTTGTTTGTTTCAGTCTCTTAATTAGTGACAGTCATTTAAAGCCATCCATCTTTGTTCAAATTTATGCAAATACTGTAAGTTAATAATGAGAGTTTCAAAGTACCCTGTTTATCAGCCTTTATTTTGAGTTTGTTAGTCTGTTAGTTTGTTTAACTAAATAAAACATCTTTCTTTAAAGCTATAAAGCTAAAAATTCATCAATCAAATAATTATCAACAGTTCCTTAGGATAGTTTTGTGCTTCACATCAGAGTGCACATAATGTTTGTGAAATTCAGTAGCTCTTCCTGTATCCCATTATTGCTTCTGCTTCAATGCAGCTCCCACACTTATCTTAAGTGATGGCTTAGGAAAATGCTAAGGTTCTGTTAATGTGTACTCCCCAAATGCCATCTTGAATGTATTGACTTGCTGCAATTTAAAACAGAATCTTCATAGTTTACTAATGGTAATTGAAGTTAATGCTATAGAGGTTGATTAAAATGCTTGTTGGTACTATAAGAAATGCACCTTAATTATAATCTTCTTAAGAGTTAGCTCACACAATCAAGACAAAAATTATCACTTAGCTTACAGCTTTGCATATTCATTGTGCACTTACACCTTCATATCTGGGTTACATTGTTTTGTCTTAAAATTCAAAAGGCAAATAGCTTAGAGGTGTTAACGTGCAATTCTTAGCAGTGTATTGCTGGGGTTTGTTCACATTTATTGTTATTATCAAAACTCTATCTTCCTAGGGAATTTATGAAGATCAGTAGTTCCTGTAAAATATCAGAATTGCTTTCCTTAAAATCCAGTTTTTTTCAGAGTATATAATCAGTAGTGAGTTGAGTGATACAATCCTTGAGCTCAGATTATTTGCAGGATTGTGGTGAAAACAGATACAAACTAGACTTTCAACTTCCTAGGGTCAGGGACTGGACATTGGTTACTATTACATTTCCACTGCTTTGCATACATCAAGAGCATAATAGTTACACAGGCAGTGCTGGCTGGATTAAGAAAAGGTATATGCACAGAGTAGGTAAAGGAATGTCGCTGCAAGGGGTCAAGGTGAATGACAACTTTTGATCAGATGTCCATAGAGTTAACAGGACTCTCCAGGAGACAAAAGAGTGCAAATGTCCTTTAGGAAACTGGGAAACTCTTAGTTTTCCAGATGTATTATGTGCAGAAATGATGCTGAGTGAGGCCAGAATGATGGGGTGTGCCAAGAATGGGAAGAAGTTGAATAACATGCTGAGGAGTTTGAATGCTATTCTCTGTGTTGTAGGAGCCATCAAAGATGTGTATTCAGAGCACATTCGTGATAGAAGTTGAAGGATCAGAGAGGGTAGCCAACAGAGGATAAGCTCATTGTACTCCATTATGCTCAGGGGGCCAGCTCTAGCAACAGAAAAATCATCACGCAGGCTTTGGTGTCTGTTAAAGCTAAATGTGCCACATTTTTAGCTAGACAAATTGCTCCATTCTCTGATTGTTAGTGTTCTAATCTAAAAAGTAAGGATCATAATGCTAATTTGAATGATTACTTTTTAAATATTAGAGATTATAAATATGAAGTATTTGGAACATAGTAAGTGCTCTTTACATACTGAGAGGGCATAGAAATGACTTCATATTAATAATATTTGATACTCAAATAATCCAATTAAAAGAGAGCAAAGGATCTGAATAGATGTTTCTCCAAAGAATTTTTTAAAAGGCCAATATATATGTGAAGAATCTTCAACATCACTAGCTATCCCAGAAACAAAAGTAAAAATCACATTGAGATACCCACTAAGATGGCTATAATAATAAAAAGGTACAGATTAAAAACAAATGTTGGTAAAGAAGTCTAGAAATTAGAGCCCTCATGAACTATTGTAGAGTACAAAATGGAACAATCACTTTAGAAAAAGAAGTCTGGCAGTTCTCTAAAATGTTAAATACCGGGTTACCATATGACCTAGCAATTCCTCTCCTGGGGATAATACCCAAGAAAAATGAGAGCAGGTGTCCACAGGAAACTTGCACGAGAATGTCCGTAACAGCATTATTCATAATAGCCTAAAAGTGGAAACAGCCAACTGCCCACCAAATGGTGCATAGATAAATAAAATGTGTTACGTATAATGGAATAATATTCAGCAATAAAAAGGGATGGTGATGACACAGGTTACAACATGAATGAACCTTGAAAATACTGTGCCAAGTGAATAAAGTCAGTCACAGCAGACCACATATTGTAAGATTCTGTTTACATGAAATTTATATGAAATATCCAAGACAGGCAGTTGTATAGGATGGTTGCCTAGGCATGAATTGTTGGGGAAAAATAGAGGGTGACTGCTAAGGGGTAGATACAGGTTTTTGTTTTTGTTTTTGTTTT
This sequence comes from Mustela lutreola, assembly GCF_030435805.1. Classification (NCBI taxonomy): domain Eukaryota; kingdom Metazoa; phylum Chordata; class Mammalia; order Carnivora; family Mustelidae; genus Mustela; species Mustela lutreola. Next base: position 51,816,018 of record NC_081290.1, read on the forward strand.
TTTGAGGGGAGAGGGAAGAAAATGTTCTAAAATTTAGTGGCATGATTGTTGTGCATCAAAGGGTGAAATGTTTGGTACTTGAATTATATTTCAATAAAGCTGAAACAAAAAAAGTAAAAAAGTAGTAATACATATGTATTTTGAGTACTTAATAAATGAAAAGTGATATATACAAATGATCTCATTTATTCATTTAAGAACACTTTTTATGAAATAGGGACATTTTTAACATCATTTTCAAGCAGGAAAACTGTAATTTAAAAGTATAGCTTATGAGTGGGATAGTTGGGGATTTTAAAGATTATGTTAAATATATATAACATATTAGTACAGATTTATTATATGCATTACATATACTGCAAATATAGAATATATTATTTGGGGCGCCTGGGTGGCTCAGTGGGTTAAGCCGCTGCCTTCGGCTCAGGTCATGATCTCAGGGTCCTGGGATCGAGTCCCGCATCAGGTTCTCTGCTCCACGGGGAACCTGCTTCCTCCTCTCTCTCTCTCTGCCTGCCTCTCTGCCTACTTGTGATCTCTCTGTGTCAAATGAATAAATAAAATCTTTAAAAAAAAAAAAGCTCTTAGAATATTATAAAAAATATATTATAAAAGCTCTTAGAATATTATAAAAATATATTATAAAAATATAGTATATAAAATATATATAGTATATATTTTTATAGTATAATGATATATTTTTATAATATATTTTTATAATATATTTTTATAATAATGGGAAACAGTGTAATTTTACTTACTTGTAGCTAATTTACTAGTTTCCCTCTTTCCTGCTCAGAAGACTGTTCTCAGGCAACAGGTGGCCCTCTCTAGCTCTCCCTATTACTGGATTTTATAAGCAAATGCCTCCAAGCCCATACCAGAGAAAGGGATATATCTTGTTTTCCACTTATACACCATCCTGATCTCTCCCTGTCAGTGATGCAAGCCAGGATATTCAGGAGCAGAGAAGGTTCATGATAAATAACTGCTTAGCCCAACACCTGTTCCTAGTAAGCAGTTTGATAATAGTTGGTGTATTTTAATGTTTTTAAGTATCAAGCATTACTAGGATATGTCTATAATAAACATTTTTATCCAGTCATCACAACACATCTATAAAGAGAGATAAAGTAACCAATTCCTCCTGGTTTGTTGAGGACTTTCCCCTTCTAGCACTGAAAATCCCATGTTCCCAGACCCTCTTGGTCCCAGGCAAACCAAAATGGCTGCTCAGTCTTAAGAAAGGATTCATAGTGCCTCACCTCCTGAGCCAGAAATCTGACAGTTTGCACTATTTTTTCTCCAAAAATGGAAACTTTTAAAAGTATAATTTTTATTTCTTGCCCCCGTTTTACAAATTATTTTTGATGACATATCACTTGTTGACTGGATCATCAGGGTTCATGAAGGGAAGCTAAAGACATTCTCAGAATAGTAACCAGGTGTGGTTTTGGTGACATCAACAAAAGTATTTATACTTTTTATATAGCACACCTGAAATATGGTATAAACTAGAGTTACACGTTGCATAGAAGCTTTTATATTGAACCAAAGAAAAACACATCTTATGTTTAAAATGTCAAACTGATCATTGTTCCTCATTTTTCTCTTGGCTATAGAATGGCATTTTCATGAACACTCATTTCTGGTTTAGTGATACAGAAAAACACAATAGCTATTACCAATTATATAGTTCCTACTGAGCTGTCCATAAAGGACTTCTGAAAGCAATGGCATCAATTGATATTCCTACTCTTCCTCTCCTGCCTGCACTATTTAAAGATAACATTGTCTGAAGCTTGGCATGAAGTTAACCCATCTTCAGGCTCTTGCCTCCAAAAAGCAGTTTCTGTCTTCACTTCCTACATCTCATACCAAAAGGAAGTTATTTCTCTTTGGGGAAAATTCAAATTTAGCTGTGTAAGAAGAGGGATAGTGTCTAGGAAAATGAGTTTTGCACAAACTTTAAGGTTTGTGGAAATTATTTCCTTGAAGATAATAAAGCCAGATAGGCAGCTCCATGGTAAGCTAACTAGCCTGGGTGCACTGTCAGGAAGTAAGCTAGCCTTCCAAATATTTGCACAGTGTCTAGCATGATGCCTGGCCCAGTAAGCATTTAAGAAATGCTAACTTTCCCTTATTCACTTGAGGGATGAAAAAGAAAGCGCATGGAATTCAGTGCCCTGTGTTCAGTGAAGCTACTAACAAGATAGGACTCACGAAACTTTGGGACAAAATTTTCCTGTGCATTGCAGCCATGACATTACCTAGCAATGTGTAGCTAGTGGTAACACTTAGGAATACTTTATAGATTAAGGAACAAATTAATGAATTCTGTGTCATTCTGTGTCAGTCCGTGTATCTAACTGGGAGAAATTGTGTGGTTTTCCAACAGGTGATGTAGATAACTTGGAGAGTAATTTCCCTATTTTTTTTTAAGACAATCTATTTACCCATGTTTGGAATATAAACAGCAGTCAAATTGTGGCCCAAGTTTTAGATCAATTTCAGAGCCAGATGACTAAAGGCAAACACAATGGAACAAAAATAATTTGTCTCATATCCTCTTTGAGTTGAGAAATAGGCAAATTTTTGTACTTTTTTTGACTATCTGCTATTTTTAAAAGTCATGCCCCAGAACAGAATCTATATCATCCACTATAGACTATAATATATTATTTTAGAAAGATTTTAGAGTAATATTCTTTCCTCGGTTGATGAATATTAGATCATCAAGTTCCCATGGCATGGTTTGTTCTAGTTCTTTCAAAGTTGTATCCACTCAACCCCTTGTTTGAGTCAGTTTTGATGTACTCAGCAAAATTATGAGACAACTAGACACAATTACTTAGTGGTACTGGGAATGAAATCCTTTCTCCAGTAAATGTCTTAATCTGGCATTCCATAAATAAGTCCTGTAGCATTAGATTTGCAACATTTCCGGCTGGTTCCATCCAGCACTTGACCCAACAAAACACCATTCTAAGCTTCACAGTTTAATTCAGTACTTTGATGATGGGGATGTTGATTATGATGATGGCATGATAATAATGAAAACAACACTTCCTGAGCACTTATTATGAGGCTGAAACTGATCTACATACTTTAAATATCTGGATCCTCTTATTCTTCATGATCATCTTATAGGTTCTGGCATTACTCCCTTACGGAGATGAAGAAACTGAGTTTCAGAGAAGTAAACTCATTTGCTTGAGGTTATTCCACTGGGACATGGAAATTCAAATGCATGTGTTTTGGTAAGGAGCCCACATTCCTGACCATTGCATTTTATGAGCCTCTTTGTGATCCTCCTATTTCCAGCTAGACCCAATAACCTTCAAAGAGCACCAGACACTTGTGTAGAGCACTGTCTCCTTAACTCGTATCCCTCCTTTATTCAGTTGCTCCTAATTCTATCTTTCAACCTTGAAGGTCTTTATCAATGAAGTCCCAGGAAGCCACACTTCATTACAGCATAGAAGATATATAGTGGGAGATTATCTTCAGGAAAGAGCCAAAACACCCCTCCCAGTTCTAGGAGTAACTCAGTAAATCATGTTGTAAATACATCAAGTTAATTGTTTTTAGCTATAGTCTGTTTCATTGTTCCTCCCAGTTTTCTCCCCAGGAATCTCAACTACTTAAAACAAAAATTCTATTACCTCCAAAACTATTTCTACTTGATAGAGCCAGTATTGTCATCCATAATTCAAAGAACACTTGATGTTGTTAAGTGTCTTACTCAGAGCCAAATGGTAAAGTCGGTTGGCAAATCCTTTGGATCAGTTCTGTCCCATTTGAATCACTGTGATTTGTGAACACACATGAAATGTTCAATATATACTGATAGGCTTGGGCTTAACAACATGCCACATGTTATTACACATTGATCTTGGATGAGATTTTACTGCCGCATTTATCTTCTTGTACCTCGAGGTTAAATTTGTCTCTGTTCTCTAGCAGTTCAAAGTCTTCCTACTGTTTACTGTTTCATGTTAAAGATGGATGATGTGAATTTACAGTCAGAGTCAGTTTGGATGGCTCAACATTATTAATTCAACACAAATATTTCATATCTACACTGTGTCAGCCCCTGCTGGAAAAAGTAGTGGACAGATAAATTTCCTATTTCCACACTTCAGTTAGAGTGTTGGGAGGGATGGTGGGACAAGCACGTAAGTAAACAGTGTGGTTTAAAATAGAAGTGCACCCAAAAAATAACCCAATTAAAAAGTGGTCCAAAGACATGAACAGACATTGCTCCAAAGAAGACATATAGATGGCCAACAGACACATGAAAAATGCTCAACATGACTTATTATTATTGAAATGCAAATGAAAACCCCAATGAGATATCATCTCACACCTGTCAGAATGGCTAAAATTAAAAACACAAGAAACAACAGGTGTCGGCAAGGATGGGGGAGAAAAAGGAACCATCTTTACCTATTGCTGGGAATGCAAACTGGTACAGACACTCTGGAAAACAGTATGGTGGTTCCTCAAAAAGTTAAAAATAAAACTATCGCATGATCCAGCAATTGCCTTACTACTGGGAACTTACCCTAAAGAATACAAAAAATACTAATACAGAGGAATATATGCACCCCTATGTTTATTGGAGCATTATTTACAATAACCAAATTATGGAATCAGGCCAAGTATCCATCCATAGATGAAGATGTAAAGAGGATGTGTACAGTGGAATATTATTCAGCCATAAAAAAGAATGAAATATTTATGACATGTTTGGAGCTGGAGAGTATAATGTTAAGCAAAATAAGGCAGTTGGAGAAAGACAAATATCATATGATTTCACACATATGTGAAATTTAAAAAAGAAAACAAATGAACAAAAGGAAAAAGAGACAAAGAAACAGACTCTTAAGTATAGAGAACAAACTGGTGGTTACCAGAAGGGAAGTGGTTGGGAAGATGGATGCAATAGGTGATGAGAATTAAAAAGTATACTTACAATGGTGAGCACTGAGTAATGTATTTTAAAAACTGATATAAGTGATATTTTTAAAAATCCTAGGGTAAAATGATAGATATCACCATGAAAAAGTAGAAGGCGGTTCATTTAGATAAGTTAAAGAGGACTCTTCTGAGGAGGTGATGTTTTGGGTGACACATGAAAAGTAAGAAGGAGATAGATAAGCTAAAACCTGGTAAAAGAATATTCCAGGCAGAAGGAACAGCAAGTGCAAAGACTGTGAAGCCAGAGTAGGTTTGGCTTGTTCCTATGGGGGGCAAGGACCCAGTGTTGCTGAGGGTGAGTGAGGTCAGGAGATGGAGAATATAATTGAAAGAGGTGTAAAATGTAGGCATGTGCTTGATCACACTGAGCTTTGCAGGTAAAAATTATTTGTTTACGTACCTATTTATTTGCTTATAAGTTTACTTACTTATAAGTCAGTGTGAAAAGTCACAAAAGCTCTTTAAGGAGGGTCATGACATCACCTGATTTAGGTTTTTGAAAGACTCTCCTGGTTGTTGAGGAAAGACAGAGGAGTAAAGAGGTAGAATAAAAACAGGGATGTCAATCTGTCGGTATTTGTAGATAAGCCCCTAAAAGACAGCAAACACACATTGGGTGACCGATGACTCATCTGTACCAGGGGTTCAGGTTCTTCCAAGTGTCATACTGTTCCCTGGGCTTTTCCACTCATCCTCGCACGTACTCTTTTTCTGAAACACTCCACCCTCTTTTTTGCCTTGCTACCCCTTCTCAGCCTTCAACCTAGATGTCAGTCTCTCTAGGGAGACTTTCATGGCCCCCAAATTAAGATTAGTTATCCCATAGCACCCTCAATTCCCCTTATCATGGAACTTATTTTCTCTCTTTTTGTGTCTTTGCTTCTCTCTTTTCCCCACTGGACTGTCAACGGCTTGAATAAAGATCTACAGCTTCGATACTATATTAGTTTGCTGGTGATGCCATAACAGGATACCACAGACTGGGGGGTTTAAACAACAGAAATTTACTTCACCACAGTTCTGGAAGTCCGAGATTAAGGTGTTAGCAGGGCCTGTTCTAACAGGCCCAACTGTCCTTGGCTTGCAGTTGGCTGTCTTCTCACTGTTTTCTTACGTGGTCTTTTCCATGTCACGCGCGACCTCATATGTGTTCCAATTTTCTCTTCTTAGAAGGACGTCTGTCGTACTGGATTAGGGCCCACATTTGTGAACTCCAATTATCTTAATCACACCTATTTCCAAATGTAGTCACATTCTGAGGTACTGGGAGTTAGGATTTTTATATGACTTTTGGGGGAGTACAACTTAGTCCATAATAGTCACTGTTGTATACACAGTATCTGGAACATTCTAGTATTCAATAAATATATGATGATGCATTTTATTTTATAATTATCATCTTAGTAACAATTAAAGGATATATAGTGATGAGGGGTTTGAGGCATGGGTACAGCTTACTTTCCAATAAATAAGACAATTAAGTGGTAATACGCAAGTTACCAAGATTCAAAGATCACTGCTGATGAAGATGTTACTACATCTTGAAGTCTTATATTAATGAGCCATTTTTAGAGCAGGATTCTGAAATGTGAGCATTAGTATCTGTTTTTGGACGATTGACTGAACCAGATTCTCTCATTTATTTCCTGAGAGTTCATTCATTAACTCAAATGGATACTTAGGAATTTTAATTTTTACTTTGAATTTATTTGAATTTATTCATAGGACTCTTTCTAATCATTATACTGATTCTTTGAAGCTGTCAATACGAGCCATAATTGTATTCAAATTTTAGTCGAGTGAACTCTTTCTAATCTAAACCTGGTCAGATCAGTGCTCCACTTAAAATTCACCTATGTTTCCCATTGCCCTTAGAATGAAATCCACACTCCTCACCATAGCCTACAATGCCCCAAATGCTCCCACTTACCTCATTGGACTCTTGGCTCACCATTCTCTCTCCTTATATGAATTCTGGCTTTGGCAGACTTTCTGTGTCCCTTGATTATTCAATTGCCTCAGATATTAGCATGTGCTGTTATCTTTGTTGGAAAATCTGCCCTTCTGTTCCTTTTCATCCTACATTTGTCCAAGGTTATGCTATGCTTCCTTAGGATGACTTTCTGAGATGTCTCCCCTTTCCTCAACCTGGCAGATATTTTCCATTGGGTCTAAGCTGCCTTAGCTCCTCTTAATTCTCCAGACTCCTTCATAGCAATTTGATACCTTCATTTATTCATTTAAATAGGTATGTGTTTGAGAAATGCATACCTCCACACTAGACAGTCAGCACCCTGTGGGAGTTACTGGGTCCCTCTTTGGTCTCTCCTGTATCTCCAGAGCTTCTCTAATACTTAGTTGATGCTGAGTGAATAGCCGTTGACAGAAAATAGAGCTGGCAGTCATGGAAACATCAGTTTATTCCTTGGTCATTCCAAAGTGGTAACCAGATTGAAATTCCAAGCCCTCAATTCCATTGCACCTTTTGACATGGTTATAAATAGATAATCTTTGGAACAGAATGAAACCCAGGTTAGATTTTAAAACTAAGAATAAATCAATCATGGTGAATTCAAATTTTAATTCATCTGCCCTCATCATTAGCTTATCAGGAGAGCTCTACTACACATGACATGTAATTTTTCCCAAAGTTCACATTTTACCTCTTTATCTTTATCTTGGGGGAAAAATAAGATGAATGGAATTAAAATTCTCAGCCTCAATAATTTCAGTGACAAAACTCAACAAGATTTTAGTGGGACTAATGCTGTGTTACTTCTATGTACATGAGTCACTCAAGAATGCCAAGTACTTTTAAAAGCCACATAAAAATGCTGTTTGAAATGTGGATGTGTATGAATGATAAATTTAGCCCCAAAATAGTGTGTGTTAATCTAGTAATCGTTATAAATCTACTATCTGCCTGCAGTGGTGTAAAAACTCTCCATTTCCAGTGACTTTCCTGCTGAAGAGATACAAAGATCTTAAAGCAAAATAAAAGCTTCAAGCTTAATTGGGTGACAGTGAAAACTCAGAGAAATATTGTTGAAAGTGGAGTTTTCAATAAAGGCAGTAAGATAACTGGAAGCAATGACATCTTGTACCTTCTCTCCAAATGACATTTAGTTATTAATGAAGGTTCAGAACACCTCTTAGTTGTTTACTTAAAACTATTGCCAAATTTGTAGACACTGACACTGCAGCTCTCAGCCACAGCTGCCTTTCAGGAGCTGTAAGCAAGAGCTTTGACCCTTCAGATTCAAAAAGCAAAAAAGCAAACAAACTGGACTTGCATTTGAGGCTTAACAGGGCTGAGCTGAGAACATGCACCTTCACCAAGCTCATCAAGTAACTCTTTCTGTGTTGTGAAAGTCAGTGGCTTGTTCCTCCAATCAGTCAACATTTCTGTGTATCAGGGACTGATAAAAATACTGTGTATATGCGAACGGTGGGGAAAGGTACTGAACCACAGAGGAAGAGGCATTCTGGAGATTGTGTATGAATGAAATAGATCTGTCCAATATGGTAAACAGTAAGTAGCCAATCTATGCCTAAAAATATGATCCTTGATTCAAGTTGAAAAAGCCATTCTTCACTCACAACCACTGGGTTGAAATACTTTTTAAGAAATGCCATCTTTCGTGATATTTTAGTGATTCATTCCTGGAGGCTAAATCATCAATAACCATCAAAACCATAAATTAGAAGTGATTTATACTTTTATGTTGTGACTAAAAGCAACATGTAACATCTTTCAGTCTCCCTCCCTCTCTCCCTCTGTCTCTTTCTCTCACACTCCCTAAGAGTGAAGGACAGATGGGCTGTATTTGTTTCCAGTTCTTAAGGCCATCTCTACTTAAGAACCTGATCAAGGAAAATAAAATATTAACAAAGGTTGATACTGGCTAAGCAGATTTGAATCTAGCAATGTTTGCTTGGTATCACTGAAGGAAGTTAACTTCCCTGGTGGTCTAGTGGTTAGGATTCGGCGCTCTCACTGAAGGAAGTTATTCATGGAGCTCCTCCTATGCGTCAGACAAGCACACAGGAGAAGCTAATAGTATGGTAGCTTGAGTCTGGACATTTTATGACACAAGAACTGCCTTTTCCTACTTCTGTAATTGTGGCCCAGCCCTCAGTTTTCCCATCTGGAAAGAGGGAATCACAGAAATATCCATTACCAATAGCAACTGTAAAAGTGAAAGCGTGGTGTGGGTAAGAAAATTGCCCCGTGCTTGATCGTGAATGATCCCAAATTAGGAATTTTTCATTTTCTCTTCTTAGACATTAGGACGTAATGAGGACCCAGTCCTGAGGTCAGGTCATTTTTGGTGGGAAGTGGGGTAGGGGGCAAAAATATATCATTACAATATGAAATGCAGATATAATGATAAAAAAACACATCATTAAAATATAAAATGTGGTTTGTCTCCCTCCCAATCCCATCAAAATTAATTAAAAAAAAAAATATATATATATAAAATGTGGACACAATAATAAAAACATTTACAAAATGTCCAATGAAAGGCATGCATAAATCTTTCTGGATGGGATATATATACAAGGGGTTCAGGTGGGCTGGTGGCAAAAAAACTGTTCCTTGGAAGATGAAGGATTTAAATAAATAATTATTTACCATGTACAGTCTCCAAAGCCATATGCTAGGCTGTTCCAATGGGGTAAAAATGATCTACACATTACTGGTATGATCATAAGCTGGTATGATCACTTGAGAAAGTCATATGGAAGGAGTTAGTAAAATTAAAAAAAAAAAATGTATGATTCAGGGATGCCTGGGTGGCTCAGTTGGTTAAGTGACTGCCTTTGGCTCAGGTCATGTTCCCAGAGTCCTGGGGTCAAGACCCACGTCTGGTTTCTTGCTCAGCAGGGAGTCTGCTTCTCCCTCTCCCTCTGCAATGCTATTCTGCCTGTCAAATAAATAAATAAATAAATAATCCTTAAATAATGTATGATTTGTTATCTAAGAAACAGAATTTCATTGATAGGAATTTGGCTTAGAGAAACTCCTACGTAGGAGTAAAAGGAGGTTCCATACAGGATCCAAGAGATGCTGGAAAAAGGCATTAAAAGTAGACAGTGCTAGTGTTTTGTTAACCAAGAAATAAAATAAATGAAAGTTTGAAATTTTAAGATTTAAAGAAACAAACATGAGCTGAAGGAGCGCAATCTGCATATTCCACTAGGTTTAATCAAAAAGAATTACCTGATTATTTGATAATCATTTGAGAGATTGACTTCTAGATCTGAAGGCTGTGAAGTATGAGCCAGGAGGTGATTCAGGAGCAAGGTTAACGCATGTGAATTGGAGTACTTGGAGTGAATTGCATGTTTGAACAAACTGGTGAAACTGGAATGTTGAGACAAATGTCTTCCTGCCTAAATAGCCATTGCCCAACACCACCATCATGGCTGCCACCCCATAGAGATGCCCATCTCCCAGGGAAACTCCAACCCATCAACCTGGGATGCTACTGTCACTTCATTCAAGCTGAAGTCAAGAAGATGAAGGGCTACAATTCAGAAGTTTGGCTTAAAGAAATCGATGGACAGGTGTGCAACTCACTTCTCTCTGTCTCACCAACATCCCAAAAAGAGCAGTTAAAATATGTACTATGTTCCAAGGGCCATGAAAAATGATCATGCTACCCAAGCTTTGTCTCGGTTTCTGAATCTTTATTTCCATGTGGCATTAATTTATCACTTCCTTTTATGTGTGCTTAATATTCTGACAAAGTGCCTGATAGTCTTGGATGCTAACAACCAGCCATGAGACAGAATGAGGCACCGATATCGTGTAGCCATGTGGTGCCTTTAAGATCAGACTCCAGGTTTTCATTTTTTTTTCTCCTTTACACAAAAAGATCTGATACTAATATTTTGTTTTGGTAAATGACCCATTTATTTACTATATAATTATCTAAACCTCGTTGATAATAAATAGTTGAAAGCAAGGGTCTCTTATTCTTTTCAGTAATCATCTCTCTGTGCCCTATCACCATTTATTTGTCACAGCTGGACTTGGTCTATAAATAGCTCTGTGAAATGATGGACAGTTTTTAAGGCTTGTTGGCGTGGAATCAATACATGGCAGAAAGGACCATATGAATCAATTATATCGTCCCTCACAGGGTTACCATGGAAGCCCTAGCTCCTCATACCACCTTACTTCTCCTGTCCGGGTAGTACTCTGTGTATCTTTAATTAGAATGGATGCAATTTATTTAGTAATGGAAAGCTGACTTGAGCGAGTTCTGTGAAGGTGTCAGACAGAATTCAACCAGCCATGCATATTCAGAGAAGACTAATGTGAAAATGCAAATGATTATCCTAATTTAATTCCTTACTTTAAAAAAAAAAAAAAAAAAGCCCTCCTATCTTGGAAGTAAGCTTTCTTTGATTGTAAAGAAATTATGTTTGATATTCTATCTTTACTCAGACACAAAACAAGCAGCCGTTCTTAAAATAACCGCTTCTGCAGCAGATATAATAATCTGCTCTCTGCATTCATTCAGTTACTTTCTTAGCGTCAAGGTTGCCTACAAGAGGTTCACATTGTACACAACGCATAGGGTCAAATAGGAATAATTTCTGAGTCCCCGCTGTTCGGGAAGTCCAATGAGGAGATAAAGACATACATCATTTTCTCAAGGTATGAGTTTGGGAGAAAGACAATCACACAGGCAAATCTAACAGAGTAATAAACTTCGTGGAGCAGGTCTGAGGAATTGTTTTAACCAAACAGAGGAAGAGACAGAACCTTGGCAAGATGTGGGGGATGGGGGCATTTAAAACACACTTTCCGGGCGCCTGGGTGGCTCAGTGGGTTAAGCCGCTGCCTTCGGCTCAGGTCATGATCTCAGGGTCCTGGGATCGAGTCCCGCATCGGGCTCTCTGCTCCGCAGGGAGCCTGCTTCCCTCTCTCTCTCTGCCTGCCTCTCCATCTACTTGTGATTTCTCTCTGTCATATAAATAAATAAAATCTAAAAAAATAAATAAATAAAAAAATAAAACACACTTTCCTAAGGAGGGAGTGCTTGAGATGAATTTTAAAGGCAGCAACTGGGTAGCTTGATCAGCGGAGCCACAAGGAAAAGTGTGAAAAGACACGGATTATTGAAAGACCCAGATGCATTTGAGAAATCTGCAAAAATATTGTCAGGACTGGAGAGCAGGAAGGGTCTGGCACTGGAAGTTGGGCACAGATCGTGGAAGATTACTGAAAGACGTAAATGTGTCTGAGAAACTCTGCAAATACATTGTCAGGTTAGAGAACAGGTGGGGTCTGGCACTGGAAGTTGGTCACAGATCATGAAAGAACTTGCCTACTTTCCTCAGATTCTGTTTTGTTTTGAAGGCACTGGTTGGGAAACCTTTCCCCTTTAAGGGCAAGTAACATGTCACCGTGCGGAAAAGAGTATACTAGTTTGGGCAAAATTTTGCAAGTGGCCAATTTTTTGGCCATGTTATTATTTTAAAACCCTTTTAACTTAAATTTTTCATCTACAGCAAAAATTTCAAAAGAAGGGAAATTATAAATTGTATAGTAATAATTTGGGCAGAAGGCATATTTGTACTTTTCTTTTAGTGAAAACACAAAAATTTTCCCCAGGGCTTTAGATAGTGCTGAGTAGAAACTAGAAGCCAAAGTAGAATTTCCAGGAAATTAGACACTCTGCCGAATGTGTTTGCTTATTTGCTTTTGGAATCCTTCCTCCCTGAGGGGGGCACCAAGACATGGCAGGTGCCTTTTTGAACGTGGGAATTTTTCCAACCATACAAACTGAGTGAAAAGGCCAATGATAATATTGAAAAGGCTAATGATAAAATAATGACTTGATACACTCTTAATAAAAGGCTAATGATAATGTAATGATTTAATATACTCTTAATAAAATACACTACCCTGGATTTAAGCACTTTACATATATTACCCATGTTGCATTTCCTACTACGCTGTGAGCACACCATCCCTCAATTTACAATTGAAGAAACTGAGGCTCAGAAAGTAGAAGTAAATGGTCAAGATCAGTGCGCCAACCAAGCAGAGAAGAGATGAGCCTGGTATATAAGCCCAGCTATTTTTACTTCTAAGCCCTTATTGTTATTCCACTGTGGAGGAACTCAGCTTCCAACAGACAATCTTGGATGTCACTGAGTACATGTGGACCACTCTGTTAGACGATATGACTCAGGGTTGGACAGAATATAAAAGAAAACAATAAACATAAAAAGCTACATCCTCTGGTTCTTATGACTAATGTACCTCCAGAAACTTCTGCTTTTGAATACTTGAGTAACCCATTTACAAGCTGTTGGGGAATTTAAATCTGCATGAAGTGTACACACACTCCTTAAATTAACACACTAAGTGCTTTCTGTTCCCCCATTACCTCTGAATTCTGTGTCACTTCTTCTGTGGGTATGATGCTTGAGGTTACTTAAAAAATATGAATATAGGATAAGCTGTATTTCTTCTGTCATTAGGGCAGTGCAGAATCCTGAGGTAAATATGTTTTGGGCAAGTGGTTTTATCTCATTTACAAACAAAATTAGCCTTGATGGTATAAATAACTCCCAAGAAATGCTTTCCAATGCCCACTAGGCATGAATGGTGAGCCGGTCAGGTGCTCTCTACCCAACCCTGGTTCAAGGGAAATGTCAAATGGGCATTAATCTGACCCATCATTTTATGTAAGATACATTTATAATCTGCACAACAATAATAAAAGGTCACCTACTGGTCAAAATGAACTGCCATCATTTTTTTTTTTTAAACAATCTCTTGAGGTATCATGTACATACCATATAATTCGCTAATCTTTCCCTTCATAGTTTTTTTTAACTTGTGATAAAACTCACCTATCATGGTTGGTCATGCTGGTCTCCATCAGCAACCTTCCCCTAGGTATTCTTTGTATTTGTGTAGCAGTTCTTTCTCATGCATTACTTGTATAAACCTCAAGAACACCCTGAAATGTACTTGTATTTGTGCTTATATGTATTAGTACTGGTATTGGCTTTATTTTAAAAATGAGACGCCAAAACATCATGAAGGTCACATAACTTCCCAGAGTTACGCTGGACCAGACAGAGTCTGACCATGAGCTTCAGTCTTCTGGCCTTGTGTCCTTTGATCTTACTCTTGGGTCATACTGATACAGAGATAACATGACAGTGTGCACTGGGGGAGGGTTAGTTCCCCAGTCAAAACCCAGTTACCAAAATAAAGTAATCGCTGAGACTCAAACACTAGATGTCCATTGTACAAACTTCCTTAAGTCCCCTAGATCATTTTCATTGCAAGTTGTATTCAACTGGCTTCTCTTTCTGGCTCTACTTTCTAAAATGTCATAAAAAAATTCTTCTATCACATCTTTGTATTTGAAGGATATTCTTATGGCTTGTTTATAACGAGGAATAGTTACAAATAACTCTTCAATATAATCTGTTCAATGAGCCATTTTATCCAACCCATTAGGACCAATTAATGGAGAAATTATATTTAAATTTTATTTTCTGCCCAGTAATCTGGTAGGCTTACATTTATTTAAATGGAATCCTGTTAACACAATCATATGAAGTACATTTTCAGAAGTTGGATTTCCTCTTGCATCTAGCAACCTGGGAATAAAACTTGATTTGCAAACTTGATTGACGCTGTTATATTCACTCTTTAACATTTTGGAATGTCTGGTATTTTGAAAAGTGAACACAGTTCCCTACCTGATAACTACTACCTAGTTGATCCTACGGTATAGCCTTTTGTGAATTTTCTGGGTTCATATAACTTGTAGTTTTTCTTGATCAAGGGATGAAATCTTATGAATTTACTTAGATCGTTAAACATCTTTGATGAATGTTCTCAATGCTAAGAGATAAATCTGTTATCACAAAACCAAATCAGCATCTTTTCCTGCTTGTGGTTGGAGATATTAGCTGGATAGCCCTAAACAGTGTAGAATCTTATGATTACATTTTAAAAACCTACATGCTGTGATCTTTAATACATAAAACAGAAACTCAATGATAACTGAAGCTCTCTCTCAGAGAGAAGCAATATATATTGCTACTGAGCTAGAAAACTAGGAAAAGAACTCTATCCAATTTGATTCATTAAGCATATATTAGCTTTAGGAGAAAATAATTTTAAGATAAAATTAAGGAATACATACGTAGTGATCTATTCCTGTGACAGGTGAGATAAGAGTCCATTTATAATTTGAGTTTCTGGTAAACGTGAAGACCCTTTCTGAAGTAGGCTAAGGTACAACACTATGAATTCTTCAAGGTGTCGAAGCCAGCTGTCCCATTCAATAACTCTCATTACAGAGAAATGACCATCAATCTTATTTCTGCAGCACTGCATTTTGTTCCTGGCCCCTTTGAGTTTATAATATATGAAATTTGGCACCAGTAGAGAAATAAGCATTGTGTTTATTTTAAATAATGCCCTTTTTTTTCAAGTTTTAAAAGCTACTTATAAATATCCTTCTGTTTCTAGAGTTCAGACTTCCTAATTACTAATTTTTAGAGCTATTTTGACCTCTCTATTGACTCAAGGATTAGCCTAGATGAAACTTGTTATTGTGGCCTTTTAAATTATGAATTTGAATATTAAGGATCAATATTTAGATTTATATAATGTAATCATCCTCCTGAAATTATAGTACATTCAATCATGCTTCCTTCTATTACAGTCCTTGAACCTGGAGCCAATCTCTCATATAGTCTCCTATCTCCCAAGATACTACATATAATAACAGCTCACCTTCCATGGGAATTTACTGTGTGCCAAACAAAAGTAATACTTTGTCCACATTATTTAACTATTACCTCATGAGGGAAATACTGTCTTTATCCCTATTTTTTATAGGGAGTGATGAGATAAAGAAAAATTAGGTACCATGCCCAAGGTTACAGAGATAGTCTGTAGTAAAGTCAGGGCCTAGTAAGTTAACAAAGCCTTACAGATATAGTTCTTACTTTCCAGTATTTTCCCAAAAGGATGGGTTTTTACTGGTTTCATTTATACCAAATTCATCCTCATCCCAGGTCATCATTATTGATGACCTTCTTGCCTAGAATGTTCTCTTCTACCCTCTCATTTATTCAAATCCCGTAATTGTCTCAAAGCTCAGTACAAGTCCCACCTTCCTGGTGAAGCTCATTAAAACATCTCATTCCTGAGCCTAAAATCCTTTTTTTTTTTTTTTTTAAATTTTTTATTTTTTATAAACATATATTTTTTATAAACATATATTTTTATCCCAGGGAGACAAACCATAAGTGAGCCTAAAATCCTTTAAAGACCTCCATTTCCAAAAAGGCAGTCCAAATATCTGAGCCTGTCATGGAATATCCTTCATGACTTAATCCCTAAAAAACTATAATCGAATCTGAGGCTGCTCTGTTTTATTGGGACTCTGGTACTCCCACTCCCATACCCATGCACACATTTTCTACTCCAACCTGCTAGTGAACTAGATTCCTACTCCTCCCACTACTCATAGATTTTATTCTGAAATTCTCTCCTTTTCCTTGAGTCACCAAGTTCTTTTTGTTTATTGGTTGGTTTGTGTGCTTTGTTTTTCTTCTCTATGTACAATTGGAAAAGTTTTTTTTTTTCTTTTCTTTTTCTTTTTTTTTAAAGATTTATTTATTTGAGGGTGGGAGGGGCAGAGAGTGAGGGAAAGAGAGTCTTAAGCAGATTTTATGCTACGAGTGGAGCCCAGCATGGGGCTTGATCTCAACAACCCTGAGATCTGACCTGAGGTCATGACCTGAGCTGAAACCAACAGTCAGATGCTTAATGGACTGTGGCACCCAGGTGCCCCTGGGAAAGATTTTCTTAACCTCTCTTCAATGCTTATTCTTTCCTCCAAAGAGTTACCTAAGTATCATGTCCAGTTTTTTCCCCCATTTCTTTCCTGAGCTTTCTCTGATCTGCACTTTGTTCAAACCAATTTCCCTGAAATGCTCCTGTCAAGTTTACCAGTGGCTTCCATGTTGCTAAATCCGGTGACTCCTATCTATTCCTCAGTTATGCCTGGTACCCTTTCCCTTTGGGCCTTTCAGATTCTATCTCCTCCACCTGGCAGACTTTTCCCTTAGATGTCCCAATGCTTGACTCCCACCCCCTTCAGAGCTTCTTCTTGTATCTTGCATCTTCTTGTATCTTATTCTTGTATCTTCTGTTTGGCTAATGCTCCCCTGATTATCCATTTAAAATCTAAACATTTCTCCTCTCTCAGTGTACTCTGGCCTCTTTCCTGCTTCATTTTTGTCAATAGTATTTAGAACACAGATTTTATACTTTACTGTATGTTTTTATATTTTACTTTATTCAGACTTATTTAACTTGAGTGTGCATGTGTGCATGTGTGTATGTGTGTATGTGTACATGTGTGTGTTTTACATTAATGTCTCTATCCAAAAGAATAGACAAGGTTCATATAGGCAGGAATTCTAATCTATGTTTTATAGCTTTATATCTAAAAAAGTTTCTGGCATGTAATGAACCCGCAATAGGTAGCCTTTGAATGAATACTCAATCACCCCAAATTCTCTAAATATGTCATCTGGTATGATTTCTTTATGTCTTTTTTATTACTGCTTCCTGTCTGCTGAATTTCCTCACTACCCCTCTGTTCCAGAATGCCTCAACGTGTTTTAAGACTCAGCTAAAAGCTTGCTTTCTTCATTTTATGCATTAGGAATAACATGGGTTAAGGTTTCAACTCTTCCCTTTTTAAGTATATGATTCTGGGCACATACCATTATTTCTCTAAGTCTTTCTTTTTTCATTGGTTTTTACAAATCATAGTCCTTACTTCTTAGAGTCATCATGAGAGACTTAAATGAGAGAGCAAATAGAGGACCTATGTGCTTATCTTAGCACTTGATACATCAGAAAATTTACATATATACATATATATATATATATATATATATATATTATGATTATTCCATTCCTGATTTCTCTACACCTAGTAGATTCAACCATTCCACATTTATCATACTTATTGCCATGTCCCTATTAGACCACAGGATTTCCTAGAGGGCAAGAACTGTTTCTTATTCATCTTGATATCTTCAAAACATATCTCATTGTGTGACATATAAGAGCTTGAATGTTAATATTGATAGACAGAATTTATTATCTTTAATTCTGCTCTGGATACTATACTTCAAAGCCTTCAAACATCATGTCACCCAATTCTCTTAACATGCCCATTAAATGGTACTTAAAAAAATATATACTTTGGGAGACTCAATCAGGTTACCTTACTTCTTCAAGTTCACTCAATTAGTAACTGACAAAACTGGAGCTAGAATAGAAGTCTAACTAACTCTTAAGGTTTGCTCTACATCACTTTACGACAGCCAGAAAGAGTGAATGGATGGACGGATGGACAAACAAATAACGCATTCTTGGCCATTTTAAATTAACTCTCTCTTTTTATCCTTTCAACTGTGTAGTCTGGAACCCACAGAGACAATGGTACAGTATTTTAGTAATTAGCCACACAGAGACTAGAATTATATCATATTTTTAGTCCTTTTTTCTTTTCAGCTTGAAACCCTAGGGCAAGGATTGAAGTTCTATTGGTACTATATATAGATCCCTTTTAATCTAGTAAAAATGGTTGGCTATTTAGGAAAGGCAGAGGAAGTACAGTCCCACAAGTAAACCCACAGGCTCTAACAGACTTCTGGAGTATACATAGCCATACCACTATCTGTGTAACCTTGGACAAATTACTTAAATTTCACTGGGCCTTAGTTACCATAACTGCAAAGTGAAGATAATATTTGAATTATAATTGAACTCAATGTAGATGGTTGATTTAACACATGTAAATGGTTTAGAACAGGATATGGCACATACTGTGTAGCCTGTATTTTAGCTATTTTTCCTTTGGGCATATTTCTCCCATGCACAAGTATTAGACATGGCTTACTTAATCATGAATAATTTTAGGTATCACTAGGAAAATAAGCTTACACCACAAATTTGAGCTTCATTCTTATGTATTGTTCAGTCAAAACTATTGTCATTATAATTAACTGTATCTTTTCTTTTGAAAGCTGCTTAAATTCTAGTCCTTCCAATAAGACACTTTTTCTTTAAAAAGATCATTTATTTATTTATTTATCTATCTATTTATTTATTTATTTAAAAGAGAGAGGGAGAGAGGAGAAAGAGCCAGGGGCAGGGTCTGAGGGAGAAGCAGACTCCCTGCTGAGCAGGCAGCCAGATATGGGATTCATTCCTGGGACTCTGGGATCATGACCTGAGTGGAAGGCAGCTGCTTAACTGACTGAGTCACCCAGGTGCCCCTCCAGTAAGACTCATACACGGTTTCCCTTGGTCATTCCAAGGTCTGTAGGTATCACTACCCCAGTTAAAGACTCTCATCCCGACAGTGGTAGAGCCTGGATTCAAACTCACATCTTTCTGAATCCAAATCTAGCTTTCTTTCTCTAATCCTATGCTGACCAGTTTGAAATGGCACTTCGACTCAGCCTAGCTGAAGGGTTTTAGAGTTAAAAAATATGAGTGCTTGGGGTGCCTGGGTGGCTCAGTGGGTGAAAGCCTCTGCCTTTGGCTCAGGTCATGATCCCAGGGTTCTGGGATCAAGCCCCGCATCAGGCTCTCTGCTCAGCAGGGAGCCTGCTTCCCTTCCTCTCTCTCTGCCTCCCTCTCTGCCTGCTTGTGATCTCTGTCTGTCAAATAAAAAAATAAAATCTTTTAAAAAACCGAGCGCTTTATTTCAGAATCTCTGCCAGTTATGCACAAGGGCTACAAGCCAGCTTGTATAGGGAGTCTTTGGGGAATCACTTACATTTTTACTATCTTAGATCAAGATGTCTGGTTGTGAATGTTCCCAGTGGACTCTGTTTACAAGCTAGTAACAGACTTGACTTTGCATATGTAGACTTAAAAATTCCCTGTGGGTAAAATGTAGCCATGTGTCTTCTTTTAATAGGAATCCTACACAGATACATTTCCACTATTTGAAGCTCCCCATGAAGCCACTGATTTCCATCATGTGTCTGGTTTTTGATACAGCTACACTGGTGGGGGAAAATTCTTATCAAAACCTTTGAGGAACAGTGAATGTTCTTCAAGTTTGAAATGTTTCTGAATATACAATGAATAACCCGGCTAGTCTTGGTTTTGATCACCACCATCTTTTATCATCGCCATCTTTTGATGCCTTGAAAGGCAATGAGTATGTCCTGTTTTGTGGGGCATCTAGCATGTGGAATCATGTTTGGCTAGGGCCCTGAAAAAGAGAATAAAAGATAGACAAATAAAGTAAGCAAAATAAGACAAGAAATGATAGGATAGTGTGGGTACAGAAAATACAAGAAGGGCAAAACAGGTATAAGAAACCAGGTGATGAATCTGCTTCCCCATCCACTTTAGGATAACTTGGCCAAAGGTAAGATGTCATATTGTTTGTTTGTTTGAGGTATGAATGAAATGCAGTGGACTGGAACCCTTCCCTTTCCCTCCTTCCTCCCTCCCTCTATCCCTTAGTATGTATATATCCTCTTTTCCTCTCTCTCTCTCTCTTCATCCCCACCCCCACCCCAGCTTCTAATCTTTTATTTTCCAGGGTAAAGACCAGGAACTATGGGGTCAGGATTCCATTTTTGTCCTGCCTTATTCCCTAGCCTGAAGGCTCAGAGGTACTGAAGGGTAAAAGAGAGATTTTTCCTCAACCGAAGGATAAAGTTGGATTTCTCAGCTCAAGGGTAGGATGTATAACTTGCTTTTCCTCAGTATCCTGAGTTAGTCAACCTGAGACTTGCTGTGCTTTCATCCTAAGTGCCTTTTACCCAAGCAGTGGCCCTAGAAGTACTAAAGCAAGAAGTCTGATCCCAGGCCTCAGGAATTTCCTTCTTGTTTTCCCTCTGGCTTTACTTTTTCTTTGAAGACAAGGCTATGAGGGATATCTCCACAGGAGGAAAACACAGTTGCTTGAATGGCTGAAAATTTGGAAGGAGGCATGGTAACTGCATTACAATGCAGCATCCCATGGAGGCTGTGGGCTGGAGGACAAGTGACTCTTGAACAAGGTGGGAGTTAGGAGCATGGACCCCAGTGCAGTTGAAAGTCCACATGTAACTTTTGACTCCTTAAAAACTTAACTTAATAGCCTTCTGTTGACTTGGAAGCCTGACTGATAATAGAAACGGTCCATTAACCCATACATATTTTGTGAGTCATGTGTATTATATACTGTATTCCTACAATAAAGGAAGCTAGAGAAAAGAAAACATTCTTAGGAAAATCATAAGGAAAAGAAAATACTTTTACAGTACTGTAAAAAAACCTACATATAAATGGACCTACACAGTTCAGGCCTGATTCGTTCAAGGGTCAGCTGTACTTTAAAATGTTCAAAAAGAGATGGCTTCTTGTTTGCCAAACCAACCATGTAATAGCTTCTTCTTTGTCATCCCTGGGATAGCTGGCTGAGTTTAAAATATTCACCGAAAACATTCAAACCTTATATATTTGAAGGTGCATTTGACCATTAAGAGAAATAGGAACTGCATTTAATGAGGTGTGGGAAATGCAATGCTGAGAGCTTAAATCTAGTACTTTTATCAAAAGACTGTTTATGAGAGGACAGTCAAGCAACCTTTATGAACATAAACATGATTAGACATTTTATACCTATCACCTGCTTCTGGTCAAGGCTCAGCTAGAATGGAGTGTGGGAAAATAATAGCAGGAAAAAAATAACACTTGTAATTTTAGGCATTTCAGAATGTAAATATTTTTGAGTTTGGTAGATGGATATGAGCTGGTTAAAACTGAGGTATGAATGTTTTCATAATGGACACAAATATATTATTCAGATCTTAGGCTTCAAATTATTGCTAATCTGAATCATTTCTATTCTGAAGGTATTTTAGATAAATGTTCACTGCCAATGTTAATAACAACAACAGAAACAGACTAAATAGCTATTGGGTGAGAAAACAAAATAGAGTAAGAAACAAATTGCAGATGGTTTCAAATCAATCACACCTAAATATGATAGAGAAAATACAACTGTTTCAGATATGAAAAGGTTTGATTTTTTTTCAACATAAAATGGAAAATAAATGTAGTATTAACTGTATATTTGAACTTTAAGGAATCACAGTAGTCCTTGGCCAGAATCACTGTAGCATCTCTCTGCTGTCCACCCAAAGTCCCAACCTTAGGAGAAAACTCACTCTCATTTAGTACAAACCTACCTTTCCAGTTTCCATTTCCATCATGGCACTCTTGTCAAGTTGAACCTATGCCATAATTCCCACCTTTTGGCTTTCCTTACCTATTTCATACACTTATTTATACTTCCAGTGTTTTTTTTCCTGACTGTATGCCTTTTTAAAAGCTCCCCCAACCAGCCTTCAAATTCCAACTCATGGACTTTCCTTCCAAGATGGCTGCTCCTGACCAATAGTCTTTGATACTATTGAAATCATCTCACTTTCTATTTATACATTTCTCATTGTTCTTGTCTCATGTTATCTTTTATTGTAGTTAATTTAGTGTGTGTCTTTTCATGATCTACTTGTTATATGGTTCTTAAGATTCTCCTTAGCTTTCTTTGGTACTACCCTTCCCATAATGTAAACATACTGCTTGTCATTCATGTATTAATTCATTCCTATATAGAAGTTATATGTTAGGAACGCCTGGGTGGCTCAGTTGGTTAAGCGGCTGCCTTCGACTCAGGTCATGATCCCAGCATCCTGGGATCAAGTCCCACATTGGACTCCTTGCTCAGCAGGGACCCTGCTTCTCCCTTTGCCTCTGCCTGCCTCTCTGTCTGCCTGTGCTCACTCACTCTCTCTCCCTCTGTCCCTGACAAATAAATAAATAAAATCTTTTTTAAAAAATAAAAGTTATATGGTATATGGTAAAAATTCAGTTTATAATGAGGCACTATCTCAATTTCAGATTCTTCCATCTTCAACCTGTCAGTTATATGTTGTTTCATCTAACACATATTATTGATGTCTTCTATGTATATACTTTGTCCAAATCTTTTCTCCCATAACAAACCACACACTACTATTATAGCTCTTATCACATTATACAATAGTATTCTGCCTTCCGGAAATTCCTAATGCCTTCTTGTAGAAACTATGCCATTTAGTTTTAAACTCCCAACACCTGACACTTAATAGGTTCTCAATAAATGTCTGTTTAATAAACATATGGTTGGATGCATTGATAAGTGGAAGAATGAATGAATGAATGAGTGAATTAAGGAAAAAAAATATTTTCAGTAACATCATTGCTATGGGCATAATGTGTCGAGAGGCCAAAAGTCCAACTGAGGATATAATACATATATACTGTAATTGCTAAAATAAGTGTTGACAGTGAAAATTAACCAAGGAAAGCTCATTAAAATGAAGAGCTCTAATGGGGCTCACATTTTCTTGGTCTTGAGATAAGTAACTCCTGCACTATCAGCTCAGCCTACTTCATCCTTCCAGCCACCAGGACCCAAAATACTCACATTTAATTAGGCATCTAGCTTCTGGATTCAAAATGATAGCCAACAAGAGAGCTCTTTCTGAGCCAAGTATTAACTTTCTGATTTGAGAAATTAATGCACTGGCATTTAGGGTCTCTGGCACTGGATCCTCACACATTTCTAAGTGTTACAGAAAAATTATGGAGGTAAATTCCTAAGAAAGCCCTTCAGATTCCAAAGACTACATTTTATGCCTCAGCCCCTCAGGTGTTGGAAGGGCCTACCTCAAACTTTGGGCTCTCTTTGTGCTCCTGCTGTTCACATGGATAGTGATAACAGTCAAAGCCATCATTTTTGAATTACAAAGACCAGAAAGTGTCTATCAAAAAATCAGTAATGATATTTTACAGCACAGCTTGCAACTGAGAATTTGAGAAGTTCAATTTTCTCATTTCCAGAAGAGCTATATAACTTGTAAGCATACTGCAGATTTTCATTTTACAGATGAAAAATGTAGGCACCTGGTGATTTCCCTAATGCTGGTAAGGCTGGTAATAAAAGCAGGTGGCAAACACTCATGGTTCATTGTTTTATGTAGCTATATCTACATTGGAAGGACAGGCCCCACAAGGCTAGGGCAAGGTTTGGGAAATATCTTTTATCTATTATGGTGGGTGGCAACTTGGTACCAGAAAGCAAGCCTGGAATAATGCTCAAGAGAGAAGCTCAGAGCCACAACTTGTTAGTTTGGCTGCAGTGAGAAGTTTTCAAATAAGAAAACTGAAAGCTATTTGCAGAAGAGAAGAGGGGGAAGGGACAAAAACATGGAAGGGATGTATTTTGTTTTGCAGAACCAACACTTCCAGCCAGGAAGACACCCAAGGAGATGTTTCACCTGAAAACCCCTTGCTAGATATGTCTCCCCTGATAGCCCCTATGTGAATCAGTTTGAGCTAGACTGGAGCTGAGGATCTTCCCAGAAGACCCCTAAGTTGTTCTACAGTTGCCTTCTAGCTCATTATAACATTAAGATCACCTCCTGTGGACAGTTTTCTGCCATTAAAATATATATATATATATATATATATATATATATATATATATATATATATTTGAGAGAAAGAGAGAGAGAGAGAGAGCGAGCATTGAGAGAGCAGACTGCCCATTGAGCAGGGACCCCAATGCAGGACTCAGTTGTAGGACCCTGGGATCATGACCTGAGCCAAAGGCAGACAGTTAAAGAACTGAGCCACCAGGCACCCATGTTGCCATTTTTTAAAACATACAACGTATGCACCAGCACGCTGACATGCTAGACATGCACAGTTGAGTCAAAAGTGCCTATGTGAGCTCCCTGCCCACCCCCAGTACAATGAATAAAAGCTTCCTGCACTAACCTCACAAAGAAACATTGCTTTATGAACTATCTGTCTCCTTACTTGTAATAAGTAATTTTAAAAAATCATGGTTTCCAATATTTTCTTAGGTTATGTTTGATCTCATGTGCCCCAAGGGGTGAACCCCTTGAGTTCCATTATAAACCCTCCTTAAAAAGCAACTGTAATAATTCAGTGAGATTTCATGTATGAAGTGTTTACACTTTAGTTCAATAAATGTTATCTGTTATTACAATCATCCTTAATTATACTACAATAGGTGAGTTAGAGATCTGGCTGAATGGCAGATACAAGAATGAAAAATTATGTCTTACACCCCATTGCATGTTTGAAATGTGTTACATGGGTAGGTGGGACCAAACTAAAGGACAGATTAAGAGTGGGCTTATCTATAGTTTTTAACTTCAATTTCACCTGTAAAGGAGTTGTTGTAGGCTTATTAGTAGGGCCCCATAAATTAGATGGACAAAAACAGATTAACAAGAGAGTTTATTAACATGTGCATTGATAGACACTTAGAAATATTCAGAGACAGTAGCTCAAGGATGTAATTAGAATTTGAGCTTACATAGCATTTTTTTTTTTAAGATTTTATTTATTTACTTGACAGAGGGAGACACAGCGAGAGAGGGAACACAAGCAGGGGAAGTAGGAAAGGGAGAAGGAAGCTTCCCTCCAATCAGGGAGCCTGATTTAGGTCTTGATCCCCAAGACCTGAGGCTAAGGCAGGCGCTTAACGCTGCTAAGGCAGTGTTAAGGACAGCCACGGGGCACCCCTGACATAGCCTTTTAAAGATGTTTTTATAGAGAAGTAGCAAGGCAAAGTACTTTGAACTCCAAGGGGTGGCAAATTGCAAGTCAAACAGATGGGGAAACTAAGTAGATAAAGGCTAGTTCTAGCAAGGTTTGTTATGTGGATTCCTCTGGTTAGTGTTTCTGTTTGGTTTCTGTTTGAGAGCAGAAGGTGGGAATACTTTTACAACTTGAGCAATTTAAGAGAAGGTAGGAAGTTTTTCTTGTATCTGCTTTCTTTCAGTTGCCTTCACTCCTTGTGTCAAAGTGGTATCCCTTGAGGTAGCATATTTGGCTACCCTTTACACTCATTAGAAAAACAATCCATGAAAGCATTTCTTCGTGTTTACATAAATGAAGAGAGATATGCATTGCTTGCATAGAGGGATGTGGTCCTCTGACATGTTTTCCTCAAGATTCATTGAGATCATTTTTGCAGGAGAGGAACTGGGGACTATAGGTGAGAGTAAAAACTGAATGCGTATTACACTGGGTTTGGAATCTTTTTACCAAATCTTTATCTCAACACTAAGAAGTAGGCTAATAGTCTCATTTTTCAGATAACAAAACTGAGACAGAAATATGAAATAATCTACCCAAGATTACCTATCTAGGAACTGACATGACAGATCTGGAATTAAAATAAAGTGCATTAGGATTCCAAAGCCCATGATTCTTCTAATATCCCCACTTCTGGAAAATTAGCGATTTTCAATGGCTATTTGGCTATTCTTCTTGCCTTCAGTTTTTATCAATAGTGGTTTCCAGAATCGCAAGTTCTGGGTCAGGAGAGGAGGTCCATTGCTTTCTCCACTGTGAGATCCATCTCTATCTGGAACCAGGCTCTGGGCTATTCCATGGCACCTTCTTCTATTATGTGGTATCTTATCTGCATAAATTCCTGATAAATGATACAGCTCCATTACATAGTTGTTTATAATCTGGAGTTTACAATGTCTCAGGTTGAATTTAATGTGTCCTGCTTCCTTCTCTAGACAGAACAGCAGTTGAATGTATAGTCTGTTTCCTCTGAGTCATGCATGTTAACACCTACTATTCAGTTTTAGCCCTGCCCCTCTTCACTTTCCCCTGTGTACTCTCTTGTTTACTCCGACAAATATCTGATTTGTGAGCTACGAAGCATGCATCCCTCTTGGAATTTGCAATGTGAGGTTATTTCCTGGGGAGGAAGACTGGAGAGGAGGAGGGAGGAAAACAAGGGAATGGAGAATTTGGAGGCTCACAGCTTCCTTTACTCCTGGAAGAAAAGTATAAAGTAACACTAATTTTAGTTATAAATATGAATTATTTATACTTAGGACAAGTGCAAAACAGAATATGTATCCATATTATTAAATATCTTAGCTAGTAAGTTTTTTATGATTACAACACCCAGTCTTCATGTAGTTCATTCCTTAATCCTTTTGTGATTCTTGGAACATGACACAGTCGCAAATGACCAAAAAAAAAAGGGGGGGGAGTGGTGGAGAAAAGAGAAGTAAAAACCAATTTGAAAGACCTCAGGGGCTGAGATCTGAGGTCATAAAGAGTTTAAAAGTTGTACTTCTCTAGACAAAGTCAACTTAAGCAATGATTGCAACTCAAATCCTTTGAGGAGCCAGGCAATAAAAACAGTTAACTTTTATTTGTATTTATTTATCTATTTATTTATTTATAGTATTAACTGTGTGCCAGATAATAGCCTTCTCTAAGTAAAGTCCACTGCAGAGGGCTTGCAAATGCAAACAAATTTCAGAGAAAAGATAATAGCAATGGCTAACATTTCTTGAGTATTTCTGTGAGCCAAATAAGGCTTGAGATACTTCTAAGTAGTACAGCATTTAGTCCTCACTACCTGAAACTGAAGCCTGGACCATTATACTAATTTTATGCATGGAGAAATTAAAGCATTAAAAAGTTAATCAAATAGCTAACAAGTGCTGAACCAAGGTTGCAGACCAAGACAGCTGACCCAAGAGTCTTTGTCTATAGCACTGAGCTTTATTCCTTCTATCCCTTTCCAAATATCCAGGAATGAGAGTCCTAAGTTAAAATTTGGGTTGTAGACACTAGGCACATGCCTGAAGCTTATAAATAAAATGATGATGATGACATTGATGATGATGGTCAAGAATATGCTTGTTTATAAAAACCTTACTGCAACTTTGGGCCAGTTTCTATTTCTGGGCTCCCAGATTCAGCGGGATGCTGACTTAGAGCTAAATTGAAGAGATTTCTGGGTTTGAAACTTGACAGTGATTCTGGGGGATATTGATACTTGGTCCGTGACTGAGAGAACTTAAGGGTAATTGCTCTTTTGTCTAACTCTGATCTTAGAAGCAAAGAATCATACTTCCAGTCCAAAAATTCTGATTCAGTTTTACACTGCTTCACCTACATTTGGAGAATTTAAGAACATTACTTTGAATATATTTTTAACAAATAAAAGAAATGGTGGTACAACTGTGAAGAATTTTTAGAAACACAATATTCACTTTCCATTAAAGACTGTTATGGAAAACACAATAAAATACATGGAGAAGGTTTATTGTTAGTTTAAAGAAGTCCATTAGTTTACATTGTATTCTTGTACTTTTGAAAGATAATGATTGCACTTTCTAGGAATAGGTCCTGGACCAAAAAAAAAAAAAAAGGGAAAAAAGAATAAGAAAAGAAAACAAACAAACAAACAACAACAACAACAACAAAAAACCCAATTAAACATAAAAAGGGTTTCTTCACAGCATGTCAATTCTTCAAAAAGAAGGCATTAAGAAACTAAAACCAAAATCAACATTCTCTTTTTAAGCTCTGAGTGAGTTTTACTTGAATAGATAAGAGGTCCTTTCATATTCTTTTTTGGAATTAGGTGAGATACAAATGAAATTTATTTTGAAATTGTTTTAACTTTCTAATATACTCACAAATAGAATGTAATGGATGATTTATCAAAATTATTTTTCTTTCTCAAATAAGTGAAACCAATGATTCATAATGATTCCTGATGATTTTGATCCACATTTTTCTAGCAGACTGAAATAAATATAGTCATGTAAGTCAATCATTATGAGATTAGACATCACTTAATTCTAAATTCTGAAAAACAAAATGAAATTAGAAAAAAAAAGTTTTAATTTAATTACTCAATAAGTATTTTGAATAAATGGATAGATGTGAGAGAGCACATGGATCTGTAATACAAATGATTTGCAAATTCTTATTCCTGCGTAAAATATCCATTTCATATTTAATTTTTTTTTCTATTTTCTTGAAAACTTGATATTGGTGATTGGTAGTATAATGACCAATTTCCCAAATGTTCTCTCTTTATTTAAGTTGCAAAAATATAGAATAAAAATGATTTATTCATCTGATTTCTTCATGGTACCCTCCAGGAAATGTTTGGAACCCAGGACAGGTCTGATTGCCAAGAGCACTATTTCATAGTGTGGTTACAACTGTCTCATAAGCTGATTAAGTGGCTGAAAGTCTCAACAAGAAATTCATACTACTGGAAACAGTCACTGCAGGCATTTTAAAGGTCAATCTCCTTCAATTCAGTGGTCTTGAAGCACTTTAAATGGTCTTGAATGTTCAGAGTGTTATTTTATATGATTTCCTAATTCATTTTTAACATCCAAAGAGTGAACGAGGGCTTAGTGTTCACATGGTAATAACTATCCTATAAAATACTTGTATAAATATCTATGGCTTCTCCAACTTTCATTTGTTTCATTGTGTCTATTGTGATTATGAGGAATATCATGTGCTCATCCTTAAGAAAACAGGATAAAAAGAAAAAACTCATCAAACTCCATCTTAAAGTCTTAAAGTCTAAAAATAGGTCTTAAAGACCTATTAGTTTACTAGTGCTGCTGCAACAAAAAACCACAAACTGGGTGGCTTAAAAAAAGAAAAAAAAAAAAAAGAAATTTATCGTCTCACAGTTCTAGAGCCTGGAAATCTGAGATCAAGGTGTTGGCAAGCTTGGGTCCTTCTGGGGCTGTGAGAGTGAAGGGGTCCATTCCAGTGGTTTGATGGCAATCTTTGGCATTGTTTGACTTATAGAAGCACCAGCCCTATCTCTGCATTTCACATGGCATTCTCCCTGTTTGTGTGTCTGTGTCTGAACTTCCCCTTTTCCTAAGGACAGTAATCATATTGGATTAGAGACCACCCTAATGACCTCATTTTAACTTGTTACTTCTGTAAAGATCCTATCTTCAAGGAAGGTCACATTCTGAGATACTAGAGGTTGGACTCCAAATATGTCTTTTTTGAGGAGACAGAATTCAACCCATTTATACCCATTAGAGGGAACTATCTTAGGATATCACAAAAAGAATAGTGTTTCCTATGAACCAGGCACTTATATATTATCTTTTATCAATCCTTTGACAACCGAGTAAGGTAGGTGTCATCTGTATTTCAAAAGTAAGGAATGTAGAGTTAGAGAGATCAAATAATTAGGGCAAAATGAATAGTGAGGCCAACATTCAAATCTAGGCCAAAAATCTACGTGCTTTCATTCTACTTTGCCTTTATAGGATGTAAAGCCCACATGGGCTGGGGTTTTCATTGAATTATCCACTATTATATGTTCCAATATTTGAAACACTCCTAGCACAGAGTACACACTCAAATAACTGTTGAATAAACAAATAAGAAAAATTAACCAATTTGTTCACAAATGATTTTCCTCATTGGAAGATGGAAGAGAAGTGTGTATTC
This sequence comes from Mustela lutreola, assembly GCF_030435805.1. Lineage (NCBI taxonomy): Eukaryota > Metazoa > Chordata > Mammalia > Carnivora > Mustelidae > Mustela > Mustela lutreola. The sequence continues at coordinate 51,846,442 of NC_081290.1, forward strand.
AGATACCTGGTGACTAATGGCAGCCTCTCTTGTATGTGGTCTTCCCACAAAATGAATATTGTCATTGTGTACCATCACCAATAAGCTGAGATGTGGATGGCCTTTTTTATTCACGATGAGAATCTGTATCACTAGCTCCTGTTGAAGAAGGTGCACACCATACACTGTATTTTAAAATACACACACACATATATACACACACACACATACACATAAACACACAGAACATTTATGGTAGGAATGTAGCCTTCACCAAGTATGGTCCCACATACTAAAAAAATCTAGCCAGAAAGAACATGGCTTCAGTAGTTAGGTGATTTCAGAATCTTGTATGTCACATGCAGGAATATTACCTGCAAGCAGAAAACCATGTTAAGTGCTTGCTCTTGATTTTAGCTGGAATAATTTCTCTCTCGAATGATGAGTGGACTAGAAAAAATTGCAAAACAAGGTTAGGCTCACCTGTAAGGTGATAGAAATTGCTGTGAATATGAAAAGAAGGAAATATTTTCCTGTCTAAGCACCATTTTAATGGTATTAAAATTAAAATGTATAAATCATAAGGAGAAACCCAAGTCAATACATGCTAGAGAAATTTTGAAGAAAAATCATGGAATAAAAGATCCGTTGATGATATAAAATTATAAAATTATAAAAATTATGCATATGCCTGTAGAATACTTCTTAGCAGTAATAATGAAGATGGATGGATTAATGAATGAATGAATGAATGAATGAATATGTAAGGGCAGGGGTTACTTTTCTTGAGCATCCTGGGGTATCATGTCTGAAGTTCTTCTCCTCCTATACTCTTCAAATATACAGTTATTTGAATTACTTCCCTCTAAGAAGCCTTCTTTCAAGAAAATAATACTGAACAGCATGGATCACTTTGCAGTTTGCATATCACTGTTTTGGTCTTATTTGATGAACACAGTAACTCAATGAAGCAGGCCAACTATTACTCATGAATTACTCAAGTATTACTCAGTGGTACTCATGAATCAGATGAGGCTCAGGGGATTTATTTGATTAAACACAACTAAGTATGTTCTTAAGTACCAAGTGTCACGGAAAAGACCTGAATTGGTCTTCACTTTGTTTAGGGATCATTCAAGGGGGAAAAACATCTAAGCCCTGTGGATTATGGGCAGGGCTGTTCCAGAGCAGAGCCTGAAGCAATTCATCAGCTCTTCAGCCAAGGAGCTTCACAACCCTCCACTTTTATGCGCATGGGACACATTTTATGATGGGAATTGGTTCAATGCCTAGATTTAAATGAAAATCACTGTACTTAGTTATATCAGACTGCTAAGGCTAACATAACAAATGCCACTAGCTGAGTGCCTTGAATGCTTTATTTTGTCACAGTTTTGGAGGCTTGAAGTGTGGTATCAAGGTATGGGCAGGTTTGGATTCTCCTGGGGGCTTGCAGGTGATGTCCTCATGCATATGTGCATGCCCACCCATGTCTGTGTCTTCAGTCTCTTCTTCATAAGAAGACATCAGTCATACTGGATTAGGGCCCATTCATCTGACCTCATTTAACAAAGGTAAAATTACTTTTCTAAAGGCACTTTCTCCACATACAGTCACATTCTGAGGCACTGGGGATTAGGACTTCAACGTGAATTTGAGGGTAGACAAAACTGAACTTATAAGAGGATGACAGTATATTTTGATTTGCTAGGATAACCTTTTTTTTTTTTTTTTACACCTGTTGTCTCCATACAATTTTCATTAATTTCCTGTCTTAAAAGCTTTCCAATCGGTATGATAAATTATGTGGTTATTTTACCTATAGCCGAAGTAATCTTTGAAAATAACTTAGTATCTCCACGAAAAGCATAGTGTAGATGTAGGATTTCTCAGTAACTCCTCCCCAGCCATATTTTTTTCCATTAGAAGATATCATTTCTTCACTGCAGTCATGTTGAATGGAAATGCATATTACTCAACACTAGACATACATACACAATATAACAAAATGGTCTCACTCTTTTTTTTTCTTTTTTTTTTTTTAAATGGTCTCACTCTAAAAAGCATGTGGAAACTGAGTCTGAAAGAGAAAGCGAATTCATTTCTTTTGGGTTGCACACATTTAGGGGTGAGTATTGTGAGGATGGGTAGTGTTGCTTAAGCAGGAGGGTTTGGGATTCTTCATCTCACAGAAAGAACTTCAGTCCTTTCCTCCAGGAAGAGTAGCCGACCAAGACTGCCCGACAGGGCAGTGGGATACCCTGCCTCCATACAGTGGGTTGATGCTTTCTTGCCCATGCTGATTATAATAATCAGTACATTTCTGAATTTCTTTGATATATTGACTTACATTCACCATTCATATTGGTAGTGTTCATGGAGGGCAGATTATAAAAGGCTGTTGTATTACTTGTACTTACCAGGAGCATGAGATGAGGAAATCTAGGAAGAATAAGCAGGAAGAAATGGTATGTCCATATCAGCTTTCCAAGGTTTTCCAAATGATTTTTACTAATGATAAACTACCAAAATTGATGGATAATTTGTTTTATTAAGTAACTTAGAGTCATTATTCCTCTAATTACAATAGACTTTCAATTTGAGAAATGTTAGTGAAAGAGATAGAGAGAGAGAGGGAGGGAAGTGGAGTTACAGGCAGCTGGCTGGGGACTGAATCTAATATCGGTGTACCCACAGGAGTGTTTCCTAGACTAGAAACTCTTTCATTATGTAAATCAGCACAGAAACAGAAGGTTGAGAACTGCTACTCTAGCTCTTTAGAGCAAAGTTAATGTCCTTGAGAAAGCTATCCCTTGTATTTTCTTTCCCTCACATTTCATTGCCCTCAAGGGCTGATAGAAACATTTCCTTTATGGTCAGCTCCTGGGCATTGCGGTTTTGGTCCCTCTTTCACTTTGAGTCAGGACAAGACTGGGTAACTTGCCCCTGCACACTCCACCTTTAGGAACCCAGAAGTTCCCAGGGCTCTGGTGGCTCACCATACCTTTGACAAACTGTAGTCAGCCACCAGTGAGTCTCAATTACTTACTTGTAAGGTTCCCTAGATTTATTGCTGTGTAATTAAATGCATTTTTTGGTGCCAAGAGATTCCTCATTTCAGTTTTCTCTCCTGCTTCATTAAAGGTTTATAAAATAAGTTGCTGAATGACATAATACATGCACTGCACTTCTAGATTAATCCTTAAAAATCCTTGAAAATATCTCTTAAAATTAATCCTTAAAAAATCTTTAAAATTTCTTAAAAATACCTGCTCAGCCTCAGCACCTCCAATAACACCTATTTCAGTGGGGGAATGTCAGGAAGTTGGCCTATGGTCAAAGCAGTTCACATTCTGACTCAAGTTGCTCTTCTGTCTCCCATATGGTAAATAATCAACAAGTATCTATTGGAGGAATAAATGCAGTCTGTCCTTCAGAGATAAAATAACAGTAACTAAATGTTAACTAATGTTTATAACCAGTTAGGTGGTTTCTCTGTTTCTTTGACACTTAGCAATAATCCCATGAGTCAAGTACTATAATTATTCCTATTTTGCACTTGAAAACCCTGGCTAAGAGTCTTGGCCCACATGACTTAGGAAGTTACTGTGTCAAAGCCAAGGTTCTAATTTGGCCAGACTAACTATGGAGTTCAGGCTCTTGAATACTGTCTTATAGTTGCTCTCCTGCTAATCAGCCAGATCCTGCATCCCCACACCAAGCCTTGGTTGAAGCTATTCCTCCAGCCAACTGCACCCTTCCTGCTCTTTGCACTGGGCCGGTTCCGGCCAGCCCATCAGAACCAACTGGATCCCCACTCTGCCATGGAGACACATGAATCCTCCAACTCACCATGAACTCTCTTTGTTCAGAACTCACTGCATCATTTTCTATACCAGTTCTTTCAGCTCTCAGCATATGCCAGATGGTAAATTCTCTAGGATTGTTGCTTTGTATTATTTTTTAACTCAGTAAGTGTGTAATGAAGAGATAGATTATTCCAATGCAGCTCTGAAGTATCCCAGAACTCCATTTCGATTTCTCCTTTACAAATATCTTAGTGCTCTTTCTCATATACTCTTTGCTGCTCAAACAGATCTATATTCTGATGAATTGGTTTAAGATCTGAATGAATTAGCAAGAACAGTGATGGTCATTGTCAGGGAGAGAGAATTACATTCAGTATGGGATTGCTTGCTGACTCCCAAACAGGATGAACCAGGATGGAAACATTCAACAGAAGGCTGCATTTTTCTCTGCTGTATGAACACAGGCCGGAATATAAATGGGCTTGGTTATGTTTGCTTCCACAGAGGAGCTATATGCTAGCACTCTCATTTCTTTACTATATAACCTAGCAAAGACATCTGCATCTATTTTGTAAGCTTCTGATAACTTAACTTGGGGAACAGATCTACTTAGGAAAACTGTTCTTTTCATCACTGAGGATTGTTAGCACCTTGATGATAATGTAGCTTCTCTGTTATGGACACAACATCTGGCTCAAAGTCATGCAGGTCTGGTTCTAATCAAGAGACAAAACATCAAATTACCAGCCAATCTCAACACTCCTGAAGTTCAGAGAAAGATAACATGGATACTGGCACATTGCATTGGGTCAGTCCACACAGCCAACCTTGAGTGAATGAGAGCACTTTTCCTCTTTTGTCCCCCTCCTTCTTCGTCCTTGTCCCCTAAACTCTTTATTTTTTTTAACTTTTAAGACTTTATTTATTTATTTGACAGAGATCACAAGTAGGCAGAGAGGCAGGAGGAGAGAGAGGGGGAAGCAGGCTCCCCATGGAGCAGAGAGCCAGATGCCAGATGCGGGGCTTGAGCCCAGGACCCTGAGATCATGACCTGAGCCGAAGGCAGAGGCTTAACCCACTGAGCCACCCAGGCGCCCCGAAACTATTTTTTTTTTTCAACTTCACACCCCAGGTCTTGTGCACAATCCAAAACAGTCCTCAAAAAGCCTCTAGGTTTGAGGGTTACTCCCGAGTCCACCTCACTGAGAAGCCGTGGGTTCTTATAGTCTGCCTACAAGAAGACTTTACTTAAGCCTTTCAGATTTTGTTGTGTGATAGGTGAAACAGATGTTTTCCCTCTTCATATAATTTCTCACAGCATAATTTAGATGTGATATTATATTAATAATAATCTGTGTCTAATTGCCCTAAGACTCCACATACCAGGGGCAAAATGGGTGATGGGAAAGAATGGGATGAGGAGACAGTGCTGTCCTACCACAAACAAATGATGAAGATGATGCTGGCAAAAATAATATACCAAGTCCCCTGTTAAGGACTTCCCATGTAAAGCATTTCACTTACATAACGCAACTCCCATATTTTACAGATGTGTGTTCAAGCGTTCGGTGGAATGTTAGTGTCAGTAACTTACTCTGGTGGTCCTTTGCCACTTTGCTCTCAGATCCACTTCGTGTTCTTCCCTTGCCATGATCTGTGTCCAAAGGAACTACATTTTGGGTTCTCTAGCTGATAGCTTCAATGCGAAGTTCCGCCCATGGAATATTCCAGAGGTAACTGAGAGGCGGAAGGGAGTAGCCAAGGTTTCTCCCCACTCTCACCTGAATAGTATCTCCTCTGTGGATCCAGCTCCCATGGACAGTCCTTGGGGTGCCAGCTCCCACCAGGCTCCTGCAATACCCCATCCTCCTTTTGTCCCTCCAGCCATAGGGGAGATGATAGTTTCTTCTATCTAGCTGTTGCTACATTCTCTGTACCCCCTTTGTTCACTGGCTTCTAAGCATTACCATTGCCTGAGTGATAAATACCCTATATTGAGTTTCTTTAGATTAAAATACCTAAAGTGGGGGTGCCTGGGTGGCTCAGAGCGTTAAGCCTCTGCCTTCGGCTCAGGTCATGATCTCAGGGTCCTGGGATCGAGTCCCGCATCGGGCTCTCTGCTCCGCAGGGAGCCTGCTTCCCTCTCTCTCTCTCTCTGCCCACCTCTCTACCTGCTTGTGATCTCTGTCTGTCAAATAAATAAATAAAATCTTTAAAAAAAAAATACCTAAAGTGGTTTATGTTTTTCATTGGGTTCACTCTCAATCACTTGTACCAGGTCCCACAGCTAGAAGATTCCAAGAACAGAATTCTAATCCATGTACATCTAATTTCAGGCCTCGGTTCTCAGCCATTATACTTATTTCCTGGAACTTAAATTTAGAAATAAACAAAATAATATTTAATTATATGCCTAGATATGTGAATTTGACTCTTAAATATCATCTATATTTAGTCTAATGAATCATTGAACACTACATCAAAAACTAATGATGTACAATATGTAGCCTAATTGAACTTAATAAAAAAATAAAAAATTTTAAAAATACCATCCTGATTGGGTGAAGTTTGATTGCTGCTAAAAACCTAAAGCCATACGGTGCTGTATTAAGTCATCTTCTGCATCATAGAAAGCACACAGTTGCTATCATAAATTGTATAGATTGAAGTTTTGCCATTTCATGTGTGGCCTGGAGTTCTAGCAGGATTATTATCACCTAGAAACTTTTTGGAACAGCTGAACCCTGAGTCACATCACAGTCTGTTTTAACAAGATCTCTATGTGATTTGTGTACGCAGTAAAGTTTGAGGAACACTGTGATAAAAGAATATGATTTGAGTAAAAGAATAAAGCCAAAAGTATCCTTATGATTTAAATGATAACACCATAAAAAAAGAGTAGTTTGTGAGTTCCTGTTTTCTTAGATTTAACAACCACTGTGTTTCATCTTTTACCTCAACTTCTAAGTGGGTGATATTTGAAATTCTGTTTGTTGGTAGAGTTGCAAGATTCTATTCCTCATAAAGATCATATTAAGGGTCTTGAGTAGGTTTACAGGCTAGCTTATTGGAACTTAGGCTAACTGATGATGTGATGAGTACCAGATTAATTTCAAAGTAGAAGAAAATGTCTTTTTCTTGGATACAAAGCCTGTTCAAGGCATTTTGTTGTTGTTTTACAACCTCAGAGTTAGATTGGCATCTAGCTGTTCCACCTAGGGTTCCTCTCTCCCACTTCCTCAGCTCTTTCCTGAGGAACCCACATGGACTCTTACCCAGGCCTGCTTTGTCCCCCAAGGGCTCCCATATGAGCTAAGGCCATGCCACTTTCATCGAATCCTGCGTTTCTCAGCAATGGTCCTTTCAGGAAGACATTATTAGTGAATTTTAATTCAAACTAGTGAGTGGAAAACTAGCCATTTAAATACTCTCAGAAGAATTTTCATATTTATAACAAGATGGTTTAAATCTTTAATTTGTGGAACTTCACCTAGTGTAATGAAAGGAATGAGGAACAAGTTCAACAGTGGGGAAGCAGGAGGTGGGGGGGAGGCACAAAGTGGAGCCCACCCCCATTCACTCCCCTTGATGGTCACTACTTCCTTCCTTAAGTAGCTCTCACTTGTCATTCTTTTGTCTTTTTACAGGGGTTCCATTGGAATAGGGCAAAGATTCCTGTTTGAATAAGTGGTTTGCTTATAATCAGGATTACCTATAATATAAAAATAGGTTGGTTCCCTACTGTATTAGCTATCCATTATTTCAATACAAATTAATCCAAATATAGTGGTTAAGAAAAGAACATTTATTATCTCGCAGATTTTGTGAATTGTCTGGGTGACTCAGACTCAAGAGTCTTTCATGGAGTTGCGATCATGCTGTTGGCAGAGACAGCAGTCAATTCAATACTTCACCCTAAGCTGCTGGCAGACCTCAGTTCCCCAGCCCCCGGGCCTCTTCAGAGGCTGCCTGGGGGGTCATTCCCCTTGGACTGCTGCATGACCCAGTAGATTACTTCCCTCAAAGTACAAATTCAAGAGGAAGGATGTGTGAGAGAGCACAACCCAAGAAGGAAATCCAGATCTTCCATAACCTAATCTCAGAAGTGACATCTCATCACATCTACAGTGTTCTTTCTAGAAGCAGGTCACTAAGTCCAGCCCATATTTAAGGAGAAGAGTATTAAACTCTACCTTCTAAGGAGAGGAGCATCAGAAAATGTGTGGACTATTTTTAAAACCAACGTATCTACATAGTCATTGGCTGTGGTGACACCAGACTTTCTATCAGACTCAAATTCTGTGGTGTTTCTGCTTCTGTGTAAATCACTATTTGAACAGGGCATTGACCCGGGTCTCTGAGACCTATTGTTAGTCCCAATCCTATACTTACTGGTGGTGTGATGTCAAGAATTACCTAAATGTTTTTTTGAAGCTGAGGGGAGATGTTGCTTTTTTTTTTTTTCTGGAAATTGGAAATATTGATGTTTTTTCTATTTAAATATCAGGAATTGTATAGTGAGACAATGGATTTGAAAATACTTTGGGATATGCCAGGTTAGCATCACTGCTGGGCTTGGTTTGTTCTGTCTTCTCCCAGGAAATTCTATTTTCCCCTTTGGATTAGTGATTGCTCCTTTTAGATTCAACAAATCAATCTCCTTCCTCTCATTGTTTTTTGTTTCTTGTTTTCAAAGACCATTTTTTTTTTTTAAAGTACTTTAAAGTTAACAGAAAAATTCAGGGGAGGGTGCAGAGATGTCCTTTAGATGCCTTTTCTCCACACATGCATAACATCAGAATGATGCCTTTTTTTGCAAGTACAAGCCTACACTGACTTATCATCATCACCCCAAATTCATAGTTTACGTTAGGGTTCATTCTTGGTCTGTACATTGTATGGGATTGGACAAACGTATGATGGCATATATCTACCATCATAACATCATACAGAGTATTTCACTGCCTGAAGAGTTCTCTGTGCTCTGTTTATTCTTTCCCACCTTCCCAACTGCTGACGTTTCTACTGTCTCCATAATTCTGTCCCGTTTTCAGAAAATTCTCTCTTCATCTCCACAATTTAGTCTCCAAGAGCTCTGGCTATTGAAAATCCTACCCTGGAATGTATTTATGGATCTAATGCCCATTCACAGATAGCCTCAGGACTCATTCACCACTCAGCCTCTGAGATAGTTCTCTTGACCTTTTATTTTCCAGAGTGAAAAAAGCCACATCAAGCCCTTATTCTCTTTGGCAACTCAATGTTCCTCTCATAGTCCATATTAGATGCAGTCTCATAATTCGGCCCTTCATCTAACACCCAATTTTCCTTTGAAGAATGATCCTCTAGACTTACCAGGTTCTGTGGTTATAGGAAACTTTTTTTTCCTTATTCTTCTTGGCTGAACATCTGGTCCTTTGTCAATATACGTCTTCTCAAATAATTGGATGTTTCTTAAATTCTTTGCTTTTTCCTCTTTTCCTCCCCACCAAAGACCTTATTTATTTACTTAAGACACAGAAAGAGAGGAAGAGCAAGCCATGGGGAAGGGCAGAGGGAGAAGGAGAAGCAGATTTCCCACTGAGCATCGAGGATGATGCAGGGCTCCATCCCAGGACCCGGAGATCATGACCTGAGCTGAAGGCAGATGCTTAACCAACTGAGTCACCCAGGTGCCCCTGTTCTTTGCCTTTTCTGCTCACTTATCTTCTAGGCATCTATATGCCTATGTGACAAAGTGGCAAGGGCATGGCAATGGATAGATAGACCAGATACTTATATCCTGGTCATTTATTAACTGTGACTTACAACAGCATTCCCACCAGTAAAAGGAAGTTCAGAGTTTTTTTTCCTCAGAGTATCTTTGTGAAAATTTCATGAGTTAAAATTTCCAGTTACCTCTTTTTTGTAAGTTTCAGGTATGTCAAGGAGGGCTGGCCTGAATCAGAATTAATAGGAGGGCTTTTAAAATGGGCATGTCTGAAAGTTCTCCAAGGAAAACCTTGGGGGAGGGGGTAGAGTTAGAGAATGTGCATTTTCATCATCTGCAGGTGATGCTCATGGACAATAAAGTTTGAAAATTATTGCTCCTTGGGAAATAACCTGGGCTCATGGGTGCTGGTGAATAGATTCATTGACAAGTTGTTTGTTTTTTTTTTTTTTTTTACTTTATGGTTTGAATGGTTCCAGTCGATAAAAAACAAGTTCATCATGATGTAAGCCATTTTACTGTCTGAAAAGAGATAATACACTTGGAAGAACGGGATCTATATAACTCTTAACTTATCTGCCCAAAGTCGAGGTTTACTAAAGTACATAGATTTTTTTCTTTCTGATTATACTCTGTCCTCTTTCCATTTTTTTTTTTTTTAAAGGAACATCTACCTAAATATATCCTTTACTTTCCTCTATTTCTGCTTTCAGGACATTTGTGACCTCGTTTACCACCTTAGCTCCAAGTACGTTATGTACATTTGTGTTGACTTTGGACCTGCAGAACTTTCTATTTATCATACCCTTCAAAGCAGCTTCTCAACTTCCCTGTTGTCACTCGTATTATAAGAAAATGCAGACTGCTGTAATTGGGTCCATCACTCACAAACCCTTTCTTTCTCTACTCACATATTGCTCATTCTAAGCAAGCTGGAGCACCGCCTTACAGAAGTAGACGGCAAGAAGTAGACTTTATGACAAAATTCAAGGTTCAGAAAAATGAATTTTTAAAAAATTTTTATTTATTTATTTTTACACAGAACCTATGATGTTACCCACCACTTCTTGGCCCTAGGTTTAAAGCTACATGGTCTATTTCCTCTCTGCTGAGAAGATGAACAGAGGATGATGTGTTTAAAACTCAACATTTAGGGAGGGCTTAGATCAAGAAAGAGAGATTCCAGAATAAGGAACAAACATGCATTTGTGGCAGGATCTTCCTTCCTTTCCTTCCTTCCTTCCTTTCTTCCTTCCTACCTTCTTCCTTCCTTTCTTTTTTTAAAGATTTTATTTGAGAGAGAGAAAGAAAGTGAGGGGGAGGGGCTGAGAGAGAGGGAGAAGCAGACTCCCCGCTTAGCAGGAAGCCCAACACGTGGCTTGATTCCCAGACCCCGGGATCATGACCTGAGCCAAAGGCAGATGCTTAACCAGCTGAGCTACCCAGGTACCTCAGGATTTTTTTTTTTTTTTCCTACGTGGTATAGCAACCTCTGAGCCTAGCAAGATAACTAAATGTTTCATATATGAAATGAATAGAAAATAAGGAGAGAGGAGAGGTTTTGGTTATATGACAAAGATCTTTGAATGGCTGGGTAAAGCATTTGTAATTTTACTCCTCAAGTATTCACAGGGGAGTAAAAAGATAAATGAAAAGTCATATACAGGGGCGCCTGGGTGGCTCAGTGGGTTAAGCCGCTGCCTTCGGCTCAGGTCATGATCTCAGGGTCCTGGGATCGAGTCCCACATCGGGCTCTCTGCTCAGCGGGGGGCCTGCTTCCCTTCCTCTCTCTGTGATCTCTTCCCTTCCTCTCTCCTACTGTGATCTCTCTCTGTCAAATAAATAAATAAAATCTTTAAAAAAAAAAAAAAAAAAAAAAAAGAAAAGTCATATACAAAAATAAATTGGAAAGAGGACACTGGATTTATAGTCAAAGGAAGTGTGTTCTAGTTCTAACATTAGCAGTTAGCAGTTATATGTCCTTGGGCTTGTTTTAGTAGCTCTTAATTTCCTCAAATGAGGAATGGTGGCAGTGCTTTCTTCATAGACTATTTTGAGGATTAAATGAAATGATGTGAAGGCCACATCATTATATTCTAAAATAATACTTTTTCCCATATATGGAAAAAAATGCAAAACATTAAATTCCTTTATCCCTAAGTGATGAGTCAGTCAGTCCTCTGCCTCCCTCCCATCCTATTCCCTTGTCCTTGAGCAAGAACATCTTCTAACTTGCTGGGGATGTCACCTTCTTAGATCTGTCCCTTTGCTTTGTCCTTCTTCAACACTTTGAAGCCATCACTTTCACTTCATTTCCTCAAAGCTCCCTATGCAATCTTAGCTAAATTTTGTAGGAGAAAAAATAATCTCTGTAAGCATGCCTCTAAGACTCCCTGTAGGTCTAAATTCTTGGTTCTGATTGGTGTGGGGGAGCCCTTGAATATTAAGTGTCAGGGGCCAAAAACACAAGGAAAACAATCCAATCAATACTATCAAATATCACTTCGCTGAGTACAGATCTTGCATTCTTCACAATATCAAATTTGAAGTCAACTACTGAAAGCCGGTGAAGATATGAGACTGAGATTAGATCAGTGATCAAAGAAGATTGTGGATCTGGAGCCATCAGAATTGTGGTGATAACAGAAACCCAGAGGGAGGATAAGCCCACTGGGGAAAGCCCACAAAGCCAAGGGCCAAGAGCTGAACGAAGAGAGATTGCAAGAACCAGAAGCACAGAAGAATAGGACTGGTCAGAAAGAAGGAAATAATACTGCTTATTATAACTAAATTAAGTGTTTCAAGAAGAAAATCTTGTCACCCTGTCTTCCTCTTCTTACTGTTCCCTTGGGTGCCAGTCAATTGTACTTCCAGAGATGCAATAGGAACTGGTAATTAAAAGAAACTATTAATAATGACATTTTAAGGTTGATTAGCATTTGATTTGAAAGCACTTTGACTGAAGACATCAAAATGCGTGTGCCCAATTACTTATCAAGTAAATAGAGGGAGGTCAGGGTGGAGATAGTATCACTCTAAATGTGTCTCTGCTTTTGTAAGGAAAGCAAATGAAGTCAGAGTTGTCCATTCGTCTTGGAAAGCCTACGTGAGATTCCCCAACTCCCTAACGAACTGGGCGGCTTCAAGCAACAGGAGTTTATGTTCTCACAGTGGTAGAGGCTGGAAGTCTGAAATCAAGGTGACTTGGAGGGTCGGGTACCCTCTGATGACTCAGAGAAAAATCCTTGGTGTTCCTGAACGTCAAGCTGCATTGCTCCAAACTGCATATGACCCTCTTCCCCTGTGTACCTTCCCACAAGATCTCCATATAAGGATGCCAGTAATTGGATGCCAGGCAGTTGGGGCTCACTCCAATCTTCATCTCCTAACACCCTTTTTCCAAAACAGGTCAACTTCTTAGGTTCCAGGTAGATATAAATTTTGGGGGCTACTAGTCAACCTCATACATAGCTTTGTATCTGCCTTATGTGCACTTAATATACACAAGGGAATGTACAGAGCTGGCCATATTGAGTCAAACCTTACAAATCCATCTAATGCTTGCTTCTACAGAAACTTCAGTTCCCACGAATTTGGCTACTGACCGTAATGCTGGACTGGGATTTTGTGTGTTTGAGACATTGCATGAATAACAGAGATACATATTTTTCTTCTTAGAGTAGAATGTTTTTCTGGTTGTGTATCAGCAGGGTAAGTACTGATTAAAGACAGATTCTGAGAGGTTTATGACCTTTAGATGCCCTTAGTAGATGTATGGGATCATGAATCTTAATGGTAGTTATTTCATACACTTACACCATGCTATAGCTGCTGTGAGAGCCTGCCAGGTTATTATCCTATACATACTAGAACTAACCAGAGATGATATAAATCAAGTTCTGTTCTTTCATGGGCATCAAATTTGAATTTAAATAACAGATGGCTTCAAATAGTTTTCTGAGATCAGGCCTACAAGAATAATTAGAAGGAATAACCTGGTTAATACTGATAAGATTTTTGGAATGTAAATGGACTGTTTTTAAATGAGAAGGGATTCACTAAAAACAAACAAACAAACAAAAAAAAAAAACCAACTGCCAACAGGTGAGAGAATGGTGAGAGAATGGACCTTAGAAAGATTTGCAGGTCATAAATCTGTAAAGAAGAATTACAGTTAATTTTTTTTCTTAAATGATTTGACATGGGTCCAAAATATTAACCATAGCTCCCTGAATAGGAAGGGGGAGAAAGTAATCGATTAGCATTTCCTTTTGATTCATCATGAAAGAGAGAAACCATAGGAAAGAATGTAGGCTCTCTCTGATACTGTTCCTTTTTCTTTTACTTTTTTCTTTCTTTCTTTCTTTCTTTTTTTTTTTTTTTTTAGTGGGGAAAAGCAGTACACAGTAATTACTGGTTGGAGGGGTCATGTGAAGCAACATTATATAGAAAGAAGTTGAAACTTTGCAGAATTAGATCTATACGAAGAAATTGAGTAATTGGTGAACATGAGGAAAGCAAAACTAGAGGAAACTATAGAACAAACAACAGAAAAATGGCAAAAGACTTCCCATTACCATGAACTCTGTTCTCACATTGGCATCAGTGTTTTGTGTGTTTGTTTGTTTGTTTTCTAAGATTTATTTATTTATTTGTCAGAGAGAGAGAGAGAGTGCACATGCAGGGGCAGTGGCAAGCAGAGGGTGGAGCAGGCTCCCCACTGAGCAAGGAGCCAGATATGGGACTCAATCCTAGCACCCTGGGATCATGACCTGAGCTGAAAGCAGACAGTTAACCGACTGAGCCATCCAGGCATCCTTCACTTTGACACCAGTTATGCAATTCCAAATTCTGTAGGTATCCTGAGAGATATTCTATTGGCATTAAATTCCATATATATAAAATGCAACTTCTTATCTCTCTTCCTATGGCTATTTTGCTTCTTGTTATCTCATTGCTTTTCATGGCAACAGTTTAGCCAAGGTTGAAATCACAGGGGATTTTGAAAGCTTCCATCTCTGCCTACTAAAAATAATCTTTAATTAAAATTTCCGCTCTACCATTCCTCTCTAATGCTCTCTCATATTCCCTTTCTTTCCATCCCACTTCAGATCCCATATTTAGATAGATTGCCTGTATTCAGGAAATCGCTGTTTCCAGTTTCCTTTTTCATTCCCCATACCAGATGAAACCTCCCAAAGCCTAGATCTGACTTTGTATACTTAAATATATTCAATTTCTTAATGAAGTTGCTTAGTTTTCTGCTTCTTAAGCAGCTAGTAATTGCTCTTCCGTATATTGTTTTCACACTAAAGCATACTACCTGTCACTCTATGAATGAAAACTGTGCATGACTGCTTCTATATTGATTCACACCATTTCCTCCAAAATAATTTCCTTCTCACTCTTCCACTGTAGATACCCAGCAATACCAGGGTAAACAAATGTTCTTAGGTAGGACTGAGCTATCATATTGTCATTTGATCAAAGTCAACTACTTATGTAGTAAACAGTAATTACGCTTTATCCATCTGGCAGCAACACATTTTACCTATGATGGGGCAATCACGTTGTGGATCACGATGAGAAGGAAGGTTGGAAGTTACTCTCTGTGATAGTAGCTTCTGGAGCACAAAACACACCGTTGGTATTAATGCCCATAAAACTTCCTTATGTTTCTGTGTTTTGCTAAGCCTAGCTCTGGGGCTCTCTGCTCAGTTCTACACTTGTGTATCTTTTTCTGCTTGTTTGTCAGCTTGTGTTTCATCAACTGTAATGAATGAGATCTGAATAGCAGAGTCTGAGAAGGATCCTAGTGGGTGTGGCATTTGATCTGGGCCATGCTGGATTAACATGCCCTTGAAGGAATACACATAACATACATTATAACATGCACATAATCATACACTAATATAATTATTTTAGGGTAAGAGCTATCGGATGGTTATTGTATGCTAAGACATCTGTTAATTTTCCTTTTAATTTCCAGAGTAACTCTTTAATGATAATAGATAACGGGCACTGTTAGTTGCCTATCAAGTTTTCCTTTTGACATCTTCTGTGCTAAAAGAACCCCGATTTTGTTTGAGGAAGCAATGTACTTAGCAAAAATATTTGGCCTTTCGGTTTCCCATGGAACAAGAAATAGCCATCTTTCTCAGTGTTGGCCAATGGGGCTTAAGTGATTATCCCTCAAGTACAATGTCCTTCTGAATAGCCGTGTAAAGTATTATGAAGGGAAAGATTTTGGACCCTTTTGTCTTGTTTCAGCCTCAAACTCAGAAGCAATGCCCAGCAGTAAAGGAGCTCCCTTAAAACCAAGGACAAAAGTTACATATTGAGAAGAGTGAAAAATGTCTGTTCAGGTCTTTTATCCATTTCTTAATTAGGTTATTTGGGTTTTTAGCTATTTAGTTGCATGAGTTCGTGTGTGTGTGTGTGTGTGTGTGTGTGTGTGTGAGTGGGTGTATTTTGGATATTAACCCCCTATTGGATATACAATTTGCAAATATTTTCTTCCACTCCATTTTGTCAATGGTTTTCTTTGCTGTGAGGGAGCATTTGAACTTCAAATAGTAAAACTTATTTATTTTTACTATAGATATTTCTTCAGGGAAAATATACAAGTGGTCAAAAGGTACATGAAAAGGTGTTTAACATCAGGAATCATGAGGGAAATGCAAATCAAAACCACAATGAGATATGCTCTCACACCTGCTAGGATACCTTCTATAAAAATGTTATGTGGTGACATATGCTAGTGAGGGTGTGGAGAAAAGGGGACCCTGGTTCACTGTGGGTGGGGATGCAAACCAGTCCAGTCACTATGGAAAAGAGTATGGAGGGCTTCAAGAAATCAAAAGTAAACCTGCCATATGATCTAGCAATTCTATTTCTGGATGTATAACCCAAAGAAAATGAAGACATTATTTTCAAGAGATATCTGCAGTCTTATGTTCATTGCAGCATTATTCACAATAGCCAAGGCACAGAAATGGCTCAAGGATCCATCAGTGGAGGAATAGATAAAGAAGATGTGGTATATAATGGAATAGTATTCAGCTTTAAAGGAAAACCTAATGAAACTCAGAGCATCAAGCTACATGAAAGAAGCCAAACAGAGAAAAACAAAAATAAATATTGCATGATATCGCTTATAAATGGAATTAAAAAAAAATGTTGAAGTCACAGGAATCACAGGAACAGAGAGTTAGATGGTGGTTTCCAGGGGTTAGGAGGGTGAGGGAAACCAGGAGAGGCTGGTACAAGGCTACAGACTTTCAACTATGAGATGAACTATCAGATGGTATCTGATGTGTAATAGTGACTATAGCCAATAATACTGTATGGTATAATTAAAATTTGCTAAGAAAGTATAACAATTGTTCTCACACATACAAAAAAATATACAGATGTCACACAGCATGTGAAAATAATCCACATTATACGTTGTCAGAGAAATGGAAATTAAAGCCACGATGAGATACCAATACACCCCTATTAGAAGGACCAAAATCTAGAACACTAACAATACAAAACTCTGGAGGTGCAACCAGAGGAACTCTTATTCATTGTTAGAGGGAACACAAGATGGCACAGATACTTTGGAAGACAGTTTGGTAACTTCTTTCGATCTAAACATTCTCTTACCATACAATTCAACAACGGTGCTACTTACCTAAAGGAACTGAAAACGCCAAGTTCACACAAAAACCTTCACACAGATGTTTTCACCAGCTTTATTTATGATTGCCAAAGCTTGGGAAAAAAATGAGATGCCCCTCAGAAGCTGAATGGATAAATATTGGTGACAACATGGAACCATTAAGTCAACCTTGAGCTGTCCAGCTCTGATTTCTTACTATTTGGAGAAAATAAGGGACTTAAACACATGGGGATTAAGTTAGGAATTTGGCCACTTATTACAAATGTATACTAGCAAACTGAGCTTAAATAACTTGCTTAAATGTTTTAGTTTATAGTGAGATTGTCAAGATGTGAACCCATGTATCCTGCCTGCCAGGTTTATGTACTTAACCAAAACTAACTTAGGCAATCAAAATCAGATACATTAATTAATTTTCTGAGTGCAATTTGCAACCAAGCTAGCCATTCTAAAAAAAGTTAGAGCTTCTTAGGGAGCATATTTTTTTCCTCCCAGAAAAAACATTTATTTAAAATATTTATTTTTTTTTTCTGGGAATACTAAGAATCTCTTGGATTCCGAGTTTTCTATGCCAGCTATAACTGTAAGATAACCAACCTTTTTTTTTTTTAAGATTTTATTTATTTATTTGACTGAGACAGAGAGAGGGAACACAAGCAGGGGAAGTGGGAGAGGGAGAAGCAGGCTTCCTGCTAAACAGGGAGCCAGATTGGGACTTGATCCTAGGACCCTGGGATCATGACCTGAGCCCAAGGCAGACACATAACTACTGAGTCACCCAGGTGCCCAAAGATAACAAACTCTTAAAGCAACTTACCAGAATTCAAAAATCAAAAGAGCATGCTTATTCGAAGTAGTCACCTTCAGAAGCTACACTCTGATTTCTGCAATTCTTCCTCCTATTCCTCAAAACACCTGGGCAGTCTTGTTTGAGAAGTGACAATCCAGTCAGTCTGTGAGCAGAATTTAGTTTTATGGCTTCCTTTTTAAAGGGAAAATAAGATGGCCATCTGCCTTAGATACAGATTTGATTCCAAATTCCTATGGGAGGTTTGAAAAAAATCAAACCATCAACAAAATGACAAAGATTTATTCCACTTTGACGTAAGAAACACAATAGAAATGGTCTCACCTCTTTCCTCCCCATTCCCCTCCCCGCACTTAACCTTAACACCTTGAGTTCTAGTCACACCGAACTCTCTACCTTTGTTCCCCTTACTCTCTGTCTTTTAGAACTCTTCAGGGTTTCTTTCCTCTTTTGAATTTCCTTACCACCCTCCCTTCCTCAGAGTTTTACTCATGCCATCTTGGGCACAGCTCATCTGAACCCCCTGGAGAAAATATTTCCAGTTCTTCCAACTTTCCTATTTGAGTTCGATCATCTCGACTTTCCAAACACCTTATTTGTGTATTTTGCTGGTATTAAAGCAGCCTATGTGTGTGTTGTTTCTCCTACTTGCTTATAAGCTCCCACTGAACATCAGAAAGTCAAGATCAGAGGTAAAAGGGGCCTGAGAAATACTCTTGTGCAGCTCTTAATATTACAGATGGAGAAACTGAGGCTGGAGAAGATAAGTGACTTGTCCAGGTTTTCACAGGCGGCAGAGTGAGGGTGCAATATCAGGTTCCCCCCATTTCAGTGTAAGTTTACTACATGTCTCTTTACATCCCATCCAGAACCAAGCACTGTGATGTATCCAGAGTAGACACTCAAAGATTGTTAAATTTGATTTTTACAAATCAAGTTAGTGACTGGCAAAAGTTAAAATGTTTAACAACACTAAGTTTGAGGGTACTGTGGAGAGATGAGAATTTTATACCCTCACAACTGGAATGAAAACTAGTGCAAATGCTTTGGAGAAAAGTTAATAATAAATAGTATAGGTGAAGATGTCAATTTACCATTAAATAGAAAGTCCATTTCTAGGAAATAGTCTGGATAAACCCCTCCATATATGCACAAAAGCAATAGACATAAACATGTTTATAGGTAAAGTGTTTGAGGTAGCAAAATATTGGATATCACCTAAATATGCATCAGCAGGATATAGGATAAATCATTGAGCTATTTTTTAATGTAATGTTCTGCAGTGTGAATATTTATGAAGTAGGATTCACATATCACTGTGGATAAGTAAGCTAATATTGAGTGAAAATACCAAGTCGATGAGGAATAATATAATACAGTATTATCTACATATATATTTATACCTGAAAAAAGACAATACCATAAATTACATAGGACAACATATATATGTGGAAAAGCATAATTATATGCATGAGGAATAAGCATGCTCCAGAATACCAGTACTCAATTATTTATTTTAAAGCTTTGTGATTGGTAGATGCATGTTAATGTTATTATTCTTTATATTTTTGATATGTATTAAGCATTTAGTAATAAGGCTTTCAAATGAATTTGAAAAAAAAAATAAATAAAATAAAGCTATGCCACTAGCTTGAAGGGCAATTCCAAAGTAAAATATCCCAGATCTTTGCTCTGAGCAATGTCAGAAAGAATGAAAAAAGTGTATAGTCACTGAGATGATGGGTTTGAAGGTAAAGCTTATTACTTGGATTTATATATCTTTAAATGCTTAATAAAAGAATCTACCTATTCTGTTATAGTAATGTTTGTTTTATGGACAGTTAACTTTGAGTGAAATGACTGTCTTAGCAAAATATGCTCAGAGAAATAGAGTGATATTCAGGAAGAACCTCAAAAGCAAATGGGACATTTATTTAGAGTATCAGCTTGTGAATTGTGGATTCTATGAGCAATAAGAGGATACAGATACTTTATCATTCACTTTCTGTATCATTCTTTTGTAACCATCACTGGACTCCTATAAAGTGCCCAGCCCCAGAAAATGCCAGAGGCAAGGGAGATGATTCATCAATTGTATTTTTTTTATTGCTTTTTAATTATCTAGTAATTAAAAGTATCATCTGCTTTTTAGGGGAAAGGGCAGTTCATTGAACATCTGGTTTCTCTGTTGGTTCCTGAATGGAGATACTTTGGCATTGAAAGTTAGAGTTCTCTCTCAAGGTCACAAAGAGACTCAGGGGAAGAAAGGGCAGAGACAAAAATTGATGTATTTTTTTCCATGTCATTGTATGAGCTGACCACTCAGTGGAAATTGTTGATGGAATCAGAACTCTTCTCCTCTCTCCAACAAGCTGTCTGTGAGGGGCAGATGGAGAAGGGGGAGTATTAGGAATCTACCCAAAAGAAATGAAACCACAAGTCTAGAAAAAGACTTGTATGCACATGTTTTCAATAGCATCACATGTAAGTCAAAAAATGGAAATAACTCGAATGTCAGTCAGCTGGGGAATAGAGCAACAAAATGTAGTACATTGATAGCACTGAATACTATTTAACAGTAAAAAGAAACCATGTGATAGCTGTCTTTCTCTGCTTGACTTATTTCGCTAAGCATGATACGCTCTAGATGATCTCCCTGATATGAGGAAGTGGTGATACAACATGGAGGCTTAAGTGGGTAGAAGAAGAATAAATGAAACAAGATGGGATTGGGAGGGAGACAAACCATAAGTGACTCTTAATCTCACGAAACAAACTGAGGGTTGCCGGGGGGAGGGGGTTTGGGAGAAGGGGGTGGGATTATGGACATTGGGGAGGGTATGTGATTTGGTGAGTGCTGTGAAGTGTGTAAACCTGGTGATTCACAGACCTGTACCCCTGGGGATAAAAATATATGTTTATAAAAAATAAAAAAAAAAAAAAAAAAAAAAAAAAAAAAAAAGAAACCATGTACTGGTATGTGCTACCACAGTGTAAACATTCACAGGTGACATAAAAAAGCCAGACACAAAGGCTACATATTGTATGTGCCAATTTATATGAAATATCCAGAACAGTCAAATCTACGGAAAGAGAAAATAAATTAGTGGTTGCCTGGGGCTGAGGGTGTGAAGGGTAATGACTACAAATAGGCATGAGGGATCTTGGGCAGTGATGAAAATATTCTTTTTTTTTTTTTTTTTAAATTTTTTATTTTTTATAAACATATATTTTTATCCCCAGGGGTACAGGTCTGTGAATTACCAGGTTTACACACTTCACAGCACTCACCAAAGCACAGACCCTCCCCAATGTCCGTAATCCCACCCCGTTCTCCCAAACCCCCTCCCCCCAGCAACCCTCAGTTTGTTTTGTGAGATTAAGAGTCACTTATGGTTTGTCTCCCTCCCAATCCCATCTTGTTTCATTGATTCTTCTCCTACCCACTTAAGCCCCCATGTTGCATCACCACTTCCTCATATCAGGGAGATCATATGATAGTTGTCTTTCTCTGCTTGACTTATTTCGCTAAGCATGATACGCTCTAGTTCCATCCATGTTGTCACAAATGGCAAGATTTCATTTCTTTTGATGGCTGCATAGTATTCCATTGTGTATATATACCACATCTTCTTGATCCATTCATCTGTTGATGGACATCTAGGTTCTTTCCATAGTTTGGCTATTGTGGACATTGCTGCTATAAACATTCGGGTGCATGTGTCCCTTTGGATCACTACATTTGTATCTTTAGGGTAAATACCCAATAGTGCAATTGCTGGGTCATAGGGCAGTTCTATTTTCAACATTTTGAGGAACCTCCATGCTGTTTTCCAGAGTGGCTGCACCAGCTTGCATTCCCACCAACAGTGTAGGAGGGTTCCCCTTTCTCCGCATCCTCGCCAGCATCTGTCATTTCCTGACTTGTTGATTTTAGCCATTCTGATTGGTGTGAGGTGATATCTCATTGTGGTTTTGATTTGTATTTCCCTGATGCCGAGTGATATGGAGCACTTTTTCATGTGTCTGTTGGCCATCTGGATGTCGTCTTTGCAGAAATGTCTGTTCATGTCCTCTGCCCATTTCTTGATTGGATTATTTGTTCTTTGGGTGTTGAGTTTGCTGAGTTCTTTATAGATTCTGGACACTAGTCCTTTATCTGATATGTCGTTTGCAAATATCTTCTCCCATTCTGTCAGTTGTCTTTTGATTTTGTTAACTGTTTCCTTTGCTGTGCAAAAGCTTTTGATCTTGATGAAATCCCAATAGTTCATTTTTTCCCTTGCTTCCCTTGCCTTTTGCGTTGTTCCTAGGAAGATGTTGCTGCGGCAGAGGTCGAAGAGGTTGCTGCCCGTGTTCTCCTCAAGGATTTTGATGGATTCCTTTCGCACATTGAGGTCCTTCATCCATTTTGAGTCTATTTTTGTGTGTGGTGTAAGGAAATGGTTCAATTTCATTTTTCTGCATGTGGCTGTTCAATTTTCCCAGCACCATTTATTGAAGAGGCTGTCTTTTTTCCATTGGACATTCTTTCCTGCTTTGTCGAAGATTAGTTGACCATAGAGTTGAGGGTCTATTTCTGGGCTCTCTATTCTGTTCCATTGATCTATGTGTCTGTTTTTGTGCCAGTACCATGCTGTCTTGATGATGACAGCTTTGTAATAGAGCTTGAAGTCCGGAATTGTGATGCCACCAACGTTGGCTTTCTTTTTCAATATCCCTTTGGCTATTCGAGGTCTTTTCTGGTTCCATATAAATTTTAGCATTATTTGTTCCATTTCTTTGAAAAAGATGGATGGTACTTTGATAGGAATTGCATTAAATGTGTAGATTGCTTTAGGTAGCATAGACATTTTCACAATATTTATTCTTCCAATCCAGGAGCATGGAACATTTTTCCATTTCTTTGTGTCTTCCTCAATTTCTTTCATGAGTACTTTATAGTTTTCTGAGTATAGATTCTGTGTCTCTTTGGTTAGGTTTATTCCTAGGTATCTTATGGTTTTGGATGCAATTGTAAATGGGATTGACTCCTTAATATCTCTTTCTTCTGTCTTGCTGTTGGTGTAGAGAAATGCAACTGATTTCTGTGCATTGATTTTATATCCTGACACTTTACTGAATTCCTGTATAAGTTCTAGCAGTTTTGGAGTGGAGTCTTTTGGGTTTTCCACATATAGTATCATATCATCTGCGAAGAGTGATAATTTGACTTCTTCTTTGCCGATTTGGATGCCTTTAATTTCCTTTTGTTGTCTGATTGCTGAGGCTAGGACCTCTAGTACTATGTTGAATAGCAGTGGTGATAATGGACATCCCTGCCGTGTTCCTGACCTTAGCGGAAAAGCTTTCAGTTTTTCTCCATTGAGAATGATATTTGCGGTGGGTTTTTCATAGATGGCTTTGATGATATTGAGGTATGTGCCCTCTATCCCTACACTTTGAAGAGTTTTGATCAGGAAGGGATGCTGTACTTTGTCAAATGCTTTTTCAGCATCTATTGAGAGTATCATATGGTTCTTGTTCTTTCTTTTATTGATGTGTTGTATCACATTGACTGATTTGCGGATGTTGAACCAACCTTGCAGCCCTGGAATAAATCCCACTTGGTCGTGGTGAATAATCTTTTTAATGTACTGTTGAATCCTATTGGCTAGTATTTTGTTGAGTATTTTCGCATCTGTGTTCATCAAGGATATCGGTCTATAGCTCTCTTTTTTGGTGGGATCCTTGTCTGGTTTTGGGATCAAGGTGATGCTGGCCTCATAAAATGAGTTTGGAAGTTTTCCTTCCATTTCTATTTTTTGGAACAGTTTCAGGAGAATAGGAATTAGTTCTTCTTTAAATGTTTGGTAGAATTCCCCCGGGAAGCCGTCTGGCCCTGGGCTTTTGTTTGTTTGGAGATTTTTAATGACTGTTTCAATCTCCTTACTGGTTATGGGTCTTTTCAGGCTTTCTATTTCTTCCTGGTTCAGTTGTGGTAGTTTATATGTTTCTAGGAATGCATCCATTTCTTCCAGATTGTCAAATTTATTGCCGTAGAGTTGCTCATAGTATGTTCTTATAATAGTTTGTATTTCTTTGGTGTTAGTTGTGATCTGTCCTCTTTCATTCATGATTTTATTTATTTGGGTCCTTTCTTTTTTCTTTTTGATAAGTCGGGCCAGGGGTTTATCAATTTTATTAATTCTTTCAAAGAACCAGCTCCTAGTTTCGTTGATTTGTTCTATTGTTTTTTTGGTTTCTATTTCATTGATTTCTGCTCTGATCTTTATGATTTCTCTTCTCCTGCTGGGCTTAGGGTTTCTTTCTTGTTCTTTCTCCAGCTCCTTTAGGTGTAGGGTTAGGTTGTGTACCTGAGACTTTTCTTGTTTCTTGAGAAAGGCTTGTACCGCTATATATTTTCCTCTCAGGACTGCCTTTGTTGTGTCCCACAGATTTTGAACCGTTGTATTTTCATTATCATTTGTTTCCATGATTTTTTTCAATTCTTCTTTAATTTCCCGGTTGACCCATTCATTCTTTAGAAGGATACTGTTTAGTCTCCATGTATTTGGGTTCTTTCCAAACTTCCTTTTGTGGTTGAGTTCTAGCTTTAGAGCATTGTGGTCTGAAAATATGCAGGGAATGATCCCAATCTTTTGATACCGGTTGAGTCCTGATTTAGGACCGAGGATGTGATCTATTCTGGAGAATGTTCCATGTGCACTAAAGAAGAATGTGTATTCTGTTGCTTTGGGATGAAATATTCTGAATATATCTGTGATGTCCATTTGGTCCAGTGTGTCGTTTAAGGCCTTTATTTCCTTGCTGATCTTTTGCTTGGATGACCTGTCCATTTCAGTGAGGGGAGTGTTAAAGTCCCCTACTATTATTGTATTATTGTTGATGTGTTTCTTTGATTTTGTTATTAATTGGTTTATATAGTTGGCTGCTCCCACGTTGTGGGCATAGATATTTAAAATTGTTAAATCTTCTTGTTGGACAGACCCTTTGAGTATGATATAGTGTCCTTCCTCATCTCTTATTATAGTCTTTGGCTTAAAATCTAATTGATCTGATATAAGGATTGCCACTCCTGCTTTCTTCTGATGTCCATTAGCATGGTAAATTCTTTTCCACCCCCTCACTTTAAATCTGGAGGTGTCTTCGGGCTTAAAATGAGTTTCTTGGAGGCAACATATAGATGGGTTTTGTTTTTTTATCCATTCTGATACCCTGTGTCTTTTGACAGGGGCATTTAGCCCATTCACATTCAGGGTAACTATTGAGAGATATGAATTTAGTGCCATTGTATTGCCTGTAAGGTGACTGTTACTGTATATGGTCTCTGTTCCTTTCTGATCTACCACTTGTAGGCTCTCTCTTTACTTAGAGGACCCCTTTCAATATTTCCTGTAGAGCTGGTTTGGTATTTGCAAATTCTTTCAGTTGTTGTTTGTCCTGGAAGCTTTTAATCTCTCCTTCTATTTTCAATGATAGCCTAGCTGGATATAGTATTCTTGGCTGCATGTTTTTCTCGTTTAGTGCTCTGAAAATATCATGCCAGCTCTTTCTGGCCTGCCAGGTCTCTGTGGATAAGTCAGCTGCCAATCTAATATTTTTACCATTGTATGTTACAGACTTCTTTTCCCGGGCTGCTTTCAGGATTTTCTCTTTGTCACTGAGACTTGTAAATTTTACTATTAGGTGACAGGGTGTTGGCCTATTCTTATTGATTTTGAGGGGCGTTCTCTGAACCTCCTGAATTTTGATGCTCATTCCCTTTGCCATATTGGGGAAATTCTCCCCAATAATTCTCTCCAGTATACCTTCTGCTCCCCTCTCTCTTTCTTCTTCTTCTGGAATCCCAATTATTCTAATGTTGTTTCGTCTTATGGTGTCACTTATCTCTCGAATTCTCCCCTCGTGGTCCAGTAGCTGTTTGTCCCTCTTTTGCTCAGCTTCTTTATTTTCTGTCATTTGGTCTTCTATATCACTAATTCTTTCTTCTGCCTCATTTATCCTAGCAGTTAGAGCCTCCATTTTTGATTGCACCTCATTAATAGCTTTTTTTATTTCAACTTGGTTAGATTTTAGTTCTTTTATTTCTCCAGAAAGGGCTTTTATATCTCTCGAGAGGGTTTCTCTAATATCTTCCATGCCTTTTTTGAGCCCGGTTAGAACCTTGAGAATTGTCATTCTGAACTCTAGATCTGACATATTACCAATGTCTGTATTGATTAGGTCCCTAGCCTTCGGTACTGCCTCTTGTTCTTTTTTTTTGTGTTGAATTTTTACGTCTTGTCATTTTGTCCAGATAAAAGTAAATGAAGGGGCGAGTAAAATACTAAAAGGGTGGCAACAACCCCAGGAAAATATGCTTTAACCAAATTAGAAGAGATCCAAAATCGTGAGTGGGGAGAAAGGGGATAAAAAGAGGTTCAAAAAGGAAGAAAGAAAAAAAAAGAAAAAAGAAAAAAAAAAGAAAAGAAAAAAATTTTTTAAAAAAGAAAATACCTTTCAGAAAGTGGTTAAGCAGGTGATTGCTTTTGCCTTTTGTCCACCAGCCATTAGTCTTTTCTTTTTTTTTTTTTTTTAAAGATTTTATTTATTTATTTGACAGAGAGAAATCACAAGTAGTCGGAGAGGTAGGCAGAGAGAGAGAGAGAGGGAAGCGGGCTCCCTGCTGAGCAGAGAGCCCAATGCGGGGCTCGATCCCAGGACCCCGAGATCATGACCTGAGCCGAAGGCAGTGGCTTAACCCACTGAGCCACCCAGGCACCCCCACCAGCCATTAGTCTTGCTGCTGGAAGGATCCAGTCTCTCTCTTTAACCTATCTTTAATTTACTGTGGCAGGCTTATATAGGAGATTATTATTGATGAGGTTTTTGTTTAGTTTTGCTTATTTTTGTTTTCAAAGCAAAAATAAAATTCAAATAAATAAAATCCAAATAAAATTTTTAAAAAATTGTTTTGTTGTTGTTTTCAAAAGAGAATGACAGTGTATGTTGTTTGTTTGTTTCCCTGATTAAAGAATTATTTACCTTACAGAAATAACAGCAAGAGGTGGAATTTTATGATGAAATATCGGCAAGAGGTAGAAACTTTTCTTAAATTAAAACAATTTTTTTAATTTAAACAATGGTTTTGATATTATAGAATATAAACAAAGCGAAGCACTGGAATTAGATTCAGGAACTTAGGTTAATATCTGAATACGATACTAATACTTTGAGAAACTTATTTTCCTTGCTAAATAGGAATAAGACCATGGACATTACAGTGCTATTATGAATATCAGTGGTGTGTGAATGCATTGATATACCACTGTGCAGAGAGTGGATGCTCAGTTAGGGCCCATTGAGTTTATTTGCTTTTAATTATTTTATTGTATTTGCTGTTCAATACATAATATTATAAGTGTTTTTGCTCCATACTGGTCCTTGGGGATACAATGGCATGCAAGAGAGTCAGAGTCTTTGTCTTAAAAAAGTTTATATTGTAGGGAGGAAGGTAAATAAAACCCAAATAAAAAGAAGTATTATTGTGTGAAGAGCTAATAAACAATCATGGGTTGCCTAGGTGGCTTGGTTGGCTAAGAGTCTACCTTTGGCTCCAGTTCTGGTCCTGAATCCTGGGATGATCCTGAGTCCTGAGATTGAGCCCTGCATCGGGGCTCCCTGCTCAGCAGGGACTCTGCTTTTCCCTCTCTCTCTGATCTTCCCTTCTACTTGGTGTACATGCTCTCAAATACATAAATAAACCTTTTAAACAAAGAGTTAAGAAACAAATAAAATATGAAAAACTGAAGAATTGTGTGTTTCTATGAGGTTGAGGGAATAGCTATTTAAATAGTGTGGTCAGAGAAGTTCTCTCTGAGGAGATATTATCTGAAATATTATTTGAACAGAGAACCAACAATGGAAAGAGTGAGAGGGAAGAGGATTTCAGGAAGAAGAAACATGTGCAAAGGCTCTGAGCAGATAAAGAACTTGTTTTGCAGGAACTCAACCGTCAGTGAGGCTGGAACATTGTAGGAACTAGGAAAGAGGGCTTACAGATACTTGAAAAGCCATGAAAGGATTTGAAATTTTACTCTAAATAAAATGAAAAGCCACTGGCCGCTTTTAAGGAGTAGGATGATCCAATGTGTATTTCAAAAAATCTCTTCAGATTGGAAGGAATAAGAGAAGAAAACAAGAGGACATAAAGGAACTGGTTCAATACTAGAGACAAGAAGTAATAGGAGTCATTATTAATGCAATGAATGCATTACAGGTGATGGAGAGAAGAGTTTGATATATTTTGGGTGAAGACTCAGCAGGGCTTATTAAAGGTTGGATGAGAGTGGAGAGAGGAAAGATGGAGTCAAGACCATGTCAAGGTTACAGTGCCTGGGTTTCTGTTGTGAGCTACTGTATGGAACTATTATAATGATTGGGAGGATTAAGGGTAAAATTGAGAGCTCTCTTTTAGACATGTTATGTTTGAGATGTCTCTGAGATATTCCAGAGGAGGGGACTTGCACTGAGATAGAAAAGAAATTTGGAGTGCAGAGACTTCTGAGCTGGAGATATAAAATAGGAGTCATAACAATAAAACTGCTAGAATTAAATGGCTATAGGTAAATAGTGGGAAATTTCGGTTCTGCTAACAATAAACAATCAGAATTCCTGGATTCTGCTCCTTATAGCATACCATATTAATTAGTTTTTAATATCTACTGTGTCTGGGAGCAACAGAGAGCTTAATATAGATCCTCAATGGATTTTACAATATGTTGCATTTTCTGAAATGGAGCAATCAGATTTATAATTTATGATTCCATTTTTCTTTAAATAAACCGGTCTGCATTAACACTATATATATATATATATATATATATATATATATATATATATATTAATGTTGAGAAATCCCTGGTCACTTGGCTTGGGTCTGCTTATGGATAGCAATACTGAACTGCAGGATGTTGATTTCCTACTAAATCCTATACATGCAAATCCTCTTCTTCTCATATTTACTGTTGATTGAGGACCTACTATGTGCCATCCATTGTTAAAAGTACTGGAGAGGTAGAAATCACATCTCTTAGAGTGAGTCTAATTGGAAGGAGACAGATATGTGAGCAAGTAATTCTGATGAAATATGGTAAATGCCATATTCCGGGATGATGTGAAAGAGAGGAGACTGATAAACTAAAGGTTAGAAACATTTTATGGAGAACCTGATATTTAGGTTGAATCATGAATGATGGATAGAGTTTTCTAGGAAAACGAGATAGCGAGTATTCCACCAAGATCTGTGCAAGGTAGAAAAAGATCTGTGCGAGGTCGAAGATCTGTCTCAAATAGAGACAGCTATGACGTGGCTAAATCAAATGTTAAGAGTGGCATTTATGGGGGGCCTGGGTGACTCAGTGGGTTAAAGCCTCTGCCTTCAGCTCAGGTCATGATCTCAGGGTCCTGGGATCGAGTCCTGCACAAGGCTCTCTGCTCTGCAGGGAGCCTGCTTTCCTCCTCTCTGCCTGCCTCTCTGCCTACTTGTGATCTCTGTCAAATGAATAAATAAAATATTAAAAAAAAAAAAGAGTAGCACTTAGTAGCAGGCTTAAGACCTATCAGACATTCCATAAATATCTGTTGGGTGAATAAATGGATGAATGAGCCCTCAGATTTTGTTCATGCTCTGTTGGGCTCCAATTTCCAGGAATGGGAAACAGGAGGATTTCTTGTATACAGACTTTATGTATTATTATGAAATACACACTCTCTACAATAGAAACAGGAAGATTTCTTGTGTACAGACTACATATTATTATGAAATACACAATCTCTACAATAACAGGTGAAATTCCTAGTGACGATATACATAGTTTTTTTTTTTTAAACAAATTATTTTATTTTTTAACAAGTAATTTAAAGCAAGGCCAGTGTAAACCCAATCGAGGTCAAGAAATACATTACGACCGGCACCCCAAAAACCTCTAGACATATAAGACAGATAATTTTTTTAATTTCAGAAGTAACACGTTAGGAAAAAAAATTAAGTAAAAGGATGAACATTTAAGTCACCCATAAGGTTTTTAATAGTGTGGTAAAAGTGCCTGTGTGTGTTTGGAGAGAGAAAGAGCAGGGAAGGAGAGGGAAAGAAAGAAAAAGAGGAAAGATGAAAAACAATTTTTAAAAACATTTTGTGGGAAATGAACATTAAAAGCAATTACTCGAAGTTGGCACTGGGCATAACCTGTGAAATCAAAACCATGACCTATTGGGTTCAGGAAGGGAAAATATCCATGAATATTGGTTATAGCCAAAGGAGGAAGAAACAATAAGACTATAGTCAGAGCATGTGATAGGGAGTCAAAAAGAAAGATTCTGTCCACCAATGAGGAACAGGATAGAGTCTTACAGAGAAACCAGGTCAGATTATTAGGAATTGGGGAAATAGAGAAATCCATAGGAGAATACGACATGGAACAAATCAAGAGTTAATCGAATTTCATTGTAGTGCCTGATTATATTTGACTTTGAAGGGACACTTTTTAGTTTTCTGAACCAGCCACTTGGTGTCTGGCAACTGAGCTCTGCTAGAAATGGTGCGCAAGTCACAGCTCAAAAAAAAAAAAAAAATAAATAAATAAAATAAAATAGGTTCTTTTCAAAAAACAACAAAAGAAACAGGGAGAAGTAAAGACACTGCTGAGAATGGAGTGGGGAGATTCTGCTAAAATTCATTTCCAAAGGATAATCATTCACTGGAAGTAGGAGTGACCAAGTTCAATGACAACGTTGATTACGTTGGAAAAGGAATCTGTAGAGCTGGCTCTTCTTTACAGATGTCACATTTTGGTTGAAAGCCATTCATGTGGAGTTCTATGAGGTTCAAGCTAAATTTGTTCAGATTAAATGTGAAATTATTCCTTATTTTCACTTGAAGAGAGTTAAAATATACAGCTCTCCTTAACCTTAGAAATTGACAAAATGAATGCCATCCTTCTGCTTTCTAGTTTATCTTCTAATTGCCCTGTACTTGGTATAGTGCAACTGTTTGACTCCTGGAATTCTCATCATCAGAATTCTGTGGCCATAAACGTTATTGTCGGTACTTCTTATAACTTTGATTCTATTGTGCTTCTTATAGGCAGTGCTTCAAATGAGTACTTCACAGCAGTATTCCTGAGATGTTAAGACTGACTCTGATTCAGAAATTTCTGTAACATATCCATGCTGACCAATTTATCCAGTTTTATAATTGTGCATTTAAAAGGAAGGATTCTCACTTCTGAGTTTTATGTTAATCAAATGTCTCATGATGCCTCTGCTGTCATTAGAATTAGTCTTTCCAAAAAGTGAATATGCTCTTGAACATTGCTGACACCCAAATTACATAATAGATGTTTTATAAAATCGTAATAATGGCCTTCATATATTAGATATGTCAACCCAAACAGGAAGATATGCTTTGACTGATGTAGTCTGAATACATTGCTTTTTTTTTTTTTTAAAGATTTTATTTATTTAATTAATTTATTTATTTGACAGACAGAGGTCCAAGTAGGCAGAGAGGCAAACAGAGAGAGAGAGAGAGCGAAGCAGGCTCCCTGCTGAGCAGAGATCCCGATGTGGGCCCCGATCCCAGGACTCTGGGATCATGACCTGAGCTGAAGGCAGAAACTATAACCCACTGAGCCACCCAGGCGCCCTTGAATACATTGCTTTTAATAAGTTCTCCTATAGTGAAGAAGGGAATGTTGCAATATGGTTGGTTGGGATGGTCAAATTCTACATGAGGTGGCCTTGAACTTATCATAGTATTTATTGACATTTAAAGTGGGCCTGTGGGATGCCTGGGTGGCTCAGTTGGTTAAGCAGCTGCCTTCGGCTCAGGTCATGATCCCAGCGTCCTGGGATCGAGTCCCACATCGAGCTCTTTGCTCGACAGGGAGCCTGCTTCTCCCTCTGCCTCTGCCTGCCATTCTGTCTGCCTGTGCTCGCTCTTTCTCCCTCTATCTCTGACAAATAAATAAATAAAATCTTTAAAAAAAAAAAAAAAAAAGTGGGCCTGAAAAAAAAAAAAAAACTGAAATAGAAAATTTTGGTAATATTTATGCCATTCTCCTCGTTAAATATTAGTAATTTTGTTAATAAGACTTTCTTGCCACAATCTGCCCCATTCTTCTGTTATCTTTATTCCTTCATCAACAGGTATATAAAGTTCTTTCTTCTTGGAGCACTTTTTCTGGTCAGCCTAGAAAACTCATATTCATTGCTCAAGACTGAGCTTGGGCCTTATTACCTCCTTATGAAGTTTTCCTTGATAAAACCATCAGGCCTACTGTCAGCACAATCAAAGATTTTCTCTTCTGCATTCCTTAGAATCATATGCCTTCTCTAAAGCAATAATCACGTTTTGTTGGAACTGTGTGTTAGTGAATTTTCTCCCCTGTTAGCCTGTGGGGTTCTTGAGAGATGATCCCAACTTTTTTTTTTTTTTTTTTTTTAATTGCCAGTGCCTTAAGTCCTGGAGTGTAAATGGCATCCCATAAATAGAAGTTGAATGAAATCTATTGGAAAGAAACATCTCAAATGGCTATTTAAACTTTACTTATCTTCTTATGCATTTATATTTTGTCTCCCAGTGGAATTATAAGCTTTGTAAGTGTAGGGACTGGGTCTTCTATTCTAAGTATAAATATTCCCTTAGGAGGGACGCCTGGGTGGCTCAGTGGGTTAAAGCCTCTGCCTTCAGCTTGGGTCATGATCCCACCGTCCTGGGATCCAGCCCCGCATCGGGGTCTCTTCTCAACAGGGAGCCTGCTTCCTCCTCTCTCTCTCTCTCTCTCTCTCTCTCTCTCTGCCTGCCTCTGCCTATGTATGATTTCTGTCAAATAAATGAATAAAATTTAAAAAAAATTCCACTAAGAGCACATAAACAGTATTTTTATAGTTATGTAGTCAAATACTAGATATTATCAGTCTTATTTCTCAGTCAGCATAGTATCTTATAGACATGAGGTGATTCTGTAGGTTGTTATAAAAGTTCAGCATCTATTGAAATAATCCAGATGTTAGGCCCATTTCCTGTTTAAATGACACTGAGGAAATCTAGTACATTTTGTGGTAAGAGAAGTACCAAAGAAGACAGAAGATACTTTGTTCTTAAGAAATGCCATCATATAGATGTGACCATAGTTGGTTCATACATAATTCAATAGTTGGTGAAGATCTGGCAGTGCCTCCCCAACTCATGGCCAGAGTTGTTGCAGATTCTTTCCAGATCACAATTATACCTTCAATATCCTCCAATTCCATTTAGCACATCTTAATGGAGTGCTCACTATGTGTTATGCAGTGGGCAACTTGCTAAGTGTTAGGTAGAGTGGAAACACTTTGGATATAAGCAGACTGGAATTGTATTTATTCCTGGCTTTTTCTCTTACTATCTAAGCGATTTAGGGCAAATTACTGAAATTCTTCGACCTCAGGTTTTTAACCTATCAAATGGAGGATATGAATCTCAACTTCATAGGAGGTTATAAAAGGGGAAGTGTTGCCATAATTTTTGGCCCCAAGTTGATGCTCAGTATATGTTAACCTTGTGATTCACCAAAGAGGAGCACCTGACTTTCAGCAGCCTATGATAGAGGAAAAAACCATGAAGGACTCTACAAGAAGGCAGATGCCAGCTACAAAGAGACAATTGGACTATCGGTTGTTTCCAGATACCTTTATTTTGATAGCATTATTGTGTGTTGGATTTTTAAAGAAGGATATGTGCCAAGGTACTGTTATAATTCAATTTCGATTACGGTAACTGTTATGTATAACAGGCTAGCCAAAGGTTGCCAAGTTCCCTGTGCCCAGGCTCTGAATTTAATAGCAGTAATGGCTTTACACACCTACTTCAACTCCCCATTACTGTCTGCTTTTGATTTAGTGACAACCTTCTCCCCTGAGGTAGGGTGTTGATGCCATCTTCTTGTCTGGCTCGGGTTCCTGGGAAGATGTTTATTCTGCCTGAGACCTGCCAGGAATCTTTTTTTTTTTTTTTTTTTTTTTTTTAATATACTGTTATTAGGTATGGTAGAATAAGGCAGAGTTCCTCTCTCTTTTTCTTTCTTTCTTTCTTTCTTTCTTTCTTCCTTCCTTCCTTCCTTCCTTCCTTCCTTCCTTTTTGTTTCTTTGGTAACTTCTGTCGCCCACACCAAACAGAGCTCTTTTACAGAAGCATTCCTTATGTTCTGTGGATTCTATTTATAGCAAATCACAAATAAGCATCTATTTATGAAAAATATTATAGTGATCCATGACTTTCATATTAAAAATATATTCAAAAACCAATATCAGTCTTGCTGGTGTACTTTATAAAGAAATATATGAACACAGTGGGAGGATTTGAAATTTCTTATCTTTCCTTTATCCCTTCCGTCCTTCTTTATTTCCTCCTTTCCCTCGTTCCTTCCTTCCATCCTGCCTTCCTTCCTTTCTTCTCTCCATCATCCCTCTATTCCTCTATGCATCATCCTTCCTTCTTTCCTTCTCCTACCCTCCTTCTTTCTGTTTCTCCTCTTTCCCTCCCTTCTTCTTGCTTTCTCTTTTTCTTTTGTACTTCTTCCTCATACCCCTGCTCTTTTTTTTTTTTTAATTCTCCTCCCTTTCTCTTCCTTCTTTTATGTTTTACTCCTTAACTTAATGAATTCTATTGCAAAAACTCCTTACCGTCTGTAGTTTCACCTTTTGTTTTCATCCATCCCTGCTGGTTCTGTCTTGTACATACTTAGAAGTCATCGGTATCACCCATATTTATATCCTTCCAATACTTGTAGATTCTTATCCTGTCCCCTGGTTGTCAGTTAGCTAAGGAATAGGCATTTATCTCCTTTAATCTGGCCTCATAAATCAAACCTTTCTTTTCTCTAATCATTTTTTTTTTATCATTCCCTAACTGGTTTCTTATCTGTCTGCATCTTTCTGAAATGGAAGGGCCTCAAACTTAACGCAGGACTCCAAGGCTGAAAGCTCGCTGGCTGGATTTTGCTATTCTTTTTCTCTGAACAAACACTTCATAACAAACAAGTATAGTATGGTTCTTTATCTTGCCAACTTATTGCTTTTCAAACTCATGCAGAAAAAGTCTTTACTGAGGTTGCCTGAGGTAGATTTTTAAAAAATGCACTTTTTCTAGGAGGCAGGGGGACAAGTGTTTAAACCCAGATTCAATGCTCTTTATGACTCCTGTACTTAAATCCCATGTGATTAACCTTCCTCATATCTAACACAGAATTAATAATGTCTGTTCTCATGAAAAGGGCCTGGACTAGGGGAAGGTGAGCAAAGTGCACGGAATATGTGAAGGACCCCGAGAATGAGCATCCCCTTAAAGTTTGCACCTAAAGTGCCTGGTTTGTTTCATCCTCCTTCCAGCCCTAATCATGGGAATAAAATAGTATGTGCGAAAATGCTCTGAAAAATTGAACATACAGACAGTGTTAGCATCAGTGTTCTCCCCCAACACTGGTTGAATATGACTCTACCAACAGAGAGAGGCATTGCATATGTGGAGCTCCTTTCACCAAGTCCCTTTCTTCAGTCTCAGCATTTCACTCTCCCAGGCTCTCAGTGTCCTGACTTCACCAACCCCTGCCTCCCAAGCCACCTCTAGGCCAAAACCTATACTGTTCAGACACAGGCTTTATGATGTCTTTATCTTGCCGTAAGAATGTATTCATCCAAATTCCCAATCCTTCAGGGTCCAGCTTATTTGCTTTCTTGAAAACAACAAGCTTATCAGATGAAATTACACTTGTCTCTGTGTCTATAAGGAAGGACGAGTTTAATGTGTGATCTATTTCAGGTTACAAAGTTGTCATTTCATTAAGGTGTTTTGTAGCTACAATGGCTTACTCTCCAAGTACTCTAATATATGGTTTATATAAATATTTGATCATGAGTTATAGTAAGAAGTATATATATATTTTTTACCATGACCCAGAACACACACGGACATGATTAGAAAAGAATTTCATAAAATACTACTAAACCTTTCTACTTATGAATATTACATATCCTATCCTGTCCTAAAAAGTTGATTCCAGGTGGTTCAGTTGGTTAAGCCCTTGATTTTGGCTCAGGTCATGATCTTAAGGGGATTGAGCCCCGCACTGGGTTCTGTGCTCAGCGAGCAGTCTGCTTGAGGACTCTCTCTCCTTCTCACTCTGCTCCTCCCTCCACATTCTCATTCTCTCTCTTTTTTTCTCTCTCTTTCAAATAAATAAATATTTAAAAAATAGATTCCATTCCATTCCATCCATACACACTAGTGTATTCAATTCTATCCTAGAATGTTCCATTTTTAAAATTGTGGATCATGAACTCATTGAGTTGATTTTGCCATCCATTAATATGTCACAAACATTCTTGGGGAAAAAAAAACACTCAAAGAGATTTTTAAAAAAATATTTTATTTATTTATTTGACAGAGAGAGATCACAGGTAGGTAGAGAGGCTGGCAGAGAGAGAGAGAGAGAGAGAGAGAAGCAGGCTTCCTGCTGAGCAGAGAGCCCGATGCGGGACTCGATCCCAGGACCCCGAGACCATGACCTGAGCCACCCAGGCGCCCCAAAGGGATTATTTTTTTTTAACAAAAATGGATGGATGGCTGTGGCCCAGACTTTTAACTGATGTTTGTGTGCCTATGTGTATCTGATATACCTCTGTAGGTGGTAGAAGGTAATGCTTTTCTGACTTCACTGTGGGTAGAGAAGAGGTCACCTTGATGGGGATATGATTATCTCATGTGGCCTATGCTTAACAGGTTACTGGGTAATTCAAGGATTAGGCAAATTTAGTATGAAGTAATGGGGCTCATATTGGGTGGATAGCTAGATTACCATAGCAGGACATCCAGGGAAAGGCAATCTCGAGAGATGGAGAGAGGAAGCCGGCATTTCAGGACTTTCTAAACAACAACAACAAAGAATCCTGGTACCCAAGAAGCAGGTATTAGAGGTAAACTGTGGATTAAGATACAAGGGGAAAACTAGTTACAAATGGATCCGAAAATCACAGCGGGGCTTCAGGCAAGCCTCATCCCAGTTATAGCGTTCATCTGTCTGTTGACTTGCTGCTCCTTGAGTCTGTCCTTACTTCTGATTTGACTGATCCAACTACGTGCATGTGGAACCGGATCAAAGCTATAGCTAAAGCCAACTTGAAGGTTTGAAGAATGAGCAGCACCTGGTAGATCTTGGGAAGCAGACAGGGTTATCTTTGACCTTTCCCTCCTTTGGCCTGTGAAGAGAGCAGACCCCAAGTACCACATTGGAAGGTGTACCTCCCTGAATGTACTTGAATATAGTTTTTTCTGATCTAACTTCAGATTGGTTTGGTATGCCATCTGCTTGAACTTGCACTTCATTGCTTCCAGGAATGCACAGGGGTGCACAGCCATGATCAAATTCATAATATTCCAGAGTTCATTTTTTTAAACAGGAGAAATTATGTTGTTTTCTGCATAGCTTATTTATGGTTTAAATATAATTTTTTTTTCTAAACAGTTCTTGATTGAGTGATTTCTCATATTCCTGGTTTTCAGAAAAATATATAAGCTTCTGAGGGTTTTTTGCTAACCTTGTAAAGTCACAGGATTAAGTTTATGAAGAGAAAAACAAACTCCTTTTTCTGCCCAGACTCTTTAACAAAATGAATCCCAAGTTCATGTATAAACTTGCAGTTACTAAGGATACATATCAAAGAGCAGTAAAAAAGTAACAGGGTTTTAGAAAGAAGGAAAGGCAAAGAATAGTGTGTTATTTTTTCCTTCCACTATTTGGTGGTAACAGTAACAAAGCACTTTGATACACAATGGATAAGTCCCCCAAAATATAAAAGTAAATAACTGATAAAATATACAGAAAAATGACCTTTTCAAAACCCCATTTCAAACAAAGTCAGGAGCTTAAGTGAGTGATGAATCTAAGATGCCTTTTCCAAATAGAATAGAATTGTAGAGGCTCATTTCTACCCTTAGTAGCAAGAAATTTAATATTAGGATCACTCTGATTCATGATGATGCTGTGAATTTCTAATTATGCCAGGTAATATTGGCAAAGATAGTACATAACTGAAGTTCAATGATAACACAAAAGGCTTATTTTAACCATGAATGTCAGCCTTCTTTCCTAGCAAACATTTGCATAAGCCAATGAAAATAGCCAAGCTGCCTGTGTGTCCATCTACTCTCTCTCTTGCATAGCTTCCTTATTGGTGATGCTGTTTCCATGGTATAAAATAGTCAAAATGTGATGAGAAGGGGTTATGCCTTTCTTGTGAACTGGGGAAAGCTTGCATTATTTTCCATGCTCACGATAGTGAGGATACATGTAGGCTTGAGGCAGACGCCAGTTTCTATTGATTTCATGCACATGGAAATAATCTGCAGAGGGACTCTGGCCAATAACTGCAAGCTTCAGGAGCTCTCCATTGATGGAGAGTCACAAATGATATGCATGGTGAAGTGAGAGAATTAAGGTACCCTGTGAAGCTCCAATAGCTGCCAAGATGCTCATCCCATATCCAGGGCCCATGGGCCTCCACCATTAGGGCCACTCACATTTTTCAGAGAAGCCTGCTAATAAGGATATGGATCTAAAAATGCCATTTGTTCTCATTCTCACTGGTGCAGAGGATTGAAGGGCTTAGGCCTGAGGGCAGCCAGAATTTAAAGGAAATTCCCAAAAGGGGAGCTCCAAAATGTTTGAGCAAGGGCAGCATCAATGGAAACTCTTCATAACTTCTCAACAAGGCTTCTCTGAAGTGTAGAAGACTCATTTGGATATACAAGTTCTAACAAGAAATACTCACACATATCGGCTCTTTACTGATTTTGATAGTTATACCTTTAATGATATATATAATAGGAATGAATGTCTGCTTACTTACTAGGTTGTTGAAATTATCTAATTGTCAAAAAAAAAAAAAAAAAACCTGGTTGATGAAAATACGTATTTGCCTATTTGATTTCTTCCATGAATTCTAGTGTGTGTGTGTGTGTGTGTGTGTGTGTGTGTGTGTGTGTGTGGTGTTTTCCCTCCAAAGAAAAGAGAGTCATAGAAAAATGATTAAATTTTTTTTTCCTTTGGTCACTGAATAGCAAGTATAGTTTTATGGTTTTATGTTAATTAATCTGAATGACTCCTATGATCATTAATAAAAATGTGTTGACTAACTCTATGCTGAAATCATTAGGGTTTAAAAATTATGAAAAAAGGACTGTTGGCATCTCAATTGAATTTGATCAAAGCCAAGATATTGTACAAACAATATGAATACTCAATACCTAGATAAGAAGCCAATTTTTCTTCTTGTTAATGACAAATGTTTCCATCCCACAGGAACACTGAGCCACCTTTTCAGTGTCTCTTAAATGGCTGAACATCCCCAAAGTGTGAAGGCCAGAGCAGCTCATCAGAACAAATTGATGTCAACTGTGAGAATACCATGTGGGGCAGTGTGGGTTCCTAGGGAAAGGGGACATAGGAAACCCTAAGCTAGTTGTTCCCGGTGCCAAAGCTCGACACTATAGAGTTGCTTTAATAACTTGGGAGGCTGCATCAATCCATATGGGAGTGGCTAGGAAGTAATTATTTCATGAAAACAAATTTCGATGTTCAATAGAGTAAAAATTTAATTAAAAAATAGGGGGGAATGGGATGCCTTGGTGGCTCAGTTGGTTAAGACACTGCCTTTGATCCCAGGGTCCTGGGATCGAGTCCCACATCAGGCTCTTCGCTCAGCAGGGAGCCTGCTTCTCTCTCTGCCTGCCACTCTACCTGCTTGTGTTCTCCCTCTCTCTCTCTCTCTCTGACAAATAAATAAATAAAATCTTTAAAAAATAAAATTAAAATAAAAAATAAGGGGGAAGTGCAATTTGTGGATAGTGATTGTCTTAGACCTCCTGGATTGTTTTAGAATCACTTGAATCTTCCAGTTGACTAGCTATTCCATTGGATGAGCTTCATCCTTGCGAACAAACGGGCTCTTAAAATATCTCCTTTTTCATACATTAGTGACATCAGGCATCAAGTTGCCAAGTTGTCAGTGGTCTCACTTTTCCTGCACAGCAGTGATGAACGAAACTCTTTCACACCAAGGTGTTAGAGATTAATGTTTTCTACCATTTCAGTTCTTTTCAGGACACCTGGAATACTCCATGTGAAGAATTAAAACATTAATGGTGAGATTCAAGATATGGTGATTCTTTACTAGAGGGTTATGGGTTTGGCTTAAGACCTGCTCTACAGAGAGCATGCATTTAGTTTCTCCCTTCTTTCCTTCCTTTCCTCCTTCCTGCCCTCCCTGACTTTAACTTTTACTGATCAATTAATGTATTTTCAGTCACA
Organism: Mustela lutreola; assembly: GCF_030435805.1. Classification (NCBI taxonomy): domain Eukaryota; kingdom Metazoa; phylum Chordata; class Mammalia; order Carnivora; family Mustelidae; genus Mustela; species Mustela lutreola. Next base: position 51,886,799 of record NC_081290.1, read on the forward strand.
TGGATAAGTACTGAGGACAGAAAGGCAGACATGATCCCTCCTCTCAAGCACTCGTTTCATAGAGGAAACAGTATGTCAACCAGCTCATAAATCTTGGAAGGATCATAGTTAAGTACAAAGCAGAAAGAAGGGGGTCAATTTTGTTGAGGAAGGGCCTTTGAAAAATCCTACTCAGGTGAAAATATGTAACCTGATTTTTTTTTTTTTTAAGATTTTATCTATTTATTTGACAGACAGAGACCACAAGTAGACGGAGAGGCAGGCACAGAGAGAGAAGAGGAAGCAGGCTCCTTGCTGAGCAGAGAGCCCAATGTGGGGCTCGATCCCAGACCCTGGGATGCGGACCCGAGCTGAACGCAGAGGCTTTATCCCGCTGAGCCCCTGTAAGCTGATTCTTAAATGTTGGATTGGAATTTCCCAGAAGGGAAAGGAAGCAGTTGTAGAAATCGGCCTCACAGTGCTGCTGAAGCGATAGTTCAGCCTGATTTGAACACAGGGTAGGAAGATAGATTGTCAGGATTTGAGGCTGGAGAGCTCCTCAGAGGGGTGGGAGGGACCTTGTGTGCCTTTGGGGATTACATTCTACAGTCAGTGAGAAACCACTAAAAATCAAAGTGGGAGAATCACATGACTCTAGCACTCTGACAACAACGTAGAGGGTTGGTTGGGAGAGGAAGAGAGGCTCAACAGAGTTTTCTCATCCTAAGAGAGACCATGCTGGGTGAGCCTAATCTAATCCAGTAGTTCCTGGAAAGCAGCCAATGAAATTAGAAATCTAAAAGAGATTCTCCCCCTGGCAGTGACAGAGAAAATTGCCATGTTATAGAGAGAGCAAAGAACCCAAAGCAGTTTTGGGGAACTGAGAGCGGTCCCTTTCCTATGGCTTATGAGAAAATAGGGATCTCACTCATACATCCATAAGGAAATGAATTCTGTGAGCAACCAGTGGTTTCAAAGCAGACCCACCAGAGCCTCAGATATGACCATAGCCTCAGCCTGCACTTTGACTTAACCCTGAGTAGAGGGCTCAACTCACCCATTATCATTCTTTATCCATTGAAACTGTGAGATATAAATTTGTCTTGTTCTAAGTCCCTCAGTTTGTAATCATTGACCATTCAGCAGTAGGAAACTACTCTGTGTACTTACGTCACAGTCTAGAGAGGTGCTGTCCTCAAAAACAGCAGGTCACAGGGCACCTGGGTGGCTCAGTGGGTTAAAGCCTCTGCCTTCGGCTCAGGTCATGATCCCAGGGTCCTGGGTTCGAGCCCTACATCGGGCTCTCTGCTCTGCAGGGAGCCTGCTTCCTCTCTCTCTCTCTGCCTGCCTCTCTGCCTACTTGTGATCTCTGTCTGTCAAATAAATAAATAAAATCTTTAAAAAAAAAAAAAAAGCCAGCAGGTCACACTTGACTGACTTATCTTGATGACTCTTCAAATATGCTTTAATCTGTCAATGGCTGTATATGAATCAGCATAGCATGTATTCCATTATCTATAGAAGTTAATCTTTCCTTCTTTGGGCTACTTTCTGTTATTTAATAAATTCCATTTCCATTGTGTTGATGATCTTTCTTTTCAATATGGTCTTACTAAGGGCAAGTCCATATGTATGTTTCATATAAAAAATATACTTATAAAACATATACTTGATTATTGTGCAATTGATTCTAGCATGATATGAATATCATGCCTATTATATGTGAAATATTCTTGTTGAAAAGCAAGGTTATTAAAAAGTGATTAAGTTGGAGTTGTTAGTAGTTAAACTACAACATTGAAGTTAAATGAATAATTGTCAAGGAAATTGTTGTGCATTATTTTTCATATTTTTATTTCTTGAGTGCAATAAAATAAAAGTATAAACAATTTTTATTCACTATTACTGTGAGGAAGTACAACATATCAACTATAATGAGGAATAATTTTTGGAAGGAATATTTGGAATGAAATCTGGCTGAATATGTATCTGCAGCTAAGATTTCCATTAAGCAGAACTAAAATCTGTAGAAATTGCCCTGGGTTTAGTGATCACATAAATAATCCTGTTTCAATTATTTGAGTTTTAAATAATTTCATAATAAACGAATTAGGCATCAGACAACTTTGTGTCTTTTGTTAACTTTATAGTATTGATGTAGATAAAGATTATCCCCGGTGGAATAATGGGAAAAGGCTCCATGTGGCTGCTGTTTTGTTTTTTATTAGATCTCCAACTAAAATATCTACTTTATCTAAATCAGCTCACGCTTCCAAACGTTCGCATCCATCAATCGCTATTTATTTCACTTTGCTGGGTTATTAATATGGCTGCATATCGATGTTGTCCCTCATGTAGGTGATTGCATTTGGAGCTAAAAGGAAGATGTTCCAGGGATAGATTCGAGAAGGGAGCTAGACTATGTAGCAAGACAGCGATGGGGGGAAAGGTTTATAATCCTGTCTCCATTTACGTTGCATCTGAAGCTCCCTGGTGAAAGAAAGTCGCAAGGGACGCAGAGAATGAATCATCAAAAAAACCTGGTGATTCACAGACCTGTACCCCTGGGGATAAAAATATATGTTTATAAAAAATAAAAAATTAAAAAAAAAAAAGAGTAATACAAAAAAAAAATACTTTGACAACATGGAATGGAAACTTATGTCTATTCACAAATGATTTAAAAATATCTTACTTCTAGTAGGAGAAAAAAACTTTCTAGAGTTTGAGAAACTGATGGAGCTCCTATCTATTCTTAACCGTGTCGAGTTTGGGATAGGTGTGACTCTTGGCTAGTTTTTAATAAGCTGGGGAAACGTCTCCCTGGAGGCTATGTTCCTTACTGGGAGAGAGTGTTGCCGCAGATGAATGCAGTGTTTCTCATGGTGTGGTCCAGAGAAGCTGTGCACTAGAATTGTTGGAATGTTTGATTAAAAAGCAGATTCATGGGCTCTACACAAGACCTACTAAATCAGAGCCTCTGGGGAAGGTCTGAGGATTCACGTTTAAGAGAATCTTTAGGTAATTCTGACACACACTGAATTTTGAGCACCACCAGTTAATATATACGTAGAGCAGCTCTCTGTTCTCTCTTGCCAGTGCCAGATAACGGATAATATCACTACTACCTACAACTCCTCCGATTTCTCTTTAGTCCTATAGAAATGCACTAAAGTACAGCTTCAGGGCACCTGGATGGCTCAGTGGGTTAAGCCTCTGCCTTCGGCTCAGGTCATGATCTCGAGGTCTTGGAATCAAGTCCCGCATCGGCCTCTCTGCTCAGCAGAGAGCCTGCTTCCCCTTCTTCCTCTGCCTGCCTCTCTGCCTACTTGTGATTTCTCTCTGTGTCAAATAAATAAATAAAATTTAAAAAAAAATAATAAAGTACAGCTTCAGAGTGTTTCTGAGTCATGGTCTATTGTTCCTCCACTTAATTACCTTAAAACACTTAGTAGAGTGCCACTGCTATTCATCCTGAGGTCAAGGTTGTCTGATGAAGCTTCAAGTAGTGTTGATTCTTTACCATTGTGGAGATTTTCTTGTCATGGAACCTGCAGTGTGATACACAGGTGAGAATGTTGAGGCTGATGGAGCAGTAGAATTATGTCCTTGAAGGTGAATTTCCTCAGCAAATGACAGGGCTCTGCAGTTGAACCTGAGTAGAGTCTATGGTCTGATGACACACTAACACATCATTATATCTTTCATTCTGTGGAGTGTTCCAGAAGGGAAGGTGACCAAGATGTTCTCAGAAACCAGTGCCCAGGAAAGTTATTTCAATGTTTATATATATATATATATATATATATATATAATTTGCAAGAGAGATACCTGATAGTAATTTTCGTAAGATAAATGATTTACAAGCCAAGGCAATATAAATGAATAAATTATTCCTATATTACTTGTGGTGAAGATGGGTATAGTCCGGCTGGGTGAATGTGAGCATTCTCTAGAATCCCAACTCAACAGAAAATACCTTACTTCTTTTTAATCCACATGTTAACTGGGAATAATAATAGTATTAAGCTAATTGCGTTGTTCTGTGGATTTCATGAGATAATTTATGGAAAACAATTAGAACAGTACTTGATATGTAGCAAGGGCTCAATAAGTAATAACAATGATGGGTACCATATATTGAACATTTACAAGGTACTGGTGTCTGTTCTAAGAGCTTCTCAGCACGTTCCCCAAAGTGATGAAGCTCTAAAACGGCAAAATGGGGATATGAACCTCCAGTGTGCTCCTAACCTCTGCATTATCCTGCTACTTCCATGAATGAGGTCATTATTTCTTCACATTATTACTGAAATAAATTCCTTATCTGATGCCTTGCTGCATGGGTTTAGTTCAGTTCATTTTGGAAATCCAAATGTGTTCCCTAGTCACTCAATCATGGGATTTAGCCAGGCTTCTTTTGGATCAAGTAACACCAAAGGAGGGAAATGAGTTAGAGGTAGGCAAATGGTGCTCATTTTGCATGTCAGAATGGGAAATAGCCTGAAAAATGAGGGAAAAAATGTCATGAAGGCATTGGAGCAAGGGATTTGGCTGGCTTTGAGTATTTTCCAGGCTCTGGGTCAATTCTCTGCCAAGATTTAGTCTTACTCTCCAGTGGTCATGCAATGCAGACTGCCCTTCTGATAAAAAAATAAAAATAAAAAATCACTGCCTAATATCTGTACAGTATAAGCCCCAAACAATAAAGTCGATCTTCGTTCGAAGAGGTATCCCACTGCCACTCAAGCCCAAGTGGGTGCTTTCCATATTAGTTTTAAGGTTCCCACCAGATGCCACCACGGATTATGTTATTTAGAGTTGTACCTAAAACACTATCTGTTCATGATCTTTGGGGTCAGAGCTGAATTCAGATCCTGGGTTGGATATTTCCTGGTGTGATCTATGAAACTCTGTTCTTCAGTTTCACCTTGGACAGTGGAAAGGAGAGGGCACCCAACTCCTAGGGTTTATGTTAGGATGCCGTGAAAGAGTTCATACAAAGTACACAGTCCACTCTTCTGTCAAATAGTGATTATCCTAAAAATACGAGCTATAACCATCAAATTTTGTTTTAATAGATTTTACACTTTGCAAAGACAAGGGAAAAGATTGTTATTAGCCACACTCCTTGTATGGTACTTGGACCAAAAATCTAACAAATGATGATTGATCAGAAATAAATGGAATCAAGTTTCATTTTTGACCAGGCCACTGATCGAGGCTTTGAGACTAGGGTAAGGAGAAGCCTTTCTTCCCATCCTCTCCAGTTAATACCATCCCTAACCTGCAATCAAAAAGACACAAATAAGCAAAATCCCTTTCTTCTCTACCTCAGTTCATCAAAGGGTAGCCTAATCTCTCATTTTGGAAGGAAACATTATTTTCCTTCCAAAAGCCATATTGCTGAGAACTTTCTGCCCACAACTGGTGATTTTGAATAAACTGCACTTTAGTGATATGCTCTGAAGTACAAGAGTAAAATTGTCTGTAATTAAGTGTGTTTATTTTTCTGGGGATAGGCCAAGGAAACCTGCATGTGGCAGTAGAGATTGAGTGACTCCCCAAATTGTTTTGTTGAACCTGCTTTTAAGCAGTGAGACCTGGATCTGCCTCTAACCATTCTCATTAATTTCTTGAGAGATTGCCATGTAGAAGCTTTTGGCAAAGTGTCATCAGAACATTCTTTTCTCTCACTTCGACCTCATACTCATCCCTTTCCCCATCCATCCACTCCAGAGCAGGGGCATCTGCATCTAAAATTGCATCCATCCTAAAAGGGCAAACCACCTTTCTAAAAGTCTTAATAAGGTGTCGGATACTTACCTTGATGATGTGTATATGTTCATGCAGGGAAGCATTTATTGAATGCTTAGTGTATACCTGGTTCTTCACATGGGGAATATCCTGAAAGTCAGTACATAACTACCAGGCTCACTGGCTTCTGAAGCTTTGGGATGTGGAGTGATTTAGCAACTCTTCTCAAGCCTTCATGCCTTCATCTGTGAGAACAAAATTTTTATCTTTTCCAAAAAGTGGACATGAGGACACCTGCCCCCCACCCGCCCCGCATTGTGCTTAGCCTCATGCTTGGCAAAGTACATGCTCATGGAGCTTAAGTGTGACAACTGGTACAGCATTTAATCTTTACAATACTCCCAAGGGAGGTATATTGGTTCCATTTTGAAGAATAGCAAACTGAGTTTCAGAGTCTAACTTGAATGAATGATCTGGAGTCAGTAACCGGGTCTCTTCTTTCTATTGGTCACTCTAATATTTCTCTCTTAAAAAGGAATGTCAGGCTAAATAGGAATAAAAGATATTGGCCAAATGCTTAAATCTGAGTCTAAGCTAAGACTTGAAACTAAGAGTTATTGACAAAGCCACTTTACATATTTAGACTGTGCTGTTCTTTCAGCTGAAAATCAAAGGATGGGAGTGGATGCTCTCCAGATATTTCACACCCACTGTACCAGTGGTGTTTAGGTATTTGGCACAGGGATACCTTCTCTGATGGCCTCATTATATGGCTTTCCATGGTCACATCATCAGGAACCACAAATTCCACTCACATTAAATATTGAGAAAAGAACATGGTCAAGATACTCCAGTGTGCAATACTCATGACTCATCTTAAAGAGAGGGACCAGGAGTATACCATGCTATGGGTACGTTCCTCAGTATGAGCCCTCTGAGGAGAGTTTACAGAAACTTCACAAGTGTCCACAGGCAGACCTAGCCCTCCAGGTAATAGGGAAAGGGGTCCTGGGAGATAAGTCAGAGAGCAGGGGGATTTTTTAAGGAAGGTGAGAGTATCAGTTACATGCTCCATTCAACAGCTAGTCACTGCCTTTTATGTGCCTGGCACTATTCTAAGTTCAAGGGTTTTCTAGTGAACAAGATGGAAAAAAAGAAACAAAAAACAAACAAACAAACAAAAAAACCTCTTCCTTCATAGGCAGGAGATTATGTTCTAGCAGGAGGAGATATTAGATGAGCAAACAAACATACATGTCGGGTGGCGGAAGTGCTTTGGAGAAAAATAGCACCTTTTCAGAGGGTGGTGACTCTAGGGTTAGGAAGAAGTATGGTGTTCCACATAATACAGCCAGCAAGGGCCTCTCTGCAATGGGGATTTTGGAGCCAAGACCTAAACAAAGTTGTTTATTCGTGGCATGGAGTTATCCGGGAATAAGCATTCTGATAGAGGGAACTGCAAGAATAAAGACCTGGGTTTAGGAGGTAAACAATGTACAAGGAAACCTACAGGCTCTGGGAAGAACAATACAGTTCCAAGGGAACACAATATCCAGACCCAGTGGAAAAATCCTCGCTCTGGAAGTTTTTACTAACAACCCATCCACAAATAGTTCTCAGCCCAAGAACAGCAACCTTGTTCCTTGTTTTATTTTAATAAAATTGTATGTATTTAAGATGTAAAGTATGATATTTTGGTGTTCATAGGAAAATTAGTACTACAGTCAATCTAATTATTACATCCATCTCTTTACATAGTTAACTTTCATGAGAGCACCAGAAATCTCTCTTAGCAAATTTTAAGTATTATACAATACTTATACAATTATACAATACAGTATTAACTATAGTCATCACCCTATACCTTAAATTTATCAAGAATTTATGCATCCTACAAACTGTCACTTGGTATCTTTTGGCCAGCATCTTCCCGTTTACCCTCCCTCCATGCCCCTGATAACCACTGTTGCACTCTCTGCTTCTGTTGATACAACTTTTTTTTCAATTCCATATATAAGTGAGATCATCCAGCTTTTATCTTTTAGGGCTCAGCTTGTTTCATTTAGCATGATGTCCTCCATGTTTGTCCATATTGTCACAAACTACGTTCTTTTTAAAGGCTATATAATAAGTCCTGCCTGTGTGCATGCATGTGTATGTGTCACAATTTCTCCATTCATTTATTTATCCACAGACACTTAGGTTGTTTCCATATCTTGGCTATTGTGAGTAATGTATCAAAGAGCAGAGAGTGCAGATATTGAAGTACTGATTTTGCTTCCTTTGGATATATACCCAAAAGAAGAATTGCTGAATTATGTGGTAATCCTGTTTTTAATTTTTGGAAGAAACTTCATACTATTTTCTGTAATGGCACTACCAGTTGGATTCTCATCAACAGTGCACAAAAGTTCTCTTTTCTCCACATCCTTGCCAGTACTTTTATCTTTTTGATCATTTGCACCCTAACAGGTGTGAGGTAACACCTTATTGAAGTTTTGATTTTCATTTCCCTGATAATTAATAATGTTCAGTGCCTTTCATGTGCTTATTGACCATTTGTATGTCTTCTTTGGACAAACCTTCCCCATTTTTTAGCCACGTTGTTTTTGTTTTTTGTTTGTTTGTTTGTTTTTTGCTATTGAGTTGTATGAATTTCCTATATTTTTAGATGCTAACCCTTTATCAGATATATGGTTTACAAATATTTTCTCCCATTCTGTAGGCTGCCTTTTAATTTGTTGATGCAGAAGATTTTTAGTCTGATGTAGTGCTACTTGTTTATTTTTTATTTTGTTGCCAGGACATCAATTTTAAATAGGAACACAAAGCATTGGGGAGGGTATGTGCTTTGGTGAGTGCTGTGAAGTGTGTAAACTTGGCGATTCACAGACCTGTACCCTGGGGATAAAAATATATGTTTATAAAAAATTAAAAATTAAAAAAAAAAATAGGAACACAAAGGACCTGATCCATTGACTTTCATTTACCAGGCAAGTTGAAGGGCTCCACTGAGTTCCCTTGAGCAGAAAAACATAGAACAATCCCCTTTGGAGACCAGAGGTGATATGTGTTTAAGTAACAACAATCGTGTAAAATGGCAGGAAGGGAGATCCAGGAATTTATTTAGCTACTAGTTTGGAAACTTCTCATGTGGCAAATTACAGGAGTTGGTGGATGGATTAGAACGTCACGGAACTGATGGGGAGGATCATTTGGAGTATAACCTTCACTCCTCAGCTGACAACCACTTGTCCCAATGTTTGGATTTTAATTTGTTTAAAGCTGTGTAGCATAATGGGGAAAAAAATATTGGGCTTTGAGTTAAACAAATCAGAATTGAAAACTTGGTCCTATCACACACCAGTGGTATGACCTTGAGCCTGCTATTTTAAACTCTCTGAGGCTTAGTGTTTCTCTGTAAATCTTATCTAATTATGCCTATTTTCAGAGTGGTTAGGAGGGAAACGCAATGTATGTAAAGGATCTGGCTTATGGTAATTACCCAATTAATGGTGACTATTGTTATCCAACATGTATCTATTCCATATATCTATGAACTGTAATGTGCCCTTCATGGAGGCATGTGGGGAACATAAAGGTGAAAAAGGCTTGATTTCTGACTTCTAGAAGCTTCTCGTTAAGTTGTGAAGATGTGTGCTCAAGTGGTGGTAATATATCGTAAGAGGAAAAGATACTGTAAAGACCCCAAAATGAGAGAGAATCCTACAATTCTGCTTGAAGAAGTTTTCTGGGAGAGTTTTTGGAAAGGGTAAAGAGGATAAGGAAAGGATTTTCCAGGTAGTGTTTTCAACAAAGCTCAGACTGAGTTTGGGAAAAGGAAGCTGACCTCTCAGGTAAAGTAATGTTCAGAAATCATGACAATGAGGTGCCATTCTTAAGATGGTACCAAATCGGAGAAGGACTAGGATGCTTTGCAAAGGAATTTGGACTTTATTCAGTAGGAAAATAAAGAGTCATGGCAGGTTTTTGATTAAGAGAATGACAAGGGGCAGGACTACATCCTGGAATGACTAGTTTGACAGCCCTGTGTGGTATGAAAAGAGCATGGAGGGACTTGGGATAGAAATTAGAGCTAGGAGTGACTGAGTGCTCTCACTCTATTCTAAAAGCATTACTCACTAGTCCTCTCAACAGTGCATTGAGAAAAGTGCTATTATCATCAACCTTTATACAAATGAGCACATTAAGTCATGGAGATGTTAAGTAACTTACCCAAGGTCACACAGCTTGTAAGGGATCCTACACCTCAATCCAGGCAGTCTGGCTCTGGAGCCCATATTCTCAACTATTACACTATATTGCCTCAAAGCCAGCCAGGAGTTAGGGAGGCCTGCCTCCTACCTTGCTTTGCCTTCCTCTGACCTTTCATGCTTTTTCTTGGCCCTCAGTTTGTTCATCTATGAAACAAGAGACTTGGATTGGCTTTCTGAGAGGCTTTCTAACTCTTATTTTTTTTCCATGTTTTTTTGCTTTGTTTTTAATTGGTGTCTTCCCCTCCCCCCCCATTCTGTATTTTAATGTAGGCCTGATCTATTTGGGCAATAAAGGGGGAGGGGTGAATGAAATGATTGTGCAGGATAAAGACAGATACTCCAGCTTTGTTTCTGATTTTTTTGTCATTGCTTAACTTTCTCTGCTTCTAAATTTACTTAAATTATTTTTAAAAAACATTGGAAGTACACACTGAAAAGAAATATATATTTCAGTGTATCGATGGGAATGAGCTAATGCATAAGATACCTGCTAAACTTTAAAATTTACAGATATTAAGAATATGTATTAGTTTGTTGTATACCTGCTCTGAAGCAGTGTGATCGATATTACTCAAACGAGAATATTAGTTCACAATGACTCAGACCCAGCCTTAGGACAAGGCAACTGGTTGAGAAGAAAATAAATCCTGATCTAGTCTCTAAAGCCTCATTTCTCTCTGCGCTCAGCTAGTTGGGGCAAAATACACACTTGCTTTTCCTGCCTAGTAAACAGTATTTCTGAAGCAGCCGAATCCAAGCTGTCACTCCGCCTCTCTTGGCATTTTCAGGTTTCTCTTCCTATTTCAAGACGCGGTGTTCCGCAGGTCTCTGTCTGCAGCGGGAGTCCTGCCCTTGCTTAGTTTCCGTTTCCAAGGCAACTGACCAGCCCAAGGAAGCCACGGGCGGGCGCGCGGGTCCCGGAGCCGCAGAGCCATCACTGCCGCGCGTCGTCTTTCCTCGGGACCGTCCTGGTGACCTCGGGGTCTTTGGGTGATCTGCGCGTTACTTCATGCGTGGCTGTCTCTCTGTGTAAGAGTGATAACAGGGAAGCCGATAATTCCGACAGGCCCCACTTAATCCGGCTGCCACTCCTGGCTTCTGCTACACTAGACAGGATGAATGCATTTCTCTTATTCACGCCCTTTCTCTCAGCTTCTCCTCCTCCTCTCCTTCCCCTTCTCTCTCTCTCCCTCTCTCTCACTCACATCCTCTCTCTCTCTCTCTCATCCTCTCTCTCTCTCTCTCTCAACCTCTCCTCCTCCCCTTCTCCTCTGGCAGTAGCCTTCTTAATGTAGTTTAATGGTTTTGCAAAGAAAGCCAGGCAGAGGAGCACTTCTCACTGGCTGTGGTCGGACCATGACCTAGCTGACCATGAACTTGGAAGGGCTTGAAATGATAGCAGTTCTGATCGTCATTGTGCTTTTTGTTAAATTGTTGGAACAGTTTGGGCTGATTGAAGCAGGTTTAGAAGGTAAGGGAGTGCTTTTTAGTGACTTCTAAAAATTCTGTTTTGCAATAAAGATTTCTTAAGTGAATGTGAAAGGCACCTGAAATGAGATCAGAGAAATGTTACTCTGGGGTGGACGTGAAGACAGGCAGGTTTGTCAGAGTAGGACAGATGAATAAAATAAACTTTTTGTAAGTTTTAGTAACGTTTTCAGAGCAGAACATTAAAACTATGAGAAACACTTTGAATCAAAATGTGAGAACCAAAACTGAGGATATTAAAGGTTAATCATTGGTCTGTCTGTTATTTTTGAGAGCATCTAGTCCATGTTGATGTTAGATTTTTTTTAATTGAATATCCCCTTTTATTGCATCAGCAAATTTTATTTGGATATGTTGCAAGGTCTATTTGTTTGTTGATATGCAAATGCATTTGTCAAATGGAAATAGATGTACATTTATTATAATTTCTTATGCTTTAAGATTAGTGCCTAAGGATGACAGGCTTTTTGTAAGGTTCTCTTATAAGGTATTTAGAATATTACCTTTTCGCATTTCAACGTAGAGTGTAAGGGGCAGAGTCCCTAGCTCATGACAGACTTTAACATAGATTCCAAATGACCAGTTGTATTTCAAGTGCTGCTGTTTACGTTCATCAGAGGCTGTCTCCTATTTTCCTTAGCAACCATCTCTTTCTTAAAATAATAATAATAATAATAATAATAATAATAATAATAATGAGGTGTATTCTTGCCTGTATGTTTCCTGAATTAAATGTTTCTTTGAGGATCAGTATGAAGTTAGGTTATTATTTTCTTGGTGCTCAGAACACATTTGAGAGCATGTTTGCATACAGCTAGTTGTAGTTTCTCTAAAGTTGTCACAGAAATTTTAAAAAGCACCCCTAGATTTAATGTGATGTATTTATGCTTTGATACTCGTGTTGCTTCAAATTTTAAACGAGTAAAAAATGCAAATATGTTTTAAATGTATTTACATTCACAACAAATCCAGTCCTCTAGAGAAAGACTATCACATGTGACATGATGGCTTTTACAAATAGCAAATACCAAATTGCAGTTAAGTGTGTCACTCTGATGTACATTATCAGAAACCTACATTCGTAACTCCTTGTGGGGTAAGGGATGGTGGAAAGCTAGGTTTGTTAAAGTAAGTTTGCAGAATGAGCCCTCAGTGATGAAAACATGTATCATGCTAAAAAAAAGATAAATTCTAAATTCTGAAAGTAATGACTGTTCTTTAAAATTGACTTTATCTTGTTCATTGTCATTAAACCAGTAACTTGGTTTGGCTTTGCTGTTCTTGACTGTGTTATTTTACCTTGCAAATTGACAGGGACCTCCCATTTAATGGACTAGTTTTAGGGTTTTATTTGGTTTTGGTTTTCAGTGTTGTTGTTGTTGTTGTTGTTGTTGTTTTGTTTTGTTTTATTTTTCCTGAGTCTGAAAGTAACATGGAATAGTGTCATTATTTCTAGCCATGTAGAGGGACTTGTTTTAGCTAATTTCATCGATGGTGTGTGGTCATTCTTTAAACTCTTTTGTTGAGGGTTTTATCTCTGGATTTTGGAATCAAATCTACAGTATTATTAGTATTAGTTATTATTACTGTATTACTAGTTTAAGGGACACTAACATTCACTTTCCCAAATGAGACCATGTGTTTCCTTCTTCTAAAGGCTTCTAACCTTTATGAAACTCTTTTTTTCCTTTTCCTTATTACTTATATTGCAAATTGTACTGATATGTATGAACTGTTTCTTTCTTGTATTTTATGTTTTGCAATGTCAGCATTTTCCAACTAGCAATATTGTGTTAATACTGTGGAGAGACTGTGTTGTCTACCAAACTTTGGTAAAAATTTATATCTTATTTGTTTCCAGTGGCTTTTTAAAAATATTTTAAAATGATAAAATGTTGATAACCACATGAAGGAGGAACTATATTTGATTTGCAAAAGTTGACAGAAATGGAGAGCAGTAGTGCTTTCCATTTTGAAGTTTGTATAAGACTTGTCTCCAGAGTGTAAGTTGGAGTCAGAAAACCTTCAAAACAAGATTTAAGTTGGCCATATGCTTTGCTTACTGGAGATATAAAGAAAATGAATAGACTGAATTGTTATATTTTATTGTATATGGTTTGAATCTATACATCAGAATGTGCACACTCTGAAGTTTTAGCCTAATATTAATTAATGAAAATGGTATATAGTATTTAATATCAAAATTAGCATCTTCATAGATTTTCTGGAACTTTCTTAAAAACAAACACTGATGCTCATTTCATTCAGATTTATTTTCACATAGGAATTTTCTTCCTTGCTCACCATTTTACATATCTAAGTTGAAGCTAATGACTTCTTTCACCTTTCTAGTTCTGGCTTTTCAAGGGTTCTGCTAAAGAAATTTGAGTATTAAGTAGAAAAATGTGAACCAAAGTTAAAGTCCTGAGAGGATGATTTTGAATTTTTTTCCTATACAATTAAACCTTTTCTTATAACCATATAACTGTTCTACAGTGTAGCTATCATTCAGAATGTAGTTTTTTTTTTTCTTTTTTGTATTATTATATATGCAATATGCATTGTGTTCTCAAGCACATATATATAATACTATGCAGAATGTAGTTACTATCTGACTTCAAATATATAGAGAGTAAATGGATTTCAAAATAAATTGGTAACATTAAAAGTCTAAAATATTTGTTTTTGCTTGTCTCTGAGTACTTTGAGCTCCCATTCTTTGTAGGGGAACTGGAGATCAGGTCTTGGATGTCCTGGGTTCTTCTGTTCCAGTCTGTGTGTGATGTGCATAAACACGTAACACTACATGGAGATTCATGACACAGATTTATAAACAAGAAGAGTCACATTTAGCAGGTAATGTTATTTAACATGAGAAAAATAAGAACAACAGTAAGAATACAGATACGCACCCCTCCTCTGCCACTCTCTTGTTTTCTAACCTCCGTTAAGCCACCTTATGTCTTTAGTTATCTAAAATGAGAAAACTGAGTTTGAAAATCTCCATGGGACTTTCCATTTCAAAAAGTTTATGAGTGTATCAGGTAATTAAAAACTTGATCATTTCTCTAATACATATCCTTTCTTACAAAATAGATATCAATGGCCTACTTTGGAATTGATATGTAGTGCAACTGTGAGACTGATCTTTCCTCTTCTTCCGTAGTGGGATAATTCATCATACCTCAAGGAGATTTTCATTGTATTTCAGGAGAATAGAGAAATGTCCTTTCCTGTAGCTCTAGACTTTGACATTTGGGACTGCTATTTTAGGCATCCTTGTGATAGAGTTTCTCAAAATTTACATGAAGTTTCAATAACAAACACATTATGTTATGATTTATTAATATTCCAAAGGTCAGTTATTTTGGGGGTTTTTTTGGTGTTTGGGTTTTGTTTGTTTGTTTGTTTTGTAATTCAGTTAAATTTCAAAATTTTTTTCTTCTTAAACAAAGTATTCTTAATACCTGGTCAGTATGTATGCAGATAATAGCTTTAACTTGAGCAAAGTTTTGAGGATATCACACAATGCAAGAGTTTTGAATTCATAAGCTCTGTGTTCTTAATGAGGAGTTTAGAAAGCTCCAGAGTTATGCTGGTTTGGAAAACTCCTAAAACCTCACAACAATAAATTGCTTCTTTTCCAGCTATAAAAATGAAAGTGGTTTTCTGTTAACGCATTCCAGGGAGAAATTGAATAAAAATTTTAATGGCAAAGCTATTTCTTTATCTCTATATGCAACACTGGGCTGTGAAAATATCTACTTTTCATTCAAATATGTTTTAAATCATGCTGAGGTAGTTACTGAATTAAGAAAGAACCATCCTGCTCCCTACTACCAGCCTTAGTAAAAGGCAAGATTTTACAAGAACGCAATAACACACATGACTTGAAAAAAATCACTTTTATTGGTGATTGTCTTCAATAAAAAGACAAAAAAGAAATCAACTGATAATCTAAGTCTTTAGTGGAATTAATATGCATTAGAATCTCTTTTGCATTTATTCAGTGCACTTTATTTATCAGGTATCTGTAATACTGTAGTGCTAGCTTCTTCAAGAGGCCTGAACAAGGTATTAACTATATACATAGAGATGGATCTTTGGAACCAACGTTCTTAATTCTCCTATGTTGTTGACATAAGTGTAGATGTGTTGGGTATGTTAATAAATGGGGTCAACTGGAAAACAGTACTGACTGTGTGTACATTTCATGATGTCTCATGAGGACAAAGGGGCTGGAGATGCCTAGAAGAGAGCTATTATTTCCATCTCAAATAGCTTATTTGAAGGTCGTAAAGCAGACTCTTTTTTTTTTTTTTTTTTTTAATTCTCCTGGCATTCTGCTTTCCTACATGCAATGGGATGCTGAAGCTAATGGGTATTTGGATGATCAGAAAAGTTTTTCTCAACTGTAATGCTTAAGAAATATAAGCATAATTTATGGTGATATTATAAAACTGAAGAATGCTTTTTACATCACTTAGAAATGGAATAAGTGGAATATTTATACTATTTGAATTTCTTTAGGGTCTTTTATAGATAATATTTCCTTTACCTTAAGAATATTAATGTCTAAAAAATGATTAAGGAAGAGAATTTAGTATATTAAGAACCTTAGTATATTCTCACACTTAGAGAATCCAGAGTTATTTTGCTTGGAGTCCAATCACAGCTCTGTCTCAGAATAATCATATAACTTGGGGCTATTACTTGACCTAATTTTTTCAATCCATAAAATTAAATAATGATAGATAACATCAATATCTGGCTTTTTGAAGACTGCCTATAAATAAGGCAAGTGTTAAACACAATATAGTGTTAAACTGTGCATTAAAGTGTTAACATAGCTTTGCATTAGTATACAGCTATCTTATTTAATCTTCACCATGGTCCTCTAAGGTAGGTATTATTCTCACTCTAGATGAGAAAACTTAGACTTGCATAAGCTAAGTAACTTGGCTCAAGATTATTCAACCAGTAAGACATAAAGCTGGAGGTCAAACTCAGACCATGAGGCCCTATATCCTATCTTACAATTTTAATTTCTTGACATTACAGCAGATGGCAATGGCAGATAGTTTGGTAAAAAGAAGAGAGTGTTAGGTCAAGTATCCATTAACTCTTTCTATAAGTCTTTCTTGAACACATTCCATATGAGGAACACTCAGCCATTAACATTGTTTAATGAGCATAAATATCCAGGGGCACCTAGGTTGCTCAGTTGGTTAAGTATCCAACTCTTGATTTTGGCTCAGATTATGATCTCAGAATCATGAGATTGAGCCTTTGTGCTGGGCATGGAGCCTCCTTAAGATTCTCTCTCTCCCTCAATCTCCCCTTCCCCCAATGTGTGTGTGTGCTTATCTCTAAAATAAATAAGCATAAATATCCATGCTGACATACTGACTGTACTAGTCTAACTACAACAGAAAGAAGATTCTATACCCCCTATCTTATAAAACAAAATCTCTTAATGTAAATGAATCTGCGTTGAATTCCAGCCAAATCAAGTACAGTCTTCATTTAGGTCCTGGGGTAAAATTGAGAAGAAAGTAGATATACATGTTTGTTTGCAGACTGAGCCCAGTTTTTGATTCGTTTGTGGGTAACAGGTGGGACAGCTGGAAATAGATGGGACACGGAAGGGCTGGTGATTTTGGAGAAAGGAGAAAATTCAACATAAGATGCTACTGTGTAAAGAATCCAGGAAAGGAATTATTTATGAAAGGGTCTGAGGTTTATGGAGGGAATGGATTGGAGGACAAACAAACAAAAATAAGATGATTTATAATGGAGTAGGATTTTGGAGTAGATGTACCACCAGTGATTTAGAGCATAACACAAGGCTCAATGGGATTTTAAGCTTGATCAGGATGTTTGTCAACAGAAAACACACTCCAGCCTTTATCCATAGGTATAGAGCAGAGGGGACACAGATTATTCTAGTTATGGGGAACAGAGAGCAACAGGGGAAGAAAGCTTTCCTCAGTTGAGAATCTTTTGGACAAAAAAGGTGAAAGGAGGGTTATCTATGCCATACCCTGGAATGATCATACCAACCAGACCAGTTTGCAGGTGTTATTTCTGGTTTGCCTGTAGATAATCTGGAGATTCAGAGAGGTTAAGACTCTGTTCAAACTCACAAGATAATAAATGAAGGAATCTGTATTAGTTCCTGTATCTTCATGGTGGCAGTGGTCCAGATGGTGTTCACCATGACTACAGAAGATTAATATGCAAAGATAGGATAAAATGTACACAGATAATAGAAGCCACACCTAATATTCAAACTTTCTATAGACTAAAAATTTTTTTTAAAAAGTTCCTCTTTAAAAATTTGACTTATTTTAAAAATTTTACTTACTTTAAAAATTTTTACTTCTATGTAGAGGCACCTGTGTAAAAACGCAGTTGTGATAATGAACCAAAACAAACAAACAAACAAACAAAGGAAGAGGGAAGAAAAGGAAAGATACATCTATAGATCACATAATTGAAGTTCTGGCTTATCATGGCATTGTAAAATGGAAAGTTTTTCAGAAATTTGCAAAATCCAAAACAATCCTTTTATCAATGAATACATTGAATTCTAGAGACATTAGATTACTACGAAATGACTTGTTTTTGACAGACTTTTCTCTGCAGAGAAAAAAAAATCTCATTCATTACACTCAGAAAATAAACTTCAGATGTGATCTAAGATCCACAATATATTTACCCAAAATAAGAATAGCTCTCTTAAGTTATTTTGCTAGTGGACCAATAACCATAAAATTCAAGGATTGTAAGATTTGGTTGACGGTAAGTTGATTTCTGGCATGGTTTTTTCATTGGCAGTAGGTACTACCACAAAGAACCCTTAAGCTGAAGATGTAAACTGAGGTGTTTTCCACCTTGATGATTTGCCTGAGTAAGTTAATTGTAAGAGAATCGCTACTTCCTGATAGCCATTTAATGTCAGGAAGGCCTACGCTTAATACCCAGTAGATGTATATATAAATCACAAGGGCAGTTATCCTCATTGTTTATCACTTTGGTTATTAAAAACAGGAAGCTTACTTCATCCACTGCTCATACCATCTCACAAAGGCCTACCTTGGCCTCTCTGTTTGAAATTCACCCCCACCATCCAGGTTTTTGGATGTAATTATTTGAAAAGCCTTTGAACAGGTCATGAGACTCATCATCAAAACAGATCTTACTGCTGACACTGTACCAATTACAGGTTTCAGTTTTTACAGAGAGATCTTGGAGTAGAGATGCTAAAAGCACAGACTCTGAAGCCAAAATAATTGTATTTAATAATACTAAAATCTCAGCTCTTCTACGTATTAGTTGCCTTGAGGTTAAGTGCCCCAACTTTCTACACCTCAGATTCTTTACATTTTAATTGGGAATAATCATAGCACCTCCCTCTTCTGTTTGTTGTGTGAATTGACCTGAGTTTGTATTTGTGTCAGTGCAGAACCCTGTTTAGGGTGTTATGAATGGTTTGTGTGTTTGGCCATTATGGCCAGGCACCATCTTTTCTTCCAAAGAAAGGGGGCAACCACTCAGTATCTGAAACTAGAGGCTGAATTCATTGCTTGCTAAGCAAGGGAGAACTGCACTTGTTAGGCACAGTAGCTCAGAGCAACAAACTGCTGATATTATACAGGGTTTTAGGTTTTCCAAAGAGAGGTGTCTACTACTAGGAAGTTGTTGATTGATTTGGTTGGATTTAAAACTGATTCTGGTGCTACTTGTTACTCTAATCAAAAACCATTTGTGTTCTTTCTTGAAACTACAGAGCAGGAACTTTTCATTTTTCATGATAAATAATATTTAAGATTATTTATTAAGCTACTCCTAAGTGTCAGTCACTGTTCTAGACACAGGGGATGCAGCCTTAAGCAAAAACACAAAGTTTTCTTTCTCAGTGAATCTGCTAAATTTTGAGATACAAACGATAAATACTACAAAACTGTATGTAAGACAGCATAGTTATAGGATAATTCATTCATTCATTCACTAAATATATATGCCTCTACTTTGCTCCATACATTGTTCTAGGACGGGAATGAGCACAGTCCAGGTTCTTGAGGAATTTATGTACTATTGAAGAAGGAAGACAACAAAATAAAGAAACAAGGGATATGTAATCTGATATTTAATAGAGACAAGCACAAAATACAATAGGGGGTCAGAAACATGGGTGTTATTTATCATAGAGTGGCCAGGGCTACCTGGGTGGCTCAGTCTGTTAAGTGTCTGACTGAGGTCATGATCTCAGGGACCTGGGATTCAGCCCCATGTAACAGGGAATCTGCTTCGCCATCTTCTTCAGCCCCTGCTTGTGCTCACTTTCACTCTCTTTCTCTCAAAGAAATACATTTTTAAAAATAGAGTAGTCAGAGAAGGCCTTTCTGAAGAATTAACTTTTCTGCCAACACTAAGAGAAATGAGTGTGTGAGATCAGTAGTCTAGAACAACAGGATTCCGGGCAAAAAGATGACCAAGACAGGAGTCTTTGGTTGGAAGTGTGTTTCTTCTGTTCCTGGAGCCCTGGAAGTCTAATGAAACTGAAGCAGGGTGAGCTAGTGAGGGTAGGAGACTCAGTAGAGGGATGCAAGGTCATGTCATACTAGACAATTATGAGAACACTGAGATTTATTTATTTATTTATTTTTTACTGGGAGGTTACTGAGAGATTAGTGTAGGAAGGGTCTCCAAGTCTTCCTTTCAAGCTTTTTTTATAGGCCCTGAATCAGTTTATAGACCATATCTGCCTATGCCAATCTCAGCATGGGCTAGACAGAAACACCTTTGCCCTTCTTTAGACACCTACCAAGACACTGATTCATTACCTTTTTTTCTTTTTTAAAGATTTTATTTATATATTTGACAGAAAAAGAGAGAGAGAGAGAGAGACAGTAAGAGCAGGAATACAAACAGGGGGAGTGGGAGAGGGAGTAGCAGGCTTCCTGCTGAGCAGGGAGCCTGCTGTGGAGCTTGATCCCAGGACCATGGGATCATGACCTGAGCCGAACAAAGAAAGACACTTAACGACTGAGCCACCCAGGCACCCCTGATTCATTACCTTTTGTCAAAACTCTTTTTTTTTTTTTTGGGGTTGAAAACGATTGTATTTTATGTGGAATAGCACAATACATATTAACTTTAGGGAGACTGTGAAAAGATTAAGTTGTATATATTTTTTTTTTAATTTATTTATTTTTTTTAAAATTTTTTTTTTATAAACATATATTTTTATCCCCAGGGGTACAGGTCTGTGAATCACCAGGTTTACACACTTCACAGCACTCACCAAAGCACATACCCTCCCCAATGTCCATAATCCCACCCACTTGTCAAAACTCTTTTACCTGGAAATATGTCCTGTACTTCTCATGACAGGTCTTTCACATATGCTCAGGCTAAACTACTCATTGCTTGTGTTGAAGCTAGATCTGCCCTTCTATCAGCCACCTAGGGCAAGTGAGTAAGTTGTCTTCATTTCTCCTTATCAGGCTGCTTCAAGATCCTGGGACATAAAGCCCACTCTTAATCATATCTACAGAACCACTGTATATTATCTAAATAAGACTTAACTAGAAAAGCATTTTTAAAAAATCAAATAATATTCCTTGAGCACTTGCTGCAGTGAGAGTTTTATGACAGTGAAAGCAAAAAGGCAAAATTCACAGAAAAGATGTCATGTTGTTTTCCTTTAAGTAACTCCTCCTCCCCCACATATTAACTTCAAAGATAAATATTCAAATTGGCATAGCTCACATTGAGATGAGAATAATGCATTTTTATCTCAGATATTTGTACTACTAATATTTTGGGAAGGAACTAGCAAGAATCATAGAGACTATAGCCCAACCCCCTCATTTTATGAGGAAATTGAGTCCCAGGAAGGTTAATTGACTTGTTAGAAATGACAAAATTAATTGGTAGCCTTAGATAGCATAATAAGTACATCATCTGTGATCGAGTGATAAATCATATTCTAGTTTTACATACTTATGGTGTTCAATTTTTATAAAACCCTGTAAGAATAATCTCATTAGCCAAAATTATAGGAATTCTGGCTCTTTGTTTACTTAAGAATATATTATGAACTTTTTCATCCTATTACTATTTTCTAGTTTTATTGGGTTATGCCCAGGAAGATGAGGGATTTTCCAGTGTACAGGTAGCAAAAAGGCTCCTGAAAAAAACTCATGAGATATGCCAAAATGTGGTCCACAATGGTGCAGACACAGGATTAAATCCAAGTGCCTGGTGCTGAGGCATTGAGTTAGCCATCAAATGAACGTAAGAATGGACCTCAGGTAGATAAGTCCAGGTGAGGTGAGGAAGAAGATGGCATCAGTAGTTAAGAACTACCAGCGATACCTGAATGAGCACTTTGTTGAGTGTCTGCTAGGCACTATTGCTTGTGTTTTGTTCGCATTATTCATGTTGACAATAATTTTTGTGAACCAATTATGTAATTGACGACTTAATAAAAGAGAAAGCGTTCAAGAAGCTTTGATCCTGGTCTAAGATGTTAAAGTGAATCTGGGATTCAAATCTGTGCTGTCAGGGCTCCTGAGTGACTCAGTCAGTTAAGCATCTGGGTCCTGGAATAGACCCTGAGTCTGAGTCTGGCTGGCTCCCTGCTCAAGAGGAAGTCTGCTTCTCTTTCTGCCCCTCCCCCTACTTAAGCTCTCTCTCTCTCTCTCTCTCTCTCTCAAATAAATAAACAAAATCATTAAAAACAAAAAACAAATCCATGTTGTCAATCTGAGAACACAGGTTCTAAACTAGCACGTACCTGTCTCTCAGAGCTTGGTCATAGTCAAAGACGGAATTATCTTGGGATAAATGAAGCTTAAAGTACAAAGTCCCCCAAGTGTGTGGGTCCCTTCCCATTCATATTTCAATTAAAGATCAACTTCCCTGCCAAATTTTGTATACGTGATGTTTTTAATCTTTCCTTATAGAATTTTCTCCTTCAAATTATATAAGATTTAGGCCCCACAAAACCAAGAACCAACCCTATTGTGAGCTTAGAAGGTCTTGCCTTTCTTGCCATGATTAGAGTTCATGGCTGGGGATATAGAAATTTAGATCCATTCTGCAAGACAGGAAGCTGGATATGAAGTTCCCATTAGGCATTCTTATGTCTCTGCCTATTTCTGTGTCTACTCAGACTTCCTGACTGACTGACTGAGAGAAGAAAAGATTATTCGGCAGCATGAAGTTTCTAGGCCTTGCTGATGGTAAAGGGAATGCAGCTCTGTTCCCCACAGAACTGACTCACAAGCTAGTTGGGCTTAAACCTGGAGGGTTTCAGGTTTCAGAGCCCAATTAGCAGCATGGCTGAGGGGAGAGAGCATTGACTTTTACATCAGATAGATATGGATTTGAGTCCTACCTCCTTCACTTACTAGTTGACCTTGGAGATCTTACTTGATCGATCTGAGCCTCATTTTCAATGCATTTAAGTTTGTCATTGTTGTAAGGACTAATCACAATGAGTGGACAGTGCCTGGCTCTATTACTGTGCTCTATGAATGTGGCTATTAGTTGTTAGAACCCATGCAAAAACCAAATAGGATAAAGACAAAGGAAATGAAGCACAAGCAAATATCATCTATTATTTATCATTTATCTTATTTGCATATCTAGATATATGCTACAGATTTGGAGTAGCACCCTAGAAATCTTTGTTTGCACTATCCTCCTCTTCATTTAGGGCAGATGGACCCTTTTGTATTCATAAGCATGCATTCATTCGTTCATTCATTCATTCAACCTGTATTTACCAACCTCTTACAAGATGCTAGTCTAGGGACTGGGCAATGACAGGGAACAAAATAGAGATCCTTGCTTTGGTAGAGGAGATGGTCTTGGTGGCAGCAGAGTTTCCTTCCCTGTATTATGTATTGGGAAAGGCAGAGAATATTGGTATCAGTGTGCATACATTCATAATTGGAAGTTGAGAGACATTGCGTCTGATTGCTTTCTTCTATTCTTATGAAATGGGGTGAAGTGAAAAGCATTTGTGAGGTGGCAAGTAATGGATGTTTTAAAGAAAGTGCAGTATGTCTTTCAGAGCCTGGGGAAGTGAATTTACCAAGCAAATGTGAGAAGATTACTGGGCAGTGCTTAGTGCTCATTTGAGGTCTGTGGTCATAATTTTAAAAGATGGGCCCTGGCTTGGATGAAGTAAGCACTTTCATGAATACATTGCTACAAGATCAGTCTTTCTAGATACATTCAAAGAGAAGGGCAGAACAGGGTTAACAGGAGAATGGGGAAAATTGCAAGGAAATTAGAGAGAAAATGCTTAATACAACCTCTGAATACACAAAAACAGATATAGAGGCTACAAGAGACTTGAAATTGAACAAGCTGAGAATTGTGTTCTCCATTTGTATGATGAGGCAGAGGCCAGTGACTGAAAATCTCATCTCTCAGTTGCATGGCCATACATCAAAATAACTAGTAAAATTGTTTGTGATGGGGTTCTAACAAAGCATTTACAAATACACGTGAAATTACAAATACATTGTGAAAATGCTTGAGAAAATACCTTCAGACTGCTCTTCAAACAGCTGATGAATTCCGTAAAGTTGTATAGGTACTGTGCCTTCATAAATGCAGTAAAATTCAAATATATAGAAAGGGGATTTCTGATTAAATTCTGAATTTCAAAAATAAAACTTTATTCACTAGATGGGTTTTTTAAAAGATATTTTTAATGATGATGAGTTTGTGCCTTTTTTTTTTAGCCCATAGTCTTTTACTAACTTTTAGAAAATTTAGTGTCTATGAGCCACAAATCTGATGCCTTACCTTCAAAAATGTGTGTTCAATGGCTATCAAAACCAGTGAGGTATGTGACTTTGTGTGTTCATGTACACATACACATTGTGCACAAATATAATTGTGTTAATATATATTAGACTCATGAGTGCATATACTTACATACTACACACACACATATACACATTCCAAGAACGTAAGTTATGAAGTTTATTAATTAAAAGAATAAGCCATTGAGCTCACTGAAGAAACAGATTCTTGATTCTTTTGAACAAGACCTGTGCAGATTCCTTAGGACATAGATTTATATTTAAGCATGTATCTAAGTGCAAAGGAGGAGGGGGTGGCATGGAAAAGAGCAGCAGAGGGATAATCTAACAAGTGTGGACTGAGTTGAAGCACGCTATGCCTTTGAGTGAAAAAACCCTAACTGCAATCTCTACTCTAACTAGTCGTGTGATCTTAGCTAAGTTATCTAAACTTTCTGATCCTCTGTTCCTTCTATAAAATCCTCCAATGGACATAGCTCACAGACTATTGCCTGAAACAAACACATATTAATAGACAAAGTGCTTAAATGACTAATTCTAGTCCTTAATAAGTGCCCAAGTGAGTGTTCTTACCTTTGCCTGGTTCTTGGTCACCAGGCCACTGTGTACCTCCCTCCTTGAGTTTGGAAAGGCCCTGTCTGTCCTGGCTGCCTCTTCTGTGTTCCCCTTTGCTGGTCTTTCTAAGCGTGGGCTCCTCCCTCACCTGCTCAGTGACATTTCCCTTGGCCATCCTTCAATTCTGAATTTGGGGCAAGAGCCTCATTTTGTCTGCATGTGAATTAATTCCCGCAAATACCCAGCATGTGTCCCATGAGACTGGCAAATACCACCATGTTGAAAATTCATTCAGAATATATTTCTTAAGTTAAAAGAGTAAGTTTCAAAACAGGATGCAAAATAATAATCCCAGTTTTTTAAAATATACATATATATATATAGATAGTGGAGGGAGAATAAACACAAGCATTTTTTCATTTTTTCTTTGACGTGTACATTTTGACATGTTTGTTGGTTTTTTTTTTTTTAAGATTTTATTTATTTATTTGACAGAGAGAGAGAGAGATCACAAGTAGGCAGAGAGAGAGGCAGAGAGAGAGGAAGGGAAGCAGGCTCCCTGCCTAGCAGAGAGCCCGATGCGGGGCTCGATCCCAGGACCCTGGGATCATGACCCGAGCCGAAGGCAGAGGCTTTAAACCACTGAGCCACCCAGGTGCCCCTTGACATGTTTTTATATAATTTCTAGAGGTTACTTTTAAAAGGAAAAATAAATATATCAATACAAAATGCTCATTATTTGTTTTTCCAATGGGAGAAACACAGTGCCCATTGGAGCACAGTCATTTATCAATTTAAAATGAAAAACACTTTTTTGGGGGATGCAGAAACATATTTAAAATGAAGGGTTCTATGTATGTTTGTTTTATCTTTAGAAATACGATAACTCAAAAAAAACATCTGGGAACTAAGGACAGATTTTCATACCTCGAAGACATTTTTCAACTTCAAGCCAAACAGTGTCCTCAGTAGTTGATAAAAAGCTGTCTCTGTAAATATTCCTATGTCAAGGAAGTTATCAGGGGACTAGGATATTGATATTTTGCCTAGGAGCCTCACTTACGTGAAAGAGGAGCTCATTTTCTACACCTTTTATGAGGAGCTGCAGTTTTATGACTCTTAGGAATAAACCAGTTCACTCTATTGATGTATTCTGCTTCATTTCCTCCGAAAGGGGAAATTGAACTGGGTGTGTGATGTGGAATGGGGTGAGGTAGAGCAGAGGGTGCAGAGGATGCTGGTTGCTCCAGCCTGGCCGTTCTCTGCTCTCCTGAGCTCCTCAGTAATTTTCTTTCCTGAACAGCCGCTTGCTCGCATCTGAGTGTGCTCCATTCATGCGCAAGCCTAGGTACGAGTTATTTAATATGGGCAGCAGATTAAAAGGAAAAGATGACAGAAAGGAGCTTCAAGAA
Source organism: Mustela lutreola (assembly GCF_030435805.1). NCBI lineage: Eukaryota > Metazoa > Chordata > Mammalia > Carnivora > Mustelidae > Mustela > Mustela lutreola. Next base: position 51,913,121 of record NC_081290.1, read on the forward strand.
GTGCAAGGAAGCATTTGAGACCCATGCAAAGATTCCATTATGTGTGGTTCTCCAGCAAGGAATTTTAAATAGTTCTCACACATTTTTTGTTTGTTTCTTTCAAAAGTACTTTATAAATTCAGCCATAGGGATGATCCCTATAATTTTCCTTTTTCATTACTAGATTTATCTTTTCTTGAATAATGAATGTGAGGAGGGCTAGGTTGACATTTATTCAAATTGATGCAATTTAGGGCATTCAAACAACAACAACAAAACAACAACAACAATAACAACAAAACAAAACAAAAAAAAACTACTTTGAGGATCTAGGCCATAATCTGGGGACACAAAGTAAGATATGATCAGTGCTTTCACATAATGTAAGTCCAAGAGCGATTCCCCCAAAATCTTGGTGCTATGGAAAGAACACAGCATCGGTTGCAAACAGTCTGTGTTTCCTTCCTTCCTTCCTTCTTCCTTTTTTCAGTCTTCTGTTTTCATCCAGATTCAATCAGTACTAGTTATCTACCAGTTACTTCTTTTCCAAGAAGAGGAGATCAGACCAACCTCAGCGCATTCCCATGAAGAAAAATGAGCTGATGTAGGTACAACATCAAGTGCAGTAGCCAGTCGAGAAGGGCCACTTACACATACTTGCTACACCTTGTATCACAGGTGCCCTGATGGTGTTAGGAGCCTGCAGCTTGGGATCTTATGGCCTGACTTTGAACCTCAGTCCAGACACTTACCTGCTTCGGAATCTTGGGTTCAACCCTTATCCTTTCTGTGCCTCAGGTTCCTTGTCAGTAAAGAAAAGATAATAGTAGTATTGGTATGGTAGGGTTTTGAGGATAAATGAGTTAATATGCATAAAACACCTGAAGTGCCTGGCTCAGGATAAGCTCTGTCGAAGCATTTGCTCTTTTTTTTTTTTTTTTTTTAAATAAATGTGAGTCCTTTTTCAAAATTGAGTCTAAGTTGTTAGTGTATTTTTTTCTTTTTTTTCCTTTTTTTGTAATCATGGTTTTTGTAATCATGATTTTTTTGTAATCATCTTTTTTTGTGATCATGGCTTCCATTTTACCTTAATTTCTTTCATTTTGCATTGTTTTGCCTGTGTTTTCCTTGTAATCTAAGTACATATCTGTGCATGGTTAAATCTTCACAGAAAACAAAAAGGAAAAAAAAGCGGGTATAAGTTCAGTTAGCACCTTGGTTTTTAATGAATGCTTCTATCCCTCATTGCAGTATTTAGCAGATACTCCGCAAATGGCTATGAATAAGGAAGTCAGATAAATGACTCTTAAGTAGTACTTTGACATTGCTCTATCAACTTTTATAGTTTTTATTCTAAAATATTTTATATATCATATATAATTTATATATGTAAATGGCACATATTTTCTATTTTCTATTATATTTATATTTTATAAATTATATATATAATTTCCAGTAACAAGGGATAGACTATAGGGAAGATGGGGGTGCAAGGGAACTACAATAGTAGGAGGCTTTATTAGTCTTGACATAGGCTAAAGAAGCCTTCCAAAGGCATCTAGATTCCTTTGCAAAATAGTCTTAAGTGAGGGTCATAGCAATACAGAGTCAGTAGAAGACCATTTGGCACCAGGTTTTGCTGTACATTTGGTTGGGCAAGTCACCAGTAAGACTTCTGAGAAATAAATTAACTCCTGTGCCCGAGGTTCCTCATCTCTCATGTGGAGAAATTAACGTTGGTTTCAGGGGGTTGTTATGATGATTAAATGGATTAATATATACCAGGCCCTTAAGACAGTGCCTGGTCTTACATAACACTGTTATTGCTCTATTATTATAATACTCATCACACATTACATGAATATATTCTCTCTCTCTTTTTTTTTTTTTAATGAATGTATTCTTATGTCTGCCTTTACATAGTAATTATTAGAGATACAGACCTTGGTTGAGTGCATATTTACTTTCATATATTTATAACTACATTCTAATAGGAATATACATAGTATTATTAGTATTATAACAATGATCTTATCCTGGTTCATATAAATGATACTTTGTTTTTTTTCTTTCCAAATTAATGCAAGTTCATAAAATTTCGGACAATGCAGGAGCACCCAGTTGGCTCAGTCGGTTAAGCGTCTGCCTTAGGCTCAGGTCATGATCCTAGGGTCCTGAGTTTCAGCCTTGCACTGGGCTCCCTCCTCAGTGGGGAGCCTGCTTCTCCCTCTCCCCCTGCTCCTGCTCCTGCTCTCTCTCTCACTCTTGCTCTCACTCTCTCTTGCTTTCGCTCTCTCTCAATCTCAAATAAATAAATAAAATATATATATATTTTTAAATTTGAGCAGTGCAGAAATCTGTGAAATAAAAACTTAGGCCATTTTGGTCTTTATTCTCTCTTCTTTTCTCGTAGAGTACTCCTGGGGTAATATAAGTTTTAAAGCATTTTCTATAGAGTTTGAGAGTCAGGGAGGAAAGGTCTCTAAGGTCATGGAGTTTTAGAAACACTGAACTGTAGGTCCCTGGTGGAGATACAGACTATACATGGACATATTAAAAGTATTAGAAAGTCTTATAAACAAACTGGCCTTGTAACCTCTTAACAGTGTTTGCCTACCATTAGTGTCCAACAGGACACATTTGGGAAATGTTGTATTAAGCTATAGGCAGCCTGAAAGAGTGGAAAGAACATGAACTTCTGGGTTAAAAGGGTTTGGATTTGAATCTAAGCTCTGTTCTTTAGTGAATTTGTATTAATTCCTTTACTTTTCGTTTTACTTTGAATGTAATTCAGTTTTCTTGTCAGCAAAATAAGGATAGTATTATTCCCAAAGATTCATTGTAAAAATTAAATAACAGATAAAAAGCATAAGCGTATTTCACAAATGGGTACCTCCCTTCCCTTCTCTCCAATGAATGGGAAGAAATATACAGAGAGGTTTCTGACAGACATCAGGAATCCCTGGGGAAGTGTTTTGCAAATTGCTCATTGAAGAGAAATGTTTCTGGCTATGGTTTAAAATAGGATAGAAGATGCCTTAGTCTATGAGATTCACTTTTCAGGAAAAATACATCCAACTTGGTCTCGGCCTCATATTTCCTTTACCTCAAAGCAATATACCTTATCTCTCCATTTTGTCACTTTCATGGCTCAAGATGTAGCCAGTGTGGGGTGCCGTTTATCACATAATATGCTCAAGTCCTGTTAATTCTCACGACTCAACCAATGACTAAGTCATTGAAACAGGGCACAGTGGTCTTATCACATGCTGGCATCCAGGGTAGCATTTTATTCTTTTGCATGAAATGCATACAAATCAAACATTCTGTTGATTCTAAATGTTCAGAACTCTTGGCTACTTATTCAACAGCTGAGAGCTCTGAGCCTGGCTTTCAGTATAGGCAAAATAAGAGAGATAAGGGGAAAAGAGAGGTATGCAAGATAAGTAGAGGACACAGAAATCCCTTTGAATATCTGCATTTGAATGGAAAGTATGCTGAATTGGGGGAAGGACAGAAATGGATGAACATAGGCTCCAGGGGCTCAGACTGAGCAATTTTCATTTAGAGTTTGTCATTCTTTATAAACAGTGCTTTGTATTATTGTAATAAGTCATGCCATTGTTGGAACAAAGCCAGTTCTTTTGTGCAATGCTGGATAGCAGGCATTCTGTCATACTTCGGGTTTGTTTGTTTGTTGTGTAGATTATAGTTTCTAACACCAGATTTCACTGGCCTTTATGATTTTATTTCTGATTTAGAAAATTTAAAAATACACAAGAATTTTTCTGAAATTCAGACTGACTCATTTGGAATGTGTAGTGATTGGGGCATTGTCTGAACCAAGCTTCTGAGCAAATCTTTATTCACAGAGAGTTTTAGTCTAAAGAAGATTTGGAGTGGGGAATATTTAAAATGCTGGAAGAAGTCAACTGTTTTCAAGCAACATTCAAGTTCCTCAGACGTTATTTAAATAATGCATGTAATTAAAAATTATTTTTATCTATTCATTAAAAGCAAGATTAAAGAAGGGTATCAAATAGGTTGACTTTGTTATCCCAATCTGAATTAATATTTAATTTAAAAATAGATGCTAATGGATTGAGCTAGGCCATATCAGGGAGGGCTCGTGCATGTGTTTTAAAGACAGAACATAATAAAATGAGACACTAAAGGGAAAAAAAAAAGTAGGGAGTTCAAAGCACTGATGTAGAGATCAGAATTATTGGGGTGTGACTTCAAGGTATTCTTACTAAGGGTGTGATTTGAGCCAAGAGCAGTAGCAGATGCTACTGATGTCTACCCAAGTCTCTTGAGCCCTTTCTTCTGGTGGTAGTTTCCATCCCCCAAATGTGGGCACTCACTAAAGTCTCACAACTGTTACTTTCTCTGGAGGATTACCCTTGGGTGATTGTAGCCAGGGTACTAGGGAGTTACACACACACACACGGATTGGAACAGTAGGTATATTTCAGTCTTAGTCCCTTGCCTCAAGACAGGACAGACTCTGCTCTCCTATTTATCTTCCAGAGTTTCCCATGGATTAGACTAAAACTAGACTCCTCCAGAAACACCCTACCTCTTTCTCCTTTCTTTATTACTTCCTACATCTCATTTTCAGTTTCTCTTGAAAGCAGTCCCTCCATCAGCCATTTGCCTGAGAAATCTTCCTCAGGATCTGTGTCGTCCAGGACACCCAGCTTAAGACAAGGGGCTGAACTTCACTGTGTCTAGTTTCTTTCTCTGGAATAATAGCCATAGGATGAGAAGCACCTGAAATGAGCATTTGATAAGGTAATTCTTCCCGAGGTTGCTGCCTTTGCTGTTATAATTATTATTATCATCATTCCTTGAATTATTAGTAGCTGATGTGTAGAGGTATTAAACTACTTCTTAAACTCAAATAACAGAGCATACATTTCACATTTCAGAGCAGTCAATTTAAGAATACCCACCAGTGGGCATTTTCACATGTATTTTTATTGCTGTTCACCTTCATTAAGTAGTATTTGTTTCCTATACTGAGATTCAACAATATTTTTACATGGAGCAGTCCAGTATATTTTGTGTCTGCAAAAACTTGTAGTCCAGTAAGGATGTTAGGCAAATACTCAAAAACAATACAAAGAAGGGTTGGAAGGCACACAATAAGAGTACAAGATATGTAAAAACAAAATGATGTGTTCTTTCAAGATAGGGAAAGGCCACATTTAGCTTGAGGCATGAAAGAATCTTGAGGAAGGAAGGAAGAATGAATGAATGGATGGACGGTTGATTGGTCAACCAGCTGGCTGGTTGTTAATAACTTTAATTGAGGAATAATTTACATTACACAACATTTATCTATATTAAGTATACAATTAAGTAGTTTTAGTAAATTCTTCATGTTGTGCAACTAACATACCCATCCAGTATTAGAACAATTCCATTCTTGACAGGATCCCTCTTGCCCACTTATATTTAATCTCCATTCCTGCCCAAAGCTCCAGGGAACCGATAATCTACCTTCTGTGTTTATAGGTGTTCCTTTTTTGAAAATATTATACAAATGTTTTCATGTGATATGTGGCCGTTTGTATCTGGCTTTTTTATTTAATGTTTGAGATCCATTGATGTAGCATATATTACTAATTTATCCTTTTTTATTACTAAATAGTATCACATTGTATGGATGTACCACATCTTGCTTAGCCATCCATTTGTTGATGGGCATTTGGATTGTTTCTACTTTTGGGCTATTTTGTGTGCAAATCCTTCTGTGGAGAGTAGATGCATTTTAATAGATAACCATGAGCTAGCAGTGAACGTAGTGCTGTGAGTAAGGAATGGAGATGAAAAGTTTGTATTGTGTTCAAGAAAGAGTGGATACTCATTTAGCAGAAGCAAAGAGCACCATAGAGGCATAGAGAATAGGGAAAAATAAAACAACAGCACAATTGCACAATTTGCCAATACGCATCAAGAGAATATATATTTTCTAATATGTTCTACCTAGAAAATATGTCATGCTCAAAACATTTACAAAACACTTGATAGCGTGCCCCTCTGGGGAAATTAACAGAGCTCATTAGTGTTTTAAAAATTATGAAAAGTTTTGTAGTAAAGATAACAATTTTTTAAATATATTTTAAGGGAGACCTGGGTGGCTCAGTTGGTTAAGGCTCAGATCATGATCTCAGGGTTGTGAGATTGAGCCCCACTGCTGACTTATGTTGAGCATGGAACCTGTTTAAGATTCTCTTTCCTCCTCTGCCCCTCCACCCTGTGCATGTTCTCTCTCCTGCACCCCCTCCCTTTCTAAAAAAATAACAATAAAATAAAATATATTTTAAAAATATCTAAATTTTGTTTAGTCTGCTATTACACACACACATACACACACACACTTTGGAATCTATTTTTATTAATTATGCTATTAATATTTAATCTAATGTTCTATGGATATACTTTGGTCAATACATACAAAAGAGATACATAACAGGTTCTTCCTAAAGACAAGGAAAGGAACTGTGACAAAAACTAATCTCTATAAAAGATAATGTGGGGATTTCTAAAATTAATGTAGTTCTTTGATTTCTCACAATCTTCTAATTTATACTTCTGTTAAGGCAAATTGCATTATGGTAGCATCCCTAATATTAAAATGGGAATAATATCACTCTAACCCCAATCCAAATTGTTTTGCAAGCTATTTGTCATATGCCATTATTGGATTAAGAAATAATTTTTGTGCATTTTTAATAAGAAAAGAATTTCAGTGTGCATTGCATATGGTAAGGTCAGAATTGTTTCACAAAACTTTTGTTTCAGTTATGTGTGTATTTCTGTATCGGCATCTGTGTGTTATCCTGATGTATGAATATACAAACAGTGGGTTATAGTTAAACAGAAAATGAAAGTTGTTGCTCTAAATCATGGTTTCTCAAAGTTTAATGAAAGGATCATGATGGCGCAAGATACTTTTTGGTGATATATAGATAATCATTATTAATATAGTATTAGTAGGGAGATATCTATACCTTTCCTAATCCCAGTTCAACCCTTTGATTATAGATATGAGATGGTCTCCTTTTGGTGGAAGTCTTGAATACATCAAAAATACTTTGTTTCTCTTCTTTGAAAAGAGATAACAATTCTGAGTTCAGTCCCCAAACTTCAAAACAATGTTGTTTCATTGTGTTTATATTAATAGTTACCTCTTTATGGCTAGTGATACTTATTTGCAATTTAGTAGTGATAAAATATCCCCTTTAAAAATAGTGTATTTAAAAAGTGTATTTAAGTATAAATCAAATGAAGTAATTTAAGAAATATAACAATAGCATAAATGAATTATGGCTTTTGGTAAAGATATTAGAGGTGGTTGTGAACAACTGAAATTTCAGACACATTATTCTAAGTTTTACTTGAACTGATAATGTCCTTTACTTAGGAAAACTTCCCTGATATATATATCATATGCATGTATGTATTTTAAATATATATATATGTGTGTATACACACACACACACACACACACACACACACACACACATATATATATATATATAGATGTATATTTAAATGAATTGTCTTATATTTTTTGGTGATAATGTTCTGGTACCTGAGAACCAATCAGTCCTTTTCAGAAGTCAGCCAACAAACACAAGGCGGTGATCTAGACCTGAAAGTTTGCTGGTAAAAGAAGCAAATGTGGCTCGAAAAACCACTCTTTTTTATAGAGTATGTTTTCCTTCTTTCTTTGCCAAGAAATCTGTAGAAGAATTGCAGCCTGTGATGGAAGGCCCATAGGTGTTTTCCACATCTCTATCTCATTAGATGAAATCAACTCAGTTAGTTGTCAATGCCAGGCAGTTTCATTTAATCCAATATTCATGTCATTGGGAGGTTGTCGTATGTACACAGATTACCAATTTTCAAATAATTAGAATGCAATAAAAATAGAACCAATACTCTCCTGATGCCATGTATAATTTAATCTCTTCTTGTTGAATTGCAATTGAATTCAGGGTCTGAAAGACTAATGAGAATATTAATTGGATTTGTATTATATATGTGCAAAAATACCACTTAATCAAGTTGCAATTTATTGGATGCCAGATAAGAGTTTACTTGAGCTCAAGTTTGTCTACCACCTTCAAGATGGGCCTGTCACTTCTAAATTTGACACATCAAGTCAGTATCTTAATTCAATCCTGTATGTGTCTGCTATACAAGTAATCCAAACCACTATGGCCTACATGAACTTCTTTTTTCTAATTTCTCAGAAAGTCCTTATTCACACTCTTTGTCCTGGATCCAAGACTGAATTATTTTCTATATGTTTTGGTTTTTGTTTGTTTGTTTGTTGCTGATTTTAACACCTAAAAAATCACTGAGAGTAAGTATCCAGTTGTATATATGACCCAAGTTTCACAGGTGATTTGTGATTGATTGATTGATTGATTGATTCTTGCATTCAACAAATTCTTTTTCTAGATTATTGCAGGGAACTTCCACTTTTGGGGAAGACAGTGGAGGTTTGGGGCAGAGGAGTGTTATGGTATGGCTCATATTTTCAATGAGTTACTTTAGTTGATGTCTTCATGGAGTAGGAGGCAAAGCAGAAGCAGTAAAAAACAGTCTGGAGGCTTTTGTGGCTGACAAGCTAAGAAGTGATAGTACCATAAACCAGGATGGTAGAAGTTACAAGTGCTTGCCATGTACTTTGCAATGTGCCTGGCATGTTTCTCTTTCCAATAAATTGCTTAATAAATATATGATAATATATTCTTGTCTGACTTATATAGCCCCACTTCCAAAACTTTTGACCTTCCAATAAATATAAAAAAAGGCTTATCTCTGCATATTTACAAAATAGTCTCAGAATTCAAGCTGATGGGCAGGGAATTGGGGTACATTTTATAGCTGCTGTGTTTAGCAGAATCATTCTTTTGCATTATATGCAGTTGAGTGCATTTTGATTTTGAATAGTTTTATTAGATTGTTTTTTTCATAAGTATAGAAAAAGAATGGAACAAATATGGACTGGATATACTACAAATAACAACATCAATATTTAGACAAAACTGGGTGACTAGATGCAGAATTGGGAAATCTGCCTATTAGCACTAAAGAGAAATGTGGTGGTCATTTTGTGCTGTTGATGGTCTTATCCCCAATAGCTCAGTTTGTAAGTGCTAGAAATAATTATAAACTTGACACTTTGAATATTAAAGTACTGCTTTGTGAGATGCTTTCTTTAGAATAGAAAAGTTTTAATCTGGACACATTCTCAAAATTCATTTTAGAATAATGGGTAGGTAAAATTATGCCTATTTTACAGATTAGGAATCCAAAATTCAAATAGATTACATGACTTTGTCTCAACACTCCCACAATAAAACCTTGATGTCAGCAGAGAGTGACTATTATGAGAGTCTGTTGTGTTCAGTGCTATATCCCAAGTGCCTAGATGGGTGCTGGCTGAATAAATATTTGAGAAAGAATGACTGAATGAGTGAATAAATGAAAGTCACAGAACCAAGATTATAAAAGGACCTGGCTTAAAATATTAGAAGGGGAATAACTTGATAAAGGTGTAGAAAATATGCTCTGTATATCCATAGTAATGTAAGATAGAAAAAATAGCTAATATGTATGTTGTTTTTTAAAAAATTATGTATGATAAAGTAAGGTCAATACCAAATGACCACATTTCTCTAAAGGCAAATTCAAATATTTTTATTTCATATCCACTTTCATCACAATAGTACATAAACTAAACTAAATTAACATTGTATCTCAAAGCTTGTGACCTTCCATCATAACAGAAAAACATTAAAAAAAAATGAAAAATCAAGAACAGCCACTGGAAATACTCTATTTCTGGATTCTGTTCCCCAGATGCAATTTCTTGGAAACTTTGGTCTGTTTCTTCTACTATGGACTTTTATAATAAATTTGTTCTTACTTATATTTCTTCACCTTTCAATTTCAAATATTACTTATTGTCTTACTTCTATGGAAGATGAAGATTGCACTTTCTTAAAACATACCTTATTCTATACCCAAGACCCCTCCTCCATTTTCCAAATGTTTTCATTAAGCATTGTTCAAAGCTCTTCAAGAGAGTGTACAATGAGCTTTACTTTCTTGTTTTCCTTGGAGTTGATAATGGCATTTTGTTTTTAGTTAGCTAACTTTTCTATGCATGTATGACTTCCAATTCTCAATCTCAAACTATGGTTTTCTTCTTTGTACAAATAGACATATACTAAAATACCCTAAGTCATTTTCTCCCTTGGGATATCCCTCCTTGACCCTCTTATCTTGTTCCAATTTACAGCTTATTCCCAACCCTCCACCCAAGACTCACTTAGATTTCCTTTGCCTTTCTCTTAGGTTACATCCCATGTCCACTTCTTATTAGCTCCTCCCTCCAGTTAATAGAGTATGTCTCCCATTTCTTCCTAAGAAATAAAGAAGCAATTTAAAAAATTATCTATTTATTTGACACAGAGAGAGAGAGAGAGAGAGACTGAGAGAGAGGGAACACAAGCAGAGGTAATGGGAGAGGGAGAAGCAGGCTTCCCGCCCAGCAGGGAGCCTGATGTGGTCCTCTATCCCAGGACTCTGGGATCGTGACCTGAGCTGCAGGCACACACTTAATGACTGAGCCACCAATGTGTCCAAGAGGATATTTGTTAAAGAAAAGTTTCATTCTCAAATTAAAAAAAAAAAATTGTCATCACATGCAACCTCTATTTATGTTGGAATTCTAAGTTGAAGAACAGTTTCCCTCAGAATTTTAAAGCTTTATTTTATTTTATTTTATTTCCAATCTTTGAGTTAAAAAAAAAAAAAGAGGAGAGAAGGAAGGAGGGAAGGAAAAGAAGGAGCAGGTCCTTTAACATTCTTTTCATCTAAACAGTTTCTTTTTTCTCTTCAGGAAGCTGTTAGCATTTAATCTTTTCCCCAGTGTTCTGAAATTCCAAATCATGTGCCTCAGGGTGGTTTCTTGCCCTTCACTTGTTTTATGCCCTCAGTAGGCCTTTACAATCTGAAAGCCTAATCCTTAAATTCAGGGAATTTTGCTTTGTTTAGAAATGTATTTCTCTGCCATTGAGTCTGCTTTTTCTTTCTGTGACCTCTATTAGTAAGCTATTGGGTCTTCTGAGTTGATCCTGAAATTTTCTAAATGTTTTTCTCCTATTTTCACCACTTCTTTCTTCCCCATATTTCTCCCTCTAATTTATTTTCTGTCATCAATGAATTTCTTTTTATGTCTACTAACACATTTTTAAATTTCCCAGTTTACTGTTACTCTTTTTGTCTTCTACAATGACTACTTGTTTCTGTTCCCTTTTTTGTGACCTTTTTAAACATTTTACCTGAAGCTATCAAATGTATTTTTAAAATTTATTTTCCTCTGGTCCCTATACTAAAATGTTTCCCCTGAATCGGATCTATTATTATTTGTTTTGGTCTCTCCCTTTCCACCCTGGACTGTCTAAATATTTCAGAGTGAGATACTAACATGCCGATTGCATCACCTGTGTGGCTGAGAAGACCTTATTTATTAGTGGCTTTTATTTTAGGCTGCTGAGTTAAAAATCTGGCCATTTCATCAGAAGATCCTGAAATGTACCTCTCTATAGGTCTTTTCTCTGAGTCTAGAACTGATTTCCTATCATCCATCAGTTGAACATTGGATGAGGAACTATGAAACTGAAATCTAACTGTAGTTGCTTACTCACATGCAACTTTTTCTTTTCTTTTCTTTTCTTTTTTTCCCTCTCACTAATAAGGCTGAAGGCTTGATCAAGTTGTATCTTTATCCATGGTACTTAGCATAGGGCTTTTGTCACTCACACTTATTACCCATAGTATCCACATGGTTGCTCCAGCTGCAACCTTATGTCTATGTTCTAGACAGAAAGGAAAAGAAATAATGAAGGAACAGGTTACACCTACATTGAAAGAAATGAATGAATAAAATAATAAATAAATATTCCAACATGTCCCTAACAGCCTCCTTCGGCCACAACTATATCATAAAACTATTTCTGGTTATTAGGGAGTCTGGAAAGTTGAGGTTTATACCTAGACCACTGTCATCCTGAATAAAATCAGGCTTCTATTAGAAATGAAGGAGACAGGGTGGATATCAAGAAGGAAAACTAGCAGTGTTTGCCATATTAAATAAAATCGATGAAACATATTGTCCAAGGTAAAGTGAAAGAGCTTCTAACCCACGGCACTATACTCACTCTTACCACCTTAGGATCAAATGAGAGGAAATCTGGTCTGAAGGACATGAGTTATTCATGTACCTTCTAATAATAAGATTAGGAAGCATTTAGTCCGGCAAGACTATGTTTGGTGCTTTATTGTGTTCCCTAGCTCTCCACAGAGTTAGCAAACTATAATCTTCTTAAGTATGGTCGCCGAAACCTACTCATAATTATAAATTTGGCACCTATTATTTTTCCTGGCAAAGATTATTTAATAACTATTGAAATGGACTCATCTAAATATGACCTTGATATATACATAGCTTATGGCTAAAATTTTTGCATAAATTACATTGAACATTTAAAGAAGAAGGAGAGAAGGGAGAACTTTGATCACCAGCAGCCAGCATGATTTTATTTAACAAAGGAAATCTTAACATCCCATTGCCTTTTGTTGAAGGCTTTTAGAATTAAAGGTGAAGGAAGTGCAGGAAAAGACTTGATTTAACTCCTACTAAACCAGTTTCCTATAGTGTCTGAGTATACAGGCTCTGACCTCAGTCCACACGATTACAGCCCCAGTGGGGCCACTTCCTAGCTTTGTGACCTTAGGCGAGTTGTTGAATACTCTTGTGTCTCAGTTTTCTCATCTGTAAAATGAGGGGCAGGGAGAGAAAATCTTAAGCAGACTTCACACTGAACATTGAGCTCAATGTGGAGCTCAATGTGGGGCTTGATCCCTGGCTCAATCCCACAACCCTGAGATCATGACTTGAGCTGAAACCAAGAGTCAGACCCGTGCCACCCACATGCCTGAAAAAAAAAAAAAAAAAAAAAAAGAATTTTTAACAAACCTTTTAACTTTTGTAAAATGCCTAAGGATTTTTTCCACTTCGTCTCATGTTTACAGGATTTCTAATTCATAAGTATCTGATGACAATGGCCAAAAATATTTTAAAGATCCCCAATGCAACAGACAGAGTTGTTGTTTGGAATGATGGTGCAAAAGAATAACAGTGAGTGTAGACTCTCAAGAATTTAGGTCCTCTGTGCCTCAGTGTTCACATCTGTAAAATCAGGTTAGAGTAATATACCTACCTCTTAAGATTATTAAGAGGATTACATGAGTAAATGCGTGTAGAATTGATCTGTGCTTGATACCCAGTAAAGGAATTATAGATCCTATTTCCTGTTTATTTATCTTGACTTATTTGAAATATATGCTTTCATGACCCAAGTTACTGTTGATGTATGCAATCAATTTTACATTTGCTTAAGAAATACTATTTATTTTTAAAAAAAAACACTTGTACATTTTATATTTAAAATCTTAAATTGCATATTAATATAAAAGTATTTTCATATGCTATAGTTAATGCTCTCTGATACATAATTATTATAACATAATAATGAAAAGAATACTACTGACTTCTGGGAAGTAAATGCATACCAAGCACATTATATTTTATTTAACCCTTGCCATAATCCTATTCTAGGTTTTAGAGACATGCACATGCCTACTAAGGACTGGGGTCCAGGTCTGTGTGGCTCCAGATCATAAAATCTCCCAGAGCAGTTACTGAAATGGAGCAGAGGGAGGAGGGAACTCCTTATAATCCGACTCTTCCCCAAGGCCATCAAACTCAAGCACGTTCAGTTCCCAGCCTCTGTTCTGTGCTCCTTCTAGTTCTTTCAGGTCTGATTTATTCTCATTTGAGATAATATTTGAAGAAACATAAACATCTCTTACAGTCAATGGATAGGAAAAAAAAAATCTTTCTCACTCATGGGATTGTTAGGCTACTATAAAGACCTAACCAATATTTGTTCATTATAAATGGCATGTTCTTTTTGTTTGGTAATTGCAACTTGGACAAATTTTTTTGGATAGGATAGGATATCATGGTCTTGTATATTCCTTACCCTATCTTCATTGTTGGTGTCCAGAAGAGCTAAGGAGTCTAAATAAAGGACCCAGCTGTCACTGGGACAGTTGGGAAGTAGTTATGCTAATACCTCCCTGCTTCCTGAGGATGATGGTGGAAGGTGGCAGTATGTTGTTAATAGTGATTACTATTTTCCTGAGGTGTTGTGTCACTCCAGTTAGGTTTCATATAGTGGCACCACTTATGACAAGGGAAGGCCAGCAGTCATAAAGTCGTGCTTCCTGCCTCCTACTCCCCTAGCCCCTCACCCTATGCATGAAGAACAGGTATAAGCACCCAGCATTCTACAGGGTTCATAAAAATGCCCAACCCCAAATTAGCTTCTTTTCTCATATCAGGAAGGGAGAAGACAAAGTGACAGAACAAAGTTGGAATCCTGTTCCAATCACGTATTATATATCAAGTTGTGTTAATGTTGCCTGCTCAAAGCCCCTTTTATTTATAAAATGCAAATAGCAACGGCGACTTCTGGTAGGATTTTTGAGAGGATTACAGGGACACTTGTGTTTCGTTTGGACCTGCCTGCACTCAGATTATTAATAAATGAGAGTTGTTTTAACAGGTGTCGTAACTGGAAGTATGAACACTTGCATGAGCTGAATGTCCGTTTGGTCATTCTGCCCCATGAGGCTGAATTCTGTGAGTTCAGGTTTTCTGATTTATATATCTGTCTATCACTGTGATCTAACGTGGTCAGTGGCCTTCAGTGTGGGCTGAAATTATATGTTCAACATGGATGTCCAGGTGTGTGACCTTCTAGGTTGCAGTGTCTCATAATATGAGGACCACTGGACCAAAAGTTAGAGGTTTGGATAATGACCGTGGCTTTGTCATGAGTCAGCTGTGAGAGTCCAAAGGTTCTGGAAAAGCATTTTTCCTCTCAAGATAATAAATGTTTTCATATATAAAGTGAAAAATCTCACTTAGAATTGCATGGATGAAATATAGATTCATGAGTCAGCATATCAAAATCAATGTGTTTCTATTAAACATACTAGATCTTGGGCTTCATTTTTCTAGACCCACAGGATTCGAATATGAACAGCAGGACCCAGATTAGTTCTCTTTCAGAAATTGCCCCAGGTTTGAGTATAATGGGATTCAATGATCGGTTTCTTTTAAATTTTGTCATTCTATGAATCTATATTGTCAAATTCACTTTTTTTTTTTTTAAGATTTTATTTATTTGTCAGAAAGAGAGGGGAAGAGAGCACACAAACAGGGGGAGAAGCAGGCAGAGAGAGAAGCAGGCTCCCTACTGAGCAAGAAGCCCAATGTGGGACTCATTCCCAGGATCCTGGGATCATGACCTGAGCCGAAGACAGGTGCTTAACTGCCTGAGCCACCCAGGCGTCCCTGTCACATTCCCTTTTTATAAAGTTCTTTCAAAACTCATTTGTTAAGGGCAGGAACAAATTAAATTAACAATGTTTATAGTGATTTTGAAGCAAGATCCTCTCCCTCTTTTCTAGAAATAGAACAGAAAAAGGACATCCAGTGTAGAAACATCAGCTGAGTGAATTTGTTTGGGTCAAAAAATTTAGACCTCTTGTTGCAATATATAAATATTAGGACTTTGGTCTCTACATTCTGCAGATGTCAAGAACTTGTGCTTACAGAGAATATATGTACTTACCAAATCACTCCCAGTTCTGGCATACCTTGGAGATAGGGGTTTAGTCCCAGGCCACTGCAATAAAGCAGATACCACAATAAAGTGAGTAGAATGAATTTTTTGGTTTCCCAGTGCATGTAGAAGTTAAGTTCACGTTATATAGTCTATTCAATGTGAAATATTATTATGACTTAAAAACAATAGACATACCTTAATTTAAAAATACCATATTGCTAAAATATACTAAACATCATATGAGCCTTTAACCAAGTCACAATCTTTTTGCTGGTGAAGGGTCTTGCCTTGATATTGATGGCTGCTGACTGATCAGGATGGTGGCTGCTGCAGGCTGGCGCAGGACAGGGGGCCTGTAGCAACTTCTTACAATAAGACAACAATGAAGTTTGCCACCTCCATCAATTCTTCCTTTCATGAACACGTTCCCTGTAGCATGTGATGCTGTTTGACACCATCTTATCTGCAGTAGAACTTCTTTCAAAATTGGAGGCAATCCTCTCAAACCCTGCCTTTTCTTTATCAACTCCATTTATGTAATATTCTAAGTCCTTTGTTGTCGTTTCAGTGGTTTCCACAGCATGTTAACGAGGAGTATATTCCATCTCAAGAAATTACTTTCTTTACCCAAAAGAAGCAACTCCACATCTGGTGAAGTTCTATCATGAGATGGAAACCATTCAGTTATATCTTTTGGCTCCACTTGAGTTTTCTTGCTACTTTTGTCATACCTGCAGCTATGCTTCCACTGAAGTCTGGAACCCCTTAAAGTCATCCGTGAGGGTTGGAATCAATTTTTCCAAACTTCTGTTAATGTTGATATTTGGAGCTTTTTCCATGACTCATGACTGTTCAGAATGGCATCCAGAATGGTTAATCTTTTCCAGAAGGTTTTCAGTTTTCTTTGCCTGATCCATCAGAGGAATCACTATCTATGGCAGCCATAGCCCTTATGAAATGGATATCTTAAATAATAAGACTTTAATTTCAAAATGATTCCTTGATGCCTGGGCTACAAAAGGGATGCTGTGTTCATAGGCATGAAAACTTCATGAACCTCGTGTCCAGCTCCAGCAGAGCTCTTGGGCGACCAGGTGCACTGTCCATGAGCAGTTATATTTTGAAAGAAATCTGTTTTTCTGAGAAGTTGGTCTCAACAGTGGTCTTTTTTTTTTTAAGATTTTATTTATTTATTTGACAGACAGAGATCACAAGTAAGCAAAGAGGCAGGCAGAGAGAGAGAGAGGAGGAAGCAGGCTCCCTGCTGAGCAGAGAGCCCGATGCGGGACTCGATCCCAGGACTCTGAGATCATGACCTGAGCCGAAGGCAGTGGCTTAACCCACTGAGCCACCCAGGCACCCTCAACAGTGGTCTTAAAATGTTCAGTAAACCATGTTGTAAACAGATGTACTGTCATCTAGGCTTTGTTGTTCCATTTATAAAGCACAAGCTGAATAGATTTAGCATAATTTTTAAGAGCCCTAGAATTTTTGGAATGGTAAATGAGCATTGGATTCAACAGTATTAGCCCCTGACAAGAGAATCAGCCTGTCCTGTCCTTTGAAGGTATGAAACCAGGCATGGACTTCTCTCTAGCCACGAAAGTCCTAGATGGCATCTTTTTCCAACAGAAGGCTGTTTCATGTACACTGAAAATCTGTTGTTTAGTGTAGTCCCTTCATGAATGTTCTTAGCTAGAAATTCTGGAGAACTTGCTGTAGCTTCTCTATCAACACTTGCTGCTTCAGCTTAAGTTTTGATGTTATGGAGAAGTCTTCTTTCCTTAAACCCCATGAAAGTACCTCTGCTAGCTTCTAGCTTTTCTTCTACAGCTTCCTCATCTCTCTCAGCCTTCACAGAATTGAGAGTCAGGGCCTTGCCCTGGATATGACTTTGGCTTGAGAGAATGTTGTGGCTATTTTACTTTATCTAGACCACTCAAACTTTCTCCATTTAAGCAATAAGGCTGTTTCACTTTCTTATCATTTGTGTGTTCACTGGAGTAGCACTTTAAATTTATTTCAAGTCATTTCCTTTGCATTCATAGTGTGGCTGTTTGGTGCAAAAAGTCCAGCCTTTTACCTGTCTCAGCTACCAAAATGCCTCCTCATTAAGCTTAATCATTTCTAGCTTTTGATTTACAGTGAGAGACATGTGACTTCCTTTCACTTGAATACTTAGAGGCCATTGTAGGGTTAACAGGTTTAATTCCTTTTTTTTTTTTTTTTTTTTTTAGATTTATTTCCTATTTGAGAGAGAGAGAGCACGAGTAGAGGGGAGAAGCAGGGGGGATCTCAAGCTGACTCCATGCTGAGCATAGAGCCCAACGCAGGACTCAATCTCACAGCCATGAAATCATGACCTTAGCCAAAACCTGGATTCAGACATTTAACTGACTGATCCACCCAGGTCCACTTAACTGGATTAGTTTCAATACTGTTATGTCTCAGGGAGGCTGGGGCAGTGAGAGATGAGGGAATGGCTCCTCAGTGGAGCAGAGCACACACAACATTTATCAATTAAATTCACCATCTTATATAGACACAGTTCATGGGGGCCGAAAACAATTATAGTAGTAACATCAAGGATCACTAAACACAGATCACCATTAGACATATAACAATAATAAAAAAGTTGGAAATACTGTTAAAATTACCAAAATGTGATGCAGAGATATGAAGTGGACAAACGATCTTTGAAAAACAGAGCCACAAACCTTCAATTTATGAAAAATGCAATGTCTGTAGAGTGCAATAAAGTGATGTATGCCTATATTTGAAGAAATACGATGATTTTCATTACAATTGAAGATATTATAGTTCTGTGCTATTTTAAGTAAAGCCCATTAGGAGTCCCTAGTAATTGAATTTTTCCATTGTAGTAACCTTTTAGATATATGACCTTCTACATTGAAGTTGGAAGTGATTAGTACAAGTGTTCTCAATTTCCTCTTAGCTATGTTGGTCTTAAAGGATTCTAAATTAATTTGTTAAATGTCATATTCCAAAGGGAGAGATAAAGATTCTTCTTTTTGTGATCAGAATATTAAACTCTTCCTTAAATTGTTGATTGTGAATGGAGACATGGTTTCCAAAAAGTACACATCTTGAGAAGTCCTTTAAGGGAAGTTTTTTCTTCCTTGTTTTTCCTTTATTGGGTCCAACGTATTTTAGTCTCTCACCCATGGGGATTCACAGCATATAGATGTTTTCTACCAATGTTCTTTAGTATGATTTTTATGAACATCTTTTTCACTGGGTATACATTACTCTGTTTTTTTTTTAATTAATGAAAGATTTAATTTAAGTAGAGAGAAATTAAATTATTTCTCTAAGGTCATGTGAGAACTGTAAGCAAAATCTTAGTCTACTTTTTTATCCATCATGTGTTTACTCTGCAAGAGTTTATTGAATATATCCTGTCCTCCTGTCAGACCATGTGGACAGAGACTGTGCTGCACATTTGGGGTTCAGATATGAATAGGACCTTGTCCATGAAGAGCTCCAGTCAAATGGAAGCACACACATACCCACATGCATGCAAATACACACCCATATGCATGCATGTATGTATGCAAACACACTGGGTAGAAAGTGCAACAGTAGAAGGATGTTTGAGGTATACCTGTAGAATATGGAAACATGTGATCCACTCCCCTGAGGTTTTAGTAAGAGAAAAGTGAGACAATGTGTAGCAGCTTCGGCTGTCAGGAGTAGTACTGCTTAGGAGATCTGCAGTTTGCATAGAAGTAGATGTTACATTGTTTATCTTAAATATGTCAAGATAGAATTTATATAAGATTGGGGAAATGTCAATTATCCTTCTTGCTGTAGACACAGAATACAATGATGCCAGTAGGCATCCATGTCTAAAGATGCCTCTAGGATTCTTGACCCGAGTGACTGCTTGAACAGAAATGGCTTTCATGGAGATAGGGTAATATGGGAATAAAGTCAGCCTTTCTATGGGCGATCATTCAGCAGCAGCCTCTCCATTACCCAATATTGCCTCCGCCCAACATGCATTCCATCAGTAACAACCCACAACAGATGGGGACTTCTCTGGAATTAGGTCTATAAATGTACTCATTAGATGAGCCCTTGAGGTGTAGTGGGTGGGCACTTAGGAGACACTGATGGAGTCAGAGGGACCAAACTCTTCTCTTTTCAACTTTCAATGTACTCTAACTAATAATTAAGAGTAGCAATAAATAGTGGCAACTGTATTGACAACAAAGCAGCACTTTAAGAATCTGCCTGTGTCGTCCTCTGCAATGAAAGGAGACACTGTAGTCTGATTATGGTATTCATAAGGCTGTTGCCACTAGAATGCTTCATTTAAACAAAGATGATACCATTAGGAAAATATAGAAGTGAGATTTCTTAGTCATAGAATGACTCCTGCAGATAATTGACAATTGACTTTAAATAAAAATCAGAGACCCTCAGGACTTCATTAGCATACATGCTTTTCATCATCCTAATGGCACAAAAGAAGGGTCTGAAAAAATATTTATATGTACAAGTTACAAGTTGCCTGGTAAACTAATGATACTAAAGCAGAATACAGAGAGAGCAGTGTCATGGCTTATAGAGGTATGGATTGTTGAGCTGAATTAAATAAGAATAGTCTGCCTTTAATCTTCTTTCCTTGGCTTAACCACTTTTTTTTTTTTTTTTTTTTTTTTTAGTGAAGTACATTCATTTCTTTAAGTGCTCTATAAGATGAAGGAGATATTTGAAAGTACTGGAAAAAAGATTTCAGAATTCATATTTAAGAGGTGGTAAAGAGTAATGATAAAGAGTGAGAGGGCTGGCATTTCCCACTCAGTTTTTTGATCTGTAAAGTGGGGATAATAATAATTCTGCCGAATAGGTTGCCATGCTGATATACATGCATACAGAATCCTTGGCATGATATCTGACTCTTAAAAAGCACTCGATAAATATTAGTTGTTATCATAATTTTGTGTTGTTTTTATATATGAATAAATAATAATAGCTAACTCTATATAATAGTTATTAAATGCCAACTGCTATTCTCAGTGCTTTTCATGAAGTAGCTTTCCAACAACATAGACAGTGGGCACTGTTATTATCCTGAATTATAGGTGATGAAACAATGGCCCAGAGAGGTTAAGGAAAATGTCCAAAAAATCCCTAGTTGAGAATAGAGCCCAGCAGTCTGTCTTTGAGGCTATGTGCCTGACCACTAGATGCTAACGGCTTCAAGATAAATTGCCAGTAATGCAGTCACCACAAATAATAATGCTATTTGACTAAGAAGAGGTATTCTTCAGATCTGCAATTTTTTTCTAGGTAATGACTGTTCTTTAAATAAAATAGCAAAATGAGACAAACATATGAGCTGCTGATGTGATGGAGAAAGACCATAAGCAGACTTTGTGAGTGCTTCTAATAGTTTTACCTCTTTGCCTTGCCCTATCCTAAGAGCTTTTTGTGATTGTTAATGATTTGCTTTCCCAGCCTTGATAAATTACTGCCAAACTACTTGATAACTCTTTTCCTTTCCTGTTTTCACCAATAGTTGGTGTTCTATTTTCTTCCATTGTAAATCTTTTAGCAACCTGCTGCTTCATTTACAGAAAGATTCTGTTTCTCCTATTGATCCCAGCCTTCTAGAGATGCTGGTCAAAAGCACCATGCAGTGATGATGAGGCCAAGACCACTACCATGTGGACTCCTTCCTTCTCCCCATACGCTGGTGACCAAAGATGGGAAGTCCCCATCCAGGCCTCTCCTTTTGGCTCTGTCAGCCCTTTGGACAGTGTTCATATAGTTGCTTCCAGGAAGTATTTATAAATACCGGCACCCTCAGAATCATAAATATCACGTGTTAAAAACACAGAATCATAAATATCACAGTTGCATGAGTAATGTCACATTTCAGAAATTCAACATCTCAGAGCATGAATCAGTTTTATGGACTGACTTACCAAAAGCTTGCACTTTGTCTAGATGGCAAACTCAATATTTAGATAAGAAACAGCTTTTTTTCCCCCTTCTCTGATTGTCTCCATTCCACTGGGAAAGATGAGAGTAAAACAGATACTCATCAAAATGTCTCAGATTCATCTGATCTATCAAAGCAAGGATGAAGTGTTATGCCATGATTCTTCCAGCCTAAAAATTCTGTCTGTAATGTATGACCATAACCTGACACTGCTTGGGAAAAACAAAGAAAGAAAGAAACAAACAAACAAACTTTGGTTAGTGGCTTCATAGAAGGACCTCTTGTATGCTTTGGATTTTATACATTAAAATCAAATGAATAGATTAAAACACTGGTTCTCAAATTAATTACTGATTCTCAAAACACAGGTTCTCCCATATTCCTGGGAAGTACTAGTACTATAGACTGAGTAAACATGATTCTTTCCATGCAACCATTTCTCATTTTTAAGGAAAAAAATATTGGATAGAACTTTTATAATTTTAAGCTTTCTTCTATAATCTATCCTTAAATTATTGGTATCTGCTAGAAGGCCCTGGATGAAGATACATTGAATGAGGGAACAGCAAGCATCTATTAATGGAGAAAGTAAGAAAGAATATCAGATCCTATTTTGATCTTAGGATTTCTTCATGCATATAAGCAATTTTTGTATGTGACACATTCTTGCTTTCTGTAATTAAAATTGACCATGGCCCATTGGATAGAGTAAATCTATGGCTTTTATACTATTAGCAGCATAGTTTCTAGGTGCTGTCATTGGAGTACATTTGGGTTGCTCTCCTTCTCTTAGGAAAAAGTCACCTCATAGGTCTATGAGTATTTGCCTGTGGTTCTTAAAGAATTGTTTCCTGGAAGAGCAGCGTGGGCCCATTGTCTGGGCCCTCAGACCTTCCTCAACCAAAGCAGCTCCACTTTTCCTCTTTTTCATAGTTGGCATTCTGCATTTCCATGTAAGTGTTAATTTGGTTTTCTAAAAAGCCCATTATTAGGAAATGTTGAGAACTACTGCCCTAGACAGTGTTTAAGATTGTGCAAAGCTTGAAACATCTTTGTGCCAATGATACTCCCTGGTGGCCAAAGTATTTAACTGGAGTATGACAAGCTACATTCCACATTCCACCCCAACACAGCTAATGTGATTGTTGAGTGAGGCACTCAACATAGTAAACTCAGATGAGATTTGCTTAAAAGTGGAGCAGTAACAAGATAGAACTAAGGCACTTTCCATTTAGGATCTCTTGCCAAATATTTCTTCTTAAGTCACACCCAAAACCAAGAATAGTTTCTAGAAGTCACACGGCTGTTGGGGATGCTTCCGAATTTGAGGTCTGACTCTCAAAGTCCCAGTTCTTTTCATGCAGTCTCAATCTTTTTTTTTTTTTTTTTTCTTCTCCTCAGAATTTTGAGGATCTGTTTTCTCTTCCACCTTGGAATTTCTAACTTCATTCATTTGAGTCATGGTGGTCATGGCAGTCTTCACCCGGGGCACTCTAAAAAGGGACTGGGAATGAAGGATGCCGTGAATAACTTAGAGATGTAATCCTTGGATCTGCCCCATAGTAGCAGTCCACATGGTCCTTATTTGTGACCCTGAATCAATCACCAAATCTGATTTGTTAGATGTCCCAATTATCTTTTCATTCAATAGATCATGTCTATAGCTGCTATCACTAGAAAATCAGGTTTCATTTGGATCATTAAGGAAAAATTCTAAGATGTGTCCCCATTTTCTCAGCAGCTTTCCAGTCATTCTTCCTCACTGTAGACAGGTTGTGATTATATCATTCTCTTTTATAAAACCAAAGCTGGTCTCTTTGATAGGATGGACAAGTCCCCTCCTCATGGTTCTGGTTTTATCTCTTGATATACAATCTCATAACCTATACTTCCCAGCCATACTGAGGTCCTTATAGGCCCTAATTCAAGACAGAATCTACCTGTACACAACATTTACAGATGTTGTTTCTCCTTCCTGATAGACGTGCCTCACAACTCACAACACCACTCACCTAAGATTCTCAGCTCAATTTTCTTCATTTTTCATATCTTCATTTTAGCCATGGCTTGTGTCCAGGAAGCCTTCCCTATCAACCCCAAGACTGGACTAGGTGTCCTCCTATGGCTCCCAAACCATCCTAACACAATCATGAACATACTTGACTTCATACTTTCCAATCCGGCTAAAACCCCCTGAAGGAAGGGACTATTATATCTTACGCATTCTCTTATCTGCTGCCTGCCCATCCCTATTCTATGCCTAAAGCATTGATCTGACATAAAATGTGTATTCAGAAAGTATTGGTGAATGAATTACTCCTTATTTCAAATATCCCACAGCCTCAAAGACCATGTGTGAAAGAAGTATTTTTCCCCTTGATTGAAACAGAAGCTGATATGTGTTTATAACTTCCTGTGTCCCCCTACCTACCTCAAAACAAAAGCCAGGCTCATTAATTTAGAACCCACCCAGTGATCTAATCCCCCAAATTAATTTTTTGGAACACTAATGGCTAATTAGTGAAAGAAAATAGTAGTACAGTTGCTACAGTAAGAAGATATTAAAATGGAGAATGGCATCCCTATACAACATTCATAAACCTTGAGAGCACTCTGTTTCACTTGGTCTCATTAAAAGATCAGTAAAACCTGTTTATGTGTGGCCAGAGACTCTGTTTTCATCTAAAAACATTATGCAAATAGTCATTTTAAAATACACACTGAGACTTGAATATTTATTCAGTTAGTTTAAGAAAACTCTGCTGTTGAAATT
The DNA here is from genome assembly GCF_030435805.1 of Mustela lutreola. Lineage (NCBI taxonomy): Eukaryota > Metazoa > Chordata > Mammalia > Carnivora > Mustelidae > Mustela > Mustela lutreola. Next base: position 51,937,638 of record NC_081290.1, read on the forward strand.
CCAGAAAATGTAAATGTGGAAAGATTGATACGTGAAAAGCCCAATTTATTAAAAGTGACCTTTTAAAATGTGTTGTCAAACTTAGCTACAGGATTGTTATGTTGTACACAGGATAGATGGTCTAAAAATAACTCTAGAAGAGATTTTTTAAGTTCACCTTTTCCATTCAGGGCCTGAGATTAGTCAAACATAAGGCTATATGACATTATCCTTATGAGAGAAGGAAAAGGCAGCTTAGTGCACTCTTCAACGATAAACAAATTCAATTAAAAGAACATATAAAACAGTAGGAAACAGCCATGATGGATATTATCCTAGCTAGGCAAATTCATTAATACACATTTTTTGGAGTCAGTCATAGTTGGAGAAAAAAAAAACTAAACCCGAAGCAATGTCCATCATTTTAATCATCACCATTAGCATCCTACCTACAGTGTTAATAGCTGAACTAGTCATTCTGCATGGGTCATCACATTTAACGTCATTACTAGCCTGCATTGTAGTAACTGTCACCCCATTTTACAGCTAAGGAAATTGAGCCTGAAAGACACCATGTAACTTGGCCGACATCTCAGCAATGGTAAAGGCTACGGCTGGGATTCAAAATCCATCCTGGCTGACTCTGAATCATCCAAATGTTAACACTGCATTATACCCCTTCCAGTTAACAGGAAACTGTTACCAAACGGTTAGCCTAGACCATCTTCATTTCTTTTTTAACTTACTTTGTTTGCTTGGCCTTCTGTTTTTAAGTAATAATTTGTTAATTCAATTCAGATGCTGGACCTTAATAAAAACATCATTATATGAAAATGGAGGGATAATGATTTGTACAAAAATACTGGAAGAGGAAAAATGATGTTTTAACCAACCACAGCAAACTTTGGGAAATAGCACGTTCATGTCCCTAGAGATACAGTTGGGCTCAAATACAAGTATGACAAGAGCTGATGCCACAGAATAAATTAATGTGGACCCCTAACATTCAGAAAAACTTGTGTTCTCACTCTGCTACCTGATATCTCTGTGACTTTAAGTGAGTATTGAAATATCGTTAAGTCTCTATTCCACATCTCCGAAATGGGACTTTTAACACCTACCTCCTTGGGTTATTGACAAGACTACGTAAGTCTTAAGTAAAGTCTAAGTAAACATAAATTTTTTAGTATAGTGGAAATGAGTAAGTGCTCAAGAAATGTTAGCAATTATTATTAGTCTTACTGAATGAATTCCCTCAATAATTATCTTATTTACAGGAATTACCATAACTGTGAAATAAGGATCTTATTATGTAGGGAATTTATATACTTCCTTAGCCCTTTCAAACATATAATTGTTTCTTTACTGTTCCTGGTAACATAAAAATCGTTAGTCTATTCCATGAGTTTAGAAGTAAGAAACAAGCACCATGTATTCAATTGTGTTCCATGTACCAAATAGGGGGAGATGGCTAGCTTCTAATTTGGAGCACTGTGTTCTGATTACGAAGCTTATTTTTGATTGCGCTTCTATCTCTATAGCACTGAGGTCAATACCTTCACTCAAAATAAACTACTACAACTTGACCATGGCAAGCAAAATTGGTTTGTCTGTTGCTGTTTTTCCAGGCTCTTGCCATTCTTGCCTGGCTTATGCCTGCAGCCCAGTAAATGGTTTTTATATTCCTGACTCCACTCAACAAAATCTGTCCTCCCCACTGTGGTCAGAGTGATCTTTGGAGATTTTGAGTCTCATCATAAAAGGCTTCTTGCTTAACATTTTCTAATGGTACTTTATACATTACATAACAAGGCCCTTCAAGGCCTGGCTCCTCATAGCCAGGCATCTTATATCTTACTCTCCTCTCTTGTTGCTCCTTGTGCAAACATGCTCAGGTATACAGCAGGCCTCCCCCCATCTCCCTGCTTGTGCCTGTGCTGTTCCTTTTGCTTGTCTTTCTCTGTCCCTCATTTCTTTCATGGGTGATTCACGGGTCCACTCTTCAGACTCACCTCAAATGTGACATCTCTGTGATCCTTTTCTGGTCCTATAGCCTCATGCCAGCCTGAGTTAAGTGTTTTTGTTCTGAACACCTCATAATACCTTCTGTCTCATTTGTTCTGGCTCTAATCTCTTTATTTATTGTATAAACTTCAATGTCGCTCATTGTGTGTCAGGAAATATTTTAAGAACTTTACAAATATTAACTCATTTAATCTTCAGGACCACTCTAGGTGGCAGGTGTAGTGTTTTTTGTCTTTTGTTTTTAAGATTTTAGTTATTTATTTGAGAGCAAGAGAGAACAGGAACAGTGGGGAGGCGCAGAGGGCAAGGAAGAAACAGGGAGCCTGACATGGAGTTTCATCCCAGGACCCTGAGATCATGATCTGAACTGAAGGCGGATGCTTAACCAACTGAGTCACCCAAACATCCTGGGATGTAGTATTTTTAACTTCGTTGTACACATGAGGAAACTCATGCACAGAGAAATTAAGTAAAACAACTAGTAAAAGGTAGAGCCAACATCCAGATTCAGTCATGAACCTCCTGTATACAAATGCTCTACTTGCACGTAAAGTTCTTAACCATTTTGCTAACCATCTCTACCTCCACATTAGTGTTCAAAAGACTCTTTCTGGTTCTCATTTTGGTGTGTTTTTTTTCTTATCAAGTGCCTACTTGCCATATGTAGATGCTGTGTATATATAAGTAATTGAATGCATTAATCATTCAATGCTATCCCTACACTGTTCCCTTTACTTCTCATGCCTTCCAAACAACTGTATCCTTGGATTGAAAGGTCAACATTTGTTTTGTGGAAGTCTGGACATCAGAACACTGTCCTAAAAATCTCCGCACTCATACTCTTCATTCAATCTCAGAGTTTTCACAATTGTTCCTAGGGCAGAAAAAGCAAAAAAAAAGTTCCTTACCCTTAATGTCCTTTATCATTGGAGCTGAGTAGTTCGTTGTTCAAAAGAGTCATAGATTTCTAGGATTTGGCCATCTATATTGAAGGTCTAGTTTTCACTTGATTAACTCCCCAGAGAATGACTGAAACTAAGCAAACCTAGGATAGAAGGAGCATCATGAGAGTTAAGAGTATGAGTTTTGCAGTCAGACTTGAGTTCTCATAGAACCTTCATTACTGACAAGCTAGGTGACCTTAAACGCATACTTTAGATCTAAATCTCCATTTTCTCTTTCAAATACATAGATAATGTATTTTCCTCAACAAAGTGTTTGCTAGAATTTAATAAAATATTGTATCTCTACCTTAGTTCTACCTGGTACATAGTAAACTCTGTAAGGATAATGACATCTTCTATCAACTAGAATCTTCACATGGACAGAATATTCTTGTCATCATGACCCAACCACGTCACCAAGACATGTTACCTTTATAGTTAAACTCCATGAAAACCTGGATCCTAATCAGAAGCTATTTGATGGATCCCATGGAAACCAGAGAAAGGACAGGTAATTCCACCTTGATGATAAGGGGCATCAGGAAATGTTTGTTATTTATTCAATATTTCATTAAACAGATATTAATTAGACAACTATTATGGGCCAAACACCGTCCTAGGTGCAAAGGATAAACTAGTTAGAGAGAAGGATGTAGTCTCTGCTTTCAGTTGGTCCACAGTCTCATGGGAGATATAGACAATAAACAAGGGAACAAGCAAGTCAATGTATGATAACAGCTTTTGACACATGCTAGAAAGTAAATGAATGGAGTGCATTGATGGAGAATAACTGGCTAGAGGTAGTTTCATAGCTGGCTTTCCCAGAAGCAGATCCCGAGATGACGTTTTGTGTCAGAGTGATTTATTAGAAGGCACTACCAGGGAAAGGTGGTGGGGAAGTGGGAATAGGGCAAGCAAAGGAAGAAGGGCACACAAGACTGAAATATCAAGCCAAGACTCTCAGAGGGCAATTTTGGCTTAACCCTGCAGGAGAGATCTGAGGGAAATGTAGTTTAGCTTCAGAGTTGGGCCCATCGTGAATCGAGGGAGCAGGTGTTGGTTAGGGCTGCACTCCAGGGTGAAGGGGGGTAGAAATCAATAGGCACTTGTTCAAGTACAAGTATAAGCAAAGCAAATTTGGCCACAGAAATTCATCCACTGACAAAGATCCATGGAGACTGGCAGTTGGGAGTGAAATCACAGTAGTTTATGTTCATAAAGATACAAGGATATTCATAAAGATAAAAAAGATGTTCATAAAGATACAAGGGTGGCCCAAAGTGACATGGGCAGAGTATTGACATCACTTGCTATGGAAAGTGTCATCCAGCAAGATGATGTTAAAACCAAGACCTTAATGATGAGAAGGATCCAGCCTTGTGAAGAAGAGGGAAACACTTTCCAGAAGAAGGAACTGTTTGTGGGAGAGCATTGAGATAGAAAGGAGCATGGTGTGTTTAAGTAATTGAAAGGATCTGTATATTGACAGCATGATAAGTGGGAGGAAGAATGTTGTAAGATTAAGGAAGTTGCAGGGGCCTAAAATTTATAGGGAGTTTCCATCTGAAGGTTTCCAGTCTTGGTGTGACATTACATTATTCAAGTTTTAGAGAAATCTCACTGACCTTTGTATAAAATATAGATTGGGGCAGAGGGAAAAGAACAGAAGTAGAGCTGCCATTCTACAGTTAACTGCTGTAGTTAAGGTGAGGGGAATAGTGGCACCTACCACGGTGAGGAATACTGAAGGTGGGGGGAAGTGGATGGAGGTAGCATGCGTTGTGAAAGGAAAGCCAGTAGGTCTTGCTGGTAAGTTGGGTGTGTGGAAGAGAGAAGGAAAGTAACTGAACGTAATTCTCAGTGTTTCTGGGTATAGTTTCTGGGAAGGTGAGATGACCATTTACTAAGACTGCAAAAAATAAAATCAGTCATACAAGACAGATAGGGATAATGCTAAATGTTCAATCACCAGGATGGTGTTCCCTTGGATAGAAATAGAAGCAGGAATTTTGTTTTGTTGGCTTGTCAGAAAGAATCAGGGCAGCTGACACCCAGAGTGATGGCCAAGATAAGTTGCAAAGAGCTGACATATAGAAAGACCAGATGCCTTATCTATTTGCATTGGTCCCTCCCCCTCCCCAACCCTTTACAGAATGGACTGCTTTTCTTTGTTTTGATATCTCTCATGTTCAAAATGAGCCCGCTATGTAATAGGATTTGAACATGGGTTTGCGAAATAACAAGAGTTTCAACATAAAAACTAGTAGCCAGAGGCAGAAAATGAGATGGAGAGTGAAAGGAGTGAAAGATTAGAGGTGAGATTAAATGGTACGAGAATTTGAAATTGCCAACAATCATAATGGAAGAACTGGGTATATCTGTGATTAGACTTTAAATCAGGGAACCAAAAGCATTTTTCATTTCCTCACTGTTTGTATTTACATTCATGTAGCCCAAAAGAGCTTCAGTAGAATCAATATAGACCTATTTCATTTGACCATGTGAACTAAAGGAGACTTCTCATTGCCTGTACTGTTAATTCTGATGACAGCCATTTGGCAGTGCAGTGGTAATTGTCTTAAGAAGGCAAGAGTCCAAGTTGATATCATGAGTTTTGGAATCTAACAGTTCTGGATTCAAATCTTAGGTTAACTACTAAGTTGAGTGTGATTTAGGAGGTTATTTAAATGCATTGAGCTATAGTTTGACTACCAGTAAAGTAAGGACAATAGTACCTTCCTCATGGGCTGGATAAATGTTACCATCCATGTTAAAATGTGGCTGACCAGCTGGGACATAGGAGGCACTCAAAAAATGTGTACTATTATGATTATTATCATTGTAACATCATTAATGTTTCAGTATATACTGAATGAATATCCTGAATGAATGTAACTAAAGAATAAAACAATGCTCCTTTGTTTGGTTTTAAATGTCTATAAGGATAAAAACGAAACAATTGTGTCTAGAACTTTTTAAGCTAAGCTAAGTCAGTGTATTTTGAGAGCACATTGCGTTATGCAAATATATGAATGTTTCATTATCACCCTGCATCTGATAGGCTAAAAGAATTCAAGTAGGAGAAGGGATGTGTCTTAGGTTTAAAATAAAGAGAGACAAATAACATTGGCAAGAAGCAATCTCAGTGTGAAGGACATGTTGCCAGTTTTTTGCATTTCTCAGGTAATTCAAAACAGAGGTCAAAATACAAAAACATTGAAACACATTCAAATTCACAATTAATTGACAGTATGAGAAGAGTAAAGGCATCAAGAATTATAGAACGCTGTATCAATTGTCTTAAAGAGGTAAGGAAGAGAGTGATAGTTAATAGCTTCAGAAGTTAATTTATATCTCTCCCCCCAAAATTCCATGTTTCTGGACTGTGAGTCTGAATAGTGTTGCTAGATGTGGTAAACTGGTTAGTGGGTCTCCAATTAAAGAAAAGAGCAGGTTAATGTGCTATTTGTGTTTATTTCCCTTTCCCTTTCTCTTTTTCTTTTTCTTTATTTCTTCCTTCCTTTCTTAATTCCTTCCTTCCTTCCTTCCTGTTGTTTTTATTTTTGTCTTTTTTTTGCTAAGGTGAGTCTACATTTTCTTTGAACCAGCATCCTGCAGTGTCTGTTTCAAGAATTATTAGTTTGGTCAATGAATATTAATTGATCATCTGTTAAACACTACATAGTATCTGAGTGTTGTGAGAAAAACTCAAGATTGAGGTTCATTCATCCTGTATTTACCAACAATCAATTTTTGTCTCAAATCTGCCTAAACTTGTAATATGAACATCAACACAATAGGACAGGCCAAAATATTTTCATATGTGGCGTGGGGCTAGACCTCCCATCTCTACTATTTTATGACTAATCTGAATCTAAAACTAAGTGACTCTTAGTACTCTTGAAATGCTAAAATTATGCTTGGAAAATTCTGTCATTACCATTTCTATGTAATTTAAAAGAAGAGAAAAACATTTGATTCTGGACAAACTAATTAAAGTGGCTAAGAAAAGCTTATGGGTAAAAGGAAACCTGATGAGAGCCAAGAAATATCAGAATAGTTCATCAGCTTGAATGGTCACCCAAACGCACTGCAGACTGTTCGACTCTTTCAGAAAAACCCTACCTGACAGTGTTTTAGACCAGTGGTTCTCCAACTTGAGTATGTATAAGAGTCATGAGGAAGACTTATGAAAACAGATCACTGCAGCTGGTCTGGTGTGAGGCCAAGAATTTGCATTTCTAGTAATTTTTCGGATTAAGCTGATATTGCTGGCCTGGGAAGCACTCTTGAGGAAGTTAAGGGGTCCCTACTGTTGCCCAGCGGGCAAACCAAATGGGGAGACAAGGGTTGTGTGGAAAACAAGGAAGGAAGGAAGGAAGGAAGGAAGGAAGGAAGGAAGGAAGGAAGGAAGAAAGAAAGAGAAAGGGAGGGAGGGAGGAAGGAAGGAAGAATTCTAGCCCTAAGCTCCAGATACACATAAGAAAGAGTTTATTTTCTAAGAGATGTGTGAGATCTAACATACCCAAGATGGAATGTCTTCCACCCACCAACCTGTTCTTCTTTTGGTCTTCCCACCTCAGTTTATGACATATTCTCAACCCAAGGGCTCAAGCTAAACACTTAAGAGTTTATCTCAGCACCCACACCCAAGCCATTTATTAATGTATTCAACAAATATTTACTTATTTAGCACCCACTGTGTGTCAAGACTGTTCTAGATACTGAGGGTTAGAGCAGTGACGAAAACTAAGTGTCCAATACTCAAAGAATTTCAATTCTGGTATGTAAAATATAAAACACTCAGTAAATACATAAGTATATAGTATAAGCAACATATGAGCATTTCACAGCATCTTTATTGCCACTACACCAATTTCAGCCATCTTCTCGTGCCTGGTCTACTGAGATGGACCCCTAATTAGTCCTCTTGCTTCTTGGTGTTCCCCAAGCACAATTATCCACACAGCTTTTAGACGATCCTTTGAAGTATTTATCAGATTATAGTACTCTCCTATCTAAAACCTCCTGGTGACTTTCCTTTGCATTTGGTGTTACATCCAGACTCTAAAATTAGCAAGGCAAATAAGATCTTTCCAACTCTCTCATTTACCCGATCTCTTCCCCGTTCAAAAAGCTCCTATAGTCTTCTTTTTTCCCCTCTGAATGCTAATTTCACTTAGGTCTCAGGGCCTTTGCCCGTGCAGTCCCCCTTCAGGTAAGAGGCTTCCTAAACATCTGTTTCTCTTGTGATCATTTAGGTCATAGACCAAATATCTCTTCCATAAAGGAGTAGCTCCTGACACCACTTGCAGCAAACCTCACTGCCACAGCTTTGTGTCTTATTCTTGTTTTTCCATCACAGCATTTACTGCTCTCTGACATTATTTCACTAGCTCTGGAGTATTTATCACTAAAATATAATCTTCAGGAAGACAGCAACTTGTTCACACTCGTTCATCATCATGACTCCAGTGCCTGGGTTAGTGTGTAACATATCATAGGCCCTCAATGACAATTATTTGAATAAATAAATGAATGAATAAAGCACTGTAACTAATTGTCAAGACATCTCCTTAGATCACTTCCAAGTTCCTTAATGTCAATGACTGTGTTTATTTCATGTTGACATCCCAGCATTTGCCATGGTACTGTGCATGCACTAGCGGGTTCACATATATCTGTCAGATGAGTAAATAGACATTTCACTTCCTTACACCTTTCTAACAATATTTTGAATTAGATATTTTTTTAAAGGTAAATATTCAGAGGTTCAAAAAAGCTGAAGGGACGTGCTTAAGTAGAGACAAAGAATAAGAAAATAAACCAAACCAAAATAAAGACTGATCATTCCAGAGACTGAGGGAGGGGAGAGTTTAAGAAGACTAAATGTCAGAGGACCAGATGCTGAGGAGGAACTGAACATTGACAAATGGATTTGGCCTGAAGATGGATTTTTGAGAATTTTGAAGAGAACAGTGTCACAATGGAGCTGAGGGAAGGGTGTGAGAAAAGAAAGAGCATAAGTATAGGAGAGATTGCTTAAAAACACAGCAATGAAACTTTCTAAAGTCAGATGTTATTATTTAGACATGGAAGTGAAATTTAATTTTTTTTTTTTTTTTTAGCAAAGGTGAGATTATTGCTAGTGGGAGGAGTAAAAGTGCAGGTTGGGGACACGAGTTTGAGAGGGAAAGTGCCAAGCTGTATAAAAGACTGGGGTCCCAAACTGGCTGCCTCTTCCTCCATAGTTGTGGGAAAGCTGGACAGAGATGGGATCCAGGACGTAAGGTATTGCACAGGGCAGGAGGAAAGGAGCTCATCCAAGACTGGCCCAGTTTCTGTAAGATGTGATAGAGCAACAGCAAAGGGTCGGCTTACTGTGAAATCAGAAAGTCCTAGAAGCCTCCGGAGAAGATTATTGGAAATGGTGGTTCATTTGTTGATGAGTCCAGGAGTGGGTGAGGGGTACAGAGCATTGAAGGGACCTACAGTAAGGCAGAGGCACTGGGATAATTAGGGGCCAGGAGTTGATAATTGGAAGGGATGAGGTGAGTGTCACAGAGTATATTCTTAAAGAGTTTTTAAGAAAAATAAACCTTTGCATATTATAAATAAACCAGTTTGGTTACGGCTTTACCCTTTGGTGAACATGTAATCTTGAGTGAGTCATTCCCCTTTTCTCCACCTTAATCTCCTGAAAGAGGATTGCTGTTACTTGTGAAGATTAAAAGAGGTAATATATATTCAACCATTACCAGAGAAGCTGGATAAGAGAAATGCTCAAAAAAATGATTGACAGGAATAAGTAAAGAAAGGTCAAAAAGGGTCTTAGATATCTTTTGGAAACTTAAAACATAAGACTACCTTGGGAAAATGGTTGTTAACACATAACTCTGCCCTATCTCCCTATGGGATTCTGTGTCTGTAGATCTGCAGTGACGTCTGGGGATATGCATTTGTAACATGACAGCACTCTAGCTGATGCTTTTATGGGCAATATTTGAGTCCTGCTGAGAAGAACCTTGAGAAAATGGAGTGGTGATTGATAAGAATTGCACAGGAGGGAGCCAGCCCTTTACACTTGCAGTAGCACTGGTTTAATAGTTATATTTGACCCTCTAGATCGAGGGTATTAGTAAATACCTGGAAAACCATCCATTTAGTCATTCATTGGTTCATTCACTTGCACTTACAATGTTGAACACTCATCATTCCTACCTAGCCCCCAAATATTTTCATCACCTCAAAAGGAAAACAAATACCATATTATTTCCCATATTCCCTTCTCTCCTGCCCTTGGCAATGACGAATCTGCACTCTGTCTCTAGGAATGTAACAATTCTGGGTATCTCATATAAATGAATCATGCAATACATAAAATGCTGTGTCTGGTTTCTTTCACTTAGCATGATGTTTCTGAGGTTCATCCATGTTGAAACCTGTGTTGGTACTTGATTCCTTTTTCTGGCTGAATACTATTTTGCTGGATGCATATACTACAGTTTGCTGAACCATTCATTCATTGATACATGTTTGGGGTGTTCTCACCAGTGCTGCTATGAGCATATATGTGTGTACACTCTTAAATTTCCATGCATATGTACTCTGCAGAGGCATCAGCCTCAGAGATTCTAATTTAACCACCTAGTGGAAATCACTCACATAGTTATAATATGGAATCAGTACTGAGAACCTCTGTTCAAGATGTTGATTTGAAGAAAGATTTGAATTGCTGTGTAATCTTTGCACTATTTAGCAGGCAAGTTCCTTTTCTAAGACTTATGAAACATTCCTCTAAAGGGCTTAGTGCACGGTACTCAGTAATGTATGTGGGATAGCTGGAGAAAGAGCTATGACTCCAGAACAGGTCAGAGCAAACAATTGTTGTGAGTGAGTTAGCTCTGTCCTGCCTCAAATACGATCATACCATAAAGAGTCATAAATGACCTCCTGGAATGTATTCTACCTTTCTCTCTTCAGAAGATTGCTTTCTAGCAATGCCTAAAGAGAGAGATATGGGGTAACACATTTTTTACCGTCAGCCGAATAACACAGCTGAATGAGCCAAAAATGAGCCTCAGAGACCCCTCACAGTGATCTGAGAAGAGGTGTTGGGGTTTGTCAAGGCTGCATGCGAATAATATCCAGGTAAAAAAGAAAAGGAATTGCTGTGGCAATTATTTTAATGAAAAGGAACACTCAGTGTCAGGCCTACATATTATCCTATCCCTGAACCACTCATTGATGTCTCAAAAAGGTATGAGCATCTCCTTTGATACGAGGCTTTGTACTTCAGTACAAGTATACTTTTGAGGAGTTCAAAGTGCTTTCCGTGGACTTTCTCATAGTCCCTTTCAACCCCTTTGTGGGGTTGTTGGCAAGCGTTATTCTCATCTTACAGATGATAGGAAAGCCAAAATGCAGAGAGGTTAAGTGGTGTGTTCAAGGCTTATTCTTCAGTCTTTTAGGATGGGACTCAAGGCTCCAGGCTGCCAGCATCCTCACAGTTGACCCTGATACCCCCTTACCCTTTCATCACAAGGGCAAAATATAACAGTTACTCTTTAAAAAAAAAAAAAAAAAGTATCTGCCAACAAGAGAAGATGGGTATTTTTTACTTAGTACCATCAACTGCCTGAATTGAGTTTTCTGTCAGGGTCACAATATCATTATTGATTCATAGCATGAGGGAGTTTTTCACCTTCATTATCATTGTTATTGGAAATCAGACAGTTGTGTTCACATTGTCTGTATCTCACCGAGTCTTCATAATGTAGCACCCTTGGGAGGGGTGTGAAATGATATATTTTCTTCTTCTCCTTCTCCTTTTTCTTCCTCTTCTTTTCTTTAAGAGAGAGCCAGTGGAGGGGAGGGACAAAGGGAGAGAGAGAGAGAAACCTCAAGCTGACTCTCAAACAGGGCTCAATCCCAGGACCCCAAGATCATGACCTCAGCTGAAATGGAATGTTGGGCATTTATCTAAGCCACCCAGATGCCCCAAAATGGTACACTTTTTTATCACACTCTATTTTATTCTGAGAGGAAAGGTATTATAAGGCCACCTCAAGCACATGGTCTCCTTAAAAGATAACTCAGGTGTGATTGTTCCTGAGAATAAGATAAATATTTCTTCCCCTGGGGAAAATTTTGGGTCGTATTGTTGGCCTGACTGAAATCCAGTCACTAGACCTTAGTGTAGCATCCCAGCATCAAATGAGGATCACAGTGTTCTTACCACAGGACACACATCAGAACATCAGAGGTGCTTTATATACCTTTAATTTGCTTTATCTGTTACAGTATAAAATTGATACAAATAAATATTAAAGGAATAAAATTTATCTCATAGAGAAGGATTTAAGAGGAAAAGTGAATAGCTCTTTCTTTGTATAATTTTCTTAAAATATTCTGGATTATACTGCGATATACTATATTCTAATGATATATCTTGGATAGTTTTTATTTTTTTATTTATTTATTTTTTTTTAAAGATTTTATTTATTTATTTGACAGAGAGAAATTACAAGTAGATGGAGAGGCAGGCAGAGAGAGAGGGAAGCAGGCTCCCTGCTGAGCAGAGAGCCCAATACGGGGCTCGATCCCAGGACCCTGAGATCATGACCTGAGCCGAAGGCAGCGGCTTAACCCACTGAGCCACCCAGGCGCCCCTATCTTGGATAGTTTTTAAAATCCATTTTAGAAGCACCTGGGTGGTTCAGTTGGTTAAGTGTTTGCCTTCGGGATCAGCAAGGAATCTGCTTGTCCCTCTCCCTCTGCCCTTTTACCTCACTAGTGTTCTCCCCTGTTCAAACTCTCTCACATGCATGTGCACTCTCTGTCTCAAATAAATAAATAAAATATTTTTAAAAATCCATTTCAATTATATAATTATAACATTTAGTTTCTATTATGTGGTATTCCACTGTTTAGCTATATAATAATTTATCTAACTAAATTCCTTAGTGTTAGGCATTTATATCTAATTCTTCAATATTTTCTTAAAAAGCTGTGATCAATAAACATTGCAAATTGTGCAATTTTATTCCTTTAATATTTATTTGTATGCACAATTTGCATACATTGTGCAAACATTGCAGTATATGTGCAATTTTATGTGTCAAAATAGAGGATATTGTAGAAAAGGAACTTCTAGCATAAAGTATGGCTATGGCTTTTCTGCCTATTTTGAAATATATATATTAATAATATATAGCTATATATGAATATAATACTTGTTTATAATGTATGCATATATTATATATATGCATATATTTCCAACATATGCTAGATCTATATTGCTCCTTTTTCCTGAGGAAATTTGAAATAAAAACACAACTTCTCAAGCCCCAGCATAAAGTACCTACTAGATCAGAATCTCCTAGACTGTTTGCTGAATATCAATTTTTTTTTCTTTTTAAAGCCAAACAATTAATTCTGAATCACAGTTCAGATCAATTCTCCATTCCATAAGATTGTCAGCCAAAAAATTAGGGTCTATTTGCATTTAAAATCTATGTAAAAATCTAATTTTTATAAATTATAAAGACCGGGTCTATTTTTATACAACTATTACTCTTGTTAGAGAGGTCAGTATCAAATTTTGTGTCTTAACACATTGCTCCTGGAAATCCATTGGTCAAATTCAGCAAAATAGTAGATTGCTGCTTCACGGGACAGGCATTGCTTGGTGTCCAGCACTTAGTGGAAAGATTAGGTATCCATCTGCTCACATCAGTCACTGTCATTATCTCAGATGGAAGTTTCAGAGCAGAATAAGAAATGAACCACATTATAACTACAGGGAAGAAGTTTCACATGACCTAGAACTTTCCAAGTTGGCATAATTGCTGTTCACTGTTTTCATTACGATCATCAACATTTTTATGCATATGTTAATTTTTTAATGTATTGGGATTTTAAACAAAGAGTATAACAATCTAGATGCTTTTGTGACCACCTGTCTTACAGAGAGATATTCCTGGAAAATAAAAATGCAAGAAAGTAATGAGATGCTTCAGCTTTTCTAAACAGTTTACTGTTCCCTTTACACTTTCAGAAAATGTGTTGCTTGGATAAAATCTCTACTAAAAAACCTTAAGGGATATCAAGAAATCGCCACTCTGAACCTTTCCTTATTAAAAAAAAAAAATACACAGAAACCAGCTTTGTCACAGGCAGTGCTCTCGGTTATCGGGTAGCTATTATGCTTGCATAAAATAATTAAACCAGTGGCTGTAGGCTTATTGAATATTTCAAAGGGAAAATATTCTTCTATAGAAAAATACTGCACAAGTCTTAACATAATCCACATTATTGACACAGTTTTTCATTACCAAAATTTTGCTACATTTTGAGACATCTTTCTGATTTGAAGAGTGATCAAATTTAAATAAAGATATTGTGCATATTATAAATGAACATTTATAAAACACCCTATCATATTAATGTATTTAACTCAGTGAAGAATAACATATATGGGGGGAGTGGATATTGGATCAAAGGGGAAGATAATTATTACCTGAGAAGAAGTCCTAGATTATTTCAGGCTTCACTGTCAAGAAGGAGGAGACCAATTCAAGGATTGAGGGTGGTTATAGTTACCTCGACTAAGGCTAACTGTTGTTCTTTATTACTGTAACGAGGCTAAGGTCTCTCATCACAGAATAATGTTCATGTTCAAGCACTACAATTTATCAGACAAGTTAATCTTGGACAAGTCACATAATCTTTCTGTAGTTCAACTTCATTATCTGTAAAATGGTTAAATTAGCAATTGCCTCACAAGTTTGCTAGGAGGTTTAATTATTATTGGACATGCAAAGTACTTGGCAAGGTGTCTAATACATTGGAGGCATTCATCGTCACCCTCAATTAGATGTATCCCTGGGACCATTGTGGTTAGTTATCCCTAAAAGATTTGTCCCTAATCCCTGTAGTTTAAAAATCCTCTATATGTATAGAATGCATAAAAGGGGACGCAAAGGAAGGAGGTGATATTTATAGGTGCCTACTCTGTTCTAAACGCTCTGCAAGATACTTGATATACAGTATTTCATTTAATCTTCTCACCAGTATTTACAAGATCAAGAAAATAAACCTTAAAATAGTATTTATTTGCCAAAGTTCACAAAGTTAAAAGGATAGGAAGCAAGTATTTGAAACTTAGTCCAGCTGTAAGGTTGGAAAATAAGAGACTCAATACTCACATACATACCATTAACTTCATCTTCCTCCAACTCACTGCATCCCCAATACCACTACTAATTTGTAATGACAAGGACTGCTACTTTGACCTTTGACACTTCCATTTCAAACTAGAGGCTTTTTTCTATTTCTGTCAGCTTTCTCTTATCCAAGTCTGCTTTTAATACACATGTATATATTATCATATTGGAGGCATACCCAATTTAATAGTGTAATTCCCACAAGGAGTGAAATTTTTAGCCTCTTTCTATTGAGTTGGCTACTACATATACCAGAAAATCTAGCAATTTCTACCCTAGTATTAAAAGAAAATCGAATTTTATAGTCTAAGCTGAAAAGAACACTTATACATTAGATTGTTCAATGTTGTATGGAAAAAGTATGTGGTACTTACTAAAATTTTCCCTTGTTGACCACTTGTATTGGCATCATAGGTGGTGGTACAATAGCAAAAGTACTGACTTTAAAATAACTTTATTCAGGGGGCGCCTGGGTGGCTCAGTGGGTTAAGCCTCTGCCTTCAGCTCAGGTCATGATCCCAGGGTCCTGGGATCGAGTCCCACATCAGGTTCTCTGCTAAGCAGGGAGCCTGCTTCCCCTCTCTCTCTGCCTGTCTCTCTGCCTACTTGTGATCTCTGTCTGTCAAATAAATAAATAAAATCTTTAAAAAAATTATTTTATTCATGTTCTAATCACTCTCAACCATGTAATGGATGTGTGATTTTGCAAGTTGTGTAATCTGTTGGAACATCAGTTTACTAAATGAATTTGAACAATAATAGTACTTATTCCACAGAGTGACTATTTGCATAAGTGAGATCATATACACATATGTATATGTACACATATACACATATGTATGTGTACACATATACACATATGTATATATATACTCCTTGTTCTGTGCCTGGCCACATTAAGCCTGTTAAAATGATGCATGATATCAAGAACTGCTGAGCTCCCCACCTCTCAACTGGGCTCCATTCTGTTAACATCTATAATAGGGGTAGATTAATCCCAGAAGGTAAATTAGATACTCAAGCTCTCTTATGAAAGAGAGAAGGATATAAGTTCATATATACCATTACCATATCATTTGCCTAGCTTAAAAAAAATACAACATTTGGAAATTCTCCAAATCAAGGCTTTGGGCAGTCTAGGCAATCACTAGTAAACCACCAGATGTTCAGAAAAACCTAATTAATGAATGTCTGCAAAACCTGTCTGAGCACAGCTCAGAGAGGTCCCCTGCCCAGAGTCTCACAAGGCAGCAATCAGGATGTTGGCCAGGGTGAGTTCTCGTCTGGAGCTTGACTGGGGAAAGAGCTGTTTCACTGCTCATGATTGTTGACAGGGTTCTATTCCTTGTGACTATAGAATTCATGGCAGCTTGCTTCTTCAAAGCCAAAGAGAGAGAAAAAGAGACAGGGAGAGAGACTCTAGCAATACCAACACGACAGTACTATACAGTATAATCACATGCATTGCCTCACCTTTGCTGTACCCCTTGGTTACAATCAAGTCGAAAGCTCTGCCCAAACTCAGGGGAGAGGATTACACACCAACACCAATTTTAGCAGATCAGAGTCGAGGAAGACCACGTGAAGCATCTGTTTGCCCCATGCTGCTTCAGGTTCTTTGATTCTTGGTGGGGCCTTAGTTGCTTCTTTTGAATTTCCAGCTTCAGCTCTGACATATTCTAATTCTCCTCATCTGACCCCTATTACTCAATTTGGATGTTATTCTTTCCTCAAAAACTTATCAAACATGGTTCAACAGAGATTTTGCATGTTTGTTCATGGAACAAGTGTTAATTAAGCACATACTATATGAGGATGTCGTAAAACCATGGAATATACAAAAATGAGCAGAAATAAGAAGCCAATTCAAAGCAAAGCAAAGTATTGCACTCATAGAGCTTACACTTAAAGCTCCATGAATTTGGGATACCTATTTGCTTACCTAAATTAGGAATGAATGGAAACAAATGAGTAATTATAATTCATCCAAGTGCTGTGAAGTATGTATAGTGAAAGCAATGTGGTGTAGTCAGGGCAGTCACAAAAGGCCTGGGAGAAGAGGGTAATTTCCGAAAACCAGTCTATCTTTCATTGTCTTGAGAAAGGCAAGGAAAAGACATTTATTTTCTCATTTAACCTCAGAGAAACATAACAAATAATATTAGTAGCCATGTTTAATAATTTTTAAAAAGGTAAAATAGCTTGCACGTCACAAATCTGAGATTTCAGACCTAGTCTTCATCCCACTGATATCAGTACCCCATGTTATGATTCATTTAGGAGAGGAAGGGGTTTATTTCTCTTTCCGTCCATCTTATCCTTTATTTGGAAATAGTCTTCATGGAATAAATTTGGGCAAATTATCAATCTATACTAACTTTTGATTCAGTAACATTCAAGAACTTCTTTCCCTAAAATACATTTGAATTTTAGTGGGTATAAACAATATTTAATTTGTCCTCTTATTAGTAATGAGATGGAAGCTTTAATTATTGTTATTGAGGACTTAGCAACTTAAAGAAACAGTCTCAGAGATGCATCTCATTTAAATGTGCATTTTAATAAAGCATTTGTTCTCAAAGTTGAAAAATATTGTAATAGTTTCAACTAACCTCAAAAACTTAAGTATTTCATGATGCATTAGATGGAATATTTTTAGAATCAGAATTCATCAACATTGGTGCAGAATTAATACTCTATGTCTCAGTTTGATAGGGAATTCAATTGGAAAGACATTTTCCTCTCTGTGGGATTAGTATGTTTATATTCAGTATTATAAATAGAAGAGATACATAGGCGATCACAAATGACTTCTTCCCAAGCTCCATCTTTCTACCAGTAGAAATACAAATGCGAGCTATTGGTCATTATGGGAGAACATTATGACTAGTAAACATTTGTCTATCCAAAAAACAAAGACAAGTATTCAGATTACTGACCAATTTATAAGGAAGCTATTTTAGAAGTAACTTCAGTCTCTAGCTGTGGATAGCCTGGTTTGGGTGGAAGTGGTACAAAGGAAAGTGCCAGTATTTGGTCATCTTCCACAATTAAGAAAAATGAATGAAAAATTGAGATGAACTTTTTATAAAACTTTTGAGCTAACTCTATGGGCCAGTGAAAAGTTCCCTTCTGCCATAGAAAGCCATTTCAGCAAGTGGTTGCTCACTAGCAATTCACCCATGTTTTACGACTTGTTAAAGCTCTTCGTGTGTCAGTGAATTCAGTAAATACGCAGTGAAGTCTATCCTCCTGGTCCAGGAGGTTTGCACATGTCATTTCCTCCCCAAAACCAACCAGTCTTCTTCACTAACCAGTAAAGCTAGTTATTCATGCACTAAAGCACTCTAAAGACCAGGATTTTTGTTTTGGTTTTGATTTGGGTTTTATATCCTCAGTAATAGTTTATGCTCAGACAATGAAAAAAATATAAACAGGTTTATAAAATCAGTTGCTAAAGGACCGGTGTAAGAAAGGGATTTGACTGTGGTGTTTGCTTGTGTGTTGTTTCCTGTACTGCAGAAAGTATTTGAGGCAACCATTAATTACAGGTGGAGAGTTCCTAATTCCTGGATTCGTCCCTGTGAGGCTTTCATAAATAGGTTTATTGATGACTCCCATAACCCATTCTGAGAGTCCCAGGTTCCGACAACTCTGGGATGTGTTGGGGATAGGCCCAGTGACAAGGAAGCCAACCTGCTTTCTTAGCAAGCTCATTTGTAAGCTTTATGCACAATGCCATTTGCCTAGAATTTGTGAGTAAATAATGACATTTCCACAGAAACATAAATCTGTTCCATTATTTTTATCTATAGACAGTAAAAATAACTCTTTGGCCTACATTTATAAAAAGTTCCCAAAATAACTAAATAGATCTCTATTTTAAAATCATCATTATATTTTTTTATTATTACCATTAATTAGTGTAAATATCCTTATACCTTATGTCCTATAGAGTAGTCTCTATTATTAAGCAGTTATTTTTGCTCAGAGAATAAATATAGCTGTGTTATTTTTGTTCAGAGAATAAATATAGCTGAGGAAAGTACCAGTTATTTATTTCTGTGAATTACATTGAGGAAGGTGACACATTCTTCACAAATAACGGTTATGATATTGATGTTGGTTAACAATAATAATGACTGGGGAGCCTGGGTGGTTCGGTTGGTTAAGCATCTGCCTTTGGCTCAAGTCATGATCCCAGGGTCCTGGGATGGAGCCCCGAGTTGGGCTCCTTGCTCATTAGGGAGTCTTCTTCTCCCTCTTCCTATACTGCTTCCCCTCCATGAGGTCTCTCTCTCTCAAATAAATAAATAAAATCTTAAAAAAAAAAAAACCGACAGTAATAATGACTAATAATAAGCATTAAACATGTTAGATATTCTGCTCAATATTTTATATGTATAAACACATTCAATCATTTTTAACAACCTGTAAGGTGGTAACTATCATTATCTCCATTCCACAGATGATATCACAGGTTAGAGTCTCAAAAACAGTAGAGTATTTGCTCACAGGGTCACATAAGTATAGTGTTTATTGATTGCAAACGTTCTTCTTACACAGGACTGTTTGGTTAGTTGTTGGCCTTGGATCTGTGATGGCCTCCCAACAATCTTGAGAGATGAAGAAGACAGGGAAGCCATTCCTATGTCCACAATTTAGGTAACATACCACAGTTTTAGTGGCTAAATGCTCTGCACCATATCTTTTTTTTTTCATTTATATATATGTATATATATTTTTTAATATATATATTTTTTATTTTTTATAAACATATATCTTTTATTGAATCTGTGGTGAGAAGCCTAGAACTCAATCCTTGTGGCTTCCAGTTGGTAATTTATGGTCCTGTGTGGAGCTGAAATGAAGATGAATACAAAGCCCCAGCCCATTCCAGAATGTGACAAATCCTCATGGATTTCCTCCTATACAAAGAAAAGCCCTATTGGCTAATTTCCAAAGCCTCTCTGATTTTTTTTATCTCATTTCTTGAGAGAACCCCTCTTACCTCATCTGGCTTCTTCCTCTGCAATGACTGGAGTTTGCTCGAAGCTCCATTCTATACTTTGCCTTCTGCCTTTAGTCCTTACTTTTTTGACCTGTAGACTTAGCCACAATGACTTCACTATCACCCACCACTTAAGTGTCAAGGGATGAACCTATTACCTCTTCAGCAAGTATTCACCACTCAAAAGGAGAGGCTTTTTATAAAATAACACATTTTCCTGATTATAAAATGTAACTCATGCTTGCTTTAGAAAATTTTGGAAAGGCATTAATAAAAAGTTGTGTGTTTTTCAAACTACTCAGTTTACTATTTTAAGTTTGGGTTACATATATACTGAGTAATTTTTCTTTGAGTATACATACAATTTCTATTGCACAGCATATACCATATGTAAACTGTCTTTGATTTTCATCTAACTGTATACCACCAACACACTCTCACATCATTAAATATTCTTTGTCAGCATTGCTTATAATAGCTCTATAGTATTCCTCATACATTAGCCTGTTAAGTATATACATTAATTTAACCTCACCAGTTCCTCATTTTGGTCAATTTAGATTCTTATTTTCAATTTCTCACTATTATAAATAACAGTGAGAAGAATATCTTTATGGATACATATCTGATTGCATATGTTTTAATTTCCTTTGGGTAGACTTTGACAAGAAAAATCATATTGAAGCAAGCATTTAATTTTAAGGGAAAAATGTCTCAACAATGATTTCAGGGATTTCTGTTTCTAAGATGCTTTCTTGCACCATGAGGATCTGAGGGGAAGACGTTTTGGAAGTGGCTACTCCTTTGGGAAGTTTTTCATCTCCTCTCATCTTTGATTCCCCTGCTGCTCTTCCTTTAGAAGCCCCTAGTTTCCTGTTTAACCTACCACCACCTTCCAGAATTGCATGGAAGCCAGGAAGTCTTTCCTAATTTACTGTACCACAGTTTACAAAACTGGGGTTTCTCAAAGCATATAACTTGAGGCTACAGACAGTAAAGCAGCAATGCACAAAAAGGGATAAATGAGGATGTCTGGTGGCTCAGTAGGTTAAGCATCTGCTATTGGCTTAGGTCATGATCTCAGGGTCCTAGGATCTAGCCCCAGGTTGGGTTCCCTGCTCAGCAGAGAGTCTGCTTCTTCCTCTCTTCTGCCCCTCCCCTCTATCATTCTCTCTCTCTCTCTCTCTCAAATAAATAAATAAAAATCGTTAAAAAGGGAGGGATATATGACATTTGGAAAATTTTGTTGGTGAAGAATTTTATTGGAAAGAGTAATTTGCTGGAAGAGACTGGAATTTAGAAAGTAACCTTGGCTCCATGGGATCTCTTATGTGTTGCACTTGGCCTGACTCTGTAAAGGAACGTAGGAATTTATCTTGCTGCTACTTTTGAAGTATGAGGGCTTGGTAGGACTAGGAATTAAATTTTAATTGCCTTTACTCTCAGGGACTTTGAAGATCTATGTGGATCAAATCCCCTTATCATCCATTTTATTGTCTTCATAACACTTGTTAGGATGTGAACTCATTCATGTGCTTGTTTATATCTATTCCCTTGTTAGAAGGTAAACTTCATGAGACAGGAACCTTGTCTAATTCATTCTCTTTATATTTCCAGCACCCAGCACAGCAGAGAGCATTGTTCTGATCTCTAATACTATTGGTAGCATAAGTGAAAGGATTGCTATCTTTATCTGACCCTTTGAATATCTATATTTTTAGTACATAATAAATTTTGTACTGGGTTTTTGTCTTGTATATGGCATCAGGGATTTTTCTTCGCATATGTATCCATCCTCATAGTTTTCCCGTATGCTCCAGAAGGACAAAGGGGCATCGTTTAGAGAAAAATTTACACCAACATATGCATATCTTAAAGGGCAAACTTAATGAACATTTATTAGATATGTCTTTGCTAACTGGAAGCTAATTAAAATTATGTCAATTTCTGATTTTCAGAACCACATATAACTTACTGGATCTGGCATTTTCAGATAAAGCTTGCTGACATTTTATCTTGAAACACTCTTTCAATCAGCATAAAACCATGCCTGTCTCAAGTCTGGTTAATATAAGAATTTGAATGAGGAGAAAAACCATTTCAGCGAGGAAAAAAGTCAGTGCAATCTATGATTTGCTGGTTAAGATTCAAATGTTACATTTCCCCCTTGATGGATTTGAATGGTTGTAATATATTTTAATGGAAAAATGAATCAAATTTGCCTTATGAAAAATAATGTGGTTATAGAGGTACAAAGACAGTCCTACCTGCCCAGCTCTTTGATAATAGAACTCCTCTTCTGAAACCCTTGAAATCCACATTGCCATCTGTGTTATTTATCATGCCTACTTTGTGCTGTTTCTTAACAAATCTTTAATTAATGCAGAGCTTAGAAAGTAAAGAGACCCCTGGGGATAAAAATACATGTTTATTAAAAAAAAAATAAATAAATAAAATAAAAAATTTTTAAAAAAGAAAGTAAAGAGAAATTGCGAAATCAAGACCATTCAAGTATGACTGAAAAGGTCATTTATTTTCATTAAACATGACTTTAGACTATCTGGATTGAAACCCAAACATCTTTCCAAGTGAAATGTTTAATTTTCTTCTTCCTTCAGTCTCTGCTTTTATTAAGACAGTATGCTGACAGGGTCTCCTTCCTGAAGCTGCCCTCCTCTCTGAGCCCCTAGCACATTGGATATGCCCCACGTCTAAGCACCTACCACAGATTGTTGAAATTATCTGTTTCAACAAATATTAACTGAGCATGCTGCATGCCAGTCACTGTGAAGTTGTTCAGCCAGAGGAATCACTATTTCACAGAACTTACATTCTAATAGGCAAATAGATCCATGATATATTGCCTGATAAATGAAAGTTGTATAGATAGATAAAGCAGGGTAAAGAAGTGGAGGATAATGGGCTCATTCTAAGCCTGTCAGAATGAGGTCTCTGAGGAGGAGCATTTGATCAGAGACCTGAGCACAATGAAGGAGCAAGCTATAAACATCTGAGGAGAATGTTATGGACGGAGGACGGGGAAAATGCAAAGGCCCTGGAATAGAAGCATGCCAACCCCATGTGTTTGACAAGAAGCAAGAAGGCTGATAAAACTAGAGCAGTGTGTGTGAGGATAATAATGGAGGAAATAAGGAGAGAGGGGGATAGCAGCCATTTCTTCTCCAACCACCATTATTAGCACAGGGATCTTAACCTGGAGTAGGTAGACCAGAACATTCAGGGACTTCATGAACCTGGATAAAAAGAATATTATTTTATATGTATTTTCATTAACCTGAACAAAAATTTAACATTTCTTTTAATTATACATTTTTAAAAGATGTATTTATTTTAGAGAGAGAGAAAACAAGAGCATGTGCGGCAGGACAAAGAGGCTGTGAGAGGGAGAGGAAGAACTTCAAGGGGACTCCACACGGAGCTCAGAGCCCCGCCCGGAGTGCAATTCCAAGACCCTGAGATCATGATCTGAGCTGAAATCAAGAGTTGGACATTCAACCAACTGAACCAACCAGGCACCCCTCATTTAATTATGAATGCAAACAGCAAACCACAGTATCATTAGCAGCATCTGTGACTTCATAACCAATAGACATTAAAGTATTTCATATCCCATTATAATGTGGCTATCTTGAAATGCCTTTTATGTTCTTTACTACTTTGAAATCATAGTAATTATTAGATCTGTTGCTAGTGTGTCTTTAATATTTTGTTAACTCTATTGTAACAGATTTGATTTACTTTCTAACCTTATATCTTACTCTACATATTCAAACATGTTTCTGAGGT
Organism: Mustela lutreola; assembly: GCF_030435805.1. Lineage (NCBI taxonomy): Eukaryota > Metazoa > Chordata > Mammalia > Carnivora > Mustelidae > Mustela > Mustela lutreola. The sequence continues at coordinate 51,961,631 of NC_081290.1, forward strand.
ATGCATAGGCTTTACCAGACTACCATGAGGACCATGATACAAAACAAGTTTGATAACCTTTGAAATAGTAGTGAGTATTATAGGTCTGAACCAGATTATTTAAATAAAAGCAAAGATACAAATAATTACTATCATGCAAGTAAGTAAAAGTATATACTAGGTATAAGTTTGGTAAAACTTTTGTGTAAGGTGTCTGTGTATGTGTGGGGTGTGTGTGTGTGTGTGTGTGTGTGTGTGTGTGCATTGGGTCATGATTTAAGATATGTTTCTTATTGTAGGATCATAATTTTAAAAAGATTGGGGTACCAGGGTGTCTTAGTTTGTTAGGCATCCAGCTCTTGATTCCAGCTCAGGTCCTGATTCCATGTCACAGAGCCTGCTTAAGATTCTCTCTCTCCCCCTCTGCTGCTCCCTCTCACCCCTCCTTTCTAAAATAGTAATAATAATAACAATAATAATTATTATTATTTTTAAAAGATTGAGGTTAAAAACCTATTGACAAGCGACTGGAAGATTCTGAATTACATTTGTGAATCTCTGTGAAGAATTACAGTCCTCAGAACATAGAAGTGCCCCATACACATTTATTTTTGTAAAAGATTTATTTATTTATTTGAGAGAGAGAGAGAGAGAGAAAGCATTCATGAGCAGGATATTGGAAAGAGAGAATCCCAAACATACTCCAAGCTAAGCATGGATGTTCTCTGGGACACACAACATCAGAACCCAATATATTCCAGCTTCCTTCCCCCACTGCACTGAAATAACCTGTCAGGTTAACTAGTGACTTCCTTAATCCCAAACTCTTTGGAATATTTTCAGTCCTTATCTCCTTGTCCCTCGCCTATCTCTCTGTTGTTTTTGTTTTTCCCCATGCCTTTTCAGCTCATGCCTTCCTATCAGTAAAATCAAACAACTTAGTTACCTAATTTTCTCTTTTCTTTTTCTTCTTCACTCCTCACATTTCCTCATCTCACTGAAATGTATTTTGTCTTAGATGTTCTTTTTAGCAAATTCCTAATTATCTTTCAAATTCCAGGTGAAGTGTTGTCTCCTCGGTGACCTTTCTGTACCTTCCCGGCCCCCTTCATTCCTTCCCACATTCCTCTGGAGATAATTACCTCGTTCTCTCTAACCAAACCTCATATATTATATATATCACTATCATATTGCATTTCAACCAATTATCTTCTTATGCACCTTCTGTGATAGGCTGGAGAGTTTCTCTGAAGACAAAGAATAACTCTTAACCCAAAGCTTTGCACAGAATATACACTCCAAGAACAATTTTGAGTGACTATATGAATGAATGAATTCATAAAAACAGGAAAGAAAGAAATCCTTTTATCACTTCAACAATTAATTCCAGATCTAGGACAGTGCCAAATATAGAGAAAGTTCTTAATAATAACTTGTTGATTAAGATATTTCACTCATAATAGGTAAGCATAAAAACTATTGGATGATATGAGTATCTTTTTTTTCAGATTTTATTTTTAAGTAATCTCTACACCCAACTTGGGACTTGAACTCACAACCCCAAGACCAAGAGTCACATACTCTACCAATTGAGCCCCTAGGTGCCCCCTTGAATGATATATAAGAAATAGTTTTAAAATTTGAATATATTTTGCTTATAAGACTCATACCCCATAGCCAATCATGATTACCAAATGTCACCTAATACTTTTTACTAAATTCTGCTTCTTTATCTATAATATAGTCATTGGTAAAGAACTATTTTACAAGTAGATTAAAATACTGTCTTCATCAAAACATTCATGATCAGTCCAATTGTGGAATTCAACGAGTCAACTACATTGCTATTCTGTGTGTACAGCTCCTCCAAAGTGACTGATGCTTTACACCACTGAAGTTAGAGCCTTTGTTAGGAAATTTGTACCTGTGCTTACAGGGAAAAGAACAAAAATAATATCTGCAACAGATGACAGGGTATGAACAGACATTCATTCTACCTGGCAATTTATCAGTAACGGTGGATCAAGGCCCCTTGTCAAATACAAGCATTGGGGTAAAGAACAGGTAATTTCATCTCATTGAAGAGAGCATTATTAACCTGCTCATATTCTTTAAGTGTGCCCTTGTCTATCAGGCAGCTCTCTTTCTCCCTCTGATTGAGTGCGTGTGCTTATCTGTGTCTTGACATTGACCGCAATGGAGAAAGTCAGGCATCTGTGCTACAAGGTTTGAACACTAGGGATAAATGGACCAGAGAGGCCACAAATTATTAATATTATTGCAACTCCAAGTGCCACGCTACCCTCTCCCTAACCCTCTGACAAATGGCTTCCCATATTTGTCAGTGAAATCAATGCTGAAGTAGGCAGAAACATTTAAAGGAAACTGTAATCATCTCAAATGTCCCTGTAAATACACATGGTAGCCCACTGAGCAGAACTCAGTGGCCACTTATCATTATCACAAAGAGAAGTCATAACAACCTAGTTTTTAGGAAACAGCGAATTTAGTATTAAGGCACAGTTCTAAGATATACTGGATCATTAGAACTTTTAACTCTACCACAGAATATACACTAGTAAAATATATTTTATATATATGTGTATATATAATTTCTATATATAATTTTTAATATTTTATTTATACATCTTTATATATTATATATAAGTATATAATATATTTAATGATATATATAATTTTGTTTTATATATAATTTACATATAATTATATCTATCTATATATATAATTTTTTTTCACAGACCTGGATATTTTCTCTACACAAGATACTTGTTCTTAATCAATTAAGCAGTATGCCTTGGGAAATAACACCTTGGGTCAAATATAGCAAATATCTCCTGAACGTGGAACTACTTTATAGGAGGAAGATCCATATGTACCAAGAGCTTCAAAGTTTCATACTTAGAAAATGTGTCAAAGCTCTTTTTTTTTTAATTAAAAAGATTCACTTACCTAATTTTAGTGGATTAAGTGAACAAGAATAAATTCATAGGCCTTTAAGGGAATATCTCTGATATATAAAATTCAGCAGAGTGCTTTGTGGAAATGAAGTGTCTAAGCCTGGAAGGGAGAAGATACTTTTGAGATTAGGCCAAATTAAGAAAGCGAGTATTTCTATCTGATTGATTAAATTGTTATATTGGTATCCTAGGGTGGCTATAACATTTTACCATGAGCTGGGTGGCCTAATGCTGGGGAAATCTCCTTTTTCTTTAGTTCTAGAGGCTACAAGTCTAACATCAAGATGGCATGAAGGCTGTGCTCTCTCTGAAGGCTCTGGAGGAGAAATTTCCCCTTGCTTTGAAGCCTTTGGTGGTTGCTGGCAAACCTCGGGATTTCATGGCTTTTAGCAACATCGCTGCAATCTCTGCCTCTTCCCCACATGGCTGTCTTCCCTCTGTGTGTGTCTGCCTTTCTTTCCAAATCTTCCTCTCCTTCTAGGGACACCAAATGATTTTGGAACCCAACCTTAACCCAGTATCAGCTCATCTTAACTCATTTCATCTGTAAAGCCCTGCTTAAAAAAAAAAAAAAAAAAAAAAAAAGTTCACATTCATTCTCAATATTCTTAGTGTTTATGTTTGCTTGTAAAACTGTTGTGTTTGCAAGAAGCATTGCTTCTTTCCATGTCAGTTTATACGCTTTCCCTTCCTAAGTAGCCACCTCTTAATCTTTATTCTTAGTGATGTGACTTGCTCATACCTCCTAGCTACACTTGACCACTGTTTCCGGCCTGGGAACCTTTGTCCAGCTGACCCCTCAGCCTGGATACTTTCCCCAGGCTCCCTTCCTTTACGCCTTTCGTGGGCTTGCTTATCTTTTTATTCTCTTCTCAACTGCTACTTACAGAAGAATGACTCCCTGGGCACTGTGGTTACCTTTATTCTGAGCTGGGCATTCACCCTCCACTTTCTGTATTGCCTAGTGCAAAACATTCTCTTTGTGCTTACCAATCAGCTTGACAATTAACCATGAATGTATCTGCTTTCTGCCAATACACTGTATATTCTTGGAAGGCTGGGAAAGTATAGCCAGCACTTAGAAGGTTCAGAAACTCTGTGTAGGCAAATGAAAAAGTAAATAATTGTCTGAAGGTCAAATCAAGGCTAGGATCCTAGTAGAGAGTTAGTTAGGCACTGAGTCTGACCTCTGAGAGCTGGCATGGATAGCAGGTGATGTGCCTGCTATCCATGCCACCTGCTATCCAAACCACCATGTCTTGAGATAGTGCCGAAAGAGAGACAGTATGGAATATATTAGGGAATTAGCAGATTGAATAATTGTTTCAATTGTGGTGTGATCTCTGAGATTTAATGGCAAGTATGGTATGACATTCAAGCTGGGCATTGAAGAATAGCTATTTTTTCTTGAGATGGGTCAGTGGGGCAGGTGAGAGGACTGGAAAATTAGTAGAGAGGGAAGAGAATTTTTTTTTTAGAGAGAAAGAACATGTGTGTCTTGGGTGGAGGGGGCAGCAAAGACAGCATCACAAGCAGCCCTCACATTCAGCACAGAGCCCAACCTGGGGCTTGATCCCAGGATCCTGAGATCCAGACCGGAGCTCAATTAACCTATTGAGCCACCCAGGTACCCTGAGGAGGATAATTTTTAAGGCAGAAGGAAAAAAGAAGCATGACTGAGGGCAGATGAAGGTGAGCAAGTCCAGGACCAACTGAAAAAGTCAATAATTCAACTTCAATTCTGGGCTGCCATCATGGTGAGATTTTGTGAGGAAACAACTAGACATTTAGATGGGAATTCAATGGCAGAGGTCTTGGGCGGCAGTGCAGAGGAGAAGTTGCAGGAACATAACAGAGGAAAGTGGGTTCTGTCCTCTGTCGGCTCCACTGCCCAGTCACCACAGGCTCTAAAGAAGCAAGTATGGAAGTCAATGAGTCGTATAAGGAAAAGACACCACAGAGGGACCAGCCATGACTGGGTGAGGGACAGAAGGGGGAAAAAAATGATAGAAATAGGAGAACAGAAGTGTGTTTTAGAAGGGAGTAGGTAACCTGAGTAGGCAATCTGATGGAAGCAAATGGAAACTAAACTTCTAAGATGAAGGTAGTTACTGACCTTCAAGGAAGCAAAGATGGAGGAAGAAGGGAACTAAAAAGTGGGTCCTCATGTTTCTCTGGGAGACTTCTCTCACACCCCAGCTAAAATGAGCTGAGCACTCATGTGTTTTCCAACAGCATCTTATGTAAGCTGTTCTAACAGAGTACCCCCTCAAATTGTAGTCTGTAGAAGGGGAGTATTTTGCAAACTGTCGACTGCCCATTTGCAAAGACAAAGTGCAGAATTTAAACATAAGCATTTAGAAACTGTTCCAATAATCTGAAATTGCCACAACATCCATAAGTGCCATTTTGTATTTGACAATACAAATAGATTATTTATGTACAATGCATTGGAAAGAAAAAAAAAAACCACAAAATTGATCTTTCAGCATAGACCATTTGAGAAGATCTGTTCTGTAAAACCAGTCATTCTCACTGAAATGAAGCATAGTTTATCTGTCTACTCCTCCAGTAGCTTGTCAGCTCTATGTAGAAGGTAGAAGGTTTTATTTGAATCTTCTATGATCCCTGACTTCAAGCATGGGACAGAGCACAACACTCAACGATCAAGAAATAGAATAAGATTGGTCTGGCTAATGAGTTGGCCATTTTTTGCTGTCAAGAGAGCAGTTTCAGATTGGCTTCTCAGTAAGAGTCATCAAACTGGAATTTAGGAGACAGGAAGAGTCGCAAGCAAGAATAAATCCAAATCCATGAAACATAAGCAGGCAAGGGAGAGTTCATATTAGATGCCACAGAAGATACTGAAGTGAAAAGAAGGGCCATATGTACCCTAATATTCATAACAGTGATGTCCACAAGAGCCAAACTATGGAAAGAACTGAGATGCCCTTCAACAGACAAATGGATAGAGAAGATGTGGTCCATATATACAATGGAATATTACTCAACCATCAGAAGGGATAAATACCAACTTTTGCATCAACATGGATGGGACTGGAGGAGATTATGCTGAGTAAAATAAGTCAAGCAGAGAGAGTCAATTATCACATGGTTTCACTGGTTTGTGGAACATAAGGAGTAACATGGAGGACATTAGGAGAAGGAAAGGAGAAGTGGGGAAATTGGAAGGTGAGATGACCCATGAAAGACTATGGATTTTGAGAAAAAAACTGAGGGTTTTGGAGGGTTGAGGTGGGGGGATGGGTGAGTCTGGTTGTCGGTATTAAGAAGGGCATGTATTGCATGGAGCACTGGGTCTTATACATAAACAGTCAATGTTGGAACACTACATCAAAAACTAATGATATATTGTATGGTGACTAACAGAACAAGATAAAAAGAAAAGAAAAAAAAAAACAAAACTCTTGATGCTAAGACAGCTTTTTTTAGCATATATTTTTTCTTATTTAGTAATAAATTTACACTTTTATTTACACACTAAAATAAAATCTTAGTAGAAATTTAAAAAAAAAAAAAAAAGATGCCACAGAAGAGAGACGATCAGCGAAAGGGAGCTAGAAAAGGTACATGATTGTATGCTTCAAACTATGCTTCTAAAGAAGAATGGGCTGGAGATGTAGACAGAGAGCAGAGGCTAAAACTGAAACTGTCTCCAAAATCGCAGGGCACTGTGGGGTCCAGTTGATGGATACATTTCCCTTCTGGGACTGTTGCTTTCTGTGGAATCAGAAAAGTGCTTCTCATTTTCAAGATCTAAGCATGATCCATGCTCAAGTAAGCAACCTGGTGTCCTTGACCTGACAAAACTCTGCTCTGGGTGATGACTTACCCTAAGATAGACAGATGATTTCTGATTTTACTGCAACATGCTCAGAGCTATCGACAGACTGAAGCCGTTCTGGGCGAAGGGTCTGCTACAGGTCTGTGCAAGCTTTTGTGGTTACACTTGATCTACCTAAAGAATTTCAATTAGTTTCCATCTGTGAAATATGATACTGAATTCTTCTGAGGGCCCTGAGCGCTTTCTAAGCACCAGGCTATGTTGCCAAAGTGACAATTTGTGAGGAATCTAGGCCATATTTCAGAGAATCAGAGTCTGGTCAAATTTGAAAGGCTGTTAGTGACAATCTCCCCAAGCTTTCATTTTATAGAAAGGGTAACTAAGGCACAAAATAGTAAAATAACTAGTTCATGCTCACATAATGAGTTATTTCAGACCAACCGGAATGAAGTTTTCTTGTCTGCAAAACTTTCAGCACTTTGCACTACACCTCAGTAAAACTCTGTCAACTGTCCAATCATTGCATCATGGATTTCCCATTAGAAAAAAAAAAAAAATTCTCCCAGACCCCACCACCAGTTGATTGTATTAAAAAAAAAAAAAAATTCTTATGTGTGATTTTTACCACTGCCTAGGAACCATGGGACACCTTCCTCTGTTTTAAGATGTTGTACCATTCCACAGTAATTAAGAAAGGAACCACTAACAAATAGGAATGAACATTTGCAGAATAAGATTCATAAAACTAAAGCAACCTTTACAATGAGTCTCCCCTGTAAATCATTTAGGAGTTTTGACAGACAGAGATCACAAGTAGGCAGAGAAGCAGGCAGAGAGAGAGAGGAGGAAGCAGGCTCCCTGCTGAGCAGAGAGCCCGATGCGGGGCTCGATCCCAGGACCCTGGGATCATGACCCGAGCCGAAGGCAGAGGCTTCAACCCACTGAGCCACCCAGGCGCCCCTCATTTAGGAGTTTTAAGGACATTTTGAGCTCTGTGTTCTTCACATACAAGTTTTAGGTTTAGAATTTTCTCACCAAAATCCTATGTGGCCACCAAAACTCACTAGGAGGCAAGAGACCAGATAGTGACTACAAAACCTTGTAAATCTCATCTTCCAAGTGAAGTTCATGGTACTTACCTTCTGGAACTCTCATAAAGATGATTTAAAGTAATACATGGAAGGTGCAAGGTATGATGTCCCAGATCTGATAAGCGCTCCATGGCATTAACCACTGACGATTACCAGGAGATAGCCCATTCAGGGATGTGGCAGGGTTTCCATGTGGTGGTAGCATGGATTGGATTGGATAATAAGTTAGATCTTTTCTGTTTGAGATTCTGTGATTCTGGTGGTCTTTCCTAGCTTGAGACCACTGGCAAGTTGATTGAGCCCGTGTTTCCATCTCCAGCTAAATTCTGCTTTTAAATACCTTCTTCCAATGAGAATTAATCAATGGATCCCCCTCTGTTTGCATCTCTCTCCTGGGTTTTAAGGTGCTCAGTCATTACTGAAAAGGGTGGAAACTAGTTCAGAGAGAGCATTTACACTGTGCTGTGATCGTCATTCATGTCAATCCATCCAGCACCCTACAGGAGAGGTAGTGTCATTGCATTTTGTAGAAGAGTAATAAAGTCTCAGATATATTAAGTGACTCATCCAAAGGGCAAGAGGGAGTGAGCATATGATTTATTGTGCAAACCAGGACACTGCTTAGAGTTAAAGGGGCACTACAAATTATTCTGTGTCAATAATTACAAATTAGGACTGTCCTAGGGCAAGTGGGGCAAGTGATCTCTCTTCCTGTGGATACAAAAAAGATTTCAAACACAGGACTGTCTCTAACATCCCGTGTTTCATTAGAGTTATGTTAAAAAGATCTACCCTGTTATCACTTTATTATGTTGGGCTGAAGAAAACTGCAACACGTATGAGAACCTGGTCACCTGAGATTGATAAGAAAAGAGTCATTGACACATCTCATATTTATTTGGTAATTTGTACTTTTACCAACAGTTAATATTTAGGAAGACCATAGGATATGCTGAGCCCTTTTCTTCATGCTTTGCATATATTTTCAGATTAAAACTATGCTGTGTAGCAGGTGCTGCTTCTCCATTTTAGAGATGAGGAAACTGAGGCACAGAGAGGATGATTTACTTTCCTGAGGCTTTTCATATGCAAAGCAGGTAGATTAGCTTCCCATAGGTACTGGAACAAATGGCTGCAACTACAGTGATTTAAAGCAACACAAATGTGTTCTCATATATAGTTCTGGTTGGTCAGAAGTCTAAAATGGGTTGGCAGGATTGGTTCCTTATAGAAGCTCTAGATGTTTCTTTGTCTTTTCTAGATTCTAGAGGCCTACTACGGTCCTTGGCTCATGGTCATATTTTTCTCCTCTCTCTCTCTTTCTCCTTCTATCATCACATTGTGTTTTTATGACCGTGACCCTCTTTCCTTCCTCTTATAATGACCTTTGTGATTCCACTGGGCTAACTAAATAATCCAGGATAATTTTCCCATCTCAAGATAACACAATTAACCTAGTAAAGTTGTGCTTACTATGTAAGGTAATATATAGTATCCTGCCTTCCACAACAGGATTCAAACCCATTTGGCTGTCTTAAACTATTGCAACATAGTACCTGAAAATTAATAAATAATTAAACTTAAGAATGTGCTAGATGCCAAGTACTTGCCTCTTGTTTAGTAGGAAAATGAAGAAAACAGTCATGATCCCACCCTCATGTGTAATGCTGGCATTAAAAATACACAACCACTATTTAAACATGTTAAGTTCTACAGAGCAGAGTGTGCTATGGAAAAGAATAGCAAAGGCAAGGAAGGAACCACATTGCAAATAAGAAGTTAAGGAGGACTTCTCTAAGGAAGGAACATTTAAGCAAAACCCAAAAGGATGGAAAAAAAAATGTGCTTAGATGTGCCCATATAATTAATACTTGAAAAAAATTATAGGGTATTGATAGTTACATTGAGATTAAATCACAGACATGATTCTATCCTTTTTTCTGTGTAGTTTTTCTCTTTTCCAAAATTTCTAAATTGGTTAACTTTTAAATGAGAAATGTTACCTTTAACTTTGAAAAAAGTGAAAGAAATTTTATTTTGTGAAAAGGGTGGGTCATGTGTTGCTTTTTATGATTGAATCTGGAGAAAATGTCCTCAATCATCTATAAAAATAGATACTGGGCCTGTTTCCAAAGTGTCTCTCATTCAAATACATTCAAGTTTCTTTAAGACCATTACTTCCTTAAATTATGCATTTCCCTTTATATTCAACACTGTGCTATGATGAGACAAAGTAGGAAATCAACACTCTAAAAGTCAGCAAAAATTGGAAAATACTCAGGATTGTTTTAAACATTTATTTCTTTCAGATTATGCTGTATTCATTTCAAACGAGCTCATAGTTGGGGTGTGGAGTGGATACTGCTGATCCTGGAATCCATTCTAGTCACTTCTATTGCTCTAAGAAACCTGCTTAGCCTATATTTAGAACAATTGACTCAGTAGAACAAAGACACAGACCTCTCTCATCAATGTTTGATCTGAGAGATGCATCCAAATGCTGGTCTGAATGTTACCATGGGCAACGGTTTTATGAATTTCATAAGAATAAAAGAGAACAGACAAAGAGATACTGTATGAACATTCATCTGTGTGGCCATGTCCATTTTATTCATGTGGCTGTCTAGATTTAGGTCGTAACATTTTGTTGATTTATTTCTCTGAGCCCTTATCCATGGTGCTCTGGAATACTGAAATGCATACCTAATTGGCTTCCCTCCCTATTCCTCCTTACCCCATTCCAGTCTTTCAACCTACTGCTGCCAGAGTAATCTGCCACATCCTCTCACCACATCTCTCCCTGCTCTGAAACTCAGTGGAACACTACAGCTATTTACTGTGTGACAGACATTCTGGGAGGGCTCATGAGGCTACTAGTATGAGCAGGAAATAGCTTCTGCCTCAAGAAAACTCAAGGAGTTTTCATTTACAATCTAGTGGAAGAAAGAAAGATTTGAACAATGAGCTCTAATACAGGGCTGGATGACATCAGTGACAACTGGAGTTGAAGGAACAGGTTTTTAAGAGCACAGTGGAATGAATAATGAATTATCTAAAAGCCCAAGCTCTAGCTAATTAGAGTATCTCTCAGAGCTCTTTGTTTCTAGCTCGAATTTTTCCAGATTTAGTCCATCCTTTGCCTTCAGGAACTTTCGTCTCTACCTTGGCCTTTTCCATGAGCTACTAAAGACTTTTCTCCATTAGGACTTTTTTCTTTTGATAAAAAGGCAAGTTTAAGAAAATTTAAATCATTATTACTTTAAGCAATAATGATAATATATTAACTTGTGTACCTGGGAGGTTTAGAGATACTTCTGTACTTATAGAAACTATCTAAAAGTGAAGCTTCACGTAAAGTTTAATCCAGCAACTAAAGCGGTATCACATGAATCCTGGCTTGCCTCTCTTTCTCTATGTCTTTCAGGCTGAGGACCTCTGGCTGTTCCATTCTCAACCTCAAGCAGCCACAAAGGGCTTAGTGATAGACCACAACTCTTACCAACTGAAAAGAAAAAAAAAAAAGAAAAAAGAAAACTTTTATTTCTTAGGAGTCTAACACAATTCCTGAATCTTATTCTTTTTTTTTTTTTTTTTCTGAATCTTATTCTTATTGCCATGATTGAGCCACAGCTCCATTCATGAATCAGTTATCATCACTGGAGCAATATATCAATTATCTTACCCCAATTTGGGGTGATCCCTAGAGTAGGTGGTATTGTCATTTATTAGCTGCAGAGTAAAAATGTGGGAAGAGTGCTTACCTAAAGCGAGAGTGTGGTCCTGTTTTACCAAAAGGTGGGTGAATAAACTGGGTAGCAAAATAAATAAACAGGAAAAGAATGAATGACTTAAAACTAAATAAATAATAACTTTTTGAGCCTCATAATTCTTGAACAGTTTTTTTTCCATAATATCTCCTTATGCTGTTGAAGGAATTCTCAACCCAAACGTGGTTTCACTCCGTGATGTTTGTCTTTAGATTGTGTTTTCCCAATAAAACCTGATATAGTATTTGTCCCAGAACAAGCACTCAGTATATATTTTTTTAAAGATTTTATTTATTTATTTGACAGAGAGAAATCACAAGTAGTCAGAGAGGCAGGTAGAGAGAAAGGGGGAAGCAGGCTCCCTGCTGAGCAGAGAGCCCCATGCGGGGCTCAATCCCAGGACCCTGAGATCATGACCCGAGCCGAAGGCAGAGGCTTAACCCACTGAGCCACCCAGGCACCCCACTCAGTACATTTTTTATCATTCTTCATTTCAAAAATTTTCACTCTACCATTCTCCTGAATTTTTTTTTCCAAGAAATGCCCAATGTTCTCTCTCATTTTAAAACAAAAGGTTCTTCTTATGCTAAGTGAAATAAGTCAAGCAGAGAAAGATAATTATTGTATGGTTTCACTCATAGGTGGAACATAAGGAGAGGCATGGAGGACCATAGGGGTAGAGAAGGAAAACCGAATGGGAAGAAATCAGAGAGGGAGACAAACCCTGAGAGACTCTTGACGGTGAGAACCAAACTGAAAGTTACAGAAGCAAGGCGGGTAGGGGCATGAGGTAACAAGGTGATGGGTGTTAAGGAGGGCACACGTTGTGATAAGCACTGCATGTTATATGCAGTTAGTTAATGAGTCGTTGAATACTACATCAAAAACTAATGATGTACTATATATTGGCCAATTGAACATAATAATAATTTTTTAATTAAAAAGAAAGAAAATTCTACCACAAATCAATCTATGTCTGTCTATCTATCTATCTGTGCAAAAGGTTAATAACCTTTTGCAAAGTTTTAATAACCAGAGCTACTTCAGATATCGTGAGTAAACATTAATGAGCTAATATTACACAGTTCCAAATCATTCCAAAATCTGCACTATCAACCTGTCTTTTCCTCTGGTGGGCTTTGCCTATTCACATAAATTTCTAACAGCCTGCTAAACGGTCTGGTATATGTCACACTGACTCCTATAAATCAGTTTCCCAGAATACAGTTGACATTTTCCTCTCATTACCCCTTTCCACACCTTTGACTAAGCCCCAGCCCATTTTTATTACTTTCCCTCCTATTTTTATTTAGGCAACCACCAGAATCTCACTTACCCTTTCAAGTTCAATTCTTCAGAACTTATTTTGTGCACTTCCTGCCTCCCTCACAGCTCATATGCAATCATTTTCCAAGTCTAGGTCCATGATCTCTCCCTACCAACTGTGCCTTTTAAACATGCAGTCTACAAGTTGCGTTCTAATTAGGTTATATGCTATAAAACCTTTATTGTTTCATGATAGCTTCTCAAATCGAGGTCAAGCCTCTTCTGGCCTTAATGTGTCCACACCCTGTGCCCCCATCCTGCCTTTGTACACAAATCCCCCAGGCACTCCGAACACTAAGCCTTCTCCATGGGCTCTGTGAAGACTTCTCTGACATTGTTCTGGGTAGTCTCACTTTTATACCTTTGACAATAATACGCCTCTTAAGTTATAGTGTTCCTTATCATTATTATTTATTATTATTATTATTTATTTATTAATTAAATAAATTATTATTTATTTATTATTATTTATTATTGAGCATGTATTGTGGATTTGACACTGGGCTAAGTACTTTGCATTTATGAATGGCAGTTCAAGTAACAAAGGGCTAAGGATTTGGGCTTGGATCACCAGCTCTGCAGTTTATTTAACTTGGACAAGTTGCTTAAATTCTACACCTCAGTTTCCTGCTCTATTGAATGAGATATAATAACATTTAATTTATAGGTTGTCGTGAGGGTGGTTAAGTTCATGTAGTTTCATATCTTGCTGGTGTACAGGAATCGCTTAGTAAATGTTGATTGTTAGTATCATGTTAAAATTCATGACAAGTATTCAGAATAGTTCTTATTCTCTCTTTTTCTACATGAGACTTACCGGAAGGATGGATACTGCATATTATTTTGTTAGATGACCTCATTCCATCTCAGCATGTCAGAAATCTTTGCAGGCTCCTTGCAACCTTCTCCACAAAGACTTGAATTGATTTTTCTTCCTTAGATATCACTACTTGTTATTAACACCTGATCTATGGTATCCTTCATATAATAGGGATATTTGTATATATGTTTTATCTTCTTTGATTGGATAGTAATTCCTTCAAGAGACCATGCATTGGAATAGAAAGAAGCAAGGCTTGAAATAAAATGATGTGGTTTTGAAGGCTGGCCCTGCTTCTTCGCAGTGGTGAAATATTAAGCAAATTTCTCAGCCTCTCTGTTCCTCAGTTTTCTAATCTCTAGAACGGAACACTAATATTTCCTTCTGGTGTGTTTGTGAAAATTAATAGATCAGTATAGGAAGAGCACCTAGTATAATGTCTGGCATGGAGACAGGGTTCAGTTCAGAATAAGTTCTCCTCTTATACTCTAGTCAAAAGAATACAATCACAAAGCCTCATAGTCTCCATAGCAGTTCACACATGGTCTTACAAATACTGGGTGCTTAGAAAATTACCAATTAAACTAAGTAATTGTTAATCCGGTGATAGCAAAGGGGAATATAAACTGTGAGGACACATCACAATATCAGTATTCTTAGCTGCACACATGATTGCGGAAATGTTATCTTCTTACTATGATTTAATAACTGCATATCAGAATTATCCCTGGGGTTATCTCTCACAAGCTCTCTTACAAACCACTAGTCTGGAGAATTGATTTGTGTGAAATCATCACCACTGTGAAATATCTTTTCTCTAATCTCTGTATTCATTGCACGTTGGAGATACCTTGGTCATAGATTTTAGCCCTTGACTTATAACTGTTAATTTACATTTCCATTTTTCCTACTGAACTACAATCTCTCAAGGAGAGGCTCCCCTCTTATTTGTCTTTCAACTGTAGTCCCTGACACAGCACTATAGAATGTACCAGACAGCAGGCCTTCATCCTCAAGGCACTGAGAAGATAGGAGATGGTGATAAAGTATAATTATGCCCCTGGCATGCATGGAGTTTCAGGTGAGCGTGGAGAAGGAGCCTCCCACATAGTTAAGGATCCCAGGAAGGCTTTCTGAGGAAGCGATGCATGCATTGAGTTTCAAAAAAAAAAAAAAAAAAAAGAGGGAGGAATAAAAGCTGTGCCAAGAAAAGAACACTCATTTGGTTGAATGAATGAATGTGTCTTTTAGTTAAATCTCAAAGAAATGGAGATTATAACATTGGCTATTGAACTTAAGTATGAAAAGGCTCACACTTTTTTATTACCTCAAAGCAGAACCACTTGCTAATTGAATTATGCTCATTATTTGGGAAAAAGAAAATACACCAAGGGAATGAAGATACTTGATAAGCCAGATTTTATAAATCAGATTCTTTAAAACTACTCAAAAATGTTTCCAGTGTTTCAAGGTCCTCCTCGAAATGATCAGTTAGGTCTCCCTGAAGATCTCTAAAAACAGGCCAGAATGAAGATAATGTATTCTGTTATCACTCAGTTAATTTGTGAACGTGAGTAATTAGATAAATTGGCTGTCAATATGTACATATAGGATTAAGTACTATTACAATTCTGTGGATAAGGGCCATGAGTGCACACTGCATGGCTGGCTATCAAGTACACTCTTCTCATTGACACTGGGATGCTGGTGCTCTTGAGACTCATAACAGAAGATTACAAGATAAATACTATAAATCTTTTGAAAAAGTCCACCCAGTGCATTTACTAAAAATTAGCCCCAGGGCACTGGAAAGACTATGTAAATGAATCACCTCCTGCTTGTCCCCAGAGCTCAACTTCCATTTGTGAAAATAGCTGATAATAAATGAGAAAACAGCATGAGGAAAGCAACAAGTATAGACTGGAAGACTGGTAGAGTTTTCATGTGTAAAGTAGCTTTTGTGTATGTATCTGTATGTATCTGCATGGTTACAAGGTATTTCAGTTTTAAATTAATGGAAGATACATTTATATACAATGGTAAAGATTTAGGTCTTAGCTTCAAGATAAGGGGAGAGAATGCTGTGTCAGTTTTTTAAAAAGATTTTATTTATTTGTTTGAGAGAGAGAGAGAGAGAGCAGTGGGAGGGCAGAGGGAGAGAATCTCATGTGGACTCTGCACTGAGCACAGAGCCCAACGTGAGGCTCAGTCTCATGACCCTGAGATCAGAACCTGAGCTAAAATTTAGTCAGAGTCTTCTCCACAAAATAAAACTTCTCTGTGCTTTGCTTAAAAAAAAAAAAAAAAAAAAAAGTGGGAGGCTTAACCAATTGAGCCACCCAGGGGCCCCTCATTTTTTCTATACAGTCGAGAAAATGAACTATATTCTAGTAACACAAGTAATCTAATTCGTGGAAACACTCTTTATTCATGATGTAACAGAAATTATCAAAAATCTTGAGCACCTGGGTAACTCCGTTAAGTGTCTACCTTCATCTCAGGTCATGATCCCAGGATCCTAGGATCAAGTCCAGCATCAAGCTCTGGTTCAGCGGGCAGTCTACTTCTCCCTCTGTCCCTCCCCCTGCTTGTGCTGGCTCTCTCTTTCACAAATATAAATAAATATAAAATATAATTTTTTTAAAAATTATCAAAAATCTTGAAATACTGAAAATAGAAAATTATGTAAAACAAAATCCTTCCTTGTTCATAAGGAAGTTAGTAGAGCAAAAGAGATGGTCAAATAAATGATTGGTTTATTACACTGTGTAAATAACACAAAAAAAGAAGCAGGAGCCAAGAGCAGAGTCAAACTGGAAGAAGCAGGAATGCAGGTGGGACTTTTTGCAGGAGATGACATATGAGCTGGAATTAATGATTTTTAATGTATCACACACTTTGTAATTGTTCCAGATCTAAAGAGAAAATAAGTTGGTTGTTGAAATGGTTATGCTCTCATCAAACAAACACTTACTAACAGCCAGGCACAGTGTGAAATATTTTACCTATTTTTTCCTCATGGCTGTGGTGAGAGCTTACATCAGCATTCCCATTTTACAGATAGAAAAACTGAAGTACAACAAGAGGATAATTGGTTATACCCAATCATGAGTTTTAAGGTCAACATTCAGATCCAGGTCCTTGCAAATGCAATTCCTGCCTTGTAAGGTGCCCTGTACAGAGATGTGAGACCTTCCTGGAGGAGAAGGTAGATGTAAATTGGGAAGGTCAAAGATTTCTTGGAAGTATAAAATAGGACTGACTCCTGGCAGATGGAAGAAAGGAAGGCAAAGTGTGATAATAGGGCATTTTGTGGGGTAAGATGGGCACGCTGAAGACATGAATTCCTCTTATGGGGGCCAAACCAGGTCCCTCTGTTTATAGAGAATTAGTGGTTTGATCTTGCCCGTCCTTCCTGATTTCCATTGGTTTGGGGAGCACTTCAGTACTCCAGCACAGGGATTGTCTGCACTCTACCCTATGTGTTCTTGAGTTCTAGAGTAATATGTGATTCTGATACCATCCTCTGTGGCTGAAGCAGCTGAGAAACAATGGTTTTTACTTGATTCTGACCTCAGTGACCACCAAAGGTATTATGAATGTAGTTCACTATAGTTTTTCTCTTCCTATGCTGATGTTTCTTCATTGTTTTTCACTACTGTTCTTCTAAGAAGCCTTTTTATAATATTTTGTCTAATTGCTACCAATAAAATTTTAATACCCAGATATATGTTGTGTATTCATGCCTTGTATGCAAATCTATGCATTATACATAAAAAGAGTAAGATTTTTTTTTTTTTATGGTCATGAGCCAATTTGCATCCCCTTGGGACTGATTAAAGCCCCCAATGATAATGAATGACTTACATAATACCTGGTCACCTATTGTGCATTCTGATACTATTGGGACAAGGGGAATGTTGAAAACAGACAACTTGGAATCAAACTAGCTTCCAAGACAAGTTCCCTAACCTACCTTCATACAAATTTCTTCTGTGAAAAAATGATAGCAATAATATGTACCTAAGGAGTTATATTAACAGATTAAATGAGAAAATCAGGAGCAAAGACATAAATAGAATATATAACTTTCTCCTGTTTCCAATGCACAGTTTCTTTCAAGCTCTGCCTTTGTAATGTACTTTTCATCTGCTGATTTGCCCTCTTGTTCAAGTGGATAGAAGCAAGAAGGCAGAATTACCCCAGAAGGATTTCTTACATAGAAGAAGTAGCAAAAGCTTCCCTGGGGAACTTTCCGAGCAGGTGTACCCTCAGGGTTGTCTAAACAAGGAGTATTTTGAGTCCTCTGTTTCTACATTGATGAATAGGTTCCATCCAAGCCTTTGTCATGAGGGTGTGTACTCCAAGTAGACTCTCACTTTTATTAATCCTGCCTGGGAAGAGAAGCCCTCCATTGCTGTGTGCTGAAGAAAGAACGCTATTCAAAGAAAATCCAGGCTCAAGTTACCTGTGCTATTTTTACTCTGACCTAGAGAATATTTTAAACATTTCCTGATCTGTAAACTGGATTTAAAATGAATGCCTGAGTTAAAGGATTATTTTGAGAATAATGCCTAGCAGGTAGTTAGAACCCATTATCATTTACTCTGTTTTTTTCTGTCCAAGCAGCTTTGCTTTCTGAGATGCCATATGGTACAATATTTCATATACAAAAAGGATTAAAAATGCATACTTTATATAACAATAAATATGAGGATAATAATAGCTTACATTTCTAGAGTACTTCATAGATATAAAATATTATTGCATTCATATTCTTCAAGATCACTTGGTGAAATAAGTGGGAATGACATTATTATCTCCAATTTAAAAGTTAGAAAACTCAGATATCATGTGACCAACCCAAGGTCACATAGTAACAGATTATACAGCTGGGATTCAGATCGAATTTCTCTGGTTCTAAATCTAGAGCTACAGTTCACTGTTGCTAAATATTCCTTATAAATCCTCACCTCTCAAGCATAAAGTCTAGTGAATTTTTAAAAATTCTTAAAAGTCTATGAGTAGGTTTCACTTTGTTTTGATTTTAATAATTCTTCATTGGTAAATGTTAGATTTTTATGCATTTTACACATGACCCCACCCCTAAATTTCATTGAGATCTCTTTTGAATAATGTTTGAAATTCAGTTTAATTCTCCATTTAAGAAAGGATTTGAAAACATAATATCTCTTTTCATGGGCTTAAGGTGGAAGGATTGAAAATTGTAGGCCTTTTGGCTGGTACTTAAAAGAAATACTAAAAGAAATGTTTTTTTTTTTTTAATTTTTTATTTTTTATAAACATATATTTTTATCCCCAGGGGTACAGGTCCGTGAATCACCAGGTTTACACACTTCACAGCACTCACCAAAGCACATACCCTCCCCAATGTCCATAATCCCACCCCCTTCTCCCAAACCCCCTCTCCCCAGCAACCCTCAGTTTGTTTTGTGAGATTAAGAGTCTCTTATGGTTTGTCTCCCTCCCAATCCCATCTTGTTTCATTGATTCTTCTCCTACCCACTTAAGCCCCCATGTTGCATCACTACTTCCTCATATCAGGGAGATCATGTGATAGTTGTCTTTCTCTGCTTGACTTATTTCACTAAGCATAATACGCTCTAGTTCCATCCATGTTGTCGCAAATGGCAAGATTTCATTTCTTTTGATGGCTGCATAATATTCCATTGTGTATATATACCACATCTTCTTAATGTATTTATTTTTTTTTTAATTTTTTATTTTTTATAAACATATATTTTTTATATACATATATTTTTATCCCCAGGTCTGTTCTTGATCCATTCATACAAACATAGTGATCCAAAGGGGCACATGCACCCGAATGTTTATAGCAGCAATGTCCACAATAGCCAAACTATAAAAGAAATGTTTTACAACAATACTTAAAAGTTTTGCACATGAGATGCAATTCAGGGCAATAATAATGAATTTATTTTTTTAAATATCATGTAAGTTATTCAACAAAGCCTATCTCTATTTTCTGTGAATGCCTTTAAAAATACTTTTATTTTCAAAGACAATGCTAATTATATTGTAACTGGTAATTATGTTATATAGAATGTCTTTCTTTCTGTGTTTGGATCTATGCAAATAATAGATTTCTAGCTCTCAACAGCATTGAGTTTAGTTTCAATCTGTACATTAATTTTCTAGACTATGTTGATGGTGGAAAATCAAGAGAGAATGCATTTCAGAATACTAAATTCCAAAAGCACAACTCTCCTTCCATATTGGATATGGCAGTTTAATAAGAGTGTAAGCTAAGTACAAAACTGCCCAGAAATATTTAGAGCCATAAAAGAAAAGAGGAAACAAATCTTAATGAGCGAGCAGTCTTTACCAGGCATCTAGTTGACTTAAGCTAACTTTCCCATTATTCACAAGTTCTTGAGGGCACTACAGTATAAGTTCCTTTATTAATAGCTCTTCTGTCACCCATTATTTAGGCATCATTCCATATTAAATTACCAGCATGTCAGTCTCCTAAAGCATTATACAGGAGAGTTTTAAATAACCATTTGACAGGAAGCTGTCAGAGGAAGAGTTTATTTCAATTAGTTAAACATTTGGGCATCCACAATACTCTGTTTATAGAGAAAACAAAATAGAAGGGACATTTATTATTAAACTTTGTTTAATTTGAAAAAATCTTGTACTTAATCTCACAAAACAAACTGAGGGTTGCCGGGGGGAGGGGGTTTGGGAGAAGGGGGTGGGATTATGGACATTGGGGAGGGTATGTGATTTGGTGAGTGCTGTGAAGTGTGTAAACCTGGTGATTCACAGACCTGTACCCCTGGGGATAAAAATATATGTTTATAAAAAATAAAAAAATTAAAAAAAAAATCTTGTACTTAAAATCAGTTTACAAATGATGGAATAGTATTTATTTAATGGAGGATTAAATTCATTTAATCAACATGAACCTTGATATAATCTAGGGAAATTATATCAAGCACCTGCTATATTCTCAAAACCATACAAGACACTGATAGGGACATAAAGGAAATTTAGATTACTTCCCTGACTTTCAAAAGTTTACAGTTTTGTTAGGGAGCCAAAGTGCACACCAGCACACCCACATACACACATGTGAAATAAAGAATATTTTCTAATAATACAATAAATCTTATTAAGTGATTAAAATATATGATAATGGCTGGCATTATTAAAGGATAATTAAAAAGAGTGAGTTCAGTATTCATGGTATTTGTAGAAAGCTTTAGGAAAAGATCCCACTGGAAAGAAGATAAGCAAAAGAGAAAACAAAGACTGCATCAACCAGAAAAAATAAGAATCAAAGCACAAGACCAGAGACCAAGCAAGGTATGACCGTGGGGCAGAAAGATGGAGAAGGTCACTATATGTTAAAACCCCAGGGAAATGTGGTTTGGTGTCAAAGAAACAGAACCAGATTACCAAGAGATTACTTCGTTAACAATTTTGGAAAGAATCTATAGCTCATGGGAAAGTTGCCATCTGTACTCAAAAACTGCATTGACTTACCTCTTTCTTAGAAAGCAGTGTAGTGACACTGTGTCTGTCCTTAAGAATCATGAGATCAAGAGGAGGGAGGGCATTTAGGAAACTGTATAAAAATCCAAAAATGGGGAGAAGAGGTCTAGGCATACAGCATAGAGGATAAAACAAGAATAAATAAAAGAGGATGCACTTTACAAGTTCAATGTTTTTTAGTTGATCCATTTAAATTGGTAAAAAGTCAATAGAACTTTTTTTTTTTTTTTTTTTATAAACATATATTTTTATCCCCAGGGGTACAGGTCTATGAATCACCAGGTTTACACACTTCACAGCACTCACCAAATCACATGCCCTCCCCAATGTCCATAATCCCAACCCCTTCTCCCAAACCCCCTCCCCCCGGCAACCCTCAGTTTGTTTTGTGAGATTAAGAGTCACTTATGGTTTGTCTCCCTCCCAATCCCATCTTGTTTCATTTATTCTTCTTCTACCCACTTAAGCCTCCATGTTGCATCACCACAAATAGAACTTTTTAAAATGGAATTAATTAAGTGATTGAAATAGGACCTTCCTCTGAAGACTTCCTGTCATATAGTTATTTAAGAGGTACATTACTTTAGGAAAACATCACACTGATTATTTGTATGGAAGAAGGCTGAAAATAATGGATAGCATTGGAGATATTAATAAAAAGACATAAATTGTTTGATGCCTCCATTGCCTGTGAAGTTAGCCTACTCTAGATATTGGCCACAATGTAAATTGCTGTCTGGGATGTTAGCTAGCCCAAGATTGCTTGAGGGTTTGTGATATACTTGCAACAAGCCGTGGATACGTTGTGTGTATGTATTCATTTTTTTAAGAACACAAATAACACATTTTTTATGGTAGAAAAGCCAACAAAGTTTAAAAAGAGAAAAGAAATGAGAGATTCTGCAATCCCACCACACACAGGTGAATATTGACAATGTTTTGGAGTATTTTCTTCTTGTAGCTCCTCTATGTAATACATTTGCTTATTGCAAGAAGCATTGCTAAGAGTAATGTCTGTTTGGTTCACCTTCAGTTCTTTGTGTCTCTTTTTGTCTCTTTTATTTTTAAATACACTTATTCTAAATCTAACTTATAAAAATAAAATTCAACATGTCTCTTAGCTCCACAGTATGGAAACACAGAATCCCCTATTTTCTGTAAAATTTAAGAGACCTTCATAAACACAGCCTGTGCTAATCAGGCTAACCAGAAATATGTTGAATTTTCAGTCTGGGCAAGCGGATGATGTCAGGGAAGTAGTAACTCAAGTTGATGGCATCAGGCCTATCCAGGGACCCAGAGGGGTCCCCATAGGACCAGCCAAGAGTGTCCTTGGCTATGCATTGGATGGAAATCAAATGCGAGCAAGCAGGATGTAAAAGCAGAGTTTATTGAAGTTATAGAGAGAGCAGATACAGACAGAGTGTCTGGGAGACTTAGAAAGGAAAAGAGTATGAATCTTGTTTTGCGGCTTTTTGCCTGAAGGTTTTTATTGTGGATGGTGGTCTGGTATATGTGTCCCCCTTAGGCATCCAGGAACTGGTCAGAAGGAAGATGAGGGCCCAGTGGTAATTTCTTGGAGCAAGGGCCTTGTGGAGTTGTCCAGCACAGGTGGTCTGGAATGTACATATGATGGCTGCCTTTGGTCATTCTCAACTGGTCCCTCCTCAGATATTATCTATATTAGATAATCATTAACTCCTTGTCTCTAACAAGGAGGACATGATGAGGCCTGTGTTAAGTAGGGTGAGGATGCAGGTCCTGAGGATGCAGGTCCCAGCAAGAATAAAAACAGGAAAAGGAACAAAAAGCAGATTTTTGTGGAGTCCTGCAGTTTCCCTATCTCAAACTTGCAGTGGGCTACCAAAAACCATAAACATTTGATATTTTCAGGAGAGAAATGTGAAGAAATGGAACACCAAAATGCAGTAAGTCCAAAGGGACCATGAGTAATCAGTGAGGTGTAGAGCTGACTGTCCCTGGTTTCCCAACAGGACAAGCCCTGGTAAGCAGTCCTGGCTCCACCTTTTCTCAGCTGGGTTGGGAATAGGATCCTATTGCTTAACTTCTCTAAGGACCAGTTATCTTTTCCATCAAGTGTGAATAAAATATCCATCTCACAGGTTTGTTCTGCAAAATAAATCAGCAATGTTATGTGTCTGCCACAATATCACCCTTCAGTAATTTTGAACAATGATGCAGTGTTCATGCAGTATTAGAGCAGTAAGGTGTGTGAGCTTCAGAGAAAGTGAGAAACATGTTCAAGGTCACATAAGATATCAGTGGCAAAAGCCAGGCATGTCGAGGCCTGGCTTTCAGTCCACCTCTCCTACTTTAGCAGGAAGCCCTTCCATTCCCAATAGAGGGAGAGAATGTTCCAGTAGACATTCAGAGGACCTCGTTATGGCTTTCCCAAAGGTCAGTGAACTGTGAGACTCAACATCCCACTGGGGACCTCTCTCCATGAAGTATTCACAACTAGCTCAAGCAAAAAGCAAAACATAACAACAACAACGATTAAAAAAAAAAAAACCTCTCAACATAGTCTGACTGTTCAGAAAGGTCACAGCCACTTAGTATGACTAATTTGGACTCAAATCTTTTAGTTACTGCAGTATCCAGAAATAATTTATTATGCTGACATTACGTAAAAGAAGTAAGTACAAAACAAATATCCCAGCTGGCATTTTAAAATATGTCGGTGGAGCAGATAAAAGAGTCCCTATTCTTTACTTTCTATCAAGATAAACCTGTTTGGTACCTGTCATGGAGTGAAGCTTATCTAGAGGCAACAGGAGGCAAAGGTTATCTTGAATACAACAGAAAAGGGCAAATGAATGTTAACATTTAATTAAAGCCACTAGGGAAAAATGGCCCTGTGTGGGTCTGTGGGTCGGCGCTGGAAATAATGGTGTGTTGGTGCCTGAACGAAGCAGACTGGCTGAGCACAAATGGGCAGAATCTGTATGCGGACCATTGAATTCACAGCTCTCTTGGTGTCACTGATGTTTGTTCATCTTCAGAGAAGAGCACACAAGAGAAAGGCCATTTGGTGGGGTGGTTAACTGATAGGGCTTTCAGACCTTGTTGGATTTGAGAAGCAGCTCACAGAGTGGTTTTCCCTAAGGGTTGGGAGCCAGACCACTTGGCTTCAGACACCAGCTATGTACCGATTATTAAATGTGTGACCTCGGGCAAGTCACCGAGTCTCTGTCCCTTTCTTTCTCCTCTTTTATAAAGTGGGGATCAAACTAATACCTACTCGGGTAGTTAAAGATTTAAAAAGAAGTTACTATTGTTAAAACACAGGGTAAGCATTATATAAGTATGTATTAAATATGGTCCTGACGCCTTGCCCCCACTTACTTGCTACACTCTAATAGAAGTCACTTAGACTTTCTAAGCCTCAGATGCATCATCTGGAAAATGAGTCTAATCACAGTTCCTGGCTTACCCGTTTGGGAAAGCTAAATGAGATCAGGCACGCATGGCCCCTGGCATACACCGATTGAAGAATTACTGGCTTAGTTTTTATTTCACTAACTAGACCAAAAGTTCCCTGAAGCAAATGTTCTGTCATGTTCTTCTTTGGGTCCACCTCAAGGCTTTCCTCATTAATGTATGTAAAAATAGCAAAAAGATACAAAAACCCAGATAAAATAATTTATATACATGTAACAAACACATTCATGCCCAAAGTTAGAACATGCCCTCAGAAAACCATCACACGGACACACACTAAGATATACAAGATATACATGGAATTATACTCAGAGAATTGTAAAGCAATGAGGTTTGATCTAGTCATCACAGAGCACATCGATACTCTCTCTTGTGTCCTTGACAGATGGTCTACAGCTTCTCACTAAAACTTCCAATAATCCATAATCATGTCTTTCATAGAGCAGTTATATTCCCTTTTCTCTTATACCCCAGTGGAACTTTTAAAAATAGCTCTTTTTGGTAACCAAGACAAAGTTTCATTATTGCTGTTTCATTTTGAGCCTGTCTCCATCATTGAATGCTAAGTCCTTTGAGAGAAAGCATAAAGATCACCAACTTTCTCATTTTTCAACCTCCCCGCTATGTATAGAATATTCCTATGCCCCTAGTAGATCCTCAGCAAATATTTGATGAGCAAGTGAATTAAATCATTAGGGATCTCATATGATGTTTCTCTTTCTGAGAAGGTAGCTTATTTTAAGTGAAATATCTTCGAAATCCAATCTCTCCTTCTGTTTATGTATAAAATCTTAAAACCCCCAAGAGATCAGTTTTTATTTCCTGATTCAAGGGTTAAATTTAGATTTTTTTAATACTTGACATTTTAATTTCATGGATTATTAGACCTCTAAGGAAAGCCAAAATTGTCTAATCATTTTGCATATTGTGAATCCAAAACCAATCATCAGCAAAGCCCGGCTTAAGGCTAAGTCACATGACTCTTAATCCCACATTTTTTCTACCATGTTATTCTGTAAACATTTAATAATTGGCAAAGTTTCTTTAATCCATATAGCTTTTGACCCTTAAATCTATGCTGTAGCAAGACACAGTAGGCTGTTATGTTTCAGAGAGATAGGAAAACGAAGGCTCAAAGAGGTCCAAGGACATCGTGCATCAGGGGAGTAGCAAACCCATCAGAGAACCCAGATTCAACTCAGTTTTTTCTTCTATGGGGCTAAACCAAAGAAATGTATATAAAAATACAGATTTCTTTAAAATGGGAAGTGTGGAGAAAATAAAGGTGTATCCAAAGTGGGTGGTGACGTCAAAATCAAATGGATTTCTTGCCCACTCCCATCATTAGATGCCAACTGGACAATTCTGGGGATTAAAAGAGCTGAGCTCCACAATGGAAACCAGTGCAAGGGTGAGCATTAAGCAAGTTTCCCCCTTACTTACTGCATGAGAAAAAAATGCACTATTTCTCTCTATCTTGGGGCCATCTTGGGATAGAAACAGGAAAAAAAGAGAACCAACCCTTGCAGGGAGTTGAACTTTGGATAATTTTTCTTACCAAAAAAGAAAATTGACATATATCTATTAGTGAATTTAGATCAATCCACCACCTTGCATTTCCTGTTATCTTACATATCCCTTATAACCTGAAAATACATGAGAATTCTTTAAGACAATCAGAAGAAATACAGATGAGGTTACCTCATAGATATACTATTTGACATAAGGTTCTTAGAAGGATGCATGATTACTTACCTCGCTTCCCCAGAAGCAGTGCCTGCTCCCTACAGAGTGAGAGCCAGCAGGGGTGTGAACAGGGCAGTTCCCTGCCTCTCAGAGGCAGGAGCTCTAGAGCTAGCATGCAGGTTCAGCAAGCTGGAGATATGTGCCTGCCCAGGCAGAAAGAAATCACAACATTCTTAATGAGGCGTTGCAACTTGGCTGTTCTCAGTTGGAATCAAAGTCAAGTAAGCTGAAGTTGTCTTGTAGATGGTGAATAATTAGCAACTCCAAGGAATAAAGTGAAACTATGATTAGGGCTCTTGTCTTTGATTTTTGGAATGATCCCATTTCTTGCAATGCTCCGCTTTTCTAAAGCAGCTAGTCAGTAAATACCATTTGAAGATCCAAAGGCACCATGAATTTGAAGGGTCTCTTCCAGATGGTCTCTTCCAGCTGTGCCCTTACCCATAGGACCAAGAAGACCTGGTCACCTGGAATCCACACTCTGCCTTCTGCTCCACATTCTGAGTACCCAGCACCTCAGAATCTCTTACCCAAGTAACCGGAGTCTGTTCTTAGGACCTGCATGAGCTACTTTCCTGAGTTCAACTTATAAGGGGTCAACTGCACAAAAGTGTGTTCTGTTCTAGCCTGGAAGAATAGCCAGTGTTGGTTATTTGTGGAGGGTGTAGAGTGAGGTTGGACTTAGGGCTTGGAGTATCCACAATTATGTATGCAGGGCTCCTTATTGTACAGAACTGAACTAGAGATGAGACTAGAAGAGAACAGGTCCAGCCAAGAATTTCCATTGTATTCTTGTCATGGCTCACAAATTTAAGGTGTGGACCCAAAAGCTCTTTTAGATTTTGCCCCTTCATTTTGTATCTAGTGAAGAAGCAAGCACCTTCCTTAAGTTGTAGGGAAGTAGTAGCAAACAGGGCACATACTTAGCCCATTAGAGGATTTATGAGTAGATGCATAGGGAGTGTGAACAAATATGGTGGAAGAAGGGATATAAACAAGCAGGAAGAACAAGGTTCAAATGAGAAAGCTCTGACCACCAGATTCTAACCTGACACTTTTTAGATTGAGACCTTGTGCAAATTACTTCAGCTCTCTGAATCACGTCTCTAAAATGAGGCTTACAATTTTACCTACCAGGCGTGCCTGGGCAGTTCTGACAGTTAAGCGTCAGACTCTTAGTTTTGGGTCAGGTCATAATCTCAGGGTGATGGGATTGATGCCTGCATGGGGCTCCCTGCTCAGTGCGAAGCCTAATTGAGATTCTCTCTCTCCCTTGCCCCCTGCTGCTACCCACCACATGTTCTGTCTCTCTCTGTCTTTCTCTCTCTCTCCCTCCCTCTCTCAAAATAAGTAAGTAAAGCTTTTAAAAAAGAAATTTTTACCTACTTTCTAGAATTATAATGGCAGGTATAGATGTGAATAACATACCTTAGGATTCATCACCCACACAGTAGGAATCTTATAAAGGTAGTTATTTATAGGTGTGAAGGAGGTAGAGGAAGTATAAGGAAGTAGATTTTGCAATTCAGGGGAAAAAAACCTAGGATGAAGTGGAGGTTATTGACCTTAAAAAGTTATATACTAATTGGAAGATGACATGTACTGAATGTCAAAAAGAATAGATATTTCTGTGCTGAGAAAATTGATTTGCCAACATTAAGTAAAAAGCATTTTACTCATTTAAAAAGACCGTAATAAACGGGCAATAGATGTCCACAATTCATAGTATTGTGTTGCTGTATGATTAATGAAAGTGTGTGAGCCCTTTGGGGTCTTGTGGGCATCACTTCTGAATTCTTACCTGATAGTTAATCATGTTTTCCATTCCCCTTTTTTAATATCTTTCTCTTTCATCATCCTTTTTTTGTCCTTTAACTTGAATGTTTTTAAAGCATGCCAAACTCTGGACTGCAGTAATTAAAAGATGCGAGTTGCTTACACTACATTAGTGCCTCAGGTTAAAAGCATAGTGGGCATGAATAGATGTTGCTAGAACAGAGACCTTCATGGAGCCTATAATACAGACATCTGCAGCTTTATGTAAATCCTCAAACCACATTCTCTAGTGAAATGATGTGACATAGTAAAAGTTGATAGGAGAAGAGTATGGGGAAAGTCTAGGGAAGGAGAGGGGCCAGGAAGTTTCTATAGAGTTCCACTTATCATTGTTAATACTTCTTTTAAAATTTTTTTGAAAGAACATCTTGACTTTTTAAATGATGAGGTTGAAGTTGATTCCTCATCCCAAGATTTGAAACAACATACTGAGATTTTCTTTCCTTATTGGTGAAATTCAAGCACATTTGTGTCCCTGGGATCATTGAATCCAAAGTTAAGATATTTTTAGAGCTGTGAGTGATAAGGAACTGAAAGGAAAAATGTTCAGAAAAATACAGATTGCTAAGAAGATTTTTGTTTCTAACTGGTAGGATAGTCACAGTTCAATACATATTTATGAAATATTTATTAAGCATTTATTATGTGCTAGGGATTTGAATTGGTGCTCTCCTGAACCTTACTATGACTTTCTTGTTATGACTACTCTTTAACATATAAGTGCAATAAATTCTGTCTGATGTGTTGCATATCAATAGAAACTAAACTAGTTTCATATCTAGATCTAATGCTATTGACTAACTCAGACCTTGGTCGGGTTGTGGATTTTCTAAATCTCAACATGGAAAAAAAATTGAGAGTATTTTTTTTATCTCAAAGGGTGATATATCTCAAAGAGTTTAAAAGATCTAAAATATGTGATAGAATTCAACATATTGCCCTGGAATTAAAATATGTTCTAAGTGATGAAGGCATGGATAGAGCACTATGGAAGGTTATCACTTTGAGTATGAAAAAATCAGTACTTGTATCTACCAATAAGAAACATGAGTATACAGTGTGAACTAGCAATTCCACTTCGGGTATCTATCCAAAAGAAAAGTGCATACAACTACCAAAAGACATGTGGAAGGATGTTTGTGACAGCTGTGTTCATAATAACCAAGTATTGGAACCAGCCCAGATAACCACAATAGTAAAATGGATGTATTCACATAATGGAGCAGAATACAGCAATAAAAGAAACATACACTACTGTCAGATCATGGATGAATCACACATATATAATGGTGAAAGGAAAAAAAATAAGTTTAATAAACTACAATGTGTATGATTCCATTAATATGAAGTTCAAAAACAAGCGAAACTAATACTTGGGTGATATGTCAGAATAGTGGGCACCTGGGTGGCTCAGGTGGTTAAGCACCTGTCTTTGGCTCTGGTCATGATCCCAGGGGACTGGGATCAAGCACAGCATTGGGCTCCCTGCTCAGTAGGGAGTCTCACTCTCCCTCTGCCCCTACTCTTGCTTGTGCAGTCTCTTTCTCTCTCTCTTTCTCTTGCTCCCTCTCAAATAAATAAAATCATTAAAAAAAAAAGAATAGTGGTTCCTCCTGGTATAGGCAGATATTGACTAGGTAGAAATATGAGGGATATATGATGGTTTTAAAATGTTCAGCATCTTGAGACGGGTGGTGCTTACATGTGTGTTTTCATTTTGTATGTGTATTCAAAAATTTGTCAGGTATACAGTTAAGATTTGTGTACCTTATATATTTTCTACCTCTATTTCACATGGAATAAAGAGACAAGACTGTATCTTTTTTTCCTGAATAATGAGCATTATCTGACATGTGTACCTGTATTTTTGCTTTATTATAAGTATTTGCATAGAGATAAGACTATTGTAAAATAAAAATACTATTTCTTTTTTTAAATATGAAGATTTCTATGATGGCAGTGGCAGAACATTAAACGGAGTGTGGGAACCTTCTAAGCAAAAGGTTCTACTGCACACCTATGTCACCAGGCCTACAGAGAGATACTCAGAAGATAGTCTCAGAATCCTCCAGGAAGGTTTGCTAAGCTCAAGCATCTACATGGTGTAAAATCCTGGTTGTGCAGGAAAAACATGGTTTTGGGTTAAAGAGGTTGTGTCCCATTGAGGTGGATAACTAAGACATGTTTCTACTCTATGGAAAAGGCAACAGGATAAATACTCATTATGGGAAAACACACTAAAATGGAAATTAGATACAATGCCTTAATTAAATAAATAAATAAATAAAATCATGAATGAAAGAGGAGAGATCACAACTAACACCAAAGAAATACAAACTATTATAAGAACATACTATGAGCAACTCTACGCCAATAAATTTGACAATCTGGAAGAAATGGATGCATTCCTAGAAACATATAAACTACCACAACTGAACCAGGAAGAAATAGAAAGCCTGAACAGACCCATAACCAGTAAGGAGATTGAAACAGTCATTAAAAATCTCCAAACAAACAAAAGCCCAGGGCCAGACGGCTTCCCGGGGGAATTCTACCAAACATTTAAAGAAGAACTAATTCCTATTCTCCTGAAACTGTTCCAAAAAATAGAAATGGAAGGAAAACTTCCAAACTCATTTTATGAGGCCAGCATCACCTTGATCCCAAAACCAGACAAGGATCCCACCAAAAAAGAGAGCTATAGACCGATATCCTTGATGAACACAGATGCGAAAATACTCAACAAAATACTAGCCAATAGGATTCAACAGTACATTAAAAAGATTATTCACCACGACCAAGTGGGATTTATTCCAGGGCTGCAAGGTTGGTTCAACATCCGCAAATCAGTCAATGTGATACAAAACATCAATAAAAGAAAGAACAAGAACCATATGATACTCTCAATAGATGCTGAAAAAGCATTTGACAAAGTACAACATCCCTTCCTGATCAAAACTCTTCAAAGTGTAAGGATAGAGGGCACATACCTCAATATCATCAAAGCCATCTATGAAAAACCCACCGCAAATATCATTCTCAATGGAGAAAAACTGAAAGCTTTTCCGCTAAGGTCAGGAACACGGCAGGGATGTCCATTATCACCACTGCTATTCAACATCGTACTAGAGGTCCTAGCCTCAGCAATCAGACAACAAAAGGAAATTAAAGGCATCCAAATCGGCAAAGAAGAAGTCAAATTATCACTCTTCGCAGATGATATGATACTATATGTGGAAAACCCAAAAGACTCCACTCCAAAACTGCTAGAACTTATACAGGAATTCAGTAAAGTGTCAGGATATAAAATCAGTGCACAGAAATCAGTTGCATTTCTCTACACCAACAGCAAGACAGAAGAAAGAGATATTAAGGAGTCAATCCCATTTACAATTGCATCCAAAACCATAAGATACCTAGGAATAAACCTAACCAAAGAGACACAGAATCTATACTCAGAAAACTATAAAGTACTCATGAAAGAAATTGAGGAAGACACAAAGAAATGGAAAAATGTTCCATGCTCCTGGATTGGAAGAATAAATATTGTGAAAATGTCTATGCTACCTAAAGCAATCTACACATTTAATGCAATTCCTATCAAAGTACCATCCATCTTTTTCAAAGAAATGGAACAAATAATTCTAAAATTTATATGGAACCAGAAAAGACCTCGAATAGCCAAAGGGATATTGAAAAAGAAAGCCAACGTTGGTGGCATCACAATTCCGGACTTCAAGCTCTATTACAAAGCTGTCATCATCAAGACAGCATGGTACTGGCACAAAAACAGACACATAGATCAATGGAACAGAATAGAGAGCCCAGAAATAGACCCTCAAATCTATGGTCAACTAATCTTCGACAAAGCAGGAAAGAATGTCCAATGGAAAAAAGACAGCCTTTTCAATAAATGGTGCTGGGAAAATTGGACAGCCACATGCAGAAAAATGAAATTGGACCATTTCCTTACACCACACACAAAAATAGACTCAAAATGGATGAAGGATCTCAATGTACGAAAGGAATCCATCAAAATCCTTGAGGAGAACACGGGCAGCAACCTCTTCGACCTCTGCCGCAGCAACATCTTCCTAGGAACAACGCAAAAGGCAAGGGAAGCAAGGGAAAAAATGAACTATTGGGATTTCATCAAGATCAAAAGCTTTTGCACAGCAAAGGAAACAGTTAACAAAATCAAAAGACAACTGACAGAATGGGAGAAGATATTTGCAAACGACATATCAATGCCTTAATTAAAAGAAGAAAATCTACATCAGAGTTGTGAATAGAAATACGTGTTCTATTAAAGTGAAACATGCGATGATCTCTATGCCAGGAGGAAAATGCCGAAGTGGTACAGCGCTAATAATCTAGAAGAGTGCGCGTGCTAGTGCTGCCTGATTGTGAACACTTGATGCTGTATTTATATTACTTTAATCATTAAGTACACCAGATTTCTTTGAGAAATTCATGGCTTCAGGTGAAGTATTTGACATATGAGAACAAGAAGACAAGATCGTGAAAACAGAGGACAGAAGCAAAGGGGAGGCTGGGCGGTTTGGGGATGCCCAGGTAGCTGGACAAGGATTTTGTTTCCTTATAGGGTTTTGTTCTCTTCTTATAGAGCAAGAGCTAGCCAGCCAGCATCATCAGGCAGTCCCCTGCCTTTCAGAGACAGAATCTCTACAATTAGCACCAGGGTTCAGAACACTAGAAAGTAAGAGTCTACCTGAGCAGAAAAAGGTCATAATATTCTTTTTTTTTTTTTAATTTAAAGTATACATTTTGGTGATTTGATATACACCTACACTATGGAAGTATTCTGCCCATCTAGTTAGTTAACACGTCAACCACTTCACATATTTATCTGTGAGTGTGTGTATGTGTGTGTGTGTGTGTGTGGCATTGTACAGGCTGTTCTGAGCCGGAATCCAAGTAAAGAAAGTTGTCTTAAAGAGAAGAAATAACTGTTAATGTTGAGGAATAACACAGGAGAAAACTAAACCAGACTACCATAGCTGTTATTGAAAACTAATGCCCCCACCTATATCAATGCCTTGCTTCCCACTACACAGCTCTAGTAAGGACCTTTTGAAAATCTAGTGGCTGAAGGCAGGTACTCCATTCAAATTAAAGTGTGGTCACTCTGAGCTGCATGGGTCCACAAATGAATGTGGGTTCTTAAGACATTTTATAAACATCTTCATAACATTCTCATAGATGGCTAGATTGTTAGTGAATCTTTCATTCACAGACACTGTTAAGACGAAGTTTCCACAAGTTTACAAGGCTGCCAGTATAAATGAGACTTTATTTGTACAGGTGTGTGTTGTTTTATTGTGCTTTGCTTTATTGTGTTTCACAGATATTGCATTTTTTAAAACACACTGAAGCCTTGTATCAACCCTATGATAAGCAAGTCTATTAGTCCAATTTTTCCAGTAGCATTTGTTTGCTTCATTTATCTGTGTCATGTTTTGGTACTTCTCACAGTATGTCAAATTTTTTCATTATCATTATATTCGTTATGGTGATCTGGGATCAGTGATCTTTGATGTTACTATTGTAATTGCATGGGGTGCCACAAATTGCATTTGTGTAAGACAGCAAACTTAATCAATACGTGTGTGTATTCTGACTGCTCCATGAACCAAATGATCCCCCCTTCCCCATTCTGGAGACTTTCTCTTCCCTGAGACACAATGATGTTAAATATAGGCCAATTAATAACCCTACAGTGGCCTCTAAGTGTTCATGTGAAATGAAGAGGTGCATATTTCTCACGTTAATTCAAAGGAATGATTAAAACATGTTTAAGCTTAGTGAAGAAGGCATGTTGAAAGCTGTGGCTGAAAGCTAGGTCTCTTGCAGCACTTAACCAAGGTATGAATGCAGAGGGAAAACTTCTTGAAGGAACTTAAAAGTGCTACTCCAGTGAACACACAAAGCCAAACAGCCTGATTGCTAGTATGAAGGAGGTTTTAGTGGTCTCATTAGGAGATCAAACCAGCCAGAATATTCCCCTATGCCAAAAAGCTTAACCTGGGGCAAAGTCCTAACTCTCTTATATCCATGAAGCCTGAGAGAGGTGAGGAAGCTGCAGAAGAAAAGCGTGAAGCTAGCAGAGGCTGGTTCATGAGGTTTTAAGAAATAAGCCATTTCTGTGGTATCAAAGTGGAAGGTGAAGGAACAAGTGATGATGTAGAAGCTGCACCAAGTTCTCCAGAAGATCTAGCTAAGGTCATTCATGAAGGAGGCTACACTAAACAACAGATTTTCATTAATGAAACAGACTTCTGTTGGAAGCAGAGGTCATTAAGGACTTTCACAGCTGGAGAAAAGTCAATGCCTGCTGGCTTCAAATCTTCAAAGGGAAGGCTGATTCCCTTGTTACAGGCTAATGTACCTGGTAACTTGAAGTTAACACTAATGCTCATTTACCATTACAAAAATTCTGGGACCCTTAAGAATTATGCTGAATCTACTCTGCCTGTATGTTATAAATGGAAAAACAAAGCGTAGATGACAGCACATCTGTTTACAATATGGTTTACTGAATATTTTAAGCCCACTGTTGAGACCTGTTACTCAAAAAATAAAGGTTCCTTTCAAAACATGGCCGCTCATTGACAGTGCATCTGGTCACCTAAGAGCTCTAGTGGAGATGTATGAGATCAAGTTCATTTGCATCCCTGCTAACACAATACCCACTTTGTAGTCTGTGGATCCAAGAGTAATTTCAACTTTCAAGAATTATTATTTAAGAAATACATTTTGTAAGGCTATAGCTGCCATAGATAATGATTCCTCTGATGGGTCAGGCAAAGTAAATTGAAAACCGTCTGGAAAAGGCTCACTATTTTCATTCATTAGGGATGCTTGTGATTTATGAGAAGAGATTCAAATACCAACATTAGCAAGAGTTTGGAAGAAGTTGATCCCAGCCTTCATGGATAACTTGAGAGGCTCAAGAGTTAAGTGGAAGAAGTAATGGCAGATGTGGTAGGAAGAGCAAGAGAATTAGAAGTGGACTCTGAAGTTGTAACTGAATTGCTGCCATTTCATGGTAAAACTTGAATGAAGGAGGAGTTGCTTCTTATGGATAAGCAAAGAAAGTGGTGTCCAAAGATGGAATCTGCTTCTGGTGACCATGCTGTGAAGACTGTTGAAATGACAACAAAAGGTGTAGTAAACTTAATTGACAAAGGCTCTGCAGGCTTTGAGAAGATTGACTCATTTTGAAAGAAGTTCTACTGTGGGTAAAATGCTATCAAAGAGCAAAGCCTGCTACAGAGATATTGTTCATGAAAAAAAGAGTCAGTTGAGTGGTGAATTTCATTATTGTCTTATCTTAAGAAATTGCCACAGCCTCTGCAACCTTCAGCAACCACCATCCTGGTAACTCAGGAGTCATCAACACTGAGGCAAGACCCTCCACCAGTCAAAAGATTCTAACTCGCTGAAAACTCAGATGATGGTTAGCATGTTTTATCAATAGAGTATTTTTAAATTACGTGCATTTATACACATAATGCTAATGCATTCTTAATATACTACACTGTAGCATAACCACAACTTTTATATGCACTGGGAAACCAAAAAAATTCATTTGACTTGCTTTATTGTGATATTCACTTTATTGGTGTTCTGGAACCAAACTTGCAGTATCTCTACATACACCTATATTAACATCTGAATTTATCCTCAATTATATTGCATTGACAACCACCTCCATCAGTCATCTTTGTGTGTCCAGTATGGTGCTTCATATGTACTTACTGCACTTATGCCTTTGCCTCCTGGTAGATGCCTACAGCTCCTGAGCCACTTCAAAGTCATCAGTGACTTTGTAGAAGGAGACATTGTGTTGATTCTTGGATAAGTGCTAAAAAGTCAAATGATGCTGAGGAAAATATAAGAGATGTCACCAATCAGGAAAAGAGCTCTCTCCCCTTTAGAAGTAATACTTGTGCCAGGACCTAAAGATTGGGTAGAAATGAACAGGGCACCATCAGAACAGTAGGAATAAAAGCATTTGGAGGTGGGGAGCTTGGTGTGGACAGGGAAAATATGTTAACAACAACAACAACAAAAAAAAAAAGTCTGCTCTAGCAATGACAACAACAACCCTTGAAATATCAGTGCCTTAGCACAATGGCTATGTATTCCTTGTTTCCATAGTGCAAGCTGTAGCAGGGGGCACTGTATCACACAGTCCCTCAGGATCCCTGGCTGACAGAGATTCTACCATCTTGAGTGTTTGACCTTTGATGTGATTTTGTGCATTGACAATCCAGCTGCAGAAGGTCAGAGAAAAAACATAGAGGAGCTGGTGTGGAGAGGTCTGGAAAAGCCATATAACATTTCCACTTAGTTTCCAATTACCCTGTCTTGGGAATGTCACAATGGATGGTCAAATCTATGGAGGAGTTGAAGTTTTTAGAAAATAATTCATAGGTCAGAAGCTTCACAGATTATAACTGAGACCATTAGACTCCAAGATTACTTACTACAGTGGCTGAGTTAAGATATAGGCTTATTCCTTTACTCGTTTATTCACTCTTTCATCCACTTATTCCCTGAACATTTACCAGGTGCCTACATTACACTACACGATTGGTCAAGAAACCGCATTTTCATACAGAGATTAATAAGGTGGACGGGTTGTAAACAGAAATGTCAGAAGAGACACGGACAAACTTTTTTTTTTTTCATTTTACATTTTGGATAATCATTTAAGGAGAAAGCTGTAATTGCTCATTGATACTTCAATAAAATTCTTATGAACACAAAACAGGCAGAATTAGGGATGAAGTTTTAAAGTAGAGAATTCATTTAAAAAAGCACTTGAAGGGATTCCTGAGTGGTTCAGTGGGTTGGGCGTCTGCCTTCAGCTCAGGTCATGGTCTCAGGATACTGGGATGGAGTCCCACATCAGGCTCCCTGCCCGGCGGGGAGCCTGCTTCCTCCTCTCTCTCTGCCAGCTGCTCTGCCTATTTGTGATTTCTGTCTGTCAAATAAATAAATTTTTAAAAAATCTTTTAAAAAGCACTTTATAAACTAAAGATACTGTGACAGTATCTTTAATGAAATTCCATTGTTCCATCCTTCCAAATTGTTCTGTGCTTTTAGATGTCCCAGGCGTAGTCATTCAAATTGCTGCACATCAGCCTCCTCTTTTATGCCCTGAAAAACTCAGGTGTTCGATTTGCTTTACTAATTGTCAAGTAAGATGTTAGGAAACATGTAATGATTTTTACCATTCCTCTCTTGTAGTTTTAAAATACTTTTTCTTTTTTTTACTTTTTCAAATTGCAGTGTGTGATCAATTCTGAATGGTTGCTTGAGAGAGATTTGCAGACCCAGACATCACCCAAGCAGAGGAAAATATATTTTTCCATATTTTTGACTGTTTGGAGTCAGGCAGCTGATAAAACACTTTTCTAAGAACAAGCAGGACCCCATTTAAACACCACACCAATCACCCTAGCTTATTTTACATTGACATTGAAAAAATTTATCTGCTATCTTTACTTCCAAAGACTTGGCTCAGTTGTGACACATGAAGAAAGATTTAAAAGAAGTGTGAGTAATTAAAACAACAAGCAATTAACTAATTGATCCTTAAAAAAATAGCTTACACAACACCAACA
Organism: Mustela lutreola; assembly: GCF_030435805.1. Taxonomy (NCBI): domain Eukaryota; kingdom Metazoa; phylum Chordata; class Mammalia; order Carnivora; family Mustelidae; genus Mustela; species Mustela lutreola. The sequence goes on from NC_081290.1 coordinate 51,999,639, forward strand.
GTATATTTGCAGCCACTTTGTGAGACAGCCTAGTCTATGATCACAGATGTGTCTTCATTGTTATTCCTCTGCAACAAGCAACCAAACCAAAATAAATAAATAAATAGATAGATAGATAGATAGATAGATTTTAAAAATCTGCAAACAAATATTCACTAATATTTTAAACTCTTGGACCTTCTTACAGTTACTGTCAACTGTGTCTCTTTCCTGGTTCTGGTGACCTGGACATCTCCTCTCTCCAGTCCTCCTATGTCAACCAACTGATGAACCATGGCTTGTATGGGAAATCTTCCCCTCCTCATCTTCTTCCAAAGAATCTGTTTAGACACTTATTATGGGCTTGCAGCCTCTGGTTAGGCTCCATCATAGAAGGAACTGGCGAAATAACTTTCATGTCTAGTGAAAAATAAAAATGCAGGGCCTGCGCTGAAGAACCATTAAAAATTTTAAAATGGCCACATCAAGAGCATGAGACCTAGCCTGGAGGCCATCAGAGCAGGGAGCTCTGTGGTATCATAAGGATTGGCCAGTCATAAGGCTGGTTCTGTTCATAGCCTCACCTTGGTATTGCTGCTGTCATTCCCCATAAAGGTAAAGCTGCACAGAGCAGGAGCCTATGTGCCCTGTTCTCTCTAATACCCTAGTGCCTGCCTGGCCTGGTAGCATTACATATTGGGATGTGCAAGGCATTATTTAACCTGGAATTTTCAGCTTCTATGGTGACATCAGCTCCTTCCCTCTACCTTGCTATCCTGGAACCTTACTTGTCTTACTGAATATTCAGTTTGTCTCAGGGCCTTCTCAGGAGCTTCACACTTCCCCAGCAAAACCATAGAGTTCTGTAAACCTTTTAGGTCTTGCCTCAAACCTTTCTTCCTCACAGAGCCCTTCCCTGGCCACTACTGACTCAAACAGCTCCCGGCAGTCACTCCTCCACTGCCTTACTTTATATTCCTGCTCTGATTATGATTTTAATTTAAACATGTTGGATTGCCATGTCCTGTGTCTTGTCTCCAAAATGCAAGCTCCATCAGGGCAAGAACTGGGTCTCTCTTGGTTTCCACTATCTCTTCAAGGACAGATGAAACACAGGGACTGCTACCTCTAAGCACTTGTTGAATAAATGAATAAATAAGCGAACGGACCTTTAAAAACTGCTTTTGGTCTAATCATAATTATTTGGCAAAAAATCTGAGAATAAAAATTGAGTCCACAGCTGCAGCCCCAAGGCTAAATCAAGCTCACCTATTTTGTTAAGTAAAGATTTACTAGAACACAGCTGTGCCCATTCATTTCCATCATATCAAGGTCTACTTTTGTAAAATGGAGGCAGGGCTGAGTAGTTCCCACACAGACTGTTCACCCTGCAAAGCCTATTTACTCTGACCTTAACAGAAAGAGTTTGTCAACCTCTGGCATACACCATGAACCACTTGAGAACAGAAGAAAAAATTACCTGTCCAAAGAGTTTGGAGCCCTCTCCATTAACAACACAAACAGAATGTAGACCAACAAGGGGAGAAATTCATCTCCTTTTTAAATAAAGAATTCTCACATTTATCTGCCTCAGAGCGAAAACAGCTTCATGGAAGTCTCTTCAGTGACTATGATGAATCCACCTGGTGCTCTTATTTAGGAATGGAGGAAAGCGGGAGAGGGGACAGAAAACCATAAGAATGAGAAGGCAAGACAGAACAAGATAAGGTTCTACAGAGAATAAGAAAGATGGAGACTGAAAGGACATTGAAAGAAGCATTGAGAAGAAAATAGTTTGGTGGTTTTTCAAAAATTACCATGTGATCTAGTAATCCCATTCCTAGGTGTACACCCAAGAAAACTGAACACAAGGATTCACGTAGGTGTACACTGATGTTCATAGCAACATTCTTCATAGTAGCCCACAAGGAGAAATACCCAAGTGTTCTTCAACAGGCCCAAAATGTATTGTATGCACACAAAGGGATATCTATTCAGCTATAAAAAGGAATAAGATTCTGACACATGCTACAATGTGGATAAACCTTGAAAATGTGATGGTGAGTGAAGTAAACATTTAAAGAAAAAGACAAATATTGTATGATTCGACTTATAGAAACGGGTATAGTCAAATTCATAAAGACAGAAAGTAGAAGAAATTACCAGGGTCTAAGGAGAAGAGGGGAAGGGATTATCACTTTAGGAGCATGGAGCTAGCTGTTCCTTTGGATGGTGGGAATCTTCTGGAAACTGATGGTGCTGACGGCTACACAACATTGTGAATGTACTAATGCTACTGAATTGTACACTTAAAAAGGTTAAAATGGTACATTTTCTGTCATGTATATTTTGCCACAATAAAACAGATTTTTTAAATGAAGAAGAAAAAGAACAGACACTGGCAACATTGGCATCAGACTCATCTTTGTCCCTAAAACCATGCACAGTTCCAGAAGAAAGGCATATAGCCCAAGAAGCCAACTTATGGGAAAGCAGAGATCACACTGACTGTGGAAGATAGAACTGATGAATGAACACACTGGACACTCAGCTGGGATTTCTAAGTGAAATGTTGAAGAAGCAGCTTAGTAAGAGATGAGAGAAATGAATTGAAGACTGAATCACTAAGCAAAAAGGCAGAACTTAAAGATTTGGAAAATGCTCAGCCTGTCCACATTACAAAAAATGAGAATGTGTGCTTGGAAGACAACACTGAAGGTATGGAAGAATCGACCATTTGTCAGAGAGATTCCTGTGGGTGTAAACCACAGAATTAATCAGCCACTCCAGCAGGAAACTCCCAATTTGAACTGAGGAGGAAAGTGATGGGACATAAGGAAGGAAAGCTGCAAATGGCTGCTTTTTCAAGGAAAGGGAAAAGGAACCCGAAGGCAATTCATAGATCTTCAAGGCCATAGCCTGGGTTTTAGTATGTCAGATAGGCTCTCACAGAAGCTCTGGGCTTAGAGTCACTCAAAGCCTTTGGAGTGCAGTTCCGGCTTAGTTGTGGAGGTGGCATTGCCTCCCTAGTGAGTCTGGAAGGTAGAACACTGAGCCAAAGACGATAGTTCTCAGCTGTAAAATCTCATGGAGTTTGCCATGCTAGATCTTGGACCCACTTGGGACCCATCACTCCTTTTTTCTCCCCTGTTTCCCCCTTTTAGAATAGGAATCTCTGTCCCATGCCTGTCTCATCATTGTGTTTGGAAGCATATCACTTTTGTTTGATTTTTCATAGGCTCACAGCTAGAGAGGAGTTTTGTCTCTAGATGAATCCCACTTTCAGTCTCTTTCATATCTGAGCTAGATATTTAGACAAGACTTTGGACTTTAGACTTTAGAGTCGATGCTAGAACAAGTGAAGATTTGGAAGCTCTTCAGAAGGGAATGGATGTATCTTGCATGTGAGAAAGACATGGATTTTGAGGGGCCAGAGGGACACAAACATTTGATCCATAGCAGTCCACCACACAGCTATTGATTGTATCAAATCCTCCAACATTTTTGTATCTCTTCCAAAATTCATATGTTGAAGCCTTAATATGATGCTAATTGGAGGTGGAGCTTTTGGGAGGTAATTATAAGGAAGTGGAGACTCCATGATGGTATTCCCATTCTTATAAGGATAGAAAGACAGCCCTTTCTCTCTCTTCACAGTGTGAGGATACTATAAGAAGTGTGTGTTATTTTGTTACGGCAGCCTGAGTAGACAAAGACAAAAGTGAACTGAAGATGGTTGAAGATGAGAGCTATCATTAATAAAATGGATGCTGATAGGCTCTGTGTTTTCTTTTGATATTGTAATTTTAAGTCCATATTAACAGAACATAAAAGCATGTAATTCTGTATACTTATTTTTTTTTAAAGCTTTTATTTATTATTTGAAGGACAGAGATCACAAGTAGGCAGAGAGGCAGGCAGATTTGCAGGGGGAAGCAAGCTCCCTGCTGAACAGAGAGCCCGATGCGGGGCTCGATCCCTGGACCCTGAGATCATGACCTGAGCCAAAGGCAGGGGTTTAACCCACTGAGCCACCCAGGTGCCTCTGTATATCTATTTTATACTCATGAGTAACTATCAGTTTCCTCAGTGTAAAAAAAAAAAAAAAAGTTCATAGTTTATCTGAGTTTATTTCTAATACCAGATGATTTATAATTAATCTGTATATTGAATGAAATGTTTTTCTCAGGAGAATAAAAACAAAAAACAACTTGAGACTAATCTGATGATGTGATCGAAAACTGATGTGATCCCAGAACTAAAGCAATACAATATTTTGATGTAATTACTTACCTGTACGAAAGTGCTGATATTTCCTCCTGGTAGAAATTCCACAGTTAAATTTCTTTTCTGAACTGTAATAAATTTCCCCTCAGAGCATAATTGGATGGCTGCTTGTAAGTTATAAGTCTCGAGAAAAGGATTTAAAATTAATTTTTTATCTCTAAGAATGATTTAAAACAATGCAAAATGGATAAATATTGGGGAGAGCAATGAATTAAGATCTCTATCTAGAAGCATAAAAATGAATCATTTGTTGAGGTCATGTCACTGTAGTAAAGAAAAAGGATTGTAATGGTGGTAAAAATAAGGATATCTACCATTCAGTAATATGCCTACTATGTGCCAGGCTATGGCCCATCTGTCACCCACATAGCCAAGTGGTCAAGGAGGAGGGCATAATGGAACTGAAAATCAGGAATAATAACACTGTTTCCTTTTGAGTATTTTCAGTCATATTATTTGAGACTAACCCTGCCACCTTTAAATTGGTTTCATCCATCATTTAAGAGTCTACACTGATCCTGGAAAAATCGGTTTCCTCCATAAGGGATTGTTCATGTTCCAAGAGCAATACAGCCGTGTTTCATTACCAGGTGCACTGGCTGTAGAAAATGTAGATCTCTGGTTCTCATTTCCCAGCTAACTAGCGTTCTGTTATTGCACAGTGACCACCATCCTTCAGCACTAGGGATCATCTCCCTGATGTGCTCAGAAAGGGGATTGTATGGTATCAGAAAAACACACTGGCAAAGCCACATTCATGGTTTCCTTGTAGCATAAACAGTGTCAGAAGACCTGTGTCCACCTTCCATAATTAAGCTGCATGCATACAACTGATCATTTATGAATTCTTTTCAGGCTCCAAGTGTGGAAGCACAAGGTGCTGGTCTCAAAGTCCTTTGAAAAGTCATGTCCACCCTATCATACATCTTAACATTTCCTGATTTCTTCTTCCTCTGCTATCAGATACACAAAGCTCTCAGATGAGAAGGTGATTCAGAATGCCAGACAAATAATATTTGTCCCTCCATGTTTTTGCATGCTATCCAGTTCTACCTTTGTTCAGAATATCTTTGTGCTTACTGCAAGCAATTCTCTTTTGAACCATTTTGCTTTTTACTATAATAAATGACAAAGAAATTGAATTCATGGAAGTATTGCTTGGAAAAATGATACTAGCAGATTGAATTTCAGGGCAATGCTATTATTTTTGAAAGCCACAATTCTCTTATCTACCAGGATTTACCTTTCTTTCCCTATCCAGGGAAGGATTACTGCTGACAAACTGTAACTCCTTTTCAAAACATTTACTTTTTCCTTTTAAGATTTCCTTATAAAACCTTTGAAACTCACAAATAAGCGCTGTGAGGAAGGAGTAACAGCAGCTGCACCAGCTAAACGTAATTACACATTTAATTTGCATGGGACTTGGTTAGGTGGAAGAATATTTAAATAGATTCTTATCTTTGTTGGCTATTGGGATTTTTCTTCTTTTTTCCTTTTTTTTTTTCTTTTCTCTCTCTCTCTCTCTCTCTCTCTCTTTTTTCTTTTTTTTTTTTTTTCTTGGAATGTCAAATAAAGTACAATGTCCTTAGGTTTACTTTTTAAGCCTGTGGAGTTTAGGATGCTGGTGGATAACTGTTTGCTAACCTTTTACTTTTGGTTACTGTTCATCTTTCCTGGTTTATCATTGAATCTCCAGCACCTGATCCCAAGTCTGGAACATGGAATTTGCCTGCCCACCCCCAGCTTCCCCCAAAAGAAACAAAGAGAAATTGCACTTAGTTCAAAATGGTAAGAGGAGTGTGGCATACGATGCTGCATTCTTAGGATTTACTTATTTATTTGAGAGAGAGTGCATGGGGGGGCAAAGAAGTTGCGGGGGAGTCCTCAAGCAGCCTCCACACTGAGCAGGGAGTCTGACACAGAGCTTGATCCCATGACTCTGAGATCCTGATGAGTCAAAACCAAGAGTTGGGTACTCAACCGGCTGAGCCACACAGGCACCTGGTCACACATTGTATTCTGAGTGGGCAGTGCCTTCCTACATACCTGAAATCCTGTTAACCATTGCAACCAAAGAGAGATTAAATTCCATGTTCCCCACAGTTAGGTGAAGGAGGGGGCATGAGATCTGTAATTCCCATGCCCCAGGATTATTTAGTAGATAGTACTTATACTGGTTTTAACAATATAACCATTAAAAGTAACAAGAACAAGCCAAAGTCCTCCTCCTGTTTGTCCTCTTACTGAGAAACCTGCAGTTTTAGAATGAGCAAAATTTGTGTTCAGAGGTGTGAAATCTTCCTTAACATTTTTTTCTCATATATCTTAAGAATCCTATTTCCTTAGAAAGACTACATTATATATATATATATATATATATATATATATATATATATATATATATATATATATATATTTTAACTTTTAAACACAGGAATGGAATTGAACGACAAAGTTATAGATGCTCAGCCACACAAGTGATTTGATGGTAAAGCCTCACTGGTGGAGCTAAGGCCATAAAAAACAAAAAGGATGCAAACTTCAGAACTAAAATGAGGGGGAAAGTGAATTCCCTGAACCCAGTGTTTTGCTAGAGCTCTGAGATTTGAATGCAGCTTTTATCAACCTGAATAATTACTGCAATAATCATTACAAAGCTGAATAGTTTTATATTCCTGATGGACATAAATGGCTGCTAACAACTATATATTTTGTCCTTCAAAATATTAATTGATAACAGGAGTGGAATCATATGCGGGCATAGACTCTTAGCAATGTAACATTTCATTGACATTATATTTGACACTGAAGGATGATTTATGTTAAATTTTCAAAGGGACTAAGAAACAAGCTGTACTGTGGAAAAAGGCATTTGGATGGAGTTGTGCAGTGGGGTGGGGGAGGTGTCTCTGAAAGATTTCAATGGTACCAGGCCTGATCCTCATCCTCACATTAACCAATTAATTCTACATGTATCTAAGATGTTATAATCATGATATTCCCAGCAATGATTTTGAAACACTTGGCAAGTAAAACCCTATGTGTTTTATATACATTATTCTTTTACACTTTATAATAGCTCTGCAACATAAGTATAATTCTGAGGCAAAGAGGAAACCTATTGGGGAAGTTAACAAATTTGCCCAAGTATGCAGAGTATAGGGTTATGTTCAAATTCAGATCCAGGCCTTTCTAAGTCTAAAGCTGGCTCCTTACAATGGTCTGTTCTGATGCTCCAAACTTTTCTTGAGGGCCTACTACAAACCCAGCTCCTTTCTGGATTTGCAGATAACATAGTGAATAGGCTTAACTTCTACTCTTAGAGATCTTGCCCTTTAGTTAGTAAGTTATATTTTAAATAACTATATCAACAATTAATCCATTATTGTAATGGTCAATATTATGAAGGAAAAGTTCAGGATGTTATTGTGGTCCGGGGAATGATATTCAAGAGACAGAAAGAAGTCCTAACATACATGTGAAGAAGTGGGAGTTATATATGTTGGGAAACTTTTTTTTAAAACTTGAATTTCAAAATCATCAATTCAAAATATTCTTTTCAGAATGTCTGTTTAATTTTGTTGAGGGCTGAGCTGAATTTCTTGGTAACTTTCTTTTATTTTTTAAAGATTTTATTTTATTTATTTGACAGAGATCACAAGTAAGCAGAGAGGCAGGCAGAGAGAGAGGAGGAAGCAAGCTCCCCACTAAGCAGAGAGCCTGATGCAGGGCTTGATCCCAGGACCGTGGGATCATGACCAGAGCTGAAGGCAGAGGCGTTAACCCACTGAGCCATGCAGGTGCCCCTCTTGGTAACTTTCTTACAGAAAATACGGCCATATTTTTTAGAAACAAAGTAACATAAGAAATGTTACCTGTAATATATTAATATCACATTTAACATTTCCCCCATGTCCGTTGAGAAGAGAGGAGGAGAAGCCATACTTTGGTGATTGTTTTATTTGATTTAAGAGCCTGTTTGGGACTTCTTGCCCTTGAATGTTTGCTGCTTCAGATTTAGCAGTTTAAGTGAATAAAATCAGGGTATGGCTAACCAGGAGGTTTTTGCTTTGAAGATTTGCTTTTCCCCTTCTGATTTTTTTTCTTTGATTCAGTGCAAAAATGTCCCCTTTTATAAAACTGCATCTACAAGGCAATTGCAATAGGAATTCTTTGGAGCAATGTTGTCACACCATTCAAAACTCGGGTTAAGGTAAAGCCTAACAAAATTATGAAAAATGACAAGGATTTCCTTCACCTAGAGAAGGAATATTTCTGGCTGCCAGCAATATGGCAGGTGCTACATGATTTTTAAAGGTTTTCTCATTTTAGTGTCACATCAACCTGATGAACTGGGAATTAGTGCCATTACTGTTGCTGGTAAGGTTAGATTCATGTGACAGATGGTAACACTGAGGTTCAGACAAATTAAGTGAATTTCCCAAAGTCAAAGGCTAGTGAAGTGCACAGTCAGTTTTCCATTCTGGGGTCACTGGGCTATACAGAGCCTATGCTCCTTCCAGCCTAGCTGAGATGCTATTCGGCATTTGATGTCATTTTGTTTCAGCCCAGTTAGAATAGGAGCAGTATGTCATCAGGATATATCAAGCATAGAGAGTGCACAACCTACAGGCAGAGCTAAAAATTTTCAGAAGGAAGAAAATGCTGGAGATTGAGTAAGGATAATCTAACCACCCGAATGCCAGAGTCATCAGGTTGCTGGTAAAGACTATATGCAATGAGTCCTGAAACATGATACTCTTCCATTCTCTTAAATAAGCCAAACCCTATTAAGTTTCTCCCTGTATCCTTTGTGCCTAGCGGAGGACAAGCATGCATACTTAAAATAGGCAAAAATGCATTTCAATAAATTAAGTGGAAATCTTCTTGGTGAAGGTGAATGAGCAGGTCTTGCCCTTAGAGGTTATACCCTTTGTAACTTGCCACAGTCTCTTGGAGAGTCCCTGTGTCCTTAATAAATATCAGTCATCCAATTATATACTTAGGACCTCAGCCGTGAGAAATCCATTTGAATGTTCTTGTGTATAGTCACATAGGGATAATTTCCTTGGAATTTCATATTTACTTAGTTTGGAATGAGCAACTTAAATGTACATATAAAATAGATGTTTAAAAAATAAATATCATGCTATGGTCTTGAGGATTGTCAGAAATGGGCCATATACCCATGTAAATGGTAGCTTTGACTTTTATTGGCTCTAGCTTAGCTATCCCTTAGAGGTATAACAAAATAAATGAATTACTTATTGTCATATTGCCCAGAAGAAAATGAAATGAGAAAATACCCATGTTGCCTTAAGCCAAACATATGGAGTCTAGGAAAAAAAAAAAAAAAAAAAGCCATGCTACCATAAATTTTGGTGTTTGGTGGCTGCTTTTTCCAAAGCCTAGCCTATTAAGTTGAGCTACTTAAAAAATGGGTTGAGAAAGGAAGGAAAGGAAACTGTTTTTATTTTAAGTGCACAAAGTGGTGGCTAGTTTGATTATCTAAATCTTTAATTATTGAATATTGTTTATTTATTATGAACATATAATGCACTATTTGTTTCAGGGGTTTAGGTCTGTAATTCATCAGTCTTTCACAATTCACAGCACTCACCATAGCACATACCCGATTAGGAATTTGAAACAATTTCACTAAAAGATGCTTGATATGGTGATATGTACTCTTTAGGAAAATTTATTTTTTCTCCATTATCTTTTCCTTACCCCACCTTGACTTTGGGTCACCTCTGTAATTCCCCAGAAAAAGAAGATTTTAGAGAATTTTAGCTATAATGTAACCATTCTGGACACAGCAAGAACCTTTGCTGGAAATAGTTGTAGGTATTTGCTAGATATTTCAATGCAAGCAATTGGGCTAAGCATAAATATTTCTCTCAAAAAAATAATCGATTCTTTATGATCATTTGATTATAATCTCTAGCATAACAAAAGTTTGGAACAGAAAATTCTCAGAAGAGTAAAGAAGAGCAAAGAGAAAGGAAAAAGAGGATAAAACTTTTAGAGAGAGTATTGAAGATACAGATTTGGAAAAGTGGGCTCATGAGCAGGAAGGCAAATAGGGGTGGACAATTACTCATCTGGGAAAAAGAGTTAGACAATTTGAGTTTGAAGACATGAATAGAAAGAAGACGTCGCTTAATTATTTAAATGAGAGAGAAAGTCTATATTTCAAAGCCTGTGTTGAAAGACGTACTCCTCTTTGAACAAGCAGCAGTGTAGTAAAAGGGTTAGGCATGAAGAGAATAGTAAGTGGCAAAGAACTTGTGTTCAGCCAATGGAAATTATTCTTTCTGGTGATGCTCCTTATAGCTGTCTGCTGGCATTGCAGATGGCTAGTGTGGATCCATCTGACATTGGAGAAACGGTTAGAAAGGGGAAGCAACTCCTTTCAAATAAAAGAAAGGGAAAAAAGAGAGAGAGAGAGAGAGAACGGAAAGTGTTTTGTCTCTAAAGATTAGTTGAAAACATCTGCAAGGATGATAATGGTAATGATTAAATACCTTTTGCTCAGAGATTTGACATGCTTTCACATGTGCAGGACCTGGTAGAGCATGTATTTCTATCCTCACTTCACAGATGAATAAGTGGAGGCAGAAAGAAGCCTGTAGCTATGGATTGGGGCAGAAAAAGTAGAAGAAGAAAAGCTCCTGGGAAAGTGCCAGGTAAATGTCCAAGAGGAAAGATAGATGTTCCCTGGAGCCCTGAAATCCATATGACTCATTGAGTAAAATATAAACTTCCCTGATATGAAGCTCTTAGCCACAGGAAGATGAAGTTTTCTCCCAAATGTGAGCACAATTTGAATTTTAGAGTAAAACAAACATTTTAAAATTCCAAACCAAGAGTTATGTGTATTCTGTCTTACACAATATTTATATTTCTAGAAATTATACTAAAAGAAAACAACTTTTTGCAACTCTAGGCAATTCTGTGAATGATAAACTTGGACTTTCCCGCTTGGATGTGCTTACCTAGTACCACCTGGTGGCAGCTAAAATTATTTCAGGAAAGGAGAAGACTAAACACTCCCAGTTGCTCAAATTCCAGCTTCAGTCTCTGGAGGGAGATGTTAAGCACCAAAAGTACAGTTCTGGGACCACACGTGCTAGGTGGTCTGAACTCCGTGGAAAACTAGAACTGAAATCTTTTGTCATATTGCCAGTACCAAGAATCGCCCCACTATTTATTAGGAATGCATTTTTAGATGACTTCCTTAGCCATGATTGATGGATGTTTCTTTGTTCTCGTCTCCCTGATTCTGACGTTGATGCATAAAGCAGCTTAATAGCAGTAGGAATGCCAAGTAAATGATCGCACCAGAGAGCAAATCTAAGTGGAACATACAAAGGTGTCAAGCCTATCACCTTGTCCTCATTAATATGAGGTTACAGCTAATTGCGTTAACCACACGCTTCAGTCTCTCCCCCATCATTATGTAATAATGACTTTCTTTTGATCACTGGCTTAAATTGCTTTTTTAGATCTAGTCCCCTGAAAATTTCTTATCTTCCTCTTGACACTCTGCTATAAAATGTTTATTCAACAAATAGTGATTGTGTATCCACCATTGCCAAATGCTATGCTAGATATTAGACATTTAGCATTGAAGCTAAAGGATTCAATTCCCATTCTTAGAGTTCTAATGGAAGAAACTACTACTTTTTCTGTTGCTACTATTACTAGTACTGCTGTTACTAGTACTATCATTGCTACTAGTGTTAGCTCTACTGCTAACATTTCTATTACTACTACTGCTGCCACTGCTGCTGCTACTAGTACTAATACTCTTGCTAGTGTTTCTACTAGTATTGCTGCTGCTCCTACTGTAGTACTTCTGCTGCTATTAATACTAGTTCTAACATTACTGCTACTGTTTCTACTAGTACTAATGCTAGTAGTGCTACTGTTGCTACTAGTACTACTGCTAGTGTTTCTACTTGTTCTACTGCTGCTACTACTACTGCTGCTGTTAGTACTAGTACTATTGTACTGCTTCTACTGGTGCTACTGCTACTACTAGTAGTGTTGCTGTTGCTGTTGCTACTAGTACTAGTACTACTGCTAGTGTTTCTTCTAGTACTGCGGCTACTACTACTACCGCTGCTGCTACTACTATTGTTGCTGCTGCTACTACTACTAGTACTACTGCTATTGTTCTAGTACTACTGATGCTGCTACCACTAGTAGTACCACTAGTACTACTACTACTTTTACTACTGTCACTAACTTATTTAATGCTACCATGTGCCAGGCTCTGTCCTAAATGATTTATTTTGACTGGTTCATTTAATTCACACCACCTTATGGAGGTAGGTAATATTTGTATCCCAGTTTCATTAATAAAGAAATTGAAGCAGAGGGAAACTAAGTAATTTGTTCGTGGTCTCCCACACAATAAGCAGTAGAGACAGGATTCAAATCAATTTCAGAATCTCTTCTTAACCTCTGCCTCTCGATGAACAAGAGAAATAATAGTAGGAATGCTAATAAACAAATTTGCAATAATTTATAATTGCAAATAATTGCTTTATAATTTTTAATTAATTATAAAATAATTTATAATAGCAAAATGAGCCATAAGGAAAATCTAATGTAACCATGAGGATAGAGAGTGATCCTCTGGGAGGAGAGAAGTGAGAGTAGAGGTGCTCCTCTAGACTCAGCCACAAACCTCTCTGAATAACAAGAGAGAATTCCTTCCCTAAAGACTGAGGGGGAGGAGTGTCCCAGGAAGAGGGAATAGAAACTGCAAAGGCAGGAAGAAGGTTTAAGATTCAGGTTGCAGAAAGATGGTTTCTGCAGTTGAAGTGTAGTGAATTAAGATGTGGAGGAGATGAAGTTGAAAAGGTATCAAGGGCCTGTTCCTGCAGAGCTTTAAATGTGAAGGGAAACAGTAAGAAAGTGTGTGGTCTCCTATTTCAGACTCTGCCAGGTCCTCTGAGAGATTCATTCTAATAGCAATGAGACATCACTGGGTAGCCTTGAGGAAGGAAATGATATGATCCCTTTCATCATCCTGATGGCTTCTGCGAAAAGGTTTTTCCTCTATTCACAGATCCTACAGAATTTTCAAAATATTTTACCACGCATATAGGAAACCTGTATCTAATATCCCAAATTTCCTTAGCTGATTCTCTCATTGAGAAGCCAACAGCCTTCTTTCTGTTGACTGCTCTTTTCCAGACATTCTTCTTTCCAATTGGTCTGAATGTCCACTTACAGCATCCAGTATCAGTGAAGGTATAGCCATAATTATATCTCCTCTGACTAAGGGCTACAGTAAAAACATTCCAACAGTGCTGAAAGCAAATGAAATCATGTTTTATGGCTAGACACTGGAGATGGTTTGGCATTTAGTAAAGCAAATGTTTGACCAAAGGACACTATTGTACTAGTGTTCATCATTAATCTCTTCTATGTTTGTTTTATTAAGTTTTAAGATTTTACTCTCTGATGAATAATGTTCCCACAGTGAATGTTAAAGACCCAAAGGAAAGAATTACAGCAAATGTAGTAATGGTATGTAATGAATGCAGTAAGGTCAGAAGAAAAGCATCCAGTTGTCAAAAAAGGGGGCAGGGCATGTGCTTCTTCAAATATACGGTGTCTCAACTTCCTCAGCATTTCACGTATACCTACCAGATGAGCTTGACTTAGGCTTACTTAGTAAATTGGAAAAACCCCTAAATGGTGTTTTATAGTTTTATTGATTTTTATTACCACAAAATCAAGCATAATACAATACCTTATAACTTATAAGATGCATATGGTTAGTTGGATGGATGGATGGATGGATGGATGGATGGATGGATGGATGAGGGAATGAGTAGATGGACGCATGGATGGATACATAAATGAGAATTTAAAGGTCTAAGAGTCAGAGTGCAATCCTGGTAATGCTTCTTCCCTGTAAGGGAACATCAAAAATTATAAATCTTAAGAGCAACTTCAAATTTCATGTCTAGAGAATTTGCCGAGTTTTAACTGTCCTGTTTCTAAGCATGGAGCCAGGCAAGTCAAGGGCATTTAATCAAATATTAGTTCAGTAAAAAACTTGTCAACCTATCCTGACCCCCTCTAAGACTGCTTAACTCTATAGGTTTCAGATTCACTGCCTTTGGGAATGTATTCCTCACCTCCAGGTAAGTTAAGTACCCATCCCTCTTATCTCTATTGCACAAGAAGATACTATAAAATTTCCATGTAAACATCATGTTGTTTCAAGTTGTGTCCTCAGTGTTTGAAACCTGTATATACTAAAATTACCAGGGATGTTGTCTCTTAGTAGTTCTGCCTGGAATCCAAACTTAAAATAGAGCCTTCTCTCCCAGTATAAGTCTTCAAATATATTCTTATAATCAGAAGATTAGGATATTGCTATATAATCACTTAATTGTTCACTATATAAAGATACTACAAATAAGTAAGTAGATAGATAAATAAATACATAGATGGATAGATAACAGATAGATGATAGATAGATGTTAGATGATAGATGATAGATAGTTGCATCTTTAATTGATAGGGGCTCTCTGTGAAGACCTAATATAATCATTCTTTTGTATATTTGCCTAGATATATTCAGGGTGTAAGGGGTATAGAAGAGCACTTAGAAAACAGAAGCCATTGCTACTTGCCAACATTTTATTTTTCTCTCTTTATTGAATTTAAACCAGAAAAGTACTAAAAAACAACAACAACAAATGTGTCATTTGAAGATATCTGTAAAAATAGTGGCTATGATATACATTCAAAGATTGTTAATTTTTATTCATGTTTTACATATTATACAAAATTTTTATGTTGTCCTTTTCTTCTTTTCCAAGTGATACATTAATTTTTTTTTCTGTTATCCATTTACTTAATGAACAGTCTATCTCAGCTACCTCCAATTTCCTGCTCATTTATTCTTCAATCATATACATGTGTTTTATCATCTTACTGGATTTTTATTTTGTTTATAAGTTTTCACCAATTTATATGTATATATATATTACCTTTTCACCAGTAAAAATATACTTTAATGTATCCTATTAGAACTCTAAGCATAGAGATATTTATACATTTGTTATTGTGAATCAGTGTTTTTCTTATCTGTCAACAATGAGAATGAAAAGGTATCATTGGGATTCTAGTTTTATAAACTCTGGAACCAGAAGTCTGATTCATGTAGATTAATCCAGAATAGCATTTCAGCTATTTGTCCATGGATTTTGGAAGGATGCAGAAGTGAGATTTATGAGAGTTTGGGTAATTGTGCTCTTAGGCGTTTATTTAAAATGGTGTCATGATAAATGTTTCAATGCATTTATGTTCTTTATGAATTTGGGTCTTGAGTAATTAGATGCAATGGAAAGAGTACTTGGTTTCTGAGCAGACTGTTATGAGTCCCTGATTGGGTAAAAAAAATACATTTATTGTCTGAACAGTGTCCTCAGTCACCACTATCATCATAACCTCTGTAACCTGCCCTGTACTTTGTTCAGTGCATGATCCTTAATGGGGGCTCCACGAACTGTCATGAAGTTGAAGAGTCAATGAGCTGAAGGAAGGAGAGGGAGATAATGCAGACTGTACTTGAAGGAGAGGGATAGCTGAAAGAAAAAATAAATGAGGTGTCATTTGGAAGAGGACACAAGGACAAAAAAGCATTTATAAAGACCACCTGTTATAAAAGCAACATAAGTTTGTCGTAAGAAATTTAGAAAATTCAGAGGAAAGCAAAGAAAATTAACTCCCCTCTAATCTCATAAACAAAAATAACATTTTTTCACTGTATACACCCATAGGTACACCCCCACCCACTCATTTATATGATTCTTAAAACAAATTTAAGATATTTTACTCATGACTAAAAATCTTCCCACGTGATTTGTCATTTCTCCAAAACATCTCTCATCCCTTCTATCTATATCCATCCATCTACTCTACTCTTTTTACTTCTACTTGAGTAAGTACTAAGAATGCATGATCACTATACCTGGAAATGAACATAGACCTATGAATCTACCTGCCTCATATGAACTCCAGTAGCAATAATGGAACTGATTAGGTGACACCAGGTGACAGGTGGATGTACCATCCTCAAATCTGAAAAACACTGCTCTGGACAAGAAGTACAACAAAGACAATAAAATCTTTATTCCTATCAATATTTATATTTTTCAACTAGAGAAACAGGTGAAAGAATTTGTATTGACTTTCAAGCACATCTCCTAACTTCTAATTGCATATATAATCAAAATTAAGCCTTGAAGCTGTCTTATGCCCTTTGGAGCCCCCAGACTAAGCACTTTCATTAAGAGACAGGACCTTATTTCTAAGGTAGATAATTAAAACTTGTTGTAATAAAGATGGAAATGATAGTGTTTCATGCTAAGTCCATGGGGATTTGTAGCCGAAGTAGGTTGAGGCTTTAATAGTGAAAAGATGTTTTTGATAAACGTGCCTGGGGCATGGTAATAGATGGGTCTTTCTGATTTTAATTTGGAGAAGTATAATAGCTTGTGAAATGTGGGGAAAATTATTGGAAACTTTTTTAAAGTTTGCCTTTTAAGATGTGCTATAATTTTCCCACAGGAGGTTGGTTTTAAATATTCACTCAGGCATTTAATAGTTGTGTTATAACTCGTGATATGTCCAAGGTGCATGCAGGGTGGAAGAGCAGAGAGATGAGATATAAAGATGAACATAAGCTTCCCTGCCCATGGAAATCTCATAATCACCTGTTCCCATAATATGTGGTCTGATAAGACATCACACATATAGTTTATACTTAAAGCATTCTTATTGAACTAGAACTCTTAAGAACCTAACCAGCAGTTCTGTGTTTTAAAATTTGAAATTCTAAGAATGTTGAGAAAAGTCAAATATCTTCCACTAGATCATATTGTCCATGAGATCAAGGACACATTATTTTTACTCTACGCAGAAACCTCTATGCAATGGCTGCTTACAGTAGGCACTTAATAATTTTAATAACTGAGCTGATCATGCCAGTCAAACTGGCACAAAATCCTAGAATTCCCCTTGCTGAAGGGATTTTTTTATGGATTTGGAAATTATCTACAAAACAGGGACTGCTAAAATGATGTATTATCTGAGGCGTGTTTAATTACAGGATACCTTTTTTTTTTTTTTTAAGATTTTATTCATTTATTTGAGAGAGTGAGAGAGAGAGCAAAAGAGAGCACCAGCAGGGGGAGAAGGAGAAACAGGCTCCCCACTGAGTAGGGAGCCTAATGTGGGGCTCAACCAGGACCCTGGGATCATGATCTGAACCAAAGACAGACACTTAACTGATTGAGCCACACAGACACCACACTGGATGCCTTTTTATCAGCAACAGTATTGGATTAATATGTGAGATATCTTAAACTTTGAAAGCAGACCTTGAAGGACAGAGAGAAGTGCTGAATGTGCTTTGATATCTTAGGAGGGGTTTGAGGTTTGGAAAGAGCCTCAAATATTAGAACTAAAAAAGTTTGTAGATTTGTAGCTGTGTCTCCTGAGGCAAGGAAAATAAAAGCCAAAAGAAACTACAGGGACTACACCAAAATAAAGAGCTTTTGCACAGCAAAGGGAACAATCAACAAACAAAAAGGAAACCTGTCGGAAGGGAAATGACATTTGCAAATGATATATCTGATAAGGAACTAATATCCAAAATATAAAGAACTTATACACCTTACCACCAGAAAATTCGCAAATAATCCAATTAGAGAATGGACAGAGGACCTGAATAGACATTTTTCCAAAGAAGACGTGTAAATGGCCACAGACATGAAAAGATTTTCCGCATCACTAATCATCATAGAAATGCATAACAAAACAACAGTGAGATAACCACCTTATATCTGTCAGAATGTCTCAAATCAGAAAGACAAAAAATAACAAATGTTGGCAAGGATTTGGAGAAAAGGGAACCCTCATACAATGTTGGATGAGACTATAAATTGGTATACCCACTGTGGAAAATGGTAAGGAGGTTTCTAAAAAATTAAAAATGGAAATAATGGAATTATTGGAATTATTGCTCAGCCAAACAGGATTGTATCTTGCCATCTGTGACAACATGGATGGACCTAGAAGATATTATGCTAAGTGAAATAGGTCAGACAGAGAAAGACAAATACCATATCATTTCACCTATATGTGAAATCTAAAAAAAAACCCAAAATGAATAAATGAACAATAAAAGCAGAAACAGAACCATAAACACAAAAGTCAAACTGATGGTTACCAGAGGGGAAGGTGTGTGGGGATGGGCAAAATGGGTAAAGAAGAGTGAGAGATACAGGCTTCTAGTTATAGAATGAGTAAATCATAGGAATACAAGGTACAGCACAGGGAATATAGTCAGCGGTACTGTAATAGCATTGTATGGTAACAGATGGTAGCTATACTTGTGGTGAGCACAGCATAATACATAGATTTGTCAAATCACTGTTATACACATGAAACTGATGTCACAAATGGCAAGATATCTTGTCTTATTGCTGAGCATTAATTCCATTGTATTGATTCATCTGTTGATGGACACCTGGATTGCTATCCTATCTTGGCTATTGTACATAATACCACAATAAATATAAGGGTGCATATATCTTTCCAAGATAGTTTTTATTTTATTTTTTAAATTTTCTTTGGGTAAATACTCAGTAGTGGAATTACTGGATCACATGGTATTTCTAGTTACATATACACACACATACACACACACATATACATATATGTTTATTTATTTATGATTTTTTTGGAGAAACCTCCATGCTATTTTCCATAATGTCTGCACCAATTTATATTTAAGGGAGGGGGAATTTTAAACATTGGGATGAGTGAATGGGAAAGCATTAGAGAACATTAGGGAGTGGCTGCTCAATGTCCCTAGGTCCCTGGGTTTGCTAAATGTTGCTTATGAAAGTTAGGCTCCTATTCTCCCATAGAGACTTTGAAACAGTCACCCTTTCTTTACTGGTGATTACATTTCAAAGGGAATATAGTCAGGTCCTAGAAAAAGACATTTCTGGGTGTAGTATATTTACATCTCAAAGGATCAGAAAAAGAATTTACAACATCAGCTTTTATAAAGGAAATACTCTAAGAAAAGGGAGGTCAGGAGCCTATATTCAAGAAGAAACTTGTCTGAAGTTTAGTTGAGGTGAGGGTACATTCATTCAGTGCCCTCATCTGTAAAGAAGAGGTAACAAAATCATATCTTAACAAAGTATTTGAAAATTATATGTCTTGATATTATGAATACACTTTTATATGTAAAACTCAATATCATACAATTATCAAATACCAGATTGCCTATGAGAGCTCATCAGATGAGATCAAATTTGGTTAAATGTGTAAATGATATGAAGGATAAAACTAATAATTTCTCATATATAACAAGTTCTTAATGAATGTCAAGTAGTTAACAAATTATGTCTAATCCCCTAAAATGTATCATAATTTTCATGTTGCAGAGAAACAATCCGAGTCTCAGAAGATTTAAGTCCTTTGTTCAAGGTCAAACACCCGTAAGGATAGAGCTGTGATTCAACCAAAGAACTGTCTAAACTCTAAGCCCTTTTTTTTTTCTCCTCAAATACCAAACTTCTCCTCAGAAACTTTATCAGGCCTAAGGCCAGAGAGGACAAACCTATATAGTCATCCTGTCTGGAAAACTGAGAGGTCAACCGTACTGTTATTTTGTTCCCAAGATTTGTTGACTGTGGGTGTTAAAAAGAGAGGCAAAAATTGAGTGGACCTATTGACTGGACAATAGACCCATTCAACTAACTGCCAACCAGGAGCTACAAGGGTGCAATTTGACATTTTCTGGAACAGGCCATGTGAGCATTTAAGGACATCAGTGCCCCATTAGGAGGAAGGCAGGTGACCTTTTCTTTCCTTGCCTTCTATACTTGGCATTAGCAAGAAAGGAGTGGGGTGGGCAGAGATAAGAAAAGCTCTCTGTCATAGCAAGAGCCTTTTACCTCCTTGGGTACTGCTGGGCAAGAAGTATTTTGTGAGAAGCCTATCACAAAATAAAAGCTTTTCTTTTTTCTTGTTTAGACTATAGCATGTGATGTTCTCTCCCACCCTGCTTATCAAGTCAAAGAAAGTCTATTCAATAATTCTGCTGGAGATGTGATTTCGGAGCTGAACTCACCTATTTGAGGTCAGAAGCTCTTCGCGGAGAGTACTTGAGCTATTTTCACAGGCTTGAGTTTTAAGCTACTTTCACCAAGACGTTATGACCAGAGAAAAAGCACCATTTTTTTCTATGAGCCTCAGTTGCCCCCTCCATGGAAGAATATAAACTACATCATTTCTGAGGTTGTTTTCCTATAGTCTATAATTATGATTCTAGGGAGCTATCCAAATAATGTGTTTTCCCAGGGGCCTTTTGGAATCACCCTAGCCAGAAAAAAAAATCCTTCCTTCTTTGAACTCCCATCCTGCTGACTCTTTGGACCTCTCTCAGATATACTGCCCTGTTCTTTGTTTGTGTGTGTGTCAACTTCGTGGTCCAATACCCAGAGACAGGCTGATCGGAGTCTATATGCTTACCCTGCTGCTTACTACTTGCATGATGTGGCATAAATGATCTCACCTCTGAGTCTTCGTCTCCCCATCTATAAAATGTAGATGTAGAGGACATTTTCCAAATTTTTTTCCCTTGCCTAACACTTTAAACAATGCCTTTCTTATAATTGGGGAATTCTCCACCAAGGAGTCCTTCTCTCCAAATTGAAAGTACACATTCAATTTTCCAGCCTCCCTCACAGCTAGGGCTCAGTGATCTGACCAAAACCTCCATCAATCAGATATGTCACTTCAAGACTTTGATTTGAATATAAGGAAACAAATGCTACTAAGAATCCATTTTATGACAAGGGTGGTGATAGTCACTCAGGTCCCAAGAAGAGACGTGTTAGGGTTTTGGATGTTCATGTTAACCATGCAGGCTATATCGCTGCTCCCAGCAACAGTCTGGGGGTTGTGACTGCCATTGAACCTGACCGAGAATAATCCAAGAGTGATACAGCAGCTCTCTCAGGAATGCTCAGAGCTACTGAATAGATTTTAATGAATTCCATTATTCCTCAAACTCACTATAGCAGGTCTCTCTTTACAGCTGGAATTTCTGACGGTTACATGTGGGTGAATATACCTATGGTGTCAAGTTGGTTTGAGGGTTAAATCAAGTCAGTAATGTTCTGGATTTAATACCTGGAACAGAGTGGGTATTATAAATAGTATTGTGTTTTACTATCTTTGCATATTCAACCTTCTCAAGTAAATGAAGAGCTCCTTATAGACCAATATCCATGCCCTATCAAGATACCTTGCTGAGACCTTAGAAAGCAACAAAGAATCATTCATAATTCTCTTTCCCTTAAGGACATTACATCTCAGTAAGAGAAGCAGTAAAACCTGAGCTCATGTGTTAGATTGTCCACGTTCCCATCCCATATTTTTTAGGCCTTACCTCTTCCACAAATTTTGCAATATAAGGCAATCCTATACTGTGTTATATTCTTGGCAAAATAATATATCAGTTCCTATCTTATACAGTTTATATAAATGTTAGATGAGATAACGCAATTAAAATTTTCAGAAAAAAGCTTGGTGCATAGTAAGGGCCCACTAGATGTTGGCTCTTAGGAAAGTGAGATCACAATGTTAAGTTATATTGGTTAAATGACCAGAGTTTGCAGAGCACAAGTTCCCAGCTGCCCAAAGGACTGAGAAAAGCACTTGTAGAAATACCAGCCAGCTCCGAGGGTCTCAGAAACTTCTGAGAGTGATCACTAATTGAGCCTGTACTGACTGACAGCAAAGGGCTTCAAGTCCCTTGCACACGCATTATCACATGCATTGTTCTCCAGAAACATGGAGCTAACAATGACCGTTTCTCTTCCACAAATAAGCAATTGCTTCGTGACTTGATCAGGAGCTCCAAGCTAAAAAGAAAGGCCAAGATTAGACTCCAAGCTTCGTGACCTTAAATCCCTGTGCTTAATCCCTACACTATGATTT
Organism: Mustela lutreola; assembly: GCF_030435805.1. Taxonomy (NCBI): domain Eukaryota; kingdom Metazoa; phylum Chordata; class Mammalia; order Carnivora; family Mustelidae; genus Mustela; species Mustela lutreola. The sequence goes on from NC_081290.1 coordinate 52,021,971, forward strand.
TTTGAGTACTGGATTCTCCTGACCAAGCAATTCTGAATGAAGTTTGATCCCATCAACTCTTCTAAAAACACATTTTGCGTTTCTGCAGTACATGGAAACATGTTAATGCCTATTATTTTAGAAAGTGTAGTGGTTTGGAAATGTCCACAGAGAGGTGGTTCATCCTTGGGCACCGATACAATATGCTACCTGTTTCTGACAAAGAAGGAATATTCTTTCAGTGTAGGGCATTGTTTTATTTTATTTTATTTTAGGGGGGAGGGACAGAGGGAGAGGGAGTGAGGGAATCTTAAGAAGGCTCCTCACCTAGCGCAGAGCCTAACACAGGGATCAATCTCACGTCTCTTAGATCATGACCTGAGCTCCAGTCAAAAGTCGATGCTCAACTGACTGAGCCATCCAACTGCCCCTAGGACGCTATTTTAATTGCAGAATCTGCTCTTATTGAGTGTACATAGGTCACCATTGGCCTAGGAGCTTTTTAACAGTTGCATTAGGAAAACGCTGTTGACAATTTCCTACAGTGTAGCGCTCACTTCCTCCTCTACCCCAGTGGTTTAGCTAAAACTCATTTTGTCATGGATGCAGTTGGATTTGGCCATTTAACCACCTAAAAGCAAATTAGAAACTTGTAAAAAGAATCAATAGAAAAAACAGAGGCATTTATGTAGATTTATTTGTAGTTCAAACATGAACCAGTCGAATCCTTAGTTATTGAGGGCAATTGAGTTAAAAAAATATTACCAGGGCGCCTGGATGGCTCAGTGGGTTAAGCCGCTGCCTTCGGCTCAGGTCATGATCTCAGGGTCCTGGGATCGAGTCCCGCATCGGGCTCTCTGCTCAGCAGGGCACCTGCTTCCCTCTCTCTCTCTCTCTCTGCCTGCCTCTCCATCTACTTGTGATTTCTCTCTGTCAAATAAATAAATAAAATCTTTAAAAAAAAAAAATATTACCAGTCTCAGAATACAAGTTAAATCTAAGGAAAGCAAAATTGTTTGCATATAAACATTCCTACCTCACAACCCATTTGCCACTTAAAAATTAAATGTACTGTGAAGTGTGTAAACCTGGTGATTCACAGACCTGGGGATAAAAATATATGTTTATAAAAAATATATGTTTATAAAAAATAAAAAATTAAAAATAAATAAATAAATAAATAAATAAATAAAAATTTTTTAAAAATAAAATAAAAAAAAATTAAATGTACTCTAATAAATACAGCAGGTTGAGATATAAGAAACATCTGACACAGGGAATTAATGAAGAATTAGAATGCAAATCAAGCTTCCATATCTGTAAAAGGGAAATTCACTTTTTATCTGTGAAAATGTGTTTCAGCTGATATATAAGCAATAGATGTGTTATCTTAAGTATTGTAAGTCTATTTTTAAATTACTTTTTGGAGTTTTATTTTCCATATGGCAAATAAGATCCCAGCAATTCACTTTTTTTTTAATTTTAATTTTAATTTTATTTATTTATTTATTTATTTAAATTTTTTATTTTTTATAAACATACATTTTTATCCCCAGGGGTACAGGTCTGTGAATCGCCAGGTTTACACACTTCATAGCACTCACCATAGCACATACCCTCCCTAGCAATTCACTTTAAAACATAGTTGGTTGCAATATATACCAACTAATCATAATGCAGGTAAATTCAGATTTCACTAGACTCTCAAATGAATGATATTTGTTGCAATATTGCTTGTTATGGCCTCTGTTCTTTAAAAGAATAATGTTCTCTTTCCTGGCTTTCTTTCTGATTCAATTTCCAGGGATTAGTACTTTAAAATTAAAATATGGAAATGTCATACTTGGGTAAACTTATTTTATGTTTATTGACAATCTCAAATATCACTTTTTCATGTTTACCTAAACTTCCCAGAGAGCTCTGGGGGCTTCTACTAGTGGCTGACCACAAAGGAAAAAATTTCTTCAAATATATCTTTTAGAAACCAAAGTAAATTATACACTCTACTCCATAGTATACTCATGGTTATATTTATTAAAAAAAATACCATTTTTCATCCTGTAAGAAAAACAGCTTGATAAAATTGGCACTGAAGAAAGATCTCCCATGTTTCACTTATGATTTTAAGTATCACTCCACACAGAACTCCATGAATGGGGAGTCCATTATCTGGCTGAGACATCATGGCAATATCCAAACATAAACCTCAGTGGTAAAGCTTTGCTAAATGTAATTTGATATCTCCCTAAAGGTGCTTTAATCTCAAGAGTAACTTTTTTTATTTCCCTCCAGATATTCTGCTTATTTGAATTTCTAGTCACTTAGACTGAATACAGTTCCATTTTTCTCTCTATAGAACAGGGTAACAAGGTAAGGATGTTCTTCTTTGATATGTGGGGGAATGATTGCAGGCATTATAGAATTGGCCTAACAAGGGTCTAATTGTTTAAGAGAACAGTTCTTCTGGAATATAACCCTTAAAGTAACAAAACATAGAGATACACAAAAGATTTTGAACACAAAAAGTCAGGGCCAGGGGTGTCTGAGTGGCTCAGTGGATTCGGCCTCTGCCTTCGGCTCAGGTCATGACCCAGGGTCCTGGGATCTCTGCTCTGCAGGGAGCCTGCTTCCTCCTCTCTCTCTGCCTGCCTCTCTACCTATTTGTGATCTCTGTCTGTCAAATAAATAAATAAAATCTTAAAAAAAAATCAGGGCCAGAGGTTAAGAGAGTGTTTGATTAGCGCACAGGGCCAGCCATTCTGGGCTCTTTTAACTTAGGACCAGGTTTTTGTATCAGAAGTCAATGAGGGGATGACTGCTCTAAAAAGCAAATATAAAACATAATAACCACATGAAGTAAACAGACCTGGAGTGCCTGGATGGCTCAGTTGGTTGAGCATCCAACTCTTGTTTATCTATAGGTCGTTCCTTTCTAATGCTGAGTAATATTCCACTGTATAAATATACAGCAGTTTATCCATTCACTTCTTTTTAAAAAAAATTTTTATTTATTTTATTTTTTCTAATTAACATACAATGTATTATTTTCTTCAGGGGTACAGATCAGTGACTCATCAGTCTTACACAATTTGCAGCAATCACCCATAGCACATACCCTTCCCAGTGTCCATCACCCAGCTACCCTATCCACTTCTTGTTGAATATTTGGGCTGTTCAAGTTTGGAGTTATAATGAATAATGTTGATATGAATATTTATGTACAAGCCTTTGTATGCCTATATATTGTTTCCTCTTTTGCAGGGAGTGCAAATTCCTAGTAGTGAGATAGATGGATGATATGATAGGTAGATATGTTTAGCTTTTTAAGAAACAACTAAAGTGTTTTCCAAAGAAGTTGTACCATTTTATATTCCCCATAATAGCCTTTGAGAATTCTACATGTTCTTCCTCCTTACCAACACTTGGTATACTAGGATTTTAATTTTAGCCATTTTGCTAGGAGTTAATGTTATCTCATTAAGGTGTGAATTTGCATTCTCCGAATTACTAGTGATATTGAGCATCTTACATGTGTTTAAATAGCAACCTGTACATCTTTGGTGAAGTATCTGCCCAGAGCTTTTGCCCATTCTATAAGCTAGTTATTTATTTTCTTCTTATGGAGTTTCGAGGGTTCTTTATGATTCTGAACACAAGCTGTTGCCCCCACCCCATAAATGCTTTGCAAGTATTTTCTTTTGTCATTGTCATTCATAGCCCAGACATTTTAAGTTTGATGACGTCCATCTTAACAATATGTTTTCCTTACTATTTTGTTCTCATCTCTATAAAATCTTTGCCTAATCTAAGATCACTATGATTTTTTCCCTTTTTTAGAAGATTTATGATTTCAGATATTAAATTTAAATTTTATGATTATATTTGACTCATTTCGAGGTAATTTTTTTTTACCTCAACATCTTTTTTTAATTTTTTATTTTTTATAAACATATATTTTTATCCCCAGGGGTACAGGTCTGTGAATCACCAAGTTTACACACTTCACAGCACTCACCAAAGCACATACCCTCCCCAATGTCCATAATCCCACCCACTTCTCCCAAACCCCCTCCCCCCAGCAACCCTCAGTTTGTTTTGTGAGATTAAGAGTCACTTATGGTTTGTCTCCCTCCCAATTCCATCTTGTTTCATTTATTCTTCTCCTACCCACTTAAGCCCCCATGTTGCATCACCACTTCCTCATATCAGGGAGATCATATGATAGTTGTCTTTCTCTGCTTGACTTACTTCGCTAAGCATGATACGCTCTAGTTCCATCCATGTTGTCGCAAATGGCAAGATTTCATTTCTTTTGATGGCTGCATAGTATTCCATTGTGTATATATACCACATCTTCTTGATCCATTCATCTGTTGATGGACATCTAGGTTCTTTCCATAGTTTGGCTATTGTGGACATTGCTGCTATAAACATTTGGGTGCACGTGCCCCTTTGGATCACTACGTTTGCATCTTTAGGGTAAATACCCAATAGTGCAATTGCTGGGTCATAGGGCAGTTCTATTTTCAACATTTTGAGGAACCTCCATGCTATTTTCCAGAGTGGCTGCACCAGCTTGCATTCTCACCAACAGTGTAGGAGGGTTCCCCTTTCTCTGCATCCTCGCCAGCATCTGTCATTTCCTGACTTGTTGATTTTAGCCATTCTGACTGGTGTGAGGTGATATCTCATTGTGGTTTTGATTTGTATTTCCCTGATGCCGAGTAATATGGAGCACTTTTTCATGTGTCTGTTAGCCATCTGGATGTCTTCTTTGCAGAAATGTCTGTTCATGTCCTCTGCCCATTTCTTGATTGGATTATTTGTTCTTTGGGTGTTGAGTTTGCTAAGTTCTTTATAGATTCTGGACACTAGTCCTTTATCTGATATGTCGTTTGCAAATATCTTCTCCCATTCTGTCAGTTGTCTTTCGATTTTGTTAACTGTTTCCTTTGCTGTGCAAAAGCTTTTGATCTTGATGAAATCCCAATAGTTCATTTTTGCCCTTGCTTCCCTTTCCTTTGGCGTTGTTCCTAGGAAGATGTTGCTGCGGCAGAGGTCGAAGAGGTTGCTGCCTGTGTTCTCCTCAAGGATTTTGATGGATTCCTTTCGCACATTGAGGTCCTTCATCCATTTTGAGTCTATTTTTGTGTGTGATGTAAGGAAATGGTCCAATTTCATTTTTCTGCATGTGGCTGTCCAATTTTCCCAGCACCATTTATTGAAGAAGCTGTCTTTTTTCCATTGGACATTCTTTCCTGCTTTGTCGAAGATTAGTTGACTGTAGAGTTGAGGGTCTATTTCTGGGCTCTCTATTCTGTTCCATTGATCTATGTGTCTGTTTTGGTGCCAGTACCATGCTGTCTTGATGATGACAGCTTTGTAATAGAGCTTGAAGTCCGGAATTGTGATGCCACCAACGTTGGCTTTCTCTTTGAATATCCCTTTGGGTATTCGAGGTCTTTTCTGGTTCCATATACATTTTAGCATTATTTGTTCCATTTCTTTGAAAAAGATGGATGGTACTTTGATAGGAATTGCATTAAATGTGTAGATTGCTTTAGGTAGCATAGACATTTTCACAATATTTATTCTTCCAATCCAGGAGCATGGAACATTTTTCCATTTCTTTGTGTCTTCCTCAATTTCTTTCATGAGCACTTTATAGTTACCTCAACATTTTTGTGAATGGTGTGAGATAAGGATTGAAAGTACTAAAAGACCATTTGATAAACTTCCAGCATCTATTCTTTTTTTTTTTCTTTTAAAATTTATTTGACAGAGATCACAAACAGGCAGAGAGACAGGCAGAGAGAGAGAGAGGAGGAAGCAGGCTCTCCACTGAGCAGAGTGCCTGACATGGAGCTCGATCCCCGGACCCTGTGTTCATAACCCGAGCCGAAGGCAGTGGCTTAACCCACTGAGCCACCCAGTCGCCCTGAAAGTATTTATTTTTTAATGGATATCCAGTTGCTTTAATACCAGTTATCAAAAAGACTATTCTCAGTTGATTTGTCTGCAGTGTTATTAGCAATCAAATTTCTACTTACTAAGGGATCTTTTTGGATTCCATCAGTCTGTTTTACTGTTGTTACACCCATACCACACTATATTGGTAATTATAGGTTTATATTAAGTCTTCAAATCTGATAGTGTAATTTTTTTAAATTTTTTTTAAAATTTCCTTGGCTATTCTAGAGTCTTTGAATTTCCTTATAAATTTAAATCAGCTCATGCTTTTTACAAAAAAAAAAAAAGACTTCTTTGGGTTTGATTTGGATTATGTTGAATCTGTAAGTCATCCTAGGGAAAATTGACAGTATCATTATGTCTTCAATTTTTTATGCTATTATAAATAATTTTATCTTAATTTCTGATTGTTCAACATCAGTATAAAGAAATGCAGTTACACTAAGTTTAGTTATTATCTCTATTAGATTTGTATGTGTATTTTATTAGAATTTATACCTAAACATCGCATCTAATAAAAACAATTTTACTTCTTTATTTTCAGTCCTGGCATCTTCCTTCCTCCCACCTTCCTTTCACCTCTCTCTTTTTTCTCCCCTTCCCTTTGCTCCCTCCTCATTTTATTTCCTTTCCTTCTCTTTTTTCCTGATTGCACCATCTAGAACCTGCACTATAATGTTGAATAGGAGAGATGAGAGCAGATATCCATCTCTTATTTCTGATATTGGGGGAAAGCATTCAGTCTCTCACCATTAAGTTAGCTACAAGTTTTTCAAGAATGCTTTTGATTGGCTAAGGATGTTTCTTTTATTCTTGGTTTGCTGAAACTTTTCATTAAGAATAGATGTTGGGGGCGCCTGGGTGGCTCAGTGGATTAAGCCTCTGCCTTCTGCTCAGGTCATGATCTCAGGGTCCTGGGATCGAGCTCCATGTCAGGCTCTCTGCTCAGTGGAGAGCCTGCTTCCTCCTCTCTTTCTCTCTGCCAGCCTCTCTGCCTGTTTGTGATCTCTGTCAAATAAATTTTAAGGATAAAAAAAAGAATAGATGTTGGAAGTTTATCAAATGGTCTTTTAGCATCTGTAGAGATTATTACTTTTTTAATTTATTAATTTGGTAAATTACAAAGATAAATTTTCTAATGTTAAACCACTCTGCAATCCTGAGATTCCCTGTGATTAAGCCCTGCTTGATCACAAATAATCATTAATATATCATTGAACTTGATTTGCTAACATTTGGTTTAGGTTCACTGGAGATATTGGTCTGTGGTTTTCTTTCATTTTAATGTCTTTGCCTGGTTTGGGTATTGGGTTAATGCTGACCTCACAGAAGGTACAGAAAATACATTTTTCTTCAGTTTTCTTAAAGAACTTCTTAAAATTTTTATGATTTCCTCTTTATATGTTTGGAAGAATCACCAATGAAACTATATGGGCTTGGAGTGTTCTACATGAGAAGATTTTTAACTAAAAATTTAATATCTTTAACAGATAAGGAGTTACTCCCAGATTATCTATTATTTTTAAAAATTTTGGTTTTGTTGAGGTATAATTATCAAATCAAATTGTAAGATATTTAATGTGTACATCATGGTGATTTGATATCGGTATACATTGTATAAAGTATTTCCCTCTTCTATGTAGCTAACACATCTATCCCCTCACATATTTATCTTTCTGTGTGTTCTATTCTCTTAGAAAATTTCTTTTTTAAATTGTAGTGTAATTAATAATTTTACATTAGTTCCAGATGTAAGAAAATTTCAATTATAAATACAGTGTTTCCAACCATAGTTACTATGGTTGTTCTATGTTCTATATTAGGTCTTCAGACTTCATTTATGGTTGAAAATTTATATCCTTTTACCATTATATTTTCAATTTTTTTCTGCAAGGTATAATCTACTGTAAAGCCTGCTTACTGTATTTTACATCTCAGGCATTGTAGTTTTTATCAATAAGAGTTTGATCTAGGTTTCTTTATATCCTTCATGTTTCTACTTACTGTTTTGAACAGGTAGAATGCAGTTATAAAAGCCAATTAATATTTTTATCTTCTTTTTCTTACCATTGTGGCAGTTCTGGCTTGGTTTTCATGGAATAGTTTTTACTCTCATTATGACTGTATTTTTATAGTTTCTTGTATAGAGCCTGGTAATCTGATTAGACACCAAATGTTGTGAATTTTGTTATTCTTCGCTGGGATTTTTTTTTTCCTTGTTATAAATACTTGAGCTTTGTTCTAGAAATCAGTTAATTTTCTTGGAATCAGTTTGTTTCTTTTTGTTTTGTTTTGGTTTGGTTTGGTTTGGTTTTTTGTTTTTTGTTTTGTTTTGTTTTGTTTTGTTTGAGAGAGAGAGAGAAGTGGGGAGGGACACAGGGAGAGAGAGATAATCTTAACCCAGTTCCAGGCCCAGCATAAACCTCAATGTGGGGCTGAATCTCTCAACCCTGAGATTATGACCTGAGCTGAAATAAAGAGTGAGATGATTAACTGACTGAGCCACCCAGTCACCCCAGGTTTTGCTTTTAATATTTGTTGGCTAGAATGAAAACAGCATTTGCTAATGGTAATTAATTTTTACTCTTGAGTCAAGATCTTTCTGTATAATCTACCCAGTTCTCTAATGTTCCATGAATTATCTGGTGTCCCAGTCTCATAACTGAGAGGATGGTCACTACACCTTGTCCTGTGTGAGTTCTGAATATTGTCTCCTTTCATCTTTTGTAATGGTTCTTTCCCTACCCTTGGGTTATTTCTCACTTGCATGTGATGATCAGAACTCTGATCAGTAATCAAGGTGAATGCTCTGCAATTCTGAGTGTTCTCTCTGTGACATTCTCTTTGATACTCTATCCAGTAATTTCTAGCTGGCTCAGTCTCCCCAAACTCAGCAAGTTCACCTGAGTTCCCACTCTCTACATGACCACTTCTTTCAAGATAGCAAGCTAGGGAAATTATAGTTCTCACTTCATTTCTGGTGGCTCAGAAAAAAACAAGAAAGAAAAGTATACAGTAGAGACCAGATATAACCATAAAGTATACAGAAACTTTCTTAACCCCTGGCCTAGCATATGGCATGCATTTACAAGCTCACCTTTACAGTCAAGCACAGTTAGAGCCATCTTGCTTATATTCCAAGCAGCAGAAAGGAGAAAAGAAGAAAGAGCAAGAAGGACATGTCTTTCAGTTGAAGCAGTTCCTTTTAGGGAGTTTTCCTGAAGTCTTTTCTTTTTCTTTTTCTTTTTCTTTTTCTTTTTCTTTTCCTTTTCCTTTTTTTTAAGTGGTTGCCATGGAGACCACTGCAGGGCTTCAACTCCTGTTCCTGAGATCAAAACCTGAGCTTAAATCAAGAGTTGGACACAACCAGTTGAGTCATTCAGGCACCTTGGGAGCTTTTCTGAAGTCTTACACGTCACTTATTTTTACAATGTGTGGTGTCGAACTTTACCACATGGCCAAATCCAGCTGCATTAAATCTGGAAACATGGTCTTTTGGCTGAGAACATTATCTCTTCTAAAAAAATTGGCATTCTGTTGTTAAAAAGACAAATGTTGGATAGGCAAGTATCTTCCTCTATTGCAGATCTGATAATAAATCATTCAAGTTCTGTAGACTGCTGTTCCAACATCAATAAAGTAAGTGTCCTAGCAGCTGTGACTAAAACAATGCTTATGCAATTAAAGTGAACTGTAAATTGAAGGACTGGTCATAATTCTGAAATGGGTGAAAAACACAATGAATAATGGACAGTTCAGCATATACTTTGAGATCTCTTTTTTGGTGATTGTATATAAACATGCATTTACTCTTGCTGTACTCAGTTCCTTTAAGGATAGGGCCATGTCTTATTTATCTTATTAGCTCCAGTGTTCTTCAACTGTGGTAGAGGTAAAATTGACATTTGGATTCTTGTCTTAAAGTAAATATACAGAGTCACATTATTTTACTTTAAAATATTTACCATAAGAAGGAATGTACTTCTTCACTAATAAATAATTGCTGAGTGCATGCTGCAAGCCAAGCAATGTATTAGGTGATACTAGTCAATAAAACACATGGGAATCCCCATTCTCAAGGAACTTACATCCCAATACAATGAAAGAAAAAATAAATATATACATAATAAAAATACATATTGTGTTCAATGACAAATGTTATCATAAAACCAAAGTAGAATAATAATGCTGGATAAGAAATTTTGTGTGTTGAGGGAGTAGAGATGAACAGTTTTACAGAGCTGGTCAGGGAAGGCTTCAAGAATAAGGTGTTATATGAGCAAAAAATAAAAATAAAAAAGAAAAGAAAAGAAGTAAGAATGCCAGATGACTAGCTGGAGGAAGAGTACTCAAGACAGCGATGATTTCTAGTGCAAGACATTTAGTGGACATGTTCAAGTAATAACAAGGAAATTGCAGGTATGATTAGACCAAAAGAAGTGAGGGAGAATAGGGGCACTTCGGTGGCTTAGTCAGTTATTCATCCAACTCTTGATTTTGGCTCAGGTCACGATCTCAGTGTTGCAAGATTGAGCCCCACTTTGGGCGCTCTTTGGCGCAAGGAGTCTGCTTGAGATTCCCTCTTTCCTGCTCCCTCTGCCCCTCCCCCCTGTGTTTTCTCTCTCTCTCTCTCTCTCTCTCTCTCTCTCTCTCTCTTTCTCTCTGAATAAATAAATCTTTAAAAATAAAAATAAGTGAGGGGGAATAAAGTGAAAAATTGGCACTAATGTGAAATCTTATAAATTATTATTATGGTTTTGTCTTCTACTCTGAGTCTCAAGGGAAGCTATTAGAAGATTTTGTACAGAAAAACAATATAATCTGGCTGACCTTTCAGGAAGATCACTCTGATAATTATGGTGAGAATATATAGAAAATGGGCTGGGCTATAGCAGGGAGATTAGTTAGTAATTTAATGCAATAATCTGGAGAGAAGCCATGTTGTCTTGGACAAGGTGGTAGAGGTGCAGTTGGAAAGAAATACCAGGTTGTAGGTACATTTTGCAAGTAAATAAAATAGACTTTGCTGATGGATTGAACATGGGGAATGACAAAAAAGGAGGGTCTATGATGTTTCTGAGACTGTTACAGCCTGAGCAACTAGGAGGTTAGAGTTTTCCTTTACGGAAATGATAGTGAATGGGTAATTCTATCAAAGAAATTCATTTGAAAGGCTTAAAAAACTCAGCAGAACACACTGAGTTTGAGATTCCTATAATAGGCCCATGAGGTCACAAGTGAGACTGGCTTTCAGTGAAGAGGTGTAAGATGGAGATACAGGGTTTAGATTTATCAACGTATGGATAACGTGTTCAGCATCCAAGAAGTCATATGAGGAAAGTATTTTAAAGGGGAGGGACTGATCAATTATGGGGAAAACAGGCAGCTAATCATGTTAGACAGTTACTGAGAATTGATTATTGGATTAACTACAAAGAGGTCAGGTTTGATCTCAAAAATGGAAATTTTACTAATGTGTAAGGGGAAAATCTTGATTAGAATAAGTTGAAGAAATAATGTGTTCATATCACAGATAATTGGGTAATCTTTTTAGCATACAAAGAGCTCAAAGAAATTTCCCCATCTCCCCAAAGAAATTGAGACGAAAGGACGAGCAGCCCACAGAAAAACAGGCAAAGTCTTTGTGTGTAATAACTGTTAACAGAGAAAGAAATAACAGTGGTCTTTTAACCATACACAAAAGGTATTCAGTGACATCCATAATTATAGAAATGCAAACTAAAACCACACTTAAATATGATTTCTTGTGTGGATCTGTCATCACAAATTATTAAAATACACTCAGTCAGTAAGGTTTTAGGAAAATAACAGTCTCATATGTTGTCAGCTCGAGTAGAAAATGGAACAACTCCTAACAAGCAAAACTTGCCCTTAAATTACAGATGCATTTACCCTTTGAGAGAACAGTCTATTACTAGGAAATTATTCTGCACAGACACTTGCACAAATATGAAATGCCACATGTACTATTGTTTGTATGACAGCTACAAGCAACTGCCCATCAAGAGAGGAATGGGGGAATAAACAATGATCTGCAGCAATTAAAAAGATAAAATGGAATGAAGAAGCTCTTTACACATTGACAGTGGAAAAATATTCAGGTTTGAGTAAAAAGAAATAAGATGCAGTACAGACTGTATAGTGTACTGACTTCTACAAAAGAAAGAACCAGGGAATTAGAAACTAACAGAATGGTTTATATATGGGTTGGGAGGAGCAGGCACAGAAGCAAGATTTCTTTCTTTTTTTTTTTTTTTTTTAATAGTTTTCTATATTGTTTGAGTCCTGGCATTATTTCTTTGGAAATCTGAGGGGATGGAAGGAGAGAAATTAGTGAGAAGAAGTATGGGCACATTACTCAGGGTGATTTGCTATAATAGTGAGTAAATAAATGAGGCAGTAAGCTTGGAAAGCATGTATGGTCAAAAAGTTCCTAAATTTTATTTTTATATATATTTTAAAGGTAGAGAACTTGCAGTAATGTGTAGACTGATGACACTGATCCAACAGAGAAAAGGAACACTGTGGGTATAGAAGAGAAAGCAGTACCTATCAGAAGTGACATCCCTGAACAGAAGAACTCCTCAGAGCCAGTATGCAAGGGGGTGGGTGGGCTGAGACAGGAACCCACCGCCTTCATCTTCAGGAAGGGAAGGAAAAGTTATCTTACAAGCACGGGGTACTGTTATGGACTGCATTATGTCCCCATCCCCGAAATTCACATGCTGAGGCCCTCACCCCAATCTGATAGCACTTGGAGGTGTGGCTTTTAGTAGATAAATTGTTTTAGAAGAGGGCATGAGGATGGAACCCTGGCAATGGAATCCATGTCTACAGAAGAGACATGAGAGAACTTGCTCTTTCTCCCTCCATTATGTGCAGACACAGCTAGAAAGGCAGCTATCTGCAAGCTGGGAAGATAGCTCTCCCTGGAACCAGACAGTGCTGGCATCCTGATCTTGGACTTCCCAGCCTCCAAAACTGTGAAAATAAATTTCTGTTGTTTAAATAGCCCAATCTATGTTATTTTCTTGTGGCAGCCTGAGTAGATGGAGACAGAGCCAAAGGCCAGATATGATTGTGAAGCTGTAAAAGTCATTAGTTATAGTTTTAATTTTAATTGAATTTTCATGGTTCTTTTATACAAATGGAATTACTTAGAGTTTGATCAATACTGTCATTGTCTCTATAATTCACTTAAAATCAACCTCTGTGGACTCCAAGAAACAAACTGAGGGTATTAGAGGAGAAGTGGTGGGGGATGTGTTGACCTCATGATGGGTATTAAGGAGGGCACCTATTGCATGCAGCACTGGGTGCTATAGGTAAGCAATGAATCTTGCAACACTACATCAAAAACTAATCACATACTGTATGGGGACTAACATAACACAGTAAAAAAATAAAATAAAATAATAAAAGAAAATGCTGTTGCATCATCACAACCTTCTATATGTTGCAGTAGAAAATAAACTATAAATAAATCTGCATGAATTTAAAAAAATGAAATAAAAAAATAAAATCAACCTCCTATGACAAACTGCATTTAAATCTTTAAGGAAGAAATTTTCTTGCAATTGTCCTAACAAGAGTGCTTTCTTTTAACACACATTACTAGTCTTGAGTTTAGAGACTATAGAGTCCTTGCAATTATTGAAAAGAGATTTTTTAATATTATAGTAAGGCTCTTTGTACTTCTTAGCAAGTAGATATTTAGATAGAAACATAACTCTGTGATGACAAGATACAGAATGAGTATAAAGATGAAACTTAAATGTTATGGTAACAGGATATAAATTTTATATTCATTAGGTTCTGTGTCTATTAACAAGAAGTAATGGCTAGCTTGGGGCTTGTCTTTTCAAAGCACCCAAGTGAACAGATTGCCTTTATTTTGAGCTCCTTCATTAACCGCTTATTAAGACTGATAGTCTCTGAATTGAGGTCTACATTTCTACCAGGGAAGAATTACCGAATACAGGGCTTATAAATTTCCAATTTGATTCAATTGAATTCTCAACAATTTTCTTATTGAATGAGTAAACACACACACAATTTTATACTCACAAATTGCCTTGGAATAATAACCAGTTGAATGACGCTGTTATTTCTTGCTCTGTTTATAATTATTCCCTCCCCAATGCACACATTCACATACACACAATCATCCAGCTATACTGGGCACTCCTCCAAGGCAAGGAATAATGGCTTTCACCAGGGTCTCAGCACCTGGTTTGGGTCCCCACGCAGGCTAATTGAGGTCACAGTCTGGGGAGCCTTTCCAGAAAATCCAACTCGAAGGTAGTCTTGCAAGTGACCCAACATAGATGCTTCCCTGATTGGCCTCCCCGCTTTCAGTCTTGCCTCCCTCCATGCTCCATGCTTGTTTCCACCATGTATCAAGAGCACAAATGGGGCCAGGTGCTAACCTGCTTAACACTGCCATCATCCTCAAGTCAATCCCAAACTTTCCCTAGTTCTGTATATCCTAGGCATCCACTGGATCTCTCACTCCCTGGAATTTGGAGGATTGGCTCCAACTCCTACACGCTGTCTTATGAACAGCCTCACACTCTTTCCTACATTTCTGCAGGTTCCAACTTCACCTCCCACTCCTATACACTCTCTCCATTGAATTACTATTTTATTCCACCTATTGATTCTAACAGGTAATTTTGTCTGTCCATCTCTGCCCTTGTATCACAATAGATGTGGAACTTGGCTCTTTCTTTGATTTCAACAAATACAAAACAAAATAATAAAAATCCTTCATGCCTTTTGTCTTTGTGGTGGACAATACAAATATTTTGGGGAGAGGTGGTAAAAGGGCATTCTCAACACAGTGAAACAAACAAATTACCTGTTTTATCATTTCTTGGCCCCCACTCATGTTTTTATCCCTGTTCTTTTTTAAAAATTGTATTTTGTTTTTTCAGTGTTCTAAGATTCATTGTTGATGCACCACACCCAGTGCCCCATGCAATACATGCCCTCCTTAATACCCACCACCAGGCTCACCTAACCCCCCACCCCTTACCCCTCCAAAACCCTCAGTTTGTTTCTCAGAGTCCACGGTCTCTCAGGGCTCATCTCCCCTTCTGATTTCCCCCAACTCACTTTTCCGTTCCTTCTCCTAATGTCCTCTGTGTTATTCTTTATGCTCCACAAGTAAATGAAACCGTATGCTAATTGACTCTCTCTGCTTGACTTATTTCACTCAGCATAATCTCCTCCAGTCCCATCCGTGGTGATACAAAAGTTGGGTATTCATCCTTTCTGATGGAGGCATAATACTCCATTGTATATATGGACCAATCTTCTTTATCTATTCGTCTATTGAAAGGCGTCTTGGTCCTTTCCACAGTTTCGTGACTGCGGCCATTGCTGCTGTGAACATTGAGGTACAGATGACCCTTCTTTTCACTGCATCTGTATCTTTGGGGTAAATACTTAGTAGTGCAATTGCAGTCTATGCCTGTTCTTTTATCTCTCCATTCCTTCTCATTTTCTCATGTCCTCAAACCCTAAAACCTATTTATTTCCAATGCAGATTGGTTAACGTTTTCTATTCTTGACGTCAGTAGTTACTACTAGCCTTCCTCAGAGTCTTGCTTCTTAGCCCAAGTTTGAGTATATCCCTAACCAAAGCTTATTTCCATCCTATATCTTTGCTCTTGCCAAACTCAGCTTCTTGGAATTCGCAGGCGGTAAAGAGCCCTCCCATTTCTGGCCTTTTTAAGATGTGACTACCTCTACTTGTCAACTCCTTCACTTGTAACCCTTCTTTGTTCACTTAGGTCATTCCCCTTCATCTTAGAATTCATTTTCCAGGCTCCTCAACAGTAAGACAGAGGCTCCAGTTGCATACTTCTGGAACATTCAGAACATTTTCAGATATATGTCCATTCCAGTTTCTCACATGAAATCCATGGACCATTTTTCTTTTCCTTGAAGACAACGAAGTTTTCATATCTAACCCCCACTTCCTAAGACAAACTTCGCACTTCAGAGTATTTCAATAAATAGGAAAATGCATAAATGCATGAAGGAAGAAAGAGACTGAAATTTAGGTTTTTGCCAAATTGTTTAGTCTGAAACTATAAAACCCCTTCTAATTCACTGCCAGTGTCTTTGATCAAACTATCAAATATATTTCTCTTTGTATAATCTTCTTAGCTTTTTACTGCATTTAGAATTTCAAGAACATTTCAATGCAAGGACCCAGACATAATCGGTTATTATTTTAGTTTGCACACTTATGTGATTCCTCTTAAGAAAAGTGTTTGGTACAAATAATGCTGCTGGAAAGATATTTCTAAGCTGACAATTCAACTTTTAATGCAATATATTCAAAACCAATTTAATTCACATCTTCTTTTACCATATCCAAATTTGACATGTTAGAAGCAGTACAATTTTCCATTCAGCAAAGTTTGAGTGTTCATCAAAACAAATAGATCATTCATAGTGCCGTTCAGAGATAAATAAAATAATTTAGCAAATTGAATTGCTGTGTCTTTCTCAGTAGGGATCTATCATCTGTTATTTGTTGTGATTTGTCACTTCCCTTGGCTTAATATTGTTTCCTTTAGCTGCTTTTTTTTTTTTTTTTTTTTTTTTTCCTTCTAGAGTATCACATTTTGAATTTGTTCCAGTTCTCTTTTGGGAACAATACTTTTTGAACTGAAAAAAAAAAAAAAGAAAAAAAAAGAAAGCAATGATTAGCACATCTTGACAGCAGAAAATTACTGTTTATATTTAATTATGTTAAAAGTAGTAAAATAATTAGCAGTTGATGAAAATATATAGTAGAATGGTGTAAGCATACTTTGATATTAGATGAAACACAACTACTATCATCAACATTAAAGTTATTCCAGAAGGTGAAAAGTGTGACATTAGTCACATAAATATGGTTCTGGCAGTATCAGTATTCCAAATTTCCATATTACTGACTCTATTACTCACCATTCTGTTCAAGATCTTAGCAATCATTGATTCAGTCACACTCTGTTTTTTACTCTCTGAGGGTTGTTATTTTGGGATAGATTGTTCTTTTATAATAAACAATGTTTAGGAACACATGTTTTCTTAGCCTAATGGCTTCTAATACAATATAACAAATATAAATATGGTCATGGATTTAAGCTGTTGAGCAAAAAACATTGCATCAAAACTTAAGTCATTATTCAAGTTTCCGAATTTTCATGCTATGAAGAGATTAATTGAATAATACTTAGTCTATGATTTGGAAGAAAAAGTTGCCACTGATTTGTATGGGAATAAAATTACTTAAAATGTCACAAATCATAGAAATATTACTAGATTTTACTTATTGTCTTTCTTTAATGGACTAACTTATAACCTAAAAAATGCCATAAATCTATTTTTGAAACAAATGAGAAATAATTACATATTTTTAAAGCTTTGATAATAAAGTAAGATAAATTCTGTGTTAGAAGCTAAGCAACTTTGAGAAAGTTTATAAACAATGGACCCACTAGTATAATAATTTTCAATTAATATAATAGGGCCCAAAATGGAAAGATACGGAATACACACACTGGGTAATTTGAGAAGAGTTTAATAAAGGAACTATTTGCAAAGCATATAGAGAAACCATAAGAAATACTACACTCTCAGGCTAGTAACATCCCAGCCGCTTGAGCAATCCTAAAACCGGAAGAAACAAAGGAGGAGCAGCTGATAAAACCTAATAGTTATTGGGGGGTGAAAGGGTGGATGCACAGAGGGCAAGAGATGGAAATGAACTTTGGTCAAGGAATGAACCTAACTGTAGTCAGCCTCTGGGAAGCAGCTTAAACATTCTGTATCCCTCTTCTGCTCCCTCTCTACTCAAGCCAGGGCACCCTAAGGGCTGAACCCAACCAGAATCTAGAGTGTTTGGGAAATTTTCAGGCTCTTGTTCTACTGCCTGAGATAAGAGAAGAGAATGTAGAAGGGTGCAAGGAGGGACAAACAGGTCCATACTGCCCAGTAACCACAGGAAACAAAGAAATGTGTGTTGACAGAGCAAATGAACAACAAAAAAGTATCTATTTACAACTTTCGTTACACTTAACTTTCATTGCACTTAATACTAACCCTAATTTGTTTTGAATATAAAAATTATTTTATGCTCTGCTTGTTTTAAAATCTCATCATATTGGTTTCTAGAAGGAAGAACTTTCTTTTCCCTGACAATATGTTCTTTTTTTTTCTTTATTTCTCAGAGACTTGCCATGTGTAAACACATACCTTTGATAACAAATTTGCTGAGGCTAGATCTACGGGTGGTTATTTAAGGACTGTGAGACTGTGACTTAAAGTGACAGGAAGATTTATTCTCATCATTTTGGAAGTACAGAAGACTCTCTAACCTGCATTTCATATGGGATGGGTGTATATGGTGGGAATGTAAACAGCATGCTGGTGACTGACCTTCCCTGTCTGGCTGACAGAATCTGGATTCTTCTTATTAGTGTCCTACTTTAAGGAACTTTCTCTTTCCCAGTTGTTGAAATAATTGTTTAAATCATGGGCTTTAGAAAGCCAATACATAACTGGGGATGACAGAATTAACATTTAAAAATGAATTGCATATACTGAATTGAACAGTATTATGGAAGCATAAAGATAATAAGCAATAAATTGCAAATTATATGTAGACATACATGCTGTGTAGTCCTGATGGTTATGCCCAACGTCTTCTATCTAAAGGTTCAGTGAAATCTTTAGTTGGGTGTGGCTGTTGGAAATGTCTTTTTTTCTGATCCTGTCTGACCCTTAAATTTTCTTTCTTATCCTCCTCTGAGTACCAGGTCATTTTCTGGGCTGCGATGATGTTCATCAAGCTCATTGCTTTGCTTGAATCAAAACCAATGTAGTTACTTCAAAGACAGAAAAGAAGTTTTTTCAATTCAAACTTTAATCAAAGCTCTTACTACATGCATTTTTATGGCATCTGCATTCTCTACTGTCCAGTGCCCAGTGCCCAGGAAATGCTGGAGGACAGTTGTCTTTGTGAGCTTGAGCCAGGCTTGGAGACATAGGATCGAGTCCCTTCTAGAGCTAAAGCAAACTTTTCATATGTGGGGCAGCTGCATCCACTTCACCTGTGAAACTTTTTTTAAAAGCACATATCCCCTGAAGTTTTATTCAGGAGACTGGGCTGCAGTTCAGGCCCCTGTGTATTTAAAATCTCTTAGGTTTATAACTTTCCCCACCTCCATGGTAGAAGATCCAGATAACTTTTGGCTCCTCTCATTGCATAACTTACTGCCTTTACTTTGAGTGCAGAAAGAACTGACAGTGGGCTCTAAAGAAACATGAGTTTTCTTTATGTGGCCCCCTGAGTGCTCAGAGTTGCTAGAAATTTAGAGTGGGGAGGGGGACAAAGGTCAGGAATCATTTCTACATAAGCATTTCTGGTAAGTTGCCATGAGGGATCTCAGAAAGAAGGGGCATGAAGTTTTATGACTTTGTTAGTTTGTTTTCATTTCTTAGCCCATTCTGAAAGACTATATATATATATATATATATATATATATATATATATATATTTTTTTTTATTCTTAATATGTTACTCCCTCCCCACCAAGATGATCTTCCAAATAGAAATGCCAGGCACCCAAAACTGGATCTGGCTCTGTGTGAGATTCTATTAGTGTGAGAAGAAGTGAGGATGACTGGAAGCAGAGACAGAAAGAAGGAGTGGCTGCAAAGGAAGTGGTAGATGCTGAAGTAACAGCCTTTGATAACCAAAGAGATATAGGGAGAAAGTGAAATGAAAGGATAAAGTGCTTCTGAGTTGGGAATCTTGAGTGATTAGGAAGATGTTGGCATCAAGAATGGACTAAGAGAATGAGGGAAGGGGTGTTGAATATGATGAAAGGACAGGAGCTCCATTTAGTATTGGAAAACTATATGACAAAATGGAAATGAAGTTATCCCCAAATTTCAATTTCTTAAAGGCTCAGCTATAAGACTCCAAAATTGTGTGTTCTTCAATAAATGAGGTATATCTGAGTCTTGGTTTCTTGATTTTAAATGGGAACTCCTCTTACCAGACTTGGGGGTTTGATATGTGGAACAGATGAGAATTTAAGTATAGCACTGAGTGTTGTTCTAGTCTTAAGTTATGAGAGCAATAAATATTTGTCCCTGTCGTATCACATCTGGAAACCCCTGAATGGATCACTGTTAAATGATAAATTAGGACTCCTATACAGACATAAAGTGAACACATGTTAAATATTTCATTTAACTCGTTAGTTAATAAGCAAACCAGTAGGATGTTACAACTGGATTAAAGGAGAATTTATTATACAAGCCATATACAGGCAGATAAGAACTTCTGAAATGAATTTTCGAATAGAAGCAAAATAGCTTATTTCTTGGAATAGACGAAGATTGTATTTCTGATGGATAAAATTCACTTGCATGTCTGTGGACAAAAATCATTTGTATTATCAATTATCTATGACTTACAGAACTATACAATATTTCAAGGAAAATGAAAGGACAGGGTACTCTATAAAATAAAACCCTGAGGTTTGACACTAGTGTATTGATTTTATGTTTCTGTATACAAATTATCACAAACTCAATGACTTAAAACATACCAGCTCAATGGCTTAAAGCATAGTTCTATCAATTAGAAGGTCAGTATGGCTTAAGTGGTACCTCACTTAGGGTTTCACAAGAGTTCCCCAGGCCTGGGCTCATATCTCAAAGCTCTCAGGAAGTCTTAGCTTGGAAGGATCATTCAATCATTGGCAGAATTCAATTCCATGTAGTTGTAGGACTGAGGTCCCATTTCCTTCCCGGTTGTTGGCCCAGGGTTGCTCTCTGCTCCTGGATCCACTTGTATTTCTTCTTATGTGATCTTCCCCATCTTCACATCTTCAATGGCTTTTTGAATCCTTCTACTGCTCTGATTCTGTCTGCCTCCTTCTTCTGCAACCAACTGGAGAAAGTTCTCTGTTGTTAAGGGCTTGTGATTAGATTAGGCCTATGTAGATAATCTCCATATTATTAAGGTCAATGAATATGGGACTGTATTTTAAAAAAAAAAATCTTCAATTTATTTATTTGACACAGAGAGAGACAGCAAGAGAGGGAACACAAGCAGATAGGGAGAAGGAGAGGGAGAAGCAGGCTCCCCACTGAGCAGGAATCCTGATGTGGGCCTTGATCCCAGGACCCTGGGATCATGACCTGACCCAAAGACAGATGCTTAATGACTGAGCCACCCAGGCACCCAGGCACCCCTGGATTTAAGACTTTAATTACAACTGCAAAATTTCTTCATAGTAATTCCTAAATTAGTATTGATTATATACCAGAAAATTAGAATCTTAGGAGAATGATCTTTAGGATTTTGCCCACCATCCAGCAATCTTTTTGGTCCATTTCAATGTCCTGCACAATTTTTGTTTTATTATTATTACAAAGCAGCATAGGAAATTGTTCTATGTGGTTTAAATTTTAGGATCCAGTCTTACATGTTTTAAATAGATATGAACTAAGCACAGTAAGAGCACACAAATACTTCCTTCTTATCCATAGCTTCAGTCTATTTATAACATCAAATTTCAATGCTCAAACCTTATAGGTCATCCAAATATTCAGAGTGTAATCCCTTAATCCTCAAATTATTACATGGCATTAAGGTTATTATCACTTTCTAATAGCTGTGACATTTCTCAGGAGTGTATGCATCTCATTTGTGTCAGAAGCATTTGTTCAGAAAGCATGACAAAAGAAAGGGATGCTCCTGAGAAAGCAAGGCTAGGGAATGGACAAGAAGAGAGCCTAGTGCCTCTGTGCTCTTTACTGCTTACCTACAGCTAACACATCCAGGAGTCAGCAGGGCCCTGGGAACATTGGTTGGGAATTGCATTTCTGAGGCAGCAAGTCGGAGATGATTAGAAATAATCTTCCTTATTGAATCTCCAAAATGGGGTTGCTGAAGCCAAAGAATCACCATAAGCCAAGAATATGAAAGTTTCAGAATTTCTGCACATAACTAGCCCCTCCCATTCTGCAAGGCTCATCACTAATCATTCCTAAAGCTAGCCAATTTTTCACCCCTCTCTTGATTTTCATATGATCCAAAATTCTTCACCTTTAAGACCAAACTATTCCGGGAGAAAATAATAAATTTATTTAGTCTGCAGCAGGCTTTTCTCCTATCAAAGCATATTCTAATACCTACCATCTCTTGGCAGATTTCATTTTTTACTGTTGTTTTCTTGTACTGAAGCACTCTACACAGACCTATATAACACTCATTTTATCCCATTTATTCCATTTATATCTAATGTCCTAAAATAAGATTTTTATGTCAAATCAATTCAGACTCATTTGAATCAATTATTTTCCATTTAAATACATGCAAAGAAAAATATCTACATTTCAATAAAAGATAGGGGATGTTTTTCTTAAAATGTCACTACTTGATTATTCAATGTAAGTATATATTCAAACATTTAACCAACACAGGAAACTAAACAAATTCTTACATAAAAACAAAGCATAAATATCCTACAGAGAAGAGAAAAAAATACTTTGTCTGTATTTTTTCAAGTCATAACTGATAGGTTTTTTCAACAAAAAATGCAAAAAAAAATTATGTAAATACTACCATTCAAAGGAAATCAATAGCTAGTTATTGAATGTCTATGATAAACATAATTACTATGCTCCTTTCCTTGGGAAAAGGGACAAAATACAGACTTTGCCTCCCTAAGGCATGCACAGTCAATTTACATAGAAGCTACACTTGTTTAAAATGATCAATAACAGTATGCAGTTCTTAAAAGAAAGAGAAAAATGGTTATTCCAAACAATATATGCTGGTGGGGGCAGAGATGGAGGCAGTTTCAAATGGAAGAATGACGTTCATGGAGAAACTGGGCTGAGAAGACTTCACAGGTGATACACAGAGAGTGGGGGTACTTTTCAAGCATGGAAACTAGCTTGAGTTAATGCATTCTTGCAGAAAGGAAGGAGGGCCAAGGACTATGTTAGTTTGTCTGGAATAGACAACAGGAGCCAGAAAGGTGGCTTCTGGAAAGGTGGTTTTAAGTTAGACCACAGAGGGTGTGTCATTCCTTGGGCTGCCGTAACCACATACCACAGACCAACTAGCTCAGAAAACAGGAATTTCTCATGTCACAGTTCTGGAGGCTAGAAGTCTAAAATCAAGGTGTTGGAAGGATTGGTCACTTCGGAGGGCCATGAAAGAGAATCCATTCCATGCCTCTGGCTTAGATTCTGGTGGTTTGTCGGCAATCTTTTGTATTCTTCAGCTTGCTTATAGACACAGCACCCTGATCTCTGCCTTCATGTTCACATGGCATTCTCCCAGCGTGTGCCTGTTTTTGCCCAAATTTCCACTTTTATAGGGACATATTCTATTAGGGGCCTAATCTATTCCAGGATGCCCTCATTCTAGATAATTACATTTACAATGATCCTATTTCCAGGTAAGGTCACATTCTGAGGTACTAAGAGCTAGGACTTCAGCATATAATTTTAGGTGGACACAATTCATCCCCATATAGGGGACACTGGAAAGCTGCCTTCAGTTTGGTCTTGATTCGTTAAGCACTAAGACTATTCAAGATTTACTTAATGCCAAATTTAAATGGTAAATTAAACTTACTGTTAAGAACGTACTGTTAAATTGGTTTTCAGAGCAGTGGAGTGTACTGAAGAAGAGAGAAATCTATTAATATGAAGTTATAAATTAAAATGCAGGCACAGAGGAGGTGTATCATGTTGATATTATATTATTCCTATATGCATATTAATTAATTAATCAGGTATTCTAAGAACAGAGAAAAAAGAACTTATCTATGAGGTTTAAATAAATTTTAAGTACTTCCTAAGTACTTAAGATGTATCAAACATCGTTCTAAGAACTTTACATGAAAAATCTAATTTAACCTCCCTCGATATCTCAATGGTATATATATATATTCTTATGATTTCATTTTTAGGTGGAGAGGCTATGATAAAAAGGGCAAACACTTGCATAACTGGCAAAGCATGGATTCTAACCCAGGTAGTCTGACATGGTAAAGCAACCAGCTAAAGTAAGAGATCATTTTTGGAAGGCTCACGGTTTCAGTTGAAAACTCATTGCATTTTGTGCTCTACTCTGATACTGTTCATTTAGAAACAGTATTTTAAATTTCTGGTAATTGAGTAAAATTGGTCCCGCATAAGATCCTTATTCTGTGACTTTCACTCGATCAAGTTCCAGAAGATGTAAAGCCCAG
Source organism: Mustela lutreola (assembly GCF_030435805.1). Lineage (NCBI taxonomy): Eukaryota > Metazoa > Chordata > Mammalia > Carnivora > Mustelidae > Mustela > Mustela lutreola. The sequence goes on from NC_081290.1 coordinate 52,046,231, forward strand.
TGTGAGAAAGCACTGTCCCCTGGAGGGAGACAGCCGCCCCATAAATTTGCCTTTGAGTAAATTAGTCAGCCTTTCTATACTTACATTTTCTGCACTCTAGAAATTATGTCATAGGCTGGGTCCTGGAGACATGGCCCCTGGGAAATATTTAGAGTGCAGAATATTGATGATGGGATGCTTTTGAGAACTATGGGAAAAAGAGAAGAGAGAAAGTATATGCCGAGGAAGATGTTGAGTTGCGATGTAGTCTCAGTGGAAGCTCCAACCGATCCCATGGGGAGTGCTGACAGTAGAATGTCCTTTAGAGTTGTCCCAAGCGGGGCAAGATGGAAAGCCAGTATGTCATGGGATATGGGTTACCCATATCAGGGATGGGCACAAGCCATCCTTGAAAGAACTGGCAGCAGACTGTGGTCTGCTGACAGCTCTATCAGCAGCTGGTCGAAAAGTCCTTCATCGAAGAGCATCTAGGCAAAGCATCCTAATCCCTAGTTTTTCAAATGACAGGTTTTACCTGCTAGGTGCTCAAAAAATTGTTGCTCTTCTTCTCATTTTACCTAAAGTTCTTCTTACTGGTATGGTAAAACTGAAAGCATTGGTTACTTTTGTTTACTTTTCTGTTATTTTTTTTTCTTTTCTTTTTCTTTTCTTCCAAGTATAAGTCCAATATCTGAAACAAATAATGAGTTTGTTAGGGGCTGAATTGTGTCCAATCCTCAAAACTCATCTGTTGAAGCATGAACCCCCACCCCCCAAAAATCAGAATGTGATTGTATTTGGGGATAAAAGCTTTAAAGAAGTGATACAGTTAAAACGAAGCTCTTGAGGTGGGCCCTAATCCAATTTGATTAATGTTTTTATAAGAAGAAGGTATTTGGGCACACAAAGGCCCCAAGAATGTGTATACACAGAGGGAAGAGCATGTGAAGATGTGGTGAGATAGTGGCCATCTGCAAGGTAAAGAGAGAGGTGAGAGGCCTCAGCAGAAGTGAAACTTGCAGACACCTTGATCCTGAACTTCCAGCCTCTAGAACTGTGATAAAATAAATCTCTAAGTTTTGAGTCACTCAGTCTGTGATATTTCCTTATGGGAACCCTAGTAAACTATACAAAGTTTATGACAGTTCAAGATGCAGTTTTCAGTTTTCTATTTCTCATTCTAGGGACAATCCTTAAAAATACATCAAAATTGTGGTGTGACATGGGGTGCTTTATCTGAAGCAAAACCCAATGAAGACAAAATGCTCACCCAAGTCTAAAAACACCAGTCAGTGTTCTACAGCCGCTATAGCAAATTACCACAACTTGGTTTTTTTGAACAATATAACTTTATATCTTAGAATTCTAGAGGTCAGAAGTTGGAAATGAATTTCATCGAGTTAATATCAGTGTGTTAGCAGGGGTGCATTCCTGTCTAGAGGCTATAGCAGAGAATCTGGCTTTTTGCCTTTTTTATCTTGGGGCTGCCCACACTCCTTAACTCGTGGTCCTTTCCATCTTCAAAATCAGCAATGAAACTCAGATCTTTCTCACACTGCACTGCTGTGATACCCACTTCCCTGCCTTCCTTATGACCCTTATGAATTCACTGGATCCACCTAGATGATCCAAGATAATCTCCCCTTTGCAACATTTTTAACTTAAACAACATGCAGTTCCTTTTGCCATAAGGGGCAACATAGGTCCTGGGAATTGGTACTTGCACATTTTTGGATGGCCATTATTCTGTCTGCCCGAAGGATGTGGGAAAAGTATGAAAGAACAAAAGGAAGTGTTTTACCTGTGCCCAGGTTCGTTCTGGGAAAGGCTTAAGAATTTGAGATTTTAGGATTAGTAAATAATTCCCAGGGGAACAGATTTAAGACATTTTTCTGAAAACAATACTCCAGTAAAACTACAAGAAGTGAAAATAGCCCTTTGTTCATTTATAAAATTGCAGAATCCAAAAAGGCCTGCTTTTTCTCCCCCCAACCCTGTAAAGATCTAGTATCTTCCAAATTTTAAAGTAATGCGTAAAAAATAATTTAAAGAGACAATGGAGGATAGGGAAGAAAAATAATCCCTTTCTGGCTCTCCTGATTAGAAAACTTTGAAGAATCATCTGTTGCCAGTTGGGAGTTACTACTTACTGGATTTAAGTGCCTCAGTTGGTTACCATCTCTGGGAATGCCATTCACTGCTGTCCTCTTCTACTGAAAGAGTGACTTTTTCTCCAGGAAGATGCAGTGATTTGCTCTGTGGTAGGGAGTTCTTCTAGTGTACCTGTGAGGAGTCAGGTACTAGATTCTGAAAGGACTCTAAAGTCTTCCGACCCTTGAAAACTAACCATGAGGGTTGATCTTTTACCATGTTCGACCCTGATCCTTTTGTTGACATATTCCACTAACATGGAGGAACAGAAAAAGGAGACATTAACTATCTGTAGGGGTGATCAAAGGGATGAAACACAAAGAGGCTAGATGTTCATGGGAGCAGGCCAAGGAAGAGGTGTGGGTAGAGCAGACAGTAAAGGGTTGTATAATATCAACAGTATGAAGGTAGCAAAAGCCTTATTGGAAGAAGAAGGGAGTCATAAACAAATGGAAAAAATGTCTCAAGGAGAAGAGACAGGGGCCGCTGAAGACACATTTTGCCAAATTAATAGTTTGTCTTGAACAAATCCTTATCGCTGAGTGGTATCAGGACTCAGTGGTTTAAAGCCACCCTGTTTTCTCTACAGAATTTAACTTGTTGAGACCCTCCAGCTTCAGTACTGAGTGTGATGAGTTGGTTTGGATTGGAAGATGACTCCCAGCATGTCTCTTAGTTATTTAGGTCCCAAAATTTATGCTAGAAGAATTGTAATTAAAGTAGGCTTTTGAGGTCTTTCTTGAGGGAGGAATGGACAAGAGGAAGGGACACATCTAGAACATTCTGGTTAGAACCCATCTCTAGCAACTGTGTAGTTCCCTCAAGATTCAGTACATAATAACTTCTAGCTTACAAACCCAGTGACCACCAAATTCTTATTTACTGAACTAATAAACCTAGAATACCAGTCAAATCACACACATTTCAGTGTGGTAATATTTAAAAAGAAGAATGCATTTTTGCATCTGTGTACTTTGCTGCTTTCATTGTTCCTTCTAAGAATTATTCTTTGCTAATTTTCCCAAAAGATTACTAGTTTCCTTCAGTGGTTGTTTGTTCTTCAGGCAAGTCATTAGGTGAGGAACAGAAGGTCAAAAAATAAAACACTTTGCACCATAGACCATTAAACAGTGGTAAATCAAATTAAAACACAGAGATATATTGGAACCTTAGGGCAAGGCAAGTATCAGGAAACAATTTCATGGCTCAGAAAATTTAAGGCATTACTTTAAATTACTCAGTTAGTGTCAAAGCTAAGACTGTGCTCTAAAAATGGCTTTCTCCAGGTATCTACAGAGTATATTCTAAACCTGCAATAAAATAGCTTTGCTTTGGAAAATGTAATAAATTCTGTCATTTAGACTAGATTATAACATTAACAATAACAGTTAAGATTTACTGACCATTGGGGTGCCTGGGTAGCTCAGTGGGTTAAAGCCTCTGCCTTCGCTGTGGGTCATGGTCTCAGGTCCTGGGATCGAGCCCCACATTGGGCTCTCCACTCAGCGGGGAGCCTGCTTCCCTTCCTCCCTCTCTGCCTACTTCTCTGCCTACTTGTGATCTCTGTCTGTCAAAAAAAAAAAAAAAAAAAAGAAGAAGAAGATTTACTGACTATTTTCTTTGGGCCAAGGACTGTTAAGTACATAATGTGGAATATTTAATTAATATTATAATAAAAAATGAGGGGCATTGTTATTTCCCCCATTTGACAAAAGAGGAAAAGTAGAACTCAAAGATATTCAGTAACAACCCTGACTTAATGACACTAAAAAGTGGCTGAGCCCTGAGTCAAACCTGTTGTGTTAGACTTTATGGCCCATGTTTGTCCTCACTGGGAAGTTCTTGGAGTGCTCTTAGTATGCAAATATTCTGAACAATCAAAAACCATCACTGAAACACTTTTAAGAGTAAGTTTTCAATAGAATAAATTGTACGTGTATATGTGTGTATACACATATACAATTATATATATACATGTATACATGTATATAACATCTATATATGTAATTCAATTTAACCATTCTTTAAGCATTCAGAAAACATTTTAAGATTTTTCAATGTAACAGGATAACCATCCCCACTAGAACTTGTTGATTTTCCTATAAAAATGCAAATACCATGGTCAATAGAAAATTTTACACTAAACATCAGTAACTGCTTTCATGCTAGCTGAAATGTGGATGCAACCTGTTTGCTTTATGAATTGAAGGTTTACTAAAATGGTAATTAAATAGTGAAGTGATCCAGATACAGAAGGACAGATACCATATAATTCCACTCATATGAGGTATCTAAAATAGTGAAACACCTAGAAAGAACAAAATGGTGGTTACCAGGGACTGGAAAAAGGGGAAGTGGAGAGCTGCTATTCGAGGGACATGACCTTGGTCCAGTTGCAGAGATGAATAGGTACTAGAGTTCTGCTGTAATTCTGTGCCTAGTTAACAGGACTGTATTGTGCACTTACACATTTGTCAAGAGGGCAAAACTCTTGATCTACCACAATACAAAAAAAGAAAAACAACTGGTGATTAATTGTACCTCTTTGCTTTAGTGGTCCCATAGATCTTCACTGAAATCCGTTTTTCTGCATGAGGATATGTATCGAAGTCTATGAAGTCATCTCAGCAACTGCCATTGCTGAGCACCAAGTCTCTGTCATTTTGAAAGCACTCTATCTTCCCTCTTTGACCCATTCCACGTCTCTGCTAGTCTTAAGTGAAGAGAATAATGCTTTTGACCAGCAGAGAGCAGCAATGATATACTTTATAAGAGCAAGTCTGGTGAACCCGACCATCTTTTATCGAATGTCTGCTTTGTGAGATCAACACAGACTGTTTTGTGTGATCCCAGTCTTTACATGGAGCATGGGTAAAGGATCTCTGAGATTCCCTGAACTCAGTGAATGAGGCTGTTCTGCTGGCCTTCGTCACCATCTGATGTTATGGTCCTACTGGTTTCATGGATAGCATTGGTCCCTGCTGGCTGGGGTGTCTCCTGGTGCTGCCAACAGGGACTGGATGTCTGTGTCACAGTGCCACTCCACCATAGTGGAATTCATCCTCATTACTCAGTTTCATTCAAGGTGGGAGGTCATGGTGCTTCATGGAGTTTGTATGGTGTTTTGTGTTGACTCACAATATGGCCATCTTGTATAAAAGGCTGTTAAGGATCTTTGAGGATAGTGGAAGGGATCACATTGGTAGAGGAGTTGACAGGGACATAAGCTTGGGGGATGTGTATTGTCAGAAAATAGGAATAAAGAAAAGGAAATGGAATAGGAATCTAGAAAAAAGACAAAATGAAGAATCTGTGAGTAGAAGCTCAGAGAAGAGATTTCAACAAGTTGTTTGTTTTCTCAATCCCCTTGGTGATGGTGAAAGTAAACCAACAAAGTTGTTGCCTTTGGGAGTAGGTGGGTTTGGGGGACCTCAGAACAATGTTTGCTTCATTTTGAGGACTCAAGCTAGGGTGTACATGGGGTCAGAGAGAAGTGGTTAAGAAAGAATCCTACAGAAGAAAGTCTATGTCAAAGTAACCCAAGAAAGAGGAAAGACTTTCTTTTCCTCCAGTGTAGCAGGGAAGTAGAAAGCCATGAATAATGACACAGAGAGACTTTGAAGTGAAAAGGAAATTAGTAATTAATTACTTCAATCTGCTCAATAAAGCAAAAGGCCTTGGCTTCCAAAGTGTGTGTATTTCTGTGAGGGTTGGTGGCTTGAGAACAGAAAACGGAAAATAAAATACAACCTAATAAGAAGGATGCTGAAAAGTCTCCTGAGTTTAGTGGAGATCATGTAACACCTGACTGTGGTAGAACCAGGAGAAGTTGTAGTCACATCATCTTAATTACCTGAAACTCTTAAGTATTCAGAAGGTAATAGGTGGTAAAATTTACTGAGTGGCATTGAGGAAGATGGCAGAAGATGAAGGGGTTGATGAATATGGGGAAAGGATGGTTAAATCACCTAATCTTGGATTCTAGGCAAAACAGAAGATAAGAAAAGATGGGCCATGATGATGGACTGGGAAATAGGAGTATGAGAAAATGGAAGCCCTATAGGACTCCAGAGAAATACGGGATGCGGAAAAGCTGAAGATAACTGTTCTCATTTTCCAGTTGGCTCACTGATCTGTCCTGAGCATTTTTAGCTCTTGGCACATGGGTCACCTGGGCTAAGTGTCTGCCTTCAAATCAGGTCATGATCCCCGGGTCCTGGGATGGAGCCCTGTATTGGGGTCCCTGCTCAATGGGGAGCTTGCTTCTCCCTCTCCCTCTGCCCATCTGCCCTGCTTGTGCTCTCTCTCTCTCACTCTATCATAATTAATTAATTAATGAAAATCTTTGGTTCTTGGCACATAGAAAAGAATCAATACATATCTGCTAAATTAATAGTTATTGTTAAACCCAGGCCATTTAAAAAATAAAACATTAAAGTTGTACATACCAGAAAATAGCACCTTTTGTTATAAATAATATAAACCTAGAGCTGTTTAAAAGGAGAATATTTTAACTACATGTTCCTCTCAGTAGCCACCACCCAAGGAGAGAAGTATTAGCATTGTGCCATAATTACCAATGAGGCAATTAATGAATTCTCTTCTGTTAAAAAAGGACTCTTTTCGATATTTTCAAAAAAAAACTTCCTGCTCTGACATCCAGTCAATTACATGTGCTGCAGGGCTGCAAAACCATATAAAGACTTTGGCCCTTCACTTGCACCCATTCGTGGATTCCAGGATCACACATTTAGAGGCACAGAAGTCCAGAAATCTAAAGCTGGACAATTCCTTGGGAGCAGCAAGGCCATTTACTTTATCTAGCAAATCAAGCCAACTCAGAGATAAAGGAAACACTTCTAACAACTAGCCAGATCCCAGCTTAAAATTGAAGAGTGTCAGTGAATGCAAACCTGTGTTCTACATGAGAAATGAAGGCTCCAAGAGGGAAGGTGGTTTCTCCTAATCCAGCGTCTCTATCCAACAAGTACTAGGATTTGGGTACATAGTAGAAGCTTCCCAGGGTGTGTTGGATACTGTGCTACAAAAGCAAGAGCCATTTCTGTGAAATGGGTAAACCTCTAACAGCAAGTGGTACAAAGACAAGGTTGGTGGACACAGCTGTTCTTGGATGCTTGGTGAGGTTCCTATTCTCTGCCCTTTTATGTACCTTGATTTCATTTGGCATGAAAGGTCTTTGCTGCCTGCAAAGCAGCACTGGGACTGAAGTACATGCAACTAACTCTATTTACATTTTACATAGTTCATTTTGAAATATTTTCAAACTCATAGAAATACTACCACAACAGCACAAAGAACTCCTGTCCTTCACTTCATCCAGAATCCCCAACACCTCTTTCTCTCTCTCTCTCTCAACTAGTTTCTGAATCAGGAAATCAAAACTATTCAATACTTCCACTTAATCCAGTGACCTCATCTGAGGAACCACATCTAGAAGAATCTAGATTCTTTCAAGTGTCAATTTAGCATTCCTGAGATTTAGATTAAATTATGCTATATACAAGTATACACTATATTGTTTATGGCAAAGAATTTTTAACCTTTTTTATTGAAGTATAAGGTATATACAGAAAAGTACCCCTATACTAAGTCTACATCTTGGAGAATTTTTTCAAAGCAGACACTTGTGTAACCATGGACCAATCAAGGACATAAACAGAATTCCATAAACCATCCTCATGCTTCCTTCCGGTTACCATTCCTTCCCTCTGCGATAACCATTTTCCTGATTTCTTTTTTTTTTTTTTTAAGATTTTATTTATTTGACAGAGAGAAATCACAAGTAGGCAGAGAGGCAAAGAGAGAGGGGGAAGCAGGCTCCCTGCTGAGCAGAGAGCCCGATGCGGGACTCGATCCCAGGACCCTAAGATCATGACCTGAGCTGAAGGCAGAGGCTTAACCCACTGAGCCACCTAGGCGCCCCCATTTTCTTGATTTCTAATAGCAGGGATGACTTCTTTGGGTTTGGTTCTCTATGTAAATGTTTGACATGTAGTATGTACTTTTGTAATTGCTCAAAATTATCTTTACCATCCTTATCCACAATACTGCAACGTGTTTATAACATTCTTGGTGCTTCATAATATCCTGTGTGTGACTAGGCCTAATTATTTTATACATTCTACAACCTCCATCCCACGTCTCCACTTTCAAGGAATTTATAGTAGTGTGGAATCTATTGAGAATTGGGATGGATCATGGAGTGATTTTTTTTTAAATTTTTATTTATTTATTTGACAGAGAGGCAGGCAGAGAGAGAAGGGGGAAGCAGGCTCCCTGCCGAGCAGAGAGCCCGATGCAAGGCTGGATCCTAGGACCCTGAGATCATGACCTGAGCCGAAGGCAGAGGCTTAACCCACTGAGCCACCCAGGCGCCCATGGAGTGATTTTTTTAATACTAAAGAGAAGGACTGATACTACCCAATGGAGAAGTTTCTTGGAACTGGTACCTTTATAATTTTGAAGAATGGCTAGGAATTGCACAGTAACGAAAGGAAAGAACTTCAGCTTGTGGTGTGCCTGGGTGGATCAATTGGTTAAGCGTCTGCCTTTGGCTCAGGTCATAATCCCAGAGCCTTGCATCAGGCTCCCTGGTCACTGGAAGCCTGCTATTCCCTCTCCCTCTGCCTGCTGCTCGCCTTGCTCGTGCTCTCTCTCTGTCAAATAAATAAATAAAATCTTAAAAAAAAAAAAAAAAGAATTTCACCTTGTGCAGTGGTTCAAAGGCAGAACAATTAGTATAGTGATTGTCAAATCCACCGACACATTACAATCATCTAGAAAATTTTTGAAAATATGATGTCTGGGCCCCACTTCATACCAATGAATTAAGAATCTCTTCGGGGAGACCTATCTGTAATTTTTACAGTCTTGCCAAGTGATTGTCATGTAAAGTCATGATTGAGAGCCACTAGTTTGTGAATTTAAAAAACTGTACATGGCATTGGAGGGAGAGAATCATAGTTGAAATCCTAGAACAGAAGGTTCACAGGCAGGCCGCCCAAGGCTTCCTCCTTGATCAAAAAGTCTGGCCAGGAAAAAAAAAAAAAAAGTCACATTGGCTCATTACGTAAGACAGCTAATACAGTGTGAAGATTAGGAAGGGGAGTGGTGTATAAGAATTCTCCTAGCCTGTGATGTTATAAAACATAATTTACATCCACACTGGTTTAATTAGCATTTCTGCTTCAACACTCTTTATATTATCTCGCATTTTTTGACACATTTGTCTCCAGAACATCAATTTATATCAAACAAACATGTTTTAAATAGCAAACTTAGAGCATCTGCCCCCGACTTCAAATGTTTTACATTTATCATGACCGCAGGCCTGTGTCTATACACTGAAGGAGGAAAAATATCCCTGAGTTGAGAACTTCTGTAAATTCACTGCTATTTTCAAAGTCAACAACAGCCAGTCTGCTGCTTCAGATGTGGGGATTTGGGGAGCCCTGCAAGCTGCTCGTGTGCAAACAGGAAGCCAGAGTGAAAATATGGGACAGAGGTACCTGAATTCTACCACCTGCATGAGAAGCCTTGGAGTGTGGAGAAGGTCCACCATTTCTGGAGTCAAGGAGAACAGAAACCCTATTTACTGAAATTCTGATTTCATCAATTCCCAGTGGCGTGATCCTGGAGACAGTGATTTAATCCTTCTGAACCCAATTTTTTTCATCTATAAAATGGGGTCTGGGGGAAGGAGGTGAGGAGCACATATTCTGTTGAGTGTGAACTCTGTATCAAGCATTGCATATAGGCTTTCAACAAGTACAACTTCACTGAATACCCTGAGATATGAATAACTATGCAGTAATTAGTATTAATAACCCTATTTTATAGATCAGGAAAAGGAAACTTTGAATTTAAGCAATTGACTCCAAAACCTGCTCTTTTACTTACCACACAGTTAAAGATTCAACACAAAACAGATCAAGAAGGAGCGTATTCCCAGTTTCTGGGGAGGCAAGAAGATGGAGGAAATAAGCACAGAGTCATAGTGCCTCTTACTAATCTTAGTACAAGCAAAAGATAGGCTATACTGGTTTGAGCATGTTGCAAGCGACAACCTTCTTCCCCAGAAAAATGCAACTAATTATGTCTTCCATCTTTCAATGAAATATTTATTGAGCCCCTACTGCATACCAGGTCATCTTTCAGCTACTGTGTCTGAGAAGGGTCTTGTCCAGAAACAGGTAAACCTCCACATTCAGTACCCTTTCATCTCTTACAGAGACCAAAGATTTCAGGGAGTAGCATCCTCAATCCACGTAGCCCCTGTGTGGCTTGCTAGAGAGAATAAAACTGCTACAAATGCTCCTTTTTGGTGAATGGTGTTTATTTAAACAAACTCTTAATAGAGGTATCACTCCTATGTCATGTTTTGAAGTGTCACCTGCTTCATAAGGAAATACTCATTTGATTTTTGCTTTGACAACGTTTCTTAATAGTGGGGAAAATGATCTTGAAAGCCACGGGTTTTTGCTCTCTTCCTTCCATGTGAGCACCTCTAAACATAGGTTTTTGGGAGTTTGTTTGTTTGTTTTTCCTTCACCTTTCCCTCTTCATCTCACTGAAGGCTGCTTGCTCCTTCCTGTGTTTTTATGTTGTCCTAGCTTCTCCTTGCAGTTCTTTGTAATAGAGATGATTGAACAAGCCAATACAATTTATTCTAATTCCCTAGCTTATTAAATCAAGCACTTGAAGGTCACTGTCAAAACCATAACAGACCGGGGGCTCTTTTAATAAGCGTAGATGGTTATGCAAGGCTAATGTGATAGGAGCCAAAGGAGCAGAGACTCCTGATTTAGGAGGTGTTCAATATCTGCTTATAAATATAGATGGAGGAGAATAATGAACTTCTCGACCCCAAAGCTGGATTGATTTTTAGATACCTTTCTAAACTTTTGATTGTATGGGAAAACATGTGTAACAAAAAGTGATCGACCAAGGAGAGTCTACACACATGGAAAGGGTCTGGCTGGGAATAAAGCAAAGGGAGAATGCCTTAATATAGTAATTCAAGAGTACAACTTGCTACCAGGATTCCTCTATATCAACATGTTGGAGAGTTTCTGATATTCAGCATCTTCATTTGCTCATTTCATTTATTCAACAAACATTCTGTTGAGCACGATTGGGTAATGATCTAAATTCCTGGTATACAATGGGTATACAATGAACAAGACAAGAAAAGTCAGGCCACCATGAAGTTTATATTTTATTTTAATTGCAGTTAGTCAACGTACAGTGCTATATTAGTTTTGGGTGTACAATATAGTAACTCAACAGTTCCATCCATTACCCTGTGCTCATCATGACAAAGTACACAGTCCTTAATCCCCATCACCTATGTAACCACCCCTTTCCACCCCTCTCCTCTCTGGTAACCATCAGATTTGTTCTCTGTAGTTAAGAGTCTGGTTCTTGCTTTGTCTCTCTCTTATTTTATTCTCTTTGCTCATTTGCTCTGTTACTTCAATTCCACATATGAGTGAATCATATGGTATTTGTCTTTCTCTGTTTTTTGTTTATTTGTTTTTGTTTTTGTCTTTGTTTTGCTTAGCATTATAGTCTCTAACTCCATGCATGTTATTGCAAATGACAAGATTTCATTCTTTTTTATGGCTGAATTTTATATATATGTGTGTGTGTGTGTGTGTGTATACACATATATATACCATATACATAAAACATATAATATATATGCATATATATAACATAATATATTTTATATATCTATATCTATATCCCACATCTTCTTTACCCATTCATCAATCAGTCAATACTTGGCTGCTTCCATATCTTGGCTATTGTAAATAACACTGCTGTAAACATAAGGGTGCATGTGTCCCTTTGAACTAGTGTTCTTGTACTCTTTGGCTAAATACCAAGTAGTGTAATTGTTGAGTCATAAGGTAGTTCTATTTTTAACTCTCTGAGGAATTTCCATACCGTTTTCTACAGTGATTGCACCAGTTTACATTCCCACCAACAGTGCATGAAGGTTCCTTTTTCTCCACATCTTCACCAACACCTTGTGTTGTTGATTTTAGCTATTCTGACAGATGTAAGGTGATATCTCATTGTGGTTTTGATTTGCATTTTTCTGATGATAAGTGATGATGAGCATCTTTTTGTGTTTCTTTTGGCCACCTGTATGTGTGTTTTGGCCATCTGTATGAATAGAAGACACTGTTCGTATCTTCTGTCCATTTTTAAATTGGACTATTTGTGTTTGGGGTGAGTTGTATAAGTTCTTTATATATTTTAGATACTAACCCATTATCAGATACATCATTTGCAAATATCTTTTCCCATTCTGTAGGTTGTCTATTGGAATTGTTGTTGTTGTTTGCTTTGCTGTGCAGAAACTTTTTATTTTGATCTAGTCCCAATAATTTATTTTTGCTTCTATTTTTTTTAAATTTAATTTAATTTAAGTTTTTGTCTGTGTGTTCCAGAATTCATTGTTTATGCACTTCACCCTGTGCTGCCTGCAATACATGTCCTCCTTAATAACTACCACCAGGCTCACCTAACCTCCCCTTCCCTTCCTTCCAAAACCCATAGTTTGTTTCTCAGAGTCCACAGTCTCTCATGGTTTGTCTCTCCCTCTGATTTCCCCCAACTCACTTCTCCTTTTTCCCCAACTCATCTCCCAATGTCCTCCATGTTATTCTTTATGCTCCACAAGTAAGGGAAGCCATATGATAATTGATTCTCTCTCTGCTTGACCTATTTCACTCAGCATAATCTCCTCCAGTCCCATCCATGTTGATACAAAAGTTGGGTATTCATCCTTTCTGATGGAGGTATAATACTCCATTGTATATATGTACTATATCTTCTTTATCCATTCATCCATTGAAGGACATCTTGGTTCTTTCCATAGTTTGGCGACTGTGGCCATTGCTTCTATAAACATTGAGGCACAGGTGACCTTTTTTTTCACTACTTCTGTATCTTTGGGGTAAATACCCAGTAGTGTAATTATAGCGTCATAGGGTAGCTCTGTTTTTAATTTCTTAAGGAATCTCCACACTGTTTTCCAAAGTGGCTGCACTAACCTGCATTCCCACCAATAGTGTAAGAGGGTTCCCCTTTCTATACATCCTCTCCAACACTTGCTGTTTACTGTCTTGTTGATTTTGGCCATTCTAACTGGTGTAAGTTGGTATCTCAATGTGGTTTTGATTTGAATGTCCTTGTTGGCTAATGATGATGAGCATTGTTTCATGTGTCTGTTAGCCATTAGTATGTCTTCTTTGGAGGAGTGTCTGTTCATATCTTCTGTCCATTTTTTGATGTGATTATCTGTTTTTTGGGTGTTGAGTTTGAGGATTTCTTTATAGATCTTGGATATCAGCCCTTTGTCTGTAGTGTCATTTGCGAATATCTTCTCCTGTTCTGTGGGTTGTCTCTTTGTTTTGTTGACTGTTTCCTTTGCTCTGCAGAAGGTTTTTATCTTAATGAAGTCCCAAAAGTTTATTTTTGCTTTTGTTTCCCTTATCTCAGGAAATATATTTAGAAAAAAAATGGTGCTATGGCCAATGTCAGAGAAATAACTGCTCTCTCTTCTAGGATTATCGTGGTTTCAGGTCTCTCAATTAGGTCTTTTATCTATTTTGAATTTATTTTTTAGTATGGTATAAGAAAGTGGTCTGATTTCATTCTTTTGCATGTTGTTGTCCAGTTTTCCCAACACAGTTTATTGAAAAGACTGCCTTTTACCCATTGGATCTTTTTTCCTGCTTTGCCCAAGAGTAATTGACCATATAATTATGAGTTTATTTCTGGATTTTCTATTCTGTTCTATTGGTCTTTGTGTCTATTTTATATCAATATTATACTATTTGATGACCACAACTTTGAAATACAGCTTGAAGTCAGGAATTGTAGTTCCTCTAGCTTTGTTTTTCTTTTTCATGATTTCTTTGACTATTCGGGGTCTTTGGGGGTTCCACACAAATTTTAGGATTGTTTTTTCTAGTTCTGTGAAAATTGTTGTTGGTAGATAGTGATTGCACTAAATGTGTAGATTGCTTTTGATAGTATAGGCATTTTAACAATATCTGTTCTTCTGATCCATGAGTGTGGACTCTCTTTCCATCTCTTTGTTCCAGCTTCAGTTTCATTCATCAGTGTCTTATAGTTTTCAGAGTACAGGTATTTCACCTCTTTGGTCAGATTTATTGCTAAGTATCTTATTATTTATTTTTGGTGCAATTGTAAATGAGACTTTTCTTAATTTCTCTTTCTGCTGCTTCACTATTGCTGCATAGAAATGCAACATATTTCCCTACATTGATTTTGTATCTTGCAATTATTCTGAATTTTTTGACCAGTTCTAGCAGTTTGTTCGTGGAGTGTTTAAGGATTTTTTTATATATTATAGTATCATGTTATCTGTAAATAGTGAAAGTTTTACTTCTTTCTGACCAATGTGGATTCCTTTTATTTCTTTTTTGTTGTCTGATTTCACTGCCTAGGACTTCCAGTACTATGTTGATAAGAGTATTTTTTTTTTTTTAAGATTTTATTTATTTATTTGACAGAGAGAGATCACAAGTAGGCAGAGAGGCAGGCAGAGAGAGAGGAGGAAGCAGGCTCCCCGCCGAGCAGAGAACCCGATGCGGGACTCGATCCCAGGACCCTGAGATCACGACCCGAGCCGAAGGCAGTGGCTCAACACACTGAGCCACCCAGGCGCCCCCTATGTTGAATAAAAGTGGTAAGAATAGGCTTCCCTCTCTTGTTCCTGACCTTAGAGGAATATAGTTGTTTTGTAGTCTGGTTTCAGAGACTAGAATCCAAACAAACAAACAAACAACAACAACAAAAAAAACCCACATCCTTTTCTTTTAGCTCAAATCACTTTCAGTAATTTACAGTATTCTAGTGGTTTTTAAAATGTGATCTGAGGTACAGCCACCCAGGGAACAAGATCACCTGAAAACCTGTTAAAAATGCAAATTCTCAGGGCTCTACCCCAGACCAGCTGAATTAAAAACTACAGGAGCAGACCTATAAATCTGTTTTAACAAGTCCTCCTGGAGATTCTGATTCACATTCAAGTCTGAGAACTGCTGCTTTATTCATCTGGCAGAAAGTATGGGTACAGGGGCTCTCTGGAGCAAAGGGTGGGGCAGGGGCATCATTCAGGACTTCATAGCCCACAATCTATAGGTGGAGCAGACTTTCCTGGGGACACTATTTTGCCTCACCCTTTTCTGTAGCTTGGATATCCCTAAACTACCTGGCTTCTTTATTTCTCTTTCCAAAGCCTCAGCACTTCTGTTAAGCCTTGGATTTCAGTAGCCAATGTCAGTCATCAGGATTCTGCAGGATGCAGATACAGATGGATTGAGATCATGTGGATGAGATCATGCTGATGAGGGAGAGGACAAATAAGTAAATATTTATTACTAGTCCATTGTGGGGCCAATCATCTGTTGTCAATACTAACTCAGCCTACTGTGAAAGTGACATATTTATAGAATAGCCATGGGCTTTTCTTTGCTAACTTAACTTTTTCATCTCAGAATGTCATAAAGGCTCCTTTCCTTTATCCTAACTCAGTCAGCACCTCACCTGAAAAGATGGAGAGGAGGGGAAAGCAAAAGAAGGAGAAGAAAAAATCTTCTCCATTCAAATATTAATGAACCCAACTCAGAGCAACTGGGAATGTCACAGCTAGAAAAGACTGAGCAAAATTGAATCCAGAACACTCATTTTTGGAAGGAGGAAGCAGAGACTTAAATAGGTAAAATAACTTCTGAGGATATAGGTTATAACTCAGTTCTTCCAGAGGTGACTGGGGTGGCTCAGTGGGTTAAGCGTCTGTCTGTTTATTTAGGTCATGATCTCAGGGTCCTGGGATCCAGGCCCCTGTCAGCTTCCCTGCTCAGTGAAGAGCCTGTTTCTCCCTCTGCCCCTTCCCCTTACCTGTGCTCTCTCTTAAATAAATAAATAAATAAATAAATAAATAACTTTTTAAAAAGTATTCATGAGGTTAGCTGTTAGTTTTAAAGAAACAGTTTCATTATGTACGAAATTCTCCAGCAGGCTGAGCAGACTGAATTTTATGCCCCAATATTCGTATGCTGAAATCCTAACCCCCAAAACCTTGGAATGTAACTGTATTTGGATATAGAGACTTTAAAGAAGTCATTAGGGTTACATGAGGTCAATGGGGTGGGTGGTAATCTCACATAACTGGTGTCCTCATCAGTGAAATTAGGACACATACCAAGGGAAGACCATGTGAGTATACAGGGAGCAGACGCCATCTGGAAACCAGGGAGAGAAGCCTGAGAAGACACCACCCTGCTGACACCTTGAGCCAAGATTTCTAGCCACTAGAACTGTGAGAAATAAGTCTCTATTGCTTCACCACCTAAATGTGCGGTACTTGCTACACCAGCCATAGTACACTAATAAATAGGCTCCACTTTCTTCATGAACACTTTGGCCGCTATGATCATCTGCATGTTTTGTCCCTTCAAAATTCGTGTGTTGAAAACCTAATGCCCAAGATGATGAGGAGGTAGGGTCCGTGGGATGTGATTAGGTGAGGTGGGTAGAGCCTTCATAAATAGGTTGAGTGCCTTTATGAAGGAAACCCAGAGAGCTCCCAAACCTCTTCCACCATGTGAGGGTATGGTGAGAAATCAGCTGTCTGTAATTTGGAGGATGCTTCGCCAGAACCCAGCCATGCTGGCACCCTGAACTTAGACTTCCAGCCTCCAGAACAGTGAGAAATAAATTTCTGTGGTTTACCAGCCATCCTACCTGTGGTATTTTTTTCTGGTAGTCAGAACAGACTAAGACAGTCGTTATAATTAGAATCTAAGGCTTCAGAGCACAGATTTATGGTCTAGACATAGAACAACCTACCACGCCCATGGCCCTCTTGGTGCCTCACTCAGAGCAGAGGGACTGAGGATCCTGGAGTGATCCCAGAGATGGTTTCTGAATCATTCCCTCCGAAGAAGCACACCCCACTCAACACCTTCCTGCTCTGCTCCCTGGGGTGTGAGCCTTTTCTCTTCTATGTTTCTAAACCACACAAAGCATTGGGTTGTCACTGATGACACACTGAATAACACTTAATTAACGAGCACACACAACTCTAGCACCTTTTACTAATTAATTTACCCGAAGTTTAATTTTATTTGCCCCTCAGTTTCTAAATTCTAACTAAACCTGCTAATTACTTTGTGCTAATTCTGTTGCATTCTTCTGGAAAGGAGAAAAAAAAAATCTTACAAATATCAGTTTGGGAAATAAAGAGGTGCAATGAATTTAGGAAAGGACCCAATTATTGTTAGAAATGTAAGTTAGTTAGTAAGAAAAGACTTTTTGTTGCTATTGTTGTTGTTTTAATTAAATATTTAGCCTTAATAAGAAAGTTTTTCCCAGTGTTTGCTTATGCCTTTTTCAGCCACGTACACATATTTAATAATCATAGAAATCCAGAAGAATGCCTGCATCACATGCTAGAAGCTGCAAGTGAGGGCGCCTGGCTGGTTCAGTTGTTAAGCCTCTGCCTTAGGCTCAGGTCATAATCCCAGGGTCCTGGGATGGAGCCCTGCATCTGACTCTCTGCTCTGCTCGCCAGGAAGCCTGCTTCTCCCTCCCCCACTTCCCCTGCTTGTGTTCCCTCTCTCACTGTGTCATTCTCTGTCAAATAAATAAATAAAATCTTTTAAAAAGAAGAAGAAGAAGAAGAAGAAAAAGAAGCAGAATCAGCAGCTAGAACTGAACTGATGTCTGTGGTTGGCACGAAATGTCTGGGGGATGTTCCACGGCATCCTCCCACCCACTGAACTGGTTCAAACACCAAAGCAGTGGGGGTATGGTCACTGTGCTGACTTCCATGTTATCTTCACCTTATGTGCTTATCTCAGTAAGATAGCTGTGCCAGAGGCTCTGGGCCTGAGAGGAAAACCAACGGTTCATGGGTCCAAATCCTTCTCGGCTTTCTTGGTTCATTCAGAATATTGCCTCCTCCATGAGCCTGGCACTGTGCTCCTCCCTGAATCAGATCTCCTCCACACTTCTGAGTAGTCAACTCAGGGTAACACCACTGAAGTATTTAACCGGCCAAACCATCCTAACTGACCTTGATATCTATCCTGAACTTTCATTCTATCTGATGTTAAAGAAGACAAAGTCATCACTTTTAGGAAGACTCGATTGATGGTGTGATTGTTCTCATTTCCAACGTAAGGGTGATGAAATTCACGATTTCATTCTTCTTTTGAGATTGATACTAATGTGACATTGGTGAGAAGTCAAGTCTCTGCCTCCTTGGGTTGATCCTTCTGGAGGTGATACAGGTTCTAGTTACCCTTTCTGTCCTAGTGCCTGCCACCACCCAGAAGCATCTTCAAGGGGAGGGAAGGGAAACATGTTTCAGGGAAACGTGAGAAAGCCGCTTTAGAGAGGAAAGGCTCAGAATTCCAAGAGGACCCCTTCCCTTGCTCTACAGAACCTGTACCCCTGGGGATAAAAATATATGTTTATAAAAAAAAAAAAAAAAAAAAAAAAAAAAAGACTATTCAGTGAGAATAAATGGAAATGATTTATTCTAAGCTTGCTATAGCTGAGGAGTCAGCACCATCACCTCTGCTTGGCGAAGATTCCAAAAGAGTGGGCAAGTTTCATCGTGAAAGAGAAGAAAGCTTCAAGTATAGTCTGGTTGAAGGTTGTTGGCTTGAATGGAGATGGACTTACTGGAAGTAGAGTGATCTGTTATTGGTTCCGGAAGCATATTTTGTTTTCTTTGGTTGGTTCTGAGTTGGAGCAGGACAAGTTAGGGGAGCTGACAGTTGTCTAAGTCCCGTCTGTTCTAGGTTCATTCCTGCAGATGCAGTGGCTTGTCTGCCTAGATTTGTTGCTATAATGCTGTGGGTCAGAGTTCCATTGTCCTATAAGGTCTGGTCATTGGGTTTTTCTACAAGGAACAGGTAGGACTAATTGAATACAGCAATGAGTCTCAAACGTTAGCATGATCAGATTGAATCCGACACACTAACAGGCAGACAGACACAAAAGCAAATTCACAGCAACATGTTCACAAACAAGTGACAACTTTACAACTCATCCAGCAGCATGTGTCTACATGTCCCTCTTCTGGAGTTATTAAGCTCTTTGGGAATTTCTCTAAGTCATTAGAGAAATTAGTCTTTCTCTAAGTCAGGGTACTGACTTACATCTAACAAAGACTGGTGCTTGATAAGTATTTACAGTTTGCTCTAGGTCCTTTTATCGATATCTTTGGTTTGATTGTGACTAATAGAAAAAATCTGGCTCCAGAGCAGGAGAGAAAGCTCCTATTGCCTACTTTGAGTGCTAATTGCCTAAAGCACAGTGATCCCCCTCTCTGAGGCAGAGAGGCAGCACCACGCAGGGATGAACACATTTAGGATAATAGGGTGAGGGAATTGGAGAACATAAAACAAAGAAATGGACCAAGGAGCCCATTTGAACAACTTAAGTCAGTTTGTTGTGCTCCGTACTTTCCCCAGCGCATCCCTGTCAACATGAAAAAATAAGCTATACTGAGCTGGCCATTTACGGAATCTGCTTACTGCCTCTCTATGGGAAATAACATTAACTCTTTGGCAAGTGATCTGGTCAGAGTAAATCAATTTTGACAAAATTGGTTTCATTATTTTCTCTGAGTGGCCAATTAAATGTTATTGTTACTTTTGTTTCGGGGGAACTGTCAGTATGTATTTCTTATAAAAAATAGACAGTGAAGAGATGATGCATTAATGCTTTATATTGTTCATTAACTCATTCATCACCCGATGGTTAATAACTTCGTTTGTAGAACAGAGATAATCAAGTGTGGCTGTGTTAGTAGTATCACCTAGGGAGATGGGGGAAAAGTCCTCATCTCTCCAGGCTATGCCTCAGATCAATAAACTAAAAACACTGAGGGTCGACCACAAGATATTTAAATTTAAAATTCCTCAGGCAATTCCAATGTTCAGCTAAAGTTGAAAGTTGCTGATCTAGATAAAATGAGATCTCCTGATTTAAATTCCAGCAATTCTGCCCATTAAGTGAACAAGTTGCTTAAGCTCCCTCAGCCTCAGTCTCCTCATCTATGATATGGTGAAGGGAGTAGCATCTTTCTCAAAGGGTTTTAGAGAAGACAGTGGAAAATAATACATGAAAATCCTAGGATAGATCCTGACACATGGTAAGTTATATATTCTGTATTATTTTAATGCATATTATAATGCTATTATTTCTATAATGAAATCCAATGGAGCTTTGCGCAGTGGCAGTATCGTAGCCAATGAGGTTTATCCGAGGCGCGATTATTGCTAATTGAAATCCAATGGAAATACAGAAATAATAAAATATAAGGAAATACTCCCTCCCAATATAAAAAATAAAAAATTTAAAAAAAAAATAAAAAAAAAAAAGTAGGAAAAAAAAATAAATAAAAAAAATAAAATAAAATAAAATAAAATAAAAATAAGGAAATACTTAAATAATTTTAATACTGGGCAGAATTCTATTTTGTGCAGCCATGAGGACAAAAATCACTGTGTTATGAGAAAAAGAGAAAACAAGTAAAAGTGGATTGATGGAAGGCACCATTGAAGTAGGAATAGTTTAGTTAGGTCTCCAGTGTTTTCTTCTAATAATCTAGGAAGAGTAAAACATTATTCATTAATAACTGAGCTGAAAACCTTATTATAAACAAAAAAGAACTGCTCAGGTTCTTTTGTTGTTGTTTTTCTAGTTTACTATTTCATTGCTTTTATTGGTGCCGTGGATGTGGGGAACACAGGAAGATATATTTAAATGTTGGGTTTTAATACACTTTTGGAAAATCCCAAGGAGAAAAGAAAAATTGGTTAAGCTCATGATGTACCTAGCTGCCTGGGTAATAGGGCCAAAACACATGTTGGGTACCTTAAAGGCTGCCACACCTAGTTCTTTTCTGAGGGAAAACACTCTGCCCATGGTCCCTGCTCAGGTAATTGTTAATTGTCAACAGCAGTTTCTACCCAATAGTCTGGTTCTATCCATATATCATCATGCCTAGCCATCCATTTGGTCATGATATCTGTGGGCAGCCAATTTATGACTGAGAAGTGGTCCACTAGGTGGTCTATTCTGAAAACTTTGACTTATAACAGAGACAATCCCATGACTTTCTTAGGAATGGCAAGCCAAAGATAAGAAGTAAGTACTAGTAGCAAAAATTGAAAGATGAATGGAGAGAACCGTGAATTTGGTTAAATGAATGATGGGTGAATGCAGAATATGGGTGAATGCAGAAGCCATAAACTTTGGGAAAGGCATCTTGAGGAAAACATCATATTAGTTGCCAGTGACATAAGCTACAGAACTGGATATAGGAAGTTACAGTCATTTTAATGGTATCAGATCAGTGATTTCTACCTGCCAAAGGTAAAATTAAATAGCCTCATGCCTAAAGCATCCCTTTTCAGTCCATAAAGTTCCAGAACTAGGTCCTTGGATTGTGAAGACTAGAGCTATTCCAGTAAACCTAAAAGCTGACTGCTTGAGACTATCTTGTTTACTTCCATCTTTTCTTAATTGTCATTCCACCTCCCTACATGACAGGAGACAACAAGAATGAGTCTCTGTTCCTTAGATAAATGAATGAATGAATGAATGAATGAGAAAATGTATGAATGAATGCATCTAAGAATGGTAGAACAGGGATGCCTGGGTGGCTCAGTTGGTTAAGCATCTGCCTTTGGCTCAGGTCATGATCCCAGGGTCCTGGGATAAAGACCCATATTGGGCTCCTTGCTCAGCAGAAAGTCTATTTCTCTCTCTTCCCCTCCTCCTGCTCATGCTCATTCTCTGTTCCTTTCTCTCTCTCTCTGGCAAACAAATAAATAAAATCTTTTAAAAAAATATATAGAACAAAGAAAATCTTTGCTAAGAAGAATCTTAAAAGTTTCATGGATTGCAAGGGAGCATCTGCTTGTGATCAAAGGTCAATGCAAGGTTTGTGGGACCTGATGTGAAAACAGTTTGGAGGCCCTGTTTAAGAAAAATGATTTAAATACCCTTATTTGCTGTATGAAAATGTACAGAATTCGATGGGGTATGAGTATACGGGAAGTTCTAAAGCTTCAGTTTCGTTAGCTTCAGGATGAATCTGGAAAAAAGTGGAGGGAAAAAAAAAAAAAAGAGGAAGATCAAGTATTCCCAACCTGGTCTCTTCCATTGCTTGCCTAAGCCTGATCTGCTAGAAACCTGGTAAATTCTCATGATTTATTGTTAGTCATTCTAAATGACTTTATGGCTTTGGCAATGAGGTTGGTCCTCCTTCAGAAACTGGTCACATATGTGCCCTTAAAAAGCTTATATCTGTTGGAGTTGTTCTTATGCATCAAGCATTTGTTTATCTTGCTGAGGTTCTAATTCTAAATCTAATTCTAAATATAATATATCTTATTGTATTTCAATGAAATATGACATTGATTGTTAAAAAAAAAAATTGTTTAGTCACTGGTGGCAACCCAGAGCATCTTTACAGAGGTCTGCTTTTCTTTTTGGTACCCATTTATTCCCAAGAACTAAAAATCCAATATATTATTATTGATCTTTCAGCATAGTGCAGAATTGCATTGGATTAGATTTTTTTCATCTTTGCTTAGTTTAGTTTTATAATTAAACTCCTACTAAAGCTGAACTGTCAAAAATTTTAATAAATATTGGAAAGATATGTGTTTATGCCATTTTCTACCATTTCAAAGTGATTTAAGCCGATATGAAATTTCTAGAAAATTCATATAATACTTTAAAAATAGTTACCACTTATTTGCTTACACAATAATATTTTATTGTCTTCTTTAAGTTTAATATTCTGTTTGGGGGATAAAAAGATGAATTAGAAATCCATGGATCCTGATTTCTTTTATCTTAGATAAAAGAAGAATGTAATCTACATGAAACCAACTATTATCTATAGGAGCTTTAAGTATGGGCACTTGTTCTGATTGCCACTGTATTAAACTGTGTGTGGTTAGAGATGTGATCTGGAAGGTAATATGCAGACAGAATAACAATAGCACTATGGAAGGAGAGATAGGAAACACCCTGTGGGGGAAGCTGTGAAGGAAGGTGATGAAAAGCACATGGAGCCATGGCAGGGACTTTAAGGAAAATGGCCTGAGGACTGGGAACCCATGTGGAGGGCAGATTTAAACAAAGCAGGCATTA
Organism: Mustela lutreola; assembly: GCF_030435805.1. Classification (NCBI taxonomy): domain Eukaryota; kingdom Metazoa; phylum Chordata; class Mammalia; order Carnivora; family Mustelidae; genus Mustela; species Mustela lutreola. Next base: position 52,069,613 of record NC_081290.1, read on the forward strand.
CTAAGCAGCCAGATCACTGGAAATCTTAAGATTTTCTGTTCCCTGGTATAGGACATGAAGTCATTGATGATTCCTGAATGTGAGAATCACTTTATTGTGCTGCCAAAGATTTAATAACTCTGAATTTATAGTCAAAGAGATCTGTGTTCAATTCGTGTCAGCAACTTACTAGCTGTATTACATTGGGCAAGTTCTCTAACCTCTCCAAGTTGAGTTTCTTCATCTGTAAGTGGTAGCATTAACTAATAATTCTATGTTTCATAGTATTGCTATATGCTTTTAATAAAGTAATGAATAAATATTTAGTATTGACATCAAGGGACATAGTAAACACACAATGTATGATAACTTCTGTCATGATTTCAAACTTAGAGTCTCACATGGTTAATATTTCAGTGCTAACCGTCACCCAAATGGAAAGACAGTGAAGATTTTTGTTCTGTTTTTAAAATAAATTGAATTTAAGACAATAATGAAGCATGTCATTAGATATTATCACTAAAAACAACCTATACATTTTTAAGTCACTTTATTTTCTTTTTTTTTTTTTAAAGATTTTATTTATTTACTTGACAGAGAGAAATCACAAGTAGATGGAGAGGCAGGCAAAGAGAGAGAGAGGGAAGCAGGCTCCCTGCTGAGCAGAGAGCCCGATGAGGGCCTCGATCCCAGGACCCTGAGATCATGACCTGAGCCGAAGTCAGTGGCTTAACCCACTGAGCCACCCAGGCGCCCACTTTATTTTCTTTAGGGCACAAAATAATCTAGCATAGATTTGTACACACTCAGCTTAACTATAGTAAACAAACTGAGGGCTGCTGGAGGGTGGGTGGGGGATGTGGTAATTGGGTGATGGTCATTAAGGAGGGCATGTGATGTAATGACCACTGGCTGTTATACACAACTGATGGATTGTTGAACACTACATCTGAAACTAATGATGTACTATATGCCGGCTAATTGAATTTAAAAAAAAAAAAAAGATTTGCTCACACTGTGTATACAACACATGAAGGGGAAATGAAGAATTTAAACAATTAGCAGATTAATCTTGGGGCTGATTTGTACTTTTGTTTGTATCCTAGAAAACACTGATGAGTTGTGCTTGTTTATTTAAAATGAGTCATTTGGATAATTGCTTTGACTTCCGAGAATAGTAGAATCCATGCTGGGAGAGGCAAAGGAGTAGCTTTCATGTTGGACAAAAGCACCTCTGTATAATTACTTTCTCATATTCTGCAGCTATGAGGATAGTTTCACAGATTATGGAAAGGGATCTGATTAGATTGAATCAGGGAAAGGAAGCCGGCTACAGATGGGTATGGACTATGTCAAACTCTCTGGTTTTTCCATTTTCACTTCATCAATGTTGCCAGCCAAAGAAAAGGGGAAAAACTTCTGAATTCTAGACTTGGGGCAAAATGGACTCATTTTGATTTTTTGTTGGAAGAAGGAAATAATTATGAAATATTACGATTATGTCAAATATCCCCTATTATTTGGTATGGTTCAGACAATGTGTGTGTGTGTGTGTTTAAATAACTTAGTGAATGATTTTATTTCATTTTACACAAATAATCATCAAACACCCAGTAGACAGACAGATGACAAGCAGCAGGAGTGATATTCTTTCATGCGATTACTCGTAGAGTTTCTAGATTTTTAGCGTATCTAGGAAATAATACAGAGTTTGCTAAAAATGTAAATTTGCAGGCCAAGCTCCAGATTTTAATTCAGTAGAACGGGGATAGAGCCTAGGAACCTGAAAATTATTGACCAATTTAGTGACTGTGATGAGAGATCAAGAGATTATTGTACAGTTAAGCTTGCTCTTATTTCTGGTTTGAACTGGATAAATGGATGATGGTAGGATAGAGTGAACACCGTTAGGAAAATCAAAGTAGAGGCAAGAACAAGGCAATGTATTTTGGCCTAGCTTAAGAGGTTCTGATTAGAAAAGGTCTCCAGTGTCAAGACCAATAAAAGAAAGAAAGAAAGAAAGAAAGAAAGAAAGAGGGAAAGAAAGAAAGAAAAGAAAAGAAAAAAGGAAAGAAAAGGAAAGAAACCTCCTGAGGGTTAGAATCTTGAAACCATCTAAGGTTTTAAAATAGAGGAATAATAATAGAAGAGTAATTTTTATTGGAATGTTGATTTGATGAGTTGTAAAGCTGGAAAGCCAGTTAGAAGATTTACAATGTCACCTGTTTTTGTTCTTTCTTTATTTTGAAAAGTAAACAAAGCAAAGCATTGATACTGATGTTACCTTCTCAAGCATTGAGCATTAGTGAAAATACTCCTCTCTTATACATGATTGAACGCAATCCCAGAATACTTTCACATATCCACAATGGGCTGGAGCTGTGTAATTGTTTTCAGTGTTGAAGGAAGACACGTTACATAATCTCTCCCTGACCAATAGAGCAAATTGTGATTTTAGAATTCCTTAGCTGAGATTAGGTCCCGGGGAAGTCAACTGAAGTGATTCTTCTATCACTGACTACATCTTTCCCTTTCCTCTCAAGGAGATATAGTCACTCCCTTACATTTTGTTCAGCCTTCTAAAGCAAAAGAGAAAAGTCAAACCATAAATAAGAGGAGAAGAATCATTTTGTCAGTTGAAGTAGACAAGGCAATGATACTCCCCGATGTTTACCTCAGCCGAATTGCACCCCTTGTGAAATTCAACTTGATGAGGTTTTCTTTGTTGCTTTTGCTGAAACAGCCTGTTTCCTGGGAGCCCCTCCTAGACCTAGATTGTGCTCTTGCCACCCCCAGAGCACGTCATCTCCCTGTGTGGTCAGCAAGGCTCTTTCCCCTCCCCCTTCCATTTGCAGCTCCCTGGATATTTCCCTGGAATTTGGACTCAGGGGAATAGATACTGTCAAACATGTCAAAAATCTTGTTTCCATGTTTTAAGAATTGATAGCATATACAGAATAGCATGAAGTATAGAAGACATTTTCCCTGAAAGTTTACAATCTGAAGAAAATTTGAAGGCAAGCACAATCAAATCTCAAAAATGGTAGCAGATGGCTATTTTGGTATTAGATTATTTTTTTTCCATGGCTGTTAGAGGAAAAGGAGAGAAGATACCAACCCCTGTGGGCTACATGAGTAAGGAAACAAGCTTTCTTTTTCTATATTTCTAATCAATTTTAGGCAAATAAACTACAGATTTTATTTAGGAGGCTGGTAGGCTGACTCAGTTTCTCTAGATGATGGAACAATAGATAGGCTTTGTGAAGTTCAGTAACGTAACCCATCTGTCCCAGCGCAAGGTGGTTCTAGGTCAAACCTCAGTAACTCAGGAATCATTTACCGGCAAAACGTTGGTGTCAATAATCACAATATTGACACATTACCTGGAGATGTCTTGATAATGCATGAAACCTTCTCCTTTCTCCCTTTACTCTTCTATGACAAGCTGTCTATCCTTATATATTACTGTCTCTAAAGTGGCACAAATTCTTGTCCTTACTTCAAATATATTGGAAAACCTGCCATTCCTGGCCCACTGTTTATCCCCTCCAGATCCATCCACATGCAGAGTGGAGACCAGTAGACCGATGGACCCAGCCTTGCTTCTGCATTAGAACTCCAGCATGAAGACTACACAACAGTACCAGGATTAAAACCCCAAGGTCTAACATAGAAATTTAAGCGTAGTCAGACCAGGATGGATCCTAAAGGATTTTGGACTTTGAACCTCACTAATAGCCCTTTTTTCTCCAAGTTCATTTTACCCCTTCCACTCCCATCCTTGAAGATATCTAGTATCTTAAAAACTCTACTATAATCTTAATTTCTTCTTGAGTTTCAGTCCACTAGAATTTCAGATAGATGAATAGATGCATGGATGATAGATGGATAGAGAGGAAGGGGACTTGTTGTCGTTCATCTTTATTTTGTATAAGAAACCTCATTTCTATTTTAATCCTTCCACTGTGTATCAGAAATGTGAATTAGCATGCTCTCCCCAACTGTTTCCCTTTTACACAAAGCTTATTAATATGAGGACCTGGTGAAAGCTTGTGGGTATGGGATGAGGATATGGAACATATAGGATGGAATATTACCTAGCTATACTGACCCCACTGTGTCCTGCCTCACTCCTTCTACAAAACTTCTTCAGGCCTGGGGTTCTCTGAGCCACTCCACACACCCCCACCCCTACCCCACCACAGGAGGGTAACAGGAAACATTCCACACTCCTGAACCAGTGGTGGGCTAAAATAAACCTAGACTCAGCCCCTTCGGGGCATCATCTAATTCCTCTGGTGCCATAGAATCTGAAAGACTGATTCAGTCAATACACATACAACTTTGGCAGGAGACTGGTTCCCACCTGTGCCAGATGTAGACCCCAGAAGATTGCCAATTGCCTGGGTTATATGTGGAGATGGCCAACTTGACCCTCCTAAACCTCATGCCCTAAAGCTGTCTGGGATTTATGTTGTTTCCCTTACTCCCCTACCTATGAATTCAATGCTGGACAATCTTGACTTTGTCTGAGGTTGAGAGAAAAATGCAAGTAAACGTTTCTCTAATCATGTATTCTGTTTAATCTTTTGTCTTATGTCAGACCCTATGCTATTTGAAATTCAAAGTGAAGGATCGATTCTTTTGTTCTTTCTCTGGTTTTCTTTCTTTCTTTCTTTCTTTCTCTGAAGTTCTCCTTTTGCTGGCTGATACTGAAGCAGGAAAACATCTAGAGATAATGAAATACAGGGAACCAAAAACAAAACTGATTAATAAATCAAGATATTATCTCTCTCTATAGTAGTTACTGAAATATTAGCAAATTAGAGCAGTTTTATAACCTGATGATTCGGAATAATTTTAACACAAAAAGCCCATCAGGCTCAAAGGGGCAAAAGAACTAACATTTCAATAAGTAAAAAAGGAAGAGATGGGGGAAAAAAATTCAAGTCCTATAATGTTCATTGTATAAACACTTTAAAACATTTTAATGATGACCTTTAACTTTCAAAACAAACTTGTGAGGCATGCAATTATTTTTCCCAATTTAGAGATGACCAACATGAGGCTCAAAACAGTAAGGAATTAGATTCAGGCCATGCAACTAAAATGTCCTGGATACAGAATTAAATTTCAGATCTGACAACTGGCTTCAAAGTCAATACTCTTGGTGCCACATGGAGTGAGTAAATGACTAAGTATCACCCAGTTCATTTGGGAAAGTTGTATTTGTAGCAGTAGCAAAGAACTTTTTAAGAGGAGTTTGTGTTTTATTTCGTGAGCTAATATTTATTGGACATTTTAATGAACATAACATCACAAACAGTGAGAAGGAAGAAAAAACACCATCTCTGCCAGGAGGGAACTGATAAAAGAGAGACAGAGACACCATAGAAAGGATACATGGAAGGCACTGAGATATGTGCTGTTATAGAGGTAAAGTTTTATACTTTATCTGAGAAATGTACCTTGTACTTTATCTGAGAAAAGTAGGAAGTCTCCAGAGAAGGTTGCTGTTGAGCCCTTTTGAACAATAGACCCCACTAAACAGAAGGAGGGAAGTCTAAGAGCTGTGAGGCCATGAGATATATGTATTAAGTCAGGAAGTTTTTAGAATAGATTTAATAATATACATTAACTATATTAATAAATATACTTAATGATATCCTGAGCAACTTATAAATATTTTTTCTGTGGTTTTCTAGTATTTCCACCATATTTTAAGTCAATTTTGGTATCTACAATGGCACCATTAAGATATGAGGCAATGTCATGGGATAACACACTTATGTGGTTCCCAAGAGTCATCTGTGAATCACTGAGAAAAAGGTAAGAAAGTCATTCCACTCAAAGGGAGCTGCTGCTTCATTACATGTTTTTAGAGGTGAAAGGGATTTTAGAAATGTTTTAGTACAATGTTTCTCCAACTTCAATAAAGCAGAAACTTCCTCCTAAAGGACAAAGGTCTCTAGAATATTGACTATGAAATTATATTTATTAAAATGTTATTTAAATTTGTACAAAAAGAAAACATAATACCCTTTATGTTTACAGATCTTAAACAACCCCAATGCCTAAAACTCATTTATAAATAAAATATAAGGAAAATTACCAGGCCAGAGAAATCTGAAATAACTGACATTAATGTGACAGAAGGGTATGGCTCTGACTGCCAAGAGTAGGTACAAGTTTGATGTATTTATTGCCATAGGTCATTGTTAATTCAAGTTTTCTATCATTTTTCTCTTCCCGAACTCCAGCAAAACCTTCAGTGGTACAATAAGCTGAGATTGTGTTCAAGTTTCCTTTTTAAAGATGTATCATTTAGATATGCTTGTTCCTTCTCTCATTAACCCCCCTGAAGTGAAGTAACATTACCATGGCAAGCATAAAGATGGAAGTCAGAAGACCATACTCAAGTGGTCATTCTGATGAAACAGATTATGGTTTTATTTCTTTTTTGGTATGGTTATCAAAAGGTAAGCCCCAAATCTAAAATTCTCTAACCAATAAACTCCTGGAGAATAAATTCTAACCTGAGTATTTTGAATGAGGAACTAAATAATCAGTGGCCAAAAGATTAAATATTGGACCTCAAGTTACTTAGGTAACAGTAGAGCTGGAACTGCAGGTAGAAGACTTCATTAGATTTTAGAATGTTTGGTATCATCCTTAAATGATGAATTTGTGTATTTTAAGTAACACTCTATAGATATGAACAATAACACCTGTTTTTCTTACACATTTCATCTTACAAAATTTAAGTTCTCACTTCAGAAAAGAGTTGTTTCAAGTAGGCAAGCAATGAGCTTCCAAAAGTATCTAAGATCAAAGGGAAATGTTAGAGGGAAAGAACAGGGGAAAAAAAATACATATCCAAAAGGTTCCAAAAAACTTGGCTACATTGAAATTTTATGGGAAAGACATCTGAATAATGTCTCCTCTGATTTAAGATCCCATTGGATGTGGAAAATAATGGTATGCTTGAGAAAAATCCCCAGAATTATCCTTTCCACCTCCTACTAAGGATAAAATCAATAACAAACTTTACTTGGGTTTTTTATATATTATCTCATGTAATTCTCACCAAAACCCTACTGAGGACATAAATATTTTCAGTTGTATGGATGAAGAGACTGAATCTCATAGAAATTTTATTATTTACCCAGGATCATAAAGCGAGTAAATGAAAAAAAAAACCTGTTATCTATCTATCTATCTATCTATCTATCTATCTATGTTTAATTTATATACCTTAGAGAGAGTAGAGGGAAAGAAGGGGAGAGAAAATCCTCAAGCAGACTCCCAGCTAAGTGTAGAGCCTGACACAGGTCTTGATCCCCAAATCCTGAGATCATGACCTTAGTGGAAATCAGCTGCTCATGACTGAGCCAGCCGGGAACCCCAGAAAAGCATAATTTAAAGCAAAGTTCACTTGACTCTAAATCATGAGTCTGTCCCCCTATATATAATCTACCCCTGTTTGATAATATTTTAATAGTTCTACCAGTAAAAGTAATATTCACATGCTACATAGCAAGAATGAAAGGACTTATATTGTACACAATAAACATTTCATAAGGGAAAATAGTTAGACCATTTCTCTTTTTTCCCTACTAACTCCTCTGTGAATTGATTTTTCAGACTGTGGATGTCTCAAAGGAATATATTGTAGAAAGGTAACAAAGTGAAACTAGAAACGGTGAGTCTCTGTCTCAGAGGGACTTTTGCCTGGTGAAGATAATTGGAGAGAACAGAAAATGTTCTCTGAGCCAACAAAGGCTTTGTTTACAGCTACTATTGTCTTCAAAGAACATACATTACACTTGAAGATTTTAATAGGCTTTTATTCGGATTTAAAATCAGAGCCAAAAGTAAAGCTAATTACTTGGGAATATTTTCTGTATCACTAAAAGAAATTGATTTGTTATTGATTTGTAAGTCATAGACAGCCATTAACTAAATTATACCTAAAACTTCCATATTAATTTCTTTAACCCAGAACCCTATATATTAAGATATTAGCTAAAGAGCTCCACGTCAGCAGGGTGAGGTCCTCTTGAATTCAGTATATCTAAGACTGACCTCATTGTCACTCACTCCTACTACAAACCTGTTTTTCTTCCATTTTTCTCACATACATGGCCCATGCCCAATGCCCTTGAATCATAATATCACATGGATATTAAATAATGCAGTTTATAGGTATAGTTTTCCTCTTTCTCTATTCCATGGATATTTATTGAGCATATACTATGTGCCAATCTGCAAAGCTGATTAAAATTTCTGACTTAGCAAACATAACATAGCACATAAAGTCATGGTATACAGGTAGACACTTGTTTCCAATATTTTACAAATGCTAAGAGACATTAAAATAAAAAATAAAAAATTAAAAAAAAAAAATCAAACACCAAACCGCCTATATTGTATTACATTATTCTTTGTCAACTCTCCTCCTAAAGAGGTATTCTAATTCTTATCTATGTGGGTCTAGAAAGGCCATCACCTGCCAAACAAGCCACCTTGCTCAATATCATGATTTAAATACACTTGGACCTCCTTACCTTGGATGATTCTTTTGTGCCCCCATCTTCCTACTTCCCTTAGGTCTCTCTCCATCATTTTTTAACCAACATCTTTAAAAAGGAACTAACTTCAGTCATTTAAATATCAGCATGTACCTAATCAAATTTTCTATGCTAAAGACCACCTGTTTGTTATGTGAGCATGTAAGATTATAGATTTTCAATAACCATAGTAGTGTTGGTTTTATGCTTTTTGTGCTATATGTTTCTAATAGCCTTCCTGAGATATGGTTTGTATACCATAAAATTCATGTTTAAGTGTATAATTGAATACCTTGTATTATATTTATCTAGTTATCACAACAAACTAACAATGGAGGCTTTTTATCATCTCCAAAAGAAACCCCATGTGCATGTAGTTGCTATCTGTTCCTTCACCTTCCCCAACCCTAAGCTACCACAAGTCTGTTTTTCTGCCTTTATATGTTTGCCTTTTTTTTAGTATTTCATATAAATGGAATCATACAATGTGTGATTTTTTGTGTGTGTCTGGCTTTCACTGAGCATAATGTTCCTGGGCTTCATCTGTGTTGTAACATGTATAAAGATTTTGCTCTTTCTTTATTGTTGAGTAATGTTTTCTTATATGGGTATGCCACATTCTGCTCATTTCTTCACCTGGATAGGCATTTAGATTGTTTCCAACTTTTGGATCTTATGAATGAAGTTGCTATGAACATTTGCAGACAAATCTTGGTGCAGACATATGTTTTCATTTCTTTGGGGAAGATTCTTAGGATTGGTATTGCTGAGCCCTATGTTTATATGTTAAATCTATGTGTAAGTTTTTAAGACATGCTATTTGTTTTATTGGTAGGATTGTCTTGTTTTGATTTTGAGGCATTTGTGGTTTCATGGCAGAAGGGAAATTAAATTAACAAAACCTTCTTGGAAAGTGTGTCACTTTGTCCCATTGTTTGTTTGCTTTGAATTGGCTGTGTGTTCTCAGGACTGGAAGGATATCCAGGCACAACATCCTTTGAAAACCCTCAGTCATTCGGCTCATAGGATGTTCTGATCAGGTTCCTAGCTACTTATTTACTGCACAAAGTAAACCTCTAAGGGGCTTTTGGGGCCATAAGAAATCGTGTCTTCTTTTTAAATTAATATTATTGGAAAGTGAGAAAAGAGCACATTAAGAGAAAATCAAATGCATATTTATAAAGGTAAATAATATCTAAAATGCAAAATACAAAGCAATCCATTTTCGACATTCAAAACAAATATTTTCAAATGAACTCCTGTATAGCTAGCTTTAAGGTGTTGGATCATGATATTTGTTGGCTTCTACAGTGTTGGTATGTTTGGTGTCAATATGAGCAGCTATCTGATGAAGACAATGCATAGTGACAGAGAATTTAAAAGCTGAAGGAACCTAGTGCGAGCATCATCTGTTAGTCCATTACCTGCATAGTGTGCATTAAGACCCATTTAGAAATAAAATGATAGAAAAAGGTAAACAGAGGATTCAGTAACATATTGATTTTTACAATCTTACCTTTTTTTCCTGTGCAAAGGGAGCGAAGGTGGCAAGACTCTAAGATATGAGAAGTCATGAGATTGGCAGTAAATCAAGAGGAGATCAGAGGGGTGCCTGGGTGGCTCAGTCAGTTAAGAGGCTGCCTTTGGCTCAGATCATGATCCCAGGGTCCTGGGATTGAGCCCCGCATTGGGCTCCCTGCTTAGCAGAGAGCCTGATTCTCCCTCTCCCTCTGTCTGCTGCTCTGCCTACTTGTGTTCTCTCTCTAATAAGTAAATAAAATCTTAAAAAAAAAAAAAAAAAAAGAGATGAGAGAACAAGAGTATTCATTCATTCCCACTCATCTGGTTAATTGCATCATTGTGGCTATCGTTCAGTGTATTTTTCTCTCCCTCTCATAAAAGGTGTTCAGTGTCTCCTCATACATTTTTGTGTATGGTAAATTTAAATCCCTCCAGAGAATCTGTGGGTTTTTTATTTTATTTTAGTAAAGTACAAAGATAAGCTAAGTGACATATTCAGATTTGTAAGTACACGCAGTAGAATATTGTAGTGTATATATTATGTATAAGGATTTGTCCAATTTCATTTTGCTGGTTTCTTGGGAATTTTTGTTGTAGCATCTGTGCTGAATATTCTTGGCCATTATATGCAGCAGTGCATCACAACTAAGCAGCTGTGATGACATACAAAACTCTTCCAAAGTAACACCTGTGGTATCTGCCTTTTCTTAGCTCCCCACGGAGAGAATCTTATTTATTTCAGTGACTTATACATTTCAATGAAACAAAGTCACATACATTGGGAGGGTCTGGAGGGATTAGAATTTCCCTTGGTGGTCATTAGCCATAAGAGAAAAATGGAGAAGACCTTAATTCTCAAACTGGATTATTTTTCTTACACACTAATGAAGCCTTGGGTATACCTTCAGAGTATTAGTTTATATTCTAGTTATTGCAAAGCAACTAGGGCAATTTTTTTATTTCATTGATATTTTAATTGAACTAATGTGAATGAATTTTACTTAATTGATACTTGTTTTTAAAGACACAAGTGTTTTGTTTTGTTTTTAATTTTGTATCAGGTCTACATCTCGACTGATAATGATAAGATATGATCAAAAAGAAGTTAAAAGGAGTGAGGAAATTTCTAGCCTTTCATTAATCTCCAGAAAGAGGTTAATATAAGCATTTACAGATAAGAGAAGCCATCTTTAACCATATGTTAGTGAAGTGAAACCCCTCTGGAATTTTCCTTGCCTGGAAACTCAAATCAGGGATTTTTCACACTAGCCCACTCATTCCCTTCCCTTTCAATCTACTTAGCTCTCCAAGTTACTTCCTGAGTGACCCCACATGAGCACACACCACTTGCCAAACTGCTAGTATCTGATCCCCCCATCCTAATTAATAACATTACTATCCTCTCTGTTATGTGTATTTGAAAAATGACAGTCATTTTTAATCTTCCCTTTGTGCCCACTTGTGCCCCCTAGCCAACTAATTTCTGGATTTCAGCACTTTCTGTTGTCGTGTTTCATACAGTTGCTAGAACTTTTCAGCCCTCTTTCTTCCATCAAGAGGTAGTACCCGTAATGGTTTAGGACACAAATTCCAGGGTCCTAATCATAGATCAGGCACTCCCTAGTTGTATAAATTCAGGCAAGTCGCTTACCGTTTTTGCCTCAGTTTCTTCCTCTGTACAATGTGTAAGTTGATGCTGGTCATTAGCAGGAGGCTTTGGTTTTTCTTGGTGTGGACCTTTGTGTAGGACTGCTTGAGTTTCTTTACAGGTGGCAGCTGGCTTCCCCCAGAGTGAGTGATCCAGGAAAGTATAAGGCAAGAGCCACAATATCTTTAATAACCTGGTCCCAGAGGGTCAGACAACTTCATTTCTCTGATAATCTATTGGTTACAGAGGTCAGTGTGGGAACTTAACCATAGGGTGTGAAACCAGGAGGCCAGGCTCATTGCCACCATCATGAAAGCCAGCTTCCTATTCTTAAGTGTTCTGCCTGACATCCTTTCTTCTCTTGTGTTATGTTCCCAATTAACATTTCCCTCTCATCTCTTGCATCTCCAACAATCTCTCAGGAATTACCAACCAGAGCTGCCTGTTATCATTTCCTATGGACTTCTTATACACTTCAGATATTAACTCTTTCTCAAATTAGATGTTAATATCTTCTCTAATCATATCCCTTTGCTTTAGATAACAATTTTTATTGTATGAGAAAGTTTTAACCTTTTGGCAGTCAAACCTGTCCATACTTTTATTGTGATTTCTTCTATCCTTCTATAAAAATACTACTCCTTTAAGAAGCTCATAAATATAGTTCTATTTTAGACTAGAAGATTATTTATTATTTTCAAATGAAGTTTGATTCAGGTGGAATTTGTTTTTCCATCTGTTATACAGTAGAGATCTAAATTAATTTACTTAACAAGCTTTTTAAAAATGTTTTCATGTTACCTATTCTACCTTATTTTCATTTTGTAAATTCTGCTGGTTTCTATTTACTGGCCTATATTTTTTACAAATAGAAATTTAATTGTCCTTGATTTAAAAATTTTGTCACCTTCCTTATTCTATAGTGTCTCTACCTCAGTATCTCTGAAAAATAGAAACTAGGTTTATAAACATGCATTTGATTGAGCTTGGTCAAATAACATTTTTCTCTCTCTTTTGTGTGTGTGTGTGTGTGTGTGTGTGTCTGTGTGTGTGTGTCTCCCACTGAGATCACAAATCTTGAAGTCAAAAGAGCTCTGTAGGATACACTGATGTTGTGGTTGTGATGAAATCTCCTACTTCTCTTCCTGGGGTACAATGTTACTGTTAATTCAATTGCTTTTCTAATTTTAGAAGGCCGTTTGCATTCAGCTTATGTTGACCTTTAAATCAAATAAAAAATGAGAGTCAATGCTTTTATTATTGGAATACAAGTTAAGTCACATTCTGATTGTAATTAAGGGCCATTAAGAAGGTGACTTATCTTCCTGCAGATTTGATGCCAGGTATGCCTGGATTTGGAGACACCATACCACCTATTATGGAGAGTAATCTCCAGTTTGATGAAGTGTCACATATAACAAAGAATTGTTTTGTAAACAATGTTGCCTGCTGAAATCTTAAGAATTTTATTGGATAAAATTTCAAAAACAGCCCTCTTGGTAGGAAGAAAATGATTTGTTCAGGGATAAGCTTTTCTGAGTATGTATTTATAGCCTTTTCAATTATTTATCTCTAATTACAAAGTTGTCTCAAAACCTGTTTATTTTTTGAGGTGTCCTGGTGACAGGGTGCTTGCATGCTCTTCAGTGATGGACTCTAACCCCTATCCTACACTTCTGCATAATAAATTCTTTCCTGAAGCCTTCAGGTGATTTTAGTTCATATGTCTGTACTGGTGGTCATCATATTACATGGCATTTACTCCTCTATGCCACTGTTTACAGACTAGGCTGCAAGTTGGTACTTACCTGAGAAGTTTAATAGGAAACTGGCTAGTTATTTGCTTGAGCCACCTGGTTATCTGTGTATTTCCACATCACAAAGCCATGCTCTCTGTCACCACCTACAGTGCCCTTTATCTGGGACCTGGGGCCTGAAAGCAAAAGAGAAGCACATTGTTTGCTCTCATTGGCGCTCTCTGCTTGTATTAACAAGTAGTGCCAGAAATCTCTACATGTGATTAAGAATGGTAATAAGAGGGGAGGAGTCACAAGAGAAATTAAAACAGATGGCTCTGAATCCACATACTCACTCAAGTTCCCTCTTTAGCCATAATATATACTTGCCAAAAGAGTAGCGAGGAAAGAAAAACAAAACTAAACAAAACAAAGTTGGCAACTCTGGGTTTGAAACTTGTAATGAACTATGTATGTAATTCGAAAATGGCACACTTTCTGCTGATGAATTAAGTAGATGGCTGTCCTTTTTGACTGACCCCTGCTGAAGGATACAGAGACAGTAGTCCTTTAATTCTTTATCTTTGAGAGAGCAGATAGTATTCAGTATGCTTTGGGGATAGTAGTACCTACCTAGTGTTTTGTGAAGGTTAGAAAAGTTGGTTCATGGAAAGTACCTTTAAATTGATTCATGAAAAATGCCTTTCAGGAGGTATATAGCAAATACTCAGATAGTGGTAGTTCTTTGTAGTCATTAAATTATTGCCCAGACATGTAGGATTGAGTAAACCAGAAGAGACAGGATGCTGGTGATAGTAGATATTGTATAGGCTGCAGGGCTGGACAAATCTGAGTTTGAATTATAGGTCTGCCATTTATTTACCCTGTAACTCTGTAACTTGGACAGTTATTAAGTCTGAATCTTAGTTTCCTCAATATGTATTGGGGATAGGAATTGCTCTTTTTCATGGTTATTAGAATTACATGAGGTTTTTGTAAAATGTGCATCCATTTGTAGCATAGATGGCACAGAACCTGAAGCATTCAACAAAGAGAATTCCTTTGTTTAGTGATTGAAAGACCCAAGCTCATGTTCCAGTCTTTTCATTCATTAACTATGAGATCTTCATGAAACTATTCTCTTAAGCCTCAGTGTCTTGTTTCTGGAACATGAAGAGTGCGATGAAATTGTAGTATTTACACGTGTGTAAATGTGTAAATACCCTATTTTTATCAGCACTTAGCTTTGAATATAAAATTATTTTTTAATATGATTTTTTCTTACTGTGTTTTAGCTCTTAAAGTTATTTATCTTTGCATATCCAGGGCCTAGCACAGTGTCTGACACATAAAATTTACTCAGTAAATGCTGAGAATGCTGAGTGAATAAAAGAATCAATGCAGACATGGATAGAAGCATACATATTTTCACAAGAATGATGCATGAGCAATATTCAAGGACAGAGAAGCAGTGCCTGCCCTCATTTCAAGCTGGAGGCAAGCATTAGAAAATTGGAAGTTGGTTGAGCAAAAAGTCCCCAAGGATATTAAAGATGAATAGCTTTTTCCTCTACATGAAATTATTGCTAACGCAATTACATGTGTCAAAATTAAGTTTACTTTTACTGCCATTGCAGTGCAAGAGGTAATTGGCACTGGTTCTATTAAAATTGGTCTGTGTTTGCTCTATAATTTTTGTAAATTTAGCATGGCAATATTTTCTCATTATTCATTTACCCAGTTTTTTCACAAGCAAATTTGAGGGGGGAAATGTCATTTGTAAAGTTTTAACCTTGTAATACACATTTGATTTCAAATCTAATTGCTTTTCAAAATGAAATATAACAAATGATACTCAGGTTCATAAATGTAAGAATCTATTCTGAGGTTCTTTTTTTTAAACAAAAAACAAAACAAATTTATTACTGTTAAAAAGATCTATGATTAAGATAATTTGAAAATATCTAGGGGAAAAATAAAGCTCAATAAATAAAACATAGTAAAAATAGAAGGCCCTATTCCTTTATTTTCATCTATTTACTACTTTTGTCAAAAACAGTAAATTTCATGTGCATTTGTCTAAGATGTGGTATATATACACAATGGAATACTATGCATTTGTCTTTAAATAAAATCTTTTGGAGGAGAGTTTCTGTCTGTCACCTGTCTTTTGGGGGTATCTATTGTACCTTTTTTTTTTTTTAGAAATACTCATATGCCTCCAAACTCTGCATTGGGTCTTCTCTTATCCTTGTTTCAAAAAAACGCGTTTGTTCCCTTGCCTCATTCATTCAATAAATAATCATTTAGCAACTAGAAATGCATCACATTCTGATATATGAAGCCAACTGACATCATCCTGATGGCTGCCCTTATGGTGCTCAGAGTTCAGTGAAAAAAAAAGCAACCATTATACAAACAAACGTACAAGTAAATAATATGAAGACAACTTAAGATGAGTGCCATGAAGGAAGAGAACAGAGCTTGTGTTTGAGAAAGAATAGTGGCAGGGACTAGGTAGGGAGGCTGCTGACTTACAGTGGAGGAGGGTTCTGGGAATACAAAGGTGAGTAAAATAGAATAAGAATGCCTGCCTCTTGGGAATTCTAGTGTGGCTTGGAAGATAGATATTTGATAAATAATAAATGCTGTTGAGTTCTTTGAAGAAGGATAGCATGCTATGGCACGGAAGGGAACATGTGCTTGCTGTTGTCTTGGGAGAAAAAAGTTCTTGAGAAAATGATACTGAATCTGAGTCCTGAAAAATAAGGAGTTAAAATGGAGAAGAAGAAGGGGGAAATTAATTCAAGTTCTGTTTCCTAACATATTTGAGTAATGGAAATATTAGTACAGCTGGATCCCAGAAAGAGAGGGGGGCAAATGATGAAGGTTGAGGTTGTGGAATACGTGAAGATAGATATTGCTGGGTCTTATCATCTTATGGATGGTAAGTAATAGAAGAGGTTTATATAATAATCTTGTTTATCATCAAAATCTAACAATCACAGTGTACAGAAAGCATTTGGAGAGTAGGGAATGGAAATTAAGAGTAGATACATGGCGGGGCACCTGGGTGGTTCAGTGGGTTAGGCCTCTGCCTTCCGCTCAGGTCGCAATCTCAGGGTTCTGGGATTGAGCCCCACATGGGTCTCTCTGCTCGGCAGGGAGCCTGCTTCCACCCTCTCTCTGCCTGCCTCTCTGCCTACTTGTGATCTCTCTCTCTGTCAAGTAAATAAATAGAATCTTAAAAAAAAAAAAAAAGAGTAGATGCATGGGGGTGTCTGGGTGGTTCAGTCCTTAAGTATCTACCTTCTGCAGGGGTCATGATCCAGGGGTCCTGGGATCAGCCCACCCTGGGCTCCCTGCTCAGAGGGAAGCCTGTTTCTCCCTCTTCCACTCCCCCTACTTGTCTTCCCTCTCTCACTGCATCTCTCTCTGTCAAGTAAATAAACAAAATCATTAAAGAAAAAAAAAGAGTAGATGCATGAAGCCATATAATATAGAGACTGTAGTGGCAGTCCTGGAATGAAAATAACTGGACATATACAAGAAATATTTAGGAGGCAGAATTCCCAGGAATTGATAGTGATCGACCATCCTGATTTGACCATCCTAATCTAAGCATTTTAAGTTCCACATCCCAGGAAATCCTCCAGTCCCAGGCAGATCAGGATGTTTGGTTGTTCTAGAAGAGAGAATGAAAAATCTTATTAGACTCCTATGTTTCTGGCTTGAACAGTGAAGCAGATTACAATGCCACTTCCTGTGGAAGTGAAAGAGACCAATTTTGAGTGGTAATGGCATATGGATTTGAGTTGCCAGTGAGACCACTAAGTATACATTTGAATAGAAATGTCTGGAATCAAAAGCAAGACTGGTACAATGTTAGATATTTAGGACTTGTGGATTTAACTGGCCAATGAAGCCATGGAATTGGGGGAAAAAAAAAAGAAGAAGAAGAACTAGTGAGCAATTATATTCACTGAGACAAGAAGTACACATCCTGAGTATTTTCAACTTTAAATGTCTAATAAAGAAAAGTCAGGAAAAAAAAAAAGAGAGAGGAGGAATCAAAGGAAAGCAAGACACAATGATCCTTTCAAGGTAGTAATGTGTTGTGTTGAATATCATTAACACATAAATATGATGATAACTGAAATTCACTGGATTCTGAAATATTAGAAAGGCAATGTTTGTAGAATGATTGAAATATAAACATGAATGTGTTGGGATTGTGCTGTGAAGTAAATGAGCATGAGGATATGGAGACAGCAAGTGAAAGCTATTTTAAAACATTTAACTATAACACATATAAAGAAGCTGTCACTTAAAGGAGAGTAGGGAGAATTTTCTTTGGTTGTTTGAGATAAATCTGAGCCAACAGAGACAGACAACTTGAAGAAACTGGAAAGAGAGAGCCTAGGGTCTTAAGAAAAAAAGAAGATAGAGAATCTAGAAAGAAAGACAAAAGATTTTCTCTTAGATATGAAAAGGGATGCCTTCCTAATTAAAACATAAGGGAAGGAAGAAAAGAAAGGCACAGGGATGCATTTCACGGTTATGTTTATATATAAAAGCATGCTACGTAAGGAACCATTTCATAAAGAATTCATGTGTAAACTTACGTTTCATGAGAAAAAGTACAGTAAGCAGCCCAGTGAATGATTATTATACATCATATTTTCATAGTTGCCTCTACTATAGTTTTACTATCTGAGGAATTATTTTCAAAATTTTCAGTAACAAGCATCATAAGCAAATTTGTTGTTATCTCATATCTGCCAAACATTCATGGTGCCCTCAAGGACTTGCAGTGGACTGTGCTGATGGAAATGGGCATTTAGACAGACCACTGCAATACAATCTGACAAGAGATGAGACCACAGTGCCATGGAAGTAGAGAGCGAGGAGCAGCTTCCTAGGAGAGTCACATTAATTAGGATACAGGTTAGTCACCTGATTGAGACTGAAATAACTTTGATGCTACCATATAGAATTGCCACCCAAGGGTGGGTTTATAGAAAGCATAGGGTTGCTCAGCTCTATGAGATCAGACAGGGATTCATACTTTTATTACTTTGTTACTCCATTATATCTATATGAAAGAATCTGGTTCCCCCCACCATATCCATGGTTTGGTGCACAAGATGAGGTTAGAGGAAATTGAGGGCATAATTTGGTTGGTGAGCACATAATTTATGCTCAGATCCTGTATGACCAGCTAAAACTCTATTATCATGGAAGATGAGGAGAATCCTTGTTGGGGGCAAGCCACCCATCTTTCACAGGTGGTGGACATTAATTTAAATTTTCAAGGACATGAGGAATTTTTAAGGACAGTAAGAGGCTCCTAAGAAAAGGACTAACCTATGTAAAGGCTAAGGTAATCAAAATCTTTAGCAATCACTATGTCACATATTTTGTAGCAAACTCATTCAGTGCCTACATTGCTTTCCTTAGACCATGTCTAGTATCAGCAGCCGGTGTGGTGGGTAATTGTACAGGAGCTCAGACTCACCTTGCAATGTAGGATTTTATCCCATTGTTCACTGCATTTTTCTGATTCAGCCTCCTAGCCTAGAGTGATGTCACTGGAGATCCCTTAGACTGTCTACAAGTACAGCCTAGAAGTGGAGAGGAACCAACAGACTCAACCAATGATGGACGGATAAAAGCTTTATCTTTTTGGATAATTCTGGGAACATTGAGTCAGCATCTCACAGGTCCCAACACATTTGAGCTCCTGATTCCTCAGCAGCAACACTGGCAAGGCACAATTTCCTCTAGCCCTGTATCACTCACTACTTTCTCATCTCTGCTTCCAGAGATTACCTCCTCAAAACACTATGAAACCACTCATATCCAATTCCTTGTTTCAGGCTTTGCCTTCATGAAGTCCCAACCCCTCGATCAAATAGAGCAGAAACCCTAATCAGTCAGAATAGATGTCTGCAGCTTCAGCCTCACCACTGTATCCCTACTCAACAGCAGCTGTGTATAAAACCATAGAACTGGGGAGCTGGTGATTTTAAAAAGCCACAAGACCTGTGTAGAACTATTACACCATCTCCATGATAGGGAAAAGCAGAGGAGGCTGTAGAAGTATATGAGGCTCAAATCGTAAATGTATGTTAATATAGGTATTATACATTTATAGAATGTAGTTGCTATATAATACAGATGCAATGTATTTAAATGTGTGTATACATATGTGCGCACACACACACACACACATATAGTATGAGATCTATATTTAATCCTGTGAAATGACAGAAAGCCAACGGTGATGAAATACTTTTCTGGGTTGGTTTTTTTGTTGTTTGTTTGTTTGTTTGTTTGTTTTCTTTTTTTGTATTTTTAGGCATTTTCGTAGAGCAGTCATACGTTCTGATTGAGTTTCAAGAAAGTTTGTGTTAACAATAAATTATAGAGAACAATTCTGTAGGAAGAGAGATCTCCTAAGAAGCTATTTTGGGCAAAGAAAGTGGGAGACAAGGATCCAAATAGTGGCTGACTGGAGTCACAACACTGCAGATGGAAAAGGGAGTATATATTCTAGAAAAAAATGGATGAATTGAAATGATGTTAAAAATACATGGCAGTGAAATAAGTCAAGCAGAGAAAGACAACTATCATATGATCTCCCTGATATGAGGAAGTGGTGATGCAACATGGGGGCTTAAGTGGGTAGGAGAAGAATAAATGAAACAAGATGGGATTGGGAGGGAGACAAACCATAAGTGACTCTTAATCTCACAAAACAAACTGAGTGTTGCTGGGGGGAGGGGGTTTGGGAGAAGGGGGTGGGATTATGGACATTGGGGAGGGTATGTGCTTTGGTGAGTGCTGTGAAGTGTGTAAACCTGGTGATTCACAGACCTGTACCCCTGGGGATAAAAATATATGTTTATGAAAAATAAAAAATTAAAAAAAAAAATACATGGCAGTTGGTCTTGCAAGGCACCAACTAGCAAGACTGGACTTTACTGTAGAGCCATAGTATGGCAGAACTGGTGCATCCTGGCTGATGGGCAGCTCAGATGTGTAGGGTCCAACCAAGAAGCACCCCCATCTATTCCCAGATCTACTATGATTCCTTCCAGCTTTCCAGCTGACTTGGGAGAATGGAATCCTAGCCCTAAGTCATGCCATTTAGATTTATGTTTTGCCCCACCATTCCCATTTCTCACATTTTAAGGATTTCTGGAAAGTTCTATGTTAATAGCTGAAAAAATAACAGAGTTCACCTTTGATGACTCATGCATGATTACCACTGCACCCTGAGGACTATGCACATTCACCACTGCATTTCTCACTTCTCTTCTTTTCAGCATGTCACAAAGGCTGGCTAGTTTCTACATGCTGATAGAACTAAACTCGCAAGTCAGAGCAGGTGTTAGCATGCTGATGAGAATTCAGGCAAGAATTAACACTTCTCTCAGGATAAATGACCTTTTATTCTTTCCTGAAATGTCCTAGTTCTGCTGGAGCTGCTGCCAAGTCAGGTTGATTTGTTCAACAAATAACTATTGACCACAGGCTATCTCCCAGTAATCAGAAGATATTTGGGCACAAGAAGATAGGAAAAGACAAACTGTATGACTATGAGGAGCCTTACAGGCTCATGCAGAGGTAAAATGCCCCTGTATTTCCTACAGTTTATCTATGTTTCTGTTACCTCACAGGGCTAGAGTGAGCATGCTATCTTTTTACATTATAATTTCCCCTGCCACCAATTTCAGAATTTAAAAGAGCAGAGTTATTATTCATTTCTGTGGCTGCCATGATAAATTACTACAAACCTCCTAGCCTAAAACAACAAAAATTTATTTTCTTACATTTGTGGAGGGTGGAAGTCAACCAAAGGCATCAGCTGGGCTGCACTCATTCTAGAGGCCCTAGGAAAATCCACTTATTGTCTCTTCCAGCTTCTGGTGGCTCCATGAATTTCTTAGCTTGTGGCTTCCTTTTTTTTTTTTTTTCTTTTTTTAATAAATTTTACTTATTTATTTATTTTTAAATAATGATGTATTATTTGTTTCAGGGGTACAGGTCTGTGAATCATCAGTCTTACACAATTTACAGCACTCACCATAGTACATACCCTCCCCAATGTCCAAAACCCAGCCATCCTATACTCCCCAGGCCCCAGCAACCCTCAGTTTGTTTCCTGAGACTAAGAGTCTTTTATGGTTGTCTCCCTCCCCACTTGGGGCTTCTTGACTTCAAGCTTTACCTGTATGGTCATATTACCTCCTCCTCTTCTGTGTCTTTCCCTCCATCTAGAGGGAGACACATCTTTATTTGATAATACATGTGATTGGATTTAAGGCTCATCTAGGTACTCCAGAATAAGCACCTCTTCCCAAGGTCCTTAACCACATACGCAAATATCTATTTTCAGAATAACATACCAGTCACAGCTTCTGGGGTTAGGACTTAGGCATATCATTTTGGTGGGGGTGCATAATTCAGTCCACTAAAAGAATAAAGACTGGATATATTGAGAGAAAGACAGAATATGAATCTTCCTTAAGAATAAAATAATTAAGGGCACCTACGTGGCTCAGTTGGTTAAACATCTGACTCTTGATTTCTGCTCAGGTCATGATCTCAGGATCATGAGATACATGAGGGGCATGGATCCTCTCTCCCTCTGTCCCTCCCCACCCTCTCTGTCTCTCTCTCTGTCTTGTTGTTTTCTCTCGGAAAAAAAAAAAAAAAAGAATAAAAGAATAAAATAATCTGATGAGGCAAAGAAATTAGTCTTTATGTAGAGTCAATTACTACCTTTGCCTGATTAAGAAACACAGGGAAAGGAAATAAAGGTGAGAATGAAATCAAAATCAAGTTAAGACCAATATGATGTAGAATGAAGACCGCACACTGAAACCAAGAAGAACTGCATCCAGGTCCCATTTAAATGATTTACTATCTATGCTTCTCTGGAAGTATCTTTAACGTAGCAATAATAATGCCTAAATGCAAAGTTAGCTTAGCCTTCACATGAAATTTATATATATATATATATATATATATATATATATATATGATATGCATATGATATATATATTACACATATTATAATTTATATTTTGCATCTAATATAATTATAATAAATTAGCTATAATAAATTATAATAAATTGTATATGTATAATTTGCATAAAATATATAATGTCCTGGCACAGAATATGGTGCACAGTTAGGGTCCCACACAGTTATTTCTCTCAAAAGTGTTCAGTCTATACTAGGTATAAGCAAATTTTCCTTCTGAAGGAAACAGATTCAGAGCTCTCTTCTTCAGGACTTACTGATTTAGTAATAGTGGCTTAACCCTTTGCTCATCATATTTTCATTTCTGATAATGACCTGATGTAACCCTTTTTTCTTCCTGTAAGACTTTATTACTTCTGCCTCTTGCCCCAGACACTGTAAATCCTGGTGGTATCCAAGAGAAGAGGAAGTAAGAGGATTCTTTAAGGCAGATGCCTGTGCTCTTGCTCTCATAAAGCAAGAGGTTGGGTTAGAATATTACACAGGCTTAAGTTCATCACAACTCATGATAATCCAAATGATGTTAATGGAGCTGCTCTTTGAGTTATATATCATTTTAAAATATGGAGCAAAGGGTACATCAAAATCTTTACACAAATTCTCTGGGGTGTTTTTTCTCCTAGTAGCTTTCTTTGCTTAAGTGCCCCTAATGACCCCCTCCAATGGAAATGGAAGTGTTTGGCTAATGCATTCTCAAAATGGAAGTTGTCAACTCTTAGGGGAGTCTTGTGTGTCTTGATGAGCTATCAACCCTTGCTTTCCTTTAAGCACTTAAAAATCAGCATGAGAAAAAATCATTACAGTTATTTCTTACACAGCAAAAGAGAAATTTCAAAAAAAAAAAAATCGCTAACACCAAAAGCTAAACAAATCTGAGAAAGCCAGTTTCTGCATTAGCAGGATCAATTCAGAGCTACTAAAAACGAGTAAACAGCTTGTCTGTGAAAGCATCAGCAACCTACCTTTTCAAAAGAGAGTTACTTTTTCGGTATGAGATTAGTGGTATCTGAAAGGAAGGGTTTTCATTTGACATAGAGCTTTGAAAAGTTTGCAAGCTGAAGACATGTTTTCCTCAGTTATAATATATGCTGTTTTTAAAGATGGTTTCATCTTTTTTTTTTGTCTTCAGCATCGTTAATGTATGAGCCATTGTGTTTTTCTATTTTATGTTAAAAAAAAAAATCCCTAATTATTGTACTCTGAAAAGTCAATGAGCTGTTCAATAGAATGAATAACTATTCCCTGAGTATAGCATGCACAAGATGTAAGTAAAGACGTGTTTTTGTATCACGTAATTAAATTACAGATATGATGCTGGAATATCAAAATAGTGATAAAAAGCAGAACCATGTGAATCTGCTTATTTTTAGGGCCACAAAGTCAGAACTTGTAAGGCTTAGAAGGCTTAATTTCCCTCCTTCTCAATAAGTAACTTTTTCTTCCACAGTTTTAACAAAAATTGGGACTGTTTGGAGAATAATTTCAAAAAAATACCACAAAGGTTAATGGCAGCTGGTCTTACTTGAATTTCATTTCTTGTGCTGGGCCAGGATGTATTCCTACAGTAATTATCAATGTTTTAGGACTAACTTTAGATGCATATAAAACATAAACATAACCACTGAGAATATTAATTTTAGAACTTAAAATACTGATTTCCATGGTAATTATGTTTGTACTTTTTTAATTCTATTTCTAAAATACTGATCAACTGACCAATATTATCAGAAAACCCTCTGAAGTCAAATTTTTAGCCACATATGACAGTCTTAATGGATAGGTTCTAGAAATTCAGAAATGAGAGCTCCTGTCGTCTTTGCACAGCACTAAAATTCAGTCCCTACAACATTATGCTTCTTAATCAAAGAGAAAACTTTCAGAGGGAATTTGATAAAATATAGTTCAGAGTATAATAATTAACTAAAAATCAGTCTTGATCTAACATAGGATTTAAATTAGGGTTGAACATCTAGATTGGAAAAAAAAATCTAAATCCTGTCAATTATTTGTGGAGCATATTTTCTATGACACTCTTGTAGGTTTTGATTAATTCTTGATGCAGATGTTGCAAACCACCATTCAGTGGGTGATTTACCTTCTTTCTTAAAAATACCATTGGTACTTCAAAATATGTTTAGTAAGATCCTACAATATGCAGAACACAGGCCCAAAAACTGTGGAAATAATGAGATTAATATAAATAAGCAAAAAAACACCTATCAGTAACTCTTTGCAAGATCTTATCTCGTAGAGATGATTCAACATGTATGAAAGCGATTACATAAAATTTAAATTGCCAAATGCAGTAAAAAATTATAAAGAGAAAGTCTTCTTTGGACACAAGGAAGAGAGATCTTAATGTCCAGAAAAGGAGGAGTAGGCATTTTTTATGAAAGAGGGGATATTTGAACTTGTTATCGAATAATTTGTAGAGGTGGATATACCACTGATAATAACACACAGTTTTATAGTATTTACTGTGTGTCCATTTTTCTAAGTGCTTTCATATATATTAATTCATTTAATCCAGTCAACAACACTTCAAGGAAGGTATTCTTATAACCTCTGTTTTATAGATGAGGAAATAGTGGCACGGAAATTAAGTAACTATGGTCACAGAGCTAGGATGTAGAGGGGCCAGAATTCATCTTTGGCAGTCTGGGTCAGAGTCTATGCATTTATAAACTCCCACACAAGGAGGAGAAGTGCATATTGGGTCAGTTGCAGAGTATATTAGTTTCTCATTAGTGCTTTAACAAATTACCACAAACATAGCAGCTTAAAAGATCATGAATTCATTTTCTTACAATGCTGCAGTTCAGAAATCAGAAATGGGTTTCACTGGACTAAAATCAAATATCATCAGGTTAGCATTCCTTTCTGGAGGTTCTAATAATGAGTAAGCTTTCTCCATCTTTCCTATCCTATAGATGGGATATATCTGCCATATCTTGACTGGTAACCCTTCTCTATGTTCAAAGCCAATTGTGTCACTTTGACTTTTGCTCCTGTCATCACATCATCTTCTCTGACTCAGCTGTTTCCCTCTTTCACTTCTCTAGTATGGACAGGAGAAGTAGGGAAGAAGCATTCCCTGTAGTACACCTCCAGTTCATCCCAACCCAAAGTAAACTCATCATCTATCTACCTATTACCCAAACAAGACACCTTGAGTGAAAGTCCCTCTTGACTCTTCACTCTCAGAATTGGTTCATTCCAGTCATTAGCAAAGTGTGACTGCCTTTCAAGTAAGTTCCACCTATCCCATCTCTCCTAAGGTACCATTTTATTAGGATAACTCCCATTGATCCTTATGTTATACTCTTCACTCAACCATGTTCCTTCCTGATAAACTCTAAAATCTAAATGAACCTAAGCCAATGTGTCTCCATCAATTACTTTTAATCATACCAGTCATCTTCTGCTCCAGGTATACTTTCTAATACCCAGGATTTGTGAGGTACCCATTATATTTACTTGGAGTCACATAACTAAGAAGTAACAAATCTGGAGTTTAAATTCAGAGCACGTTTTTAAATAAAATATGTGAACTTTGTCTTGGATGTGCTTATCCAAATATTAGCAGATAAAGGACTAACGTAGTCAAAATGATGTACTTTGAACATTCTTTGAACTGGTAAAGGGACCCTTGCAACAGTAACTTATTTTTTTTTAATATTTTATTTATTTATTTGACAGAGAGAGATCACAAGTAGGTAGAGAGGCAGGCAGAGAGAGAGGAGGAAGCAAGTTTCCTGCTGAGCAGAGAGCCTGATGCGGGGCTTGATCCCAGGACCCTAAGATCATGACCTGAGCCAAAGGCAGAGGCCTTAACCCACTGAGCCATCCAGGTGCCCCAACAGTAACTTATTTTTATGTACATTCTAGAGCCTCTGACCCATAAATGAGAAGGTTAAACTAGATGATTTCCAAGATTCCCAGTGGCAACCCCCTTAAAGATGTTTACTTTTGCTTTTACTCTTAACGTGAAATAAAAGAACTTAATAGCATTTTCTGAGAATTCTAAACTTCCCAATGAAAGCCTCTTATCTTAGTCCTTTCTAGACTCAGTCTGTGTGTGAACCAGGAAAACACTCCATACAAATTAACCCTTCATATGACCTTGATTTATTTTGAGGATAGGATGCCACATGGCTGAAACCAAGACAATTTAAGTAAATGGTGACATAAATCACAAAGATCTCTTTTTAACTAATCTGCTCTGCAAGTAGTGATGACTCATTCCAGAACTCAAAATGTATGGCCCTTTAGTTCATCACTGCAGTCTACTCTGCCAACTAGATATCTCAGTAACTGCCAGAGCCCAGGTGTACTAAATAACTTTATCACTCAAGGTAATTAATATAGTTATCTTCAGTCTTCTTGTTCTTTGTACATCTTTAATACTATAGAGCTAAAGAGTTATAAAGAGCCAGAAAAGTCATTTGGTCAATTCATTATTCCTTGAGTAGGTAGTATATTCCCATGATTTTTAAATGCTGAAGGAAAAACAGAAAAGCATGACAACTGGTCTTCTCTGATAATTTATAATTTAGCATGAAAGAAAAGATATCCATGACACAATTAGAAAACAATGCAAGGCAATATATAATTAAGTGCCTAATTTTGTGGTACAGGCTATGACAGCAATAAGATTGCAGAACAGGATGAGACTAGTGTAGGCTGGAATTGTCAGAGAGAGTTAATGGGGGAGGCGAGAATATTGGTAGATCCTGAAGAATGGGTAGGAGGGGAATCATGGGATGGCAAGCAGGGGGATATATTTAGGAGACTGGCCTGACAGGAATAGATGTCCTGTGTTGGAATGAAAGGGGAAATAAAACTGATTTTGTGCTTTTTATTTTCTTGATGTCATTTCTAAACTGTATTGGATAATAAATCTAATTTTAAAATTTCCAGAGAAAGAAATTCTCAACTAATTTACTTGCTTCGTGTAATTGCATGTGATTCTTCATCACATTGGTGATGATTATATATAATACCACAACCTACCAAATAATCATTTGCATTTTTTGGACCTATTATATTTGCAAAGCCTACTCTCAGAGTTGCTGATATTTCCCTCCTTAAGCCTTCTGTATCTTATTCCCTTCCATTTTGCTGGATAAGGAGACTACTCATAACTATTTGAGTAATAATGATGGACGTTAAAATCACATCTTACATTTATAAATAGCTTAAAACCTAGAAAATATTTACTCATATCCTAACTCATTTCATCATTAAAAAAATTCTAGGAAATAGGCAAGACAGGTGTTACTACCATTGTTTTACAAATTTGGAAACAAATACCTAGAAAAGTTAAATGACTGGCTCTCAGAAAAGAGCCAGACTTTAGAAGAACCAAGATTTCTAAACCTTCTGTTAGAATTTAGAAAATGACTAGTTGGCATATTTCCATGAAACCAAACATAATATATTATCTAACTTCTATTTTGATCCAGCATGATTTTTTAATGATTTAATGACCATTCTAATATCCACTTGAAGAGAGCCTAATCTTTAAAACCATTGTATTCATATGATAAAAGCTTAATCTTTAAAAATATACATATTTGGTACAAAGAATAGTTCCACGCACAAACTGACCAGGATAAGGCACTTAACTTTTTGTCCAATATTTTCGTAAGTGTGATGGAGTTAATACCAGCCTTTTGTAATGATCTAATAAAGCTGAGAATAGAAACACACATTGGGGAAAACGTAACACTTACACTGTAACTTTTATCTTCTGCTTCCAGGAAGATGAAATTCATGTACCCTGTTATTCCTTCTAGGTATAGCTAAAAACCCTAGACAATGTATATAAAACAAATATAAGAAAACTCTCAAAGATGCAGAGAAGAAATCAGACCAGTAGGAAACCACAGGACAAAGGAATGACACAATGAGGAAACTATCAACTTGGAACCACCATAGATTCAGACAAAAGAATCTTGCTTTCTCTACTTAAAGAACCAGGAGCACCCAAGGGAAACGGGAAACTTTCAGAAAATACTTCTATGCTAGCCAACACCCACTAAAAACATTGTGGCCTACTTGATCCCTGTTAGCAAAGCAAAGGTCTAGGAGAGAGCCTAGACTCCCATTCTTGATGGGCTGTCATGACTTACACCAGCACAGCGGGGTGATGTCACAGAAGGCCCAGTGGGGAGCTGCACCCAGCCACAGTATCAGTGGAGATGACATGGCACCATCCAGCCCCAAAAGGCTGACAACCACAAAATGCTGACGAAAGAAACTAAAGATCTAAATAAACAGAGAGGCATACAGACTGGGAGGACTCAATATAGTAAAAATGTCAATGCTCCCCAAATTGATATACAGGCTTAACACAATTTCTACTAAAATGCAGGCAAGTTATTTCTACATGTAGACAACATTACCCTAAAATTTATGTGGGAAGCCAAAGAAACTATAATAGCTAAAACCATTTTGCAAAAGAAGAATAAAGTAGGTGGAAACACTCTACCTGGATTCAAGACTTAGTATATAGCAATGGTAATCAAGATTATGTGGTATTGACAGAAAGGTAGACATACAAATCAATGGAGCAGAATAGAGAATCCAAAAATAGACCCATGTAAATATGCTCAAATGGTTTTCGACAAAGGTGCAGAAGCAAGTTAGTAGAAGAAAGATAGTCTTTTCAAAATGTATTGGAGAAATCAGACAATGATAATAACAAGAAAAGAAAAGAAAAGAGAACCTCAACCTAAACTTAATGCCTTGAAGGGGACTAGAATATGTCACCCCCAAATATGCCACTTTGACATATTGATGATTTTGAATTAAAGTAACTTAGGAAACAGCTGGTGTAAGGAGGGTACTCTGACTCCTCTGTTCTTCTGAAGCTGCTAGAACATGGCCCCACAAATCCTCTCATAGGTTTGAGGACTGAGATCACTTGGGTTGAGTACCTCAGATTGTAGATTAAGACCTGGTACCAAATATCCAAATTGACATTTAATAAATAATAAAACTGGAATCATCAACATTTTCAGTGGTTTAGAGCAATGGACTAAGTGTAGCAAAATAAAGCTAATTGATATAAAATTCTGTAGTTGGGTCCCAAAAGGTAACTGCGTAAGCACAAAAAGATAGAGATGGCACTTCCCAGCTGCACACATAAAAAAAGACTTAGAGAGTTTTACATTATATTTCAAGTGTAATATGAGTCAACACGGTAGCAGCCCCAGACACTGAAAATTCAGCTGCATTACTATTCATTGCTAAATTCACATAGCAATTATCTATGCAAGAGTGAAGCATGAAATGAAGGCTGGAGTTCCTCTAGATATTGTTAGAGAAATAAAAGAGGTTATTAAATATTAACTTCAAATTTTTAAATTGATTTAATCCTTTCAATAACCTGAAGAAGAAGAAGAAGAAAGTAACATTTTATCCTTTTTTTTTTTTTTTTTAGATGTATAACTTCAGACTCAAACATGCTAGGTAACTTGTTCAAAGCCTGACTGTTAGCAAGCACAAATCAGCAATTCAAACCCAGGCTCAGACTCTGAGGTATTCATCACTTGGTACATCACAGCCATGAACCTGCTATTCAGGAGCCAGAAATGTATGCACCCATTCATTCAACAAAATCTAAGTGCCAAGCATTGCTTTAAAGAACTTCGCTAAGGTTGCAGCTATAGTGGGCCATCTCTCATTAGGGAAATAGATAACAAATAAATAAATGAGAGGATATTAATGATGGCAAGTACTATTACAGTATTAAAATAGTGTTGTGATGGAAAGTAGTGAGAGAAGCTGCTTCATATTCTGTAGCCAGGGAAGGCTTCAGAAGGAAGGGACAGGTAAACTCAGACTAGGTGGCCTGAAAGAGGCAGCCCGGCAAATATACACTGAAAGCGCTTCTGAGCCATGACAGTCAATGCTTGCAGCCCGAAGCTACATCCCCTTGGCTGATTGAGACAGAAGGAAAAGACAGATATGGCTGGAGCTCTACAAGTGGTATGAGGGGCTTCTGATCAATTACAGAGATGAAACAGGGCAAGAAGTTGGGATTTCATTCTCATAATTATGGGGAATCTCTGGAATTGTTTCCAGCAGATGATTACTTTATCTACTTTATGTTTCTTTGTTTGGTTGGTTGGTTGTTATTTTATTTTATTTTTTATTTTTCATTTTATTTATTTATTTTGAGTTAGAGAGTCTGTATGGGAGTAGGGGGAGAGGGTGAGGGAGGGGGAGAGAGAAAGAATTTTAAGCAGACTCCCTATGCTGCGCACAGGACCCAGCTTGGAACTCCATCTCTCAACCCTGAGATCATGACCTGAGTCAAAACCAAGAGTCAGACGCTTAACTGACTGAGCCACCCAGGCATCCCAACCCCACCCAGGCATCCCAATCCCTTTAGCTACTAAGCAGACTGTAAGGATGTAGGAGCAGAAGAGGAGGAACAGTGCGGAGGCTGTTCAGGCTGTGCAGGTGTGAGAGGATTGTGATGTAGGCAAGAGAGCCGTCAGAACACAGGGGGTGAGCATGGGTGTGGAAAATAGGCAGTTGTCATCATCTCTGTGTGGTTCTCAGAGTATTATGGTCAAGTCATGGCATCATTCACTGGAAGGATAGAGACATGAGAGCCTGTTAGAATATCCAAAGTAGTTTATGTATATTACCACCCTAAAAATTTTAACAAATATTCCATATTTTAATATAAAATTTTAAATATTAATAATGCTAACCAATTTTAGGTCAACAAGCAAAACCTCCTCTTTCTTAATAAAACTATGGCAAATAAAACTTGATAAATTACGCTGATGAGATATTATGGACAAGATTGAAAAACCTGAGTAGGACATGCTCAGAAGCAATTCCCCTAGATGGTGAGTCAGAGCTGTATTCTGGGAAGAAATATTGACAACATTGCTTGTTTAATGAGAAGGAAACTGAGACTAGATACCTGCTTTCTAGTGGTTAAAGGACTAAGGAGTGTAAAGAAAATGAAACTCTTTTAGCACCAAGAAGAAGATTAGAACTTAATGACTAGAAGCTACAGGTAAATAAGCTTCTGCTGAGCACAAGGAAGGACCTTAGGATCATTAGAGCGCCCCACAATGAGATGGATTCTTGAATAGTCTCATCAGTATAGTTCACCCTATAAACAGTTCACAAGGATGAAGAATAAAGCAAAGAATGGGGTAACTCTAGATTCTTTTAGAAAAATAGGAGAGGTTATTAATTATTAACTTCCAATGCATTCCTCCCTATACTATGCTATTTTTCTTTCATATCCTTAACAGGAATTTCACAGTAAGCATCTTGGTAAGTAGGTACTACCTAAATTCTAAAAATCACAAATATTAAAATACACTATTATTATTCCAGGGTCATGTGGGGGAGATCTAATTCATATTTGCATTCTAAAAATAAATGGTAACATATAAAATCCATTTTTAACTCATTTGATGTTTGCTTTTACTGTTTTTTAAGATAAAATTCTGATGTTATATAGATTTTAACAAATACTACCAATTTATAATTTCTTGTTACACTAATGGCTAGTAAACTACTCTGTTATACCATAGTTTTAATGCTCATGATATTGTGCAGTCAGCAAGTTGAAAAGATAACATAGTTGTGTTATTTATGCTTGTAGACCTTGGAAAGAATTATTCTTTAGTAGTGCATTAAAAAATCAATTAATAGTGAATTAAAGCAATTAAACACATTCTTTTAGCATTTGAGATGTTAGAAGCACTGTTATCTTGAGCTGTAAATCAAACCAATTTCAGCAGTAGATTGTTTTTTTCACATGTATGAAATCCTTAAATGCAATTCCAATAGATCTCAGTACTATTATCTGCCAAAGTCTGAGCTCTCAAATTATTGTTTTCCCAAGCCCAGCCAAATCTGTGCCAGGTATTCATTTTCATGTCAGCCTTTCCACTAGACTTGGTACTTTGATGGTTTAAGGAAGCTTAATCTTTTTAAAGACATTTTTAAGTTACCCACAAACCATTCTACTAAGAGTATAGCATAAAGCCTTCTTAGAGGGTCAGACATAAAATAAGGAATGGCCTTACATTAAAGAAAAAGAAAGCTGTGACTATGTGCTTGAGAAACAAAACACTGGGTAACTAAAAAGGCCAGCAAATGAGTCCCCAGAACGGAGTGGACACTTGTAAATCTCTGTGGAGTACATGAATGAATGCGTAATTGAGTCAACTGATTAACTGATTAACATTAAGGTTCCTAATGTATTTGAGATTAAGTTATTAGCAGTATGGTTGCAAAATAAAAGCCAATAACATTCTGAAGTGAGATACTGACCCACATTTTAACATTAAGTTATTTTTAAGGACACTGGTAATGATTCTATTGACAAAACATTCTTATATTTATGTTGAGTTTCTTATTTTTCAAAGTGTATTCACATAAGCCACCTCCTTTTTGCTTCACAACACAGTTTGAGAGGATCTCAGAGAACTGTGGCTTCCTCATCTTTATGTCCTCACCTCTTAGCCCAACACCTGGCCCTGCGTACTGTCTGGTAAACAGTGATGATAAAAACATAAGGTAACAACTATTCAACTTTGGAAGGAACTTTGATGTTCCTTCTACCTAAGTTTCCAGTGGATTGTATGAAAGTAGTCCCCCCCACCATCCATGGTTTCTCTTTCCATGATTTCAGTTACCCAGAGTCAACCAAGGTCCAAGAGCAGATGAGCATTCTTCTAAAATATTATCATAAGGTCAATATTAGCCTAACACTAATCACAATGCCTATGTCATTCACCTACCTTCATCTCATCATATGGGAATTTTAGCATCTGCCATCATTACAAGAAGAAAAATGAGCACAGTACAGTAAAATATGTTGAGAAAGACGACATTCACATCAATTTTATTACATCACATTGTTATAATTTCATATTGTTTATATTATATTGTGTTTTATATATTCTATTTCACTATTAGTTATTGTTCATCTCTTACTGTGCCTAATTTATAAACTAAACTCTGTCATAGGTCTGTATATATAGTGGGAAAAAAACATAGTTTATGTGGGGTTTGGTGCTATCTGTGGTTTCAAGCAACCACTTGAGGTCTTGGACCATATCACCCTCATATAAGGGAGGCTACTGTATTCAGTCTTTCAGAACACCTTCAGAGGTGAAAACTCTTAATGATTCGATTTATAGCTGAGACAGTTATAAGAAAGTAAACCATTCACCCAAACCACAGAGCCAGTCAACAGAAAATCCAGAAGTATATCCTGATCTACCAGATTATAATGCACTTACTGTTAATCACTGTGACCTACTCTTGTAGCATTTTCCTTTTTTATTTTATTTATTTATTTTTTTGGTGGGGAGAGGAATATAAATATGCCAAAGCACTATTTTTATTGATCAGTGATTATAAAACATTCCCTTTGAAAGCTTCAACAAAAAGTTTGGAAGCTACTTGTCAGTATAATATATTTAAGAGAACATTTCTTTTTCCAAAGCAAAAACATAAATCATTAACTAAAAGCCATATTTCTTGTCAGTGTATCTAATTTTAGCTTGGAAATGTTTGTATTGAAGTGTGTAAAGCAGTAATGTGATAGTAAATTCTCATGATGACAAGCTGTCAGAATGAAATTGTTGGATTAGCGAGAGGAGAAAAACTGCTATTTTAGTGACAATCCTTGAAATGGAAAGTGAAAAATTATACAGCTTAACAATTAATTATGTCCAAGCTTGCATTCAATTGCAGTTTTCTTACACCGAGATCTTAGCATAAATCTTTAAACTTGCAGAAATTTAAATTCAGAGTTGTTTCCCTGACATTGACACTTGGATTATAGGTGTTCCATTTGTGAGAAGATTAAAATATATTTCATGTTACTATAGGCTCAAGAGTCATCTGATTAAGAACATCATACATGAAAAATGTAATTTCATACTTCCTTTCCCCAAACTATTATCTATTTTAGAAGTTCATTCAAAATGCTTGAATTGTTTATTGTCTCCCTCTTTTAAGGAGCCCTAAACCTTGTTTTCCAGAAAGAGGATATCGTTCTTAAAATCCTGGAATTTGGGGACGCCTGGGTGGCTCAGTTGGTTAAGTGGCTGCCTTCGGCTCAGGTCATGATCCCAGCGTCCTGGGATCGAGTCCCACATCGGGCTCCTTGCTCAGCATGGAGCCTGCTTCTCCCCCTGCCTCTGCCTGCCATTCTGTCTACCTGTGCTTGCTCTCTCCCCCTCTCTCTCTCTGATAAATAAATAAAAAATCTTAAAAAAAAAAATCCTGGAATTTGAAGTCAGGGTGGATCTGAATAATATTATGTACTTTATTTGCCATATCTGTCAATATTTAATCAATAGTTGAATTTTCTCTACAGCTATTCTAATAATCATAATGTACAATGACATTGATAATAATAGTGATGATGATAATTTTACCTTTTCTGACTAAATGTCTTCGGATAAAGTAAAAAAATATATATATACATATATATGTACATATATATGTATATATATATTATTGGAGCCTTTTCTCTAATTCTTTAATTTAGACAACTTTTTAATGCTTTCTCAAGAAGACTGCAATATGTTATATTATAATTTAATATAATTAAATATTTTTTTTCTCATTAAAGTATCCCTCCCCCCCACACACACACACCATGGAAAACAAAGATTTTTTTATGCTATTTAGTTCAGGGCTCTAATTGTACTTTCTCTCATATTCAAGATGTACCCTCTCCTCCATCCTGGCCCCACCAACAATAAGAGGACACTGAGATTTGAAGAAGCAAGTTATCCAGATTTTCCTTACTGATCATGCTAGTCACTGTAGAGAGATTCTGGAAACAACTGTGTTTTCTAAAGCAATTATTTGGTATGAACAAAACGGACAGAGAAAAAGCCACCTTAGTTAGTCCAACATGACAATATATCATTCTGAGAACACTGGAGTTTTGGACTTTTGTAAAGTCAGTAGTAACCTTCCATATGTTCTTATATACCACAATATAATAAATGGGATCACCTCCCAAATCTAGACAGGTGTGGCTTTGCAAGTGTAGAGAGCAAAAAAGAGGAGGGGAGTAGAAAATAATAAGACAAGTAATTTTGTTTGTATTAAAGATCAATTAAATATTCATCGGGATATAGGGAAAACAAAGAGTAGATGATTCTTAATACAGAGCAAAGTGCCAAAAAAATTCGAATGCTATGTTTTTGACTATTGTTTCTCACATATCCAGGAATTGTTCAGTGAAAAAATAAGACAAAACAAAACAATAAGAGAAACAATTCTTCATTCTTTATTTTTCCAAATTCTCTAAAATAACCAGCAACTATGGATTTTCTGCTTTTCTCCCCCAGTGATACCTACTTCATTTTGTGATGATTTAAATTAATATAACCCATCTGGCCTCTTTGGTCTGCTAGACCTCAGTGTGTATTTAAAGGTAATACTACCTTTAGGATTTATTTCCTTTTGCTTCATGGAATCTAAGCAACTTTAATTTGGAAAAATAAATCAGTGTCATATCATTATTCCATGTCCTCCTAGGAAATACATCACACTCAAAACTGTGATTGGCATATCCTGCTCAGTGGCATTTATCCTAACCTCTATGGCACTATATAAAGAATATGGATGGGGCGCCTGGGTGGCTCAGTGGGTTGAGCTGCTGCCTTCGGCTCGGGTCATGATCTCAGGGTCCTGGGATCGAGTCCCTCATCGGGCTCTCTGCTCGGCAGGGAGCCTGCTTCCTCCTTTCTCTCTCTCTGCCTACTTGTAATCTCTCTCTGTCAAATAAATAAATAAAATATTTAAAAAAAAAAAAGAATATGGATGAAAATACTCAATAAGGATTGGTTGAAAGGATAGAAGGTATGTTGGTGAATGGCACATACAAGAAAATAATTAGTGTAAGACTGGCATGGCATCTCCTCTAGCTCCAAATGTCAAGCAGCAACGTTTATTTACTGATTCCAGAATTTAAAATATTTAACCTTTATTTGTGGAATGGATGATGTGTTAGTTTGCTAAAGCTACCATACAAAGTTCTACAAATTAGGTGGCTTAAACAACAGAAATGTATTGACTCACGGTTCTGGAGGCTAGAAGTGTGAAACCAAAGTGACTGCAAGTTTGGTTCTTTCTGAGACCTGAAGGAGATTCTGTTTTATGTATCTGTCCCAGCTTCTGGAAGCCTAGAGCACTCTTTGCAGATGGTGTTTTCCCTGTGTCTTCACACGATCTTCCTCTATGTTTGTCTGTCCTGTGTCCAAATGTCCAATAGGACATACAAACGTATTTCAGATAAGATCACATCCATTTTGAGACACTGGATGCTAAGACTTCAACAAACGAATTTGATGGGGATGCAATTCAACCCGTAACTTGTGGAATGTATTTTATTTATAGAACATATTCCCTAAAAATGAATCAATTTGTACTAGAATGAATGAAATATTCCCTATCCATTTGTATGATTTGCATCGGGACATAGGATAATTTTTAGGGACCTTGACATCTATATCAATTAACATAAGGCATGTCACAAAATAAATACTAAGTAAAAATTGAATGAATGGATGTATCCAGGATATATTACTTTTCTTAGTTTGCTAGGACTGCCATAATGAAATACCCCATATTGGGTGACTTAAAGAATAGAAATTTCTAATATTACACTGTATGTTATCTAACTGGAATTTAAATAAAAACTAGAAAAAATAAATTTATTTTCTCACAGTTCTGGTAATTGAAGTTTCAAGATCAAAGCATCAGCAGGTTTGGTTTTTCTGAGGCTTCTCTTTCTTGACTTGCAAATGACCACCTTCTTGCTTTGTCCTCATACAGTCATCACTCTGTCTATGTAGTCTGTATTAATCTGCTCTTCTTATAAAGACAACAGTCATACTGGATTAGGTCCTACTCTAAAGACTCAATTTTAACTTAATAACTTCTTAAAGGCCCTATCTCAATTAAAAAAAAAAGAGTCATATTCTGATGTCAGAAGTTCAACATATGAATGTGGGGGTTTAAAATTCAGCCTGTAATACTTGGGTTTAGATTAAGCTCCTATAACAAAAAGACCCTCAAATACAGTTGAATCATGGAAACTAAAAGTTTACTTATCTCTCATGTAACAATAATTCAGAAGTAGGCAGAAGTCCAATGATTACTAACCTCTGCTATTAGGTCATCTAAACATTTAGCTTCCATCTCTATCCTGTTGCTTTTCTATACCTTCAGGTCTGATTCTCATTGATATAGTGGAGACACACTCACCACATTATTTTTAATTTGTCAGACCAAAAACTAAGCACTTTTTCATACATTGTGCTGTATGTTTTGGGCATTATGTCATAAAAAAGAAAAATTATGACTGCACAGTGTAAGTTAATAAATAATTTGTCTTGGCTTTCATCTCCAAATGGGAAGGTCCAGGATTATTTAACACAGTGAGTAAATATGATACTCTCCTTTAATAATTCTTGATATAACCTGACAACACATGCTTAAAGCTCTGAGCATTTTTTCAGATGATCATGTTGAATATTGATGTGCATGTAAAAAGCTAAGTTTCAAATTATAAGATGTTAATTTTCAAGAGAATAAAGATTGAGCAGTTTCTACTCATCCATCCACTTAAAACATTAAGTTCTAGCCACAAGTGCATCATTATTTTAGAGATTTAATTTGTCTTTCTGAGGAAATATCGTAATGTTAAATTCTATTCAATCATTTTAAAATATGCATATCTTTTAATAGACTTGTTATCTTAGCTCAGTTTGTCATTAACATATGTTTCTCTACATTTCCATAAGAAATTCTTACATTCAACCTCAAGTCTGTAATATGGTTAAGATAGTGCATGCTGTTGTAACAAATAAATATACAAATAGAAGATTTCTTACTCTTTTAAAGCCTAAACAGTTATTTCTGATTAGTGAACAGGTATTTTTCAAGAAATGCTTCAAGGACTCATTGTCTTTCCATCTATTGCTTTTGTTATATCCCCAGGATTCAGTCTCTAGCTAATCTTTGCATCTGAGGGGAAAGAAAGTGGAAATGGTCTCTTTGATTCTTAATGGTCTCTTTGATTCTGTTTGCAGAAACTAACCACATGACCCCTTCATATGTAAGAGGTGCAGGTAATATGTCATCCTTGGCTGGCAGCCACTTCCTAGCCTTGTTCTGCACTATAGAAGGGAGGGCAAGTGTTAGATATGATGCTAATTGTGTCTGCGACAAACATTTCCTATAATTGATCAATGCAATGGCCTTCTATAACTTATTGGAGCAATTTCTTTTTTTTAATTTTATTTATTTATTTGACAGGATCACAAGTAGGCTGAAAGACATGCAGAGAAGGGGTGGGGAAGCAGACTCCCTGCTGAGCAAAGAGCCTGATGCGGGGCTCCATCCCAGGACCCTGAGATCATGACCTGAGCTGAAGAAGGCAGAAGCTCTAACCCACTGAGCCACCCAGGCACCACTGGAGCAATTTCTTTTCTTTTCTTTTCTTTTTTTTTTAAGATTTCATTTATTTATTTGACAGACAGAGATCACAAGTAGGTAGAGAGGCAGGCAGAGAGAGGGGTGGGGAAGCAGACTCCCTGCTGAGCAGAGAGGTTGATGTAGGGTTTGATCCCAGTACCTTGGGATCATGACCTGAGCTGAAGGCAGAGGCTTTAACCCATTGAGCTACCCAGGTGCCCCGCAATTTCTTAACATCAAATCAGATGCTCATGATTTCTCTAAAAATAAAATATTTATTTTGTGTAGAGAATCAATCTGAGTTGAA
Source organism: Mustela lutreola (assembly GCF_030435805.1). Classification (NCBI taxonomy): domain Eukaryota; kingdom Metazoa; phylum Chordata; class Mammalia; order Carnivora; family Mustelidae; genus Mustela; species Mustela lutreola. The sequence goes on from NC_081290.1 coordinate 52,108,926, forward strand.
CCTCAAGATATAATCTACTGAAAACTTTTTCTTAGTTACTCAGTTAACATATATTTCACATCTCATTGTTTTAAGCCTATTACTAATCAGTTCAAATGTTTGGACAAACCAATTTTCAGAGTAGTTATCCAAAGTCTCAGGAAATGCATGTTGCCAATGTTCTCATTTGTTATTGTAAAATTTTTAGCTGATATTTATAATACTGAAACAGAAGACTAAGAAACTGGAATTTCAAAGATTTAACTATTAAAAATGAAACAGAATTTTTGTAGTATTCAGTAATTAATCTTAAGTCTTTATAATAATAGATTGTTCCTATGAGACAAATTTGGTTAAGATATAAAAAATGGATTTGGCACATAGATAATACAATATAGTCATGCTGCATTGTAAGATAATGAGGCATAAATGTGAGGGTTTTGGTTTCGTTTTGTTTTTAAGACAAGGGCCAGGTTTTAGTTAACTCTCTGTCCCAGGATTTAGCATTGTGCCTGGCACTGTATGATGTCTCACTTAAATGATATTGAAGCTTAAAAGAATAACTGAATGAAATGGAAAGAGGCTCATATAAATGAATAATTATCATTTGTTTTACTAGGCAAAAGTACTTTAGTAGTATTTATTTTTCAATTGTTTCTCTAGTTCATTAGAATCTATAATTAATATTTTAATTTATCATTTTCCTTCTTAATCTCATAAATTCACTCTTATTAAAAGCACAAGGTCCAAATCAATATCAGGCCCATATCTTTGATACTCATTTGCCCAAGAATTAAGGACCCCACTGTCCTCCTTTTCTTGTATGGCCCAGACCTCTCTTCCTGAAGTGGTCCTAGGATAGTAAGTCAGAGGATTCATCCTTTAGGCTTTGGTCCAAAAGGATTCTAGGTACTAAGGATCTTCAAGAAGCTAAATGTGTTATCCAGGTAACTTTGTGAGTATAAGAAAGGAGCAAATAACTGGATTTCTGAAGAAGAGTTTGAAAGGCTGAAGTCAACCAAGGCATTTAGGTTCTCCAGAAGTTTGGTGTGCAGTGATTGAAAGTCAACATTTGTGAAAGAGGGAGGGTGTAAATATGATTATGGAGCAGAGGAAGTCTAATTATTGCAAAACCACAAAGTCTCAACCAACGCCATAGGGAGTTCTGTGGTGTTCGAGTTATCCTGCAATAGCCTAGAAGAGCTGGGACTTTATACCCATTACCACTGGTCCTTGGGTGAGGCAGCTCTCAGCAGATAAGTCAAACTCTGACACTGGTGACAGCCTGAGTAGCTCTTTCATGCTACAGCAAATCTTTCTTCCTTGAATGAGGATCTGGGTAATGGAAATCTGTGTCCAACCCATAGATCAAATATATAATAAAAGAAATTAGTCTCTCAGTTCATCTATCTTTGATTCAATCATACACATCCATTAACTAATGACATATTCTGGGGTCAGAGTCAAAATACCAAACAACTATTGTTCTCCCACCCCACCCCCGCCCTGTTTGACCCATCAGAACCAACACCAACCACAAAAATTCCATTTGACCTTATGCGTGTGAGCCATCTCAATATCAGCACTCATGCAACAGAGTGTTCCCTTTGCAATTATGATGGTAAATTTCTTCAAATCTTCAGTGTTAGGAAAAGAGTTTGTGATGGGGGGAAAAAAGAGGAAAAATTTGGGTAAATGAGCTTATAAAAGGATTGATAAAAGCCCTTAATATACTTTTACTAGTATAATTGAACATTATGGTTGGACTCCACAAAGGTTTGGTACATGCCAGGCATTGTGTTCAATCCTTAAATTATCCCCTTTAACATTGCCAGTGCTATGAGAGAGGTACCATCATGATCCCATTTGGAGGTGATAAAACTGGAGATTAGGAGTAAGTGATATGTTCACGGGCAAACCTGATACCCTGTAGATCAGGGTCAGGCACCCATACCTGTGCACTCTGGAATTTGACTCCAATGATCGTTGTGTTGTCCATTTAAATTTCTGAACATTCATGGATTCATCTTTTCTTGTGTCCACTGATTGCAGGAGAGATGGTGTTGTGAACAATGATAGTATATTTTCTTCTTTTTCAATTTGGCCCCTTCGTCCTCTGTTATTCTGGGCCACCAATCTTCAGATTTACCAAGTACTGCCCTAAGGTTTTGTTCCCTACTAACCACTGAAAATTAGCATCTTTCCTCTTTACTGTTTTGCTAATCCCTAATTAATTAGTCAGAGAGAAGAAAACCAGAGTATCTGGGTAGTTTTTGTTTTAAATTCAGGGCATTGAATTGTGCCCTAAAATATATACCTACCAAACACTATCTTTTTGCTTCCTTTTACCTCTTTTCTATTCTTTAACTTACCTTTTCAATGTCTGTGAATATAAAATATTGTTACAATATGTTTAAATAGCATGCAAAGCCTGAAACTCTTGAAATTTTTATTTCTTGTTTGGAAATCAATGTGACACTTCTAAAATATGCCATTGAATGAGATACAGATAACCAACATGCTACAATAATGAGAACCTCAGTTTCCAGGGTCTTCATGTATTTTACCTGTTATCATTGCAATTCTTATCCAGTGCTTTCCAAACAATGAATTGAAACACATTAGTAAGTCATGAGAATTTCTCTGTGAAATACAGCCTAAGAGAGCTAATAAAACATAATTCTCACCTCCAAGATAACCACTCTGCTATGAGTTATTTTTGAACCATTTAAAAAGAAGTTAATTTCTACCTTGTAGCAAAAGTCTCTTTCAAATGGAGATGCTATTATTCGATTCTCACTGAGTATACTATAAGAAACAATGGTTAATCCTTTTTATGAAAAATGGACTTAAGTCCATATTCACTCTTTCAGAAAATTTGGAGTTAATCAAATCAAGTTTAAAAGTATTGTGTTGAGATTTTTTTTATTTTTGAAAAGTAATTGTTGCCACTACATTTTAGGCTAACAAAGTCTTCCTTCATAAATGATGTATAGTGAAAGAATTACAAGTGCTTTCTAAAATAAATGCAAATTAAAAAGTGATTGAAAATTTACTTCACAGCCAAATTATGTGTTTCTTTTGAGTAACTAAGAACTTTCTATAGGAATGATGGCAATGAAGATACATGGTAAACAAATTGTTGTTGGTCCATAAGTGTTTCTGTACGCAGATATGCAATGGTAACAACCAGTTAAAGGTTCCGTATTGTGAAAGGCAGGAATGTATTCTTAGTAAGTTATAAGTAGTTACATGTGAATATGAGTTGCCAAACAATAAATATTTCTGAATATTTTCCATGTACAAATCACTATCTAGATGGTGTATGCTTAGTTAGCTGTAGCTGCTATAATAAAATTCCATGGACTATGTGGCTTAAATAACAGATACTTATTTATCACAGTTTTAGAGACCAGAAAGTCTGAGATCAGGTGCCATTACAGCTGGGATCTGGTGAGAGGTCTCTTCCTGCCTCCAGATAACTGCCTTCTTGCTGGGTCCTCACATGGGGGGCGTGGAGTGAGGCATACAAGGGAGATCTGATCTCTTCTTATAAGGGAACTAATCCTATCATGAGGACCTCACCCTTATAACTTCATTTAAACCCAATTTATCCCCAAATACTCCACATCCTAATACCCTAACTTTGAAGGCTAGTGCTTTAAACAGGAATTCATTCAGCCCATAAATACTATGTCAGTAGAAAAAGCCTTCCGAGGGTTTCAGCATTCCCTCAACAGTTTACAGGTGCCCTCTTAGTGAATTGATGTGTATAGGTGTACATTTATGGTGAGCTCTATAAGGGCACAAAGAGTGTTATTCCCTGATGTCATCTTCAGGGCAGAGTGCATTAGTACAGAGTACGGAATAGGTATTCATACGGTAAATGAATGAATAGTGAAGAGGGAAGAGACAGACACATAGACATAAAAAAAAACAGCAAAATCAAAAAGAGTATCTTGTAGGCAAATATATCACACTTTGTCATATATATGGTAGAGACATTATATCTAAAGGTCCTAGAAGGAAAAGGCATCATTGTGGAAGGATAACCTGGGGGTTGGTAAAGAGCAAGGATAGTGAAGAGAAGGAATTACTAACTGAGGAAATTTTGTAAGAATAAGCCAGATATAGGAAATTCCAGGGAGTTTGCTGGGGATACTTGATAGTTCAAATTTACTATGAATGTGATGGAAGAAAATTGAGAGATTAACTGCAAAGTTCACAAACTTGGGCCTCTAGATTCCACATTAGCTAATGTTTGTTTTATCTTGGTTCTGTACTCTTTTAAGTATTTTTAAGTAGTTGTTAATGCATACATATATCTTGGAAGATTTCACATAAAAATCTAAATTCTCGGCTTTTCATAAGAATTCTGTCATTTAACATTATTCTCAAATCCAGTCAGTGGGATCAGTGGGAAGGAACAGCTGCCAAGTCTGCCCTCCTGTTGTTTACCCCTGACCCCACAGAATCTTTTCACTCATTTAGGTTTGTCTGGCTCCGTATAATTTGAGATGTCTAATGAGGATGTGGTTTGAGATCCAATCTCTCTCTCTCCCTTTCTCTCTCTCTCTCATTCTCATACACACACACACACACACACACACACACACACACACACCACACAGGCACATGATGGAATCATCATTAGCTTTAACTCTTCCAGCCCTAGAACTTTGCAGCTGTTCTGGCAAATCACAAGTGACAGTAAGAAGTCAGCAATGGTCAGAGCTCTGAATGTAACACTAATTCAAGTCAACATATGTTCTCAATGGTCTGGAATATAGAATTTCCCAAACTCAGTTGGGCAGGTGCTCCTTTTGAGCATTTGTAAGAGTCACAGGCCCTAATCATAGGAAAATGAATACACAATTTTGCCTAAATTTCAGAAGGTTCAGGGGATTCTTGGAAAAACCCTTCATTGACATTTTGGTTGTATGTAAAAATCCTAAATTAAAGCATTTTGTTCAAGGATATTATCAAAAGATGAATTAAAGATTAAATGATGAAATTTGAAACTCTCAGCAAAGGGCATGAATAAGACTCCCAATTCCAAACACTTGGAAAACTGTGAGATTATCTCAAATGTAAGGATCATGGGTGAAAGGAGACAATTTGATATACTAGGAGGAAAATGGGGAAGATAGAAAAGAAACAGTTGGTTTATGAGATACTGGGGAAATAGAATCTGATTGATGTGCCCTCTGTTTTCAAATGCAGATGTATTGAAGGTTTAGCCATATTATGGACTATCTAAGACCTTCTGCTATCCCAGCAATGACACTAATCAAAAAAGTTCCCATTTCTTTCCAAAGTCAGCCTTCCCTGTAGCATAAACTTATTTTCTGTTTGAAACTTGCCTCTCTCTTGTGACCTGCATCTTACTACTACATGTTGTAAAATAGTTGTGGTGTACCTTTTGCAAACTCCTTCTCATTGATATTAAATTGGAAGAGTTTTGGAGACAAATTCTTATCTTCCATGTATCTTCTCCAGTGTACTCATAATACTCTCAACTTTTAGTAGAAGCTCAATATTTTATTTAATAAGTTAAAGATTGTAATTAAGGTTACATCTTAGGATCAAAAAATTTCAGAATTCAAGGGAAGAGCTGCTTTGTTTTCATTTTAATTCTGAAACAGTCAAATATTTCCCATTATGTGTAAAATAAGAGAGGAACTACATAATATTTGGACAATATCTGTAGTTAATGATTCAAAGGAATGAGTTCTTTTTCTATAATACATCACATAGTGACAAGTACATGATAGCATGTAATTAAGGGACACTTAATCGTCACTTTTAGTTTAAAAACAAAAAAAACCAAACCTGTCGATCATGAAAGCAGAGGCACTTCAAAATTCAACAAACTGAAAGCTACAACAGATAAAGCAGAAAAAAAATTTTCCTGTTTATTCCTAGACTTGTCATTTACTTCACTCATCTATCAGAATTTGAACATGTTCTCTTTAAGACATGAAATGACTTACAACGATCTATCCTAGAAAAGGACATGGATGTGAAAAATAGTGAAAGAAAAATGACACTTTTTGATTTCAGTGTTCAAAGTCTCAAGGCCCAAGTGTTGTGCCCCACAGAGGAAGAAATGTGAATAAAACATGTGTTCTGCTCCTTGAAGAGCTTCCAGTTTGGCAGATGAGCTAATGCATGGAAATAATTGCAATTCAGAGGGGTAAATACAGAATTCCTGATGTGTGCTATGGCAGCTTAGGAGAAGAGCCGGGTTGTTCTAGAAAGGAACCTCCAGAGCCATTTTTGAAACAGCTAGCATTTGAGCAAGTGTCATAGAATGAATCGAATTTGGATATAGCTCTCTTCAATAGGGCGCTAAATGTGAACTAAATTACTGAAAACAGAAGAAGCCAGTAAATGAAAATCACTCAGTGGCATTCTTCTTTACTGAATGCATGCTTCTGATCTCTAACTGCTCAATTTTCCAACTAGCTTTTCCTAATTAGAATGTCTTGAGATAAATATGGTATTTTTGAACCTGAGTGATTAACCACAAGAAAATATCTGTTATTGTTGTGATCACTGTACCACCATGATCTGATCGTTTTATATTGCCAGTATAATTATATTATGATTGAATTGTAATTCCAATGGCCTAAAAGTTGAAAGGAAGAAAGAAAGAAAGAAAGAAAGAAAGAAAGAAAGAAAGAAAGAAAGAAAGAAAGAGAAGTTAAGTTTTAGGAACTTCTTAAATATTTATTTTCAGCTTTGTACAGCATTGCCAATTTTATTTTCATTTATTCACTTCTATGCATAAACACTAGCATTTGCTGGGTACCTCAGCTGGATAACTTCAGATAAATCATATAGGTTGCCTTAAGGGTTTTGCAGCTAATAGGAACAGAAATGCTCTTCAACACAAATATATTAAAGCAGGCTCTGATGCCTCTGGTTGCTAGATAAGTGGGAATGTCAAGATGAGCCATGAGGTGAGTGGAGTTCAGTTATAATGTGTGTCCACAAGTAAATATACCTAAAAATAGCTTATGTGAATGATTGGCTTTTAAAATTATTATTACACAGGAATGGGTTAAAAGCAATCTTCCTAACAGTATTACTCTCATTCACTTGGTTTTCACATTGTTTCCTTTGGTGGAAGATAAGAAATGGGGAATGACAGAGGCCCTTAAAATGTACAGGGGAATGTGGCATAGGAGGAAAACCCTTGTGATGCAGATCACAGCAAGTAAAAATTAAATATGCAGAAGTAATCAGGAGTTATGAGTGCTGTGAGAGGTGCACATAAACAGAGCCTTCAGGGTATTTAAAAGAAACCTGGCCTCAAACTCATCACACAGACAAGATAAGGATTTCACAGGAAAGAAACATTTATACAATAACATGAAAAAGCTAACATCTTTTTAAAACATTGAACCCAAGGTCCTGAGAGAAAATGCATGGCATCAGGGTCAAGGCTCTTTGTTTGGAAGTTGAACACCAAGAGTCAGTCACCCATGAACAATTAGTATAATCATCTATTGTAACATAACCAACCACTCCAAACCTTGGTGGCTTAAAAGAGCAGTGATTGTTACCACATATTATTTTATGGGTCATGGATTCAGTCACAGATGATATGTTTCTTCTCCACAATGTCTGTGACTTCAGCTGAGATAACCAGAAGGTGCTGAAAGAGTTGGGGGCTATTAGGACACCTCTATCCCTTCTCCATGTGTCCTTGCCAAATGGCTACCTGGTGCTTCCTCACAGTACGGCCATCTCAGCATTTTCAGCCCACTTTATGGGGTTTAGGGTTCCTATAAGAAAGAAAGTGGAAACTGCCTTCTCTCTTATAGCTTAGACTTCAACTGTCCATAGTGTTACTTCCACCATAATGTACTGGTGAAAGTTATCATAAGCCAGCCAACATTCAAGGGAAGAGACACAGGCCCTACTTTTCAATGAAAGAAATATTAAAGAATTTGTGGCCAACAGAGTCTGTCATCAGTCACAAATGTTCTTTCATTTGACATCTGTTTATCAAGTGTTCACTGTGTACCAGCCACTGTTCTGCTTGATCTTGTTACCATGACAATAAAAGAAAATCTATAACCAAAAGAAAAATGTTCTAGTGAAAGGAAGCAAGAGGAGGAAACCAAATAAACATGGATACTACTGTAAAGTAGTGTGGTAATGATGGTATTCACCAAATATACATAAGCCACTCTACGTGTCCCAGCCCTGATTGCAGCTAGTTTAGGGTCACCTAACTAGTTCTGGTCAGTGTACCATGAGCAAAAGTGATGTGGGTCACTTTCAGGTCAAGCCAGTTAAAATCCAACATGCCTCTCCCATCCCTTCTTATCCTTTTGTCTTTAGCCAGATCACAGAGCACAGAGGAGGAGGAGGGACATCTGACCTACATCAAATGGTTATGGAAGTAAGAAACAACTCTGTTGTGCTAACCCATGGAGATGGGGGGTTTGTCCATTACTGTAGAATGAGGGAGTATTACTTAAGCTGATGAATGTATATAATTAGTGCTCTGAAGAAATATAGCTCAGAATACAGAATAATAGCATACAGAATAACTGTGGAAGGCAGAAGCACAGCTGCAGACAGAGCGGTCAAGGCAAGAATTAAGAAATATTGCTGTAAGAACATACTAGAACTTTTATTTATTTTTTTATTTTTTAAAGATTTAATTTATTTTATTTATTTAACAGAGAGAGATCAGAAGTAGGCAGAGAGGCAGGCAGAGAGAGAAGAGGAAGCAGGCTCCCTGCCGAGCAGAGTGTCCAATGCGGGGCTCGACCCCAGCTCTACCCTAGGACCCTGGGATCATGACCTGAGCTGACGGCAGATGCTTTAATCCACTGAGCCACCCAGGCACCCCATACTAGAACTTTTAAATCCAGTTCTTCCACCATACCACACTACCTGCTGCATATGTTGGAGGGTTGCAGATGTTCTTGATAGTTGAACACACATGATATTAGCATGGGTTTAAAAAAGTGTTCTGTAAAAAAAAAAAAAAAAAAGTGTTCTGTTGAGCTTTGAAGGGAAATGAGGAAAAGTAAATTTGGAATTAACTAATGGAGAAAGATATCACAGGCCAGACTGTGGAGGCCAGATTATTTTAGCAAATAAAGTTGGATGATATTCTACGCCCTTTGAAATCACTTTACAACAACATTTGGCAATTATTTTGGCATGTGGAATCAGTGTGGTTTGGCAAAATGGACTAAAATGAAAGTAGCCGGCACTACGAGACTTTTCTTGAACACTGTTTTCTTAGATACCTACTTGTCCAGCACTGAGGTGATGTTGGATACGTTTGGATGCAGAGAAAACAAGGCTTTTCTGCTTACTATTTCTGTGGCAGGAGGCTCACCATTAATTTCTCTGAGACTCAATTTCCTCATGTGCCAAAAAGGAACAGTGACACCCCTCCAGTTGAGTTATCATCAGAAGTATCAATGATAAATGTATAAAACTTACTAAAATGCCTGTCATAAAGGAGTTTTCAATAAAATGATAACTATCATTTTATTATAATTAACATGATAGACATGACAGATGCCAATCATTCTATGACAGGCACTGTGGAGGATTCCAGGAATTCCTTGACATGGTTCTCATTCTTATGCTCAAAATCTTGGACTATAAGAGGAAAAAAATCGTGAAGAAAAACCTTAGAAAAAGAGGTGCTAAGATACACTAAAACTGTGCCTTTTATGTTTTTCTCTTCTAATGCTCATGCTCTTATAGTGGCATAGTAGACATTCTCTTAAAACAAGCTTTTATTTAAAAAGTTAACCAATAACTCTCTCCCTCAAAGATCTCTCCTTTTTCAAGCAATATTTTCTGACTTGTTTTAAAAGTATAGATCCTATTTACCACCCTGAATTTGAAACTCAAAACAGAAATGTCAGAGTATAAAGAGCTAACATCTTCACAGTCAGGACAAAATGAAGTACAGAGTGACAATCCATATTTTATAGTATATGTCAGTGAAATAGGAAAGACCTGAGATTTGGATGGGTCAGCCCTTCTTTCTACCATTGTAGGACTTTGTTCCTTTGCTCTGTTAGGTCCATTTTGGATCATTTGAATATGCAAGTCACCTTCCATTTGTGATTCTACTCATTCCTGGACACAGATGGAACAGCAGTGTTTTCCTCCTAGAAATCATGAAAATTCTGTAATATGTTACTCTTTTCATTTGCATAGCACTCAAAATAGGTCAGTGGGAATGAATACTATTCTGCCTTTTGAATTTCAGTCATCATAGGTAGCCCCAATAAATGCATTGAAAATTTGCTGTCATTGTGAAAGCCCCATCAAACATCTTGTTAACCATATCAAATTAAAATTTCCCGTTCCTCTACATAAATCACTTCACAGTCATGAAAAGAAATAAAGCGGTGTTGTAGAGCACCAAACAAAGGCAATAGCTGCCTGAGTTTATCGAATTACTTGTATAATCAATCACTTATTTCTAGAGTATTTCATTAGTGTTGTAATGATATGCCTGGCACATGGAAAGTGCTTAATGAACAGCAGATATTTCTATTTGAAGGGGAAATTGTGTTTCTAATTTTTATTCATATTTTTCCCCTTTAGGTTTCTCTATTCATTTTTCTATGATCCCATTTCCCTAATAATTAAATGTGGATTCAAGAGCTATGACTTCAGGTCACCTTATTATCTAAGAATAAGTCCCAGATGTTTCATACTCTAAACTTATATGCAATCTACGCTCAGTGGAATTGAGGAGAGAGTAGCATAGAGAAACCAAAAGAGTTGTCAGCAACTTTTGGCTCTGATTCTCCCTTTAATTGCATGAGGTTTATTATCCTTAGGAATCAGAGCTTTGGTCAATAGTAAAAGGTAGTAAAAAATGAAAGAAAGGAAATATTTTGAAACAAAGCACATCACAGAGATTAGAAGTCATTTTTGAAATGTTCTCAGGTTTTGCTACTCAAAGTGTGGTCATGCATGAACCAGCAGTATCATCATCATTTGGGAGCTTGTTAGAAATACAGAATCTTGGGCTCCAAAGCAGACCTACTGAATCCATTTGCATTTTATCAAGATCCTTACGGATTTTGTCAAGATCTTTTATTAAGATCCTCAAGGCTTCTGGGGTGCCTGGGTGGGTTAAAGCCTCTGCCTTCAGCTCAGGGTCCTTGGATTGAGCCCCACATTAGGCTCTCTGCTTAGCAGGAAGCCTGCTTTCCTTCCTCTCTCTTTGCCTGCCTCTCTGCCTACTTGTGATCTCTGTCAAATATATAAATAAAATCTTTAAAAAAAAAAAAAAAAGATCCTCAAGGCTTCAAGACCTACTGAATCCATCTGCATTTTATCAAGATCTTTTACCAAGATCCTCAAGGCTTCACAGAAAATTAAGGAAGCTAGAACTCAGCTGTATGTATCTTCCTAACGTTGTATGGCTTTAAGTGGTGAAAGCAGAATATGAGTGTAAACCCAATTGACCTTTGCTCTTTCCCCACATCACTTTGAAAAAAATTTCATTGGTCATCTCTAACAGCAAAATTTCCATTCTCTGTTTTTGAAATTGAGATCATGAAAGTAGTGTGCCTGACTTAAACTTTTTAAACATTTATTCATTCTGGGTCTTAAAGTAATGCCTGTTTGATATTAACAATTTAAAGAGCAACAAAAGTTCTTTTTTAATTACACAATCCTTCTATTCTTTCTTTATAAATACATTTAGTCCTCAATCTTCACAGATTCCATGTGTACAAATTCATTTACTCACTAAAATTTGTCTGTAACCTCAAAATCAATACTCATGGCACATTAACACTCATGATTGCTGTGGACATCCACGGAGGGGCAAAACATCAGAGTGCCTGATGCACACATTCCCAGAGGAGTTCCCAGAGAGGGAACAAGGCAATGCTAAGCCTTCTCGTTTCAGCTCTTGTGCCTTAAACAAAGCCCTTTTCACCATTTATTTGGTCCCATGCTTTCATACTTTTGTGCTTTTTTGGTAGTTTCCCTCTCTAAGATGTTCCCCATGCATAGGATGGAAGTGTTTTCTGGTCCTCCTGTGCCTTAAGGAGGCTGGAGAAAATGTGTGTACTAGATAAGCTTCGTAGGTGTTGAGTTATAGTGCCATTGGCTATAAATTCAGTATTATTGAATCAACAGTACAGTAGCACCTGCACCCTTACCTGCAGTCTCACTTTCAATGGTTTCAGTTATACAATCTAACCACATCCAGAAGCAGATGATCCTCCTTCTGACCTATCATCAGAAAGTCATTTGTAGCCTAATGCTATATCACATGCCTATATCATTTCCCTTAATTTATCTCATCACAGGGATATTTGATTATCTCACATCATCATAAGAAGGAGGGTGGATACAGTATAATAAGATACTTAGTACTTAGAGGGGCGCCTGGGTGGCTCAGTGGGTTAAAGGCTCTGCCTTCAACTTGAGTCGTGGTCCCAGAGTTCTGGGATTGAGCCCCACATCAGGCTCTCTGCTCGGCAGGGAGCCTGCTTCCCTTCCTCTCGCTCTGCCTGCCTCTCTGCCTATTTGTGATCTCTGTCTGTCAAATAAATAAATAAAAGATCTTTAAAAAATATATATATATATATATATAGGGGCACCTGGGTGGCTCAATGGGTTAAAGCATCTGCCTTCAGCTCAGGTCATGATCCCAGGGTCCTGGGATCAAGCCCCACATGGGGCTCTCTGCTCTGCAGTGAGTCTGCTTCCTCCTCTCTCTCTCTCTCTCTCTCTCTCTCTGCCTGCCTCTCTGCCTACTTGTGATCTCTATCAAATAAATAAATAAATAATCTTTAAAAAAAAAAGATACTTAGAGAAACCACATTCAAATAACTTTTATTGCAGTATAAAGTTATAATTCTTCTATTTCATCATTAGTTATTATTGTTAATCTCTTATTGTGCCTAATTTACAAATGAAGTTTTATCATAGGCATGTATGTATAGGAAAATATATATATGTAGGTTCAGTACTACTTGCAGTTTCAGATATCCACATCCACTGGGGATCATGGAATGTGTCCCCTGTAGATAAGGGAGGACTACTATATATATATTAGATAAGATAAATTTAAAAATACACAGACAACAAGGTTATATATTGATTGGTTGATGAAAATCTTGTGAATGTTAGGGTCTGTGGCCAAAGGAGTGAGACCGATACAAAGCGAAGGTCAAGCAAAGCTTTATTTTGCACCAGTATGAAGAATCAAACCAACTGGACAGAGCCGCCTCTTACAGAGAAAGCGACCCCTCCCAGCCTCATAGACCAGCTTTTATAAAACAAAGGCCATGTGGTTAAGCCCGGCCAATGAGATTATAGCACACAGAGAAAGTTGTACAGTCTTGCTAGGTCACAAATGGGTGGCCAACTGGATTACAATTTACCCTATAATAGCTGTTTGAATTAGCCTATCACTTTGGTGAGAATTGAAGTCTTAGCTTGGCGCACAAAAGGCGGGGTTTACATTCTTTGGTGATTAGGGAGGTAGTAAGTGCGCTTTACTGATTGGACATCTCCACCTGGCCTGACACGTCCTGGTGTCTGGGCTCTGTTATCTCTGCCTAGCCTGACATGTCCTGGTACCTGGGTTCTGTTATCAGGGGCTGGCCATATTTTACTGGTTTCCCAGACCTGTTTCTAAGTAAGTTCCTCTGGGGGGCAGGGTCAATCTAAGTTCACTGCATAAACAACAAAATGGCTGTTCTACCGAGATGGGGTCACTCCAGCTAAGTAGGCCCTTATGGTGGATGACCAGAGACTTGCAAGAACTTAATCCTGTGTATCTTCAAAAGCAATGATTCAGTATTCACTAATTGAGTGTTTACAATAACTTTACAGAATATAACCATGCACATAATTGGCTGTATATATATATATATAATTTTTTAATATAAAACATATTTTTATTTTTTTCTATTTTTTTTTTAAAGATTTTATTTATTTATCTGACAGAGATCACAAGTAGGCAGAGGCAGGTAGAGAGAAAGAAGGGAAGCAGGCTCCCCGCTGAGCAGAGAGCCCGATACGGGGCTCGATCCCAGGACGCTGAGATCATGACCTGAGCTGAAGGCAGAGGCCCGAACCCATTGAGCCACCCAGGCGCCCCTATTTTTTTCTATTTTTGAATATGCAATGTTATAGTATCTCTCTGTACCATTTTTACCTGAGCATCTACAATGTGTGTGTATAGGTGTTAGGTGGCTGCCCACACCCAGAACAGGGTCTTCCATGCGTCTACTCTGCTGACCTGACCTTGACCTTATAGGTCATACTGGTGCAAAATAAAGCTTTGCTTGACCTTCGCTTTGTATCAGTCTCACTCCTTGGGACCTTGACTCCTTGGCCCAAGAAAGTTGACCCTGCTGCTCCCCAGGGCTCCTGCTCCCAGGAGGGGCCTCCCCCACTTTTGGGTCCCCCGTCCTTCCCTCCCAATTTCTCGGCTCGGGTCCCGTGGCTTCAACTGCTGACCTCTCAGTGCCTGCTTAGACACCCCAATAAACTCACTCACCAGCGCAAAAAAAAAAAAAAAAAAAAAGTGTGTGTATACACACACACACACACACACACATACTTTATATATATATACTTTCTATACCTCTATACATTATAGCTTTATTTATCTATAAATTGTGTGTTTTTTTCATGAATCATATTTATCAAGAACATTTTCAGGCATTAATTTTCCTTAGGAAATGACAGTTTATATTTATGATACTTAATTATGTAATGTAGGCAATTAGGGTTCAGGACAGAATGATGAGTAATCTTATTAGACTGCTTGATCAGTGATGGCTGAAGTCCTCATAAAAGGCTCCCCAACAGAAGTGGAGTTTAAACCAGACATTGATGAGGAAGTATAATTGTCTTAGTTAATTAGAAAGAGGTCACAAAACCTATACATGGGAAATAGGCAAGGCTGGCAGGTTCTAGAGAAGTAGAGGGGACATGAGGAGGGACAATAAGAATAAGATGTTTTTTCGTAATAGAAACTAGGGGTAATGAGATGCAGACAAACATGTGGGTATACAATTCTGGAGATCTTAGAAAAACCCACCAAGAGACAAACAAAGATTCTGTGTAAGAGAGGGAAAAATAATTTTACCTACATTCTTCTGAGTTCTAAGTTGAGACTCCTGTAATAAAATAGAGATTAACCAGAAGAAAACAAGCAGATATCTATTAACATATATACCCCAGCAGGGAAAATTGAAGAGTGCAAAAATGTAGCTTAGAACTCTGGCTTATATTGCATTTTTTAGCAAAGAACAATACATTTGTGAAGAAATGACAGGGTGGAAGAAAACAGTTATAGGCTTCCATGGGTGAAGATGAAGGCTAGCTAGTAAAGTGTGTTTTATAGATTTTTCTGGTTCAGTCTTCCAGGTGGGTAAGTCAAATGTTGTCTCTGGTGATTAACTTTTCTCCTTCCTAGTAGAGAGGAGAGGAGGGACACCTGAGAAAATTTATGTCCTGCTTTTAGTCAAATAGGAGGAAGCAGAGAGTTTTTCTTATATCTGTTTCCTCTCAGTTGCCTTCAACTCAGAAAAATCCTTACGCTAAAGTGGCATATTTGGGGCTGGCATATTATACTACCCTTCCCTTGTCTTTTTTTTTTTTTTTAAAGCCAAATCAAGAACTTACTAGTTTGCAAAAAAAGAGAAATTTCTGTGTCCCTATAGAACACATTATAGATCCCCTGTTCATTGAAAAGCATAAAGTAAAATAAGGTACTATTCCCAGAGTAAAAATAAAATCAAAAATTATGTATCTCCTTTCTTGGAAAATACCTAAGTCTGATAATGAATAATGAGGATTTCTAATTTTTGAATATAACTTCAAAATCACTTGCCATTTGTACGATCTCATTTATTCTCACCACATACCTAGGAAGCATGCATTTCAGTAGCCATCCTAAAGCTTTAAAAAGGAATCCTAGTTGGATAAAAGAGCAAGTAGTCTCAAATCTAATCCCTCACTAGGTCATGATGACTTAGTAGTGTTGGGAGATGGGAGAATACCCAGGATATGGGAAATCCATAGACTCATGGAAGTAACTAGATAACAGAGAAAGATGTGAACAAAATGATAGAAAAAAAAGTCCCAGAAGGGGGGCAAAATGGATTTGGATTTGGAGGTATTAGCAGGTTCATGGGTTGGAGCTCTTGCTAGGGGGATGGAGGGACAAGTCTACATTTCTTTTAAATGGGGAAAGAGATGAAATGCAGGTGCAACTTATTTAGGAGGCGATCAGTGGTGAGAAAACCGAGGCAATAAGATCATTTATTAGAGAAGTCAAGTAAGAATCCTACAACAATGATGTGAAGAAAGATTTTGGGAAGATAAGAGTGAGCTGAATAGAAAGCTGACCACTGTCCCTTCCAGGAGATGTGATGGATTTCATGAGACACTCTATTAGGATCACTCAGCTATGGGTGAGGCCAGGCATAAAGTTTTCAGCAGATGTTTGAAGAGGTCATATCTGCCAACACCCTGGAGAAGAATTTCTTACTCCAGAATTATAAGACTGATAATTGATTGAACTCCACTATATTTTTATTCTATCCAATGGAAACTAATACGTGTTCTGGACAAGATAGTACAGTAGTGAAATGCAATGGTTTTTGCTTCTGGTGGATTTCACTTTTGACTATTTGCAGCAAGTTTCCCTTTCTGTGCCTCAGTTTCCTCCTATGCATAGGAGGACTAAGTGACATAATGTACACAAAACACCTGGCACAATACTAGATAACATAATAAACATAAATAACATAAATGGTTATTTTTCGAATTATTATTTATCTGAAAAAAAATTAGCATAGTTTTTGGCACATGTCAGCCTTCCAAAAAACAGTCGTTCTATTTTCTTCTACCAATCTATATTCAGAAAACAAGCACAAAGTGAAAGATACCTCTAGAAAGCATGGCTAATCTCAGTGCCACAATCCATTTGTATTCTTTAAGTGGAATTAGTTAACTAAGAATCTTTCTCCACATTATGTAAAACTGAAGCTGACAGAGACTACCCTACCCTACTCTTGGCCAAGACAGGTTTCTTCCCTGACAATTTTGCTCTGTACTGGTGCTAAGATACCCTCCAGCAACTGCTTGCTAAATCAACTCCACAATGTCACAGAAGAGAAAATTATACTGAATGTACCTCCAAGTAGCCTGATAAAGCCTTTAAACATTCTGCAAGAGCTGAATCAATTTACCTGGATAGGAAATTCTCCATTGTTATGGTACATTGATGTCATTAGATCTCCGACTTCTCCTCTTAAAAAAAAATTCTCCACTTCTCCTTTCTAGGGTCATAATATTTATCACTTTCTCTTCCCCCTGAAAAACAATATTGTAAGATTACAATTTCCAAACCTTCCTTTTAGAATCATAGGGAAACACAGAACACCCTTAGGGCTTTTCCCATCTCACAGAAGTGGAAACTGACGCCTGAGGTAGCCCAAAGACATGTGCAAAAGAGAGAAGCAGGGAAAGCAAAATGCTGTCCACTGAGCATCTACTCTGACCCAGATTTGTGCTGTGTGTGTTTGTGCATTGGTTCACTTAATTCAATCTTTTCACCAGCTTCCCTTTTATCTGTATTTCACAGAAAAGGGCAGAGCAACAAGTGGCAGAGCTAACATCAGACCCAGTTCTCCTGATTCCCACTTCCTTTACTTTATGATGATTCCATCATGGAAGCTGTTGGCTGCCAAATCTGCAATATGTTTCATTTAGATAAAATAATATTTGCCCCCAGACATTTATAGCATGCTGTAAGCTTGTGTTCCCATGTTTTCTCTCAAGTTGTTTTTCTTCTTATTACTGTACAGACCACAAAGCTTAGTTTTTGTCATCATCAAAAAATCGTTTCTAGCTTCTTTGAATTTCCCTAGATGATTTCTTATCTGGTTGCAATTAAACTGTGGTCAGCAGTAAATAGAGCACAGGGAGTAAAATGTTATTGCTCTCTTTCCCACATGTGGGATTTTGGAACTACGAACAGCTTATTTGAAAATGCCCTTCTTCTGTCTTGCTTGCTCCATAATCCAAATTCAAACTTTAATTTGAAATTGCTTTGCATGGTTAGTTTTATGAAACATGAAGTTAAATCTTTGATCTAGACTGCCTGAGAAACTTCTGATAGAATATAATTCATCAAGTAAAGAAAGAAGAGAAGATGCACCTAATAATTGCTAGTTCTAGATAATGGGTCACTTTTCATGAAATATGCTGGCCAAAAGACACTGCTCCATTTCACTGAGAGTCAACGATGTATCCAGAACATGTCAGGTATTCGTATGCATTACCTTAAATCCTAACTATTTTCTATTTGCAGATACTCATATGTATTATCAGAAACACTTGCTACAAAGCTGAAGGGTAGAAGCTCAAAGAGTTTAGGGGGTTAAATATTGAAACTGAGAACGTTGATTAGTCTGGTTTTTTATGGTAAGTTCTCTCTTCTCCTAAACTCAGTTCCACATCAGGTAAAATAAAAATGCATTCATCTTATCATATGAAAGGCATTAACCAAAATAACAATATGGGTGAAACGGGGAATGAATGCTATTTGAAAAAGAACTTTATATGTTTTTGGACAGGGCATTTGAAAGCCTGTCTGATCATTTCCATCCACACACTGTAGATCTGTTTGTGTATTTTCAGGTGTCTGAGATCTCATTCATTAGTCCTTTGTAACTTGAAATTTTGTTATAGTCAAGGCTAAGCTGAAGTGCAGATATATAGTTTCTTTAAAACCCCTAGATTTTCATATATATCCTGCCTAAAGTCACCCTACAGTAAAGAAGGGAATGGTTATATTGAGCAGGTACTGTTTTGATTCTAGGTCTGAGGCAATTTTTAAAAAATCAGTGGAAAGTAGAAATCAAGCTGCTCTTTCAAAATGGGACCTTTTTTTTTTTTTTTTTCTTTTTTCTGTAAGAGGATAAGCTGCAATGTTTTGGCAGTGAACTTGCCTTCTAAACCCAACAAAGAAACCCAAATTCCCACAGCCTGAAGCTCCAAATCAATATTCCTCTTTAATTATCTTTAATCCTTTCTGGAAAATAGCCAGTTGTGACCTTGTATCCTTTAAAGTATACAGGGGAAGTAGCCACTAGTGGAAAATGTGATGGAAAAAAGTTTTTCCCTCAGTATGGAAACAGCAAATGTTTCAAAGAGAGAATGTCTGAAAGCATTTTGGCTTCAGTTTCAATGGAGAAAACAGGCCTTCCTTTGAGCTACTCATTTCTGCTTTTCCAGCAATCCTTTGGAGCCCTTCATGGAGAGGTGCTTTACATGTTCAATAGTCTGTTCATTCATTAAATGAACGTTCACTGGGTCTCTAAATCATGCTAGAGATTAAGCATGTAAAAATGAATTTAAAAAAAAGTACCACTCCCAGGAGTTCACAGTCTGTTATTGAAAGCAGACCCCTAAATAAATAAGAGCAATGAAATATTATTGTCCATTGAATCACTCTATTTCCTTCAGAAGTTATAATAACCAGAAATCATCCTTTTATTTTGTCTCTCCTAATAGAATGTAGGTTAATTGAAGGCAGGATCTGGCATCAAGAAAGCACCCAGTAGGAGTTAGTTTAAGAAATAGAATAGTACTCAATAAAAAAAATAAAAGTGTAGTGTAGAATGGCACAATAAGGCCCTAGGGGATTCCAGGGTCCACTAGCAATGAAGTCTATCTAGGGTTACAAAATATTTTCTGCTACACTCTCCTGCAGTGAATTTCTGCAGATATACCTGTCCCGTATCTGCCACTTCAGGATTCATTCACCATCGGTCTTGCCCCTTTGGAAAAACTGCCTCAACTCCCCAACATACGCATGGGGATGATGATCTGGAGAATGGGCTGCACAATGCAGCCTTTTCCATCTTGGACGCCTGAGCCCAGGGTACCTCGCAGAGGAGCTTAGGCACTGAGTCAGAACTGGAGATACAAAGCTTTGGAAGCTCAGCTCTTTCCCATCCTGGACTGAGCAAGTCTTCCATCTCTCTGACTCTCAGACTCCTCATCTGTAAAATGGGGAGTCAATAGTGCTTTCCTCACTAAGCTGATGCTTGCAAACTCCTTGACATTTCACGTACATTAGTTGTGTCATCATTTGTGTGACTAACATTTAGAGATTATCATCCTGTTTTCTGAGAGCTTCGTTCATGAGAAGTCATTCTTCCAACCGTGTAGTGAGACTGCAGATGTAGAACTTTTAGCCCCCACCTGATATAGGTGAAGGGATTCAAGCCCCTTAACAAAAGGTGAATTGGGCAGCATTTCTGTCTCCTCCAAAGGTCTGGGAAAGTGGGAGGAGACCAGTCTAAAAGTCAGGATGCCCGAAGACTGTTAGCCGTGCTTCTTGTACAAGTCATAAACAGCCCTGCGGTTGGTTACAGCATCTCGGAAGTCCCCAAGCACCAAAGGTAATAAAGAAGAAAAAAAAAGCAAAAGACATGGAATCTTTTGGGCAAAGTTAATGACAGTCTAAGAGGAATGTTTTATTGTGGAAGTCGTGGAAAGCATTTCATGTGTTTGCTTTCAAGGCTACAATTTAAAACTCACTGTGGCAGAAGCAGAGCGGAAGTTATTAATGAGAAAGACCAAGCTAAATGCTAACTATAATTCTATCCATTTGAAGCCATTAATTGGAACAAATTTCCTATTAAAAACCCAAGCCGAAGGTTTGCCAGGCTTTCATCATCATCTGACAAGTTTCTTAACTTCCCTGGTAAGCAGCAAAGGGTAACTTTATGGGATCTACTGTTTACAAAAATCTGTTTCTAGCAAAGGCCATATTACCGTGAATCTAGCAACTAACTCAATTATTTCCTTTAAAATGTAGGCATGAAACAAAAACATAGTTGTTGACTCTCACTTCCAATGCCAATAGATACGCTCAGTTCTTTATTTTTAAAGTGTTTATTTAAATTCTAGTTAATTACCATACAATGTTATATTAGTTTTAGGTATACACAACGGTGATTCCACACTTCCATACAACCCCAGGTGCTCATCACAAGTACCCTCCTCAATCCCTGTCACTTATTTAATCCATCTCCCCCCACCTCCCCTCTGATAACTGGTTCACTATAGATAAGGGTCTGTTTCTCCATTTGCCTCTTTTCCTTTGCTCTTTTGTTTCTTACATTCCACCTGAGGGAAATCATATGGTATTTGTCTTTATCTGACTGACTTATTTCATTTGATAAAATGCTCTCTACCTCTGTCCATGTTGTGGCAAATGGCAAGATTTCATTTTTTTTTTTTTAATGGCCGATTAATATGCTTGATTCTAGATACTTTTACAGCCAACATAGAAAACAAATCTGCGGTTATCTTTTTTCTTCTCAATGATATCTTCTCAGTAAGTAGTTAGCATTTACATTAGGCCTTAGTTTGTAGAAGCCAGCAATCTCCAAGCATGTTTATTCCCAAATGGTATTTCTGCATTACATATGACTTGCCTGTGCTGAGAATAAAATATAATACAGATAAGACTAGGGTTCAATAGACCATACCCTTACTACCTAATAGTTCTAGGGTATTGGGCAGGCTAATTAAAATCTCTGATCCTCAGTTTCCTTGTAGAGTTGCAGATTAAATGCACAGTATATGTAAAAAGACATAGCATATGTCACAGAGTATATGTACAAGTCAAAGCATAGTTTATCTCAAGCAGACCCTGAGACAAGTCTTCTTTGGCAAGGAATTTATTAAGGAAGTGCTCCCAGTAGAATGGAGGAAGGGAGTGAGGGAAGGCCTCATTGAAAGAAGAAGAACCCAAGCAAGGGTATGACCCTAAAAGATCATAGAGAGAGGAACTTTGTTGTGCAATTTATGCTTCAGCCAGGCTCTTCTAATACAGGGCAGGTGAGCTGGGCTTTCTTCCTCTCTCCCTTATCAATCTGGATATAGGAGAGTGGCCATAAACATCAGATACATCCCACTCTACTTCTGTGGAAACTAAGGCTCCAGCAACCCGAGGGCCATTCTCCCAAGCTGGGTCATAGATTCAGGCCATTGATGAGGCAAGAGCGTACAGCTGGCCCACTAGAACCTGGTAATTGGGACCCAAGGAGACCTAGACAGAGCACCAATGTTGTCCACCATAATGATACATAGTCAAGTCTCAATCAATGTTAGTCCCCTGTGCTTCCTTTTCCTAAAGAGTCTCCACTTCTGTCATATATGCTAATCTCCTAGCTAATGAAGCCGTGAGGGCAGAGATTATATACTTCTTGACGTCCAGTGGCTATACATCACCACCAATGAAAATTTGCTGGGCCTCCAGGAATATGAACATGAGTCATAACTTGTGAAACCAAGATCCTTATGCATTTCTGATTTGCTCTAAATCTCAGCGCCACATGGGGAAGGTGGGCAAATATGATTATTGCTTGTTGATCGTTGCTACAGAGCACGTGCATGACACTTTCAATCACTCTGCTTTTTTTTTTTTATTTGAATGATTAGTGAGATGTCATATTCTAATCCCAAAATGCTTCTGATACATATTAAAATGAGCTTTGACAATTGCAGACAAGGTAAAGGATTCGGTGTGTCGGAAACCAGCAGTTCTGACCAATTCATCAGAGAGACAACTGTTCTTCAATGTATTAAAGATGAGAACAAGGGCTGACATGTAACTTAGATAAGAAATGAAGCTTGATGCTCTCACACAAAATATTGTGTCTGAGAAACTTTCAG
This sequence comes from Mustela lutreola, assembly GCF_030435805.1. NCBI lineage: Eukaryota > Metazoa > Chordata > Mammalia > Carnivora > Mustelidae > Mustela > Mustela lutreola. The sequence goes on from NC_081290.1 coordinate 52,131,648, forward strand.
CAAGTGACAGCCCAGACTCACAGCCATTAAAAGCAAATGTCATTGAGAGGAAGGATAAGAGAAGAGAATTGCTTTGGACCATGATCATGTTGTCTGATCAATGGATCATGTTGGACTGTAACTGCTGTTTGTGGATCTCTCACACGCCTCCTGCCTTTAGTCTCTGCAAATTAATGGTAGGAAAGAACTGTCCAGTGATCCTTCCCAAAGAGGGCAGGAGAACTGTGAGGTTCCTCAGACGTGAACCTTGTCTGAAAGCACCCCATTGTCTAACTCCAATAGCTGTAACTCAGGCAAAAGGAAATATTTCCCCAAGCTGTGTTTACTGGGCTGAGTTTTAGGAAGTGTCATTTACTTTTAATTCATTTAGTAACTCTTTGTCTGGCATGTAATCTCCACAAATGCTTCAGATAACAGATGGAACTTATACTGTGCCTTGAAAATTAATGTGGCCCTCCACTGGTGATTGACAGAGGGAAACCATCCTTTGTGACTAAAGATTTAGAAGGCTGTCCCCAGCCATCCAGAATTCAACTTCAAGAAACATCACAGGCTACCATGCTCAGAAAGACCAAGTAAAGCAGGGGTGCCCCATTAGAGACCTTTTTTGAGGTTAAAGGCCATTTAAATCTTACTCACTTTGGATTTGAAAGTGCAAACAGAAGAGCACATGGGGCCCAGAGAGAACTTTCTTCCTACAGCTTGCGTTATTAAAGAGGCAAATTGCGTCTTTCCAAGACAGTGAAAGCCTCGAGGCTGATATGTTTTTAATACTGATCAGTAAACAAATAAGAGATTCTCTTGAAGCCTTAGGGTGATATGTAATTTGGTTTGATTCTGCTCTATGCTAGAACTCCAGGGTTCAGGAGAGAAACTTTTGCAAGTATGAACTGGATTCTAGCAATGAGATAGGAAAAATTTCTCTCCTTTCTCTCTTGACAACTGGTTAGGCTTCACATGGAAAATAAATATATATATATATATATATATATATATATATATATATATATTCGCTGCAATTATTTAAAATATTAACTACTTAGAAAACCAAATGGAATTATAGTTGTTTATTAAGAAATCATATGTTTTTGACATTTACCATACAAAGTAAGCTTCTTTTTAACATAAGTTCACTAGCTTTTGCCAGAGAAACCATATTTAGTTTCCTTCGTATGTAGTTTCCTTCAGAGACTGCACAATAAATATAAACCAGTATTTTTCACCATGAGTGGTTTTAGCATAAGCAAAATCCCAGCTTATTGCTTTAAGTTTTCCACTAGACACAATTTTCCCAAATTACCACAAAGAAAGTCCATATTGACCTGATATTTAAATTGGAAATTGTTTCCAAATTCTTCTTTTTTTTTTTTAAGATTTTATTTATTTATTTGACAGAGATCACAAGTAGGCAGAGAGGCAGGCAGAGAAAGAGGAGGAAGCAGGCTCCCTGCTGAGCAGAGAGCCAGATGCAGGGCTAGATCCCAGGACCCTGAAATCATGACCTGAGCTGAAGGCAGAGGCTTAACCCACTGAGCCACCCAGGCACCCCAAAATTCTTCTTTTTATAGACAGCTTCAATATACAATGTCTATAATAATGACCTCAATCATTTATCCTGTCAGTAAATTTCATTGAGTTTCTGCCATTCCTGATTTATACTTGATACTAATGCCTTTGTGTTTTTCTTTATTCTCTGTTAATACCTTCTTGCTTTTCATTCTCTTTCCTGACTCTATTTAGGAGATTTCAGCTATAAAGAAATACAAAAATCTAAAAGTCAGGTGAGGAAATAGCACAAAGAGTTTGCTCCTCAGGCCAAGATGCTGTACGCTAGTGGGTATTAGCTAAAGGTTTCTTTTTGTTCCTAAAGGGCTGGGTTCTCAGTAAACACAGCTTGGCTTTTTTTTTTTTTTTTTAAGGGTTTGCTTATTAACAATGATCAAAAGCCTAAACCTGATGGTTATTCCTTGCGAATGGAAAACATATGGGAGATTTCCTACCCTTTTATTGGAAGTTGACTATAAAATTTACCAAGAATTAAAAGATTTCCTATGTGTTGCCTGGAGATGAGGAGATACTGGGAGGGAGATGGGAAGGAAAGAGTTCTCATTTACAATGTATCAAGGTCTACTTGTAGAACATTTAAAATCTCACAAGTTGGAAGAAACAGAAATCTCTGTTGCCCAGTGGTTTAAATTTACTTTTTTTTTTTTAATTTAAAAAAATTGGTAGAACGCTTTCTTCAAAGGAAAGCATTCTAAACGTCCAAAATGTAAAATGGGTAAAAACCGAGGTCTTTCCATTCAAGAAGGAGATGGGGGCAAACGGTCAGGATGTGGAGTTCAGGCAGCTTGTCCTGTCTCTCCCTCAGTTCTCTCTCACAGATGGTAGGTGGGCTCCATGGAGCTTGCTTGCTGAAACTCTCACCTAATGCAAAATCTCTAAGCAGCATCATTGGTGGTAGGTCGTTATTCAACCTCTGCTTGATGACTTCTCATGACAGGAAACTCATTGCTTCACAAAGTAGCTTATTTTATCTTTCTCATCTTTTCATACCTCTGAGATACTTACATAAGTCTCCCAAATTCTCATTAGTTACAGATTACCAGTCCAGGAGAGATTTTCAATAAAAAAATGAAATCAGAAATAAGGTTAGATTATGTTTATTCATTATCAGCTCAGAAAATTTACTAGAAGTTCAAGCATGACGCAGCAATTTCTTTTTAAGGGTTTTTTGGGCTCCCTAACAAAGACTCTGAGTGCTTTCCATGGAAAGTTTCTATAGAGAAATGCATCCCCTAAATAATATCAAGTATGCCAGGTTCAACCTCAAGAAAATGTTTTGAGTCATGAGTCCTCTGAAAAAGTTTGGTGTTAGAAGGGTTATAATGAAAATGCCAATAATAGACCCTTAGCAAGCAAACCTGTTCAGAAACTTTGTTCAAAAGGAAACCACATCCCCAATGCAATATTTATATTGCTCTTCAGAGGACAGCACTGTTGAGCATTGACTCTTCTGCGCTCTTAAGCTCAGCACAAACACAAACACAGAACAATCATTGTCAAACCAAAGCCTCTCAGATAGGCTCAAAGAGGCTCAAATAAGAAAGACACAGAAAAGCTTCCCTCTTTGTTTCTTTGAGAAGCTCCATGAGAAAGATCTGCAAAGTTTAGGGGAGGCCAGTAAGACAGAAAATAAAAGCACTTCGGAATATTCCTGCCATCTGCCATCTGCCAGGTCTAGACACAAGAGTCTTAGAGAATCACTTTCTGAGTGTGGAGAATGCCCAGTAGCTTTGCTGCCTGTTTCTGTAAATACACAGTTCCCTTGGAAAGTGGCCACACTCATTCATTTACATATTGTCTTTTGCCTCTTTTGAACTACAATTGTAGGATTGAGCAAACGCCACAGACAGCTTACAAACCATGATGCCTAAAATATTTTCTCTGGTGTTTTGTAGAAAAAGTTTGCTGACCTCTGCTTTAGGAGTGATTATAAAGAGAATTGGACGTAAGACAAGCTAGTTCAGTGGAACTGGCCAGAGGAAAGAGACTACAAAGAACTCAGATTTGTGTAACATTTACTCTCCAATAGATTTTGAAGATCATTGAGACCAAGGATTTTCATTTTCCATTTGAGGAAAATGAATCCAAGAATAGGGAGTAAGTGAGTGACAGAACCAATGAGAGATTGTCCAGCAAAGAGGAGTGTTTTTTGCATATGTTGCAGCAAAAAGATGGAGAAAGGTAAAAAACCCACTCACAAATTTGAATTTTAGAGAGTGGAACCATGTAACAATAGTTCGGTGGTGTCTCTTTTATTGATTAGAATTCACAGAATAGGGCAAGGTTAGTAATAGAATGATAAAAGCAATAGAAAAATAAAAACGAACTATGGGCTTTACTATGATTTATAAATTATTTGATTAAACTCTCTGGACTTCAGTTTGTCATGTACAAAATGGGTATTGTAGTAATAGGTCACTTTCTGAGGATTCAGACACAATCAATGAACGATATCTGGCACAGAGTGAAAATTCAATAAATTTCAGTTAGGAAAAAAATCAACAAATAAGTATCTTGGTTAAGGTTCCCTTCTCTGCCTCCCGGAAATCAGATGACAAGATAAGCATGTAGGTACAAAGAGTCGGTTTGAGAAATGCCCCCAGGAAGCAATGTGTGAGAGAGAGAAGAGGGATCAAGGCAGAAAGTAAAGTTCATAAAGGTTTATGGTCCTGTGCTCCCCAGTCTCAAGAAGGTCATCACAGAGACCATGTTCAACCTGCCTTCAAGTTGCCCACTAGGATAATTCCCGTCTCATGTTGGGTGAAGGTTGCTCCTGTGCTATTACCTCCCTGGTAGGTATTTCACAGAGTCTGGGGAGCACCCTCAAGGTAGAGACATGCACAGCCCCCATGTGGACAATCCTAGAGCAGCACTGTCTTGGATGACTTCAGTATAGGTGAGGGATGTGGTTAAGACATCACCTATGTTTGCTACAATAAACAAACAGATGATACTGGACTTTCTTTTATTGTGGTCAGTTACACAAATTCTAATCAGCAAATATTTCAATCGAGTAGCAGTTACCAACTATATACTCTATTGGGCTTCTGAAAATGTTGTCACATCAAAGTGGAGTAATTTATTGTTATTATTAGGGTTATCATAAATCACAAGACTCATAAAAGCAAACTACAGAAGTCCTAACATTTTCCAGTTAGGCAAAACATTTGTCAAGTCAATCAACTTATGTGTATGTTAAGTAACCATACTTACTCTTGGTTTGACTAAGAGTAAGAAACAGACTAGGAAGTGCTGTAGGTATTAGATGAAGTCTTCCACTGAATCATTCAAAAGAAAAAAGTATGAGTTTTACTTCTATGGAAAGAGCTCGTTAATGAATAATTTGGACACAAAAGTTACATAACACAAGTTTTATAAATTATCAGGACAAAAATTTTTCATAGAATAGGAATTGAGGTAAAATACCAATAAGAATAATAAAACTGAAAAAAGTCATTTTTTAGCATTACCTACAGTCAGAGGCCTCTTACACAATTAAAATTTCCCACATCCATGTAGAAACATCAGGGCCAATATGATGAAGGGAAGATCCTTCATGTTCTTTAAGGATGTTCACCAACCAGTATAAATAGATGCAATTCTATTTTTTAATTTTAATTCCAGTGTAATTAACATACAGTGTTATATTAGTTTCAGGTATACAATATAGTGATTAAACAATTCCATGCACCCTCTGGTGCTCATCAAGATTCGTGCACCCTTAATCTCCTTTACCTATTTCACACATCCCCCGCCCACCTCCCTTTTGGTAATTATCTGTTTGTACTCCATAGTTAAGAGTTTGTTTTTGGATTACCTCTTATTCTTCCTCTGTTCATTTGTTTTCTTTCTTCAATTCCTCATATGAGTGAAATGATATTTGTCTTTCTCTGACTAGCTTATTGTGCATAGAATAATACTGTCTAGATTCATCCATGTTATTGCAAATGGCAAGATTTCATTTTTTGTGGCTGAATAATATATATATTATAAAATGTATGTATGTATAAAACATATGTATGTATATAAATGTGTAAAAATAGATATATATAATTTATCAGTTCTAGTAGATTTGGGGTTTTTTTTGTTTTGTTTTCATAGAGTCTTTAGGGTTTCCTATATAATATCGTGTCTTCTGTTAATCACAAAAGTTTTACTTCTTCCTGACCAATTTGGCTGTCTTTATGTCTTTCTGTTGTCTGCTTGCTGTGGCTAAGAGTTCCAGCACTCTGTGGAATTAAAGTGGTGAGAGTATACATCCTCGTTCTCTTCCTAACCTTAGGGGAAAAGCTCTCAGTTTTCCCCCATTAAGGATCATGTTAGTTGTGGGTTTTTCATATATGATCTTTATTATGTTGACGCATGTTTCCTATAACCCTACTTTGTTGAGGGTTTTTATTATGAATGGATGTTGTACTTCATCAAGTGTTTTTTCTGCATCTATTGAAATAATCATATGGTTTTTACTCTTTCTCTTGTTGATGTGGTATATCCCAGTGATTGATTTTTGAATATTGAACCATACTTGTGTCTCAGAAATAAACCCCACTTGATCATGGTAAAAAACTTCTTTAATGTATTTTTGGATTCAGTTTGCTAATATTTCATTGAGGATTTTTGCATCGATGTTCATCAGAGATATTGGCCTGTAGTTCTCTTTTCTTCTACTACCTTTGTCAGTTTTGATATAGGGTAATGCTGACCTTACAGAATGAACTTGGAAGTTTTCTTTCTTTTTCTATTTCTTGGGGAATAGTTTAAGAAGAATAGATATTAACTCTCCTTCAAAGGTTTGTTACAATTCATCTGTGAAGACATCTGGTCCTGGACTTTTATTCATTGAGAGTTTTTTTTTTATTACTAATTCAATTTCCTTGCTGGCTATTGGTCTCTTCCAATTTTCTGTTTCCTCCTATTTCAGTTTTGGTAGGTTATATCTTCCTAAGAACTATCCATTTCTTCTAGGCTGTCTAATTTGTTGTCATCCAATTTTTCATAATATTCTCTTATAGTTGTTTGTCCTTTTGTGGTGTTGGTTGTTATTTCTCCAAAATTAGAAAAATTTTATTTTATTTATTTTGTCTTTTATCTTTTTGTCTTGATAAGTCTGGCTAGAAGTTTATCAATTTTATTGGTCTTTTCAAAGAACCAGTTCCTGGTTTTATTGATCTGTTTTGTTTTTTTGGTTTTTGGTTTTTGTTTTTTCAATTTCTATATCATTTATTTCTGCTCTAATCTTTCTTACTTCCCTGTGTCTGCTGATTTTGGACTCTGTTTGTTGTTCTTTTCTAGGTCCTTTAGGTATAAGGTTAGATCATTTGAGATTTTTCCTGCTTCTTGAGGTGGGCCTGTATTGTTATAAACTTTCCATTTAGAACCACTTTTGCTGCATCCCAAAGATTTTGTACCATTTTGTTTTCATTTTAATTTATCTCCACTTACTTTTTGATTTCTTCTTTGATGTCTCTGTTGAGCCATTCACTGTTAATTAGCATATTATTTGGCTTCCATTTATTTGTGTTTTCCAAATTTTTCTCTTGTGATTGATCTCTAGTTTTATAGTATTGTGGTCAAAAAAGTTGCATGGCATAATTTATCTTTTTGAATTTGTTGAGACTTGTTTTGTGGCCTACTCTGTGATCTATTTTGGAGAAAGTCCTATGTACACTTAAAAAGAATTTGTTTTCTGTTGTTTTAGGATGGAATACAATATATCTGTTAAATCTATCTGGTCCAGTGTATCATTCAAAGCCGCTTTTCCTTGTTTATTTTTTATTTGAATGATCAGTTAATCAATGTAAGTGGGATGTTAAAAGTTCAAAGTCTCCTATTAGTATCGTGTTACTATCAATTAGTTCATTTATATTTATTTTAACTGTTTTATTTATTTGGGTGCATAAATATTTACATCATTATATCTTCTTGTTGGATTGTCCTCTTTTTTATTATGTAGTGTCCTTTGTCTCATATTAGAGTCTTTTAAATTCTATTTTGTTTGATGTAAGTATTGCTATCCTGGCTTTCTTTTGACATTCATTACATTAATTGTTTGTCCATTCCCTTTCTTTCAATATACAAGTTTCCTTAGGTCTGAAATGAGCCTCTTGTAGGCAGCATATAGACAGATCTTGGTTTTTGTTTTTGCTTTGTTTTTTTTATCTGTTCCTTCACCCTAGTTCTTTTGATTGGAGCATTTAGTCTACTTATAGTCAACGAAATTATTGATAGGTAAGTATTGCTATTTCAGTACATTTTGTGGTTGTTTCTGTAGTTCTTCTCTGATACTTTCTTCTCTTATTTTCTTTCACAATTTTTTGGCTTTCTTTAGTGAGATATTTGTATTTCTTTCTCTTTGCTTTTTGCATATTTGTTACTGGTTTTGATTTAGATTTGTATATAGCATCTCCTGCATATAGAAGTCTATATTAAGTTGATGGTAGCATAAGTTTGAACCCATTCTTTATTCCGCCCCCCACACACACATATTTTAGGTATTTTACATGCTTTTATTTTGTGAATTCCTTGACTGATTTTCTTTTTGTGATTTATACTTTTCTTACTCTTACTTATGATCTTTCTTCTCCACTCAAAGAGTCCCTTTTAACATTTCTTGTAGGGCTGGTTTTATGGTCATGAACTCCTTTAGCACTTGTTTGTTTAAGAAATTCTATTCTGAATAAAATATTATGCTTGGCTGCATATTTTTTTTTCTTCTTAGCACTTTGAATTCATTATGCCACTCTCTTCTGGCTTACATAATGTCTGCTGAAAAAATCAGCTGCTAGCCTTATGAAGTTTTCCTAGTATGTAAGAGATATCTTTTCTCTTACTGCTTTTAAAATTGTCTTTTTCTCACTACTTCTGCTATTTTAATTACTGTGTGTCTTACTATACACCTCATTGGGTTGATTTTGTTGGGGGAATCTCTGTGCCCTCTTTAATCTGGATATCTGTGTCCTTCCCCAGATTAGGACTTTTCTTTGAGCTATTATTTCTTCAAATAAATGTTCTGCCTGCTTTTCTCTCTTCTTCTTCTTTTTGTGTTCCCTATAATGCAAATCCTATGTGTGATAGAGTCACCAAGTTCCCTTAGTCTATTTTCACTTTGCATAATTTTTTTTTCTCTTACCTGTTCAACTTTATTTTTTTCCATTACTCTGTCTTCCAGGCCTCTAATTCATTCCTCTGCTTCTGCTAGCCTGGTATTTATTCCATCTGATGTATTTTTAATTTCATTTATTGTGTTCATCTCCAATTGGTTCTATTTTATCTCTTTCTTAAGAGTCTCACCAATATCCTTCACTCTTTCTTCAAGTCTAGTGAGTGCCTTTATGATTATTACTTGAAGTTCTCTACTAGGCATATTACTTAGATTCATTTAGGTCTCTTGCTGTGATTTTTGTCCTGTTCTTTCATTTGGGACATATTCCTTTGTCTCCTCATTTTTTCTGGCTCTGTATCTCTTTCTGTGTGTTAAGAAAGTCAGCTACATCTCTTGCTCTTGAAAGTAATGGCTTTATGAAGAAGAATTCCTGTAGTATCCTCTAGTACTGTGTCCCCTGTTCACCAGAGGCTGGTGCTTCAGGGGGTATCTCTGTGTGTTACATACACCCTGCTGTTCTGCCCTGGCTTCCTTTTCCTTCAGTCCGGTTGTCTGTAGAGGCTCTCTTTGCTTGTTGTGGGCAGTGTTTTGTCACCAGCTGGGGTGGAGACAAAGTTTTAACAACACGTACACCAATCTGCTTGCAAAATAAGACCTCCTACTGCTGCAGAGATCAAGGCTGTGTTGGAGACGTGTACAATTTTAACAAGGTATGTCTCGGGCTTCTGCAGGCCCCACCACTGCCACCACTGCAGTGTCCAAGGACCCATGGAACATATGGGCTGGGAAATATGAGGTTGGAAAGGTTTGTGTTGGTCTTCAGGGATAGGAAACCTGCAGTGCAGGAATTGCGACAAGTGTGACTGGGAAGGGCAGATCAACAATGCCCAGGAGAAGTAGAGGGAGAGGCGTTAGCAAGTTATGTTTGAGTACTGACATGGCAGTGGTTCCTGCAGATGGCTGTGAGTTTATGCTGGGGTGAGGGTGACTGAGCTGGTGCTTGCCAGCTTCTCAAGAAGTTCCTCAGCTAACCCTGCTTCTCCAGGACATCCTCTGATTTGAGTAAATTACTCTTCCTCCTGTATGCTCCTAGATATTTTTCAAACTGCTGCTTCTATGCTGTATCTCTGGAGGCTATTTGTCTAGTTGTCTCTCAAAGGAAAGAAACTCAACTTCCTATAGCCCTCCAGGTTCTCCTGGAATGGAGTCCACTGAGTTTAAAATTCCAGTATTTAAGTCCTTCTTGTTGTAAGAACTCATGAAATTCAGCCCCTCTCACTTTCAGAGCCAGAAGTTGGGGGGATTCATCCTTTCTGTACAGGTTCCTTAGTGTGGTAGTTAGTTTTTCACCCTTCTCCATGCCCATGGCTCTCCTTTGCCTATGGATGGCTATAATTTCACTCCCTATTGCATCTCTGTCCTTTGATATGACTTCTTCTCTACCTTTAGTTCTGAAGATTTTTCTGCCATTCTTCAGGTTGTTTTCTGGGGTTTGTTTTTTTTTAAATGCTGATATGAATATTATCTAGTTGTATATGTGGGACAAGATAAGTTTAGTATGTTCTCACTCTGTCATCTTCCCAGTCTCCAACCTTTAGAGAGGTTGACAGCAACCTCTTTAAAGGAATCCAGTGACTTCCAACAATGGAGGCCAAGGTGGCAGGAAGTAAATTATATAGTTTGTCTCCTATGTGATTCATTTACCTTCACTTTTATAGGACAGGAAAACATTTTAATCCACCCATTGGCTACAGAAACCTCTCTCTGTGCTCTTCAGAACAGTGAGGTGATCTTCTAGTGCATCCTAACCATGTCCAGTTTCAGTTAAATTATTTAAGAGTCTATAACTTAAAATTTATAAAAGTGGAATGGATTAACTGTAAGGCATAGGAGAAAATAACATCCACTGAGCCACTAGTATGTCATAGAAAGTATCCTGCATGTTTCAGATATTATCACATTTAATTCCCAAAACAATCTTGTGAGGTAAGAATTAATAAAACTGTACATTCAGGAAATGTAACTTTTTTTTTTTTTTAATTAAGTGAGAATCACTTGTCAGCCATTTGCCCTAGGGTAGATTTCTCAAGATCTCTGTACTGTCTTCACATTAACATTAAAATTACCCTCATCTTAGAAAGAAGGCAGTCTAATAGAATAACTAAAAGGCAGGCTTCTCTTAGAA